>NC_052536.1:7500-1207500 GCF_016699485.2 Gallus gallus
CTAACCCTAACCCTAACCCTAACCCTAACCCTAACCCTAACCCTAACCCTAACCCTAACCCTAACCCTAACCCTAACCCTAACCCTAACCCTAACCCTAACCCTAACCCTAACCCTAACCCTAACCCTAACCCTAACCCTAACCCTAACCCTAACCCTAACCCTAACCCTAACCCTAACCCTAACCCTAACCCTAACCCTAACCCTAACCCTAACCCTAACCCTAACCCTAACCCTAACCCTAACCCTAACCCTAACCCTAACCCTAACCCTAACCCTAACCCTAACCCTAACCCTAACCCTAACCCTAACCCTAACCCTAACCCTAACCCTAACCCTAACCCTAACCCTAACCCTAACCCTAACCCTAACCCTAACCCTAACCCTAACCCTAACCCTAACCCTAACCCTAACCCTAACCCTAACCCTAACCCTAACCCTAACCCTAACCCTAACCCTAACCCTAACCCTAACCCTAACCCTAACCCTAACCCTAACCCTAACCCTAACCCTAACCCTAACCCTAACCCTAACCCTAACCCTAACCCTAACCCTAACCCTAACCCTAACCCTAACCCTAACCCTAACCCTAACCCTAACCCTAACCCTAACCCTAACCCTAACCCTAACCCTAACCCTAACCCTAACCCTAACCCTAACCCTAACCCTAACCCTAACCCTAACCCTAACCCTAACCCTAACCCTAACCCTAACCCTAACCCTAACCCTAACCCTAACCCTAACCCTAACCCTAACCCTAACCCTAACCCTAACCCTAACCCTAACCCTAACCCTAACCCTAACCCTAACCCTAACCCTAACCCTAACCCTAACCCTAACCCTAACCCTAACCCTAACCCTAACCCTAACCCTAACCCTAACCCTAACCCTAACCCTAACCCTAACCCTAACCCTAACCCTAACCCTAACCCTAACCCTAACCCTAACCCTAACCCTAACCCTAACCCTAACCCTAACCCTAACCCTAACCCTAACCCTAACCCTAACCCTAACCCTAACCCTAACCCTAACCCTAACCCTAACCCTAACCCTAACCCTAACCCTAACCCTAACCCTAACCCTAACCCTAACCCTAACCCTAACCCTAACCCTAACCCTAACCCTAACCCTAACCCTAACCCTAACCCTAACCCTAACCCTAACCCTAACCCTAACCCTAACCCTAACCCTAACCCTAACCCTAACCCTAACCCTAACCCTAACCCTAACCCTAACCCTAACCCTAACCCTAACCCTAACCCTAACCCTAACCCTAACCCTAACCCTAACCCTAACCCTAACCCTAACCCTAACCCTAACCCTAACCCTAACCCTAACCCTAACCCTAACCCTAACCCTAACCCTAACCCTAACCCTAACCCTAACCCTAACCCTAACCCTAACCCTAACCCTAACCCTAACCCTAACCCTAACCCTAACCCTAACCCTAACCCTAACCCTAACCCTAACCCTAACCCTAACCCTAACCCTAACCCTAACCCTAACCCTAACCCTAACCCTAACCCTAACCCTAACCCTAACCCTAACCCTAACCCTAACCCTAACCCTAACCCTAACCCTAACCCTAACCCTAACCCTAACCCTAACCCTAACCCTAACCCTAACCCTAACCCTAACCCTAACCCTAACCCTAACCCTAACCCTAACCCTAACCCTAACCCTAACCCTAACCCTAACCCTAACCCTAACCCTAACCCTAACCCTAACCCTAACCCTAACCCTAACCCTAACCCTAACCCTAACCCTAACCCTAACCCTAACCCTAACCCTAACCCTAACCCTAACCCTAACCCTAACCCTAACCCTAACCCTAACCCTAACCCTAACCCTAACCCTAACCCTAACCCTAACCCTAACCCTAACCCTAACCCTAACCCTAACCCTAACCCTAACCCTAACCCTAACCCTAACCCTAACCCTAACCCTAACCCTAACCCTAACCCTAACCCTAACCCTAACCCTAACCCTAACCCTAACCCTAACCCTAACCCTAACCCTAACCCTAACCCTAACCCTAACCCTAACCCTAACCCTAACCCTAACCCTAACCCTAACCCTAACCCTAACCCTAACCCTAACCCTAACCCTAACCCTAACCCTAACCCTAACCCTAACCCTAACCCTAACCCTAACCCTAACCCTAACCCTAACCCTAACCCTAACCCTAACCCTAACCCTAACCCTAACCCTAACCCTAACCCTAACCCTAACCCTAACCCTAACCCTAACCCTAACCCTAACCCTAACCCTAACCCTAACCCTAACCCTAACCCTAACCCTAACCCTAACCCTAACCCTAACCCTAACCCTAACCCTAACCCTAACCCTAACCCTAACCCTAACCCTAACCCTAACCCTAACCCTAACCCTAACCCTAACCCTAACCCTAACCCTAACCCTAACCCTAACCCTAACCCTAACCCTAACCCTAACCCTAACCCTAACCCTAACCCTAACCCTAACCCTAACCCTAACCCTAACCCTAACCCTAACCCTAACCCTAACCCTAACCCTAACCCTAACCCTAACCCTAACCCTAACCCTAACCCTAACCCTAACCCTAACCCTAACCCTAACCCTAACCCTAACCCTAACCCTAACCCTAACCCTAACCCTAACCCTAACCCTAACCCTAACCCTAACCCTAACCCTAACCCTAACCCTAACCCTAACCCTAACCCTAACCCTAACCCTAACCCTAACCCTAACCCTAACCCTAACCCTAACCCTAACCCTAACCCTAACCCTAACCCTAACCCTAACCCTAACCCTAACCCTAACCCTAACCCTAACCCTAACCCTAACCCTAACCCTAACCCTAACCCTAACCCTAACCCTAACCCTAACCCTAACCCTAACCCTAACCCTAACCCTAACCCTAACCCTAACCCTAACCCTAACCCTAACCCTAACCCTAACCCTAACCCTAACCCTAACCCTAACCCTAACCCTAACCCTAACCCTAACCCTAACCCTAACCCTAACCCTAACCCTAACCCTAACCCTAACCCTAACCCTAACCCTAACCCTAACCCTAACCCTAACCCTAACCCTAACCCTAACCCTAACCCTAACCCTAACCCTAACCCTAACCCTAACCCTAACCCTAACCCTAACCCTAACCCTAACCCTAACCCTAACCCTAACCCTAACCCTAACCCTAACCCTAACCCTAACCCTAACCCTAACCCTAACCCTAACCCTAACCCTAACCCTAACCCTAACCCTAACCCTAACCCTAACCCTAACCCTAACCCTAACCCTAACCCTAACCCTAACCCTAACCCTAACCCTAACCCTAACCCTAACCCTAACCCTAACCCTAACCCTAACCCTAACCCTAACCCTAACCCTAACCCTAACCCTAACCCTAACCCTAACCCTAACCCTAACCCTAACCCTAACCCTAACCCTAACCCTAACCCTAACCCTAACCCTAACCCTAACCCTAACCCTAACCCTAACCCTAACCCTAACCCTAACCCTAACCCTAACCCTAACCCTAACCCTAACCCTAACCCTAACCCTAACCCTAACCCTAACCCTAACCCTAACCCTAACCCTAACCCTAACCCTAACCCTAACCCTAACCCTAACCCTAACCCTAACCCTAACCCTAACCCTAACCCTAACCCTAACCCTAACCCTAACCCTAACCCTAACCCTAACCCTAACCCTAACCCTAACCCTAACCCTAACCCTAACCCTAACCCTAACCCTAACCCTAACCCTAACCCCTAACCCTAACCCTAACCCTAACCCTAACCCTAACCCTAACCCTAACCCTAACCCTAACCCTAACCCTAACCCTAACCCTAACCCTAACCCTAACCACCCCAACGTGCCCAACCCCAACCCCCCTTACTCCCTTACCCCCTAACCCCCTTACCAGCTGCGCTGCCTACTCAACCATATTCATTTTCAGGCCCTTTAAGTCTACCTTACCTGCACACCTACCTGTTGCACTTTAAGTCAAGTGGGATCCCAGTCCTGGTAATGATGAATCAAGGCACACCACTGAGTTAGACTGCACAAGTATTAGTTTATTACAGCACTGTTTCCTCAAGACATGACACCTACAATTTTATGCACACTACAGCATTGCCTACAAGTTGACAAACAAAACATGGATACTCTGATTCCATACAATTTTTAGACACCGATTAGAGGCGCAGCATCTGCCTATTCCATACAGTGTTAAGGCATGGTTTACTTGTTACTCTGACATACGTGTTACAAGACAAATGTTACAAAGCCTCCACCTTCCATAAATGATATTACATTTACACTAACATTTTGCACTGCAACCCACCTCAATAGCAGAGCAGATCTCAACATACCCAATATAAACGCATTTTTTAGAATAGCTGCAAAGTTGCAGAAGTCTCAGACTGGCCGGGGAGGAGCACAAATGGCCTCCAATGGCCCTCGGGCATTGGTTACGGGGTTGGGTTAGCCCTGCGGTACAAACAAACAAAGCAAATCTAACCCAACCCTGTAAGCAAGGCAAAGCTAAAGCCAATTTGGTTCAGATCAGTTGTCTGCAAAGCTAAGGCCAATTGGGTTGATGCAAAATGACTGCACACGCCAAAATCGGCACAACTCACAGCATGGCCACAAAGGGCCGCAAGTCTCAGACTGGCCGGGGAGGAGCACAAATGGCCTCCAATGGCCCTCGGGCATTGGTTACGGGGTTGGGTTAGCCCTGCGGTACAAACAAACAAAGCAAAGCTAACCCAACCCCGTAAGCAAGGCAAAGCTAAAGCCAATTTGGTTCAGATCAGTTGTCTGCAAAGCTAAGGCCAATTGGGTTGAGATCAATTGCCTGCAAAGCTAAGGCCAATTGGGTTGATGCAAAATGACTGCACACGCCAAAATCGGCACAACTCACAGCATGGCCACAAAGGGCCGCAAGTCTCAGACTGGCCGGGGAGGAGCACAAATGGCCTCCAATGGCCCTCGGGCATTGGTTACGGGGTTGGGTTAGCCCTGCGGTACAAACAAACAAAGCAAAGCTAACCCAACCCCGTAAGCAAGGCAAAGCTAAAGCCAATTTGGTTCAGATCAGTTGTCTGCAAAGCTAAGGCCAATTGGGTTGATGCAAAATGACTGCACACGCCAAAATCGGCACAACTCACAGCATGGCCACAAAGGGCCGCAAGTCTCAGACTGGCCGGGGAGGAGCACAAATGGCCTCCAATGGCCCTCGGGCATTGGTTACGGGGTTGGGTTAGCCCTGCGGTACAAACAAACAAAGCAAAGCTAACCCAACCCCGTAAGCAAGGCAAAGCTAAAGCCAATTTGGTTCAGATCAGTTGTCTGCAAAGCTAAGGCCAATTGGGTTGATGCAAAATGACTGCACACGCCAAAATCGGCACAACTCACAGCGTGGCCACAAAGGGGCGCAAGTCTCAGACTGGCTGGGGAGGAGCACAAATGGCCTCCAATGGCCCTCGGGCATTGGTTACGGGGTTGGGTTAGCCCTGCGGTACAAACAAACAAAGCAAAGCTAACCCAACCCCGTAAGCAAGGCAAAGCTAAAGCCAATTTGGTTCAGATCAGTTGTCTGCAAAGCTAAGGCCAATTGGGTTGAGATCAATTGCCTGCAAAGCTAAGGCCAATTGGGTTGATGCAAAATGACTGCACACGCCAAAATCGGCACAACTCACAGCGTGGCCACAAAGGGGCGCAAGTCTCAGACTGGCCGGGGAGGAGCACAAATGGCCTCCAATGGCCCTCGGGCATTGGTTACGGGGTTGGGTTAGCCCTGCGGTACAAACAAACAAAGCAAAGCTAACCCAACCCCGTAAGCAAGGCAAAGCTAAAGCCAATGTGGTTCAGATCAGTTGTCTGCAAAGCTAAGGCCAATTGGGTTGATGCAAAATGACTGCACACGCCAAAATCGGCACAACTCACAGCATGGCCACAAAGGGCCGCAAGTCTCAGACTGGCTGGGGAGGAGCACAAATGGCCTCCAATGGCCCTCGGGCATTGGTTACGGGGTTGGGTTAGCCCTGCGGTACAAACAAACAAAGCAAAGCTAACCCAACCCCGAAAGCAAGGCAAAGCTAAAGCCAATTTGGTTCAGATCAATTGCCTGCAAAGCTAAAGCCAATTGTGCTGATGCAAAATGACTGCACATGCTGAAATCAGCGTGACTTTCAACATGGCCATGAGTCTCAAAGGGGCTGGAAGGAGCGCAAATGGTCTCTGTCCAGCTACTGGATGTCAGTTACGGGATTGGGTTAGCCCTGCTAGCAAACTCAAAGCGAAGGCAACTGAACCCCGTGAGTGAGACAAACCATTTGATGTGGTCTCCCTTGAAATTCTCCCTAAGATTGCAGCCGGCTACTTGGATGGGTACGTTGCTTGCTAGATGAAGAACTAGCTGAACAGGCCAGCCTAATGAGTGCTGCTCAATGTTGTTAAATGCAGCTGGTGTGCCGTCCTGAGTGCTCTTCAGGCCTGTTCTGTCCAATATCTTCATTGAAGACCTGCCTGACGGCATGGAGTGCACCCTTGGTAAGTTTGCTGAGGGCATCACATTAGACGGAAGCATCAATTGGCCTGGAAGTAGAAGGGCCCTAAGGAAGGATGTGGGCAGGTCAGACTGCTGGGCTGAGGCCGATGGGATGAACTACAATGAGACTGAGTGCCGCGTGCCACACGTTGCCCGCGACAACCTTGGGTGGCAGTAGAGGGAAAGGAACACTATGGAAAGGCAACAGACTGGGGGATATGGATAAAAGCTCCACTGAACTGAGCTGGTGGAGGCTGTGGGAGGGCCTGGAAAGCTGATGGCATCCCAAGGGGAAGTCACCAACCCTGGGAGTGTTGAAGATGTCTTCATCTGTAATACAGAGACACAGCCTAGAAAGAAATACTAGTAACTCTAGAAATGCCAAGACACAAACAGCACTCGTCATAACCCACCCCCACAAAAAAGTGCAAGCAAAACAGCACCCCAACAAATGGCTTAAGATTAAGGTTAGCAGTATTTAACAGAGAAGTTGTAGGGTTGTTAGAATTACACCAAAGGTTAGAGATTAGGGTTTAGTGCTCAACTGAATGGTAGGTTGAGGGTTAATTTGGACAGGTAGTACAGGTATCTCTACAGTCATGGTTACAAATAGCACTACATTTGGAGTTCAGAGCTCATTAGGGTTGGGGTGAAGGTATTAGGTTTATTAAGATTATGCTCAGAGTGACTGCTAGGGAAGGCCAAGGCAAGGGCAACAACACCCAAGGGAACACCAAAACCGAGGGCAAAGGCAACGACAACACCCAAGGGAAGGCAACGTCAAAGGCAAAGGGAAAGCAAAGGCATGGAGACCACCAAAGAGAAGACTTCCTCAGAGGCCAGGCCCAAACAGAGGGCCTCAGAAAACACCAAACACAGACCAAAAGAGAACACCACAGGGAAGGCCAAAATGGAGGGCGAGGTCCATGGGAACACTGCAGGGAAGGCGGATGCAGAAGGCTAAGGGCAATGGCCAAAGAGAATGCAGCACAGAAGGCCAAAACCAAAAGGCCTAAGAGAACGCTGTAGGGAATGCCAAAACAAGAGGTCAAAGAGAACATGGCAAAAGAAGGCCAAGGGCAATGGCCAAGAGAACACAGTGAAGAACGCCAAAACCAACGGCCAAAGAGATCATCGCAGAGAACGCCAGAACAGGAGGCTGAAAGGAGCATGGAAAAGACGACCAAGGGCAAAGGTCAAAGAGAGCATGGAAGGGAATGCCAAAACTGAAGGCTAAAGAGAATGCGGCAAAGAAGGCCAAGTGCAATGGCCAGGAGAACATGGCATGGATGGCAAAAACCTAAGGCTGAAGAGAACACCACATGGAACACTAACAGCAAAAGCCAAAAAGAACGCTGAAGGAGGATATACCAAAACAGGAGGCCAAAGAAAATGCCACAAAGAAGGCCAAGAGAACATGGCATGGATGGCAAAAACAGGAGGGCAAGAGAATGCAGTAGGGAACATCAAGGGCAAACAGAAGGAGAACACCGCAGAGAAAGGCCAGAGCCAAGGAGAACGTGCAAAGAATAGGACAGGCAGCCTTCGGGGCACCCTGAAGTGAAGAAATGAGCTCTGGGACCCCTACCCTGCGTCTCACAAAGTAAGGAGTAAACACTGGTGGGTGTGCATTGCCCTTACCTGCTGGGCAGACAATTACCAGTCAGCAAAGTGGGGTATCCCAGGAAATGCAGCTGTCGGTTCCTTGCTGTTCCCATGAAGACCCACACATCTCTCCGTGCAGTTGTTACAGCACTCGGGAGCGCTGCAGCTCTCTGCTGCCACCTGTTGGACACAATGCAGTAATGAAGGCGCTGCCCTGCATATGTAGGGCTGCGCCCTGTGTGCATTGCTCTAAGGATGACACAAGAGAGCATCAGGAATATAATGAATGCTATGCACAAGTTTGAAGTTACAGTTAGCTTAACAATTGTTTTCCACACTATCATTAGGATTAAGGGTACTGTGACAGAAAACAAGCGTCATTATTTTTATTGCAGCATTTAGGTGAAGGGACATTTTTAATATTGGGTTAAGGGTTAGGTTTACATGTACACTGTGGGTTAATGTAATCATCATTAGAGCTCACATTAAGCTACGGGTTCAGGTCAAGATTAACATTCACGCTGCCTCCCAGCCAATCCCAGAGAGCCAAAGACTAAGGCAAGCAGAACTCCCACGGAAAGCCAAGGTGAAGGTAAAGCAAACAGCCAAGGTGAAGGGAAGGGCAAAAGCAAGGACAGCACCCAACGGAAAGCCAAGGTGAGGGCAAGGGCAAGGAGAGCGCGGCAGGAAAGGCCAAAACACATGGCCAAAGAGACTGCAGCAGGAAAGGCCAAGGGCAAAGGCCAAGAGAACACAGCAAGAAACGCCAAAACAGAAGGCCAAGCAAACATGGCATAGAACACTCAGGTCAGGGCCAGGGCTAAGAGAACATGGCAGGAAGTGCCAAAACAGGAGGCCAAAGAGAATGCGGCAAAGAAGGCCAATGCAGAAGGCTAAGAGAAGGTGGCTCGGAACACCAGAATATGAGCACAAAGACAACACCGCAGGGAATGCCCAGGCAAGGGTCAAAGAGAACATGGCAGGAAATGCCCAAACTGCAGAGCAAGAGAATGCTGCAGGGAACTCCAAAACTGAATGTTGAAGAGAACGTGGCAGAAGAAAACGAAGTTGAAAAGCCAAGAGAATGAGGCATGGAACGCAAAAACAGGAGGGCAAGAGAATGCCTAGGTAAGGGCCAAGAGAATGTGGAAGGAAATGCCAAGGAAATGGGCAAGAGAACACGGCAGGAAACACCAAAACAGAAGGGCAAGAGAACACTGCCGGGAACGCCAAAACTGAATGCTGAAGTGAATGCGGCCAAGAAAGCCAAGGGCAATGGCCAAGAGAACATGGCATGGATGGCAAAAACAGGAGGGCAAGAGAATGCAGTAGGGAACATCAAGGGCAAACAGAAGGAGAACACCGCAGAGAAAGGCCAGAGCCAAGGAGAACGTGCAAAGAATAGGACAGGCAGCCTTCGGGGCACCCTGAAGTGAAGAAATGAGCTCTGGGACCCCTACCCTGCGTCTCACAAAGTAAGGAGTAAACACTGGTGGGTGTGCATTGCCCTTACCTGCTGGGCAGACAATTACCAGTCAGCAAAGTGGGGTATCCCAGGAAATGCAGCTGTCGGTTCCTTGCTGTTCCCATGAAGACCCACACATCTCTCCGTGCAGTTGTTACAGCACTCGGGAGCGCTGCAGCTCTCTGCTGCCACCTGTTGGACACAATGCAGTAATGAAGGCGCTGCCCTGCATATGTAGGGCTGCACCCTGTGTGCATTGTTCTACAGATGATGCAAAGGAGTATTAGGGATATAATTAATGCTGTTTATAAGTTACTTAATGGGGGTCAGGGGATGGGAAGAAGAGGCATGGGGGTTTGGGTATCATACAGATTAGGAAACAAATAGCATCTCCTGACAATTGGGATGAGATATCTGGAGTTCCTGACCACAGTCATCCAGAAGAAGACAACCCTTTCTTCTTTATTAACACAAACCCAGATCTGCTGGTGAAACAGAAATGACTGTAAGACCCTTGGGTAGTTAGTGTAGTCGTGATGTTCCATTACCTGCTCCACAGGCCTCACACCACCGATTAGAGGAGCCCCAACAATCCTTAAACCCCATCAAGCTGCAAACTGAGATTAGAAGAGCGAACATAATTTAAAACATGATAATGATGCCCAGAATGCCATTAAACAACTCTGCATGGGTGCAATTAACACATGGCACTATGAATTACAGCCATAAGATGGAATGATGTGGGAGAAGACAAACCACGTTTGGAGCTCCATGTTGGAGATTATGAGGTGACAACTATGAAAGAAAGAGCAGTGACTCAACCAGAAGGAAATGGGCTTAAAAAGGGCTGCAAACAGGACCTACAGAATACAGAACCCCTCAAGAGAAAAGGGCATTAACTGTCAGCATGCCCAGAACTGCAGCACTCAGTCAGCCAAGCAGCATTATTGGGGCTGATTGAAGCACTCCAGAAGCAAGGGAGCTCTGAAAGGAAGGAATAGACGTCAGTCCTTCCATCTGCAGCTCAGAGAACAGGAGAGAACCCCTTCATCTCCTTTAGGGTGAGACTGAAGGCACTGTAAGGATTAACACAGCAGACACAGCTGCTCTACTCCAGCTTGGGATCTCCCCAGAAAGGAAGAGCACACAACGCTGCACTAAAGCAGGGATCTCTCACCCCATTTAGGGGCTCCCCCCCAAACAAAACAGCCTCTAGGTTCAGATACTGTCCTCATGGCTACCAGCCCTTAAATACAGTCAGGACCCCCCAGTAAGGAGAGCTCACAACCCTGAAATTCAAAAAGAACCACTTACCCCATTCCAAGGACCAATACTCACCCACACCCCAAAAGAAACAGTTTCCAGGTACAGAGGGTTGCCAGCCTCAAAATGTGGCCAGGATCCCCCAAGAAAGGGAGAGGTCACAGCCCTCCAATACTAAAGGGCTCACCTCAAACCCCCAAGGAAGCACTCCCAAATTCAGATGCTGCCCCTCTGCTTTCTCGCCCTTAAATGGGGTCTGGGGAGGGGAGGAGCCCGGCTCAGCCCCACCCCACAGCTGAATTGCCATCAGCTGTGCTTGCAGGGCTGCACCTTCCCAGGTGCATGGAAGCTGCTGAGTCACGGCCTGAACCACTGATTAATCAGCTGAGGCAGCACTGAATCAGCTGTGGGACCACAGGTGGAGGCAATCCAGTGTGTGAATGGAAGGTGGAGCCTGGCTACAGCTCTCCCAGACCCCATTTAAGGGCTGACTGCCCCCCAGAGAAGGGTCTCTATTGTAGCTGTGTGATGTTTCTTCTTGGTGTTCCACATCAGGGCATCATATAAAGCAACGGTAGATATAGATTTGGTGACCTAGTTCTGTGGGCTGTCTTTAGGGGCATTTTGGGTCCTTGAAAAGGAAGAAAAGAGCAGCATTCCTGGAGGACCTGGCAGAAACAGGTGGGCATTTTGTGTATTTACATATGTATATATGATATATATATTGCTGGCTGATTCATTTCACCACAATAACTTTTCTAACTATGAAGTCTTTAAAATACTATCAGAACCATGGGTTATCTCAACAAAAATACCACATAACTGCTGAAAAGGTGTGTTTTCAGGGAGAAAACGTGTTGTTGTTTTTTTTATGGAAGAAAAGTGGATTTTTGGGGGAGAATATGTGTAATGTAACTTACAAAAGTAGTATTTTTAGGGTAAAAATATGGGATTTTAGGGTGAAAAAAAGGCATTTTAGATTCTGTGGTGAGCCAGACAAAATCCCCCCAGCAAGATGAAGGAATCCCCAGCTTGCAGTTGGTGTTCCTGCTTCAGCCTGGGAAAACCATCCTCTGTGGCCAAACACCAACTGCAGTACAATGCCAGGGAGCCCTCAGAAACAGGGATCGTGGTCCTGGTGGGTAAGGAAGCATATCCAGCTTTCAAAACACTGCTTGTCAGTGCCATAGAATTCATGCTTTCAGTGGGCTTGTATCTCCTTCTAGTGTTCAAGCCTGTGCCTAACATCTTCAGTTCAGCCCTATCTTTTTTTCCCAAATGAGTCTCTGGTGAAGTCAAGATCTGGACCCGCCGGAGCACACCCCTCTCGTGCCTTTCCCTGAGTAGTTTTGGAAAGACAGGGAGATGGGCACCACAGCAATATGTCTCAGAATGATTCCTTCTGACACGTATTATGGAGGGAAGAGTACCTTTGTGGCTCCACGTTGCCATTGTATCAGCAGGCACACATTTAAGCTTTGTAACACTGCAACAGGGTGAAGGTTTTCTGCGAGGGCTTTGGAATTCAAACAAAAGAGAAAGACAAACAACAAAAGCACAACAGTTCCTTTTGAGACAGTGCTACTACTGTTGCTATTGTCCTATTGGCTTTGTCCTGCTGCCCCTACATAACCAAATCTCAAGGACCACTCTCATCATTCAGCTTGTGAAAGTTTGCCACTAACGCCTGTATATCTACTCCTTCCTAGGAGAATCGAGCCCTTGTCCACCCAGAAGAGCCACAGCAAGCAGCAATGATGCACTTTATGTTTCCATCAATGGAGAGCTCCTAGGAAGCACAGATCACTGCAGCTCGGATGACAGCCTTCCATGTGACATCAGTGATGGAGAGAAGGAGCTCATTCAAGTTGTAGCCCTCATTTCTCCCGGCTGTGCACAAGACGCTGACCTGAGCCTGCCAGACACAGCAGTCACTGACCTGGACTGTGACGGGGCATCATCGCAGTGCAGCCCAGCCCAAGCACAGCCCGAGTGCACCGACAGCAGCACCTCCATGCAGGAGCAGGTCAGTGTCAGCGAGGAGGAGCCAAGCCTCATGGAGGGGGACTTAGAATCAGAGCTCCAGTCCCAGGCACCAGGCAGCAGCATGAGCTCTGAGCCACTCTCTCCTTAATGAGAGAGGATGAGTCCCATCTGTACACCGGACCTCTCACGCCCTCCTGGCTTTTAGTGAATAAAAGCACACTCGTGCTGGATCAATGCCTTGACTGCTTTCTAAGTCTTCATTCACAGGGATTGGGATGGATGCAACAAACAGCAAGGCACCTCAGCTTGCAAGGCTATGGCTGTGGGCTGTGCGTGCAGCAGAGCTCCGGGTTTGTTCCCATTTTGTCTGGCTGTGGGATGCCTGCAACGAGAGCTCTGCTCCCATTCTGTATGGTAGCAAATAATCTCTAGCATCCTGGATGCTGCTCATGATCATACCCAACTTCCTGGCTGTGGCTTTGTGATGCTTTTGAGCGAGAGCTTTTGGATGCTCTTGGATGCCTCGGCTGCTCCCGATAGCTCTCTCCTCCCGCCGTTCAGGAGCTCCCCCTGAACAGCATCTGCCCGTCCCCCGGCCTCTCATTGGTCAGCGGCAGCTCTGTCCCTCCCCCGGTCTCTCATTGGTCAGCAGCAGCTCCGCCGGCTCCCATTGGCTGAGCCGCCGTGCGCGGGAGTGGCCGTTGGGAGCCGGCTGTTGTAGGCGCGGCTCTCTTCACAGAGCGCCGCTCCGGCAGCCCAGGCCGCCCCGCAGGAGACTGCGGCGTCATCCGGAGCTGTCCGGGCAGCACCGATCCGGAAGCCGCGGTACAACGGGAGCGAGTGCTGAGGACAGCTCCGCCGGAGGTGTGCGGGAGAACGGGACCGGGAGAGGGAGAGGAGCCCTGCGCGGCCCCAAGCACCCTGCCCTCTCCTCCCCCGTGGAACCCCCGTGGGGTTGGGCTGCGGGCTGTAGGATTGGGATGAGGGCTGTGGGATGGGCCGTGGGTTTGGGACGGATGGAGGCCTCAGGTCCCCCAGCACCACAGTGCTGCTGCCAGCATCCGGGCTGTGCCCCCCCCAACCCCTCCAGCGCTGCTCCCGGTGCCCCCCGGACCCCCTGCAGCCCCCCAGAACCGGGGCTAAGGTGGGCGTGGGAGTCCAAAGGACATGGGCAACTTTTTTTCAGTGGTCTGTGAGGACAGGAGTGAGGGGAAATGGCCATAAACTGGAGTACAGGAAGTTTTGCACCGACGTGAGCAGGAACTTGTTCACAGTGAGGTGACGGAGCACTGGAACAGGCTGCCCAGGGAAACTGTGGATTGTCCTTCTCTGGAGCTACTCTAGGCCCAGCTGGACGCCCAACTGTTCAGCCTGCCGTATGGAGCCTGTTTTGCAGGGGGGGGGGGGGGGGGGGGGGGTTGGACACAATGATCTCCAGAGGTCCCTTCTGGCCCCTACAGTTCTGTGATTGTGTGATTGTAATCGTTGCTTCTTGCAGCAGTGCAGTGTTTCAGAAGAGAGAAAAACATGGCAGGCATGAACTGGCTGTCTGTTGTTGGTAAAGCTGTGCTGAGAACTGGACTGACTATTGCAGCTGAAAATGTGTGCCAAGTCTGCAGACACAGAGGAATAACTTTTCCCTGCAGGTGGAGCTTGTCTAAGGTAAGTCCTTGCTAGGTGAGCTTCTGATCATGATCTTGGAGGTCTTCTCCAACCTTGCTGACGCTATGACTGTAGAAAAGGCATCTGCTGGGTGATTGCTTTTCTGGGTGAGCGTCACCCTGCTGGAAAGCAGGAAGCTGTTGTCTTTACAGACAGCCACATCCACGGGGATTGGAAGCTTTGGAACCTGAACCTTGTCTTTCCCGTCTCATGTCCAATAACTCCTGTTGTTTGAAAGCAGCACCTTAGAGGCAACCTTGATTTCTCCAGCCATTTGTATTGTTCCTTTCTTTGTGTTTGCACAGCTGACCATGAAATGTTGAGATGTTCTCCTTCCCTAGTTTTCAAAGCTAGCTTATTTAACCCCTATATGTTCAAACCCTAGACCCACCTGAGCTCCTTATCTCAATCCCCCCTTTTCTTAAGTCTAGCAAAACCTTTTGCTAGATGATCACATTTCAAGAAAGACAATTCCTAAACTAACTCCCATTTTCCATCTTCTGTCTTAGCCTGTGTTTTTTCCAGTCCTCGTAGCTATTCTGTGAACCCTTACACATCCATAGTATGCATCGCAGATAAATACATACTAAGATAAGCAAAGCAGTTACTGTAATGCAAGCCATAAAGAGCTGCTTTAATCATGCAAAATTAGGTTGAAAGAAGTATCATCTAATATGCACAACAATTCTGATTGATAATCATATTCACTCAACACCTCATTCCCCACCTGTATAGAGATCTCCTTTTGTACAGTATAAGATTGCCCACAAAGAATCTCATATGGGCTTAGTCCTTCCTTGGTTCGGGGTTTAGTCCGAATTCTCAGAAGTGCCAAAGACAGTGCCTGCGGCCAGAGAATCCAAGCCTCTTGGCCAAGTTTTACTATCTGTAATTTGATCAGGTGATTCATTTTTTTCCATCTGTCCACTTGACTGCGGTCTATACGGTATGTGCATTTGCCAATCAATCCCCAATAATGTGCTTATCCAAAATGTGCTTATTTGTTGGACCACCTTGGCAAAAAAATGTGGGCCTCGATCCGATGAGATTGCTGCAGGAACCCTCAACCTTGGAATTATTTCATGTAACAGCATTTTTGTGACCTTCCAAGCCTTATTTGCCCTACAGGGAAATACCTCTGACCATCCCGAATAGGTACCAGTTAGTACCAACATACAGCAATACTCCCCTTTTCTTGGGAGTTTCAAGAAATCAATTTGCAGTTGTTGCCCTGGAAGGTTCCCTTTCCCAATAGGCCCATTTGTACCCTGTTCCTGGTACTAGGATCATACTTTGTAATGTCTGTTCACCCAATACTTTTTCTTATCCTCCCTTAGAACCAATTTCCATAGAATACCAAAGGGCAAAACAGTGTGTCCATCTGGACGTGTGCCCCTCTGTCAACTTGCTCTCTTCCCTTTTAAATCATTAATTAGCTTCCTATCCTCTTTAGAATATTATACAGGTTCTGACTCATGTTCAGAAATTTTAAGTTTACCATCTGGAATTAAAGCCACCTTCAACTAGCTGTTCTGCCACCTGATCCACCATCTTATCTCCAGCTTCCTGTACAGTGTTACCTTTCTGATGTCCTTTACAATGTATAATAGCCACACTCTTTGGTAGATCTACATCATGCTGTTTTTCCTTGTGTGAGCAATCTTTGCTCTTTTCAGATGGTGCTATGAGCGTGTAACATCCCAAATACATAATTAGCATCTGTTCATATATTTCAGACTCTTGTCAAGGCAGCTATTTCAGCCTTCTGAGGTAAAGTCCCCACAGGTAATGGTTGTGCTTCGATTACCTTTGTCAGTAGCAGTTACTGTGTATCCTGCCTTACAGTTTCCTTGTCTCACAGAACTGCTTCTGCTGGTAAGCCAGGTGTCTTCTGCATCTTCTAAGGATTCGTCTTTCAAATCCAACTGGTAAAAGTCCGTAACTTCAGTTGTTTCAAAGCAGTCATGAAAAACTGGTTCTCCAGGAGTTCTGCTAAGGAAAGATGCTGGGTTGACAATATTAGTTACAATTAATTCTGTGTCATCCTGCTCTACCAGGATGGCCTGGTATTTCAGGAACCTTTGGGGGTGAGAGCCAATACCCCCCTTTTAACTCCAATACAGTAGACACTGTATGAGATGTTAAAACTGTTATTTGTAAATTTGCTGGCTTCTTGAATATTGAGCACTAGTGCAGCCACTGCCCTCAAGCACTCTGGCCATCTCTTACCCACTTCATAAAGGGGCTTTACCAACAGTCCATAGCTGTGTATCCACAGTTGGCACCATCCTGTCATTCCTGAGAATGTACAGAGTTCTTTCCTGGTAGTCCTTGAGATTCAAAGTCCAGCTGTAACCTCCTGTCCCAGACACATCACTTGCCATTGAGTTATTTGTGCCGTCTGTTGAGAAACTTGATAAAGAAATTCAGCAAACTCACAGTCCATTACACACAGTTCTCTATTGTTTCATGGCATCCACATTCTGCAGTAAAGTTCCACCATGGGATGGAGGAACCCAAATCTCAGGCTCGCAAGTTGACCAGTTCTCAAAAATCATTGGGCTGTTCCCACAACCCTGAGTAACACTGTCCAGGTTAACTGAATCTTTTTCTCTCCATATTGGGGTTTCCTATTCAAAGGCAAATAACCTTAGGCTTTCTTTGGCCAAATCAGGCAGAAAAGGCATCCTTCAAATCCAGAAGGTAAACTCCACCTACTCTTTCCCTAACTTGGTTAATAAAGTGTATGGATTTACCACCACGGAGTGCATGCATTCAATGATTCTATTACTTGCCCTCAAATCTTGTACCAAACTATAGCACTTACTATCCAATTTTTCATCAGCAAGACTGGAGTATTGTATTTGGATTCACATTCAATTAGTAATCCGAAATCCAAAAGTTATCTATTATGTCTTTTATCCTCCTACAGTTGCATATCCCCAAAGGGCACTGCTTTACCCTGACTGGGCTAGCTCTAGCTCTTGCTTTTAACTTGGGGCTGTATTTTGGCTCTACCAGGTATCCCTGATACCCACACTCCTAAGCATACCTTATTTAAGATTTCTACAACTTCTGAGGGTACAACATTGTTTTTTCCAGTTTGTATTAAAGCCAGACTTAGAATTTTCAATCAGTTAATATTGTTTGACCCTTAGCTCCAGTTTTATTGAATTTAATCTCTGCATCCATTTGTTCTAATCAGTCTTGCCAGACTAACAGTTTTGGAGAACCTGGCACGTACAAGAATTCATGTATTCCTACTTATTTTCTCAGCCTATATTTAACTGATCCCAAGAGGTAAGCTTTTTCTTGTTGGGCAGTAGCTCCTACTACTGTTGCAAAATCATCTACGGGTGGTAAGAGGCACCTGTACCCACCAGAAAATAAACCTCTTTATCCTTCTCTCCTAGCTGCAATTTAACCAGTGGGTCTGATTTCTGTCCTCTTTGGTTCTGACATCCCTGTTACACCTTGCCTTCCTCAGCCTGTGTCCTTCCCAAACCTTTCACTTTCTAAACTCTCATTATTACATAAATCACTAACATTATGTTTCAGTTTCACCTCCTCCTCTCCAAAGGCTTCCAGTGCTAACACTGGAATTTCGGGTTTCTTAGATCTCTGCAGATGAAGGCAATTCTCACTTCCAGTGCCCCGTCCTCTCCACCTCCCCCTGCCTTCACAGGTAATGCTGTTTACAACAGCACTCTCTAACTACGGCTCTCTCTCACTCTAAGAGTTCTGCTCGTGGGGGAACTGTGCGGGGGGGTTTCTCTCATGGCAGCACAGATAAACTCACTTTCTCTTTAACCCTTTTTTCCTTCGTCCACTATTCATACCCTCAGTTACACTTCTGTATACCATTACACCATCAAAACTGTTTGTCCCATTCCTTTCAGAACCCACAAATCAAACAATACAGTTCTTCAGTTTCCACAAACACCCAGTACTTAGTCTCGTGAATAGAGCACTCAATTATAAAAACTATTCGTGTTACTTCATTTACGTTCCCTCCTTAAGAATAACAGTAAGAAAGTATTATAGTTTAGGATCCCATTCCAGGGCCACTTCTCATCATCTTCTAACTTATATATTAACCACCACTGATTGTAATACTTGATTAAAGTTTTCTTAGTCAGGGTGCCTCCAGGTTCCCCTGCAATATCCCACCAATATACCAATACGCATCCCAAGGGGGTTTGTTTGGGAATTTCCTTCCCCTGGGAGCCTCCCATCATGTTTACAAAATTCTTATTGGTTTGTTACTGCCTTAAGATTTCCACAAGTAACTCTCAGTACTCTAGAATTTCCCCACACTAATCCCCAGTGCTCCATCCATCAGTCACGATGGCACTCTGGACACAAATGATGCCAACAGCCCCGGTATACCTCCTCACACACTAAACAAAGTATAACATAAATGGGCCAACATTCATTTGTCGGGTGGAATGTACACCTTTCCTTTGGTTCCTCTTCCCAATCTATGGAGTACGAACTCCCATCCTTATTCCAGTCTATAAAATACATACAAACAGCAGACAGACAACACAAAGAATTGTCTTTCACTTCATCCTTCTCTGGCCGTTTCCCTCATGGGAGAACGGAACCACGGACTGGGGACTCCGCACTCGCTTTGTGGCTTTGCCGCGTCCCACTCACACACACACACACACACTCAAATGCTGGTTTAGGTACAGTCTGAGATCGAACGCTTGAAAGAATGTTTTGAATGCATCAGTAGTTCAAATACGCGGTACTGACCATTTACAACAGATGGTAATACAACCTATGACTCCTGCTATTATTGACACAAAAATCCACGTTGTCATTTAGCAAAACACACTGTTACCAACCACCTAGGGGAGAGTTATTACTATTTTTTCCACACGTACAACTTACAGGTCCCCCTTTTATACACAACCTAACCCATGAGCTCAATACCTCAGGGGCAGCACTATGGCTTTATCCAGCGTAGGACGTCTCCTCATGACTTATGGGTTCCCCTTATCCCCATTCACAAACCTAGTCTGCCGGTAGATGGTCCTTGTCTATCCCCGCAGTGATCAGGAGAGGAAGGGGAGTCCATCCAAGAAACCCTGAGGTGCGCCTGAAGCATCCCCCTCCTGAGCTGGTCCTGCAGCCGGACAGAGAGTGTCCCATCTGGGTCACCAAAATTGATGTGCGGAATAAAACTCTATAACCCGGTTAGGTTATAAAGCAGGTATGGTTTATTCGGCCAGCCGGGTGCAAGGGGGATCACTCCATCAAACTTGCACACCAACAAGCAAAAATGCTACAGATTTGTAAGCCAAGTCCATACATATTCAGCAGAATTCTTGGAACCCATCTACATATTCATTATCCTTCCAGAAATTCATTTACACACTGCCCCTCCCCTGGCGCATGCATTGTCTGTAGTAGGGGTCTCCCTCTGGTGGTCGTGGGGATGAAGTCAGAAGTCTTCCTCGTGAAGGCTCAACATCTTCCTCAGTCTGACCTTTTTACAGTGCATTCAAACCAGACAAAGCCATTCATTTTGTACTGTTTCTTTCTTTGTGTTTGCACAGCTGACCATGAAATGTTGAGATGTCATTCTCCTTCCCTAGTTTTCAAATCTAGCTTATTTAACCCCTAAATGTTCAAACCTTAGACCCACCTGAGTTCCTGATCTCAATATTCTTAAGTTGGAAATGGAATGTAAAATGCTATAATAAACTTAACTTAGAAAAAAGGAAAATAACTCTATCTTTAAAGAAATACTTTCAGCAAGTATCTTTTTCTGCTAATGAAAAAGATGTCATATTGCAAAACTAGTCTTTGAAAATAGTATTTAAAGAAATAAATGAGACTTGAGGGGTTGCTGTCTTTCATCATTTTTCGTATCTATGAAATACTTTTAGACATCTCTTCTCATTGCATGTTCTCAGTCTTGTTTTTAAACAAAAATGACTAAATCTTTTGACAGACTTCAGCATATACCTGTTGTGCATCCAGCAAATTGGAAACATCTTTTAGAAGTGCCACTCTTGAAGTGCTTTGATTTTTTTTACTTTAGATAAAAGATATCTGGAGCTTACTGGATGGTTTTGAAAAGAACAATATATAAACTTGGATGGTTTGTGTCATTTTTTCAGAACAAGCGGTCTCTGTATCTGTAATTTCTGTGGCTCAAAAGACAAAGCTTTCCTTCAATTCTTTTCATAGACCTGCTGGTTGGGACAATGAAAAGAAAATTGCCATTTTACATGAAAACTTCACAAGAGTGAAACCAGACGATGCGTATGAGGACTTCATTGCAAAGCCTTGTGTACGAAAGGTAAGAAGAGGTAAACTCTTTCCCCTCTGTTAAATAAGTACAGTTTGCTTCAATGGTTGCTAACAGCAGTGTTGAAAATCTTCAAATCAAAATACTGTTTTCTGTATCCAAATGCATAAACCATCAGGCATTTATTTTCCACTAATTTAAGATACCAGAACAAAGACATCATTCACCCTAGCGAATCAAAGGCAGTCCAAAATCATCCATTTCATGTGAACCTTTTGGGAAGCATAGTGCAAAAATGCCTTTTGAAAACAGTATGCTATTCTGTGAGTTTGACAATTTCACAAGTGCTTTTGAGGCTATTATAAAAAAATAGACCTTGGCTAAGAAGAAAGTGTCTTACTGTATCACTGACATTCATGCTAACCCTTCTTGCGTTTGCATCAGCTGTTAAAATTGATTAAGGGTCAGTGTAATGGTTTTGGGAGCTGTGGGATTGAATCTGAGGTTTTACAGAGTAAGATAATAAAATGGGTATTTGAAAGATGCTGATGAGATTGAAAACTAAGCTTAAAAAGACGAGCATGACTACTTATCAAGTACTCTTCTTTTGAGGGGAATTTCCACAGGCTGGCTTCCTTGCTAGGCTACTTCATTCACATAAAATATTTTTTAATCGCAGCTTCTTCCGTATTTCTTCTCTTCTATGTGTGAAAGAAGTTAAATTATTTTAAGTAACAGTGCTAAACTTTTGTCTCCTTTTCTTTGCTATTGACCACCAAGCCAAAAATAGTTGAAGTCAATTTCTATTTTTAATGAAGTATTTTTTTTTCAACAGTTATTCCATACTGAATTGGTGACAGCAGAAGATGACCAAGAGTTTCTTAAGAGACTGCAGGTAAAAAAACCAAGGCCTTTTTATACAAGACTTCACTTTAAGCTCTCCACTGTTATTTGCCTCCAGTTTTCCACTCTTCATTCGCTTGACAAGATAATGACTTCTCAGCTTTGCAATTTCAAATGTAATTGTGAGCTAAGACTTGCATGTATTTCTACGCATACGAGTAGAAAATATGGCCACTTGTCTTGGTAAATTGAAAGAAAAATATGCTGAAAACAAAACAAAAAAACATTCTAAAGGAGAAGAATAAGATCATTTGAAATTTCACAACATACATCGGTCCATCTGTAAAAGTGTGAGTACATTGCCATTTTCTTACACCTAGAGGCTTGAAAGACTTCAAGGTGTCAAATGTAGCCATGCTGTGTCTTATTTTCCTTTGTTTATAAGAACTGCTCTGTTATTTAAAAGAAAACGAATAATGGTTTTCTACGTAGTTGATGGTAAGTATCATAAAGGTTATAGAGACTTGAGTGTCTGTGGTTCTGATTTGTGGTTCTGAAATGTTTGTGTGATAACATTTTAACATTACTTAAAAATGAATTAATTCTAACTAGCTGTGGAAACAGAAATATCTGATGATTACTGAACTGCAAATTTCATACACTGATTCATTCTTTCTCTTAATAGAGGCACAGACTCAAAATAACCGCGTTGACTTTATTTGTTTATTTATCCCCCCTGGTGTATAGAGTACGGTGCCAATATGAAAGATTTTTTTTTTTTTAATGTTGCATTTAGTTTATGTAACCAATTCATTTAATTTGTTCTCTAATCTGTGTGATACTGTTTGTTGTTTTTTTTTCTTTTTTTTTAAGGAATCTCCTGCGGGAGGAGGACCTGCAGGATCCCCAAGAATTCAGGGTGGAGCCGATCCCGCCAATGTAGCTAGTGCCTCACCAATAGCATCAGTTAAGAAACCAGTTCCAAATACTAAAACCATGAATTAGCATCTTAATGTTTTTTTGACATGTTGTTTCCCTTAGAAAAAAACATTCCTAAAAAAGAAAGATGTTGGAATTTATTCACTAGTAGTGAAGTGTTAGTTTAGTAACAAGAATGAATTTATGGCATCAACCCAGTTTTTGTTGTTTGATGTTGTCATTCATGTGACTTGAAGTAGTGTTCTGTTACTGCCAAGCAGTTAGGCAGAGTTGAAATAAATTAATTCTTTACGTTGCCTAAGTATGTTTTTTATGCGTTAGTTGCATTGTTATAGTGGAGACTGGTTTAAAGTCCACACAGTTTTATACTTAATATAATTTATTCTGGAATCCCTAGTTAAACTTGTACTTCTTCTAAATCCTTTCAAGACTGTAATTTTCTCTTGCACCTCAAATAACTTGGAAATTACACCTCTTCCCCTCCTTCAACCCAAAGATGTATCTCCACATTGACTGATTTGTTTCTTCCCAAAATGGAACTCCACATTATTGCATGGTTTCTGTCCTCTCTATATACTAAGAAAGTAGGTAGGACATTCTTCTTAAAAATATTCTTAATTATTCATTTAAGGAACATAATTCACTTACGATGGGTAAAGTATTCCTACCATTCTAGACAATGTCTCATTGCTAGATAGCCAAGTTCTGATATATGCAAAGTAGTGTGGTAAGAAAGACTGCTCTAGAACTTCTATGCTGCTTTTTTTTTAGTAGACTTAGAAATCTTTACGTTGCATGTAGATAATACTACTTTTAGGGGGAAAAAAAATGCATTCTGCTCAGAAGAGCATTAATGTGCAGTTATCTCTGACTTTGCCAAAGAATGCAAAGAACTTGTGTCTTAAAATCGAACAAGGCAGAAGACTGGAAGTGAGGATGGAATAAGAAGTAGGATCATTTCTATAAATAAGAAGCAGTACATAGCCAATCGTACTCTAGGAGTGATTAAGGTATAATGGGGGTAGGATTCCTGAAGCCCGGTTAGTAATTTAATCTCAGAGTTTGGTTGCAGGTAACGTCTTTATTGGCTGTTTTCTAGAGTTTCTGCTCACATGAGCAGGTCACAGATCGCTGACATGCTGGTTCACAGAGCTATTATAATAGTTCAGGGCAACTACAGGGAAATATGAAACTTCAAAACTTAAAAACAAAGTAAAGTTTGTAAGAAATAGAGCATTTCTGTGTGAAAGCTTTCTTTTTTTGTTTTCCACCAGTATAGATTGGGTTTTCTTCCTAGGCCACATCTTCCAATAGTTATTGTGTACTCCACAGGTATCTCTTCAGGTGACAGCAAGTTCAGACCTAACCTAAAGAGAAGACATGATGCATTGTCACTGCATCAGTGGACAAGGGAAGAGCCACTGATATCACCTATCTTGACTTCAGTAAGGCCTTTGGCATGGTAGCCCACAACGTCCTTCTCTCCAAATTGGAAAGATACAGATTTGATAGGTGGACTGTTGGATGGATGAAGAACTGGCTGTAGGGTCAAGTCCAGAGGATGATGGTCAGTGGCTCAACGTCTGGATGGAGAATGGTGATGAGTGGTGTCCCCCAGGGATTGATGCTGGTGCCAATACTCTTTAATATCTTCATCAGTGACATTGACAGTGGGGTCAAGCGCACCCTCAGCAAGTTTGTAGATGACACCAAGCTGTGGGGTGCGGTCGACACACCAGAAGAATGGGGTGCCATCCAGAGAGAGGGACCTAGACAGGCTTGAGCAATGGGCTCAGGTGAACCTCATGAGGTTCAGTAAATCCAAATGCAAGATCTTGCACCTGGGTTGAGGCAGCCTCCATTACCAATACAAGCTGGGGGATGAAAGGATTGAGCGCAGCCCTGCTGAAAAAGACCTGGGGGTACTGGTGGTTGGCAGGCTAGACATGAACTGGCAATGTGCCCTTGCAGCCCAGAAAGCCGACTGGATCCTGGGTTGCATCAAAAGAAGTGTGGCCAGGTCATGGGAGGTGATCCTGCCCCTCTGCGCTGGTGAGGCCTCACCTGGAGTACTGCGTCCAGATGTGGAGTCCTCAGTACAGGAGAGACATGGAGCTGTTGGAGTGCCTCCAGAGAAGGGCCACAAAAATGATCCACAGAATGGAACACTTTTTCTAGAAGGACAGGCTGAGAAAGCTGAGGCTTTTCAGCCTGGAGAAGAGAAGGCAGTGAGGTGACCTGATAGTGGCCTTTTGGTATCTAAAGCGGAGCTACAGGAAAGAAGGGGAAAGACTCTTTAGTAGGGTTGGTGGTGACAGTGCAAGGGGAAATGGTTTCAAGCTCAGGGAGGGTAGGTAGGTTTAAGCGAGATAAAAGGAAAAAATCTTTTACAGTGTGGGTGGTGAGGCACTGGAACAGGTTACCTAGTGATGTGATTGCTGCGGAGACCAGCTTCAGGGCAGGTAAGACTGCACTGGATAAGGGACCTAAAGCAAAAAGGCCGACCAAAGAGCTCTTTTTAGGGCTTTTTTTAAGCCAGCAAAAGCACTGTGCCGGTGCTGGTAGCTGGTAGCTCACTGTATGGTGGGGCCTCTTTAGCACGCGATATCTCTTCTGCTGGTGATGTTCCTAACTTTTTGCCTTCAGGCCAGTCCATGATCACCTCTAGGATTCCTGGACAGCTGAGGTTCCCCATCGGAGCTCGTTGTATAATCAGCGCAATCCACTTGCTCCAAGTGGCATCAGTAGCATGATGGGTGGAGGGAACCTTTCCTTTAAACTTCCAGTTCAGCACTGGCAGTCGAGGTGCTAGAAGGAGCTGTGTTTAAGTGCCAATTACTTCAGAAGCAGCCTGAACCCCCTCATATGCGGCTAAGTTCTCCTTCTCAGTTGGAGTGTAGCACTCTTCAGGCCCTGTGTACACTCGACTCCAGAATCCCAGGGGTCGGCCTCAGGTCTCTCCTGGGGCTCTTTGCCACAGACTCCAAGTTTTTTATGCCACTTCTTCATATCTTCTCCATGGTCATGTAAGTAATGCCACAAGGCAAAATGTGACGTAGTCTTACTGTTGTCACTTGCTTGAGCAGGAGGACGTCTTCTTTTAGTAGCTGAAATGTTGGACGATGCAGGCTGGGAGGAAACCAGTTTGATCAGCCCCTCCAGTAGGCTGTTTTGGGAATCCCGGTCCCCATCAGATGTATCTGACACCACCATGGATTCATCAGCATTAAGCACAGTAGACAGTTTGTCTATTATACCTTGGTTGTTCTGCAATCTGTCCAGTTTTTCAGCTACTTTTGTAATGGCTGAAATACAAGTTCGTAGAGAGGTTAAATGTAACTCGAAGTCTTGAAGTGTATTAATCAGTTCATTTATAAGGGGTCTTCTTTCCCCTCTGCCATACATTGCTGCAAATGTACTGCCATACCTTTCTGGTGCAGTGTTTGTGAATATACGCCACATGTTTGGTGTACACCTGACTCTCTCAGGATTATGCTCTTTGACTGACTTGTCAGAAATGAAAGTGGGGCTACGTAACATTTCCACCACAGCATATTCTCTCAAATAACGGATGCCTTTTTCCACCCTGATGGCACTGGGAAGTGTGTTGTACACTGGGAGCATGGGGAGGGGTGGCTGGGGGGCACTATGGACTGTGGGGGTTACTAAAGAGTCCTGTCAACAATGGAGTACACTGGGAGCACTGGGAGCAGTGCTACTTTGAGCACTGGGGAGGCATAATCACCAGTGGGTGCCCTAAACCCCTCTTCCAGTACAGTTTGGGCAGCAGTCCCTGGTTCAGGGAGGAGCAGGAGAGGGAGAAGGGCAGTGGGGGGGACACGTGGGAACAGGGAGGGCACTCCTGGCTGGCACCCAGAGTGTCCCAGAGTTTGTCCAGCAGCTCAGACATCCCAGGCTGCTGGGGGCCACCCAACCAAGGACAGAGAGGGCAAGCCACCAGCGGGATCCTCGCAAGAGGGCAGCTGATGTCTGATTTTAGGCAGTCACACCTGGCCGTTGGTGAAGACATTGAGCTTGCCCCCTCATCTCGACAGGGACATCCCCATTGCATGCCAGAGAGCCATCTCACCTCCATGTTGGAGGGATGCTCCCACCTCAATTCAGGACAATGTCCTCATCCAACCTGTCCCCATACCACATCCCCATACCTGGGATGTCTGAGGTGCTGGACCCGCTCTGGGACCTCGGTGCCAGCCAGGAGTGCCCTCCCTGTTCCCACGTGTCCCCCCCACTGCCCTTCTCCCTCACCTGCTCCTCCCTGAACCAGTGAGCACTCCAGGACCGCTACCCAAACTGTACTGCAAGAGGGATTGAGGGCACCCATTGGTGGTTATGTCTCCCTAGTGCTCAAAGTAGCACCACTCCCAGTGTACTCCATTGTCACCAGTACTCCTTAGTAACCCCCACAGTCCTCAGTGCTCCCCAGCCACCCCTCCCCAGGTTCCCATTGTGCAACGCTATTCCCAGTGCCATCAGGGTCTCCAAGATCACTCCCGCCCCTTCTCCAGGAGAAGGAGGTGGGCACTGAGCACTCCTGCATTGCAGGGTCACCCTCGGGGCCATCACTGGGGCAATGTCCCCTGGCCATATCTGGTGAGATTAGATCTGCCAGATACTGGCTGGTAACAGACATCTGATAAAGGCCGCCTTTGAAAGGGAATGACTGGGTGCCCCAGTGGCCCCTCGTGCAACTGACCTCAAGACTTGCAACATGCAAACTGCCCAGAACTGCAGATTCTCACCAGAAGTATCCTGCACACTCCCCCCTCCCCCATTCCAGTCTTACCCCTATGGGCATTTGTTCCACTTTGCTGTCCCTTGCAAACAGTGGTGGAGGAAGTGAAAAGCAGGAATATTGATAAATAAATAAATAAAAGCCTGAACACCGTGGGATTTCCTGCACTGAGTGGTGAATGAAATGCCTTCTGCTCCACCTTACACTGAGGCTGGCCATCCCTGACCCTACTGCTCACCCTGGGGTGCCCCACGTGAGACAGGCAGCAGGAAATAAATGCTGCACCAGGGAGGGGATGGGCCACTTTAGTGGTAGGGAGGGGCTGTCTTCAGAGACACAGAGCATCCCAGTGAAGGCTTTTGGCTGCTGCAGCTGCCAGACCCCATGGCCGCTTACAAGGTGAAGGTGGCAACAGGTGACGTCCTTGAAGCTGGGACCAGAAACAGCATCTACATCACCCTGGTGGGGACTCGAGGCGAGAGCCCACAGAAAGCGATGAGTTACAAGTTCCTGCCGGGGAAGGTAGGCATGAGTACAGGGTCTCTGTAGGATGAGGGGTGGCACAGACTGCCCTCGGGGTCTCAGCATAGGTTTTGCTTGAGAGAACTGGAAAAGAGCTGGGTCTTCTCCAAGAGTTGGGCAGAATGGAGGAAAAGGATGATGTAGAAGTGGAGGAAATGGGTGCTGGGGGATGGAGGAAAGGGGAAACGTGGAGGAATTGGTCCTGGAGGAATGGATGAGGGGGGTCCTGGAAAGATGCTCTGGTTCCTCACCCCACAGATGGGAAATGCCCGCACTAACTGACTAAACGCTGGGACAGACATGCTCCCATCCCAAACCATCACTGCTCTCCCTTCCCAGGTGAAGGAGCGGACAGTGAAGTGCGAGCAGGATCTGGGCCCCCTTGTGCTAGTCCGCCTGACCAAGACGCGGCTCTTCCTGGAGGATGCCTGGTTCTGCAAGGAGGTGCACGTGACAGCCCCCAATGGCACAACCTATCACTTTCCCTGCCACCAGTGGTTGGAGGGGATCACTACCCAGGAGTTTCGTGAGGGCACAGGTAGGACTCATCTCACCTCCACCCTCCCATGCTAGCTGGGGTGCTTGCGTGCAAGTGGACAGTGGGGTCACATATCACTCAGCCTGGCTCTGTCCAAGTAGCCCAGATCCTTTTTGATGACATAGTGATAATGGAGGAGGAAGAGGATGGATGCTGCCAAATGCCCTGGAGACCCTGAAGCAACTGAAGTTTTTGACATGGAAACATTTTTTTCCAATCTCCCTCAAGTCTGCTGTGTCTCACCCCCTTGAGCTGGGTGTCTCTGCCAAACGGCACAATGGACACTGCTGTCCTGCAGCCATCAGCACAATGTCCTTGAGCCAGGTGGCAAAGGATGCTCAGGGTGGGGGATACTGTCATTCCAAACCCAACCCTTTCAAAGCAGTGTCTTTTCACCCCAATTTTTGGACTGCAGCACCAGCCCCGTACAGGGTCCAGCCTTGATTCCTCTTCTCCTTCCCACTAAGGGAAAAAAATGGCAGATGATGACCTGGAGGTCCTCAAGGAGCACCGGCGCAAGGAACTGAAGGCACGGCAGGATGCTTACCAGTGAGAGCACTGGGGGGGACAGGGGGATGGGGACCCACCACTGCCAGTGTGCCCTGTTATGGTGAGAGGTGATGCTGGAGTCCCCATGTCCCTATGCAGGTGGAAGAATTATGCTGAAGGATGGCCCCGTTGCCTCAGTGTGGACTCCATCTTTGACCTGGACTCAAACATACAGTTCTCCTGCACACGAGCCAAATCCTTCAAGGGCCTCCTCATCTACCAGTGAGCAATGGCCTGGGGCAATGGTGGCAGGTGGAAACCTTCCTGGCCACTGTCTAGGTTGGAGGCAGATGAGGGAATGAGGAAACGAGGCTTCTCCTGCCCACACAGGGGAACCACACACCTGCTGTCAGGTTTCCTGAGCAGACCCAACTCCTGGAGAAGCCTGGATGAGATGCGGAGCATTTTCTCCAGGACAAAGGGCAGGGACATAGGTGCGTACCTTGCCCTGCCCTCTCCCTCTTCCAGCACAGGGCCTCCCCCATTCCCACAAACCCAACAGTCATGACCTGATGCAGGGGAGCAAAGAGGGATGGGGAACTGACCTCAAGCCATCTCCTAGTCCCTGAGTACGTTGCAAGCCACTGGCAAGAAGATGCCTTCTTTGGGTATCAGTTCCTCAATGGCAACAACCCCATCATCATCCGGAACTGCACGGTACTGCCAGAAAAATTCCCAGTAACGCAAGAGATGGTGGCTGACTCCCTGGGAAGGGGTACCACCTTGGACAAGGAAATGAAGGAGGGACGCATCTTCATTGTGGACTATGAGGTGCTGCAGGGCATCCCAGCAGGTACCATCCACGGGCGACAGCAGTATGTGGCAGCCCCACTCTGCCTGCTGCACCAGGATGCCAATGGGCACCTACGCCCCATTGCTATCCAGGTAGGGGCATCCACGTCCAGTGCATGCCACCACTCAGGGGACAACCCCACCCCCACAGGGTGCTGGTCCTACTGTACAGTTTTGTCCCTCAGCTCAGCCAGATGCCCGGGCCCAGCAGCCCCATCTTCCTGCCCAGCGATGACGAGTGGGACTGGCTCCTGGCCAAGACCTGGGTGCGCAACGCTGACTTCTACAGCCACCAGGTCATCACCCACCTTCTTCGGACCCACCTCTTTGGGGAGGTCTTTGCTGTTGCCACCCTGCGCCAACTGCCCACCTGTCACCCACTCTTCAAGGTAGACATCTAGGAGGTCTTTCGAGGCCACCAGCTCACCCATCAGCCCAGTCCTGTAGCTGATCTCACCACAGCAGTTGTCACACACCCAATCATCTCCAACTTCTTGGGAAACTGCTGGTCCCTTCAAGCCCCCCACACCCCCTTCCTTTCTCAAACTGCCCCAGGCCGAGCCCTGCTGACCCCACATGCCAGTGCTGACCCCCAGGACAGTCATTTTTGCTCTTTCTTTTTGCTGTGGCAAAGTCCTCTTCAGGCTTCATCATTCGCAGCAGCCAATCCCACGTGGCGCTGCTGGGTCTGCACCTGGCCCAGGGTTCCAAGTCACTCTGGTGCCCTCTGGTCAGGGTGACCCATTTCCCTCTCTCCAGCTTCTTATCCCACACTTCCGCTTCACGCTGCACATCAACACGCTGGCCCGGACCATCCTCATTAACCCTGGTGGTGTCATTGACAAGGTGAGACCTGGGGACATCAGTGGGGGCTGGTCACATCAGGTGACACCTTCTGCCTGAGCCCCTGGTGCTGAGAACTCAGTGGTGTCTTCTCCTCACTAGGGCTCAGGGGTTACCCATGAGGGGCTGCTGCTGATTCTTCAGCGGGGCTTGGAGAAAGTTACCTACACATCACTCTGCCTCCCTGAAGACATACAAGCCCGTGGCGTCTCCTTCATCCCCAACTACCACTACCGGGATGATGGGATGAGCCTCTGGGAGGCCATCAAGAGGTGGAGTGGAGGACTCAGCAACAGCCACTGATGGTGCCAGGGGTATCCTGCAGCCTCACTGTCCCTCTTCCCGTGACAGGTTTGTCTCTGGGATGGTGGCTTTCTACTATACAGACAATGCAGCGGTTCAAGGTGATGCAGAGCTGCAGGCTTGGGTGATGGATATCTTCACCAATGGCTTCCTGGGCCGGACATCCTCAGGTACCACTCTGTAGCCCAGTGGGCTCCCAGAGGCTCCTAGGTATCCTCAAGGCCAAGGGGGTGCCTTGGACAGGGCAATGATGGCTCTTTGCCCCCTGCCCTTCAGGCATCCCCTCCTCGCTGAAGACAGTGGCAGAGCTCAACAAGTTTCTTACCATGGTGGTGTTCACTTGCTCAGCACAGCATGCAGCTGTCAACAATGGACAGGTGGGATAGGGACAGGGAACGTGGGAGGGCACTTCTGCATTTCAAGAATCCCCATCTGCCCCATTCTGGAGAGTTATTCCCTGCTGACCTCTTTGCTCACTGGGGGGAAGTCTCCTTCCAATGCCATGGAGGACATCTGTGTCTACCCTCTCTTCATGACAGTGTTCCCTGTTTGTCCCCAGTCTGCACTGAAGGGACAACCTTGCCCAGTGCCTTCATGCACTTAAGCAATTGTCCGCATCTGAGACCTCTCTGCAAGAGATTCCCCCCCTTTCATGCTGGGGGGGGGACATCTGTCCCCCACTGGTAGGACATCCCTCTCATGCACCACAGGGACATCCCCATTGCATGCCAGAGAGCCATCTCACCTCCATGTTGGAGGGATGCCCCCACCTCAATTCAGGACAATGTCCTCATCCAACCTGTCCCCATACCAAATGGATGGCCCTGCCCATCCCCTCTGTTGACTGCAAACTTTCTGCCCACAGTATGACATGGGTGCCTTCCTACCCAATGCACCATCCTCCATGCGCCACCCACCTCCAGAGGAGAAGGGAAAGGCCTTCCTCCAGCACTTCCTGGACACTCTCCCTGAAGTCGACACCACTGCCAACATCCTAGTGGCTCTCATCCTCCTCAGCTCCCGCCTGGAAGACATTGTGAGTCTTCCTCACCATCTGGGTACACCCAAGCCCAGACGGTGGTCACCATTGCCCGACTGATGCCAGGTGGCTTGAGGCAACCACGCCAAGTGCCTGGTCCTGACAGAGTCCCCATTCTTTTCTCCCCCTAGAGGCTCCTGGGGCATTATCCAGAGGAGCGTTTCACAGAGGCAGAACCCCGGCGGCTCATCAGGACCTTCCAAAGGGAGCTGGAAGACATCCATGAACGCATTGAAGAGAGAAACTACAAGGCTGAGCTGAGATACAATTACATGAACCCACAGGAGATCGAGAACAGCATCTCTATCTGAGCTCCCAGGCACACTTGACACCCCTAATAGCTGAACACCAGCATGCCCAACTTCCAAAACCCCGATACCCTCAGCACCTAGCACACATCAGCACTCAGAACCAAGAGCCTCTAGCACCCAGCTACCAGCACACCTTGCACTCAGTGCACACAATACACAGAACTCAGCACCTCCAGCACTCCTCGTACCCAGCATCTGCACACCCCCAGTACCTAGCACCTCATGACCCAGTATCCAAAACCCAAACATCCCCAGGACTCAGCATCCTCAGCACCAAGAGCTCAGCACCCGCAACACTCAGCACCCATCGCATGTGCACCCTCAGAAGCCCCAGCATGTGAGCTACCAGCACGCCCAGCACACAAGATTAGGCACCCCCAGCACCCACTTCTTCAATAAATGATATCTGTCAGTCAAACTCTCTGTGTGCTGTTTCAAGTGCAAGCGTCTGACCACTTCGGGGCCAACCAAAAGATAAAGCATATTACGAAGGACATTGTCCAAACACCTCTTGACCACTGACAGGCATGAGGCATCAACCAGCTCTTCAGGAAGCCCGTTCCAGTTCTTCTTAATTATAGAGTCATAGAATGGTTTGGGTTGGAAGGGACCTTAAATCACCTAAGTTCCAACCCCCTGCTATAGGCAGGGACACCTCCCACTAGACTGGGCTGCTCACAGATTCATCCAGCCTGGCCTTGAACACCTCCAGGGAGGGGGCATCCACAGCCCCTCTGGGCAACCTGTGCCAGTATCTCACCATCCTCACAGTAACAAATTTCTTCCTAATATCTAGCCTAAATCTACCTGCTTCTAGATAGAAGCCATTTCCCCTTGTCTTGGTTGCTACACGCCCTTATGAAAAGTCCCTCCCCAGCTTTCCTGCAGGACCCCTTCATGTTCTGGAGGGCCGTTACAAGTTCTGCCTGGAGCCTTCTCTTAATGTCTGATCTGAAACTCCTCCAGCACCACTTTATGTTCTATCCCTGGTTAACAGGAAGAAGGGATCCACACCTCCCTCTCTATTTCTCTTCCTCACAAAATTGTGGAGAGCAAGGAGATCGCTTCTTGGCTTCCTTTCCTCCAAACTGGGCAAAGCAGACGGCCTCAGCCTCTTCTCATTGGACATGCCTTCCAGCCCTTTTATCAGCTTTGTTACCCTTTTTAAGAAGCTGGAACAATTTTTGGCTCAAATGCCCATAAGTTTGGCTCAAACTGGGCTGGGGGAGGGGGGAGCATGCAGGATGTTTCAGGTGAGAATCTGCATATCTGGGCAGTTTGCATGTTGCAAGCATTCAGGTCAGTTGCACAAGGGGCCACTGGGGCACCCAGTCATTCCCTTTCAAGGGCAGGTTTTATCAGATGTTCGTTACCAGCCAGTATCTGGCAGATCTAATCTCACCAGATATGGCCAGGGGACATTGCCCAAGTGATGGCCCCAAGCGAGACCTTATCACTCTCTATAACTCCCTGAGAGGAGGTAACAGCAATGAGATGAGAGGTGATGGCCTCAAGTTGTGCCAGGGGAGGTTCGGGTTCACTTGCTCCACACATGCATCCACAATCTCTTTCTTAAGTTCTTGCTCAGCTCCAACCTCAAGGAATGAGGATCTGTGACACAAAGTGGGCCACCATTACCCCTGTCAATCACATGTGAGTCTGGAACAGTGAGTGAGCCAGCCTCACAGAGGGCACAGCTCTCCATCACTAAAGGAGCTGGCTCTGCAAGTTTGTTGGCCTTACTGTGAGTCTTGAGACCTGAGGGAGATGTAGGTGTACTGAGTGTCCCCATGGCCTCTGGTTCCTTTTGAGGCAGTTTCTTGTGCTGGGAAAGGAGTTTCCTCTGCATTCTGTGCCCCAGACAGCATCTGCAGACTGATGAGGAAGTCAAGTTCTGATGGCTGAAAGGTCCAGGGGTTTCACTGTGCCACAACCAACCACCATTGCCTCTGCTGGGCACAGCTGGGGTTGTAGAACAGGAGATGGCCTGGGGACTGGTCTTGAGTGTTGAGGAGTTGGGCCCTACAGCTGGAGCCCTCTGATTTCTTGCCTGCAGCAAGGCTGGAAGGCACAGCAACCTGAGCCGGGACACTGCAGCTGGACACAGCACTATGGCGAGGGGCTGGCTTCCATCGGATGTGAACCGTGGCCCAACTCTTGGCAACAGAGGCGCCAGGAGCCTAGCCAGAAAGAGACAACATGGGATTGCCATGGAGTCATGCCAAGGGTGAGCATAGTGCACCACAGAGAGCAGAGCCATGCTGGAGACAGGGGGCAGGGAAGGGCTCCCTTCCACAGATCATGCAGTGGATTGAGATTGGACCTATGGGGCAGGAAGAGGGACACAGCAGGGTGACTTAGGACAGAAGGACAGCTGGTAACATGAGAGAGACAGCGCTGCTGCAGAAGGAACGTGCAAGCTTGCAGGAGGGAAATGGTGCACCCCCATGGTGCTAAGGTGAGGCTTGTTACTTAGCAAGGGCCATGGAAATGGGATTGCTCATGGATGTAAGTGGCATGAGAGAAGCTCCCATGGATCCAACTTGGGCACGTTGTCCCCAGTAGGATCCAGCCTAGAAGCAGACTGTAGCATGCCCTGAGTCCTTGGCTTCCTTCAGCCTCTGCTACCAACAGCTGCATGGGGAGATGTGTGGGTGAAGAAGTATTGGCTCAGTGACCTCAGATGAGCCAGAACCCACAGTGTGAGGGGTCTCTGCCAGCCCCAATTCCCCCCAGACTGGCACCTTTTCTAAAAAATCTCATAGCCCTTAACTGCAGTGTTCCACTTGCATGAAAAGAGAAATAATAATAGAGACAAAAAACAAGGAAAGATTTTCTTAACATTTTCTGTTATACCCTGGCTGTTGCATAAGATTATTGAGTACCTTACCAATGCTTTCCAAGTAGTTTCCTCACTACATCCTTGAGCTCCTGGTTCCTCATGCTGTAGATGACAGGGTTCGCTGCTGGAGGCACCAGAGAGTACAGAACTGCAAGACCAGGGCCAGGGGAAGAGATGGAGGTGGGCTTTGGGCAGACAATCATGTCAGTGACAACAGAAAGGGAGACAACAGCCAGGTGAGGGAGGCACGTGGAAAAGGCTTTGTGCTGTCCCTGCTGAAAGGGCATCCTTGACGTAATCCTGAAGATCTGCACATAAAACACCACAATGAAAACAAAATACCCAAATGCTAAAAAGGCAATAAAAATAAGAAGTCACGCTTCCCTGAGTTAGGAGTCTGTGCAGGAGAGCTTGAGGATGTGGGGGATTTCACAGAAGAACTGGTCCAGAGCATTGCCTTGGCAGATGGAAAGCTAACATATTATCAGTGTGCAACATGACACTGAGAAACACCCAGCCCCATGCTGTCCAGGAGGGTGCTGTAGTGCAGGGACTTGCAGACAGCAACATAGCAGTCATAGGCCATAATGGTGAGGAGGGAATACTCTGCACTGAATAATACTTGGGCAGTACATCCTTCATGGGAAATGACCCTGCTGTCCTGTATGGGAACTGTTAAGTCACAGCCTGAACCAGTGATGGAGCACCTGATGAAGGGGCGTAGCCATCTCAGGGTGCACAGGTGGAAGCAATTCACGGGTGTAGCCAGAAGGGGAGAAGCCAGTCTCCTCCCTAACCTCATTTAAGGGTTGGCTGTGGAAGGAGATGTACTTGGAGATTATCTCCTTTGGAGTGTTTGGTGAGCCTTAATCCTTGGAAAGGGGTAAGTAGTTCCTTCCTTATTACTAGATAAACCTTGCTTGGGTGGTCCTAAACTGGTTTAAAGTAACTGTATTTGCTATCACTTTTCTCTATGTGTCCAGAAAGGAGTTGCTCGTGGTTTTGAGAACAATGACAGAGATGCAGCCCATGTTGAGGAGGGGGAAGTACATGGGGGTGTGCAGGCAGTGGTTGCAGGCTGTGACAAAGAGGCTGTTGCACAGGAGGGCAGCCAGGTGGATGTCTAGGAAGGGCTAGGAGTTGAGGCGCTGCAGCTCCCTCATGTTTGCAAATGGCAGGAGGAGGAACTCAGCGATGGCACTTCTGTTGGACATCACTGCCCCTGTTCATGGAGATTTCCACAGGAAGAAAATAAAAAGAAAGATCAGACAAGCTTCTCTGAGGGCAAGATGAGGATGCTGACTCAAAAGGACTCTTGGACACTGCAGAAATCCTCTGCAAGACCTCTGACTGCAGATAAGGCAGCTTCTGGCCTGGATCACACAGCTTTGAGCGTAGAGGATGACAGGATGCTTCCAGACCTTGTGTCATACCAAAAAAAAACCGTGTTGGGTAGGAAGGGAGACATTGACCAACTGGATGCAGTTGTATGGAGAGTCACCAAGATGGTTAAGGCTAGGAAACTTGTATGTGAGGAGAGGCTGAGAGTTCTGGGCTTTCTCTATGTCTGGAGGGTGAAAGGTCTGCATGGAACACTCAGCAACATTGCATAGTTCCCATGTGTCAGGTTAATATACATGACACAAAATATAAGGAGAAGAGGCAATGGGCTGCTATGTATCTATGTGGAGTAACTTTTCTAGCACTAAAAAGAACGTTACTGAGTCAGAACTTCATTTTCCTTATGAACTGTGGGGTTTTTTTTGTTTGTTTTTGGGTTTGTTTTTTTTTTTTTTTTTTTGGTCTGTTTGATCTTTAAAGATGTGCAAGCACTAGTAAAATTGCTAGGCTGGATGCAAGAGTGGCTCTTCATCAACAAGGCTTTATAAATATGTGCTGGGGGTATATCTGGGAGGAATGTCTCTTGTTTTGGTCTGGTGCCTGAAATCTCACCTATGCATAATGGGGTGAGAAGAAATTCAACAGCAGATTCTCTGCTGAACAGTGTTTGCAAACCACATGTCTGTCCTGCAATGGTTGTACAGATATTCAGCAGGAGAATAAACTCGGCTGGTCCAGTTTTTCCTCTTTGCACTGCTGCCAGGACCCCACCATACAAGACAGATGTATTGCATCCACACCTATAGGGAGAACTACAAGTGCAGCCTCCTAAATGGATGCAACGCCCCTTGCTCTGACTGAAAGCTCAACAGTCACCCATCCTGCCACTGAGGAGCCACAGGAGGGCGATGCTGCATGCTGAATCTGTGGTGCAGCGAGCTATAAATGAACACGTAACCAAGCTACAGATGGCAAAGCAAGTGCAGTGCCTTTAACAGTTATGTCTGACGTTCTGCTCAGCTGTTGGGTGCCAGACACCAGCACAACACATGGTAGCCTGCTACCTCATGGGGAGGCAGCCTGTAAGAAGCAGTGGTGCAAGGAACGTGTGCACACACAGGCCTCTCCTAGGAGAGGTTTGCATCATGTCTGACACACTTAGGGTAGGATGCATTGGCCCATCGAGGTGGCAGTACTGCAGTGCCACTGAGTGCAGCTGGCTCTCTGCATGCATGGTCCCCAGGTGTGTCTGTCAGACCACTGCAGGGATACTCTTAGTTGCACTGTTGTAAGTAGAAGCACAGGAGCAACTCCCACGATGGTAATGCCTGTGAAGTATGCATGCCACTCTCATGTACCATGTGCAAATGCAGTCTTTAAACAATTCTGAACATCACTGGTTACCGAAAGCTTCCTCAGCTGTGCATGTGTTATGCATTATTGAAACTGACTAAACTAATGATATGCTTACCAAGGCCTAGGGAATTCTACAAAAGTGCTTTATAAGACTGATTTCTGCATACAGTGGGCAATGAAATATCTTATTATGAATCTTATTCATGTGCGATGTTACACTCTCCAACAATGTTCTCTCTTAGAAAACTCAGGATTAGTAATTCCATTCAAAAGATTGACCTGTATTTGGCAGGATCTGGGAATAAGACAAGTTGCCTTAAGCAGCAGGTTAACAACGGCACCAAAATGGCTCCAAAACAGGAGGATCCTGGCATATGCTGTGGGTAGCAAAGGATGGTGGTTACTGATGTGGGCTGGGGAAGGAAGACCTGCCTCCCCAACCTGGCAACTGTGCCCTCGTTCTCCTGTCTCTTTGATATAAGTACGAAGTCCTAGCTCCTCAGGGTTGTCTCTTCATACAAGATATAGAATCACAAAATGATGAAGTCTTTGAGATGAAAAGGGACCTCTTGAGACCACGCAATCCATTGTACCTGTTCAAAAAGGGTCAGCCAGAGCTGATCCTGGATTTTCACTGTGCTGTAGCATCCAGTAGCAAGTTCAGCACAAAGCAGTGCCAGCACTGAGATATAATTTGGGGTGGGCATGCTGAGTTTCTATGCCTTTATGTCAGCCAACCAACATTATCAAGCTGATTTCACTGTGAGGATACAGGAGCTGTCTGTCTCCAATGGTGCAGAAGGAGCTTACTTCAGTAGGCTGGACTTAGACAACACCTGCACGTGCTTACTGGTAGATGGTACCAATTTGGAGTGATCTCACACAAGTGAAGCTGTTTAGCTATCAGGCATGTTCTGTTCAAATGGCTGAGAGTGAATCTTCCTATAAGCCTCAGCAGCAGGCTGCCCTAGGTTATTCTAATTATGGATAAATGTGCTGATTTCTCACCCAGAAATACACTAGAAGTGAGTCCATCTGATCTCACCGTTCTGGATTTCCTTCATGGCCAAAAAAACTCACTTCTCAGGCACTGATCTGCTTTTAGAGTAGACACAGACATGCCCTAGAATCAGATATACAAAACCATTGAAGGTAATGTATTTCTGAGATCGGATACCTTACATCACCAGCATGGATGGAGAACAAAAATGCATACCTTGTCCTTCAAACTGGGGGATCCGAGAGACAGAATGGAAGCAAACATACCCTACAGCCGTGCTACCCTGCTGCTCTGCTGGTCTTTGACCTCTGATTCTAACATTAAAAAGAGACTGCTCTTGCTTCTTGTGGGAGGGAACTTATCTTTCTAGGCCTTAAACGTTAGTGGTGAAAGACCTGTTTCCTCTTTCTTTCTTATGATGGAAAGCCAGATATTCCCCCATGTGCAATCCTTAATTCTGCCATAGCACTGGATTTCAACACAGGCAGAGTTGCTTGTGTTCCAAATGGGGAAATAACCTCAATGTTCATTTCAGAAGTTCTGGTGTGACACAAGCAGAGCTGCTGCGTAACTGCCCATAGGCCTTTCCAACAAGGACTGGGTTACTTCAGGTTCCCCTTAAAGACCTTTGGCCTCCTGGTGTCTGTACATAACTGGTAATTTGCTCAGTGCTTCACAAGGTTCAATAAATGACCCCATCACATCTCTGTACTGAAGAGCCTGGTCCTCCTGCCTTCTCTTTGAGGGTGCAGAGAAGGATGCTCTAAATGGCATCAGAAACCACAGCTATAATTAGAAAGCTCTGTGAATAGCAACATACTTAAAAATATCTCATCTGTCTCACAGACTAAGGGGACCTAAAGCACACGATGCAGACAGGAGTACCAATGAAATCTACCACTCAGAAGAAATCAGGGTGAGGTAAATTAGTGAACGTCTAAACATCATCTGCATTTTAGGTGTTGCCTGACTTGTTGGATTCCAGCCCTGTTTCCATGCCCTGGTCTGCCACCAGCCTGTAGGAAGGCAACTCCATGTGTCCTGCAAACCCAGTTTGTCTCAGAAGAATCTGCAGCGCTGCCACAGCTTCCGCGTGGATTCCTTCCCCTCTGTGTTCCTCAGGGTGCTGATGAGTGGGTTCACTGCTGATCAAAAGACAGTGCAGATCACAGACATGCTGGTCGGAGGAGAAGCAAGAGAAGGGGAAGGTTGGGAAGCTGGACATAAGCCAGCACTGTGCCCACGGTCTCATGAATAGCAGGAAGTATACAGCCATGCTTTCCATTCTGATAAAGGAATTTGAGAAGGGGTTTCAAGGTTGCTGTAGGAAAAAAAAAATCATCATTTTTTGGGTATATTTGTGATTCTGTTTTCAGTTGACATAAATGAATGACCTGTGAGTTCTCAAATGTAGTGTGCTGAGTTGCAATCGGGTTATTCAACTCAGAAAAAAATCTGCTCATGTCTCTTTACCAGGCTTTTATACCTCTCTTAGCCGAGGAATATCCTTCACCTCACGACCACACCTCATTCATGTCATCGTTTGAAGGCAGTATGTACAGTTGTGAGCACCCGCTGCCAAGGATGAAGTTACGCAGAGAGTAAAATTTCAACACAAATCTCTGACAAGCACCTTGAGAGCTCACTACAAATTGCAGCCATTTCCACTGAACCAAACTGATGCATTATTTTCACAAAAAAAAAAAGTCAAATATTCCACCATTTGCCCAAGGAGGTTGTGGATGCCCCATCCCTGGAGGCATTCAAGGCCAGGCTGGATGTGGCTCTGGGCAGCCTGGTCTAGTGGTTGGCGACCCTGCACACAGCAGGGGGTTGGAACTGGATGAGCAATGTGGTCCTTTTCAATCAACAAAAAGTGCAGAAGCAAAGGTGTGTCACTGAGTTCCTCCATGGAGGACGAATGGCACCCACTGACACTCATCAGCAGTCGCTGGACATCTCTGGAGACCAAACTGTAGATGTCAGCACAGTGAGGCAGTGGCTGGTGCATTTCAGCAGTGGAGACGGTGATAGATTTTGGTGCAGATTTTAAGGAGTGTGGCCTGCAGGCTCTTGTTTATTGCTGGCAAAAATGCATAGCTAATGGTGGTGAGTACGATGAAAAATAGTGTTTTGTAGCTGAGAGTGTGCTCTATTAAATAGGACTATTGTGCTCCTTGTATCTGTTGTAGTTTCCATGGAAATAAATAGGAGACCTTACTTTCGCTGCAGTGCATGTATATACGGCCCAAGACAATTCTTGTTCACTCAGTGTAGCTCAGGCAAGCCAAAAGGTTGGCAGGACCTGCATCAGTTTGTGAACAAAGCATCCCACCCCAGAAGCTGTCAGTAGCCAGCCACAGCCATGTGAATTCATAGCACTAGTGTAGGGAAAAGAATTGTCTATAGCAATGCAACCATCATAAGCCATCACTGTGAGAAGGAAGAACTTGGTGCAGCCAAAGAAATGGCCAGTAAAGAATTGAGCAATGCAACCCATAAGATATGGTCTTCTTATCAGGAGGTGGTCATAAATGAGTTTGAGAGCTATTACAGTAGAATAACTTATGTCTATAAAAGACAAGTCGTTCAGGAAGAAGTGCATGGAAGAGTCTGGCTGTTCACTGGTCCTTCTAGTGATGATAAGCAGGTTTCCAGAATGGTAGTGGAATAGAAGGCTAGGAAGAACAAGAAGTACACTTTTGCTACTGTCTTATTTTGTGTGAGTCACAACTTTGTTGTGTTGTTTTTATTCTCCATAGATACTAAGCAGACAGGACCTGAAGCAATGAAAAGAGCTGCCAGCCATGGCATTAGCTATGGAATGTTATCTGTACACATTAATACTCATCACTAGTATTGTAAATAGTAATCATTTTCTCTTTTAAATCAATACTTCACTTAAGGAGCAGCAGCAGTTGCTATCCAACTCAAAACGTATTATTGCAAGTGTATAATAAAAAGCTGAATTCTTGGCAACGCCAGGCAAAACATTCCCAGGTAAGCCAATGGTCACACACAGAAAGAGGAATGGAACTCACCCAGCTGGTGAAGGGACTCTCTGGCTGTGCAGCACTCCCTCACAGGAAGCGGTGCAGGTCCCAGAGATGCTCTCCCTTTGGTGGCTGGCCTCATGTGAGCACAGGATGGCTCCACTCTGGAACCACCCTTTCTGGTCACCTGCGGACCACAGATACGAACAATCTGTGCTCCCTGGGCCATCCACAGCCCTTCACCATGTGCTCCATCACCACTTCCAACTGTGACCTAACAGTTCCCCTACAAGGCCTGTTTCCAGTTCATAAAATGGGCCTCACGAAAGTCAAGTGACACAATTACCTGTTTTTGGAGGTGGAACAGAGCAAAATAACATTAGGAAGCTTAACACAGCTTATATTTGTCAGTCTCTAGGAGTTCGGTGGCTGAAATGAGCAACCTGGCTCTGCATTTCTCCTTCTGCAAGAACCAACTTGGAGGAGCATCTGCAAGAACAGCTTTCTATCACAAGATGGGGAAATTGTAGCAGAAATGAGTGAATCACAAAGGAGAAGCACAGGACTAGCAGGAGTAATGAGATCCTAGAGGCATGTGAAGGTTTTCAGAAGTCATCAGTGGACAAGGTAAAAACTGTACAGTGCATTGCTATTGGAGCAGCCTCTGGTGGGTGATACTGGAGTGATCATGCAGACTGTTGCACCGTGCATGCGTTGGACTCCTGGTTTGTTTATTGGGTGGGTTTTTAATGCCGTTTGGGTAGAAAGACTTTATTTACTCAATTTTTTTCTGGAAGCATTTCTGATTCAAATCAACATCACAGTTGGCCACTTAGAAGAATTTTGTTCACCCCAACTTTTCCATCAAATGCTCCTGAATTAGAGCAGTATCTTCTGCACAACATAAGTTAAAATTTCTTATTTCTTGTTAATTTACCATTGCATATTGACAGTACAAATAGATATCACAGCTGTGCTGTGGGCTGTTATCCCTTAGACAGCTGGTCTGTACAAATTTGGAAGGGAAAAGAAAAAAAAGAAGTAGAGCAGGAAATCATTTCAAAATGACTGTGGTTGTGGTTAGTCCTCCCTGCTTAGCAGGTATTTTTACTTAGACAACACAAAGCACAGAAACTGCTGTTTAGCCCTTTAGAGTCTCGTAAGACCTTATCAGAGACTTATCAGTGTGTAGAGGAGTATAGTGCTGTTTTCAGTGACACTTCCTGCAAGGTATCAACTGTTGTCCAGTAGAATCCAAAAGTGAAATATCCAGACATCCTGGTGTTCATCCCAAAGCATAGTTAAAAAAAAAAAAGTTAAAAGCCCTAGATTGGGCTAGGAACACTTTGTAACCTCAAGTCTTACTTATGTCATGTTAAGGGGTTAAGTTTCTATAGCTCATCACTTTGTGGCAGCCTTGACCAGTCCTGTGTAGGTTTGGTCTTTCATCCTGACATTTCTTTTCTTCCCTTCTATAGTAGTAGATGTGCCAGCTGTTCCTCTGCACCATATGCTTCTTCCCTTCCATAGGTGTGCAGATGTGGCCCTGCTGGGGTAAGAAGTATCTTGTCTGTGTGAATGGCTTCCAAACTCCATTTTCCACTGCCACATCAAGTTGTGTCTCCAATGCCTTCCTTGGTGGCTACTTCATTTTCTACAGTCAACAACACATCTTCCACTGGATCTGTGACTCTGTATCTACCTATACGTTAAAATAAAGAATCTGACCTAGGGCAGAAGGGCAGAAATGATGGTTGGAAGGGAGGCATCAGTGGTACACAAGGTACAGCAGAAAAGACTTGTTGAGCTGCAGAGGAACAGAAAAAGCCTTCCTTCCAATTACCGGCCTCAGCAAATGATCCAGCTGGCACCCAGCATCAAGGTATTAATTGATAACCCTTGGATTCAATATCCCACAGTGTGATTCTTATGAAAAGGCATTTACTGTGAGCAGAAAGGGACCTCCATCAGTGTGACTCCTGCTAGCAGCCCATCAAAGCATTGCAGAATTGTAGGGGTTGGAAGGGAGCTCTGTTGATCAGAGTCCAACTGCCCTGCTAAAGCATGTTCCTACAGTAGGTCACACAGGCAAATATCCATATGATCTGGGTTATGTCCAGAGAAAGAGACTCCACAGCCCCACTGGGCAGTATGTTCCAGTGCTGTCAGTGACCTCAGTCCTCTATTCTCCATCTCAATGACTGACAGAGGAGGCAGAATGTCTACCTGGGAGAATCCTGACTAATGGGATGTTCAACCTGGAGAGCACTGTCAGTATTTTTGATAGTGTTTATTTATTTGCTGGTGTTTCAGTTGGCGGTCAGGAGCTCCAGGCTGGGGCCTCTGCCCAGCAACAAGAGAACAGAAAGGAAATGTCAACTTATCACAGAATTTACAATGTCCTTCAAATCAAAAGACAAACCTTCAACATGAGCTAACAATAAGTTTTTATATGAAAGTCATTTTGGGGGGTAATTCTCAGAAAATAAATCAGAGTGTGAGTTGCTTGAATTTCTCTGATTCTTGGGAAAATTTGCCATTGTTCTATACCCTTCCCTTTTCACTTCCCACTTTTCTACTCCACAGCTTTGTCATGGCACTTTTTACTCAGCATTTCTCAGTTCAGCATGGGTGTGATGGAAGCGTCAAACAGTACCATGACCTCGTCCTCCAGAAGACTGCTGGCTGGGTGTGTGGATGTGCATGGCCTGAAGAGCAGAATCACCACAGTGAGGTGGGACCTATAGGTGGAGAAGGTCTTGTGCCCTTCTTCGGATGTTTGATTTCTCAAGGCAGCCAGGGTGGTAATGTAAGACACAACCAGGATGAAGAGACGGCACGGAGCTATCACTCTGCTGTTGACAACAGTGATGCTCATGGTGCAGGTGCCAGCACAGGCCAGTTGTAGAAGGGGTTGGCCATCACAGAAGTAGTGGTCAGCTTTGTTGGAACCACAGAAGGGGAACTGAGTGGTTATAAGAGTCTGCATGCTGGAGTGCACCAAGCCTCCTACCCGTGAACCGATCACCACGCAGCCACACGCACTTCCAGTCATGAGGGTGGTGCAGAGGGAAGATCTGCAGTTGGCCATGCAGCAACCACAAGCCATCACTGTGAGGATGAAGATCTCCATGCAAAGAAGTCTCAAACCTTTGTACCTCAAACAGCTGCGCTCTGCAGCCCACAGTGGCATTAGTTTTATTTTCAACAAGGAAGCTGGCAGTCATTCTGGGAAAGGACAAACAGCAGGGGAAGAAATACACGTGAAAATTCAGATGTTGACTGCTAATCACAGTGATAATAGTATTTCCTACCACATTGGTTGCATAGAAGAAAAGGAAAATCACAGAGTATGCTTTCTGCATGATTTGATTCTCTGAGAGGCCCATAGGAATGGATTCCTTTGCACTGCTTGCATTCCCCATGTTAATCAGTTGGGTAGCCACATGCAACACACAGCCTATGCACATAGAATAATAAAGATACTGATTCATCACTGATGTCATTATTAACGATGAATTCTATACCAGAAGTGCCCGCAGGCTGTAAAGTACATAGGATTGCTACTAAGCTACAAAGTGATTGCTTTCCAATTCTTTTTTTTTTTCTAGGAATTTAATCTGCCTTGAAGGAAACTTAATTGAGAGTAACTGTAAGTGTATTGAGACAGGAGTGCTCTGTGCTCCCTTTCTCCACCCTGACCCTCCAGGATTTTGAAGGACTGTCTCTATGGTTGTTGTGCTAAGGCAAGGCCAGTGTGTTCACCTCAGTCACAACCAGGGTACAGAGTGGATCATGCAGGATACCTCCCTTCACCTTAGACCAAGTCCATGAATACAGTACTTGCAAAAATAGTGTCTTCAGGAGTACCTGGAAACATTACTTGGAATGTTGATATATTTTATAGTTACAAATAATCTTTGAATTGATGTTTAGAGGGGAAATGAAGCTACGCCAGGGAAAAAAAAAATCTCTCTTATGCATATACATATTGAAAAAAATTGTGATGCCATGGGCTAATAAATGATATCAGGGAAGTTGTATGCCATGGAGAAAACAGCAAGCAATGTATTTAGTCATGTATGACTTCAGTGTTTATCTTGTCTTAAATCTCAGCAGGGCTAGTTGGTGAGAAAGGAAGAATGAAAGGATCATTTCAAATAGTCTGTTCCAGCACAGTATGAATCATTACTGATTTCTTATGCACTCTGGGGGGATATTACACATGTTCGCATCTGCTGGATGAAACTTATCTAGATGGTTGTCAGTATAGAGCTCTCTATGAGCAGAATGGCTAAACTGGAGTCCTTCACAGCACCCTTTTTCCACTGCCCAGAAAGCAGTAGATCAAGCTCTTCACAGTATCTAACCAAAAACAGACACTCTTAAAAGTAAATTATCAGTTATATACTATGCATTTTAGTTTGATAACGTTCTCAAGTCAATTGGTGTCACCATCGCAAGTCTTGACCAATGAAACCACCATCAGTTCTCTCTGATATTGTGCAGGTGATCGCTGAGCAGAGAATGATGTGAAATTATTCAGCTTATTCAAATTCTGTAGCACATACTTAAAGTTACAGCATAACCAGAAACTCCTGTGTGGGTGAAAAAAACCACCATCATAGATCAATCATCCCCAGGAAACACTGAAATGGAGAAAACCCAAGATTACTCTCAAACCCACAAACTGGAGAGGAAGTGGGGAAAGTAAGGGACTTTTCCTGTGCTTACAGTTGTACTAACAGTAAGTGAAAGACATTCAAGAGGAGTAAAATTTGCATGGATACTTCCTTTTCTAGTATATATCTACGGGGAAAAAAGATCAGTAAGAACAACATGATATTGATTTCTGCCCAGTCTTACGAGATTGCTATCTCTCCCTTCCTTCCTCTCTCCTTCTCTTGTCTTTTAACTTATCTCTCACACATGTTTTCTACAGAAAACAGAGGGACAAAAACAGTGCACGTTTAAGGCTGTGCTGTACCCAGTGGAAAAGAAACAAATGGACTCCATCCAAGCCAGAGCAGAACTGGAAGAAAACACCACCAGTCCCACTGGCAAAGCAATTAATGGTTCAGAAGAGAGCAACCAAAAGAAAAGCTATCAAGGAAAACTATGCAGCAGGTGGGAAACTCCTAAGCTAAATGAAGATACATATTCTGGAAAAGATTGTGAAGATGAGACACATTCACAGCACAGACAGCTGTACAGTATCCCTGTATCCCTCCTGGTGAGGTCCCTGCCACCACCACCAAATTGCATTGTGCAAAATATTCATCTGCCTCATCCCACCTCGCTGCCTTATGCCACATAGGCATCTGTATCTGTGCTTGTCATATTCAATGTTTTTCTGCCTTTGCAGAGCAATTCATGATCAGCTTAGGCTGTTGGATGTACCTATTCATTTCTGCTGACTCCGGGAGGATGACAGATATGACAAATTCAGTAAAGGATTCCCAGAAGATGACTTACCTCTTGAAGAATCATTTCAGGGACAGACTAGAGTATGATATAATGCAATCAGATGCAAAATAAAAATAAATACTGCTTGGACTGCTAACATTTCAAAAAGCATGAAAAAATGTTACCTTCTCACTACATGCAGTGGGAAAGGGGAAGGGAAGGGAAGGGAAGGGAAGGGAAGGGAAGGGAAGGGAAGGGAAGGGAAGGGAAGGGAAGGGAAGGGAAGGGAAGGGAAGGGAAGGGAAGGGAAGGGAAGGGAAGGGAAGGGAAGGGAAGGGAAGGGAAGGGAAGGGAAGGGAAGAAGTGAACACAAGAAGAAAGAGTGAAGCCAGGGAAGCTGGAAAACTTGCCTCCTCTGTATTTGCTGGTCTAATTTTTTGTGTAAGATCTGTATAATTTTGTGTCCTCAATATCTGCATTCGCTGGTAAGGCTGTCATAGAGCACAGAGTTTTGAAAGAATATGGAAAGTAAAGTTTCCAACACTTGCTTCGTGTAATCCCATCTAATTTAGTTCCTTGCTTTCCTGTATCACAAGTTTGCCTTGGTATTTCCTGTCTATGTGAGAACAGCTTTCATGGGCTGCCTGGATAATGGGTGCACTGAGTGATGCTTTCATAGCCCACCAACAAGGAAGAGCTGAGAACCATTTAAGTACCTCTCTTCAGTGCTCTCCAAGGAAATCTCTCACCTGAAGGGCTCTTGGGATGAGAAGAGGGAGGCATGAAAGGGAGAGGCAAAGGAGACACGAACTCCTTCCTAACTGAGAAGTTTAAGCAAATGTGTTTTAAAGAAACAATCATCATTCTGTGATGACAACAGTATGAAAACATTTCAGGATTTCCCCACTAGAAATAACAGCCAACAAGTTAGCTGAATATTAAACTAGACAAGTGTGTGCAGTGAATTAGTCTAGTTAACCCTTGCCAGAGTCCTTCGTTCAACAAGACCAGCTGCACTGTGGTTTTCCAAAGTGTAGAGGAGCATGAACCCACTTTCTAGCACTGTGAGAAATAAAACAGTGCTTCTAAATCTTTGTGCACTTTGAACAAAGTTATTTGGGGTTGACAAATCCTGCTGTCAAACAGGACCTCATCCTTCTTAGCATCTGCAGTCTATGATCAAACAAATGGATGCGATAGCTCAGGCATCAACTCTATTAAGACCTCAAATTCATAACTGCTCTGAAGTCTGCTGTGTAATTTTAGTTTCTGCCTTTTGAATGTCTATGAAAAATTGTTTCTGCCACTGAGCATTGCTTTGCTTTGTGGAAATGTCTTGAGCACCAAGAAGCACGAGATGAGGAGGAGATGTGAACATGATGGTGAGCAAGGGGAAACTGTGGAACGAGAAACAGAAAGCAGTGAGGTTGGAGTCAGTGCAGTCAGAAGTGCCTGAGGAGTGGTGGAGGACTAAGCCAAAAGACAGTGAGACGTGGAATGTAACACCGTAGAGTTTGAAGCTGCACTTGAAGAGTTGGTGACATGGGGAGCAGGCTTTGTGTACTAAAGGGAGCATCAGGAGGGACTGTGCCACTGCGGCTCTGGAGGTGTGGTGAGGCTATGGAGATTGGATGGACCCTCCTCCAGGAGGGGCTGTGTGAAGCAGTAGGGACTAAACTGGAGGCTGGGGGTCAGAGGAGTGACAGGTGTGTTAAAGCAAATTGGATATGTTTGACAGTGTGCTCTTGGAGAATGAGAAGCTGTGCGGAGGGAAGTTGTGAAATGAGCAGCAGGCGTTATGGAAGAGGACTGACAGTTTCTCAACCTGCGTTCCCCAGAGCAATAATAAGACATTTTCTGCACGGACCAAAAGGGCAGCATTTTGAGGGCTCAGATGGGAAATGAGCATGGGTGCATAAGGCTAAGTACAATTTTGGACGGTCCGTTCTTGCTTTCATGGTTTGTTCAACTCAATGAAGAAGAGAGAAGTGGTAAAAAAATCATTTCTGAAGCCATGACAGTGACAGGTTCCGTGCAGAGGGAAAGGGGAAGAAGTTCAAATCTAAGTGACCACACACAGCTAACGAGACGTTTCCCCAAGAGAGTGATTGGCTGGTTCTGGGCACATTGAACAGACCATGGCTTTTTAGGCAGCATTTAAATAGCCCAGTACTACGGTGCAGACATGAGCAGTAACACGAGTTACTATCTGGACCACATGCCACAGAATTCAGATTATAATTATCCCTGGCATATCCACACCGGGCGGCTGCTGCAAATCAGTCACTGAAGTTCCAAGGAATCCACAAAAAGGTGAGAAATTCCTAAATGATGGTCTTCGCCATTGTGCTCTATCTGTCTGCTGCTTTTTAGCATGCTTTTGGAGAGATGGAGGGGGAAAATGGCAGAAAGGAAATGAAACATTTCCCTTCTCCTGCTGGTTAGAAACTGACTGTAGCTGTGTGATTGTCTTCATTATTTTCATGATGGGGAAAGCCTCATTCTGGGAACACCTTTCCATGAACAAGTGCTATCTTATTGCTATAAATGCACGTCTGTAAAGAGGAGGCACTATTCAAAGACATTAACAGCTTTCATCTTAGGTGATCACTTAAGATTAGCCAAGAAAACACAAGAGCATAGCTTTGTGCCCATGGTCTTTGTGGTATCTGTCCTGACTGACATCTGCCACGAGGACTGCATGCTGCTCAGCATGTAAACCACAGGCAGGATGCTTAATCCCAAGGAAGAAAGAGCAACCAATGGCAGGAGGTGATACAGGCTGGCTTAACAGTAGGGATCAATATATTAGCTAAAGTATCAATATATTAATTTGCTAAAAGGAATCACTGGCAGCTAGTTCTGAGGCCATGGCTTTTAAAATTAAGAAATTCTGCTCGACCAGCTTATGTCGGACAGCTCGTCAGCTGCCCTTGTCTGAGTGCACAGCACAGACACAGCTCTGCAGGAGGAGATGAGCTGCCTTCTGGAGGTGATTGCAGAGGGAGGTGGAATGGCTGCTTTCCTAATGTGGGCACCTGATCAGAGGCTGGGAGTGGGCTCAGACAGAGCCAAGTGAAGCTTAAATGTTTGGGTCCTCTACAGGTCAGTTAGAAATTTGCTTCAGGTCACCTTGGATAGATTGTGGCAGAGGAGGGTGCCAGGAGCACAGTTAGCCACGGGGTCTTCCTTTCTCCTTGCAGCAGACTCAGTTCACTGAATTAGAGGCTGATTCACTGAATCAGATGCTTTCTGCTGTGAGTCGAGGTCTGATAGTTTTTCCTTTGCGAGAGATCTATTGCCACTCTGAAAGGAGATAGAAAGGAAATCAACAAAGTTAAGAGGCTGTGTCTCTTCCATTTGTGTGCTGCTGATGTTCAGGGAGGAGGCAGCTTTGGTAGTGCTGCAGGTCAGGCAGTTTGCTGCCCTCTCCAGGTAAGGAAACTTTTTCATTTGAGACCACGGATCTCTAAAGTCCCCCACTAGAAGCACACGATGTCATACATGTAGCTGGGGATGGCAATATCCGGAGTCCTGCAGAAGAACACTGTGCAGTGCCTGAAGCTCCCTGCTTTCAGAAAGCACTAAAGGTTTCAAATCCTGCAAGCTGTGGTAAAGATCAGCTCCCTTTGGCTGTTCTGTCCACACATTCAGCCTCTCAATGAAAGTGGAACTCTGCAATGCATTTGCTGTCAGCAGAGACAGGCAGCTGACTGCACGACTCCCCAAGACACCTCTCTTGGGATGTCATACGTGTCTCCTGGAGGTGCTTATCAACCTCCATTAATTCAAATGAAAAATTTAGGGGTTGCATTAAATTACATGTTTGTATTTCTAATAGAGAATGCTAGATGTAGTGGCACCAGCAGGAATCCCAACCAAGCATTGCTGGTGTTTGTGCCTGCTACAGAATAATGCAGTGAGGTTGTGGCCACTACCCAGGCCATCAGCTGGCTGAAGAACCCATCTGCACCATGCATTTATCTTGCCTCTGTGCACACAGTGCTGAACGCAGCGTGTCTGGAGTAGTAAGATGAGACAAGAATGATTTTGTTCATCACACTTTGCCTGTGTAGGTAGCCTGCAAGTACATCGTAGCATTTTGCAAAGAGGGGAGGGGCCGTTTGTGACAGTCCAATGATTCACCTTTTCCCAGATCTCCCCACTTTGACTTGTTCCTCTCTTGCAGCTGCCTTTCAATGCACTTCTCCACCTTTCTGTGTCCAAATTAACAGCTGGTGGGGATAGGGGAAAAGCGTGTGTCAGTCATCTACACTATAGATGGCAGCAGTCTCTATAATGTTTCCTGTGCATTATGCATAGGGCAAACCTCAATGAGCCTCAACACTGCTTAAAGTTGTACACAGACTGCCTGCGGTTTTTACACACTTCTGACAACTTGTCTCACCTAATCCTAGCAGTGTGATGCTGAGACACTGATGTTGTTAACACTGGGTTCTTCTTTCACTTGGGCAACAAAAAGAGGTACTTTTCAGGCATGATTAATCTAAGATACATCTCTATCCCTCCCTGCATCTAGCTCCGGCTACAGAGAACTGGGATGAATCCAGAAACACCATCGGTTTATCATGAGGGAAAGTCACATGAGTTACCCCCTCTCTCATCTCTGCCCACAGGTCGGTGCAAAGCCACCCAGTATGAGTGCTTCAACTACACCGTTCTTCCTCTTGGATGCAAACAGCCAGGCTCAAGGAGCTAACCACAGCAGTGCTGCAGGAAGGCCAGAGCCATCGTACGCCGTTCTCAAGTTCATGGAGAGCTTCTGCCTCATCAGTGCCGCCTGTGGGATGGTGGGAAATGGCATAGTTCTATGGTACCTTGGCTTCTGCATCCGCAGAAACCACTTCACTGTCTACATCCTAAACCTGGCCGCTGCTGACTTTGGCTATCTCCTCTGCATCGCCATTGAGACTGTCCAGTACCTGATGCAGTTCAACGTAGGGGTCCAGTTTGGGATATTCCTCTTCCTGGATCTTTTCACGTATGGGACTGGCTTGTATCTCCTGACAGCCATCAGCATTGAAAGGTGCCTCTCCGTCCTCTGCCCCATCTGGTGCCGAAGTCACCGCCCAAAGCACTTGTCTGCCATCATCTCCGGCCTGCTCTGGTGCCTCTCTCTGCTACTGAACACAGTTGGCTACATTCTGTGCTCCATCCACCCCTCTGGCAGCTGCCGGATGCTGCTCATTACCATTGGCGTCTTGGATTTCCTCGTCTGCACCCCCCTCATGCTGTTCTTCAGCCTGACCCTCTTCCTCAGAGTCAAGTGCAGCTCCCAGAAGTTCCGGACAGGACGGCTCTTCACCGTCATCATGCTCACCGTGCTCTTCTTCCTCATTTTTGCTGTTCCTCTCAGCGTCCTCATCCTCTTTGACTTCTTGGGCTACAAATTCCTCTATTCGCCCGAGATCGGCTTTGTGCTGTCCTGTGTGAACAGCAGTCTCAACCCCGTCATTTACTTCCTTGTGGGGAGCTACAGGGACCGGAGAATCAAATTCACCCTCAGACTGGCATTCCAGAGGGTCTTTGAAGACTCAGCAGATGACAAAGAGGAACGGGATACCCGAGACACGATAACGATGTCCTCCTAATATCATTCACTAAGAGAGCCCTGGAGATGGGAGGTGGCCGTTCACAGAGCTGAAGAACTCTGAGGTACTGCGGGAGGTCCATCCCGCCCAGCCTTAACAGCCTTCATTCTGAACACCTGCCTTCTCGCTGGTTATTTGAAGCTCTGCCCATGTTAGGACTACATTGCTTTTCAGCGGCCATTAAATGATAAGGTGAAATGTCTCAATGGCTGCGTTTCATCACAGGAATCCTGCTTAGTTTATCTGTCAATAAAGCTCTGTTTTTCAGAGCATTAATATTCAGTCTCTTTTTTTACGCAGACCTCTGGCGATGAGGGGGATCTGTGATCTCCCTGTTGAAATCAGATAAGAAGTGAGTCCAACTCCCTTAATTTTAAGTATCTGTATGTCAGCGCCACATGCAGTCTTTGTGGCTCATAGCGTGAATGATACTTTGCTTCCCAATGTGAGCATTTCAATCAGTGAAAAGCTTCACATTATGGAAGTCTCTGTTAATTGGTTAATAGTTATTAGTTAAAAGGAGGGTTTAGCTGCAGCAAGCATTGGGTTGTTATTTCTTCCCTTCACAGACAATAACAACCCGTGGCATCCAACACTTCTTGACCTACCAGAAGAAGTAAGTTCAAAGAAGGGAAAAAAAATACAATAAAGCAGAAAATGGAAGATAAACACCTATCAGAAATTTGCAACAAATTCTTTTCCAGACCCAACGCCTGGACACATAAGATATGATTGTTTGAAATGTTAGACCATCACTCCACACAATATTTGCTCTTTTAACCCAAATCAATAGTGGTCACCCCAACCTCTGTGGTTGCTTTCTGCTTCCTGTTTACAGTTTCTGAAAGCTGAAAATTGAGTCCCATTTCTATTATTCTTTAATTTTTAATGCCATTTTTTCTGCGACGTACACGTAGTTGATTCAGGCCAGGCCTGCTGTCATCAGCTGTCTTTGAGTGAGATTTTCTTTACTTCTGACTTCTACTGATGGGGGGAAGAGACTGTCCATTTATCTGAAAGCATGTTAAAATGTATTCTTCTTATTATCTGTAATGATTTTATCACTGGGAGAGAAGAGGCTCAGCTCATTTCCTTTATTATTAAAAATGTTCCAAGCCACTTTATTTATTTAATTTTTTTTAAATGGAAAACAAGCTCTATTAGAAACTAAATATTTGCCTTCTCAGAAGAAGCCATCGACTGATGAAAACTTACAGAATGTGAAAGACTTTCTATCTTGATAGCTTGTCCCTCTGCACATACATCATGAAGACAAGCTCCATTCAGAGCAAACACACTCCTACCTTTCCCCTTGGTGATGCTTGTATGTAAATGACAACTGTAGGCACCCTCGACCATGCATGGTATGAGACAGGCATTCTCAGAGGTGGCATCTGCAGATATTTGCAGGACTTCTGTCGTGGTCCAGAAGAAGTCAGTGATAGAATCAGCAAGGGAATGGGCATCCTTTGCTGGATCTTCCACCCTGAACTAACACAATGGAAAGAAAACAGTGCCACAGGAAGGAAGGGGAAGCAAGTAGTGAGAAGGCTGTGCTGTCCTGTTTGAAGGAGAGTCAGGATCAGCTAACTGGGGGCAGGAGGAGGGGCAACACCTCTAGGCAGTTTTCCTTTGCCCTATTTAGGGGTTTCATAAGCTCAAAGCCAAGTGGTGTATCATGACCCACAGAGCAACTTGGGATCAGGTGGAAAGGAGAGCAGGGGAGGTAAAACAGTGCAAACAGGCTTGCTGGTGAGAACATTTCAGAAACCCCACGGCAGGCCCTACAAGATGTATGCTTTAAAAGCTTAACATGGTCACCCAGCCCTACCAAGGCTCACCCTCATTTAAGGGTTAGCAGAGGAGGGAGCAGCTTCTCTCTGCATAGAGACTGCATTCCTCTTGAGCTATCACTGGTCATCGGAAGGGGCAAGACAAGCTCCCTTCTGTATTACCAGTTATTGCTCTGTGGTGCTTGTATCTCATTTGAAGGCACTGTCATCACCTTCTTTTGCCATACATGGTGTCAATGGCAGTATGTGGGGTAAAGCACTGCGCAGGAAGTGCATTTTGAAGGAAAAGTTGGGAAATTGTATGCTTTCCCTCAGACTAATCTAACCCCAGTCCAATCTGATCTCACAAGAGAGAAAAAATGAAACAAATCCCATTCCTCTGAGAATTTCCCACTATCTCTTCTCGACTGCCCGTTTATACATCCCCAGCTTAAGAGCATTTGGCCCCAGTACAAATGCATAAAAGGCCTTCCAAAGATGTATGCCAGCACGTCGCCAGTGATGGAATTTCTGGGAGGTGATTTTCTCCCCACCTGATCTAAGAGCAACCAGAGCAGATTTGTGGCTTTGCCTCACGACATAAAAGAACCCCATTCTCAACTGCTGCTGACTTCACCCCATCCTATTCCATGCAGTAAACACACTCCTTCCTGTCAGCACCTGCTCTGCTGTGCTTGCACTGAAGAACACACAAATGAAACCTGCAGATAGAAACATCTTCCCCTTCCCAAAAATCCAATGGGATAAATTAGAAACCATGAGAAAGACAGCCTGAAGCAAATTACAGATGCCAGATTCTTTGGGAGCTCAATTCAGCTGCACAAGTAAACATCTGAGGACCAAGTTGACCAATTGTTCACCATCCACATGCTTTCTGGTGCTCTGTCTCTCTGTCGTACCATTTTCTGGCCCCTCTCATAGGCATTCGTGCACGCACAGTCACTGTGCCTGCCCATTTTCTATCACTCTAAGTAGCAACGTTCCGCTTACTTTTCTTTTCTTTCTTTTTTTCTGTTATATAGTCTTATTCTTTTTCCTCTGCACTGATTCCACACTTTGGCTGATTCCCATCTTTCCAAATTCTTGCATGATTTTGTCCTCTCCTTGACATCTTACATCATGTTAACTACATGCCCTTCAAAAGCTATTTGTCCCAGGCCACAAAGCCTGGGAATGACCAACATGCCAAGCAGACCCTCTTCTTAGATGAGTCTGCTGTCTTCCTGGGGGTCAGGTGAGGGACATCACCAGGAAACTACTTAGCAAAGTACAGCCAGCAGACCACAACACCTCGCTGCTTTTCCACATAGGGAGAGATGAAGCAGCTACATGTCGGTCAAGGGCTACCAGAAGGGACTTCATGGCCTTGGAATGACAGCTGAAGGAGTTTAGTGCATACATCATCTTTTCTTCTCTGCCTCCTGTACTGGGTAAGGACATGGAAACCAACCGAAGGATCTTATCTTTAAGTACCTGGCTTCATGGCTGGTGCCATCACAAGAACTCTGGTATTTTTGAGAACCAAATGGCCTATGTGGCACCAGGAATGCTCACTGCACAATGTGTGGTAGAGGAAATAACGTGTAAATGACTGTCAAAGGCAGCACTAAGGATACTGCAAATTGTAATGAAAAGATGCAGAAGGAAGAATGAAGACAGGAAATGAAGGCTGAGCCAGGTGAATGATTTTTTATATTAGACACAGGAAAAACCTTCAAGTCACTGTGGGGCGAAAAATGTCAGAAAAGTGAATTTTCATTTATAACAGCTGATTCCAGCTGTGTTAGCATAGTATTTAATAGCTGTGCTTGCTCTCTGGGAGGTGAATAACACAAGGTCCAGAGATACTTTCTCTGATTTAGACGTAAATTCAATTAAGCAGATACAGATGCCCCCCAGAGAACCACAAAGACTTGTTTATTGAGCAAAGGGAACAAGAATTTATTATTCTGGGATGAAGGCATGCGGACTCTCCATCTGCCTGGGCTGCCTACAAGGGTTCAGCATCTCCAGGCCCTGCTGCTCCCATCTGACCCCTGCCTGGGCATTTCCCCAGTACATGGCATCTGCATCACTGGAAGACTTTGTAGGAGCCTGAGGTGGTGGCAACAAAGTTGAGTGTGTCACCACAGACAGAGGTTGGGTGAAAACTACAGCAAATAGAAGTTAAGCAAATGGAAAAGCCCCGAGCAGCCCCCACACGATGCCTGACAAGTGATTGTGGTAGTGGCATCGGTACCAGACTTAGAAGAGCACGGAGAGACATCACTCCATTCTGCTTTCTGGAGATACATGCTGCTGAAGGGACAGACGAGAAGCACGAGACAAACTACAGTGAAAATCAAATCCGGATAGTTCAAACAAACAAAAATCTTACACTGCAAATGGCAAGCGAAACAAAAAAGGATCGCATCGAAGGCGGTGATGGCCAGAGTCAGGATACAGACAGCCAAGGGGCTGTTCTTTGCATGGAAGACCAGGAGCCACACAGCCACCAAAAGCATCACCAAGCCACAGAGCTAAGCACCCCACCTAAACAGAGATAAGCCAACCAGCAAAGCTTGTAATTCACCAGAAGAGCTGCTCCCTCCCCCTGTCCCTCACAGCACCCAGGGAATCACTGAAAAGAGAGGAGTCTGTTGAGGTGGTCTCTGCCATGGTGAAGCTGCTGCTCTGGTTGGCTGTTTCATCCCTCTCCCACCACCTCCTATGAGAGACAGGGAAGAAAAGACAGATGAGGGGTATTGGTGGTCCCAACACTCACCATCTCTGCCCACAGCCACTCACTATCACTCCTTTCCTTTTCTTTCCCCTACCCACCAGCTTTGCCTTGCCATTTGGGGATGCTGGGTTCCACTGCATGTGCCCGGTTCTGGACCAGGAGAGACCCTCCACACTGAGAAACCAGCAGCGTGTGGATGTATGACAGCACCAGGGCTTCACCCACTGCCTCTTATCAAACAGCCCAGGCAGGTCACTTCACAGGCTGCATCTGAAGGTTGGAGAGGGCTGAAAATGCGGTTTTAGCTGTTAGAGATTCTTGTCTCACCAAATCTTATTCATCTGCACCATGGGGACAGTTCACTGCTTTTGTTTTTTCTCCTTTCACGTGCTCTCTTTCCCCCTCTCTTTCTGCCTCATCTTTCTCTCCTTCTCTCTCCCTCCCCTCCATCCCCTAAATCGTAATATTACCCCATGTCTTCTTCTCTACCCCGCTTCTCCACCCTTTTTTCCCCACTTAGATCCATTGACTTGCCCATTTGTGCAATCCTTTTTGAAGAGCCCTGCCTTGCTCGAATAGCAGAGATGTCCTGCGATCCCCCAGGGATCACACGCCACGCTCTCCCTCGGCAGATCATCACAAAGACCAGGAAACTCATCTGCTGACCACAGGGAGCCAGAGTTTATTCACAGGACCGGGGCAAGGAGGGTCGTTGGGAATACAGCCCACACACATGGACAGAGCCCAGCCGGGCAGCGCCGTGCCGGTTCTGTGCCATGCACCCTCCCACGGAGCTCCAGCTATGTCTCCTCAGCAGCCCACAGACCACCGATGAGGCTCTGCATCTCCAGGCCTCCACACCAGCAGTGTTTCACACCGTGGTCTCATCCACTTTGTCCTCGGGTGCGGAGCTGGTCGCCTTCTCTTCGAACACTCTGCGCAGGGCAGCGGTCACGGAGCACCGGGAGCGGCGCTGCCGGCAGCACCCCACCAGGAAGTAAATGACAGGGTTGATGCTGCTGTTCAGCATCACCAGCAGCAGAGAGGTGTCTTCGGGAAACAACTCCAGCCTATCCGCAAGGTTGACAAATACCTCCACGCTGAAAGGAATAGCGAAGACGAAGAAGAAGATCACGTTGATGAGGACGGCGATGTAGAGTTTCCCCGGGTGCCGTATCCGAAAGCCACGCTGTATTTTGATGAACAGGGACAGGTTGGAAACCAGCATCATCGATGAAAAAGTCAAGCAGGTTGCAAAGGCTACGGCTCCAAACGTCTTCATGTGTTCGTCAATGAAGTTAAAGGTGAGATACATGAAGGAAACCAAAGACCCACTGAAAGCCCACAGCAGCCCACTCACAATGCCTGCCAAGCGCTTTGGGCGACGGCATCGATACCAGATGGGGAAGAGGACGGAGAGACACCGCTCCACGCTGATTGCAGTGAGGAAACCCAGGCTGCTGAGGTCGAAGAAGTGGCACAAATACCCAACTGCAATGTAAATCTTCACGTAGGACAAAAGAATGCCATCGAAGAGAGAACAGATGGGTAAGGTCAAAATTAACAACATGAGCAGAGAAAGGAGTAGGAGCAGAGAGAAGTCAGCAACGGCCAGGTTTAGAGTGTAGACAGTGAATGGGTTCTTCTTCACGTGGAAGAACAGGAATCGCATGACTATCGCGTTATCCACGAGTCCACAGAAAGAAATCCCCACACAGACGCTTAAAGTGACCTTTTCTTTATAATTCAGCGTCGGGCATTCTGACGTGGTGTTTTCAAAAGAGTCCATGTACTCGGAAAAGTTCAGCACGAAGACTGCCGAGGTGGTGTCTGCCATGGTGAAGCTCCTGCTCTGCGGGGTGCTTCGTCCCTCTCCCACCACCTCCTATGGAAGACAAGAGAGGAGAGGCAGGTGAGGAGCATAAGAGCTCCCAACACTTGCCATCTCTGCCCATACTCCCTCATCAACCCCAGGCCAGGCTGGGCAGGACCCGGACCCCTGCCGTGCCTTGGACAGGGTCCAACTCTATCCCTGGCCAGGCAGCATCTCCCACCTGCCCATCCCCAACCTCTGACCCCCCCTCCCTACAGCTCACCACAGGGTCAGGCCTACCAGGTGAGAAGAGCTGCCAGGACACCCCACTTCACTCCATCCTGCTGGCTCGAGCTCACGGTGCAGACATGCCCACAGGCTGTGTCAGGAGGCTCACCTCACAATCTCATCAGACTGCTGACGGCTTCCCCTCACATGTCGGTGATCTTGTCAGCAGGAGCTGGCCACATCACCCCCTTCCTTTTCCTCTTCCCATCCACAGCTTTGCCTTGCCACGTGGGGGCTGCTGGTTTTTGGTGTGTGCACCCACTGGTGGAAGACTTTCTCCTGCTTTCCTGGGGGCAGAGTTTTGGCATACTTTCTGGCATGTGCTGCAGCTAAGTTAGGTATAGTCACAAAACAACAGCAGAAAAGCCCTGCTGAGCCAAGGGCAAGCAATGTCTTCTACTTGGGGGTGGAAGAAGAGGAGCATGGTGCCAAGGAGAGGCAATGCAAGCTGAGCACAGAGTGAGAGGTCTGTGAAAGACACATCCCTTGGAGGACCTCGTTATTGGGGATAACAAACAGGCAAAAAAAAGAATTACTCCCAAAAAAAAAGAATTCAGAAGACAGAAAACACACAAGAGAGAACATAAGCCATGAAGACGACAGCCCATGCAGTGTGGAAGGATGAGATTGTGAGACAGGAACCATTTGTAGATAAAAGCACAGTTGCAGCACGGTGTACCCCACCAAATGTAATCTCATGCATGTCAAGAGCATGATTAGAGGCGTGGGCAAGGCCCTCGTGCTGTTACATATCTGAACGCTGGTGATTTCTCAAGGCAAGCTGAGACAAGAGCACACCTCTGCCTTCTTGGCTGCTGTTGAGGGGGCACTGCTGGCATCCCAGGTGCAGGGCGTGGGTGTGATGGAGCCTGGGGGCTGGGAAAAGGGCTGGCATGGCTGAGAGTGGTTCCACACCTGTGAAACGATGAGTAGAAGGAGCATGACGTCCACGGGCTGCCAGAGACTTCTAAGGGGTTTCTGCTGTTTTCCCCCCGCTGCTAATGATGCCTGGCTCATCTCACTCACTCTTACCTTTCTGCCTTCCCCTTGCCAGGCCTCTTCCCCACCATCCTCTTGGCGAAACAGGTTGTAAAGCTAGCAAAGTAGCAGACAAGAGCTGGGGAATCCTTCCACCATCAGCTGTGCACAGCAGAGTGCCGAATCCCCTGGCACAGCAAGATGAAGCTGGAGGACATAATGGGATTTCTGGAGGTCCCCAAAGCCAGGCTGGATGGGGCTCTGGGCAGCCTGAGCTGGGAGGCAACCATCCCATGGCAGGGGTTGTGGCTGGGGGGGCAGCTCATCGCAGAGTTTTCTCTGTCGACAACCTCGTGTATTTCATAAGAAGCAACCCAAATCATGATCCGACTTGAAATAAACTCCTACCAGCACTTTGGCTGTCTGCTTTCTTTATGGCGTCTTTGGCAGTCTTTGTTTCGTAGCATGAAAAGTAACGTTCTTGTAGCACACCTCATAACTCCCATGGCGTTTTGTTCCTAAAGTAAAGGGGATACACAAGGAACTCAGCCACGATTTCAGTGCAACATTCAAAGCTCCCACCCAGAAGTCACTTCAGCAGCCTTCATGCCCCAGGCTGGGCAGAGCTGCGTCCCTCTCAGGCATTAGGAAGAGTCCTGCCGGATGCCATTCCCAGAGGGAAGAGATGTGTCAGCATTCCTGCTGTGACACATTGCCTGCGCCTCCTCCCCCGCCTCTGCCATTACAAATAAACCTCCACCAACTGCAGGCACAGCTCCTTGCCCTGACAGCAAAGAGGATGTGTATCTTTATCAAGAGAGCAAGGTGCCAGTAACCAGTGAGAAATATATATATATATACACATACCTGTAGCTTCTTGCCTGAGGTGCCTATTAGTGGGAAAAAGAACAAATAAAAACGGGAAGCATCGATCAGAAAGATTTGAATGCAGCTAAACGGGTTTGATTTGCAAATCAGAAACCCTGCTGGGCTTTCCCAGCATTGTTTGGCATTGATAGCATTCTTTAAATAATTATTTCTGTAGGAGGTGCTCAAAAAAGCCCCGGTGCTTCCAGATGTGTTCAGACAGTCAAGTGTGGAGATAAGGCATCGTGCCCCAGGGGTGGTCACCTGCCTGGCAGGGTCCTTCGGGGCTGGCAGCAGAGCTCGTGTGCCTGTGACGGGGAGAGGGCTCTGCTGCAGAGGGGCACCTGTTTCGCTTGGCCTGTGTAGGGCAAATGAAGGTGATGACAAAGCCTTTATTTAAGAAATAGGCATACGAGGGAAAGATATCAAAAAGAATCGACTCACCCCTCCCGGTAGCAGCGCGCAGACCGAGCCGAGCTGAGGAATGTGTCCCTCCCCCGTTCGTACCGCCGCGCCGCCGCACTCACACACTCACAGAGCCCACCCATTGGTTCAGGCTGTGACCCTGGAATTCCACTACACTCCACCCCTTCACAGCATGAACCAATGACTGAGCAGGTAGGGGGTGAGCCCCTGCAACCTGGTGGCCCAAGACACAATGCACATCGCGACGCATACACAACACCCGCCGCAATATAGAATGTCAAAACAATAAAGGCAATCAGTGGCAGTCCCCTTCACGGTTCTGTTGGGCCAGTACTTGATGTTCTTTCTCGAGGCGTATCTTTTTCAAGGACCAGTAGCGCTTCTGATTCATGCTCTCCAGTCCCCAAAAGTTCAGCAGTGCGTCACAGGGTGTCATGATGTTTCCTCATAAGCGTGTTTGAGTGATGTTGCTCCTGCGGGACATCCTGTGAACTTAAAACCTCAAGGGGAGTAAAACAGATGTTTAATAGGTACGAGAAGGGGTAGGTCCGCCCTCCACGGTAAGATGCAGGCTGTATTTCGGTCTTGAGTCAACACCTCTGCCTGTATCGGGGCACGTCCTGGCCTTCGATACCACACTCTTTGGCCCGAAATCTGCGACTGAATCACTATATCGGGTACCAAAGGGGGGGTTCTAATTTGCCACATGGACATGATTAATGTCCCCCTTGCAATGAAAACAGGGGTGTCAACTATTACCTCTGTTGGCCATACACCGATTACTGAAGGGTTTACTGATCCCCCAACCTCTAACAATCTCCCCCAAGGTGCAAGGAGACCACACCATTTTGGTCCTGCTTGCACCTTCCAAGGCCATTTTACCTTGTGTCTCCCGGGCTCTAGGTCATCAGGGGCAGGGAGCAGAAGATTATTCATTGTGCCAACTTGTGGCTTGAGTGAGGTGTCCTTGCTTGTAATTTGTATCCTAAGTGGGGAGGCCCAAGTTGTCTGCAGCATTTTTAAAGCACTGGGTCTGCCATCTCTTGGTCTCTCATTCAAGTCTCGCAGGGTTTCATAAAGCCTTTTGGTCCACCCCTGCAAGGACTGTGAATCTGCCTTCAGAGCAGCCTTCAGGATCCCATTGTATCTTTCTATTAGGCCTGCTCCTGTTGGATTGTAGGGCAGGTGAAACCGCCATTCAATGTTATTGTCTTCAGCCCACTTCTGCACAGTTGCACCTGTGAAATGTGTACCTTGATCACTCTCAATAACCTCAGGAGTCCCGTATGATGCCATCAATCTAGTTAGAGCTTTGATGGTATAGGCTTGGTTTGCCTTTGCTACAGGATAGGCTTGCATCAGTCCACTCGCTGTATCGACACAAGTTAGGGCATATCTGGCCCCCTCAGATCGAGGAAGGGGACCTATATAATCGATCTGCCATCGCTGTAATGGGTTGTGTCCTCTAGCGAGATGGGCCGTAGTTTCCGGCAGAGGTCTTGGTCTCATTCGCGAGCAAGCGTCACAGTCCTGACATGCCTGGACAATATCTGGTAACTGTATGGGCAACCCCCATGCTTTAGCTGCTGCCCACATGGTTTTCTGTCCTGCATGCCGTAATTTCCGATGCAGCCAGTGAGCTATGTCTTCTGATGGTGTATTTCCCAACCATCGGACTCGAGCCAGTGTGTCAGCTTCATCATTGCCTGGTGACTGCAAGGGTTGATGTCCAGAGACGTGGTATGCTCGTACAGTCCTGTGCCTAACCACGTTCCATATATCAACCCACATATCTTTGCCCCAGATAGGTCGGGCATGGATTGTCCAATCCTGAGTGGCCCACTGTGCTATCCAGAGCGTGAGCCCTCGGTAGACTGCCCAACTATCTGTGCAGATGTTTAGTGCACTGTTGCCAGGCTCTTGAGTTATCACCATCCACACAGCTCGTAGCTCAGCCCACTGGCTACTTTGTCCATCCCCTTCTTCAAACCATATTGTTTCAGTTGAGGGATGGTATGCGACAGCTCGCCACCTACTTGGGTTCCCTCTGCTGGATCCATCTGTATACCAGGCATCTTCTGGGATAGGGTATTTTCCCTCCTGTACAGGACTCTTTTCTGGACAAGTAACCACTATTTCCTCAGGTGTCTCGCTGTGATATGTTACTGGCCCAAGTATCTTTTGAAGTTCTTCCTTCAGTGGAGATGATGACAGGCGGCTTCTTTGGCTAAGATAGGCAACCCAGCGTGCTACTGTTTGTGATTGGGCCACCCCGGTCTTAGGAATGTGAGTTAGGTCTTTTACCCACCCCTGAATTGGTAAAGTTGTTTTGACAATAACCTCTGCGGTCTGAGTTATTGGTTCTACTGCCTGCAATGCAGAATAGGTAGCCAATAACTGCTTTTCAACCATGCTGTATCTCTCTTCTGCTCCATGCCAAATCTGTGACCAGAACCCAATTGGGATTCGAACAGAACCCTGGCGCTGCCACAGCCCCCAGCCAAACCCTTCTTGGGTCACATGCACATCTAGTTCGGCTGGAAGGGTCGGATCAAATATACCTAGTGCCTGGGCCTGTTTAACAGCTATTTTTGCTTGCTGGAAGGCTTCTTGTTCTGTTCTACCCCAATCCCATACTTGGCCTTTTTTTGTTAATCGATATAAGGGTTTTAGCAGTTGTGCTAAGTGGGGAATAAAGGATCGCCAATATCCTAATATACCCAAAAACTCCTGCAACTGCTTCGGTTTCGTAGGAACCGGGAACGCTTGGATCTTATCAATGATCGCACTGGGTAACACCTTAGTCTTACCTGACCAGACAACACCCAGGAATTTAACTGATAGCCCTGGTCCTTGTACTTTTTGTGGGTTTATAGCCCATCCTTTTTCCTGTAAATAAGTAATTAATGATGGTACTGTCTTTTCTAATGCCTCGATTGAGTCAGACGTTAACATCAAATCATCGATGTAGTGGAACATTTTGACAGTAGATGGTTTGTTCCAATTTGCCAAGTCACTTGCCACCAAATTATGACAAAAAGTAGGTGAATGCACGTACCCCTGAGGTAGAACTTGAAAAGTCCACTGCCTGCCCTCCCACGTGAATACAAACTGGTCTTGGGACTCCTTAGCAATTGGAATGCTGAAAAATGCATTTGCTAGATCCAGAACGCAGTGGTATGTTTCTATTTCTCTACTTAATGTATCCATGAGGGAAGCGATGTTGGGTACAGCTGCATGGATCGGTGGCGTGACTTTATTTAGTTCTCTGTAGTCTACTGTCATTCGCCACGTACCATCTGGTTTCCTGACTGGCCATATGGGGGAGTTGTATGGGCTGTGTGCAGGTCTAATAATCCCTACTCTCTCCAGCTCCTGCACAGTCTTGGTAATTTCTTGTTGCCCACCCGGGAGTCTATACTGCTTTGTATTTGTGATCCGGCGTGGTTGTGGCAAACAAATAGGTTCAATTTCTGCATGACCCCTTATGATTGCCTGCACTGCCCGGATACTAATACATCTTTCCCTTAATCTGAACTCTCCCACAGTGGTTTGGAGAGTCAAACCCGACAGGATATCAATCCCCAATATATACTCTGGAATTGGGGCAATAGACACCTTGTACTCCCGGGGTGGTAGACGCCCAACCCCCAATTTCAACCATGTTTGTGTTACGGGGATCATCTGCCCCCCGAACCCACCTATCATTGCCTTAGAGCCTGAAAATTGGTTTGGGTCACCATATATAATTGATGTTTCTGCCCCAGTATCTACTAATGCCATAACCCGCTGTACATTCTTTCGGGACCAATGAATCGTTAGTTCAACGTAGGGTCTCCGGTCTCCTCTGGAGACCCTAGTCTTGGGGAATTTTGGCTCCGCTGTCAAGCCATCAGCTGTGCAATCCCTAAGTCTTTTTCCTCTGATGGCTCAACTGTGGCTGCCCGGGCCACCTGAGGAGGTTTACGTTTTTTTGATGGGACTATGAAGTCTTCTAGATTCCACGTGTTTTGTGGAATCCGTTCTATGAGTCTAACTCCTTCCCTTTTAGGAGAGCGTTGGAATCTCTGACTGTTTGGTAACTGTTTCCATAGTTGTAATAAGACCTGGTTAGGCTGTCCATCGATCTTTTGAAATTGAACTCCAGCCCTAATCAAGTCAGTAAACATTTGTTTTCTTGAGACCCTGATGGGTCCAGATTGAATTACATTAGGGCCAGGTCTCCTAGGTCGTGGTGGCGGATGGATGTCCGACTTTTCCACCACCATTCGGACATTGCGCCTGGCGCGCAGGCGCTCTGTCTCCCCCAGATCTGCCACCAATTGGGCGGCCTGTTGTATAATGGCCTCTGAGGCCACTAGGGGATTTAGTATGGATACCAAAATTCCATACTGATGTGGTGGAGCCTGCTGCAGGATGAGGTCCCTCATTCCTGCGGAAAATTTTATCATATCTGGGCTCTCAAAATTGTCCTCATAAATTGCCTCCTTCATACCTAATTCTCGGATATAATTTTGTAAGTCCTCCATAGAGGACCACAGGCCGGTATTTAATGGTATATCCGTTTTATTTGCCCATGTCACACGGCATGCGGCCATTAACCATGCAATCAGTGAATGATTTTCTTCATTGTGTTGCACAGCCGCATATAGTCTTTGCCTGAGGGCCGGGTGAGTAGTAATTGATGCCAGTTTTGAGATTTCTGGCCCATTCACCACAACACTTTCTGCCCCCATGTCATATAGTCTGAGTAACCATGCTGGCACACTCTCTCTCGGTCTTTGTCTAAAGCGTTGTACTAAATCCATTAATTCAGCTGCCGTGTATGGGCGAGCTGTTACATGTAGTGTGCTCTGGGCAGGGGGCCACTGGTCAGGGGGCAGCCCCGCTGGCCTGTCCTGCGTTTTTTTTGTTTTTTGAGTTACAACTGGTCGGATCTCAAAGGGATCAAGCTCTAGTGGAGCCTCAAGATCTGACTTCTTAGTGCTTTCATTTTCTGAGTCCAGTTCATGTGGACTCTCTTGTATAGGATCCCCAGTTATTTCTAGAGAGATGTTTCGGATTTTTTGTACCGGGATTATAGGGTTAGGTTTTTTCCCTCTCAAAATTGCAACCTGTCTTTCTAGTTCTTCCACACGGTCACGTAATAGTTGATTTTCATCAGTGAGAACCCCTTCAGTTATATTTAGCCGGTTCAAGGCCATCAGCAGCGGCCACGCCACCGTGGAGGCAGCTAACTGTCGTTCTCGTGTAGTGAGTACGTTTTTGTTTAGACTACTGAAATACTCAGCCAGGCGGGCTGGGGATTCCTGAACATTTCCTGCATCCCGTAGGGGACCCCATTTTTCAATAATACAGGCAATCCCGTGATATGGGGATCCTAGGAATCCCGGGATGTGCCCTGGCAAAACCTCACTTATGGGGCTAGCCTTTCCCCGTCCAAACCATCCCATGAAATTGTTCAAAAATGTCATGGTAATTATTTTAAGAGGCTTATAATTGGGTATCTTTAAAGATATTTGGCTGCCTGGCTCGCCAAAATGTAGGGCAAATGAAGGTGATGACAAAGCCTTTATTTAAGAAATAGGCATACGAGGGAAAGATATCAAAAAGAATCGACTCACCCCTCCCGGTAGCAGCGCGCAGACCGAGCCGAGCTGAGGAATGTGTCCCTCCCCCGTTCGTACCGCCGCGCCGCCGCACTCACACACTCACAGAGCCCACCCATTGGTTCAGGCTGTGACCCTGGAATTCCACTACAGCCTGTCTTTGGATGAGGCAAGCCATGTCCTCAAGCACTCATATCTGCGTAGCTTGGGGTCTGCAGGGCTTGTTTGCATGCAGAGAGCTGCATAGCTGGTGGCTGCATGAAGAAAGCTTTATTTTGCTCCCGAGCGTCTGCCTGGAGGAGACAGAGGAGCTGCTCTGATGGACAGGCAGCCCCAGGCATGTGCAGTGCACCCCAGCAAACCAACGACGTTTTACAAACAGCAAATGCCACACAAGTGTGTACCATAAGTAATTTAATGTAATTCAGTAGTGTGGAGTAAGTAATGTAAGTATGATCCATTCTTTTCAAGCTCTTAACTGGGAGGAGAGTGTCTTTGCAGGGAAACAGCTTCCAACGTGTTTCTCTTTGCAATATGTCCACAAAAGCTTTGTCCAAAGAGCTGAGAACATCCCAAAGGAGGCCTCATGCTGCTGGTGTCAAGGTTCTTTTGCCTTGCTTGTCCGTTCAAGAGCTGAATGGGAGGTCTCCACTCAGCCTTTGCATACCTGATGGAGCTGCAAGCAGAAGGGTTTTGCCCAGACTCTCCTACCCAGCAACACTCAGCCCTTCAGCAGGCACCCTAAAGCAAAGCACCATGAGGAACTGAGAGCCTCCGTGGCTCTGCTTTAGTAGTGCACAGAGTAGGGCGAGCTCCTTTTGGAGCAGAGGCAGCTCAGCCCTGTTGGGTAGGCCGGATTCAAAGCAAAGGATTCCAAGCAAAAGGTTCAGATGGATTAAACATTCACTGTGCTTTCTTGTGGGGTTTCCACTGTGCTTTCTTGTAGGGTTTCGCCTACGATATCTGGCTCCATTACCCCTTCAAAAGCCCTATGGCAAGCAACCCTGATAGAGAACGTGAACTTCTTCATGCAGCACCCAGCAAGGAAGTAAAGGACAGGCTTAATACTGCTGTTCACACAGGCAAATAGGAGAGAGGTGTCAAAAGCAAGAACCGAAAAATCAAACAGCCTTAGCAAGAGCCAGTAGGCAAAGTCAGCAGTGAAGAACGGGAAGGAGATGATAGCAAGCAAGACTGCAATGTAGAACTTCCTTGGGAGATATTGCCATGAGCAGCATAAGAGCTTGGCAAAGAGGGCTAAACCAGAGAGAATGAGGATAAGCACCGACAAGAGGTAGCTGAGGACAAAGGCCACTAGCATCGGTGGGGAGAAATAGAGGGTCAGAGTGAGCAAGAGGGCAAGGGCCCAGAGCAGGGCACACAGGAGTGCTGGCAAGCACCAGGAGTTCTGGCAAGGGCAGAGGGGCCGTGGGATGGCAGGCAGGCAGGTCCTGGCCCCCAGGGCTGCCATGAGGTAGACACCAGCAATGAAAGCAAAGGTGATGACCACGCTCAACACAGTCATCATGTCCTGCGAGCCCAGACTGTGACAAAAGCTCTGTGGGCCGTAAAATATCACGAGGGCAATGACGACAGAGAAGAGGAAGATGAAGTCAGCCACGGCCAGGTTGAAGATGTAGATGGTGATGAAGTTCCTGCGGATGTGGGGTCTGAGTAGCCAGAGGGCGGCCGCATTGCCCACCAGCCCACAGAGGCAGATGAGCACTGTGATGGGGGCTTCGCTCAAAGCATTGGCTTCACAGTGGGTCCAGTCATAGTCATTCTTATAGGAGCCAGCTTGCCTCAGCAGCCCATGGTGCCAAGCTGTGCCGTAAGCCATCATGCCGGGCTGTCTCCAGCAAGCAGGGCTGACTCTTCCTGCAGTGGGAAGCGGCATCCTCATTGTGAAACCACTGCTGCTCCACCTTCCTCTCACACAGCTGGAGGGATGAGAGACAGAGGTGTGTTAGAAAACCTGCTGACCCCTCATAGAAGGATTTTCAGGTTGTTGTAACCATGCCCTATCTTTCACATGGAGGAGCACAAAGAGAAATGAGGGACAGGAGGGACGGAAGGGGGTTGAGAGGAGGCGGATATGACATGCCTTACACAGGAGTGCATATGGGGTGAGGAGTGAAAGCAAGGGAGATGCCTTCTTCCTGGCTTTGGACAAGTCAGGTCTGAAGGAGAGCAATAACAAGATGGTGGGATTGTCCTTGGGGATGTCAAGGAGAGAGGGGGTCTGGGGGTGGATCTGATACAGACTCTCAGGTGCGTAATATTACAATTGATAATACTCAGCTGCTGGGTTCCTTCAGTAAGACACCCTCTGATGTGGGTGTCGTAAGTTACTTAGTAAGTCACCCACATCAGTGGGTGTCTTACCCACAAGTCACCCACATCAAAGGGTACCACCCTTCACCACCAGATTTGTAGCTCCCAGTATCCCAGAGTCCACTCTTCTCCACTCAGATATGATACCAGTTGATCAACACATTCAAAAGCAATGAAGGGAGACACTGATTAGGATGGAAAAAAAAATAGCCCAGAAAAGTCTGACCTTTCCTGTCGCAGCCTGGAGAGCTTCACGGGAGCAGATGTGCTGCAGAATCAGATCATCTTGCCAGCTGTCACACCCACAATGGGATCTTCACACAAGGTTTCCCCAAACTCCTCCTTGGAAGCTGGACCCAAACATGTCCCGGAGAGCACCCATCAGTGTCTTTCTCGGGCCTTTCCACACAGCACTTTGTCATGCTCTCAGGAATTCTCAAAGAAAAAAAAAAGGATAAAAAAGGAAACTATTTCATTGCATTGGATGATATCAGGGTTCTGGTTATAATCGTCATACAGGAAATGACTAACAGATCTCAGAATCCAGACCTATGGGAAAGGCAGATTGTCTCTTCCTCGTGTTCCTCTTTCATTTTACTTTAAAGCAGCCCCACTCCTAAAATAGCCATGTCTTTGAATTGGAGGAGCCTGTTCAGGAAGTGATCTTTAGGATCCCGTGGTATAATCTTGGCATTGCTGCAGAACTGCCATCTGATTGCAAACTGGGTTCAACACTGGTGTGCCACAACTTCACAGCGACATCTGGCACTTTCCAACAGCACTCTGCTATGTGCACAGGAGTGAACCAAGGCTTCCCAGGACAGCAAGCAGATGATGGGAAGGAAGGCTCCAAGGAATGCCTGCATAATGCTGTCCACGTTCTGCTCACTGCCCTATATACATATGCCCATGCTCCGCCAAAGAGCACGCTGTCTGCCTGTCTGTCTGCCTGTCTGTCCCCTGTCCAGCTGACACAGTGCTGATCTCAGGCACTTGTTCCTTTGCCTGTCCCCTCCTGCCTCCCTGGATAAACCCTGTGACAGTGTGAAGATTTGGTTGCTGAATGATGCCACCAGCTCTGGTCAGCCAGAGGGAGGTGGGCGTCCTCTGCCAGTGGTGCAGGCAGACACCAAGCCAGATGGAGCTGAAAATGTCCTTTCTGTCCCTGTCTGTCCTCAGCTCTGGCATTATGAGGACCAAGGCAGTGGATGCTCTGCTTCTGTAGTTCCCAACCAGCATGTAAATAGCTAGATTGATGCTGCTGTTGATGGAAGCCAGCTGCAGGCAGATGTCAAATATGAAATGAATGTAGACAAAGAAGCTGAGGAAGTGGTGTACACTGAGTGGGACGACAAAGAGGAGGAAGTAGAAAACAGTGAGGAAGATCATAGAATCATAGAATAGAATAATTGAATAGCTTGCGTTAGAAGGGACCTCAAAGGTCATCTTGTGATCCTTCTCCTCACTGCTCCACATCCCCACTGTGCACCAAGGGTCCCCTCCCCATGAACATGCTAGGAGAAGGGCCAAGCATGGGGCACTTGAGCCCTGCAGGGCTGGTGGGAAAGGCTTGGTGGAGTCACTGTCCCTGGAGGTGCTCAACACACGTGGAGATGTGGCACAGAGGGATACGGGTAAGCGGGCACAGTGGGGATGGGTTGGGGTTGGACCTGTGGATGGTAGTGGTCTTTTCTGACCGTAATAATTCCATGATTCTATGGGTGGGCATCATGGGGATGGGTTGACAGTTGGATTTGATGACCTTAGAGGTCTTTTCCAGCATCAGTGGTTCTCTGATTCCATGATTATATGTCCACCCTGCAGGACTCCAGGCTTGCTTTGCTTCCTTGTTTATAGCAACACGTCCCTGCATCAGAAAGCCCCCCACCCACCTTTCCCTGGCCAACCCCCACCCCGACCCCTCTGCCAAGAGGCTGACAGCAAGCCCAGGGAGAAACAAGGAGCAGAAAGCAAAGCTAGAGTCTGACTTTCACCATCTCTGCCACGTCCAGAGCCAGCTGGACAGACCTCCAAACCACAGGAGCTTACGAATGAACTGAACTTAATTAATCCAAATTCCTCCGGTTGCAATACCCAGTGCACCCCGGGGGTGGTTTCTGCAGCAGTCCTCCATCACTCACACTCCTCCACCGGCAGCAGCGCCTGGCTGTGACCCATCTCACTGGGTCTCTCGTTGCCTCCCCCAGGCGTCCCCCTCTGCCCACAAGCCCCTCAGCCCCACCCGCTCCGAATTCCCCTCGGTGCATTCCCAGCCCCATCTCAGCGTGGAGGAGCACAGCCGTGCCAGCAAGAGGCTTTTCCTTGGGACAGAGGAGGACGTTGCCTGACTGTGGTCTGTTTTACGAGGACAGAAACGGACATCTGGAGGAAAGCTCCGCGTTGGCTGCAGAGCCTCACCAAGCAACTTGAGAATTCCCCTTTTCCAAAGGGAGAGGCTAAATGCCTGCTAGATAAAATGCCTACAACAAAACTGCCCCGTGCCTCCAGCTGCCTGAAATTAAGCTCCAGAAATCCCGTTTGTTTCAAGAGAAGTCTATGCAGGGAATCCCAACAGAGCACAGCACCGGAGAAGGCATTCTGCTGAGTACCTGTGTCATGAAGGGGTGTTATCAAAGAATAGTGGGAGCTGTGAAGTGCTGCTTGGTTGCTGTCAGTCGATTCAGTGCCTGAATGAGACTGACAATAAAGGTCCTTCTTGGTCCCCCTCTGGTGCTGTGTTCCTGCAGAGATTTTTGGCAGCAATCCTCCTGCTCTTCCCAGAAGAGCTTCTAGGAAGTGCTCCACCACCCCGCCAGGCTCACAGGCATCGCCAGCACTGCCAGCATCGCAGCAGTAACAGCCCCGTGAGGAATGGCAAAGTGTGAAGCAGAAAGGAGTGTCTCACAGGTGCCAGCCGCTGTGCAGGAAGAAGTGCTTTTCATCAGCAATTCCTGAGGAGCAACTCACAAATGCCTGCTTTCATGGTTTCTGGCAAAAGCCACTTCCTCTGTGGGAAGGAGAAAAAAAAAAAACAGCCAAGATAAATAAAAACAAGGAAGCAGAGCTCTGACGCAGTGGTGGTTACAAAACGATTCTTGACGCTGCTGGGACTCTGCCGTGGCGGGGGGGAGTTGGTGTGCACGGCACAGGGGAGCCAAGGGACGAGACCAGAGACAGCCGAGGGACTGGGGCGGCGTTCCCCATTGCACGAGTGGCCTGAAGGGATCTGCTGCAGGACACGAATCCAAAGGGAGCGTGAGATGCTGAGGCACAGACACGGGTCTGCCCGAGCATGGATGGAAGGGCAGCCCTACCCAGCAGCTTCATAAAACTAACAGTTAAGTGTGATGTTTTCCCTCGTCCTTCTCCATTCTCCTTTGCTCCCTCCCTCCCTGCTCTCCCGGGGACCACAAGCACTTCGGGGCTCTTCTCCTGTGTTGCTGCAGCCCCTGGCAGTGCCCTGCCCTCTCACTTCCCTGTGCCCCCGCTCTTCTCCCCACGCTTCCCATCCTGCTGTCTCTCAGGGTTCCACTGATGCCCCGCTCTGCCCACAGCCGGGACCACCTCCTGCAATGGAACCCAACCACGCCACCGCGTCCCCTGCAATGCCGACGGCTGATGGAGAGAACATGTGTGCGATGGATGTCTTTGATACAGCCGTGGATGGGGCCACGCTGCTCATCAGCCTGTGCGGGCTGGTGGGTAACGGGGCCGTCCTCTGGCTGCTCGGCTGCCGCATCCGCAGGAACCCCATCACCGTCTATGTCCTCAACCTGGCCGTGGCTGACTTCACCTTCCTGCTCTTCATGCTCACCTACACCCTCCTCAACCTCCTGAAAGAACTCTCCTGCTTCACGCTGCCCATCTCAGTGAAGCACCTCGTAGCACTCCTCCTGATCTCGCTGTTTGCCCACAACATGGGCATGTATCTGCTGGCGGCCATCAGCATTGAGAGGTGTGCTTCTGCCTTCTGCTCTGGCAGGAGCCATTGCCACCGCCCCCAGCACCTGTCAGCCGTGGTGTGTGCACTGCTCTGGGTGCTCTCCATCGCCGTCATCACCATGGTGACATTCCTGTGCCTGTCCCACCAGCAAGAGCAGTGCCGCCTGGCGCTTATCACCATGTACATCCTCAACTTCCTCATTTTTGCCCCATCCATGGTCATTTCCAACGTGATCCTGCTCGTTAAGGTGCTGTGCCGCTCCAGGCAGCGCCAGCACAGGAGGCTCTACATCGTCATCTTCCTCACGGTCCTCTTCTTCCTCCTCTTTGGAGTCCCCCTCAGCGTCTGGAATTTCATGCAGCATTTCATCTCTGACCCTGGGTATCACCAGGTGGTTTTCCTGCTCGCCTGCATCAACAGCAGCATCAACCCCTTCATCTACGTGCTGGTGGGTAGCTGCAGGAGGCACTGCTCTCTGGCATCCGTGCAGGTCGCCTTCCAGAGGGTCTTCGAGGAGCTGGGTGTTGATGGGGTGGGCAGCGACAGCTCCATGATGCACACGCTGAGCTCAGCCCCTTGAAGCCTTTCCACTGCTCTACATCAGGATAATGCTGAGGGGGTGGGAGGGGGGGTTCCTGGGGTGCACGATCAATAAACGTCTGCCTTGTGTCCTGGTATATCACTCTCTCTCTGCACTCTTGGGTGTGCGATGGTGCAGCCGTGCTGTCCCTGAGGTGCTACTCCCATCGCCCTCTGCTTTTTCAGAAGGACTGATCCACATACAAGTGGGATGAAACCCATTCAGCGTCCTAAGCCCCTGTCCCCCAGCCCCTGGGCAGCCCCTCCCCAGCCGTTCTTCCTCCTGCTGACAGCAGAGCCCACCTGCACGCCCCAGCCCATGTGCAGTGCCCGTCCCCGTTCTCCCGTCCAGAGAGCCCCCAGCCTCACGCCCTCCACCCCCGGCCGTGCAGAATAACGAGAGTCATTGGCAGAGCAGCAGCTTTATTGGGGGGCAGACCCGGAGTGGGGCCCGGAGGCGGCAGATCCTCCGCAAAGGGCTGCGAAGCGGTCGGTATTCCTCGGGACTGCGGCCGCCGGGCCGCGCAGCGACTGAAGGGCAGCAGCGTTCTCCACTTTCCACGCTGGAGGGCAGCAGAGCCCCGCGCTCCGCATTGGCCGGGGCTGGAGAAGCCGGGGACGGAACGGGACCGGAGTGGGCATGGGGAAGGGGTGGGGATGGGATGGGAGTTAGATCGGGATGGGTACGGGGATGGGGATGGGATGGGATAGGATGAGATGGAACGTGGATCAGGATGGGACTGAGTAGGATAGGAATTGGGGTGGGTAAAGCATGGCTGTGGGATGGGATGCGGATGAGAATAGAAGTAGGGTGGGGTGGGATGAGGATGGGAATGGGTGAGGATGGGATGAGATGAGGGTGAGGATGGGGATGGGGTGGGGAACACGGCGGGATAGCGAGTAAGGAACAGATATTGGGATGGGGACAGGAATTGGGAGGGGAGGGAGTGAGTGGGACAGTACATGCCAGCATGGAGACAAGGATGGGGTGGAGATGGGGATGAAGATGGGGACAGACATGGGGGCAGGTCAAGGATTGGGACTGAGAGAGGGATAGGAATGGGATGAGGCAGGGATGGGAAGGGGGAACAAATGGGAATCTAATGGGGACGTGGAAAGAATGGGGATGGAATGGAGACAAACAGGAGTGGAATGGGACAGGGATAGGGGTAAAATAATGACCATGCAAGGACACATAATGGCACGCAGCCATGGGAGGGTGATTGCAGGCCTGGCCATATGGATGTGGGCATGCAGCTGGGATGGGCATCGTGGCCAGCGCAGTCGCAGTGGGCTCTCAGGCAGAAATCACAGTGTCCCCGGTCTCCTCAAAGACCCTCTGGAAGGCGACTTGGAGGGATGCCAGAGAGCAGTGCCTCCTGCCACCACCCACCAGCAAATAGATAAAGGGGTTGATGCTGCTGTTGATGCAGGCGAGCAGGAAAACCACCTGGTGATACCCAGGGTCAGAGATGAAATGCTGCATGAAATTCCAGACACTGAGGGGGACTCCAAAGAGGAGGAAGAAGAGGACCGTGAGGAAGATGACGATGTAGAGCCTCCTGTGCTGGCGCTGCCTGGAGCGGCACAGCACCTTAACGAGCAGGATCACATTGGAAATGACCATGGATGGGGCAAAAATGAGGGAGTTGAGGACGTACATGGTGATAAGCGCCAGGCGGCACTGCTCATGCTGGTGGGACAGGCACAGGAATGTCACCATGGTGATGACGGCGATGGAGAGCACCCAGAGCAGTGCACACACCACGGCTGACAGGTGCTGGGGGCGGCGGCAGCGGTACCAGAGCGGGCACAGGATGGACACACACCTCTCAATGCTGATGGCCGCCAGCAGATACATGCCCATGTTGTGGGCAAACAGCGAGATCAGGAGGAGTGCTACGAGGTGCTTCACTGAGATGGGCAGCGTGAGGCAGGAGAGTTCTTTCAGGAGGTTGAGGAGGGTGTAGGTGAGCATGAAGAGCAGGAAGGTGAAGTCAGCCACGGCCAGGTTGAGGACATAGACGGTGATGGGGTTCCTGCGGATGCGGCAGCCGAGCAGCCAGAGGACGGCCCCGTTACCCACCAGCCCGCACAGGCTGATGAGCAGCGTGGCCCCATCCACGGCTGTATCAAAGACATTCATCGCACACATGTTCTCTCCATCAGCCGTCAGCATTGCAGGGGACGCGGTGGCGTGGTTGGGTTCCATTGCAGGAGGTGGTCCCGGCTGTGGGCAGAGCGGGGCATCAGTGGGATGGGGCAGCGAGCAGGGTGGGGGCACTGTGGAGGACAGTGGGGAGTGGGGGGGCTGCAGGGGGTGTGTGGGCACAAGGCACCGTGTGGGTTTCCCCATCCCTACCTCTCCAAGCAGCAGGCCGAGGCCGGTCCTGGCAGGGCTCCTTTGTCCAGATCTTGGGTCTCAGGGTCCCCAGAAGGCTCCCTTTGGCGACAGCTGCTCTCCGGGCACCGCTGCAGGACCAAGTCAGGTGGCAAGGAGTGCTGGGCAACCCAGCAGCGCCGGCTGCAGCACCGAGCCTCTGCCCTCGACAAATTTCTGTCCGTCTTGATGGAAAGGAAATGTTCTGTCTGAGAGAATACCCCTGAGGACAAATACTGCAACAGCTACATCTTGCTGTGAAAGAATCTCGGTGCTTTTAGGATTCAACCTGATATCTCATTAAAGTGGCAATTACCACCTTCCTAATTGTTTTATTGTGCTGCCATCTCCTCCCCTACTCTTCCCCAGTGTTGGCATCCTTCTGAGATTGTTCATTACTGCCTGCATTTGCCTTCAGCTCACGGGCATGGCATGACCACCGTGGCTCATCCACACTGTCACACAGCAATGGGGAACTTTGCTTTGGGGTCAGAATAGGGACGCGGGGACATCATGGGAAGCATCTCCCTCCCCAGAGGGTGCCCAGGTGCTGTGTGCCTGCTGGCCCCAAACCCCACAGCAGTAGGACAGAGCCGAGTATGGCACTGGGGGGCCCTGGGACAGGCCCTGAGGAGGGACACAGTTCCCCAGTACATCAGCTGGCCGTGAGTGACATAAGGCCGTGAGTGATACAAGGTGACACCAGCGGGGCTGTGAGTCACTCCCTCCCTCCGCCCTGGACTTTGCTTCTTGCGGATGCTCGGGGCAATAAAACTGGGAGCAGGGAGGGAGTGGGACAGGGGTGGGGGCCGGGTGCAGCGTTCGAGGCGGCCCCGTGCCTGTCCCCACATCCCGGCCCACAGCGTCCCATGCAGCCGCTGCCTGGGAGTCAGAGCTCAGCCGCGGGGCCCCCCGAGCCCACGGTCGCTGAGATCAAAGCCGTCGTGGTCGGGGATGGGGGCTGCGGGAAGACATCTCTGCTGATGGTCTTTGCCAGAGGGGACTTTCCCAAGGTGAGGGGCCTCTCGCCACCCCCAGCAGCACCGGGATGGGGACTCCAGCTCCCCATGCCGCCTCCTGTCCCCACCAGGTCTACGTCCCCACAGTGTTTGAGAAGTACACGGCCTCCTTCCGGATCAGGGGCAAGCCCGCCAAGATCCATCTCTGGGACACGGCAGGTGGGACGAGAGGGGCAGCCCCGTGCTCAGGGCAGCCCCACATGGCACCTCCCGGGCTGGGGGGACAGGTGGGGTTCCTCCGCATGGAACCCGGGTGTGACGGTGTGGCGTCCGCTGGGGCACCGCAGGGCAGGAGGACTACGACAGGCTGCGCCCGCTGTCCTACTCAGACACCAACGTTGTCCTCATATGCTTCGATGTCACCAGCCGCAGCAGCTATGACAACATCCTAACGAAGGTAACGCAGCCCCGCTGCTGCTCCCACCCCGTGAAGGGGACATGGAGCCACCCCGGGGTCTGCCCCTATTCCTGTCCCTCTGCTCGTTCACCTGCCTACATATACATTTGCCCGTCCCACCGTCAGTCCATCTCTCTCTTTCTGTCCTGCCGTCCCACTCCCTGCCCCGCAGTGGTACCCAGAGGTCAACCACTTCTGCAAGGGCGTCCCGGTGCTGCTGGTGGGCTGCAAGACTGACCTGAGGCAGGGCCACCACGAGTCCGTCACCTTCCTGGAGGTCAGTGCTGCCACCCCGTGCGGGACGGACACATCCCACGTCCCCCCCCACCTCCCCGAGGCTCAGCACCGCTGCCCGCAGGGGGAGGCCATGGCCAGGCAGGTGCAGGCTGCAGCCTACTTGGAGTGCTCGGCGCTGCACCAGGACAACGTCAGGGACGTCTTCATTGAGGCTTGCACCATCGCGCTCCGTGGCGGCCATCGGCACCGCCGCAAGAAGCGGCACCGCAACGGCTGCGTGCTCTGCTGAGTCCCGGCACCATGGGGATGGCACCGGGGCAGCCCCGGTATGCAGGCCAATGGCACCCCCTGGGGTCTGGGAACTGATGTGGGGACCCCTGAGCCCTGCTGGACAGGGGCGGGCGCATCCCCATGCAGCGTCAGTGTGGTGTGGTATTAAAACTCAGAGATCATCAGCGTGATATGGTGTTTGTGGGCAGCCTCGGTGTGTGGGCGGGATGGGACGGGGATAGGATGGGAATGGGGTGAGTTGGTTTGAGGATGGGATGGCTTGGGATGGGGACATGGATGGGGATTGGATGGAGATGGAGGCTGAGACAAGATGGGATAGGTATGGGATGAGGATGAGATGGAGACGGGATAGGGATGGATAGGGACAGGATGGGGATAGGGATGGGATGAGGATGGGGGTGAGGATAAGATGGAGGTGGGATAGGGCCGGGATGGGGATGAGAAGGAGATGGGATAGGGACGGGATGAGAATGGGGGTGAGGATGAGATGAGATAGGGATGGGATGGGGATGGGAATGAGGATGAGATGGAAGTGGGATGGGGATGGGTAGGGATGGGATGGGGATGGGGATGAGATGGAGATGGGATAGGGATGGGATGAGGATAGGGGTGAGGATGGAGATGGGATACGGATGGGATAGGGATGGGATGGGGATGAGATGGAGGTGGGATGGGGACGGGATGGGGGTGGGATGGGGATGGTGTGAGTTAGGTGAAAACCATCCTAGAGGAAACCAACCTCCAGTTCTAACCTTTTTTAATGGCATTTTAGCACGTCCAAATGTCCAGCAGTGATTTCTTCTCCACTTTTACGAGGGCTGCTCTGAAGGTGGTGTCCCTGGGCAAACGGACCCACGGCCAGCTCTCTTCCCACCCGACCATTCTATGGTTCTACGGTCTCCAGGGACTCCTCCTACCCGACCACGCCACGGCCGTGTGTGCTCACACGTGTGTGCGTGCACGCACGGCATCGGAGCACGCGCCCACCCGCGCGTGAATTACACCACACGTGTGTGCGCTCCCGCACGCACACAACCCGGCGCGCGCGCCGCCGCCCGCGGGGGCGCGCTCGCCCGGAGAGAGGTTCCCCGCGCGCATGCGCGGAGCCGTGCCCACGAGGGGGCGTGGCCGGCGCGCCGTCCCGGAGACGCGGCCGGTGAGGCGCCCGCGGGCGCGCGCGTGCGCGCTCTCCCCGCTTCTCTCCGGCGGGGCGGGGCCGGGGGAGCCGGGCACGGGGCGGCGCATGCGCACGGCGCCCCCCGACGGAGGGGGCGGGGTGGGAGGGGGCGCGGGGCGGCGCAGGCGCGGTGCGGCGGCCGAGGCAGTGTGTATGTGAGGCTCTGACGGGTTCAAAATGGCGGCGGCGGCTCCTGTGTGAGGAGGGGAAGCGCGTCCCGGGCGGGGAGCGGGCGGGCGGCTGACGGGAGGGAGCGGGCGGCGGGGAGCGGGGCCGGGGCTCGGCGGGCGGTGCGGAGCACGAGGAGGGGGCGGAGGAGGACGAGGAGGCGCTGGGCCGGAGCGGGCCGGGCGCGGGGCCCGCGGAGCGGCTGTGGGCCGGCGGCTGGCGGGGCTGTCAGCGGGGGCGCGGGGGGCGGCGGGGCCGGGGGGGCGGCGGCGGCGGCGGGGAGCCCGCAGCGCTCGGAGCCTGACCCGGGGGTGTTCTCCTCCGTCTGCTGTGTTCGTGCTGTGCCGGCGGCAGGAGAGGACAAAGGCGCAGGAGGGACCTGGTGAGCCACCGGCGGCGGGGCGGGGGGGTCCGGGGGCCGAAAGTTTGGGGGGCGGCGGGCGGCGGTGACAGCCGCGGGGGGTGACAGCCGCGGGGAGCGGGGACGGAGCGCGGAGCGGGGGCGGCTCGGCGGTCCGCTCGTCCCTTCCCGAGGAGCTGCAGGGGGCTGCGGGCTTTCCGCCGCTTTAAAAGCGGAGCTGGAGGTACTGCCTGACGCCGCCGCGTCGCGCGGGTTGGGGTCCGAGCGTGGGACTCCTCCGGGCGGGAGCTGCGCTGCAGGGGCTGTGCGGAGGGCTCGGCGCTTCGCTCCCGGCCTGGGGTGCCCCCGGGACGGTGCCGGGTCCTGGGAGGAGCTGCTGCTGTAACGCGCAGCCCTGTCCTGTGGGCACCCTGTAGGCGATTAGCGGCCGGGCACCCTGTCTTGTCCGGGGCGACGGTGCCAGTAGGAGACCCGCTGCCTTACAGAACAGCCCGCAGAAGTCATGCCGAACTTCTGTTAGAGATGGACTGGCAGGGTTGGGGTGGGCTCATCGCTGTGCTCGTGTTCAGGAAGGAGGGAGGTGGGTGCTGCGTGGCCCCGTGCCCTGCCTCACTGCTTCCCTCTGATTTCCAAGGAGGAAGAGGACGACGACAGCAGCCCTGGAGTGTCCTTCTCGCTTTCTTCAGAAGAGTCGGAGATGGAGCCCGAGGAAGAAAGGATCCGTTACAGCCAAAGATTAGTCAGTATTGACCCTTACCAGTCAAATTCTTGGTTCTACTCAGCTGAAGGATGAAAAGGCTCTCACTGAAAATATGCTTAAACAACCAAACAAGAGTTGCGATGGGTGGCTGCTTTGGGAGGCCCGCTTTGTGGGTTTTGCCCTGGCGGAGGGCGCTTGTCTGCTGAGCTCTGGGAGAGGGCAGCTGGGGGATGGCACTGGAGTGCAGTGCTCCTGGAAGGGGCTGCGTGGAAATATAGCGTGAGTGTCTGTGTAGCTTCTGGCGCAGCAGGTTTCTTCCATGTGTTGGTAACAACCAGGGAAGCTGCAGTGATGTATGTGTCGGCCTGGACTTGATTTGAGTGTTCTGCAAAATTAGAGAAAACCAGCTTTGGCTTCAAGCTCTGATTTGCTTGTGCTCATGCATGCATCTTCTGGTGTTTGCGTTCATGTGGAGTTGTTCTAGAACTTAGGTTGTGGTTGCAGTGCAAGGGGCTGTTGCTCCATCACCAGCAAGTCAACCTCGTGTTGTTTTGAGGCAGTTGTAAGCCCTATGGGAAGAGCAAGCACCAACTCTGTGATAGCTGAGGCTGTGATAGGGTTTGTCTGTGAATCACCACAGCACATGCATCCTCTCCTTCAAGGTGCTATCTGCAAAGTTAAATCCTTATCCTTTAATGCTCTGACACCACTCAGTATGAGGCAGTGCAGTACTCTGCGTTAAGCTCTGCCCTCGGACACAAGTCATTGTCGCTCCTCTGCTGCTGTGTGCCTGACCACAGGTGCTGGGATGGAAGTCCTTTGAGTGAGGATAGAAGCAGTTGTTTCCATCCATGTGGAGGGAGGATGGTGCACAGGCACCTGTGGATTGTCTGCAGCTCTGCTTTGCTAGAGGTTTGCTCCTTTTGGAGTTGGTTCTTTCCAATCCCTTTGGTGGCTTTAATTTGGTAATGCTACCAAAAGCTGTGGTCCTACCTTATCCTGATGCACTTGTTTCTTTCCATGACTGTGTGGCAGGCAGCTCAAGGTGTTGAAGGCAAGCACCTGTAGCCAGCATCATAGCTTCCTTTGGGGAAGGGCTTTGGGTTCTGGTTAAACTATGATCATAGCTATACATTGGCCCTGCTGAAGTAGCTCAAAACAACAGGACAAAAACAAGGCTGTTGAATGGTACTAACAGCCAGGAGTACCAGTTTTAAAAAAAAAAAAAAAAATGCTTGTGAGCTCACAAATAAAAACTGCGGGAAGAGTTGCTTTCTGAGTGCACCCGGCCCAAACTCCAGCAGAACACACTAATCTGGATCAGTGGCTGCACAGTGATGAGCTGTGTGTTTAAGGGGCTTGCGAAGGCACATGGGCAGCAAGCAGAGGATGAAGCTCACCTCAGCTTCTGTGGCCTCGTGCTGTCCCTGCTGGCCTGCAGCCCAGAGGAGGCATGGCCCCAGTGTTTGAGGTGAGGTTTAGTTTTTGCTTTGCTCTTTGTGGGAGCCTCCTGCTTGCTGTGCTTCGATGAAGCTTCCGTGTTGAAGGATCATGCAGAGATGATGCATCCTCCCTTTCTTTTCCTAGATGCCTTCTCTCAATTCTTTATCCAGCTCTGGTTATGGTTTATTTGAATACGGTACTCTTAACATATGCATTGATCTTGGGAGTTGGTTTCCATGTATCTGCATTAAAACTCTTAGATGGGGAAACAGGTAGTTGGTAGTACAGTACACATCTGTGCTCCTGTGAACAGTGTTTGTCTTGTGTGTGACTGACAGCAGCAAAGGAATAAATATACTTCTAAAACTACACCCAAGTGTGATAGCACTCCCACCAGGCTAGCATCCTGGATCAGAATAGTTGATGGTGGTGGAGGCTGGGTTGATTGCATTGGCACGATGCTGCACGTGGTCTGTCAACAGGAGGTTGCTGCCCAGCGTGCCAGCGAGCTGCACCTCTCAGTGCATCACCCCAGTCTTAAAACTTGACTGGTTTCCTTTGGGGTGTAAAGAGAGAGTTTCAAGCATTTTGTTGTGTTTTTAGTGAACAGTGCTCTTTGTTTTTAGTTACTGTATTCTTATTCAACCAAAGTCTGATATATGTCAATTTTTTGAACGCATTTGTTGGTGGAAGATATGAAATTTGTCTGTTTGTCACTGCTCCACAGCGCTGTAATGAGGCAGTACTGCGGGACAGGCTTGAGGTGCTGGCTCTGTAAGTTGGAAGTGAATGTTTATAACACTTCACGAAGGGGCTGAAACGCCAGGATGTGTCTTGATGCTGGGATGATAGTCCAACCTCAACACTGACAATGTCACAGTCCCTCTGTGAGACCTGGGAGTGCAGCCTGTGCACGATGAAGCTGGGTGCATGCTGGAGCCAGAGCTTGCTGAAGGCAGGAGTGGGAGATGGCCCCCACCCCAAGGACCAGTCCTGCCTGCTGGGGTCTGTAACGCTGCCAGGTCAGCAGTTATTATTTCAGGCATGGTTCCAGGTAGGACAGCAGCCTGGCAGAGCCTCCATCTGCATTTGCCTAGGAGGCTGATGTCCCGGAGCTGAATGCTGCTTCAGGGGATTCGGGATTGCACCCTAGATAAGAGTCATCAGGAGGACATCTCCTTCAAATGGCTGGCTGGCCCCCACCTCCAGCAAACCCAGCAAGCAAGACTGGAGAGGTGGCAGCCCGCAGTGGGGAGGCTGGGTGGGGTAGGAACCTCCTCAACCAGCTCTGCTGCTGGGGAGAGCCTGTAGTGCAGCCACACCCTCCACCAGTGTTCACTGGGCTCTGGCATGAAGCTGTGTGCTGCCTGGGCCCTGGTGCCTATCCTTGGCTGCTTGGTGGCGCTTTGTGACAGCTACTGAAGACTGGTGACAGAGATGAAGAAGAATGGGCTGCTGGAGGATGAGAGCTGAAATACTTGCTGTAGGTGTTGCAGATGCTGGAGCATGCCATGGTTGCGTGGATCACTGTGCCCATTACTTGGTGCAGCCCATGTCCTGTCTTAGCATTGCTCTGCCCTCTGGTTGAAGCCTTTTGTGAGATTAGAGAGAAGGCCTGTGCCTAGCAGCCAGAACCTGAAGCCTCTCCTATAAGCAGCAATTCACAGACCTGTCCTTAATTGTCAACGTCTGTGCCGCCCTAGACAGTAGTTCACATGAACTCTATGTGGAGTCATCAGCTGATGGATGGTAGGGGTGGGGCCTGGGACACTGCTGCAGTAGTGTGCTGTCAGCGTGCTGGGGTGGAGGGTGTCTGTGTGTGGTGGCAACAAGGCTGGATCTCATCCCATGTTTTCTGAGTTGTCTGTATTGGTGGTACCAACTGGGGGGAGGGGAGGGATGAAGCCAAGTGCAGGACATAGCTATGGATTGGGAAGGCTCATTTGTCAGACAGATCTGTGATGAAGCTCTACTCCTTCTGATGTGGCCAAGGGAACAGATTCTCCCAGGGCTATGAGAGGGAGATCAGGAGGGCACGGGACATGGGCTCGCTGCTTGTGCCAGGTGAGATGGCAAGGAAGAGTATGTGTCCTAGGTGAGTGCAAGAGCTGCAGGTGCTGAAGCATGGCAACCTTCCCATTGCCTGAAGGATTGGTCTGCTAGAGCCTTGTGCACAGGCTTGTCTTGGCCAAACATTGCTTGCTGCTGGGCACACCTCTGTTTCCCAGTCTGGACTGAGCCTAGGCTGATCAGATGATTAATCTCCAGCATGCCTCTGCCTCAAGCTGAAGACACTACAAATGAGTCTTTCCCAGTGACCCAGGTAGAATAATTGAGCCCTGAATAATTTAGGAACTCTGTTCTGATTTGTTCTGGGCCAGATGTAGGGACTGAGAAGGGGGAGTTTTGATCTATGGCAGAAGCAGGCAGCAAGCAAAGGCTGTTGCTGAGAAGCTTTGGAAATTCCAGTGAGCATTTAGATACTGGAAGAGCCTCACGGTCCTAGGGAGGACATGGCCCTGAAACCAATGGGGTGTTGTTCTGTGTTGACAGGGAGGGATGCAGGAGGTGAGCAGCTCTGCTGACTTCTTGCTGTCCTGAGTCTGAGCATGCCTTGTGAGCATTTTGGAAGCTGCATTTACCAGGTAGAACTTGCAAATTGCACCAGTGCCTCCTGTTAACAAGCAGCAGGTTTTCTCAGGGCTGTCCCAGCTGGAAATGGTGCTAACAAGAAAGAGCCATCCCCATGCCCCCAGCGTGTCTTTATTGCTGGTTAATTACATCATGAGCCACCCAGACTGGGGGCTGCCGGGCGCAGGTTGGTTTCTGGGGAGCACTGATTCACTCGGGGCGGTGCTGGGTGGTCTGCTCAGAAGGTGGAATAACAAGATAGCTGTTCCAGAGCGCATCTTGCTGCCCTTCTGACAGCACTTGAGAAGGTTCCCATAGATGTGGGAAGCAGGCACAGCGATGGGGGAGAGGAGCTGGCTTTCACTCTGCTCTGTTCAGCAGGTCCGTGTTTGTGCGTCTCTGTTGCTGTAGAAACGGTGCTGGTGGTGAGCAGTGTGAGCTGTCTGGGGACAGCACTGTGCGGCTGCGTCTTAAGGTCCTGAGGGCTTTGGGAGAGGAGGAGCTGTGCAGTAGGAGGGATCAGCAGAAGGATCAGGTCGTGTCTTGCTAGGGCTGTTATCTGGAGAAGCAGATCCCAACCGATGAGGTGTGTTCTCCCTTTGAGAGAGATACCCTGCGGGGTGGTCCCTTCTGACATTGCTTCCTTCTTTGCCTTGTCTCATCATTGATGATGAAAGCCTGCGGGGTGAGGAAGGAACGGGACAGCACTGCAGAACTCAGAGAGGAAGATAAGAGAGCGCTGAGGAAGGATGAGAAGGCACATAGATGCCTGTAAAAGAAGTAACATCGAAGAATCTGGCCTTTGCTGTTGCATTCTGAGGGAGTCTTCCTTCCCCCTTGCTCTCTTGCGTGCTGCAGCTGTGATTTTGGGATGTAGCTGGGGCAGCCAGAAGGGAAGGGAGCAGGCTGGCAGTGTACTATCCTGTAGGGTTAAGCTGTCTATGTCTCTAACTTGCTGTCGAATGCTATTTCCATGTGTCACTGAGCCCCGTTTGGAATAAGGAAGAGGTGAGCACTAGACTTCTTGTGGGGCAGAGGGAGCACATGATGCTGTTATGACCATGTGGAGGAAGGAGGACATCTCCTTTTTGGTAGATGGTCACGCTGATTGTGTTCATCCCAGTGGCCCTGGGTTGTTTTCCTTCTTTGCAGGCATCCTTGGCCCTTGGCTTGTCTGTTTAGAAGACCACATCAGAGTAGGAGGAGCTGTGCTACAAACCCTGTGCCCAAGTGTTCCTGCAGTCCAGCCTTGTTTTGTGGGTGTGGTTGGTCAGAACTGGCAGCGGGCTGCTGCAGAGCTGGATCAGGGCTGGAGGAATCCCACAGGGTCAGCTCTTCCCTGCTGGGAAACCTGAGCTGCCCGATACAAAACTCAGCAGCCTGGCACACTGTGGGTCTGGAGGATGTAGGTGAAGTGTGTGTCACTTTCAAGCCTGCCTTTTTGGTGAAGTTTGGCCTGTCTTGTTCTGTTTTTGCCTTCCCAGACAAAGCAGCACGGGTCACAGGGCTCTTAATGCTCACTTGCCTGACTGTGTAGCATGTGTACTGGGGAAGTCCTGGCAGGGGGGAAGAGCTTGAATTTTGTCTGATGTGGAAAGGGTGAGAGGTAACCAAAATAGATTTGCTCCCTTTAGTTGAGAAATAACAAAGCTTAACATTAGACTGTTATTTATTTTTTTTTTTAATGCTCAAAAGATTGTTTTTCTGTCCTGGAAGGTGGCATGGAGGATGACTTGATGGTCTTTTCTGAGCTTCCTCACTTATGGCATGGAGGCAGGGTCTGTGTGGGTACTGAGGTGTTGTGGCCATACTATTAAAGCCACTTGGGAAGGTGGTACACATAAAGTGCGTGGCAGGTGACTGGAGAAGTAACATCCCTTACAAAAGCAGTGCTAACTCCTTGGGACTGTTGCCAGACGTGCCCATCTGTGATCTGATCTAGCACATTCTGCCCTGTGGCTAGCAAGTGTGTGGTGCAGCTGCCGGAGTTCTGCATTCCCTGTGCCCCTCACCTGCCTTTAAGCCTTGCTCCAATTCCTCAATTACTCCTTGTGTACATCCAATTTTGTAACCCAAAAGTACAAACGGAAGCGCTCTCCCATGCTGAAAGGCTGCCAGCCCTGCTTGTTATGGGAATCCCTCCTGGAGCTGTAAAGTCTGGAAGGGCTCCAGCTCTGCCTGGACTTCTGTCCAATCCTGAGCCTGCTGCTGAGCACAGGAATGTGCAGCCTGGGATGCACCAGATCACCTTTGCTGATCTTGAAAAACACGGGAGGTGATGGGGAGCACTAAGCCTGCTGGGTTAGTCTGTTCCTATTGTGAAAGCAGGCAGCAATCGAGTGGGTTCAGTATGGCTCATAGCCACCAAAATGATGGCCTGGACAGGGCATGCAGTGCCCTTCTCCCTGATGTGGAAGATCTCACATGGCCTTTGGGATGGCTCTTGTGGATAGTGGAGCTCAGTGTAGTGTCCAAGCAGTGTTCAGCATGAGGGGCTCAGACACGAGCATGAAACCTGCCCATCTTCTTGCCCCATCCCTACTCCAAATGCATGAAGGAGACTCACAGGATGCAAGCTGCCCTGGAAATACAGCAAGAGAGGGAGAGTGAGGGTTGGCCAGGTCTGATGGAGCAGGAGGCACGTCCTGGGGACAGGAGATGCTGGGGCATCAAGGAGAGGATGGCAGCGCACGGGACAGGAAGTTACTAAAGTGCTGTTGGTTTCACTTTGTAAGCACAGGAGTCTCTTTCAGCTTAAAAATGGCTTGTTCTGTTTTCAAATGTGACCTTGTACTTTTTTTTTCCTCTCAAAAAAAAAAAAACCAAGAAAAACCTCATGGGAGAGCAGTCCTCTGGTTCCCTCATTGGCTGCTGTGGTGGAGGGAGATGTCCAAGGAATGTCCTGAGGAGCAGTGCTGTGGAGGCACTTTTCAGAGTGCCTTGGAGCAGGAGGGTCAGAACAGTAGGGATGGCACTGCAGCTGCCTGCAGGATTCATATTCATGCTTCCCATTTCCTACATTAAGCAAATGGTACCCAGGAGGGCCAGAAAGCAGTGGTGAGAGACAGCTAGCATGGCTGAGAATTACTGGCTGGCTGCTTTTGGAGGGTGAACAAAAACTGCCTTGCTCTTGACCCTGTCTGCATCCTGCTCTGGGCTGCTTGTCACCTCTTCCTTAGGGATGAAAAATGGCAGCATCGTAACACAGATCACAGAGCTAAAAAAAGTAGTATTTGAGTATTGCTGCTTGGTGCTGAGCACTGTGGTTGTCCCATAGGGATGCATAATATGCCTGACTCGCATTGCTCTGCCTCAGCTAAGCTTCCTCTGGGACACCAGAGGTTCTCATAGAGGCAGTTTTCAGGTGCCTGTTGGTCTTGGTGGGGAAGTGCCACGTCCCTGACAGGGCTGCTGGTTGGCAATGGCTATGCAAGGGAGAGCTGTGGAGAAGCTGCAGGCTCCAGCAGGGCAGTACCCAGCTGCAGAGGTCTGCCCACAGTCCTGGTAGATACTGTTTCTCCCAAAATGTGTGGTGTGTTTGGGAGTGCAGAAGCCTTTTCTTCCTGTCCTCTCTGCATGCCCTGAAATGTTGTTTTTCCCCACCCTGCCAGGACAACAATGGCATGAAAGCACTAAAGCCATACTTCAGTGGCATTGTATAACTGATGGGACCCATTTGTATTGTGGTGGTGCTTCTGGGTCCTCGGCAGTGCCTGGGATCCTGTTCTGTAGGCTGCTCATCAGGGAAGCTGGGCTCTTCCCTGCCCACATGAACAGCCCAAGCTGAGGGGATCATGCAGCTGATGCTGTGCTGGTATCAGCTTGAGAGTTAGACTTTGGAAATGGTGTGGCTGGAGGAGACAGTCCCCTTCCTTAGGTGTTACGCTTGCAGCATGGGAGCATGTACACAAGTTAAAGGACAAGGTTGGATGTATCTAGTGCTGTTTTCCCCAGAACCAGCCTACAGTAAGTGTGGGTGGCACAGCCTAGTCCTCTGCTCACCTGATCCTAAACAGGTGGGAACCAGGGACCTCAGGACACAACCACTCCATTCTGCACATCCTCTGATGAGCCTAGTGGCCTTGGCATCTAACGCTTGTCCCATAGGCTTGGGCCTGTGGAAGGGATTTTGGGAACACAGCAAAATTAATGCCTTGGTGGGGACAAGCAGCTTGAATGGATCGCTTCTGGAAATGGCAGGGTGGGACTCAGGTACCGCAGGGAGGAGAGAAAGCTCCCTCCAGGTGCTCACTCAGGTTCTGTGGCATGTGAGGCACCCCCTGGGATGGTGGAAGGACAGAGCCGGAGAGGTGCCCTGCTCTTCTCCAGGAGACTGTAAAGGAGAGAGATGGAACTGTGACAGGAGGCACACAGGGATTGGGACACCAGAGGTGCACTGCTGCCCCTCAGCTTCAGAGGGGTCCCCTGCTGGGTCTGTGGCCCCACAGCTTATCCCAAGGTGAGGGCTGCTGCTCTGTCACTTCCCATCCCATCCCTGTGTGACTGCTGATAAGAACATCTCTAACTGGGGGAAGCCAGCCTGGCAAATGCGGAGCAGGTTGGCTGTTATCTGAGGGGAATTAGGGAGCATTCCCACGATGACTTTACCAGAACAGAGCCAGTCTCTGGAGGAGTGGCTAGCAGCTGGGGACAGTAATTTCTTCCAGATCCAGCCATGCTAGAAGAGGATGTCTGTCAGGAATCCGATACAGATGTACTTACGAGACCCTCTAAGAAGAGGGTTGCTCCTCACGAATGAGTGAGTAAATCAGATTTATGCGCACAAGCGTAACCAAAGATGAGAACTTGAGAACATTCTGCAGCATAAAGCCCCTCCTTTGTCACTTTGGCGTTCTAGCAGGAATTTAAGCTCACAGATGCTGTGCAGAAGAATACTGATGTACCTGTAAAAAAAAAAAAAGTGGGAAACTGATTCTTCTTCCTTTGCTCCAATTACACCAAGCTGTTTCTCCTTATCCCTCGCTGGTGTTAGCGCTCACTGGGAGCAGATAGCCTGTCTGCTGTACCATCTGATGTACACAAATGTGTCAGTTGTAGGAGGAGCAAATCTGATGGTTGTTTGGGATCCAGGACCCAGGTTGCCTGATTAGATTTTCAGCATATCTGCTGAAAACTGATACCAGCAGTGTTGGCTGGGCAGGAGGCCTAGGGGATAGCATAAAGTGCAGTGGCATGCAGTCTCCTCTCTGGGAGCAAAGCTGTGCGGGCTGCTTGCTGCTGGGTGGAGGGGAGGACAGCTGGGAGCTGGGTGTTCCTCCTGGGACATAGCTCTCACCTTCTGGCCTGTTCTCTCTGCAGCGTGGCACAATGAGGCGGCGTTACGAGGACGATGGTATCTCCGATGACGAAATTGAAGGGAAGAGGACATTTGACCTTGAGGAAAAGCTCTCCACCAACAAGTTCAATTCTACCTTCGTCATCTTCATGGAAGGCAAAGGTTTGTGCTGTGGCTATGGCTTGCGCTGTTGCTGTCTGTAACCAGACAGCTGCTGTGGTTTTCCTCTTCTCCACTGCAACGTAGTGTGTGAGGTGACCTTTTCCCCAGGCTTTTAAGAGAAAGCTGACAGTACTCACAGTTGGATGTGTTCTCTGCATCTGACTACACACTGAGCCTTCCCGACTGCCAGCATGAAGGGCAGTTGTAGTGATAATCAAATCCCTTTCCACTGTCCTATGCTTTGCTGCTTTTTGTTTTCCACTGAAGCTGAGGAAACTGACTGCTGTTCACACTAGTTCTGTGCTTTCCTCTCCTGTAAACTGCTTTCATAAGCCATGTGGAGCAGAGGAGGCAAGAATGTTATGTGTGCTCCCCTGCAAGTCCTGCAGCAGTCCCCAAGCAGCTTGCCAGCAACGTGAGGCTTACCAGTAAAGGTTTGGTTCACGCTTCCCAAGTCCTTAAGCCAGGGAACTGGTAACAGGGAGCGTGTGTGGGAAATGGCATGGAGTAAGCTCGCTCCGGAAGGAGATGTTCTGGCTTGCATCTCTGCAAGCTCGCTAGTACACATGGCAGCCAGGAGCAAGAGGGTTTGCCTGGGACAGCACCTGGGATTGCAGCCACATGTCTGCTAGATGCTCAGTAGAGTACATGGGATCTCCCTGCTGTCTTTTGCCATGTGCACAGCTCAGTGGGATGTCCTTTCGTCGCACAACCAGTGCAAGCCCTCATGAGGATTTATCATGAGGGAGGAGATCCTGCTTGGCTGTGAGTTTCTTTGGGAGGCGAGGACCAGAACCCCATGCTGTTTCTCTGTCTAGCCCAGCCTCTGGAGCAACTCCCCCTCCCTCACAAGCGGTTGTCTAAGAGCTGTCAGCAGCATACACCATGCTGCTTACAGAGCTGCCACAAAGGAGTTCCTGGATTTCTGCAGGAGCATGGGAATGGCAAGACTCCCTTTATGGACAGCTGTGCCACAGAGATTTGAGGAGGTTCTGAGCAACCTGAGTAGAGTGAAGCTAGTTTGCAGGGAGCAAGGTTAAACTAGAGATCTTGTCTAACCTCTGTTTTTATATAATCCTCTGTAGGAGTCTCACCTAACACCTTCCTTTTCTCCCCACGCCAGACTTTACAGTTGAATACATCCAGCGAGGTGGCCTGAGAGACCCCCTCATCTTCAGGAGCTCTGATGGCCTGGGTATAAAGTAAGTGTTGGAGCACAGAGCAGTGGGTGGCTCTGGCCTGATTTCCTGCCTGACTCCATGTCACAGGCAGTCTGATGCTGGTCACTGGATCTGTGGTTTGCCAAGCTGGTAGGACTGTGCCCTGTCCACACTGTTGAGAACATCTTCCATCTCACATATCCTATTGTTACTAGTCTGCTTGGGCTTAAAATGAGAGGACTGATTTGGCTGTATGTGATCACAGTTCAAGCAAGTACCTGGCAAATGTTACTACTGCTCTGAGGCAACATCTGGCTTGTTTGGGTTTTTTTGCCTAATAATGCAGGCAAATGTTGCCAGATACTCTACAAAAAACTGACTATCTGTCATTTTCCATAAGTCAAACCTGGTCTGCCCAACATGTTTACTGCTAAGTTGCCATCTCTCTCTTGCTACAGTAAGTCAGTTAAGATTTACTATTTTGAGTATAAAGCTGCACTGATTCAAGATTTTGTACTGTTCAGTGGTGTACCTGCTGTGTTGGTGTGTATATACAGCAGGGTAGGATATGTAGTTTTAGGGCAGGTAACACTACCTCAAAACATTACTGCTGTCAAGCTGAAGGAATAACTTGGCTTTAGCAAACTTTGTCAGAACCACCATCAGCACCACCGTTGTTAAATTCTTTGGCTAGCTATGAAAGAATGGACAGTACATAACGGAATGCATGGTACACTGTGCTGTGATGAATGTGTGAAGAAGTGGTGCCAGGCTCAGTCTTAACAGCTGGCTGACTTGGGAGGGCACATATTTGGTACTGAGGGTTACAGTGTGGGTGAAACAGGATTTCCTTGAGCTTTTGGTTATTCCTCTGGGTCTGGGGCTGCTTGAATGACTGCCTGCCTATTGTGCTTGTGACAGCAGCATTTGTGTAGATACAGTCAGAGTAGTTATGTTGTATTAGTGAGTATACTGCTTCTACTAGTCTAGTTGTCTCCTCTGTACTGAGACAACCCATGCAAAGAGTCTTTAAAATGAGAGCTGGGATTGCTTAGTTCAATTCATTTGCCAGAAGTCACTGTGCTCTGTAGGGGTCATATCCTGTTCCCAAATCACTCTTGCTTACCCAGAGTTGTGCCACTAGAGATCTAGATGCATGGTACTCGTCTATATCTTCACCTACACCCTTCAGACAAAAAAGAAGTGCGGATGAGAAGAGGTTACAGGTGGGAGGAGTATGCAAACAGAAGTGCTTCATGACTTTTTTAGCAAGGTGTTTGTCCCGCAGGATGCCAGATCCGGACTTCAGCGTGAACGATGTGCGGCTGTGTGTCGGTGAGTGTCTCTCATTGTCCAGGAGCCACAGTGAATGTCAGTTGCACCCTGGGAAGACAGGGAGAAACAGGGAGTCATTGGGTATATCTAAGCTAGAAGACTGGTTTTGTGGCACCCCTAGTGTGCAGCTGGTTGAACCTGAGCCCTACTTTGACAGTGGATCACAGCTTTTACCTGCTTGAGCAGCCTCATTTGTCCTGAAGCAGCTTCTGTTTTGGTGTGGGTATGGAAGAAGATGAAGTTACAGGAGAGGCAAAGACATTGCAGGCGTGGGTGGGTGGGTTCTTTGAGGAGGAGCATCTAGAGCATCTCTTCTGGGAGGCCTATTGTGCACAGGAACAGCTCCAGTAACATTTGTCCATTCTGGCAGGGAGCCGGCGGATGGTGGATGTCATGGATGTAAACACACAGAGGGACATAGAGATGTCCATGGCACAGTGGGCACGCTACTATGAAACACCTGAAGCTGAACGGGAGAAACTTTACAATGTCATCAGCCTGGAGTTCAGCCACACCAAACTGGAAAACCTGGTGCAGAGACCTGCTACGGTCAGTGCAGTTCTTTCTGCAGGGATGTCCCTTCCCTTACACTTGTGGTCCCCTGCTCTCAAAATGCAGCCCAGTGCATGAGTGCAGCAGGAGAGGAGCTGTTCATAGCATGTATGGGCTCAGCCAGGGCTGTGCTCTGGAAGCTGTTGGAGCTGGTTCTGTGTTTGACTTAGATCCAGCAGCTAATCTCACAGTACAGTCACAGTTCAGCCTCAGCTGTAGTGACCATGGTGCATGATTCTGCAAAGAACTACCTTTTCACTAGCTGTCAGTGATTAGAGAAATGGAAGTGATTTGCAAAGGAATAATCAGAGTAAAGTAAACTGCTCCTGCTGGCTGGATGTTAAGAACAGACACAGAGGTCAAACAAGCATCTGAGTTTGGATAGAGAGGTGCAATGTGTTGAGGTAGAATGGGGATGCATCTCCTAGCCTCTCCCAGTTATCTGATCCCGTTGTCTCTTTGATACTGGGTGCAGAGCCTTCAATGCCAACAAGATCTAAAATCTGACAACAGGGCTCAGCAATGCTTGCTGCATTTTGAAAGAACAGCAAAATCTGGGGTGAAGCTTCATGGCTTGCTTGGAAACAGTGATCCCGTTAGGATAATACCCTGGTGTCTGACTGCACAAGGTGGCGGGAAGTGTAGCTGATGTAAAGCACTTGAAAGTCTCGGACGGCAGGGAGTGCCCTGGAATAGGGCACAGCATTCTGTCTGTCTGGCAGGTGAAGAACCTGCTGACCCTACTGACAAGTGGGGTATCTGAGGTAAATGTCCTGAACTCCCTCTACATACAGCAAAGAGAAAAAGGCAGTTCTGACGGCCACTTGTTTCTCTCTGCTAACTGTAGAGGGAGCCTGGATATCTGTGCTTGCTCTGGCTCTGCTGAATCTGAGCAAGTTGTAGCCCATCCCTGCAGATGCTGCCCAGCAGATGTTTTATGTAAGCCCAGTGTATAGCAGTTTCTGGCTGACCCCTTAAGTGGAAGAGCAGCATCCCCATACTGTTTTTGTGATCTTGCTGTGGTGTTTGCTGCTCAAATTCATTCAGAGGCTCACTAACATGAGAACAGTTGATCTCAAATGCTTTACATGTAGGATTGCAGAGGGGTACAAGAAAAGTTGCTGAGACATGCAGGAGCCAAAATGGGAGTGTTGTGGCCATTTAGCTAAAACCAGAGGCCCTCCTTTCCTTCCTAAGTCCCACAGTTTGTTGTGGTTATGCTCTGAACTGAGTTTGCTGGCAGTCTGTGCGCAGCACCACAGTAGTTTTGGTAGTCCATGAAAGGGTTGTGCCCCTTTCATCCATACTCATGTCTCTCACTTTTCTTCTGCAGGTGGATTTGATTGACTGGGTTGATAACATGTGGCCCAGGCACCTGAAGGAGAGTCAGACAGAGTCTACGAATGCTATTCTAGAGATGCAGTATCCGAAAGTACAGAAGTAAGTGACTTGTTTTGCTGCCTGCCACCATTGGCACAGTTCAGGATCTCTTGCACTAAATCGGCCTAAGGGAGAAATAGTTTGTTCCAAGGGGGGAGTGAGAGGAATAGCTGTGCCACCCTGCGCCCCTTCCTCCCCATTTATTTTAGCGGGTGACATTTGCCTTAATAACTCTGCAATTAGTTATGAAAGCCTGTGCCACGTGCTGTGGGGAAGGGTGGTCATGTCACCTCCAGGAACTTGCTCACTTTGAGGAAACTCTTGATGCTTGCTGCTTTGTGGCATCTAGAGTCCCCTGAGTTGTGAAGTGCTGCCCATCCTTCCCTGTAGGACCTGGAACCCAGTAGGAACCCTGGGACTTGAGGGTTTCTAAAGTTGCTGAGTGTGTGAGGATGAAAGCTCACCTCTTGCCTGGACTAGATCTTCTTGCAGGAATGTGACAGAAATGTGAAGTGAGCTCTCCTATAAACCATCACCTCCCTGCAGCTAAAGTGCTTACCACTGCAGCAATGGGTTTCAGGCAATGCACTGAGCTATTGGTTGGGGTTTGGGCAGCGTGTCGAATACACTGTATTTTAAAATGTGTATCACCACCTGTTCTCACCTTCTTCTCATCTTGGTTCCCAGGTACTGTCTGATGAGTGTCAAGGGCTGCTACACCGATTTCCATGTGGATTTTGGTGGTACTTCTGTGTGGTACCACATCCACCGAGGAGGAAAGGTAGGAGGACAGTCCCTGTTAGGAAAGGTGAAGGTGCTTTAGGAGACTGACTTTTAGTGTCTTTTGTTGATCCTTGAAGATGCAGGTCCAGACAGTGAATTTAAGTTTTTTCACCCTGAACTTGTTTATGTATGGCTCTTAGAAGTAGCTCAGGCACTCACAGGTCCACCAGGCACAGGCTGAAAACCTGTAGAGATGCTGTAGAGATGATGCTGAGAAACTTTACAAAAGGCCGGATGGTATAGAGTATAATGACCCCATTCATCCAATGCCTTGAGTTTCTGAGGGTTCATTTGGCTACATGACTGATCACCTCTTGGTGTGGTGCAAACAGCAACAACCAAAAGAAAAATACCTAAAGATGAATGAGAGCCTCCTAAAGCTTAATTGTCCAGGGATTTTTGAATAGCCAACAGATGTGTGAGGGCAGTACCTTAAAACATCGAGTGATTTTGAAAGTAGAAGCTTTCAAACTGAAGGCGAGGGACAGGCTTTCAGTACAAAATCTATTTTAATGGTTTTGGGTTTTTTTGGTGAGAAGTAGTTCTGAACTGGGGCTGTTTAGTCTGTGGAGGAGGAGGCTGAGGGAAGACCTTATTGCTCTCTTCAAATAGCTGAAAGGTGATTGCAGTGAGAGTGGGGCTGGTCTCTTCTCGCTGGTGACAGGACAAGGGGAAATGGCCTCAAGTTGTGCCAGAGAAGGTTTAGGTTGGAAATCAGGAAAAATTTCCTTACAGAAATGGTTGTTAAGCACTGGAATAGGCTTCCCAGGGAATTGGTTGAGTCACCATCCTTGGATGTGTTTAAAAACCGTTTGGATGTGGTACTCAGGGACATGATTTAGCAGAAGGTTGTTAGAGTTAGGGTAGGATGGTTGGGTTGCGGTTGGACTTGATGATCTTGAAGGTCTTTTCCAACCTGAGCAATTCTATGATTCTGTGATTCTAACAACCATGTCAGATGTGAGCTTCTTGTCTGTAGTCATTTCCTGTAGCTGAATCAGTACAAGACTTGAAAACTGAACCCCATTTCTGTTGAGATAAAGTTCACCAGGTTACAAACTTTGTGCCCACTTTGCTCCCCAGTTGGTTGTTTCCAGTCAGAGTCGAGCAGGAATTTCTCTGTGCCAGGTATCCCTTACTCCAGCTTGATATTGTATGTGAGCCTGGTTTGAAGGAAGCCCATCTGGAGGGGAAACTGTAAAGGTGCCTTAGCAGGGTGAATTGCACCTTAAGCTCTGCTTATAGTTGGATTTGTTGCATCTGTTCACTTTCAGAGAAGAGATCTGTAGCAATTCAGATGCTGTAACACTGAAGGAGCTAGTTAATGCTTGCAAAGTCAAATGTCCTAGCTAGCACTTCATCTACCCTAGAGAGCACAGTTATGTTCAGCACGTGAAACTTAAACAACACCAAGTCCTTGCTGGGAGCAAATCTCCTTCAATAGCCATTAGATGGATGTGCCCATTGTCACAGATACAGTCTGTGCTTCAGTGGTACTGCTATAATAGCATGGAAAAGCTTGTGTTTAAATTTTTGCTAACTGCTATTGTCAGCTGTACTGTAGTTAAGGAAACTTTACACTGCTGCTCAGGAGAGCAACACAACAGATTCAACATTGTATGAGTGAGTTGGTGCAGTCAGAGCAGGGAAATCTGATGGTAGCTCAGCATGCCATATAAGCAAAACAAATATCATATAGCACAGAATTTACCAAAGGCAGGCCTCACCTCTGTTGCCCAGTGAAATGCACCCAGCTCCTAAACTTAGCCCCTGAGAGCAACTGGAAGAGTCCTGGAGCTTCTGGTTAAAGCCATCGATCATCTAGGGCTGAATTCATCAAGGGTCTTCTGCAGCGGGTGAGAACAGATCTATGGGAACAAACTGGCTACATAGACAGCTACTGGGAAATTATACTATCCCATCTTTCTCCACTGACTTACGCTGAGATTAGGGAAGGCAACAAACTCTGTCCCACTTGAAGAATCTGGGTTTTCAACCTGCTTCTCCTTGCAAAGGAGTTGTAACTGCCAGACTCTCCCATAATTCTGATTTGTGGCTCCACTGATTTCTCATAAGACAAGTGTCTGAAGAGCCTAGTAGAGGGGTGGATATTTACTGGCCAGCCTGCTGTGCAAAGGCTGAGAAATTCAAGTCTCTAGTTCAACTGAATAACATCTCAGCATTCAGAAAGAGACAAGTAAATATCTCCTTTGTTTCAGTGCTCTCATGTCTTTAGTGGGTTTTCTGTCTGCTGACATTGACTTTGTAAGTAGTGCCTTACAGAGCATCCCAGACTTGGTCTAGAAATGATGCTTGGTGCATCAGGGGAGAAAGACCCTTGTTGAGTGGCTTGCTCTCTCAGATGGGACAGCTGCTTCGGTTACTCAGCTGGGGATTTCTGCAGGTCTGCATCCTCTGTGGGTAGGAAGAGGAAGATATTTGGATATTTGGGGAGGGAGCAGGGCAGGTTTAGGAGAAGCAGGGGATAGTCAGTAGCTATTAACAGTACAGTGACTTACACATTTGTTTTCTTTACTTGCAGATCTTCTGGTTGATCCCTCCTACACCCCAGAACCTGGAGCTCTATGAAAACTGGCTTCTCTCAGGGAAGCAGGGAGACATATTTCTTGGAGATAGGGTGTCAGAGTGCCAGCGCATCGAGCTCAAGCAGGGCTATACGTTTGTCATCCCCTCAGGTACTGCTGGGTGGGCAGTTGTATCTTGTCTTTTGCCAGGATTGTGCTAAGAGGCTGAAACTCCTTAAGACACAAGCAGAATCAGGACAGACAAAACTTAGCTTTCTCTTTCATGAGTAGAAGAGAGAGGGCAATGTTATGTGGCTCTGTTCTCTTGCTTGTTGGCTTTCAAAACATGACTCTTATGGCACTGCACATTCAACACAGGTGTCCAAAAGGCTCTGTGTGTCTTTCATTACAAAAGGAGGCTTTCCCAAAGCCCATCATGCTGACATGTGGCAGCCTTCATTGCCAACACGCACTGCTTTGCAAGACAGCACAGCTCTTCTGCTTTCCAGCTCTCTTGTGAAATCTCTGTGGAGTTGAATACAAATCATGAAGGAAGAAAGAGAGTTAGTGTATATGATTAGGGAAGATGGGAAGACTGGAAAGTGTAGAGCTAGAAGTGAATGTTGGAAAATCCTGAAACCTGATAAGGCTGGGAAGCAGTAATCTGGATAGACTGGCAGATGAGAGCCTTGCAGAGGGCTTGGGCAAGGAGACTTTATGGTTGAGAGTGGGAACATTCTTAAAGCTCCAAGCTAACAGTGGTCCACAGAAGGAAGCAGAACACTGATTCTGGCGCTTTTCCCTGGGTGATCCCTCCATTTTGGGCATAGTTTCCTAAGGCAAGTTAAGAGAAATCCTAAGCCTGAGTTGGTTAAGAAAGTAGAACGAATGGGAGTGCATCAGCAGTGTCTTGCACTGCATCAATGCAGTGCTGTGCTAGAAAACAGCAAAGGTGGAAAAGATGGGCTGCAGAGTTGGATGGAAACAGCAACCTGAGTTAATAGTTGGCAGGAGCTGGCTCACAGCCTTTCAGAGTTGGGATGTCTGTAAAATGCCCTAGCAGTTGGGAACACGCTCTTGGAAGGAGAAAGATTATTGGACCCCTTTCCAGGGATCCCTTTCAAGGCTTCAAATAGAACTACCACGTAAAAGTTAGGTCCATCAGGCTGTCTCAGATGGCAAAAGCTGTTGTAACCTGCTGTTTCCTGTGACAGTAGTGCAAGCATTAGCTGTATTGTACACACGTTCCTGTAGTTTACAGCAGAACCAGGAACAGAAAGCAGCAGGGGTTGCACAAGTGACTCTTTAGAGTCATGGTGTCTTGACTGACTCTTTTTGGCCTAAGGGAGCCCATGCAGGAATCTACAAAATGTTGGGCTTGTCTGTATTAACCTCTGAGACAACAGAACTGCGACTTGATTTTACTTTGAGGGGTTTTTTTTCCATTGTTAAATAAACTCTGGGAGACTGTTCTTGGTGCTGCTGATGTCTTTAAGTATAACACAACTAGGAAGAAACTGGCAGAGAGACTGGAATGACAGAAAGTTGTGGATGGGAGGTAGATATGGGCACACTCGCTACCTTGGGAAGATGAATTTAGGTGTTTAAGTATAAATCTGCCTCTAGCTCCTAGATGGGTAAAGTGAGCTGAATATTGAGTAATTCAGTAGTGATGCTTTGTGAGGACTAGACATTGCTATGCTAAAGCAAGTCTCAGCCTTCCTCAAAGAGTTGGGATGCAGATGGTCCCATCCTCTCCTTCCTCTGCTGCTAGCTCTGGCTGATGTGATGGATCGATGGCTAATCTGTTAACAGCTCACCTAGGTACGGTTTAAAGCCTAACTATCAGAGTAAGCCTATCTGAGCAACATGGAAGTTATGCAGATTTGAGAGCCCTTTTCTAAAGACTGCAGTTGATAAGAGATTTCAAAGGAATTGACTTAGTAGGGACTTAAGTAGTTGTGAGACTTTGACCTCCCCTAGTCACTTAGCAGAACTTTTCAAACTCTTTCTCCCAAAGGTTGGATCCATGCTGTGTACACTCCCATGGACACACTGGTTTTTGGAGGCAACTTCTTGCACAGCTTCAACATCCCTATGCAGCTCCGGATCTACAGCATCGAAGACCGCACGCGGGTGAGGAGAGCTGAGAGGAAGCAGCCTCTTAGGATGGCAGGGAGGGCACAGGAGAAGTGGTGTGCAGGCAGGCAAGCTGCATCTCACCTCATGACAGACTGCTGAAACTCCCCTGCTAGATGTGCTACAGGCTGTCCCTCACCCAAGCTCCTTGCCTGCACATGTTAGGGCTTGCTATGTTCCTTCATGCTACCTCCAGTCTGATGTCAGGCATCCAAGGGGTTGAAGGCATTGCAGGGAGTTTGTTGGGGATCTCCCCTGGCGAAGCAGCCAGGGAGAAGGAAGGCTGCAGCAGTTCTTTGGGAGTGCATCCAAGCACGATGCCTGTGCCCTTAGCCATCTGCCTTCTGCTCCTGTTTGATGTTGATCCTGGACTTTGATGTGATAAAGATGGCTGAAACTAAAGGCTCCCAGAAAACTCAAGCCAAGAGTGCTGTTGACAAGTGGGTGCTGTCCCTTGTTTCTTGTGGAGATGTGGCTCCTGCAGAGAAGCCTCAGGACAGCCCTGGGCTGTGGCATCTGCTGCTCTCCTGTATTAAGGAGAGGGAGGCCTGTGAGGGAAGCACAGTGGAGAGCTGCAATCCTAACAAAGACAAAGGAAATGTTAATGTTAATGACTTGCAAGTGAGAAGTGCCTGGTGTCTGCTCTGCCTGGCCTCTGCTCTCCTTCCACATGGAGAATGACTTCTGGCATGGATGCTGTTGTTACACATGTACATGTATTTCCTGCCTCTCAGGAGGGGATCGAGCTTGCTCAAGGCAGCACAGCAGTCTGCAGCCCTGTGCAGAAGGCAGTCTGAACTGATCTTCTTCCCTCTTCTGCAGGTCCCAAACAAGTTTCGTTATCCCTTCTATTATGAGATGTGTTGGTACGTGCTGGAGCGCTATGTCTACTGCATCACCAGCCGCTCACATCTCACCAAGGACTTCCAGAAGGAATCACTCAGCATGGGTGAGCTCCTCTCCAGCCCCTGTTCCTTTTTCTCGCATGCTGCTGCAGGTCTGTGTGGCAGGCAGGGAGGGCTGTGTGGAATAGAACCTGGGACCCTCACTTCCTCCATTTCACAGGGTGGTTTCTCTGGGTGTTTCCTCTCATTTCCCTGTCTGCTGTACCAAGCAATCAGAGGGCAGACTGCTTCCTCCTTTGCTCTTGTGTCAGGCCGGGCTCCTTGCAGCTGCAAAACCAGCAGACCGGTTTCTGGCCTTGCTCATACATGCAAAGCCTGTAACAGAAGAGCAGAGGGTAACCACGCCTCGCTGTAGGGCTGCAATGCTTTCTTGCTGATCAGGGCCTTCCTGCATGCAGAGTTTGAGGAGCTTTGTCAGATGATCTTCAAGAGGGTCTCTCTCACAAAAGAGATGTTTGGCCTCCTTAAAGCCTGTGCAGCAGATCAGATTATTTGCTAGAGATACCCTTCGTGAGATTGGGAAAGAGCTGGATAGCCTCTGCCCAAGGGCCTTGGAACAAATCTGTTCTCACTCCTCGGAAAGGATCTAAATACCCATGACTGGACACTTTCCTCATGGCCAGAGCCTTTTGGGGACATCGGAGAATTGCTCCCAGCTATTTTTAGCCTCAAAGGAGGGTGCTTTGTTATGCACAGTCAGGTTCAGAGACCTTGTGGTCACCTGGAAAGCCCACATCCCCTGCCTCCCATCAGGAGGGCAGGATGAGGTACTAGGACCAGATTGGTGATGCCAAGCTCTCTCAAAATAAAGCTGGACTTCAACTCTGCTGTCATCTCCTGGAAGAGGTTTCCCACATCCCGGGCCTGGCCTTCCACAGAGTGACTGGGAGTAAGGAGGGGTTTTGCTGTTCCTTTCTAGCAGCCATATGCACTATCCTTTCTCTGGTCTTGTCCCATGTGTATCTGTTGTGCCAGTAATACACTTCACTGATGATGTGTCTCACCATACTAAAGACACAGGAATTATGAGCGTCCATCTTAAGTTTGTTAAAAACTATTACTTTTCAGTTATTTTCATTACAGGTAATGACAGTTTGTTTAGATTCCCTGAAAGCTTGGAATTCATTTAAGAAACTTCTGAACAAGACTTTAAGAAGTAGCTAATTAAATCTGGATAAATCTGAGCGGATTCCTTTAAAAACTGAATGTTTCTTGTGACCATTTGGCCACTGGAATCTTGTCTCATGCTTTCTCTTTCATGGCAGATATGGAGCTGAGCTCCTCAGACTCAGTAAACATGGAGGAAGAGGAGGAGGAAGAAGAGGATGCAGCAGGGAAGGAACCAAGGAGACCGATCACGAGACGGTCTGTTCTTACCAGCCCCGTAGCCAATGGTGCCAATGTGGACTATGATGAACTGAGCAGGAGCTGCCGGAGCAGCCTGCCGGCTCTGAAGAAGAGCCCATCTATAGACTCCTCTGACTCTAGCCGAGGCTCCCAGAATGGCCAGGCCTGGGAGCCACATGGTGGCAGTCCACGCAAGAGCAGGAGGGTGCACCTGACGCAGTTTGAGCTGGAGGGGCTGCGCTGCCTGGTAGACAAGCTAGAGTCACTCCCTCTGCACAAGAAGTGTGTTCCCACTGGCATCGAGGACGAGGACGCTCTCATCGCTGATGTCAAGGTACGTAAGCTTGGGAGCACCACGTGTGATGCTGCTCCCTGGATGTGTTTGTTTGCTGGTGTATCAGAGATGAAAACGTACCCCCCCCCCAAGAGGAATCCGTGTGCATTCATGGTTTTAAACTAGTCATGGGGTGATGCGTCTGCAGGTTTCTTCTTTCCATTATGTAAGGCAAATGTCGCACTGGGTAATGTTGAACCAGCTGATGCTGCAGGACAGCCCTGACTTGGAGTTTGGCTGGGCCCTGTCTGGGTCCCTTACACGTGCCAGAGCTCATTTGCAGTGTGGTTTGTGTCATGTTCGGGCTCTGGCCTCCTTGGGCTGTTGGATGTTGTGATAGTTGGAGCGCCTTGTTCTGGGTAGAATTGTCTGTGTTTCTTTGGGTTGTTCACACAAGGTGTTGATCCTGGCTTTTATGAGAGTCTTCATCCAGCTTTGCACCCTGTGCTATACCTGATCTGTTTTGTTGCCTCTATATATCATAAAATCACGGAACATTCAAAATGAGAGGTGACTCGCAGGGGTCATGGAGTCCACCTCCTTGGTGTTTTAGCCTTTCCAGTGTTGAAGTGAGAATTTCAGCCTGTGTTCCCTGTAAAGTCCATCTTAGTTCCTTAACCCATGATTTCTTCCAACTCCCTTTCTTCCTGACGGGGACCTGCTGAGCTGCCTGTACCAAAGCTGACACCCAGACACAGCCATAGGAGCACCCTGCTCCTTGCTGTTCCTTCTCCAGGTGCAGTCTCCAGACTTTGAGGGGCATTTGGTAATCTGTTCTGTGCTGGGGACAGCAGCATGCGGCCTGTGGTCCTTACTGACGCCATGGCTTGCAGATGCTGGAGACACTTGGCCACAGGAGCCTGTGTGAATCTGTTAAGGGCTGCAGCTCCTCTTCCCCCTGGGTTTTTCAAGTTGTCTGAGCCACCATGGCCCTGCTTGGACCATACAATGCTGCAGAGAAACACCAGCTGTGAGCAGGTTTCTCCCTTGGGAATCTTGGTGGTTCTGACCAGACAGAATGCCCCAACACACTTTCAGCTGTACTCTGCTAGCCTGTGTCCCCAGGCACAGACCTGGCAAACACTGCCTTTCCACGCTGTCTCTTGTGTGGTGATGGTGAGTTTCAGGGTGCCCATGTGGGTCATGTGGAGAAACGTGTTGTTGCATCCAGTCACGAGTTGAGCCCAGAGTTGTCACGTGCTGGCACCTGACACTTCGGATGTGACAAAGACCTGCTTCCAGCTCTGTGCTAAGAGGGGCTGTCTGTCCACTGACACTCTGCAAAGCCGTTCCTGAAAGGGCTGCATCAACATTGTGAGCAGGAAGAGCACGTTGCTGCCTCTGTCTCCACCTTGACCTCTTAGTTTTGCCTGCATCCTTTGGACAGTTCCTGGCAACACTACATCGCTGCTATTTGCTCTACCATAGCTTAAATGAGAGGGCCTGTAGGAATCCAAGTGACTGCTAGCATGAGAAATGAGGTTGATGCATCTGGCACTGCTGTCTTGCTGAAAAATCTCCATGAATTTGGTGATACCGTAGAACGGTTGGGTTGGAAGGGATGTCAAAGCCCCACCAGCCTCACCCCTGCTGTTGGCTGGTTGCCCCCCACCAACCATATCAGGCTATCCAGGGCCCTATCCAGCCTGGCCTTGAGCACCTCCAGCTGTATCGCTCGCTGTCCATGGTCTGGGTGAGTCACTGGAAGGATCATTGGCATAGACGAGCACATGAGAGGTCCTATCACCTATGGACTGCTTCTGCCCATCACTTTGGATCCTCATTCCTCTGAACCAGTAGAGGAACAGTCACAGACTAGTTGCATTTGGGCTCTGCCTGGAGGTGCTAGAGCACTAGCACGTACCTGGTGCGAGGTCTGCCCACATCAGACAGAGACATCTCCTTGCTCTTCTGCCAGCGTTGTACTCTCCCCTGCCTGCTCTGCTTCTCTCATGGGTAACATCTGCCCAGAACGGTCCCCATGCTGTCCCATCCCTGCCTCTGGAGATCTGCCAGGTGGAATCTACGTTCCCAAGGCAGTTGGTTTCTCTAGGTGCTCGTGTCGAAGAGAAGTGGCGATTGTGGCATCCTGCTGAAGCCTAAGGGATGTAAAAGCACTTGCTCCTCTCAGGGGAGGATCAGTGATCTCAAGTCGCTCCACGGGTAGTCTGGTGCAGAGGTGGGGAACAGAGGCTGCTCGCACCACAGCTGGACAGGGCAGGTCAGGCTGTGAGGCTCCCTGTGCTGGTGTCATGGCTTTTGCAGCACATCTCATGCTTCCCACATAGTAGACTGGGCTGAGGACCCCTTTGCTGTCCTTCCTGAGCAGAGGTAACCTCCACATACGGTCCAACAGGCTTAGCATTGATGAAGTGCTGGAGAAGCCCCCAAGCTGCGCTGCAGATCTGAGCGTCCCCACTGCACTGCAGCTGACCCCCAGAGGGCACAGGCCTGCATGCTGGGGCCGTGATGGAGGTGGTGGTAGTCTTAGCACTGGGTCTGACAGCAGAGCTGGGCAGGGCAGATAAAAGCTGCAGTTGCCTGCGGGAAGTCACGTGTCAGGCATGGGAGCGGCTGCTTTCCCCTAGTGCTGCTTTTGGGGACTTTCAGTGCCCCCTCCACGTTACTGGGACCCACGAGGGTCTTGGAGAGCTGTGGTGACCTCGCTGCGGGGCTGTCCTCCTCTAGTGCCGAGGTCGCCGGTGCCTCTGGGGCCATAGCTGCTCCCAGACTTGATGGCGAGATGCTAGTGCCTCCAGGCTGGGAGGGCACGGGTGCATTCCCCGCATTCTGGGGCACTCCTCCCCTCACCTTGATTCGAGCCCTTTCTCCCTACTCACGCCCAGGCGGTCGGCTTCCAGCAAGATCCCGGAATCTGCTCCACAGGAGACAAAAGGAGGCTTTGGGGTGGCTCTCCCTCGACCCGGGGACATGGCCGCGTTCCTCCGGTTGCGGTGGCGGCGGCGGGCGGGCGGTGGGCCACGTCGCCGGGCCCCTCTGCACCAATTGGCGCGGCGTAACCGCCGTGCCGCCCCTCCCGGCTCTGCAGCAGAACGGCTCTGCCCTCTGCTCGCTCGCTCTCTTTTTCTCTTCTGCCATCTTCCCGTTGCAAAGCATTGCTGGGAACCGCATGTGGGTGACGCAGCAGCATTGTTTCAGGCTCAGGAAACCGCCGCTGCTGCCCAAGGGCTCGAGAGGAGCACGCGGCTGCCGGCGTGGCTGCTGGATGGAGCTGGGGAGGAGCCGGGGCCGCTCGGGGCGGGGGGCGCGGGCGCGCTTCTGGCCATGTCCCTGAGGACTGTGGATCCGGCGCGGGGCCGCATAAGCTGAGCCAGCCCAGGCAAAAAGGGGGGGGCCCAGCCCTTGCCGTGTGGGCACCGAAACAAAGAGGGCTCGTCAAACTTCGCCCCGGAGTGGCGGCCGCTCCGCAAGCGCAAGGTCAGGCGATCGGCAATGCATGCGGGACAGGGAGGGGACGCGGGGACGCTCTGGGACCGCGGGGGCACCCGGGGCTCCGGAAGCTGGGGGTCCCCGCTTTCTTCCAGCAGGCGCTCGGGCTCCCCTCTCCCCTTCCTGTCCCTGGGACGTGCAGCCGGGCTCCCGTCCTCGCTGCACCCTTGAGCCCCCTGGGTCGGACCCACCGCCACCCCCCGCCGCAGCTCCCTGCGCGTACCCACGTGTGCGTGCATGCACCCTTGGTCCCTGACCTTCTCTTTCTCTTTCGTGTCCAGGGACGGTGGGCTGGGAGGCGGAAGGGCTGCAGGCAGTGCGCAGAGGAGGTCGTGGCTTCCTGTCTGTGAATCAGTGCGGGGTTGCGGTGTTGGAGCCAATCTCTGGGGATAGGGATGGGGTCGCTAACCCTGCCTGGCCGAGGGGATGCTGGCTGGAGGCTCCTGCTGGCGTGGCCATGGCAACACCACGTAAATAAAGCACCTTTGCAGCAGGCGCGTGTGGTGGGCAGAAGGCTCAACCTCCTTGGAGAACACGGGGTGCTCAGGAGATAACTCTCAGCGGGGTGCTGGGGTGCAAGTCCCAAGGCTGTGGGGTGGGGGCGAGCCTGTATGCTTCCTCGCCCCCATACATCCCACAACGTCTCTGAAGCTTGCTGCTCTCTCCCTGCCCCTGTGCAGGGCCTTGGGGCTGACATGCAGTCAATGAAAGCACTCATGCAGTCAACTCAGCGGAGCTTGTCTGGAACATGGGGAGGGCTTGCTGCTGATGGGCATGGGGAGAGCAGAGATCCTTGCCAGTCTTGCCTGAGGCACGCTGGCCCTGGCATCTGCTCAGAGCCCACCTGGCTGGCAGGAGCATGATTCCACTCTGCTCACACTTGTCCTTTTTGTCTTTTGTGCTTCTGTTCCCCTCCCTTTCCATCAGCTGCTGCTAGAAGAATACGCAAACAGTGATCCCAAACTGGCACTTACAGGCATCCCCATTGTCCAGTGGCCTAAGAGAGACAAGGTAGGAGCTGCGAGGAGGGCAGTGGGCAGCTATTCCTGGGAGGAACCGTATATGGTTTGTGCAGTTCTCTGCCATGCTTCTGGAGCTTGGCAGCACTACCTCCGTACTGACCAGGGAGTGCTGCAGGGGCACAGCATGGGGCTCCGTGGGCAGCCCCCAGTGTGCTGGCGTTTGCTTTGTCTGGGGGGATCTGCTGTGAGTCCACAGGGTACTTGTACTGCTCAAGGGCGTGGGCCACTCTTCTGGGAGAGGAGAGCAGGAGGTATTTGCACGCTGTGGGTGTGGCATTCAGGTGCTTGGTGCGTCCACAGCGCTGTTCTCATACTGGCTTTTTGAGCGCATGCAGCATCATGGCTGCTCCTAGAGGGATGCAGTGGGGTAGATGTCTGCTGTCTCATGGAGGGTACTGCCATCCACCCACCTCAACTCCTTCCCTCTTCTATCCTCAGCTAAAGCTGCAGGCCCGGCTGAGAGTGCGCCTGCCCACCATCCCCATCACCAAGCCTCACACCATGAAGCCAACCCCACGCCCAACGCCCATCAGGCCTACGATGTCCCCCATCGTGTCAGGTGCCCGACGGAGGCGTGTGCGCTGCCGGAAATGCAAGGCCTGCATGCAAGGCGAGTGTGGCATGTGCCACTACTGCAGGGACATGAAGAAGTTTGGTGGACCTGGTCGTATGAAGCAGTCCTGTGTCCTCCGGCAGTGTTTAGCGGTGAGTCTGCGCTCTGATCCCATTCACCAAAGACTGCTACAGTCCAGCAGCAGCTCTGTGTGGCTGACCATGGTCAGGGAGAGGAAGGATTGCTCAGGGTTGGTTCCTGCGGGAAGGATTGGGCTCTTTCCCATTGTTTGTGTGGCAGAGAGAGGAGGAGGAAAAGATGGAAAAACTGCCCCACTTTGCCCTGGTTTCACCCCTGCTTTCCTTTGTAGCCCAGGCTGCCTCACTCGGTCACATGTGCGCTTTGCGGGGAGGTGGATCAGAACGAGGACTCGCAGGACTTTGAGAAGAAGCTCATGGAGTGCTGCATCTGCAATGAGATTGTTCACCCTGGCTGCCTGCAGGTGAGCAGCAGTATGAGCACAGGGGCCAGCTGGGCTGGGCTGTGGGGAAGGGTGCTGCTGACTGCCCTTTGCTCTTTGCAGATGGATGGGGAAGGACTACTCAATGATGAGCTCCCCAACTGCTGGGAATGTCCCAAATGCTACCAGGGTGACGACACAGAGAAGGGCCAGGTAGGAGGCAAGCTACATTGAGACAGGGGAGGGCATGTGTCCTGCTTTGTGTAAAGCAGGATTTGGGCCAACCAGGGCTGGGAAGTGATTCTGGAAATGCATGGGTGGGGTTGTGGGGTGGCCTGGAGACTGGGGGACCCCAGTGGGCGGTGACCAGGGTGCAATGCTGGGGTGAAGGAGCTAGCAGACACTGCTACAGCCTGGTCTCAGGGCTGACAACTGACATCCCCTGCTTGATCTCTGGCTCCCAGGGAGCCCGCTGGCATGCCAGAGCCAGGCTCCTGCAGAAACGGCGAGCGCTACCAGGTCCTCCTGCCAGGCAGCGAGCAGAGCACACGTGGCAGCATTCAGCCCGCTGGCGGCTGCTGACACTGCCCAGGATGCTGCCCTATCGCTACCACATTGACTGTAGGACTGTGCCCGCTGCAGTGGATGGAAGCAGGGCAGCCAAGGCAAGCTGGGCACCGAACAGTGTCCTGCAACATCCTCACTTTCTCCTGGGTGATGTGCATGCTTGGGGTGCACTTATGGCTGGCTCTTGGGTCCCCCAGCACTGCAAACAGGCAGAATGAGCACCCTTTTGCCCCCTCGGTGCCTTGTACTGAGCTGTGATCCTGGGAGTTGCGAGAGGCAGGGGGCCTGTGTGCACAGAGTGGAGGCCAGCCCCGGCCTCAGGGATTCCGTTCCTGTGAGAGGAGAAGGAAATGCCAGGGTTTTTTTGCTGTGGGTGTGGTGCATGACAACCCTGAGGGATAAGAGGAGCACGTTCCCCCAGCCCTGCTAACCTGCCATCCTGCCTCCCTGCAGAAGCGCAAGGTAGAAGAGAGCGATGATGACATGGCACAAGCCAAGGTGCTGCGACCCCTGCGGAGCTGTGAGGAGCCCCTGACCCCGCCACCCAACTCGCCCACCCCCATGCTACAGCTGATCCACGACCCGGTGTCACCGCGAGGTGTGGTAACACGCTCGTCCCCAGGCGCCGGTCCCAGCGAGCACCACAGTGCCAGCAGGGATGAGCGATTCAAGCGGCGCCAGCTTCTGCGGCTCCAGGCCACCGAGCGAACCATTGTGAGGGAGAAAGAGAACAACCCCAGTGGCAAGAAGGAGCTGTCAGAGGTGGAGAAGGCCAAGCTGCATGGCTCCTACCTCACCGTGACGCTCCAGCGCCCCACCAAAGATGTCCATGGCACTTCCATTGTTCCCAAGCTGCAAGCCATCACCGCCTCCTCTGCCAACTTGCAGCACTCTCCCCGCGTGGTGATGCGCCACACGCCTGCCCGGATGCACCCGCGGGGTGGGGGGGAGGACGAGGTGGCCGCTGAGGAGGACGAGGAGGACGAGGATGAAGATGACGAGAACATGGAGGAGGGGGGGGCTGCCCGCCTCAATGGCAGAGGGGGCCGGGTGCAGGAGGGTGAGGAGAGCTGGATGCAGCGCGAGGTGTGGATGTCTGTCTTCCGCTACCTCACCCGCAGGGAGCTCTGCGAGTGCATGCGGGTGTGCAAGACCTGGTACAAGTGGTGAGTATGGGAACAGGCAGTGCTGCCAGGACCATTTGTGTCGTGATCCACGGAGCCTGGGGCCTGATGGGCAGCCAAGAGGGGAAGGGGCACAGGATCATTTACCCCCTAACCTATCAGTGCCTTCCTCCCCTCCCCAGCACAGGCATTTGCCAGGCAGCATCACCCCACTGCCTCTTCTGTCCCATCTTCAGTCTGCGCTTGACTGTCCCCTCTGCTGGGAGATGGTCACACGGTGTAACTTGCATCCCACACACCACGTTGCTGTGAGGTGCTGGTGCCCTTTCCTTACCCACTGCCCTGTGCAGCCCTTGCCCTTCCTGGCCCCACAGCACGGGTTGAGTGGGGATGGGTTTGCTGCCTGGGAATGCCTCAGGGGGCTCTGGCTGAAGACAATGCTGGCAGCGGGACAGCTGTGGATGGAGAACTGGGAACAGACAAGGATGGGGAACTGGGAGGTTTCTAGCTGCCTAGCAGCGGGAATGGCACAGCAGGGAAGGGCTGGCACGCTTTGATCAGCAGGCGTTGGGCTTGGCAGGCTGTAGGGGACCCTGGCATGGCTGCTCTGGGGGCGGGACAGCGTCGGGTCCGGCTCCTGCGGCAGAGGAGGGATTCACGCCACCTCCAGGCTGCACAGCAGCTCCTGGTGATGCAGGGAGCACTGCTATGGCTGTGGGATGGGACTAGGTGGAGCATTTTGCCCACTGGGAGCAGGGATGCTGAAAATCTTTGCTGTATCTGGGGAGCAAGCAGGCTGGCAGTTGCTATGCAGTTCTGTTACATGGCAGTAAAACTCTGCTAGGGCTGTTCTGCGTATCCTGCATGGCCAGGCACCCCCAGCGTCCTCCCATGTCAGGGAAACCCCAGCCAACTTGGAGGAGTGGCTTTGTTCTATGGCTGGAGCTGTGCCAGTGCTGGGGTCCTCCCAGAACGACTGCCTCTTGTCCCATGACACCCTCAGCACTCAGCTTTCACCCTTGTCCTTGTCTCCAGGTGCTGTGACAAGAGATTGTGGACAAAAATAGATTTGAGCAGGTGCAAGTCCATCACCCCCCAGGCACTGAGCGGTATCATCAAAAGACAGCCTATCAGCCTTGACCTCAGCTGGACCAACATCTCCAAAAAGCAGCTCACATGGCTTGTCAACAGACTGCCAGGTGAGTGTGGGCCGGGCAGTGGTCTCCTGCTGCCAGCCTGCTCAATGGCTCCCCAGTGTCTGAAGCATAGCAAGAGGGGCACCCACCAGCAGTAAGACTCCTGAGTGCCTGCATCCCTTTGCTTGGGGAGCCGCTGTCATGGCTTCCTGCAGCTGTTCTCAGTGTGGAACCTTGCTCTATGTCCCACCTCAGGCAGGGAGAGAAGCTGTTTCCTCCTGCACCTGGCTGAGACCTGAGATGCCTCAGAGCTGGCCAAGCCCAGCTGGCATGTTACATCTCTCTCTCTTTTTTTTTTTTTTTTTTCCCGGCAGGCCTGAAAGACCTCATCTTAGCAGGCTGTTCCTGGTCTGCAGTCTGCGCTCTCAGTACCTCCAGCTGCCCCCTTCTCAGGACCCTTGATCTTCGGTGGGCAGTAGGAATCAAGGACCCTCAGATTCGGGACTTGCTCACACCTCCGACAGATAAACCCAGTAAGCTGCTGCCATGGGGCCTAGATGACTGAGCCAGGCACAGGGCAGGAGGTGTCACCAGCTCTGGACCGGCATGGCACCACATGTCTGACCTCAGCTTCTCCCCTTCCTCTGCAGGTCAGGACAATCGCAGTAAACTCCGTAACATGATTGATTTCCGGCTTGCTGGCCTGGACATCACCGATGCCACGCTGCGGCTGATCATCCGCCACATGCCCCTGCTCTCCCGCCTCGACCTTAGCCACTGCAACCACCTTACAGACCAGTCTGCCAACCTCCTCACGGCTGTGGGCTCTTCCACACGCAACTCCCTCACTGAGCTCAACATGGCAGGTGGGTTCCGCTGGCCTTATGGCACGTAGTGGTTTGCTCCTCGGCACTGGCACCGGAGCTCAGCCTCTCTCTCCTCTCCCTGCAGGCTGCAATAAGCTGACAGACCAGGCCTTGCTGTACCTGCGCCGCATCTCCAACGTCACCCTCATTGACCTGCGAGGTTGCAAGCAGATCACTCGCAAAGCCTGTGAGCACTTCATCTCAGATCTGTCCATCAACAGCCTCTACTGCCTGTCCGATGAGAAGCTGATCCAAAAAATCAGCTAGAGACCCTCCCCTGGGCAGACTGAGGAGAAGGAAAAAAGCCCACCCCTCTCAGAGAGCCACTCCTCCGCCTCCCCACCTTGCCCTCGATGTCCTGCCGCCGCCTCGTCGTGGGCAGGGCCGGTACTGGCCTTGCTCAGCTGTCCTTCTTCCTCCTACCGCTGGGACTTGTGCCGATGTGGGCATCCCCCCAGGCTGGCCAGTACGAGAGGAGGACCGGGCCCGCAGCAGGGAGCTTCCAAGGCAGAGGTTGTTGCAGAGATCCCTGGGTGGAGAAACGGGGCGCACCCTCTTCCCCCTGCTTTTCCCCAGCTCCTTGCCTTGAAACACTTGTCACTTCCCCGTTAGCACAAAGCTTGAGGCCTCTCCAAGGAGGAGGGAGCAGAGCTGGGACGGACCCTCTCTCTCGGTGCCACCGCCAGCTTGAGCCCTGCTCTAAGCCCCCTCACCTGGCCCTTGGATCCCCTTCTTCCCTTGCAGCGAGGGTGAGCACAGGAGCCCTACAGCCAGGGCATGGCGATGAGGTTGGGGATGGAGCTTCAACTCTGGGGCGCTTCTTCAAAAGCCCTGTGCGGAGGCGGTGGCCAAGGCTAGGCTTAGGGGAGCAGCCCCCAGAGCTCAGGGAGGACTCGAATAATCAGCCGGGGGTGAGTGAGCACAGGGGGAGCGGGAGCTGCTGCATCTCCCTCCCCAGCTGCCTGCCAGGGCCCAGCACTGCCAAGCGCTGAGATTTGTGTGGCAGGGCTGTCCTGCTGCCTTGTCCTCTCCTCTCTCCCCCCACCCCACCCCTCCACCCCATTTTAGCTGCCGTTTTTTCCTTTGCAATGAGCGGTTGGTCCAAAGAACCTCTCTCTAGGGCAGCAGAGAGCTTTTTGCACTTTAAGAAAAAAAAAAAAGCAAAAAAAAAATTAACAAAAAAAAATCGGAAAAAAAAATCAAGATGTGAGGAAAAAAAGACAAAAAAAAAAAAAAGACAAAAAAAAAAAAGACAAAAAAAAAAAAAGGTTGGCATCTTTTGGGTCGCTCTTTCGTTTCCCTCCCTGCCCGTGCCCGGCTGCTGCTCCTCTCCCCGGTGCATGGCACAGCGCAGCCCCGTGTGCCCCCGGGGCCCCAGAAGCAATAAGGGAGGAGAGGAGGCCGTGGGGGTGCTGTGAGCAGCGGGGAGGGGGGGGCAGAGCCGCCTCCCCCCTCCCACCTCTGTCCCGGCGGTGGTCGCTGCGTAGGGCAGCGGAAGAATCGTTTTTCTTTCTTCCTTGCGTTCGTTTGTTGTTTTTCGTTTGAGTTTTGCCACCAGAAGGACAGAAGCACGGGGAGCGGTGCGGGACCTCCCCCCTCCTCCCCACCCCCCCCTCCCCCCAACAGCCCCGCAGGGACAGGCGATCTACCAGTAAGCAAAGAGAGAGTTCTATGTGAAATCACTCAGTGATTTAAAGCACCCGGACTGCTCCCGGCCACCTCCCGCAAGAACAGTTCCTCTTGTTTAAGGGTTTGGTTGTGTTTTTGTTCTGTTTCGACCTCCCCTCCCTTCTCCCCCTCGGAGAAATATTGTAAATATATATTTTTTGTTGGCAATTTAGAGTCCATCTCTGATGTTTGTGCTTTAAAATTAAATGTAAGCATTAAGGGTTAAAGCAAACCATAGCGTGCGCTCTCTGCGTTGGGGCTGGGGGAGGCACACGGAAGGGCTGTTAGTTTCCTTTGGGTCGGTCGGTTTTCGTTGGTTGGTTTGTTTTTCTTTTCCAGAGGTGGTTTCGGAGATCTTTGCTCCTACGGCATTACTACGGTGATAGGCTGGGAGGGGCCGGGAGGGCCTCCCGGAACTGGTTTGTTCATCGGGGTGGATTTTTGGAATTAAAAAGACTGAAAGGAGAAGGAAAAAAAAACACAACCCCACAAAACGCAGCGTCTGAGCTCGGCCCCACGGCTGGGGGCGGGGCGGGAAACGGGGCCGCATCCCCCTCTGGGCTGCGGGGACCTCCAGCCCTCCCCTCCCGCACGCCCCGGGCCCAGCCTAACGCACTTCCGGCTGTGGCTACTTCCGCTTCCGGGTCGCTGCTGGGGTCGGGCCGGTGCCGGCCTCGGCCCCGCGCAAGATGGCGGACCTAGAGGCTGTGCTGGCCGACGTGAGCTACCTGATGGCTATGGAGAAGAGCCGGGCCGCTCCCGCCGCCCGCGCCAGCAAACGGATCCTGCTGCCCGAGCCCAGGTGAGTGGCGTCGGGCCGGGGGCGCCGGGCCGGGCCATGCTGTCCCTGCCGCCCTCAGCCCCACCGTGCTCCTGTCTCGGACCCTGTGGAGCCCCCGTCCCCAGATACCGTCGGGGCGCACAGGGATGCGGAGGGGGACTATGGGCCGACACTGACCCCCGGCTGCCCCCCCAGCATCCGCAGCGTCATGCAGAAGTATCTGGAGGACCGGGGCGAGGTGACATTCGACAAGATCTTCGCGCAGAAGATCGGTGAGTGGGGGCTGCGGGGCGGCTGTGGGGCTGCAGCGGTGCTGGGTGGTGTCCTCCTCCGGCCTTCCCCGCCCTGTCACTTCCCCTAGCACTAACTGTCCTGGGCAGGAAGCGCCTCTTGCTTCCTCCCCGCGGCTCTGGTGGTTTCCGGCACCTCCGCCCCATGGCAGCCCCATAAGCCTTCCTCAGCCTGCCTCGCCCTTGCCGTGTGGCGCCGCGTCCCTCGGCCTGGGTGCCACACCATGGCCCGGGCACCACTCGCAGCACTGCCTCTACCCCAGGGTACCTGCTGTTCCGGGACTTCGCCCTCAACCAGGCTGAGGAGGCCAAGCCCCTGATGGAGTTCTACGAAGAGGTGCGATGGGGTGCTGGGGCTGGGCTGCCCCGTGATGTGCCCGGGGGAGATGGTGCCCTGCATGCCTGGAGGTGATGCCCTCAGTGCCCGGGGTCCTGATATCCACAGGTGCCCACGAGACGTGGCTCCCCGCTGTGCACTGTATGTGCCTTTTGTGGAGCTGCGCCCCTTCACCACGCAATCTGTGCCCTTGGCAGATTAAGAAGTACGAGAAGCTGGACTCGGAGGAGGAGCGAGCCACCCGGAGCCGCCACATCTTCGACCATTACATCATGAAGGAGCTACTGGCCTGCTCTCACGTGAGTGCCGTGCTTCATCACACCACGCCACGGGGGGTTCCACCACAATGTCCCCATCCCACCTCCTCATGGTGATGTGGTGCTGTCCCGCCCCGCAGCCATTCTCCAAGAGTGCCACAGAGCATGTGCAGAGCCGCCTGAGCAAGAAGCAGGTGCCCCCAGACCTCTTCCAGGTAAGTGCTGTCCATGACGTGGAGGGGATGGTGGCACTGGGGTCACTAGAGACAGCTGGCCTTGGGTGGCAGAAGGTGGCGGTAGAGACGTGAGAGATCCCACCTAATGGGGGAACCTGCAGGGAATGGGGCAGACTGGGGTGGCACTGGGGATGTAATGCTGTCCCCCGTGTTACCCCTAGCCCTACATCGAGGAGATCTGCCAGAACCTGCGTGGGAGCATCTTCCAGAAATTCATTGAGAGGTAAGACAGGAGCACAGCCCGAGGAGGCTTTCTCTCAAGGTGCTGCAGGGCTCCTGCTGAGAGGCTCCAGTGCTGTCTGTCCCCACACCAGAGACTTGGGCTGGTGTCATGCCCAGCTGTGGCCTGGAGTCTCTGTTCCCTTGTGGGGGTCCTGTCCACATCCGGATCCCCTCTGCCCCGCCACGCATCTTAGAGGTCTCCCCAGGGGTCCCTCACTCCCACCCTCTCTGCACTTCCTTGCAGTGACAAGTTCACACGGTTCTGCCAGTGGAAGAACGTGGAGCTGAACATCCATGTGAGACCTTGCTCCTTGGGATACAGCCAGGGAGGGAATATGGGTCCTGGTCCTAAGGGAGCTCCAGGAGACTGAGGCAGGGTATGGGACCCCCCCAGGACACACAGGGGTAGCTACCATGGGGTGATCCCCTCTTTCTGATCCACTTCAGCTCACCATGAACGACTTCAGTGTTCATCGCATCATCGGCCGCGGTGGCTTTGGGGAGGTCTACGGCTGCCGGAAAGCGGACACAGGCAAAATGTAATGGGGCCAGGGAGGTCTGCTTGTGAGACTGTGGTTCTGTGGGCAGGGGGATGAGCAGTGTTGCCATGACGATAGGCATTCAGGGATGCCAGAGTGTTGCCATGGCTCCCCTTTCCCAGGGGATACATTGTGGCGGTTGGGGGAAGAAGCTGCCTGGCCACAGGATGGACATGGTGGGTACGGGTAGCAGCAGAACCCCACAGGGACTCTCTGCCTCCAGGTATGCCATGAAGTGTTTGGACAAGAAGCGCATCAAGATGAAGCAGGGTGAGACGCTGGCCCTCAACGAGCGCATCATGTTGTCCCTTGTCAGCACTGGGGTGAGGGGATAAGGGCACGGGGCAGGGGGCAACGTGGGGTGCTGAGGCACCTCTGGCTCAGCGTGACATCTTCTCCCTGACCAGGACTGCCCATTCATCGTGTGCATGTCGTATGCTTTCCACACACCCGACAAGCTCAGCTTCATCCTTGACCTGATGAACGGTGAGAGCCCACTAGCTGCTCCCCATCCGCAGCACTGCAGCCCCCCCGTGGCATCACCAGGTTGACTGCTGGTGCCTGTTGCCGCAGGGGGGGACCTGCACTATCACCTGTCCCAGCACGGCGTCTTCTCAGAGGCAGAGATGCGCTTCTATGCAGCAGAGATCATCCTGGGCCTGGAGCACATGCACAGCCGCTTCGTGGTGTACCGTGACCTTAAGGTGACCGCCCCCATGAGCACCCACCCACCCACCGTGCGGACATCTAGAGGCCCCACAGTCCTCCAGGTCCTATGGGCACCCCGCACCCAGCAGGAAGCCCCCAGGCACTATGGGCACTCCTGGGACCCTGCATTTGCCCCTGCACCCCATGTCGCACCCATCCCAACGTGCACAGGCACCCCCAGCCCAGCTGCCATCTGTGCCTGTGGGCCGGGCTGGGGCTCAGGGGCGGCTCCATGTCCCGGCAGCCAGCAAACATCCTCCTGGATGAGTTCGGACACGTCCGCATCTCAGACCTGGGCCTGGCCTGTGACTTCTCTAAGAAGAAACCCCACGCCAGTGTGTGAGTGTGCCTGCCACCCCCGGCACCCCCCGTGATTCCTGGGCACAGTCCTGACCGCGTTCTGTGCTCCCAGAGGCACCCACGGCTACATGGCACCAGAGGTGCTGCAGAAGGGGGTAGCGTACGACAGCAGCGCCGACTGGTTTTCACTGGGCTGCATGCTCTTCAAGCTGCTCCGCGGGTGAGTGCAGGCACAGAGGGCGCTGAGGGGGGGCAGGCACCAGGGGCACGGCTGAGCCGCACTCCGTGTGGCTGCAGGCACAGCCCTTTCCGGCAGCACAAGACAAAGGACAAGCACGAGATCGACCGCATGACCCTCACCATGGTGAGCTGGGGGTCCTTGGGACGCTGCGCCACGGCACTCGCGTGCCTGTGCGGCTGTGAGCAACCAAACCTTTGCCTGCAGGCTGTCGAGCTGCCCGACTCCTTCTCCCCTGAGCTGCGCTCGCTGCTTGAGGGGCTGCTTCAGCGTGATGTCAACCAGCGGCTGGGCTGCATGGGGCGTGGGTGAGTCCCAGCAGTTGTGGGGAAGGGGCCACGGGTAGCGCCACTGTGGGCGGCACTGCCGCATTCACCCTGCATTGCCCCACAGCGCTCAGGAGGTGAAGGAGGAGCCCTTCTTCAGAGGCCTGGACTGGCAGATGGTGTTCCTGCAGAAGGTGAGAGGGGTACGGGGCACAGTCATGGGGCGTGGGCGGGCACCCCCTGACTGCCTCTGTTCTGCCCGCAGTACCCCCCACCTCTCATCCCACCCCGAGGTGAGGTGAATGCAGCTGACGCCTTTGACATTGGCTCCTTTGACGAGGAGGACACAAAGGGCATCAAGGTAGCAGGCCGGGGGCTGGCACAGGGCAGGGGGTTGGAGCCCAGCACGAGGCAGGCCCTTACCCCCTCCTCTCCGCCAGCTGCTGGAGAGTGACCAGGAGCTGTACCGCAACTTCCCGCTCACTATCTCGGAGCGGTGGCAGCAGGAGGTGACCGAGACCGTCTTCGACACCGTCAATGCAGACACAGACAAGCAGGAGGCACGCAAGAAAGCCAAGAACAAGCAGCTGGGCCATGAGGAGGGTGAGTGGGGCCGCTTGCCCCCCACGCTGTCCCCGGCGTCTCCACTGGCACCACACAGGGGTGGCAGTGCCCGGCACTGAGCCTTTCTCCTGCGTTGCTGTGGCCACAGACTACGCCATGGGCAAGGACTGCATCGTACACGGGTACATGTCCAAGCTGGGCAACCCCTTTCTGACGCAGTGGCAGCGCCGCTACTTCTACCTTTTCCCCAACCGGCTGGAGTGGCGCGGGGAGGGCGAGTCGCCGGTAAGGTGGGCAAGGGGGGGACGTGGGGTTCAGCTGTTGGGGCTCGGGCTGAGCCTGTCCCCCCAGCAGTCCCTGCTCACCATGGAGGAGATTGACTCAGTGGAGGAGACTCAGGTGAAGGAGCGCAAGTGCATCCTGCTCCGCATCCGTGGCGGCAAGCAGTTTGTGCTGCAGTGCGATGTGAGTGTGCTGTGGGCCCTCCTGGGGGGGGGGGGGGGTGCCCTGAGCCACCGTGTGGCACGAGGGCGACTGGGGGGAGCTCTGCTCTGAGCCACGTGCTTCCCCACAGAGTGACCCCGAGCTGGTGCAGTGGCAGAAGGAATTGCGGGATGCCCAGCGCCAGGCCCAGCAGCTGCTGCAGCGGGTGCCACGCATGCAGAATAAGCCGCGCTCGCCTGTGGTGGAGCTCAGCAAAGTGCCCTTCCTGCAGCGCTCTGCCAATGGGCTCTGACCCCGTGCCCTGCCCCTCCCCACCCCCTTCCCACCCCACCTCTAATTTATTGGGTTGGGTTCTACGTACCCCCACTCCTTCTCGGTGTCCCTGAGCAGAGCTCTAGGAGGACGCCTGGTGCCAGTGCCATCCCGGTGCCCACGGAAGGGCACAGCCGTGGCATCGCCGTCCTGGAACAGAGCTGGCGCTGGACATGCAGCACCGCTCCCTGCTCCCCACTCCGGCTCAGATGACGGCAGCCCCGTGCCCCCCTCCCATCTGCCGTCCTGCCCTCAGCCCAGTGCCCCCCTTCGCCACCCTTGTGTGCCAAACGGGGCAGCGCTGGCTCCCTGTGCCCCGTGTGCCCCAGCCCGGCTGTGCCCGTCTGTGGGTGCCAAGTCCTCGGTGTGAATGACGGTGTGAGTGTGTGCGTGCCCGGGGGGCCCCCTGTAAATACTGTGCCATGGGCCCCCGTGCACCCCCCGAGCCAGCGGGTGATCAGGGAGGAGGCACCTGGGGGGGAGAAGTGAGGACGCGGAGTCTGTGTCCGTGGCACCACCGCGCCCTCCGGGTCTGTCTGCTGCGCCCGCTGGCATCTGTAAATATTAGCGTGGGGAGGAGCAGCGGGCAGGGCACGGCTGCGAGTGAGGGGTGGATGAGCAGAAACGTGAGAATGCCTAAAAAAAAAGCAGAAAAGGAAAAGAAATAAGGGAAAAAAAAAAAAAGAGAGAGAGAGAGAGGGTTTTTTTATAATAAAAACGTGGAAAACCGCAGCCAGGCTCTGAAGTCCGGGGGGGGAAGCGGGACCCGGCGAGGAGGGGAGCGGGGAGGGCATCGCCGGTGCCGTGGGGGGGGCCGGGGGGGGGTTACCCGGTGCCGGCCCCGCCCCGCGCCGCCGCGCTGCGCTGCGCCGCGCCACCGCCGCCCCCGCGCGCAGCCATTGCGGGCAGGCGCGGAGCTGCCGGCGGGCCCCCGTGCGCTGTCCGGCCCGGCCCGGCCCGGCCCGGGCCCCGGGGACATGGTGCGGGAATGGCCCGCGCCGCCGACACCTTCCCGCTGCACCGCCTCGTGTGGCACAACCGGCACCAGGCGCTGGACAGTGCGCTGCGCTCCGGCACGGTGCGCGCCGGCTGCGGGGGGGGTGCGGGAACGGCACGGGCATGGCACGGCGGGGGATGCGGGGCAGCGGCGGTGCGGGGACCGGGAGGAACCGGGGGCGCCGGCAGTACGGGTGGTGCTGAGGAGATGGGGGGAAACGGGGTCTGTGGAGCGCTGGGGCGGCATCGCAGCGGGCGCAGGGAGAGGGGAGAGCGAGGGGCAGAAGGGGGGACGTGGAGACCGGAGGGAGGAACTGGGGGCGCTGGGACGTGGTGCGGGGGGGGGGGTGGGGGACGGGGAGAAGTAGGGGCGCTGAGGGACGGGAGGACTCGGAGATGGGGTCGGCGGGGTCGGGGCTGCGGGCATGGGAGAGCGGCTGGCACCGTCCGGGGGCTGGCCGGGGTGACGGTGCGCGTGCCCCAGCACGACGTGGAGCTGACGGACCCCCGGGGGCGGACCCCGCTGGAGCTGGCCGTGTCCCTGGGCCACCTGGAGTCGGTGCGGGTGCTGCTGCGGCACAACGCCAACGTGGGCCGGGAGAACGCCAACGGCTGGACGGGTGTGTGTGCACGGGTTGGGGCTGAGGGGATGGCGGCGGCGGCGCCTAGCTGACAGCAGCTCCCTGCCCCACAGTGCTGCAGGAGGCGGTGAGCACGGGGGACCCCGAGATAGTGCAGCTGGTGCTCCAGTACCGTGACTACCAGCGGGCAACGCGGCGGCTTGCTGGCATCCCCGAGCTGCTCAGCAAGCTGCGCCGGGTATGGCCAGGTGTTGGGGGCGGTGGGATTGGATAACCCATGGCATTGGATAACCCGAGGATGGGCACGCCTAGCAGTGGGCACCTCCACCACCGAGCACCCGTGGCACCGGGTACCCCTGGCACCGGGCGGCTCCACCGCTGGGTGCACCCAGCATGAGCACCCCCATCGCTGGAGCACCCCCAGTTCCGGACACGCCCAGCATTGGAGTTCCACCATGGGAATTAGGGGGTGCAGAGGCAGCTGGAGAGACCCTGGGTCCCCCATCTCCCCCAGGACTCCCTGTTTTTTCCCCTCAGCCCCCTTCCCAAGCTCCCCAAGGGGCCCCACGGGCTTCCCTGAATCCCAGCAGGGACCTCCACACCACAGCCCTCCGTGACCCCTTCGTCTCCTCCAGGCCTCTGACTTCTACGTGGAGATGAAGTGGGAATTTACCAGCTGGGGTGAGCAGGGACAAGGACCGGGGTGAGGATGGGGATGGGCGTGAGGTCCTCCCCTGTCAGGCCACTCATGAGTGCTGCTGCCCGCAGTGCCCCTGGTGTCCAAGGTGTGCCCCAGCGACGTGTACCGCGTCTGGAAGCGGGGTGAGAGCCTGCGGGTCGACACCACGCTGCTGGGCTTTGAGCACATGACGTGGCAGCGGGGCCGCCGCAGCTACATCTTCAAGGGAGAAGGTTTGGTTCTGGTGCCCCAAAACAACCCAGGGACCCACACGAATCCCAGATCCCCCATAGAGGCCCCGGGTGCCCCTGGAATGCGGCATCCCCCAAGGCCGGGGGTTGCCTGCGTGCTGCAGAGTGCCGGGTGCTGACTGCATCCCCTCGCACAGAGGAGGGAGCGGTGGTGATGGAGGTGGACCACGACAAGCAGGTGGTGTACACTGAGACATTGGCGCTGGCCCTGCACGAGCCTGACCTGCTGCTGGCGGCCATGCAGCCCTCGGAGGAGCACGTGGCCGGGCGGCTGACGTCACCCATCGTCTCCACGCACCTGGACACCAGGAACATTGCCTTTGAGCGGTGTGTGCTGCAGGGCAGGCAGGGCTGGAGGGCTGCTGGACACAAGGCTGATGCCACCCTCTGCCTGCGCACCCAGGAACAAGTCGGGGATCTGGGGATGGCGCTCGGAGAAGATGGAGGTGGTCAGCGGCTACGAGGCCAAGGTGCCGCTGGCAGCGTGGGGATGACTCCATCCCATCCCCATCCCAATCCCACCCCCATGCCAACCTTTTCCCTCTCCTCATCCCCATCTCAATCCCATTCCCACCTCTGTCCCCCTCCATCCTCATCCCTATCCCAGCTCATCCCATCCCATTCCCTCCCCAATCCTATCTCATCCCCATCCTGTCTCCATCCATCCCAACCCCCATCCATATTCCACCCCCGTCCTACTGCTATCCCATCCTCATCCCATCCCCTCCGCAGACCACCTCGTCCTGTCCTGCAGGTGTACAGTGCCAGCAATGTGGAGCTGGTCACCAAGACGAGGACGGAGCACCTCTCGGACCAGGACAAGTCCCGCACTAAAGGTGTCCCTGCGCTGCCCACCCGGGGCAGGTACCGGGGTGGTGTGGTTGCCCCATGCCCACCCACCCCGCCTGTCTCCCCACAGGCTCCCGCACCCCCTTCCACTCCTTCCTGGGCCTGGCACAGCAGCACAGCACCCACAATGGGGTGAGTGGTGGGCAGGAAGGCCGGGGGATGGCATGGGGCCATGCTGAGCCACGTGGGGCCGTACCCCCCCCCCTGCCCAGGCACCCACGCCCCCAGCTGCCAGCCCTACCAACCCCACGGCCATCACCCTCGAGGAGTACTTCGACCCACACTTTGACCTGGAGGCTCGCAACATCGGGCGGCCCATTGAGGTGTCCAGCAAGGTGCAGAGGTGGGCGCTGCACTGGGGAGAAGCGGGGGGGCGGCGCCGTGCCCGTGCCCATACAGCTGTCCGTGCAGGTTCAAGGCGACGCTGTGGCTCTGCGAGCAGCACCCGCTGTCGCTGGCCGAGCAGGTGACGCCCATCATTGACCTGATGGCCATCTCCAATGCTCACTTCGCCAAGCTGCGTGACTTCATCACCCTCAAGCTGCCCCCTGGCTTCCCTGTCAAGATTGGTGAGGGCGGGGGTGGGGCCTGATGGGGGGGGGTGGGATGGGGCTGTAGCGGGTGGGGCTGCTGACCCGCCGTTCCCCCCAGAGATCCCCCTGTTCCACGTCCTCAATGCCCGCATCACCTTCAGCAACCTGTGCGGCTGTGACCAACCGCTGGGCTCCGTACGGGTCTGCAACCCCACTCAGTCCCCCGGCGCCAGGGCGGCCGGGCCTGGAGGTGGGGCGAGGGGGTGGGGGGGGAATGGGATGGGGATGGGGTAGGGGGGTGGGGGGGGCGCAGTGTGGATGAGGATGGAGATGGGATGAGATGGACTGAGAGTGGGATGGGGTGGGGTGGGGTAGGATGGGATGGGATGGAGATGGGATGCAGTGAGAGTGGGGTGGGGATGGGATGGAGTAAAGATGGGGATGGGATGGGATGGGATGAGATGGGATGGAGTGAGGATGAGGATGAGATGGGATGGAGTGAGGATGGGGATGGAATGGAATGGAATGAGGGTGGGGTTGGGATGGATGGGGTGGGATGGAATGGGAATGGCATGGGATGGGATGGAGTGAGGGTGGGGGTGGGATGGGATGGGATGGGATGGAGTAAGGATGGGGATGGGATGGGATGAATGGGGATGGAGGTGGGAATGGGGATGGGGTGAGCCCGTCAGAGGGGCAGTGATGGGTTGTGGGTGGGAACAGAGACGGGGTCGGTGCCGGGGGTGCCCAGCGGTGCGGTGCTGCAGGATGGCCGTTCCCGTGCGAGGTGGAGCCGGCGGTGTTCGAGGTGCCGCCGGGATACACGGTGCTGGGAGCGGGGCGCAGCGAGCCGCTGCGGGACGAAGACGACGACCTTCTGCAGTTCGCCATCCAGCAGAGCCTGCTGGACGCCGGCACCGAGACCGAGCAGGTGGGAGCGCGCCCCGCGCAGGCCCCGCCCGCCGCGAGGCCCCGCCCGCCGCGAGGCCCCGCCCCCAGCCCCGCCCCTCGCAGGTGACCGTGTGGGAGGCGCTGACCAACGCCCGCCCGGGGCCGCCGCGCCCGCCGCCCTACGACGAGGAGCTGCAGCTGGAGCGGTGCGTGCGGCTCCGCCCGGGGGAGGGCGGGATAGGGGGGGCGGCGGAACGGCGCTGCGGGGGCGGCGCTGCGGGGCGCGGGGTCCGAGGGGGTTGCGGCCACAGCGCTGTCCCGCAGGGCGCTGCAGGAGAGCCTGCTGCTGCAGGCGGGGCCCGGCCCGGAGGACGGCGGCAGCGCCCCCTCCGAGCCCGGCTACGGCGGCTTCGCGGAGCAGCTGCGCTTGGCCATGGCGCTGTCGGAGCGCGAGCAGGAGGAGCGCGAGCGGCGGCGGCGGGAGGAGGACGAGGAGCTGCAGCGCATCCTGCGCCTGTCGCTCACCGACAAGTAGCGGCCCGGGGCTGTCGGAGCTGGGCTGCACCCCCGGCCCGCTCCGGGGACCGCCCCGCGTCCCGCTGCGGGGCGGGGCTCCCGTCGGGTGTACGCGGACACATACAGAGCTCTACCGACAGCCGCGTGTGGCCTCTGCCTGGGGCGGGGCGGGGCCTGCGGGAGGGGGCGTGGTCTACGATGGGGGCGTGGTCTGAGGGAGGGGGCGTGGCTCGCAGGCGGGGCCGCCCCGGGCTCCCTCCCTCCCCTTCCCCAAAGTTCTGCCCCGTGCCCCTTCCCCCCCTTTCCCCCCCCCCTTCCCCGGCCGCCCGCAGGGGAAGTCCCGACGCCGGGCGGGGCGGGGCCGTGCCCGCTGCCCCTCCCGGGCCGTTCCGTGCCCGCTGCGGGCGGGGCTGTGGCGGCGCTTCCTGGACGGGGCATGGCGTTGGTCACCGTGCGGCGGGCGCCGGACTCCGCCGGGGCTCCCCCCGCGGTGAGTGGGGCGGGGAGGCGCTGCCGGGGCGCGGCCCGAACGGGGAGGGCCGGGAGGAGCCGTCCCGTCGGGCCCGGGGCGGTCCCCGTTGTCCCCCCGCCCGCGAGCGCTTCACCCGGGGGGAACGGGGCCGGGACCCCCCCCGAGCTGCCCGGAGCTCCCGGCCGGCAGCGGAGCCCCCCTTGCCGTGCCCGTACCGAAGACGGCGGAGGGGTCCCGCCGTGCCCACGCCGCCGGCGGGGCGGCCGCGCTCACTGGAGCCGTCGTGCTTTGCAGGAAGACGATGCGTCCAGGCGCGGCCACCTGCAGCGGCGGTGAGATGGGGGCAACGGGGGTTAAGGGGTACCGGGGGGAGGTCCCGCCCGCCCCCCGTCCCGCTCACGGCCCTTTTGCCCCAGGCAGAGCTTCGCGCTGGTCCGGGGGGCCGCGCTGCTGCTGCCTGCCGAGGAGCCGGCGGCCTCCGGACCGCCCCCCGCCGTGCCCCCCGGGCGGCAGGAGCGGCACCTCCAGCTCATGATGCAGTTGCTGAGAGCGCAGGACGCCATCCAGCTGGTGGGGCCTCCACCGCGATGGTGTGGGGTGGGGATGGGGATGAGAAGGGACGGGGAACGGGTTGGGGAGGGGATGGGGACGGCGGCAGGGATAGGGGTCGATGTGGAAGGAGGATGCGGATGGGGACACAAATGGGTCGGAGATGGCAAAAGGGACGGGACGGGATGAGGATACGTGTGCTGATGGCGATGGGAATGGGGACCAAATGAGGATGGTAATGGGAACGGGGTGAGGATGGGGCTGGAGTGGAGGTGGGGGACAGGATATAGATAGTGGCAATGGGGTTGGAACGTATTGGGAAAGGTATACAGAAGACAGGATGGCATGGGGATGAACTGGGGATGGAGACAAGACTGGGATGGGATGGATGGGAATGCAACGGGATGGCAATAGCGATGGGGGTGTGCTGGGATCCAGCCTGGGTGACCGAGCAGCCCCGGGGTGGTGGGAGCCCCACTCAGGCCCCATCCTCAGGCAGTGCTGCTGGAGTCAGCGCGGCCGCAGCGGGTGCGGTACCTGCTGGTGGTGCGGCCAGAGGAGGTGGGCACCGAGGGACAGACGGCACTGCTGGGTGTGGACTTCCCACATGAGGGGTGAGCGGGGCTGTGGGGGGGCTGAGGGGGATGGGGGTGGTCACACTCTGACCCCCTCTTATCCCAGGGCCGACCGCTGCACCCTGGGCATGGTGCTGCCCCTTTGGAGCGACACCCAGGTCTTCCTTGATGGCGATGGGTAAGGAGTGGGTGGGGGTGCATGGGGTTTGCTGGGAGGGGTGCGGCAAGAGTGCCCACCCTGAGCCACACGTGTCCCTGCGGTGCCCAGGGGGTTCAGTGTGACATCCGGGGGGCAGACGCGCATCTTCAAGCCCATCTCCATCCAGACCATGTGGTGAGCTAGCGGTGGGCACGGGGACGTGGGCACCGCCACGGGCGTGGGGCTGTGCATTCCTGTGGGCGCTGCCGTGGGTATGGAGTGCATGGGTGGGATTTGGACAAGGGCTCAGGATGCGGGGGTGTGGGGCAGCACGGTGGGCACCGTGACCGGAGATGAGTCGTGCTGGGGCGAAGGGGGACGAGGTGCTGAGGAGGAGGTGCTGGCGTGGCTGCGGCCACGGAGCGGACTCAGTGTGCCCGTGCTTGTGTCCAGGGCTGTGCTGCAGGAGCTGCACCGTGCCTGCGAGCTGGCAGCCCAGGGTGGGCACATCCCGGGGGGCCCAGCGCTGGCCTGGGCGCAGGAATACGCAGCAGCACTGGACTCGGAGCAGAGCTGCCTCAATGAATGGTTGGCCATGGCCGACTTGGAGTCCGTGCGGCCTGGCTCGCCGCTGCCCACAGAGCCCACAGAGCGCGCAGTGCGGGCACTGCTGCGGGATGTGCTGACCTCTGCTGACCTGGAAACCGTCACCTCCAAGGAGGTGAGTGCGTGCAGGGGTCCGGGGGGGGGGGGGGCACGGGGGTCTCGTCGCCATCCCTCACCGCTCCGTGGGCGCCAGGTGCGGACTGAGCTGGAGCGGCGCATGGGGCACAGCCTGGAGCAGCACAAGGACTTCATTGACAACGAGATGCTGCTGGTGCTGGCGCAAATGGACCGGCCCTCCCGCGTCTTCCCACACATCTACCTGGTGGGCATGGGGAGGGCTGTGGGGTACCGCTATTCCCGGCCGTCCCACAGCATCACCGCTGTCGTAGGGCTCCGAGTGGAATGCGGCCAACCTGGAGGAGCTGCAGCAGAACTGGTGAGCCGTGGGGGGGGGGGGGGGGGTGAGACGGCGGCGGTGGTGGGCGATGGGACGCGGGCACGGCCTCAATGCCTCATGCCCCACAGTGTGACCCACATCCTGAACGTGGCACGGGAGATTGACAACTTCTTCCCAGCGCTATTCCACTACATGAACGTGCGGGTGTACGACGAAGAGACCGCCCAGCTGCTGCCCCACTGGAATGACACGTTCCTTTTCCTCTCTGACATCAAGTTAGTGGGAGCGGGGGGTGCTGCGCAGTGCGGGGGAGGGGGGGGGGGGATATCTCGGTGGTGGCTGAGAGCTTTGGGGGCGGTGGGGGGCGAGAGGGGTCCTGGGGCACTGAGAACGAGGCGGCTGTGGGGCACGGGGGGAAGCCGGGGGCTCTGAGAGCGCTGAGAGAGCTGGTAGGCGTTAGGAGCAGCGCGGGGCTGTAGGCTGCATCCTTGGAGCGCCGGGGACGCGGGTGGTGCTGGGAAGCCGTCGGGTTCCCCGGAGCCGCATCGCAGCGAGGTTACCCCGCAGGGCCCGCGGGGGCCGGGCGTTGGTGCACTGCCGGATGGGGCTGAGCCGCTCGGCGGCCACGGTGCTGGCCTACGCCATGAAGGAGTTCGGATGGTCCCTGGAGCGGGCGCTGCGCCACGTCCGGCGCTGCCGTCCCGGCGTGCAGCCCAACCCCGGCTTCATGCGCCAGCTCGACTTCTACCAGGGCATCCTGAACGCCAGGTGGGTACGGCGGGCCGGGAACGCTGCGGCCACGTCCCTCTCGGGGGGAGCGGGCTGCAGCACGGCGTCCCTGAGGGGGCAGAGGCGGAGCCCGCGGGGTCCCCACCGATCGGGACTCCGTGCGGACGGGGCGGCGGGTGACCGCGGCGCTCGCGTGGCAGCCGGCACAGCAGCTTCTGGGAGCCGCAAGCGGCCGAGCGGGCGCCCGAGCCGGAGGGAGCCGTGCAGTGGGACGACGGGGCTCTGCCTCCGTCCCCACCCGCGTCCTCGCCGCCCCCCGAGGAGGACGGCAGGCCGGGGCTGGAGGGGGCCGCACGGCGTCCCCGCATCTCTCTGTGCGCAGTCATGCGGAGCATCAGCCAGATGGAAGCCCCCGAGAACGTCGGGGAGCCCCTGGGTGGGGAGGTGAGCACTGAGGGGGGCGGGGGGACAGTGCGGCTGCACGTGGGTGACGGTGGGCGTGGGGGGACCGTGAGGAGCAGCGTCTCCTTCTGGAGCCCCCCCCGATCTCACAGGTGTCCGAAGGCGGCCAGGGGCTGGGGGACACGGGGGGCCTGCGGGCGGCCCCCCCAGGACCACGGCGCAGGTCCCGGCCGTGCCGTGTGGTGCGCCAGGACAGCGTGGATGCAGACGGCGTCGCCGCGGAGGAGCCCGGCGCTGCGGATAGCTCGGAGCCCGGCCCGCCCGGCGCCCCGTAGCCCACAGCGGGGAGCATCGGGCAGAGCCCCCCACGCGACAGCACTGCGGGGCGCGGCCCGGGGAAGCCGCGCCCCCTCCGCACGCCCCCCACCTCACCTCACGGCGCTGCCGCTCTCCCCAGCACTCGCCGGCCGGAGAATAAACCTTGCCGAGGGACGGCGGCGGTGTGCAGAGCTGCGTCTGCCGCGGCGCGGAGGGACGGCGCCGTCCGGGGGGGCCGCGGCGAGCGCGTGACAGCGCCCCGGCCCCGCCGCGCACTACAACTCCCGGCGGGCCGCGCGCGCCGCCTCCACCGGGCCCGCCCCGCTCTGCCGCTCGCGGGGCACGACGGGCAATGTAGGCGCGGCGCCATCTTCTGAGCGGCGCCCTTCCGGTTGCCGTGGGAACCGGGCGCGGGGCTCGGCGCGAGCGATGACCGCGATTAATGACCGCGATTAACGACCGCGCTGACGGCGCTCTCCGCTTTATTCACCCAGCAGCGGCCGCCCTCGCTGCGACGCTGCGCGCCGAGGCCGCCGTCTCGCCGTCCGCTCACAGGCCGTACTCGTGCCACAGGCTGCGGGCACAGCGCAACGTCAACCCGCCGCCCCGTCCCGCCGTCCCGCCCCGCTCCCTGCCCGCCCCGCACCTGTACGTGACCGCGGGGTCGTCCCGGTGCTCCAGGAGGGCGTCGCGGACGGCGGCCGGCGGGCTGAGCCCCAGCGCCCGCGCCCGTTCCCAGCGCTGCAACCGAGTGATGCCTGCGGGGAGGGACGGCCGTGAGCGGCGGGGACGGCACGCGGGGCGGCTCGGGGGTCGGCGCGCGGCGCCGGGGGCTCACCGCTGCACGGCCCGTACTCCCAGGCCAGGTCGAAGCGCCGCAGCATCTCCAGCAGCTCTCGTGGGGCCTCGCGGGTTGGTGCCGGGGGGTCCCGGGCGTCCTCCGGCTCGGCGCGTGGGGGGTTCGGCGGGGGCGGGGCCGGCGGGACCTCCCGGTGCCGCCCCTCCGCGCCGCGCCCGCGCCGTGTCCCGCTCCGCTCCTTGCCGTCGGTGCGCGTCCGCGCTCGGTGCCGCCGCGGGAAGCTGTCGGTGATCCGCCCGGCGCGCTCCATTCTCTGCGGGGCGGCGGCGGCTTCAGCTCCGCACGGCGATTACCGACCCCCTCCCGGCCCCGCGTTCCCCGCCCGCCGTCCCCCCGCTCACCACGCGCCGCTCTCCCGTCCCCGTCGGGCAGCGCCTCCCGGCCGTCCTCCGCCGCCGTCGCCCCGTGGGCAGCGGGCGGGGCGGTTCTCTTTCGGTTTCGGCTCCGCTGTTTTTCTCTTTGCTTTGCAGGCTGCCGTTTCTCTCGTGCTTTTCCGGCCGGTTGCTGTTTTTTCCGCTTGTTCCTTTCTTATTTCGCTGTCCAGTCAAGACGCCGCGGCTCTTTTCGGTCCGATTGCTTTTATTCACGCGTTACTCCCCGGGGGCGCTCCGGGCGCAGCCCGCGCCAGGGCAGGGTTATACAGCACGAAGTAGCACAGCCCCGGCAGCCGCCGGTGCCCCAACTCCTCCAGCAGCCGCTGCATCGCTCGGTTATCCGTGGCCGTGTGGCCGTACACCGGGAAGCCGCGGCCGTGCGCCTGCCGGGCAGCCATGATCGTCAGCGCCCGCATCAGTCCGCGGCGCCGCTGGGTCGGCACGATGTAGCCGTGCGTCCCCGCTGCGAAGCCGTTGGTCAGCATCCAGCCCAGCAGATTCCCGGCCGGGTCCTGCAGGCAGAGGTGTGGGAATCGGCGCAGCAGCTCCCCCAGGTAGCGCCGGCTCCACACGTTCCCCCCGTACGGCCACGTTGAGTTCAGCAGCTCCACGTGTGCCGGGCTCAGTGTGCCCAGCTGCACATCAGGGTCCAGCCTGCAAGGTGGCGTTGGGTGCCGTGGGGCGGGGACGGGACGGAGCGTGGGGGTGAGTGGGGGTGGGGAGGGGTTGGGGACATGGATAGGATGGGTTAGGGATAAGGTTAGGATGGGACATGGCCGTGGATTGGGATGGGACCGGGACCCGACCACGGCTGGGGGTGGGATGGGGTTGTGGACACGTATAGGATGGAACAGGGATGCATTACAGTTACCATTAGTTACATTTAGGATTAGGATGAGGACATGGCCACGGATGGATATGAGATGGGGACGGGGCTTGGATGGGTGCTGCATGAGTTCGGGGACATATATATGGGATGGGGCAAGAATGAGTTGGGGAGAGGGATAGGAATGGGATGGGGTATAGGACAGACTGGAATGGAAACAGAGCAAGGACACAGAACAGGCTGGGGACACAGATGGAGATGGTGCTGAGGCTCACTGTGGCTCTGGTAGAGTGCTGGGGTCAGGGTGCAGGTACGTGTAGTACTCGGTCACCTCCAGCTCCACGCCCTTGGCCAGAGCAATGTCCTGAGACACCGTCAGCACGCCGTCCTGCAGCCCTGGGGACGGCAGCAGCAGGGGCTCTGCTCCCCCACGTTCCCACACCGCCCCCGTGCCCTGCACCCTCCCAGCACCACCCGTTCCTGACGCACACCCCCCCCCCCCGCTCCCGTCACCCCTCCCTCGTCCCTCCCGTTTGTCCCCCCGGTTTTCCCCATAGCCACCGAGGATGTGGAACGCGGAGTCCCAGCGCAGGCAGCCCGGGCTCTCCAGCAGGGCCCGGTAGGCGCCCACGTCCCGGTAGAAGGCGCTGCACAGGTTCCTGTAGCTGTCATTCAGCGGTGCCTGTGGGGCGGGATGCTCAGCCCCCGCATGGGCCCGGCCCCCTCCGCCCCCCACCCCCCCTGTCTCCTCCTGCGTACCTCTCCTCTGCGCCGCGCCAGCACAGCGCCGAAGTTGGGCCAGGCGTCCACTGCCACCTCGAAGTCCCCGGGGTTGCCGCGGTTGATGTTCAGCACGGCCCCATACACCTGCAAACACCGCGCAGCCCAGCCGTGGCGAAGGTGGGCTGCCCTCGAGCGGGTGGCAGAGCCCAGGGAGGTCGGGGTTGGCTGGGGAGGGCTCGTGGTGCTCGGGAACGGCCCAGCAGGTGTGTGTCACGGGGGTGCCGGTGAGGGGATGGGATGGCCCGAGACCCCCACGGTGGGCTGGTGGAGGGGCAGCCGCGGGTGGCTCACCGGCAGGGCGTCAGGCAGGCTGCTGCGCAGGGCGGCCTCCAGGCGCTGCAGGTGGGCCGGGCACGTCAGGATCCGCATGGCCCTGCAGGGGAGCTGACAGCGAGGGTGAGTGAAGGCAAAGACCCCGGGATGGTCCCTGTACAGGGGAGTCCGCTTCTGGGAAATAAATGAGGGAGGAACCCTTACTTCAGAGGCGGAGTTCAAGGACTTCTTTACTAGGAATAGGATGCACCTGGGAGGGGTTTGGTGGAAAGGGGCAAGGCTTTTCTTAGCAGCAGCACGGTGTGAAGGAGGGGGCCTGTGGGGTTGCAGGTCTGAAGCCTTCCAATAAGAACCCAGACCAATGAGCACAAAGGAAATCGTATTCAAAAAGACTCAGAGGACTGAGAAACAGGAAACCATTCGCGGAGTCAGCCAGCATAGCACGACCCGCTGTCTGGAATGAGTTACCATGACATGCTTGGCCGAACTATGAGCGTGCACATCGTGTGGCATAAATAGGGCTGCCTGAGAGCCGCTCGTGCCGCAGTTGGGGGGGTGCGACCCCCCCCCCCCCCGTGTGTCCGCCTTACATAAAGCACCTTCTATGCAGACTCATGTGAGGCTGAGTGCCGTTCCGCAGCTCGAGGGGACCTCCGGGCGCCCCGTCCCCGTCCCCGCCACCGCTGCTCGCTGTAGGAACCCTCTGTCCTTCGGCTCAAAGCCGGCTTTCGGAGGCAGTCCTCGCGCTGAGGCTCTGACTTGGGTGTGAGGTGGGTGTTGCCGTGCGGCAGTCAGCATCGCTGCGTGGACCACCGTTTCACGTTTGAAAGCACCCCTGTGGAGCTGTTCGCGTCCGGAAGGAAGCGCTCAGGAGCGGTTACCGGCGCAAAGTTCACCCTGTGACGAAACAGCCCCAGCTCGGTGCGGGGTAACTGGGGAACGACAGCACGGTGCCCTGTGGCAAATAGGATGCTGTCGGGCATCCCTGCGCCCTCCGCTCTGCTGGCAAGGCCAGGAAGATGGGAACAAAGGAGTTTCTGCTGAGATCCCGGAGCCGGACGCTGCCGCTCCGAGGAGGGCCGACTCGACGGCTTTGGGCTCATGAACCACTTTGTGCCGCCACCAACGGAACCCCGCCGCCCAACGACCCACCACTGCTGAAGACCAACGACCGAACCACGAACCGCGCTGGAGCCACGGCGGTGACCGTCCCCCTCTTGCTTCCTATAGAGACTCCTTGCTCCTATTTCCCGTCTTTGCTGCCGCCCTTCTTCCCTCCCCCATCGCCCCCACCCGCATCAGTGCCCTTCTCCCCTTTCCCCATCTCCCTGATTAAGATCTGCAATAAACTGGTCGGACCAACACCCCAACCGCTGTTCCTTAACCTCGCGCCGTGCGTACAGATACCAAAGAGCCTCCCGTCAGCGGGAGCGGGACGCCTATTTCATGGCGAGGTCGAAGCAGGGTGCGCGCCGCCGGCGCCGCCCTCCACATACAGTCTGACCCTTCGTGTGTGCGCCTCCCCGGGGGGGCGCTGAGTTACCCGAGCTTTGATAAACGCCGAATACACAGCCGGGAGCAGCGAGGACCGCATCCTCCAACGAATGTTAAAGAGACGCCCTTCCCGGCCACCGACACGGCGAAACCGCAGAGATTTTGGCCGCTCTCCAAAGGAATCGGAGCCAGAGCACGGACGCAGGCTGAGCATCACCGGTGGAGACCAAATGCCGTTAACGGAAAGGGAAGCTGAAGGTTACCGGGGACCGGCAGCATTCAGGCGACGGCGCTGCCGCTCTCCCCAGCACTCGCCGGCCGGAGAATAAACCTTGCCGAGGGTCGGCGGCGGTGTGCAGAGCTGCGTCTGCCGCGGCGCGGAGGGACGGCGCCGTCCGGGGGGGCCGCGTCGAGCGCGTGACAGCGCCCCGGCCCCGCCGCGCACTACAACTCCCGGCGGGCCGCGCGCGCCGCCTCCACCGGGCCCGCCCCGCTCTGCCGCTCGCGGGGCACGACGGGCAATGTAGGCGCGGCGCCATCTTCCGAGCGGCGCCCTTCCGGTTGCCGTGGGAACCGGGCGCGGGGCTCGGCGCGAGCGATGACCGCGATTAATGACCGCGATTAACGACCGCGCTGACGGCGCTCTCCGCTTTATTCACCCAGCAGCGGCCGCCCTCGCTGCGACGCTGCGCGCCGAGGCCGCCGTCTCGCCGTCCGCTCGCAGGCCGTACTCGTGCCACAGGCTGCGGGCACGGGGCCGGCGGGACCCCCCGGTGCCGGCCCTCCGCGCCGCGCCCGCGCCGCGCCCCGCTCCCGGCCCGCTCCGCCCCGCACCGCTCCTTGCCGTCGGTGCGCGTCCGCGCGCGGTGCCGCCGCGGGAAGCTGTCGGTGATCCGCCCGGCGCGCTCCATTCTCTGCGGGGCGGCGGCGGCTTCAGCTCCGCACGGCTCCTCCCGGCTCCCCCCCACGGCCCCGCGTTCCCCACTCGCCGCCCCCCCGCTCACCCCGCGCTGCTCTCCCGTCCCCGTCGGGCAGCGCCTCCCGGCCGTCCTCCGCCGCCGTCGCCCCGTGGGCAGCGGGCGGGGCGGTTCTCTTTCGGTTTCGGCTCCGCTGTTTTTCTCTTTGCTTTGCAGGCTGCGGTTTCTCTCGTGCTTTTCCGGCCGGTTGCTGTTTTTTCCGCTTGTTCCTTTCTTATTTCGCCGTCCGTTCATTCAAGACGCCGCGGCTCTTTTCGGTCCGATTACTTTTATTCACGCGTTTCTCCCCGAGGGCGCTCCGGGCGCAGCCCGCGCCAGGGCAGGGTTATACAGCACGAAGTAGCACAGCCCCGGCAGCCGCCGGTGCCCCAACTCCTCCAGCAGCCGCTGCATCGCTCGGTTATCCGTGGCCGTGTGGCCGTACACCGGGAAGCCGCGGCCGTGCGCCTGCCGGGCAGCCATGATCGTCAGCGCCCGCATCAGTCCGCGGCGCCGCTGGGTCGGCACGATGTAGCCGTGCGTCCCCGCTGCGAAGCCGTTGGTCAGCATCCAGCCCAGCAGATTCCCGGCCGGGTCCTGCAGGCAGAGGTGTGGGAATCGGCGCAGCAGCTCCCCCAGGTAGCGCCGGCTCCACACGTTCCCCCCGTACGGCCACGTTGAGTTCAGCAGCTCCACGTGTGCCGGGCTCAGTGTGCCCAGCTGCACATCAGGGTCCAGCCTGCAAGGTGGCGTTGGGTGCCGTGGGGCGGGGATGGGAAGGAGCGTGGGGGTGAGTGGGGGTGGGGAGGGGTTGGGGACATGGATAGGATGGGTTAGGGTTTAGGTTAGGATGGGACATGGCCGTGGATTGGGATGGGACTGGGACCTGACCACAGCTAGGGATGGGATGGGGTTGCGGACACGTATGGGATGGAACAGGAAGTCTTAGGGTTAGGAGTGGGTTGAGTTGTGGTTATGGCTTAAGGTTACGGATGTGTTAGAGTTAGAGTTAGGAAAGGGACATAGCCATGGGTGGGCATGGGATGGTGACATGGATAGGATGGGTTAGGGTTAAGGTTACAGTTTCACTTAGGGTTCATGCTAGGGTTAGGGTCAAGGTTGGAATGGGGGCATGGCCATGGATTGGGATGGGACCGGGACCCGACCACGGCTGGGGGTGGGATGGGGTTGTGGACACGTATAGGATGGAACAGGGATGCATTACAGTTACCATTAGTTACATTTAGGATTAGGATGAGGACATGGCCACGGATGGATATGAAATGGGGATGGGGCTTGGATGGGTGCTGCATGAGTTCAGGGACATATATGGGATGGGGCAAGAATGAGTTGGGGAGAGGGTTGCAGACAGGAATGGGATGGGGTATAGGACGGACTGGAATGGAAACAGAGCAAGGACACAGAACGGGCTGGGGACACAGAAGGAGATGGGGCTGAGGCTCACTGTGGCTCTGGTAGAGTGCTGGGGTCAGGGTGCAGGTACGTGTAGTACTCGGTCACCTCCAGCTCCACGCCCTTGGCCAGAGCAATGTCCTGGGACACCGTCAGCACGCCGTCCTGCAGCCCTGGGGACGGCAGCAGCAGGGGCTCTGCTCCCCCACGTTCCCACACCACCCCCGTGCCCCGCACCCTCCCAGCACCACCCGTTCCTGACGCAGCCCCCCCCCCGCTCCCGTCACCCCTCCCTCGTCCCTCCCTTGCCCCGCGGTTGTCCCCACAGCCACCGAAGATGTGGAACGCGGAGTCCCAGCGCAGGCAGCCCGGGCTCTCCAGCAGGGCCCGGTAGGCGCCCACGTCCCGGTAGAAGGCGCTGCACCGGTTCCTGTAGCTGTCATTCAGCGGTGCCTGTGGGGCGGGATGCTCAGCCCCCGCATGGGCCCGGCCCCCTCCGCCCCCCACCCCCCCTGTCCCCTCCTGCGTACCTCTCCTCTGCGCCGCGCCAGCACAGCGCCGAAGTTGGGCCAGGTGTCCACTGCCACCTCGAAGTCCCCGGGGTTGCCGCGGTTGATGTTCAGCACGGCCCCATACACCTGCAAACACCGCACAGCCCAGCCGTGGCGAAGGTGGGCTGCCCTCGAGCGGGTGGCAGAGCCCAGGGAGGTCGGGGTTGGCTGGGGAGGGCTCGTGGTGCTCGGGAACGGCCCAGCAGGTGTGTGTCACGGGGGTGCCGGTGAGGGGATGGGATGGCCCGAGACCCCAACGGTGGGCTGGTGGAGGGGCAGCCGCGGGTGGCTCACCGGCAGGGCGTCAGGCAGGCTGCTGCGCAGGGCGTCCTCCAGGTGCTGCAGGTGGGCCGGGCACGTCAGGATCCGCATGGCCCTGCAGGGGAGCCGACAGCGAGGGTGAGTGAAGGCAAAGACCCCGGGATGGTCCCTGTACAGGGGAGTCCGCTTCTGGGAAATAAAAGGAGGGAGGAACCCTTACTTCAGAGACGGAGTTCGGGGACTCCTTTACTAGAAATAGGAAGCACCTGGGAGGAGTTTGGTGGAAAGGGGCAAGGCTTTTCTTAGCAGCAGCACGGTGTGAAGGAGGGGGCCCGTGGGGTTGCAGGTCTGAAGCCTTCCAATAAGAACCCAGACCAATGAGCACAAAGGAAATCGTATTCAAAAAGACTCAGAGGACTGAGAAACAGGAAACCATTCGTGGTCTTAGCGTATGCACTAACGTGTATAACTAACGTGCAGCATAGCACGACCCGCTGTCTGGAATGAGTTACCATGACATGCTTGGCCGAACTATGAGCGTGCACATCGTGTGGCATAAATAGGGCTGCCTGAGAGCCGCTCGTGCCGCAGTTGGGGCGGTGCAACCCCCCCCCCCCCCGTGTGTCCGCCTTACATAAAGCACCTTCTATGCAGACTCGTGTGAGGCTGAGTGCCGTTCCGCAGCTCGAGGGGACCTCCGGGCGCCCTGTCCCCGTCCCCGCCACCGCTGCTCGCTGTAGGAACCCTCTGTCCTTCGGCTCAAAGCCGGCTTTCGGAGGCAGTCCTCGCGCTGAGGCTCTGACTTGGGTGTGAGGTGGGTGTTGCCGTGCGGCAGTCAGCATCGCTGCGTGGACCACCGTTTCACGTTTGAAAGCACCCCTGTGGAGCTGTTCGCGTCCGGAAGGAAGCGCTCAGGAGCGGTTACCGGCGCAAAGTTCACCCTGTGACGAAACAGCCCCAGCTCGGTGCGGGGTAACTGGGGAACGACAGCACGGTGCCCTGTGGCAAATAGGATGCTGTCGGGCATCCCTGCGCCCTCCGCTCTGCTGGCAAGGCCAGGAAGATGGGAACAAAGGAGTTTCTGCTGAGATCCCGGAGCCGGACGCTGCCGCTCCGAGGAGGGCCGACTCGACGGCTTTGGGCTCATGAACCACTTTGTGCCGCCACCAACGGAACCCCGCCGCCCAACGACCCACCACTGCTGAAGACCAACGACCGAACCACGAACCGCGCTGGAGCCACGGCGGTGACCGTCCCCCTCTTGCTTCCTATAGAGACTCCTTGCTCCTATTTCCCGTCTTTGCTGCCGCCCTTCTTCCCTCCCCCATCGCCCCCACCCGCATCAGTGCCCTTCTCCCCTTTCCCCATCTCCCTGATTAAGATCTGCAATAAACTGGTCGGACCAACACCCCAACCGCTGTTCCTTAACCTCGCGCCGTGCGTACAGATACCAAAGAGCCTCCCGTCAGCGGGAGCGGGACGCCTATTTCATGGCGAGGTCGAAGCAGGGTGCGCGCCGCCGGCGCCGCCCTCCACATACAGTCTGACCCTTCGTGTGTGCGCCTCCCCGGGGGGGCGCTGAGTTACCCGAGCTTTGATAAACGCCGAATACACAGCCGGGAGCAGCGAGGACCGCATCCTCCAACGAATGTTAAAGAGACGCCCTTCCCGGCCACCGACACGGCGAAACCGCAGAGATTTTGGCCGCTCTCCAAAGGAATCGGAGCCAGAGCACGGACGCAGGCTGAGCATCACCGGTGGAGACCAAATGCCGTTAACGGAAAGGGAAGCTGAAGGTTACCGGGGACCGGCAGCATTCAGGCGACGGCGCTGCCGCTCTCCCCAGCACTCGCCGGCCGGAGAATAAACCTTGCCGAGGGACGGCGGCGGTGTGCAGAGCTGCGTCTGCCGCGGCGCGGAGGGACGGCGCCGTCCGGGGGGGCCGCGGCGAGCGCGTGACAGCGCCCCGGCCCCGCCGCGCACTACAACTCCCGGTGGGCCGCGCGCGCCGCCTCCACCGGGCCCGCCCCGCTCTGCCGCTCGCGGGGCACGACGGGCAATGTAGGCGCGGCGCCATCTTCCGAGCGGCGCCCTTCCGGTTGCCGTGGGAACCGGGCGCGGGGCTCGGCGCGAGCGATGACCGCGATTAATGACCGCGATTAACGACCGCGCTGACGGCGCTCTCCGCTTTATTCACCCAGCAGCGGCCGCCCTCGCTGCGACGCTGCGCGCCGAGGCCGCCGTCTCGCCGTCCGCTCGCAGGCCGTACTCGTGCCACAGGCTGCGGGCACGGGGCCGGCGGGACCCCCCGGTGCCGGCCCTCCGCGCCGCGCCCGCGCCGCGCCCCGCTCCCGGCCCGCTCCGCCCCGCCCCGCTCCTTGCCGTCGGTGCGCGTCCGCGCGCGGTGCCGCCGCGGGAAGCTGTCGGTGATCCGCCCGGCGCGCTCCATTCTCTGCGGGGCGGCGGCGGCTTCAGCTCCGCACGGCTCCTCCCGGCTCCCCCCCACGGCCCCGCGTTCCCCACTCGCCGCCCCCCCGCTCACCCCGCGCTGCTCTCCCATCCCCGTCGGGCAGCGCCTCCCGGCCGTCCTCCGCCGCCGTCGCCCCGTGGGCAACGGGCGGGGCGGTTCTCTTTCGGTTTCGGCTCCGCTGTTTTTCTCTTTGCTTTGCAGGCTGCCGTTTCTCTCGTGCTTTTCCGGCCGGTCGGGTCGTTCCGTCTCGGTTCTTCGGTCGGGCCATTCACTGGCGCTTGGCCTTTTACACCTTTTCGGTTGTTCACGTTGTTCACGGTCGGTCGGTTCGCCGTTCTCTTTTTTTCTCAGCGATTCTTTGCTTATTGCTGTTTTTTCCGCTTGTTCCTTTCTTATTTCGCTGTCCAGTCAAGACGCCGCGGCTCTTTTCGGTCCGATTACTTTTATTCACGCGTTTCTCCCCGGGGGCGCTCCGGGCGCAGCCCGCGCCAGGGTAGGGTTATGCAGCACGAAGCGGCACATCCCCGGCAGCCGCCGGTGCCCCAACTCCTCCTGCAGCCGCTGCATCGCTCGGTTATCCGTGGCCGTGTGGCCGTACACCGGGAAGCCGCGGCCGTGCGCCCGCCGGGCAGCCATGATCGTCAGCGCCCGCATCAGTCCGCGGCGCCGCTGGGCCGGCACGGTGTAGCCGTGCGCTCCGGCCGCGAAGCCGTCGCTCAGCATCCAGCCCAGCAGATTCCCGGCCGGGTCCTGCAGGCAGAGGTGTGGGAATCGGCGCAGCAGCTCCCCCAGGTAGCGCCGGCTCCACACGTTCCCCCCGTACGGCCACGTTGAGTCCAGCAGCTCCACGTGTGCCGGGCTCAGTGTGCCCAGCTGCACATCAGGGTCCAGCCTGCAAGGTGGCGTTGGGTGCCGTGGGGCGGGGATGGGAAGGAGCGTGGGGGTGAGTGGGGGTTGGGAGGGGATGGGGACATGGATAGGATGGGTTAGGGATAAGGTTAGGATGGGACATGGCCGTGGATTGGGATGGGACTGGGACCTGACCACAGTTAGGGATGGGATGGGGTTGTGGACACGTATAGGATGGAACAGGGATGCATTACAGTTACCATTAGTTACATTTAGGATTAGGATGAGGACATGGCCACGGATGGATATGAGATGGGGACGGGGCTTGGATGGGTGCTGCATGAGTTCAGGGACATATATGGGATGGGGCAAGAATGAGTTGGGGAGAGGGTTGCAGACAGAAATGGGATGGGGTATAGGACGGACTGGAATGGAAACAGAGCAAGGACACAGAACGGGCTGGGGACACAGAAGGAGATGGGGACACAGATGGAGATGGGGCTGAGGCTCACTGTGGCTCTGGTAGAGTGCTGGGGTCAGGGTGCAGGTACGTGTAGTACTCGGTCACCTCCAGTTCCACGCCCTTGGCCAGAGCAATGTCCTGAGACACCGTCAGCACGCCGTCCTGCAGCCCTGGGGACGGCAGCAGCAGGGGCTCCGCTCCCCCACGTTCCCACACCGCCTCCGTGCCCCGCACCCTCCCAGCACCACCCGTTCCTGACGCACACCCCCCCCCCCCGCTCCCGTCACCCCTCCCTCGTCCCTCCCGTTTGTCCCCCCGGTTTTCCCCATAGCCACCGAAGATGTGGAACGCGGAGTCCCAGCGCAGGCAGCCCGGGCTCTCCAGCAGGGCCCGGTAGGCGCCCACGTCCCGGTAGAAGGCGCTGCACAGGTTCCTGTAGCTGTCATTCAGCGGTGCCTGTGGGGCGGGATGCTCAGCCCCCGCATGGGCCCGGCCCCCTCCGCCCCCCCACCCCCCCTGTCTCCTCCTGCGTACCTCTCCTCTGCGCCGCGCCAGCACAGCGCCGAAGTTGGGCCAGGCGTCCACTGCCACCTCGAAGTCCCCGGGGTTGCCGCGGTTGATGTTCAGCACGGCCCCATACACCTGCAAACACCGCGCAGCCCAGCCGTGGCGAAGGTGGGCTGCCCTCGAGCGGGTGGCAGAGCCCAGGGAGGTCGGGGTTGGCTGGGGAGGGCTCGTGGTGCTCGGGAACGGCCCAGCAGGTGTGTGTCACGGGGGTGCCGGTGAGGGGATGGGATGGCCCGAGACCCCCGCGGTGGGCTGGTGGAGGGGCAGCCGCGGGTGGCTCACCGGCAGGGCACGGGGCAGGCTGCTGCGCAGGGCGGCCTCCAGGCGCTGCAGGTGGGCCGGGCACGTCAGGATCCGCATGGCCCTGCAGGGGAGCTGACAGTGAGGGTACCCCCGGGCGCCCCATCCCTGTCCCCACTGCTGTTACTCACCCCGTGTCTGCGGGTCCCTGCGGGCGGGCAGCGACGGTGGTGCGTCCCGATGCTGCCAGTGGTTGTCACGGGTGGGTGAGTGCCCCTTGGCCAGAGTGTCCCCGGGGGGTGTGGTGGGCAGGGTCCATCCCGCCGGGCACAGGGCACGTGGCATCCCGCTGCCACTGGGATGGTGGGTGACGTGGGACACCCGCCGCCCTGCTGTGATGGTGACAGGGACACGGGGGGTTGGCCGTAGCTGATCTCTGGTCGCCATGTGGGTCAGCAGTCCCATACCCTGGTGGCACATCGGTCCGCGGTGCCACCCCGGGGCTGGCACAGGGCTCCCCGTGCTCGTCCCCGTCCTCGTGGCACATCGGTGCCCAGCCCTACCCTGGCCCAGCTCCCACCCCTGGGAGTTTCCGCCCCCACCGAGGGCACCGGCACTGGAGAAAGGCTTTTATTCGTTAATACAAGAATAGATCTTCTGCAATAAATACCCTAATAAATAACATCTCCAATAAATAAACACGCGTAGACGCACCGAGACGGCGGCCATGGGGCTCCGCCCCGCCCCCGCCCCCAGGACAAGCCCCGCCCCCAGGGCCAGTGGGCGGGGCCCTCGGCTAGCTAGGCAACGGTGGGGATGGAGGCGGGGCCCCGGGCACCCAGCTGTGCGGGCGGTGTGGGCGGGGCTTACTGCACTGGGGGCGGGGCCTACTGCTCCCGGGGCGGGGCCTATTCCTACGCAAGGGAGGGTTGGTCCGTTCACGGCCGAGCGGGGCTTACTGCTGCCGCGGGGCGGCGGGTGGGACAGCACGGCCGCGGGGACAGCACGGCGTCACCACCCGCTGTGTCAGCGCACCGCAAGGTGATGGCAGGGCGGCACTGGCCGCGCCTGGGGGCAGGAGGCCGTCCCCCGGGGCGTGGCGGGGTGATGGGACACCACGGTGGCCCTCTGGGGCCGAGCGCCCGTCCCTTAAGGCGCTGTGGGGCGATGTGGGGAGGCCTGCGGGGGCTGGGAGCCCTGGGCCTTAGGGCTCTGTGGTCAGGAGCCCCATCCGTTAAGGCACAGTGGTGATGGGGGGATGCCGGGTGGCTTTGGTGGCACTTTGGGATCAAGATTCCCATCCCTTAAGACCTAGTGGTGATGGTGGGGGCACGGAGTGGCTTCGGTGGCACTCTGGGATCGGGAATCCCATCCATCTGTCAAGGCACGGCAATATGTGGGGTGGTTTTGGTGGCCCTTTGGGATGGAAAGGCCATCTGTTAAGGCATGGCGGTGACGTGGGAAGGCTTTGGTGGCACTTTGGGATCAGAAGACCTGTCCCTTAACGAACAGCAGTGATGCTGGGGATGTGGGGTGGCTCTGATGACACTCGGGGGATAGAAAGGGTGTGGGGTGGCTTCGGTGGCACTTCAGAGTCCAGAGCCCCATCTGTTAAAGCTCATTGGCGACGGCGGGGACGTGGAGTGGCTCTCGTGGCACTTTGGGATCAGAAGACCTGTCCATTAACACACAGCGGTGACGGCGGGGACGTGGAGTGGCTTTGGTGGCACTTTGGGATTGGGAGCTCCATCTCTCAAGGCACAGCGAGGCGATGAGGAATACGTGGGGTGACTTTGGTAGCACTGTGGGGTCAGGATCTCCGTCTGTTAAGGCTCAATGGTGACAGCGGGGGCACGGAATAGCTTTGGTGGCACTTTGGGATCAGGATCCCCATCCGTTAAGGCCAAGCAGTGACACAATGCGGCCACGGCCGTGGGGACCCCCTCAGTGGGGTGGGGGCCCTCAGAAGCCCCTGGCCTCGATGCGTAGCGTGACCACGGCCGGCGGCACCTTCTTCTTGAGGCGGTTGAAGTCCTTGGCCGAGCGCCACAGCCACGTCTGCAGCTCCTTCAGCAGCCAGAAGTCATCCATCTTCTTCAGAAAGTTGTTGGGGGCCGCGGGGGTGCCGGGGGGGGGGCGGGGGTCCGGCGGGGCCGGCAGGCAGCGGGTAGCCCAGGGAAGACATGACGCCGGCGATGCTGAGCACCAGGCCCTGCAGGCTGGAGCAGAAGTGGCCGAGGCGATGGCGCAGCTCCACCGTGCCCACCTGGCCGTCCAGGCCGCGCAGGTAGCACAGCAGGCGGCTGTAGGCACGGTAGTTGGCTGCCAGGCGCGCGTTGTCCGTCAGGCCCCGCCACAGGTCCAAGTCCACCGTGGCGCTGGGCACCCGCTCGGCCCGTGCCAGCCGCGGGGGGTTGAAGTCGGGCTCATTGAAGGGCGGGCCCAGGTAGTTCAGCTGCAAGGAGGGGAGGAGGTGTCAGGGCGTCGGCGTGTCCACGGCACCCGCGTCCTGCACACCACAAGTCTCTGTGCCCATGGTGACAGCGGGGGCATGGAATAGCTTTGGTGGCACTCCACGCCCCCCGCCCCCTTGTCTCCCTGCACACGATACACCCCACGGCCCAGACTTTTGTGTCCCCTGCGTGAATATGCCCACCGTGTCTCCCTGTCCCCATCTTACCCCTGGTTTCCACATTCCCCTGCCCATCACGTCCCTCAGCGCCATGCCCACCACGTCCCCACGTTCTCCATGTGCCCCCACATCCTGGGTTTCCACGTCCACATCCCCTACCTGGACACGCCCACCACGTCACCTTGTCCGATCCTGCCCCTGGTTGCCACGTCCCCGAGTTCATCACGCCCCTGAGCATCATGGAGGTCCCCAGTCCTCCATATGTCCACATTCCAGGTGTCTGCACCCACATCTCCCACCTGCCCTCCACCTCCAGGCAGATGAGGCACCCAGGGGAGCTCAGCCAGAGCTCGCGAGCAGTGTGGAGACAGCAATTCCACCCTCACCATTCCCACAGCAGGATCAGCAGCAGCAAGGGGGGGCACATCAGGGCAGAGACAGAGAAACCTCCACCTGGGCTGGTGCAACTGGCAGGCAGGGAGAGGTGGGGGGGGGGGGGGGATGACAGGGGTGTGAAGATGTTCACACCCTGTGCCAGGACCAGAGTCCAGGGCCTCCGGCACAGGGCGGCTCCCCTGGCCACTGCCCTTGTCTGATGAGGCATTTCCTTGGCCTCCAGCAAGGGTGGAAACGCGCAGCCTCGTGCATACAGGTGTACTCCCACCTACTTCCCAGTGCTGTGCCCTGGGGATGCTGGAGGCTCCCCGGGCTGGGGGAACGAGTAGTTTAAAGGGAAGGGGCAGTGGTGTGCTACTCACGTAAGTGCCGGCAAGGGTGCGGAGCTGGTGTTCCAGGTAGCGGGTCAGGTCGTAGGTCTTCTGGATGGACTGGCCAGCACCCAGCTCCTCCGTGCCGTTCAGCGCGGGCACCGCTGGCAGATTGCAGAGCGCGGCACACAGAAAGGCAAAGATCCCCCAAGAGTCTCCTGTGGGGACACGGCAACTCAGAGGGGGTCCTCCTGGCAAGGAGACCTGGGGCACCCCAGGGCGGTGCGATGACACCTGGGGTGCTGGGGATGCGGCAGTGCTCCCGTAACACTCCACTGCCCACCCCACCTCCCCTGACCCCCCAGGGGGTGCGGACCCAGGGCTTGCCCACGGCGCCTTCTCCACCCATGTGGTGACAGGGACCGATGACTGGGGGCTGCTCTGCCCCAGGGCTCTGGCACAGCGCTGCCGGGACCTCAGGGACCCTGTGCTTCCAGCATGCTCATCACCGCCCTGCATATGGGGAAACCGAGGCAGGGAAGGGCTGGGCATGGAGTGGCAGTGCTCGGCACCCAGCACAGGGAGCGGGGAGCAGTGCAGCAGGGGCCTCAGGGACGCCGGTGTCCCCATGTCATCCCCACCAGTGCCACCGTGCCCATCCGGTATGGCCTCTACTCTGTGCGCTGCCGACCGTGGGCTGCAGAAACAATCCTTTATATGGTCTCGAGTGAGTGCTGCTTGCTGTGCTCCCGCCGGGACGCCCGGGTTATATTTGGGAACGCCGAGTCACCTACCACCAATGCCGAAGCGGGCTTGGTTGCCTTCCTAAGCACAGCACGCCGGGCGCCCCGCAGGGCTGCAGCAGCACATCCCATCCTTGTCCCTATCCCCATCCCTGCCCTGCTGGGAGCCAGGGGCCAGGCAGGGCTCGAGGCAGCTGGGGCGTGGAGCAACCTTTACCGAGGCCTCTGCCAGGAAGACCTCAGCTCGGCACGGCACAGCCTGCAGTGGGCTCCCCAGGGAGGCGAGGGCGGCTGGGAGCCCCGCAGTGCCCTCGTGCGTCACCGCTCCCCGTCAATCGCTGCTGGGAGGCTTGGGAAGTGAGGAGCAGCCAAGCCCCGGTGACGCACGTGGGCCCACGGGGACATCCCGGCTGCGGCAGCACCAGCTCCAGCATGTGGCACGCGTCCCGGCTTTGCCCACCCAGCACCAGGCTCGCCGTGGTGCATGATGCCCCGCAGGCACGCAACGTGCGCAGCACAATGTGCGTCACACACACGTGGCACAGCGTGCATGGAAACACCGGGGAGACGCACCACGGAGCAGTGCACGCCGTGCAGGGTGTCCCAGTCACGATGTGCCGCACGGCAGCACGCACAGCAGTGACCACACGGGTGCCACCCCGTGCCCGTGGCTGTGCCGTGCGGAGCTCCCAGCGCGTGGCCAACCCGCGGGTCCCGGCGTGGTGAGCCTGGTGTGCGCCGCTGTGTGCGTGCGAATGAGCGTGTGAGCGTGGGCTCCGGGCGGCAGGGGGGCCGCGTGGCGCTGACTCACCCGCCCCCGGGTGTTTGCTTTGGCTCGGCCCCGGCGCGTCCAAGCCCGGCACAGGCGCTCGCAGCCCCGCGCGGCTCGGCAGGGCTGGCCGGACCCTCGCCCACCACCAGCTCGGGTTTCCAGAGTGGGATTTACACCCGGCCCCAGGCACCGCGTGGCCAAGGCAAACAGAGCTGGGGGGGGGGGGGGGCGGGACAGGGAAGGAGACAGAGCTGGTAGCTCCCAGGCGAGGATGAGGATGTGGGCACTGGGGTGTGGATAACCAGAGCCGGGCAACGGTAGGAATGTGCAGCCACGGTGGTGGCAATGACCTGACCGTGGAGCAGCACTGCTCACTCAGCGGTGGCCTTCTGGCCCCAATGGCTCCCATAGCGGGAAGCCCTGTGTGGCACAGTCACTCTCCCCTGCCCGTCTCGGGTGGAAAATGACTCAGCACCAGTACAGGCAGCAGCCGCGTGGCCCCGGTGCCAGAGGGAACGGGGAGACCAGCACAGCTGGATCCCAGTGATGTCAAGAGGAAGAGCCCAAGGGTTTCAAAACCGCCCCTGGCGAGGGGCCAGGATGCTCCCAGCCCACGTAAGCAAAGCACAGGGCAGCTCCGGGGCAGGTGGAGAGCTGAGGTGGCCCCCCTGGCGGCGCACGTCACCCCCCACACACGTGTCGGACACTGAGGGGGCCAACGCCAGCGTCAGCAGGACAGCTCATCCGACCGTACCCCTGTGCGTCACGGCAGGGAACGTCACCCGTGGGTGGCCTCGGAGGCGCGGGACAGAGCAGAGCTGTGAGCCCCCCCCGCCGAGCAGACCCCCCATGAGCGGCCGCTGCCATTGTGTGTGCTGAGCTGTTCCCCGGGCACGCAGTGGGCAGCGAGCTGCTGGGGTCAGGCGTGACCGCAAGCCGCCGGCGCCGCTTTCCCAAAAGCACTGAGCAAAGCAGAGCGTGGGCTGGGGGAAGGGGACCCCCGCCCCCTGAACCAGGGAGCCGCTCTATCTGATGGGCTAGCAGCCAAGGGACAGCAGAGCCCTGCACTGTGGGGCGGAATGGAGCTGGGATGTCCCAGCGTTGAGCACGGCGTGGAGGAGCGGGGACGCAGCAGACAATGGCAGTGGCCTCGGCTGCCCCCAGCGTGGCTCTCCCCACGTGCCTTTGTGAGGATGGCGCTGACAGCGACACCTGCGCCCCGCATCCCTGCGGTCCCCAAGTGTTGGCAGGAGAGAGGCACGCGTCCTGCCCTCACTGTGCTTCGACACCCCTCAATGCATGTGGGGAGCAGAAGGGGCCCCCAGACCCACCGCAGCCCCAGCCACAAGGACCTGCGCCATGCCCCACTGCCTCACTGAGAGTGAAGCCACGTCCCAGATGGTGGCCAAGAAGTGTGCAGGAGCACAGGGGTGCAGGGGGAGACCGGCCCCATGCCCCCCCGGCCGTGCATGTACTCGCAGCTCACACTGAGTGTTTACATCCTGTCTCCTCCGTGTGTTTATAAATGCATCCGTGCACGGGAGACTCCAGCGAGGCCGTAATTAGCGGGGCCTGGTTTCCCATCTGGCCCCAGCCCGCAGCACTGTGTCACCCCCCTCCTGCCGGAGATGGGGGCTCAGCCCGTAATCCTGACCAGACCCCGCACCTCGGGCCGGCGCGCCCACCTGGATCCCAGCGGCACCAACGGCGGCAGAGCCCCATGCGGCCCACCGGCACCCTGTACCCCCACAGGCACCCAGTGTCCCTGCCGGCACCGCCGGTGCCCCAAACCCCTCCCGTGTCCCCAGCGGCGCCGAGGGCCATGGAGCTGTGCTGGGAGCGGCAGCGGAGCCAGGGACAGTGCAGCGCCAAAGGCGGCCTGGCCCCTCTCCGGCCTGCAGCGGAAGCAGCTCGCGGGGGCCAAGAGCGGGGGGACCGGGGGCTCCCCTGCGGGCAGCACGAGGTGCACGGGGTCACCGTTAAGGATACGGGCGGACGGTCCCGGTGCCAGCCTGTGTGGCAACAGAGAGCCCCACTGCCACCCCCCATCCCCTGCTGCCTCTGGACGCGCTGCCATCGCTGCCGGCTTCCTCCAGCACCCTGTGCCAAGGGGACACTGGCAGAGGCAGGACCGGCGGCTCCAGCGGAAGCCCCGTGATCTGTGCCAGCCACGCGTGCCCCAGCAGTGCCAGGTATGGGTGCATACCCATCGCTGGTGGCACCTGGAGCCGGCAGGGCTGGCACGCTGGATGTCCCAGCATGGGCACAGCTCCACGTCCCCACTGCGATGTGCCCACTGGCACTCGGTGGGCACCCAAGGGGCTGCAGCGTCGGGCTCGCTCCCAGCTCTTGTGGCTCGAGGCAGGTGGGCACAGGGCAGGGGGTGATTTATGGCGCACCGTGCCACTTAGCAGGGCATAAATCTTCCCCGACGCAGCCCTGTAAGCAGAGCTCTCCGCATTTCCCTTCGGAGGCTGCTGGCGGGCTGGGGCTAATGCAGCCCAGATGTGTGCAGGACCGTGCCCTCACGCCGCCTGCTAACGAGGCGCAGGGACACGGCTTCCCGGCAGCAGCACGGCGGCCCTGAGCCGTGTCTCCGGGCTGTCACCGGGCCGCTCTTGGCCTTGACCGTGGCAGCGGCTCTTGGTGCCGCCGGCCGTGCCGCAGGCTGAGCGCAGGCCACAGCCAGCAGCCTCCCAGTGCCACCGGTTCGCCACCACCTCCGCCGCGTCGGGCCGGGATTGGGGAGCAGCGGGAGACCCCCGGCCACCAGCCCCACTCTTCCAGCTCCCCCCGAACGGCTCCAGCTCCATGGGAGCCAGAACAAAACGTGGCCTCGGCCTCGTGTCCCCAGTCCCAGGGCCGCCAGCGCCCACAGTTTGACCTTTTAAGGGTTGTTTTCCAACTTTTTCCCTGTCCTTTCCGTGCCCGGCAGCCCCGCTGCCCTCAGCTCCCCGTGGCCCCAGGGTAACAAAGCCGTCCGGCGGCCGCAGGGAGCTCCGCAGAGGGGGGAATTTCCTGGCACCCTGAAAGCGGCCGCCGCGTCCCACCGGGTATCGCCCTCTGCGGCGCCCGCCTGCCCCACGAGTAAAACCCAAGCCCGGGGACTTTCCTTTTTCCTCCCCTCTGTCAGTCTCAGGTTTTAATTCTCCGTGCTAAGCAGCGTTTCCCTGCCCGGTAATCACAAACATGCATGGAAAAGAGGCAACGAGAGAAAGGAAAAAAAAAAAAAAAGAAAAGAAAAGAAAAAAAACCCCGAAGAGCAGAGGGGGGAAAAGCCTTAAATCAATCCCGAAGCCAGACGGACGTTTGAATCAAATCGAGTTACGGCCGGCGGCAGTCGGCGCGGCGGACCCCCACCCCACGGCCCCGCTCTTACCTGGGGGCTCCCCAGCCACATTTAGCATAGTAGAGTCAGGGCGCGGGTCTGCGGGCGCGGGGAGCCCGGCAGTGTGCTGCTGCAGCGCTCAGCCCCGCGCCGATGGACACCCGGCCGAGGTTGCTGCTCCGCTCTGCCCCGGCTCTCCTTTGGCTTTTTCTTTTTTTTCCTCTCTCCCTATTTGTTTTGGTTTGTGTTTGCTTGGGTGTTAGGTGGCAGAAGCGGTCTGGGCTGCGTGTTTCTGGTGTGTGAGTGTGTGCACGGTTCGCACCACGCTCCGGCTCCCTTGCTTGCTGCCTTTCCCCCTTCCACCTCCCTTGATTTGCTCTTTTGATTGGTGTCCAGGAATGCAAGAATAAAAAAACGCGAGCTTGCATACACCCTCTCTCCAAGCTGCTGCCTCTTTTTTTTTTCCTTTTTTTTTTTCTTCCCTCTTTTTTTTTTTTTTCCTCTCAAATTCAAGTGTTAAGCAGAACCAGGTTGCTTTCAAGAATGTATTTGATGCAATTGGACGCAAGAACGGGCTCCATTCATTCCCCTCCCTCTCCCCGGTGCTCCCCCAGGGCTCCCCCGGCGTGCTGGGCAGGCTGTGGCCGCAGCGGGCTCCCCCGGGGCAGGGAGCAAACCCCGAGTGCTGGGGGTCTGCGGGGGGGTGGGGGTGGGGGGTGAGGGGGGGGGAAGAGAATCCCTCTCCGCATCACCCCCCGGGTGCTGGCTGCCTCTTGCCTTTTGTTAGTGGCCGCGATGGGGAGCAGGACGGGGCAGCGGGCGGGGGGCTGCTTCCTACCTGCTCGGAAATCCATGGGGGCAACCCGGGGGGTGGCAGCGGCACGGGGTTGGGGGGGGTCCCGCCCGTCGTGCCGGGGGTGCTGTGGAGCTGCTTGCGCCGGGTCCGAGCTCCGCACTCCCATTTGTCGGCCCTGCTCCCCGCGGGGGCCCGGGGGCGGCAGGCCGGGGGCTGCGGGCTGTGTGAGTGATCTCGGCACTCCGGAGCGGGGATGGCTGGCGGGGGGGCGTGGGGTGCCAGGCAAGGGAGGGGGGGAGGCGGAGAGAGGCGGCGGAGGGGTGGAAGGGCGGCAGGGAGGGCGGGCAATAGGGGGACAGGGCAGCGCGGCTGGACAGACACGGCTCCACGGGCCACCGGCGTAACCCCACTGCTTTCTTCTGACAGCAGCTCCGGGGCAGCGGCAGGTGAGTGAGCACCGGGGCGGAGCCCCTCGGGAAGCACTAAGCAGTGGGGCCAGCAGGTGACTGCGGCCAAGGACAGCGTATACAGCCCGGCATTGCCCCGCACACCAGGCACCTTCCCACTGCTCTCTCCCCCCACCCAGCATCTGCCCCGTGGGGCTGCCAGCAGCCGGGGTGATGATGATGGAGCAGCCCCAGGAAGGAGCAGCCCCGCACTGGTTGCCACCGGCATGCAGCAAACAAGGGGGAATTTCATACCGGGGATGCGGGGCTGGCACCCAGGTGGGCGCACAAAGCACTGGGTGCCAGCTGGAGACACACGGCCAGAAGACACAGCCTTTGTGAACCACACACTGCAGCAGGGCACAGCTACGGCAGCCCCAGTGCTAAGGGGAATGTCCCCACCGCTGCCAGCTGCCCCAAAGCACTGGGGAGTGCCCGGCAGGGCTGCAGCTGCAGGCACAAACGTGACACCCCCGCCCCTGCCCACTTGCCAGGGGACCCCAGGGGCTCACCCCACAGCACTGGGGAGCTCCCCGCCTCCCCCCAGCCACCAGAACAGGGCTGCCTGCTGACACGCTGTGCTCAGGCTGTCTGCTTTCCTCCTCGGCCTTCAGACCCCTGGAATGCAGGTCCGGGAGGGCCGTGCCCCTGCCCACAGCCACGTCACCGGCAGCCGCTTCGCCCTCGCCTCCCGCCGACGACCTTTTGCAGTACCGGGAAGGGTTCTGACCCCGAACACCCACAGCCCCGGATGCTGGGAGGCTTCCCCATTGTGCACAGAGGAAGGCAGCCGGCTCCAACTGGTGCCCAGGGGCGCTCCGGCCATCCCCGCGCTGGGGGCAACTGGTGGGGAGCTGCTGAGGGCCCAAAGGCCTCGGGGCCCCGTAGGCAGAGCAGCCCCCGTAGGAAGAAGAGCAGCCGCGGCAGCGGAGCAGCAGAGCCGACCCACGGCACTCACCCACAGGCACTGCAGACAGCCGAGGAGCCCCTCCGCGCTGGGGCTGTAGGAGGGCCGCGGCACCGAAGTTGGGCTGTGGGAAACCAGAGAGGCCCGGAGGAAGCCCGGCCTGAGGCGGAGGGCCTGAGGGGAAAACCGCGCCCGGGGCGGCGCTGCGCGGCACCCCAACCGGCCCGCGAGTCCCCACCGCCTGAAGGGAGCGCACTCGGCCTCTCCCCGCCTCGGCTCCTCGAGGCCCCATTGGCTACATGGCACGTCGCTCCGGCCGCTCTCCAATCCTCGGCGGCGCCCGTGTTCCACCACCCAATGGAGAGCGGGCCGGCCGGAGAGGGCCCGCCCCCGAGCGCGCAGCGGGGAGGAGGGGGCAGGGCTGGGGGCGCGGCCCCGCCCCCGATATCACGTGAGGCGAAGCCCGCGGCGTGGACGCCGTCACGGGGCCGCGTCCACCAATGGGCCGCCGGCGGGGGCGGGACGAAGGCGAGCTTCCGCCCAATGGGATTGCGGCGGGCGCGGGAGCGGGGAAGGTGGCGGCGCGGCGCGGCGGCGAGGCGGGCGGGGGCTCCGCGGGGCCGGTGGGGGCGCAGGGGCGGGCGGGGCCGCGCGGGGCGCTGCCGGGGGGCGCTGCCGGGGGGGCGCTGCGGGCGGCGGACGCGACCAGCGGGCGTAGGGGAGGGGGAGGGGCGGGGCGACCGTCCGGCCCCCGTGGGGGGCGGGGGGCGCGGCCTGGCGAGGGGGCGGGGCGGCCCTCCACGTGCTCTCCCCGCATCCCCGTCGCCATGAAGTGCGTCATCGAAGGCGGCAATGTGAAAGGTGCGACGGGGAGGCGGAAGGGGGGGGGGGTTGGGGGGTGCCGTCTGCCCCCATCTGACCCCCCCCCCCCCCGCCTTCCGCCCTCAGCCCTCGGCCACGCCGTGCACGCGCTGTCCCGTGTCGGCGACCACCTCTACCTGGAGCCCTCCGACGCTGGGGTAGGGGCGGGGTAGGGGCGCAGGGGGACGCCGGGACGTGGCCGCTTCCAACCCCCCGGTGCCCGGTGCCACCCCCTGTCCGCCCTCAGCTGTCCCTGCGTGCCGCCAGCACCTCGCGCTCCGCCTTTGCCTCCTTTCTCTTCGTGCCTCTGTTCTTCCAGCGCTATGAGCCGGGCCCCCCTGGCACCCGCTGCAAGGTGCTGATGAAGGTGCGGACCCTCCCCCCCCCCCCCCAGCAGCCCCCCCTACGTGTGTCCCTCCGGCAGGGACGGGCCGTGATGCTGTCCTTACCCCCAGTCCTTCCTGGGTGTGTTCCGCTCGCTGCCAACTCTGGACAAGTCGGTGGAGCGCTGCCTGGTGCTGCTGCGGCCCCGCGCCGGGCGCCTGGTGTTACAGCTGCACTGCAAGCACGGTGAGTGGGAGGCGAGGACGCTGGGGGGGGTCACGGGGGCTGCAGCCGGGCGTTAACGGGGCTGTCCTGCAGGTGTCACCCGCACCCACCAGCTGGCCTTCCAGGAGTGCGAGAGGCTGCAGGCCGTCTTCGACACGCAGTGCTGCGCCAGCCGGCTGCGTGCTCCTGCACAGTGAGCGCTGGGGGTCGTGGGGTGGGGGTTACCGGGGGGGGTTTGGTGCTGAGTGCCTTCACTGCAGGCTGCTGGCGGAGGCAGTGGTGCACTTCCCGCAGACGCTGGCAGAGGTGACGCTGGGAGCTGCTGCTGGGGGTCGAATCGGGCTGCGCAGCCACCTGGAGGAGGGCAGCGGTGAGTGGGGATGTGGCACGGGGACGGGGAGGGGTCTGCCGGAGCTGGTGGTGACAGCCCCGCTGCAGAGCCTGGCAAGGCCATGGTGACAGAGCTGTGGTTGGCGCCGGATGAGTTCCAGGAGGTGGCGGTGGTGCCCGGCTCCCGCATCACTTTCTGCCTCAAGGAGTTCAGGGTGAGTGTGAGCGTGACCCTGTGCCCCGCGGCCCCTCAGACCCGCTAAGCCCCCTCTCCCCCCAGGGGCTCCTGAGCTTCGCCGAGGCCTCCAGCCTGCCCCTCACCATCCACTACGATGAGCCCGGAAGGTAGGAGCCAACGCCACGGCGTCCCTCGTCCACCCAGAGCCATCCTCCAGGTCTCTCCCACAGTCCCCGTGTGCCCCCCAGGCCGGCCATCTTCACCCTGGATGACAGCCTGATGGAGGCACACCTCGTCCTGGCCACCCTCCTGGACCCAGAGAGCGACTCACAGCCACCCCCTGCCACCAATGGGTAACGTCCCGTTGCCATCGGTCAGGATCAGAGTGAACCGCCCCACGCTGCCAGCAGCAGGGACTAGTGAACAGTCCTAACGCTGCCCGACATTTACTCACTCACTGCCCCCTCCAGCCGCGTCTCCCACCCGCCTGCCCCCCCCGATGACTTCGCCGACGACCTCGAGTCCTACATGGTGGCCTTGGAAAGCAGCGCCTGCGAGGGGGAGGCGGGGGCACCCCCCAGCCCCAACTTCTCCCTGCACACTCCTCGCCCTGCAGAAAGCGACCCCGAGGAGGAGGAGGACGGAGCTGTGCCAGGGACGCCCCCTCACAAGAAGGTGTGGGACGGGCACTGAAACGGGGGGAGGGGGCAGAGGACTGGCACGGACCTCTGACCCTATCCATGTCTTTTCACTCCCCAAGTTCCGCTCGCTGTTTTTCGGTTCTGTGCTGACGCCGGGGGGGCCTGGCCCAGCCCCCAGCCAGGAGGTGCTGGCAGAGGACAGCGATGCTGAGTGCTGAGAGCCCCCGTTCCGATGCCACGGCGCAGCAGCTGGCACTGCCTGGCCACGCAGGATGATCCCAAAGCCACATCTTAAGACCCATTACAAGTTTATTCCCCAAAAAAGCCTCCTGCCCCGCCTCCACTGCCATCCGAGGGGCGGGTCCTGCCCCAGAGGGCACGTTTGGTACAGTAGAAAGTGGCAGGGGGGGCAGGATCTTACAAATAAAAAACGAATGGAGAGAGGAGCGACCTGGTGCTGGGGCTGCTGGCGACGGGCACTCACTTCTTGGCTTTGGCAGAGTTGCGTGGCGGGGTGACGGGGCGGCCGGCGGGGTTCAGCCCACTGAATTGCCCATACTTGCCCTTGTTCTTGTCTGCCGGTTTCAGAATCTGCAGGGAAGTGAAGGGTGAGCAAAGGGGCCCCGTGTGCTGCCCCCTCCCTGGCAAAGCCCTGACTCACCTGGAAGGAGCACATCAGCGTCTCATCCACGCTCATCATGGCGCCTGCGTTGTCGAACTCCCCACAGTAGTTGGGTGCAGAGAAGAGGGTGACGAGCTGGCGCTTGGCAAAGAACTCGTAGCCATCCTCCACCACCTGTGGGGTGGCAGCACTCGGATCTCCCTCTGTGCCCTGTCCACGGGACCCACAGCCCCCCCCCCCCCCCCAGGGGACAGCATCCCCTTCAAAAGAGCCCGACCGCATCCTCAAGAGCAAACGTCCCCTCCTGGGAAAACCTCCTCTGGTATGGAGGCCAGGTGAGGCCTGACCCCAGTACCTGGTGTGCCCGGCAGATGAGGTCCAGGTCGTGCTTGTGCAGGAACTTGGCCACCACCTCAGCCCCAAAGGTGAAGGAGACGCCGCGGTCGTTCTCGCCCCAGCCCTGCACATCCTTGTCAGGGTCAGACCAGAGCAGGTCACACAGCAGGCCCTGGTCGGGCACGTCCGTGGGTCGCATGATGCGCCGGATCTGCTCCATCGACTGCAGGTCAGGGGACAGCCCTGCATGGGATAGGAGCGTCAGCTTACGCCGTGGGGCAGCCTCTGGACCCAGGCGGCAGCCCCCAGCCCTGTGCCCACCTCCATGGCAGCAGAAGATCTTCTCATCCACAATGGCAGCAATGGGCAAGCAGTTGAAGCAGTCGGTGAAGGTCTTCCACAGCTTGATGTTGTATCGCCGCTTGCCTGCGAGGCAGCGGAGCGGGTGCTCACAGGAGCCCTTCCTGTGGGCTGTGCTCCACCCTCCCCACCCCCCGGTGTCCCACACCGCACACGGGCTGGCAGTGAACCCTCCAGGGGGCTGGGAGGCCATGGAGGTGGCCGGGATGGGGGCGTGAGGTCTGCAGGAGACGGAAGAGTTGCAGACGGGGACGGCAGCGGGGGCTTTGGGCTGGCTGTATGTACGGGGTCGGCACTGGGGAGACGAGGCGGGGGGAGTCCTGTTTGACAGCAGTGGGGTCGGTGTGGCACTCACACTCGTCATAGAAACCGTAGATGCGGTTGATGCTGGCACATTCGTGGTTGCCACGCAGCAGGAAGAAGTTCTCGGGGTACTTGATCTTGTAGGCCAGCAGCAGGCAGATGGTCTCCAGCGACTGTTTGCCCCGGTCCACGTAGTCACCCAGGAACAGGTAGTTGCTCTCGGGGGGAAAGCCCCCGTACTCAAAGAGCCGCAGCAAGTCGTAGTACTGCCCGTGGATGTCACCTGTAAGAGGATCGCAGGGGCCGCACGGTGACGCTGGCAGCCAGCCCACCCCCCCCCCATTCCCCCCCCATCCCCCCGGCCCGCTGCTCACCGCAGATCTTGAGGGGGGCCTCCAGCTCCAGCAGGATGGGCTGGCTCAGGAATATCTCCCGTGACTTCAGGCACAGCCCCCGGATCTCGTTCTCTGTCAGCTGGACGTTCTTCCCGGGCCGTGAGCCTTGCACTGTGCGCGGGCGGCCTTCAGCAAAACCCACTCCACCCCCGGAGAGCCCCCGGAGACGGCCGTGCCCCAACAGTCCTGCACTCCCGCACAGCCCCTCACGGCCCCCCGCTCACCGCAACCCCTCTCTTTCCCACAGCCCCCCCCCCCCCGGCTCCCCGCAGGCCCCGCGGCCTCCCGATCCCCCGCGGCCCCCCGGCGCCCCGCAGGCCCCATCCCCCACACAGCTCCCGACGGCCCCCCCGCAGGCCCCGGCCCGCAGCCCGGTTCTCCGCCCCCCCCTCGCGGCACAGCCCCGGCCCTTCCCGCCCCCTGGCCGCGCCTAAGGTCGTCTCGGAGCCCGAGGCCCACCGCTCACCCTCCAAGAGGCGGCCGATGATGGAGTCGAGGTTCAGCTTCTCGGTGTCCGCCATGGCCGCCGGACGCTGCTTCCCCCCCCCGCCCCGGCCCCGGCCCCGCGGTCATAGAGAGCGGCCGGGGCGAGCGGCGGGTGGGGAGAGCGCCCCCTGCCGGATCGGAGGCCGCGGAGGCGCGTCGGGGCTCCGCGCTCCCACGAGGCGCCGGCGGGGCGGCCGCGCGGGGCCGCTGTGCGGTTGCCCGGAGGCTGTCGCTACCCTCGCGGTGCGGGGACGCGCGTGGGGAGCCCCGTGGGGACTCGTGCCAGCGGTGCCGCTTGTGCCGCCGGCTCCACCTGCGTCACCTGTGCCATCGGTGCCGTTTGTGCGCCCCCCTCCCCCCCCCCCCCCCCCCGACGTGCCATGCGGGCCGTGCGGTGCCGCCAGAGCCTGGCCCGGCGCCCGTGGTGACATTGGTGACATTTCAGCCTCGCGGTGTCAGCTGCGCTGCTGTCCCCGGCCGACCCCAGCAACTGGCCCCGGCTCTGGTGCCTGGCTCGGGGCTGCGTGCCCCGCTGCTCGTGTCCTGCGTCCCCGTGTCCCCAAATGCGCGCAGCCCCACATCCCTCCGTTGTCACATCCCCGTGCCCTCGAACCCCGGCGTCCCCATCCCGACGCTCCTCTGCCTCCACGTTCCCCTATTGTCACATCCCCGTTTCCCATATCCTTGCGGTCTCCTATCTCCATATCCTCCCCCCCACCTGTTGCCACATCCCCATGCCCCCGTCTCCACGTATCCTCATACTCCCAAATCCCCGTAACCCCATACACCTTCCTCCCCACGCCCCCACTCCCCCCATCTCCATTTCCCCACCCTTCTATGCCCCATATGCTCGTGCTCCCGCGTCCTCATCTCCACGCCCCCATAGTATCCTCACACCCATGAATCCCGCACACCCCGCACGCCCCCCGACCCCTCTCCCCCCCCCCTCCCCGCCCCGCCCCGCGCCCTCCCCCGGGGACGCCCCTCTGCCGCTGGAGGCGCCTCCGCCGCCGGTGCACAACGGGCACAGCTCCGCGGGCACCGCCGCCACAGCCGCCCGACAGCGACAGCGACAGCGACCGCCGGTGGGTGCGGGCGGCGGCAGCGCGACGCGTGTCCGTGGGTGGCGGCGTGCGCTGTGCCACGCGTGTCCTGCGGTGAAATCGCGGGCAGCCGTCGCGCTAAGCCGGGGGACGTGCGGGGCGGCACCGCGCGGCGCCGGGGACGGGCGGCTGGAAGCCGGGGACAATGGGGCTCTGTGCAGCTAAGCCGGGGCACGGGGCTACCCCTCTGCCAGCGGCCACGCGTGACTGCGGGGCACGGCTCGTCCCCGTGGGGCCGCGCGGCCGCGCGTGCCTCAGTTTCCCTCCGGGCGCACCGTGGCACGGCGGGGTACCGGCGGGGCTGCCCGCGCAGGCTGCGCCCCGCTCACCGTGACCCCTCTGCCGTCTCTTGCAGCCCTCCGACGCCCGCAGCATGGTGAGTGGCGGCCCCTTCCCCTTCCCGGCGGGGCTGGGTGGTGCCGGGCGCTCCGTGCGGCAGCGCCGTGCCCACCGCCTCCGCGTGACCCCGCGGGGACAAGGGGACGCTTTGTCCGGGGGCTGGCACCGCTCCCGGGCACCCCGACACCGCCGCCCCAGCGACGTCCCGTGGCTGCCCGATGCCCCCCCTGAACCCGCGGCCCCCGTGCCCGGCGCGGTGCCCGGCGCGGTGCCCGTCGCGGTGCCAGCTCGGCCGTGCCCTCGGACAGATATCGGTGGACCGGCTGAGAGAGGAGCAGGCTCTGGGCATGAAGGAGCAGGAGTGGGCCGGCCCCGAGGCGCTGTGCCCGGGCTGGCAGGAGGAAGAGGTGTCTGACGGCGAGGGACCCGAAGACAGCGGGCACCCAGACCCCACCGCCCACGCCTACGAGGTGCTGCAGCACACCCTGCGCCTGGAGGGGATGCCCCTCACCATAGACCGCACCGGCCAGCCGCGCACCGGTATGGGTATGGGGGGCACGGGGTGGTGGGGTGGTGGGATGGGGCGGTACGGGGGCTCGGTGTGGCCTGGGGATGCCGTGCCAGGCTGGGGTTGTGGTGCAGCGCCGTGGTGCCAGGCTGGGGACCCCGGGCTGCTGAGAGGTGGGTTGGCAGCAGGGCGCAGTGCTGCTGTCTCACTCCACATTCTCCTTTCTTCTTCTTTTCGCTCGGTTAGCGCGGCACACCTGGCCCAGCAGTTAAGGGAGCAGGGAGTGGTGCTTTCGTTGCCGTGCACAAGCGTTATCGCCTTTGGCAGTGGTCAGCTGCTTCAAGCTGCACCCCGAAAAAGAATGCTTGTCCCCATTCTGCTTCTCTTTACAATCACGAGCAGCAGTCCTGTGGCACGGTGGCACCCACCACTCGCCCCCCCGAGATAATTAGCAGTTGTCAGTTAGAGTCTTATCACCACAAATGCCTCACGAAGCGAGCTTTGAGACAACAAACAGTTTTGTCTTTTGCAGCTGAGCTGGGGACCGCGGTGCTGGGTTGGGGTTGGGGTTGGGGTTGTGGTGCTGGGCTGGGGTCACAGTGCCAGGGCTGCTCACACGGGGTGGCAGCAGGTCCCACGCACCACACCACTGCCTTGCCGCAGGATCCGGCCCACTGGATATGACTGTGTGCGTACTGGGCTCCCCCACCGCCTTCCTGCCCGTCTTGCTGGAGGGTGGCACCCGCTACCCAGGTGAGTACGGCCCTGTCCCCCCTGCCCAGCACCCAGCAGCCCCCCCGGTGCGCGGGGACACAGCCACTGCTCATCCCGTGCCACCCACAGGTGCCATGGTGCTGTGCCTGGCGCCTGCCTGGGCCAGCCGCGTGCCCTCGGAGACGTCGCCAGGCTCGTGGTCCCTGCTGCTCTCCAGGGGGGTCTCCTTCGAGGCAGGGGGCTGCACTGCCCTGGAAGAATTTGTGCCTCCCCGGCGTGCTACCTACGTCACTGGCACCTTTGGGTCCGAGGGCAGCTGGGAGGGTGAGCTGGCCCGTGACCTCAACTGCCCCACCGGGGGCTCAGCATTGCTGACGCGCTGGCTGGAGGACCCCCTGCTCTCTCGCTGGTTGCTGTCCGCCCGCGCCGGCCTGACCGTGCCCCCCACCCTGGCCTTCATCACGGGGCTATGGGAGACCCTGCCTGAGGAGCCCGAACCGCCCGGGGTGCACCTGGTGCGGCTGCAGGACCCCCAGGGCCAGGAGAGCCTGGTGCGGGATGAGGTGGGCGCCTTCCTGGAGGGCAGCAGCATGCAGCCCTACGACCAGGTGGGCACAGCAGGGGGGATGTGGCACAATGCAGGGGACAGGGGGGGGGGGGGGGGTGGGGGGGCGACATGGTGCTGTGGTGGAGTGGCACAGGGTGGAACAGTGCTGGGGTGGAGCAGGATGGGGTGACGTGGGACAAGGTGACGTGGTGCTGTGTGGGACAGGGGCGGCAGGGTGGTGCAGGCTGGTGGCACGGGGTAATGTGGCACCGCATGGGGCAGGGTGGCACGCGGTGCTGTGAAAAGGGTGGCATGGGGTGACGCTGCCCCCTCCCCCCCACACACACAGGTGGCAGTGCGGCTGTCAGGGTGGCGGTGGCGTGGAACGGACCCCCACAGCACCCACAGGAAGGTGGAGGGCGAGGCGGTGGCACAGGCGGTGGCAGCCCTGCTGAAGGGGCTACGGGAGGAGGAGAGCATCCTGCTGGAAGCCCTGGTGCCCACCGCCCGCCTGCCCACGCTGCCCCCACGTAAGACCCCCCTCGGGTACCCACCGCCCAGGAAGGGCCTCCGGGGGCTCCCTCGTGTCCACCCCTGGGTGGGGGGTGGCCACCTCGGACTCAGTCCCTAAGGGTGGGGGGAAGGCCATCTCCTGCCCCTCCCATCCCCCGGGCCGGGGGCGAGCGTGGCACTGGGGGGGACAGCCCTCGGCCCTTCCCGGGGGTACCGCAGGGTGAGCTGGGGGCTGCGGGTGGGGTGCCGCTGTCCCTGCCCTGTCCCTCGCCCCCCAGGCAGCGCAGCCCCGCGGCTGCCCATGGCCCTGCGCATCTGCACCGTCGTCTGCCGGTCCTGGGGAGACCGGCCCCAGCTCTGCCAGGTATGGTCTGGGGGGCGGGGCCAGCGGGGGCCACACCTGCGGGTGGGGTCGGATGCCCCACCTCCTTTCCTATAGCCCCTCCCCTTGGGCCGGGTGGGGCCGGGGGTGGCTGTGAGCATCCCCTCCCCCCCTCCCCCGGGCTCCGGGTGCCGGCACACGGCCCCACGCGTCCCCGGGCCCCGGCCGTTGGCAGCCCACATCCCTGCCTCGGGGACACCCACCCGCATCCCGGTGTCACCGGGTGTCCCCTTGGTGGCGCGTCCCCACAGGTGGCCTGCACTGCGGGGCGGGCAGAGGTGCCGGTGCGGCACGGTTCGGCGCTGCCCCTGGGCCTGGACTCCAGCCTGCGGCAGTGGGGCCTGGCAGATGCGGCACAGCGGCAGGCACTGGCGGGGCAGCTGCGGGAGGCCGCCGAGGCCGCCATGGCTGCCCTCCTAGCCGCGGAGGGCGAGCTGAGCCCCGCTCAGCGTGGCGGTGCCCGCGCCCACACCGACGTCCTCGGTGAGCTCTGACCCCGGGGCTGCTCCGCTGGGGGGCAAGCGGTGGCCTCGTGGCACTGAGCGCCGTGCCCTCTGCATCCCCGAGGTGTGGATTTCCTGTTGGCGTGCGTGGACGGCACCCTGGAGCTGGTGGCCCTCTCGGCCAACTGCCTGCGCTGCCTGGAGACGTGCCTGCTGGCTGAGGGCATGGGGCACGACGTGGGGCAGCCTGCCGGAGACGTGCCGCGGCTGCTGGCCGAGTGCCTGCTGCACCGGGCGCAGTGCCACCTAGTCGAAGGCAAGGACATCCTGCTGATCGGGGCTGGAGGGGTCAGCAAGAGCTTCGTCTGGGAGGCAGCACGCGAATACGGCCTGCGGGTGAGCGGATGGGGCCAATGGTAGGCTTCAGAGTGAACGCTGGGAGCTGCGGCTGTCGGTAGGCTTCAGAGTGAATGCGAAGCTAGGGGCGAGCAAAGAGGACCTGTAGTGGCTGGGGTCAGGGAAGCTGATCCTAATCCAGGGACTGTGGGGACCTGGTTGTGGTGGGAATGGGGGCGGAGATGGGGGACAGGGCTGAGGACAGCCTGGGTATGTGGGAACTGCTCTGGAGCCAGGGGTCTTAGGGCCAGGGATGAGGATGTGGGCGATCGGGAACTGGTGAGGACAGGGACAGGCTGGGTGCAGGACGGGAGCACCGGTAGTGCTGGGAACTAGATGGGGACGGGGGGACCAGGACTCAGTGGGGACAGGGACAGGCTGGGGACAGGGGCAGGGCACCGGGACCAGGGACAGAGGGCGATTCATCCTGGAGGCAGCCCACGATCCCAGCCCGAGGGTGAGGTGATGGAGCCACCGGCAGGCCTCAGAGCCAGCGCCGGGCGGCGTCGCCACGGAGCGGGCGTGCTGTGTCCCACCGCCCCATGGTGCCACCAGCTTGGTGCCGCAGATCCACCTGGTAGAGTCGGACCCCGAGCACTTTGCGGCGGGGCTGGTGGAGACCTTCCTGCCCTACGACAGCCGGGAGCACTGCCGCGATGAGGAGCACGCCGAGCGCGTGCTGGAGATGCTGCACGCCCGCGGGCTGCGGCCCGACGCCTGCCTGTCCTACTGGGACGACTGCGTGGTGCTGACGGCGCTGCTGTGCCAGCGGCTGGGCTTGCCCGGCTGCCCTCCCGCTGCCGTGCGCCTGGCCAAGCAGAAGAGCCGCACCCACCAGCACCTGCAGCGCTGCCGCCGCGGCCGCCCGCCTCCCGCCGCCTTCTCCGTGCCCTGCCGCCGGCTGCGCAGCCACGGTGACGTGGAGCGGGCGGCGGGTGCCGTGCCCTTCCCCGCCGTGGCCAAGCTGGAGTTCGGGGCGGGGGCGGTGGGCGTGCGGCTGGTGGAGAACGCCGGGCAGTGCCACGCGCACGCGGCCCAGCTGTGGCACGACCTGCGGGCCGACGCCGACCACCCGGGCATCGGGCTGGGCTGGGGCAACGCCATGCTGCTGATGGAGTACGTGCCGGGCACCGAGCACGACGTCGACCTGGTGCTGTTCGAGGGCCGGCTGCTGGGCGCCTGGGTGTCGGACAACGGCCCCACGCGCGTCCCCACCTTCCTGGAGACGGCGGCCACGCTGCCCTCCTGCCTGCCCGCCGACCGGCAGGCCCAGCTGGTGCGGGCGGCCCTGCGCTGCTGCCGGGCCTGCGGGCTGCGGCACGGCGTCTTCAACGTGGAGCTGAAGCTGGGCCCCGCCGGGCCGCGCCTGCTGGAGATCAACCCTCGCATGGGCGGCTTCTACCTGCGCGACTGGATCCGCGCCGTCTACGGACCCGACCTGCTGCTGGCCGCCGTGCTGCTGGCACTGGGCCTGCCGCCCGTGCTGCCCTCCCGGCCCGCGCCCCGGCAGCAGCTGGCGGGCGTCATGTGCCTGGCGTCGGAGCACGGCCGGGCCCTGCGCGGCGGCGTCATGGCGGCCCTGCAGGGCCTGCAGCGGCGCGGCCTGGTGCGCCTCAACCCGCTCTTCGAGGAGGCGGGCGGGCGCTACGAGGAGCCGTGCCTGAGCGTGGCCTGCGCTGGGGACGGCCCCGCCGAGGCCTGCGGGCGGCTGCTGGGGCTGTGCCAGGCGCTGGGCATCGACTCACCCCAGTACCCCGTCGGCCATTTCCTCTCCCACTTCAAATAGCCACGGCGGGGGGTGGGGGTGCGGGGCCGGGGCCGGGCTTCGCATCCCCCGGATCCTCCCCCCCCGAGGCCCACACCCCAATCTCGGCCCCCGCCGTCCCGGGGTTGAGGTGTGGGTTGTGGGCCTGTAGCAACGTGGCGGCCCTACAGCACCCGGCGTGGCCCTCAGCAGCAGCACGGGGGGCTGCGGCAATGGGGAGAGCCCGCAATAACGGAGCAGCCCATAGTAACAGGCAAACGTGAGGAGCCCCTCCGATAACCAGAGAGCGGGGGGAGACCCCACAGCAACGGGCAGACATGAGGAAGAATGCAGTGCGAGGAGGGCACGCAATAAGGAACGACCGTCACCAGACCCCGTAACGGCAGCTGGACAGTGGGAGACCCTGCGAGGGGAGACCCCGCAGCAATAGAACAGCATGGGAGACCCTGCAGTAGCAGGACGGCACCGGGAGACCCCGCAATAACGGGTGCACAGCAGGGATCCCCCGCAGAAACAGGAGACCCTACAGGAGCAGAGGAGCGGGAGGCGCCTGCGGTGAGAGCTGTGCGTGGAGGGATCCCGTGGGAACGCCCCATTGCCGGGGAGACCCCGCAGCAAGAAACCTGCCAGCAGCATAGCAGTGTGGGGGGGACCTCCCCGTGACACACAGCCCCGGGATGATGCCGTGTGACAATGCAGCCACTGCCACCATCAGCCCTCAGCAGCGACAGCGGTGAAACGGCATCTGCGAGTGTCAGCAAGAGACCCTACAATAACAGCAGCGACCCTACAATAACACACGGCCCACGTGGCAGCCGAAACCCTGCAGTAACAGCAGTGACCACAGCAGCCTGCGTAGTGACTGAGGCCTTGTAACAATAAGCCACATAGTGCCTGAGACCCTGCAGTGACAGCAGTGACCCCACAATAACACAGCCCACATAGTGCCTGAGACCCTGCAGTGACAGCAGTGACCCCACAGTAACACAGCCCACATAGTGCCTGAGACCCTGCAGTGACAGCAGTGACCCCACAGTAACACAGCCCACATAGTGCCTGAGACCCTGCGATAACAACACAGACCCCACAGTAGCACAGCAGTGCAGTAGCAGCCGGAGGCCTGGCTGGGGGCCCCTTCTAGGGGTCTCCTCCAGCCTGACCCCCCCAGCACCCCTCGAGCCGTGGAAGAGGCACGATCCCAACCTGGGCTGGGGGAGCACCCCTAGGGCCCCGTGCACCAATAAAGGCTGCAGAGCTCCAAGCGGTGCGTCACCGTCCGTGTTTATTTCGGGGAGGTTCCCCTCCCAGCGATCCCCAGTCGGGGCCACGTGCGGCAGCGCTGACATTTGGGGCCGACCCCTGCCCTTTGGGGGACACCCGAGCCGCAGGGGGCGGGGCTAACGCTGGGGGGCGGGGTTAATGTTGGGGTGTGGTCAAGGCTGGGGGGCGTGGCCAGGGCTGGGGGCGGCGCCACGTGCTCGGACTCCACGTCCCGGGGTGCCCCGCGGCGGGGATCCCGAGTCCCCCCCCCGTGACGCGACGCGGCCGTGACCGGGCGGGGCCCGCGGGTTCGCTGCGGCGCCGCAATGGCGGGGGTGTTCGACATCGACCTGGAGACCGAGGAGGGGAGCGACGGGGAGGAGCCCGAGCTGGGCGCCGTGAGTGCGCCGGGGACGTGGGGACATCGGGAGGGGGGGGACACGGCGCGGGGACGGCGTGGGGAGCGGGGAGATGGGATCGGGAGTGGGGACAGGGGAATGGGACGCGGTGGGACTGGGGACGGGGACACGGGGACGGCGTGGGAATCGGGGATGCCGGTAGAGGTGACTGTGACCTGGTGGGGACGGGGACAGCTGGGGGAGGGGGGGAGTTGGACCTGGTGGGGAGAGGGATGTGGGATAAGGACAGGGTAGGGGTGGGGTGGAGGTGAGTGGGGCTGCGTGGACGTGGGATGGGTGTTCAGGAGTGGTGAGGAGCTCTGGGACCCGGTGGGGATGAGAGGTGGTGATGGGAGGGCTGGGACCCGATGTGGGTGGGGATGAGGGACCTGGGATGGGGTTTTGGGGGGGGGGGGGGGAGCAGGACCTGTCCCAAGGATGAGGGACAGGGCAAAAGCCACCGTGCTGAGTGGCACTGATGCCGCGTCCCCACAGGAGATGGAGGTGGAACCCCGGGGGAACGGCCTGGAGTGAGTGTAGGATGGCACCGGGGTGGCGCTGAGGGGCGGCTCCGAGGGGGCCCCGTCCCTACTCACCCCTCCCCCCCCCCACCGCCACCCCCGCAGGCCTGTGGGGCACTACGAGGAGATCGAGATCTCAGAGAGCAGCGTCAACAACGGCCCTGAACACATCGGGCCCCACTGCTTCGAGCTGCTGCGCGTCCTGGGCAAGGGCGGCTACGGCAAGGTGGGGGGGCTTTGGGAAGGGGGGGCTGCTCACGTGGCGGGGGGTGTCAGGACGTTTGCCCCCGCTGCCCCGCAGGTCTTCCAGGTGCGTAAGGTGCAGGGCACCAACACGGGGAAGATCTTCGCCATGAAGGTGCTGAAGAAGGTAGGAAGGTGCCACAGAGCTCTGCGTCGCTGTGGGACCCCACCCCCCCCCCCCATCGCTGTGTGACGCCCTCCCCTCACCGTGTAACCCCCCCCATCCCAGGCTAAGATCGCCTGCAATGCCAAGGACACGGCGCACACGCGGGCTGAGAGGAACATCCTGGAGGCCATCAAGCACCCCTTCATCGTTGACCTCATCTACGCCTTCCAGACGGGCGGCAAGCTCTACCTCATCCTGGAGTGCCTCAGCGGTACGAGGGGTTGGGGGGGCACGCACGAGGGGGGCACGGCTCACGGCCTCTTTGTTGCAGGTGGGGAGCTCTTCATGCAGCTGGAGCGTGAGGGCATCTTCCTGGAGGACACCGCCTGGTAGGGGCGGCACGCGGCCCCATGTATCCTCACGTGTCCCCACGTGTCCTCAGCCTGGAGGAGGGCACTGGGGGGCCACCGGCTGCTGCTCACCCCCCCCATCCCACCATGGCACAGCTTTTATCTCAGTGAGATCACGCTGGCGCTGGGCCACCTGCACTCCAACGGCATCATCTACCGTGACCTCAAGCCAGAAAACATCATGCTCAACAGCCAGGGTGTGTACAGCATTGGGGGGCGGGGGGGGGGGGGGCTGCACCGTGCGGTGCCATTCTGACCCCCTCCGGTATCCCCCTAGGTCACATCAAGCTGACGGACTTCGGGCTGTGCAAGGAGTCCATCCACGACGGAGCGGTCACCCACACCTTCTGCGGCACCATCGAGTACATGTGAGCAGGGGGAGGGGTGCCAGGGGAGCCCGGGGGGGGCCACGCACTCAGGTCGTCCCTCCCGTTGCCCAAAGGGCCCCGGAGATTCTGGTGCACAGCGGGCACAACCGGGCGGTGGACTGGTGGAGCCTGGGTGCCCTGATGTATGACATGCTCACCGGATCGGCAAGTCACCCTGGGGGGGCGGTTGGGGGGGAGGGGGGGCGCGTGGGCAGCACGAAGGGCTCATTGTGGCCGACCCCCTCTTGGCAGCCCCCGTTCACGGCCGAGAACCGCAAGAAAACCATAGACAAGATCTTGAAGGGGAAGCTGGTGCTGCCCCCCTACCTGACGCCCGATGCACGTGACCTGCTCAAGAAGGTGCGTCCTCCATCCGCACCCCCCATCCCATCACCCCCCCCCTCCCCGTGTGTGTGTGTGTGGAGGGGGGCAGCTGGGACCCCTATGTCCTTTCTCTCGCAGTTCCTCAAGCGTAACCCCAGCCAGCGTGTTGGTGGGGGGCCGGGAGATGCAGCCGATGTGCAGGTAGGGCTATAACGATGTTCCTCTCCCCCCCCCGTTCTCCCCCACCTCTCAATGTAACATCAGTTCTCCTGCAGAAGCATCCCTTCTTCCGGCACATCAACTGGGAGGAGCTGCTGGCGCGCCGCCTGGACCCTCCCTTCAAACCCTGCCTGGTACCGGGGATGCTCTGGGGGGCAATGGGGTTGAAGGGAGAGGGGGGGGGGAGCTCAGAGGACGGCAGCCGCGTTCCTCCCCCCCCACGCAGCAGTCGGAGGAGGACGTCAGCCAGTTCGATGCCCGCTTCACGCGCCAGACCCCCGTGGACAGCCCTGATGACGCCGTCATCAGCGAGAGTGCCAACCAGGCCTTCCTGGTACGGGGGGGGTGCACGGGGAGAGGGGGTCCCGACCCCCCCAGCCCCACGCTCTGCCATTCCCTTCCTCCAGGGCTTCACTTACGTGGCCCCCTCAGTGCTGGAGAGTATCAAGGAGGGCTTCTCCTTCCAGCCTAAGGTGCGCTCCCCCCGCCGCCTCAACAGCAGCCCCCACACCCCAGTCAGGTACCCGTGCCAGGTTGGGGGGGGGGGCACTGCGGGAAAGCTGCCCCCCCCCCCATCCCCCTCACCCCCCGTCCGCCCTCTGCAGCCCGGTGAAGTTCTCCCCGTTCGAGCCCTTCAGGCCTGCAGAGCCCATGGAGCTGGGGCTGGGGGGCGGCACCCCGCCCGAGGGCACGGCCCCGCTGCCTATCGCCTCCGCCAAGAAGACGCGGGGGGGTCGGGGGCGGCCGCCCAGGTAGGGGTGTGGGGGGGAGGGGAATCGGGGAAACGGTGCCTTGGGGCGAGGGGGGGCCGGGGCTGCAGGGCTGCGACCCGGCCGGGCTGCGTGTGCCCATTAAAGCATCAATCAGTGCGGCTGCGGCGTGCTGGGCTGGGGGGGGGGGGTGCCTAAGGGGGTGGGGGGACGCGCCCTGCCCGCCGCACCACGCCGTGTCCGCCCGGAGGAGCGTTGAGTGCTTTATTGGGGCGGTGCCCATCACAGCGCGGTGCTGTCGTGCGGCCGCGCATCGCCCCACGCCGCCGTCCCCGCGAGGCTGTGCGCGTCGCCGGGCAGTGCGTGGGGCTGCTCCGCCGGGCGCTGCTCCTCCTCCTCCTCCTCCTCGTCCTCCTCCTTCTCCTCCTCCTTCTCCTCCTCCTCCTCCTCCTGCGGGGCCGCTTCCTCTCCGCCTTCCTCCTCCTCCTTCTCCTCCTCCTCCTCCTCTTCTTCTTCCTCCTGGCGCTGCTGCCTCTCCGCGCCCCACGGCATCAGCTCCTCCGCTTCCGGGGCTTCGTCCCCTTCCCCGTCGGGCTCGGCCGCGCTCTCCCGGCCCCGCAGCTGCCTCCATCGGCCCCGCAGCACGGCCAGGGCGCGGCGTCCCGCGGGCCGGGGGTGGTAGCGGCCGTCCGACAGGCGGCAGAGGTGCCGCCAGGCCAGGGCCAGCCCCACGGCCAGGCACAGCAGCAGCCCCAGCAGGGCTCCCACCGCCCGGTCGCTGCGGCTCGCTGCGGGCTCCCCCGCCGCCGCCAGACCCGCCAGCAGCAGCAGCGCGGCCGCGGGGCGCCGGGCGGCGTCCTGGGGGAACGGGACGGGTCCTCCTCAGTGCCCGCAGCGCTCGGCCCCGCGGGCCCCCAGGCCCCGACCCAGGGTGGGGGGCTGCCCCAACGACCCGTGGGTTTTTCCCCTCCCCCCAAAAGCAGCGGCCGGAGAGGGGGAGCCGCGTGGGAACGAAGCGCAGCCCTCTCCTTCGCTCCTCACCCCCAAATCTACAAGGGGATAACCGCGGATGCGTGAGGCCGTGGGCACCCCAGGATCCCCCCTCCCTGCTTCGTTCCCGTTCTCTGGGATGTTCCCATTCTCAGGGATGCCCTACCCTGCCCCGTCACCCCCTCTCCCCCCACTCTGTTTTTGGGGTGCTCACCATCCCCGAGTGCGGCTGGAGCAGGTCCTGCTGCTGCGGTGTGAGCGGTGCAGGGGGGCCCCCAGCACTTCCTGCCCCCCCGGCAGCGGATGTATCGATGCGGGGGGGAAGAGGGGGGGAAGGAGGGTGACGGCGGCTGCACCTGCCACCCCCCCACACACAGCCGAAATGCACCCAGCAGCCGAGAAACCCACAGCAATGCATCAGCCGGGGTGAAGAGTGGGAGGGAGCACGGCCCTGGGAACACCGACCCCGATTACTGCTGTGACAGTTTGTGCCTGAGCCCCCAGCTGGAGCTGCTGCTCCTTCTTCCATCCCCACCGTGGGCAGGGGACGTGCACAGCCCCCCTCTCCCCCCCATGCCCCACAGCAAAGCCCCGGTTGCCCTCACACCCCCGGCCTCACCCAGCACTTTTATTATAAAGAGCTTTTATTTGGAGTGAAAATATAGATTTGGACCCTGCCCTGGAGGGAGGGCAAAGGGGAAGGGGATCCCGTGGCTGTGTCACGTGGTAAAGGGAGATGACCCTACCCAACCCTGGGGGCACGGGGGGAGGGGGCGGGGGGCTTTAGTGTTTGATCCCAAGGACCTCCCTAATAACCCTTGCGGGCCACCGCGGGGCGGCAGGGGGCAAAGTGGTCCACGATCCACAGGTGGGCAGCACCCAGTAAGGCAGTAGGGGGGAGGGGGAGCTGCCGGGGGTGGGAGGGGGGGGGGGGGGGGGCTGGGGAGATGGAACGAGGGGCACCAAGCGGGGGGGGACAGGACCCTGAGTGGGGGGCGGACACGAGCCCTGGGGGACAGATATAACCCCAAGGGAGGACGGGAGGAGGGCTCAGGGGACGGAGGTGTGGTCCCCGGTTGCGGGGGGGGGGGGGGGGCAGCCCCCACGCAGTCACTGGGTGGGGGGGCCGGGTTGCCCCTAGACGTGTCCGTTCTCCAGGCGGCTGAGCTGCTCCTCCAGGCGGGCGATGCGCTGGCCCTGCTCCGCCACGAGGGCTCGCAGCGCCGCCACCTCCTGCAGCACCTCGTCCAGCCGCCCGCCCGCCTGCGAACCGGGCACGCAATCAGCGCCGTCACCGGGGCCCCGCCCACCCCACCCAAGGCCACGCCTACTCGGCAGGTCACGTGTCTCAAAGACCACGCCCCCTCAACGATCGCGCTGATCAAAAGCCACGCCCACCCGCCCAACGACCACGCCCACCCACATAAGACCACGCCCCCCTCTACAGCAGTGCTGCTCAAAGCCACGCCCAGCCCACCCAACGACCACGCCCACTTCAATAGCGCGTCCCTCGCAGGCCACGCCCCCCCGAGGCCACGCCCCCAACACTCACCGCGGGGCTGCCGGTCCCGGTGCTCAGGGCCGGGGGTGCGCTGAGACGGGAGCTGGGGGCGGTGGGCGCCGGCGCGGCGCTGGCGGTGGCGGTGGCGGTGGGGGCGGAGCGGCCGTCGTGCAGCAGGGAGTGGCGGTTCACCTTCAGCTCCCTCTGCTTGCTGGGGACGTAGGCCTGGCGCAGGGACACCAGCAGCGGCCCCGCCGTCTGCCCCGCCACCCATTCCTCCGCCTCCAGAGCCGGGTCGGGGCCCGCCGTGTCGGGGTACAGGTCGTCCTGGAACAGGTCCGACTGCACCCCGCAAGCGGCGTCACCCAGGGGACCCCTGCGTGGGGACCTGTCCTGCCCAGGGAGCTCCGCCCAGCCAGGTGGGGAACCCCCACCCAGCGCCCCTGTGGGGACTTCCACCCGGGGACCTCCCCATCTGCCGCGACCTGCGTGGAGACCCCCGCCCGGCCCGAACGGGGGCCCCCAACCGGCCCCCGAGGTCTCTCCCCAGTTACCGTGCCCTGCTCTGGAACCCCCAGCCGCCTGCCGTGGGTCCCCCACCTGGCCACAGTGCAGAAGCCCCTGCACGGAGACCCCCACCCGCTCCCCCTAGGGATCCCCAAGAGCCCCCAGTTGCTACGCCCTGCCCTGGCACCCCCACGCAGTCCACCTGGAGACCCCACCTCAACCACTGCGTACTGCCCAGGGACCCCCGCCCAGCCGCCAAGCACAACCCAAGCCCTTCTCCCCCCACGCTTACCCACCTATCACCCCTTGGGATCTCCATTCCCAGGGCCCCCCTCAACCCAACCCCCCCCCCCCCAGCAGTCCCCACTCACCTTCCTTGGCACCGTCATGATGATGGGCTCACACTTGCGCTCATGCAGCTTGTAGAACCTGACGAGGCAGGGCGAAAGGGGTCGTTACAGGGGGGAACGTGGGGACAACGGGGAGGACACGGGAACCCCCCGGCACCCCTCAGCCTCACCTGGCTATCTCACACTTGCTGACGTCCAGCCCACGCTTGGGCATCCAGCCCATGCCGCGCTGCGGCTCTTTGCTGGTGAACGTGTTGAGGAAGTGGATGTAGGGCGGCTCCTCCGTGATCTCGAAGTAGCGGATGCTCGAGTCGCCCTACAGGCAGCTGGTGAGCACGGGGTGGGTGGGGAAGGGGGGGGGGGGGCACGGGAAGGGGGCGTGCGGGGTCATACTTTGCCACAGACGTAGACCACGTTGGTGTCAGGGTCATAGAAGGGCAGCAGGGCCCCGTTGCTAGAGTCCAGCTCCTGCAGACCCATGGGCTCCTCCAGGTTCTCCTGGGGAGCAGAGCATCAGCCCCGTGCTGCAGCCCCCCCACGCAGCCCCCCGAGGGACCCCCGCAGCCCCTCACCGTGTCCCACAGCGCCAGCTGCCGCTCGCTCATGCGGCTGAAGCCGGTGGTGAAGATCTTGCCGTCAGCCAGGAAGATGGCACGCATGGGGCGTGCACCCTCGTGTGCCCTCTCTTTCTCCTGCAGGGTGGGGACACGGGATGAGGGCAGCGGCATGAGACAGGTGGGACGCAGCGTGAGGGCAGCCACGGTTCACGAGGGATAGGGAAAGTGCGCTGAGAACGAGGGATGGGGACAACCCGGGATGCGGGATGCCGGGGAGGGATGGGAAGTGCCCTGGGGACGAGGGGTGGGGGCACCTCGGGAATGCAAGGCAATGGGGAGCATCAGGGAACAAGTGAGGCCAAGGAACTGGGGGCACGCAAAGGATACGGGAGGGACGTGGTGTGCCTGGGGGACAAGGGGCAGGGACATCCCAGGGTGCAGGGTACGGGGGAAATAGGGAAAGCACTCTGGGGACAAGGGATGGGGGCATCTAAGGGACGCAGGGTGGCAGGGGGATATGAGAAGTACATTAGGGACGAGGGATGGGGACGCTCAAAGGATGATGACACACTGGACCAGGCTGCCCAAGGAGGCTGTGGATGCCCCATCCCTGCAGGCGTTCCAGGCCAGGCTGGATGTGGCTCTGGGCAGCCTGGGCTGCTGGTTGGCGGCCCTGCACACAGCAGGGGGTTGGAACTGGATGAGCACTGTGGGCCTTTTCAACCCAGGCCATTCTATGACTATGGTGAGGAGTACCAGTGAACACCCGGGGACAAGGAACTGCAAGCATCCAAGGGCTGCAGGGAGCGCCCGGGGACAAGGGATGGGAAGCACCCGTGGCACACGGGGATGCTGCCACTCCGCTGTCTCACTCACCAGCAGCACAGTGCCGCGGCGGGGGTCGATGACGCGCACGCTCTTGTCCTTGCAGGCGGTGCAGAAACGGCTCCCATCGCGGCTCCAGCTCACGCTGTAGATGAGGTCGGGGTGCATCCCCTCCAGGCGGTACAGCTCCTCTCCCGTGCCCACGTTCCAGATCAGCACCACGTTGTCACAGCCTGCACGGCGCGGACGCGGCTCGCCCACCCGTCCCAGCATCACCCAGCGCCCCGTGCCCCCCCCGCACTGTCCCCATACCTGCACTGAGCAGCACGTTGCGGGTGCTGGGGTGCCAGGCGATGATGCCCACGCGCTTCGAGTGCCCCTCCAGCACCACCACCGGCTCCGTGAGCGGCTGCACGAGGCCCCCCTCGGGCACCTGCCACACCTGTGGGGGAGGGAACAGCGAGAAGGTGTCCTCTGTGCCGCGCCACCCCAGTGTCCCCTTTGCCATCCAGCCCTCACCATGACGGTGCAGTCCTCGGAGCCGCTGGCAATGACGTGGTCGTTGTGCGGGCACCACTCGATGTCTAGCACAGGGCCTGTGTGCCCACACACGGTGGGGTACGACTTATCGATGCGGCCGGTCTGGGGATGCAGGGACAGCGTGAGGGGTGGTCAATCCTTGTTCCATCTGAGCCTCACATCCCCATCTCAATCAACCTCAACACAGCCCCAGCCCCATCTCCATGCAGCCCCATCTCCATCTCAACCCAGCCCCTTCCCATCCCATCCCATCCCATCCCATCCCATCCCATTCCCATCCATCCCATCCCCATCTCCATTCCATCCTTGTTCCCATCCCGTCCCCATCCCATCCCCAGCCCCAGCCCCATCCCAAGCCTTCCCCATCCCATTCCATTCCTATCCCTATCCCACCCCATCCCCATCCATTTCCATCCATCCCCATCCCATCTCCAACCCAAGGCATCCCAAGCCCCAGCCCCAGCCCAAGCCTTCCTCATCCCCAACCCCATCCCAAGCCACCCGCATCCTTTCCCATCCAAATCCCAAGCCACCCCCATCCTATCCCATCCCATCCCCATCCCATCCCATCCCATTCCCAAGCCATTCTATTCCCATCTTGTCCCCATCTCATCTCCATCACCACCCCCGGCCCCATCCCAAGCCTTCCCCATCCCATTGCATTCCTATCCCTATCCCATCGCAACCCATCCCATTCCATTTCCACCCATCCCCATCCCCATTCCATCCCCAGCCCAAGCCACACCCATCCCCAGCCCCATTCCATCCCCACCCAAGCCATACCCAGCCCCAGCCCCATCCCAAGCCTTCCCCAGCCTTCCCCATCCCCAAGCCCATCCCAAGCCATCCCCATCCTATCCCATCCCATCCCCATCCCACTCCCAAGACATTCCCGTTCCCATCCTGTCCCCATCTCACCCCCATTGCCATCCCTAGCCCCATCCCAAGCCTTCCCCATCCCCATGCCATCCCATGCCTATCCGTATCCCATCCCATACCCATCCATTTTCACCCATCCCCATCCCCATTCCATCCCCAACCCAAGCCATACCCAGCCCCAGCCCCATCCCAAGCCATCCCCATCCCAAGCCATCCCCATCCTATCCCATCCTATCCCCATCTCATCCCCAACCATTCCCATTCCCATGCTGTCCCCATCCCCACCCCATCGCCACCGCCATCCCAATCCCAAGCCATCCCCATCCCCACACCCATCTCCATCCACGGCCATTCCCAACCCAACCCACCCCCGTCCCATCCCCATCCCCAGCCCACCTTGTGCAGGGGCAGCACCAGGAAGGCTCCGCCGCCGCTGGCCTCCACGATGATGGCCACGAAGGAGGGGTTGACGGCGCAGAAGGTGCTGTCCCAGGTGACGCGGGACACGCGGATGTCATCGTAGCACTGCTCCGTCTTCACCGGCTGCCCAAAGACGTGCCGGAATTTGCTCTGCCGCACCACCTTACGGAACGACATGGCTGGGGCGAACCCCGGCCCCACGTCACCGGGGGGGGGGGGGATGGGGACCCCAAAACACCCCTCCGAAGCAGCAGCCCCAGGACGGGTCGCCCAGCAGGCGGCACTGAGCGGGGGGCTCAGCCCCATCGCCCGCCCCGGGTAAAGGGCGCCGCTGCCCCTCCCTGCACGAGCGGGAAACCAGCGCTGGGCAAACAAACCCTGCCCTGCCTGGGCGTGGGGTGTGGGTGTGGGTGTGGGGCAGGGATTGGGCACAGGGAGGGAGGGGGACGGCGACTGGGATGGGAAGCGCTCCTCCGGGGATTGGGTCGTTCTTCTCGGGTGGGGGTCACCCCTACGGGGGCAGAGATGGGGATGAGGATAGGCTCTGTAGGGATAGGGTCATTCCTCCCAGGAGAGGGATGGGGACGGGGATGGGGACGGGGTTGTTCTTCCCAGGATGGGGAGAAGGACGGGATGGAGTTTTCCTATGGGGACGGCGCTATTCTTCTCAGGATGGGGAGAAGGACAAGGATGGAGATGAGGGCAGAAATGGCTACTTTGGGGACAAGGATGGGGAAAAGGGATGGCTTTGTAGGGACGGGACCGTCCTTTGTGGATGAGGGCAGGGATGGGGATAAGCATCAGCTCTGTGGGAGCACGGATGGGGACAGGGATTGCTCCTGTGGCAACAGGCTGGTTCTTCCCATAATAGGGATGGGGACGGGGATGGAGAGGGGGAGAGGGTCGGGCCCTACAGGGACAGCGTTGTCCTTTGCGGATGGGGATGGGGATGGCTGCGACGGGGATAGGAACGGTTACTGGGACGGCGAGAGCCCCGCTGGGGACAGGGGTGGGGACAGGGATGGGGTCAGGGCTGGGGACAGGGATGGGGACACGGACGGGGTCAGGACCGTCCTTCCCAGGATGGGGCCGGGGATTGCTCCGCTGGGGACGGGGAAGGGGACGGTCCTCACAGGGACGGGGATCGCCCCGATGGGGACACGGACGGGGCCGGGATCGTCCCTCCGTTATGGGGACACGGACGGGAGAAGGGACGGGGGGAGCGGCGCGGGGATGGGGACGGCGCGGGGGAGACCCCGGAGCCGCCCGCCCCGCACTCACCGGCGGCCGGGCCTGGCCGGTTCCGGTGCCGGTACCGGGACCGGGGCCGGAGCCGGCGGTCAGGAGGCGGGGCGGCGGCACGGAGCGGCGCTGAGCCGGGAGCGGGCGGGGGGGACAGGAAGTGAGCGGGGCGCCGCGCCTGCGCACTGCGGCACGGAGCGCTCGGGGGCGGGGCCACGGGAAGGGGGCGGGGCCGGGCTGACGGTGTTATCGTGCCAGGGGGCGTGGTCATACGAGGGGGCGTGGTCGCGGGAGAGGGGCGTGGCCACGTCGGGGGCGTGGTCGCGGCGGCGCACGTGGAGTCCAATGGCGCAGCGGCAGCCCGTAGTTTGCATCCGTTCGGAGCCCGCCCCATTGCTCCCCAGCCCACTGTCCCACTCCCCCCCTCCATCACGCCTGGCCCCCCTCTTGCCTCTGTTTCCCCACTCTACCCCACAGCATCATCCCCTCTCTTTTATGCCACGTGGCATCCCGCTCGTGCGCCCCATCTCATCCCTGCCCCATAGTCCGGGCCGATAAATAGCATATGGCCTACTGTAAGAGCAGCGTGGGTGTGGGCTTGTGCTGGGGAGCTCCTGGGCTGCCCTATATGTGGGGATGGGTGGGAGGGGCTCCTCCCTGGTGGTGAGACCCCTGGTCTATTTTCCCGGGGGGGGACAGGAAGCTGCTTCCAAGCAGGGAGGAAGCGGCTCTGCCATCTCTTATGGGGACAGTTGCTCATCTCCCCACCGGGATCCCTACTCCCCGTGTGCTGGTTCTATAGGGTGGCTCCTGTGGGGTCACAGCACCAAGGCTGGGTGTCTCTGGGCAGATGGAACCTCCTGGGGTGGCCGTGTTGGGAACAGTGCCACGGTGTCCCCATGGGGGCATCCCCATGCCAGGCACCGTCTTCCTGCCCACATCTGCTGAGCTGGGGCGATGTGACCATGGGGACACGGGGGCTGGGGAGGGGACAGGTGCTGCTGCTCACTGTCATGCTGTCCCTGCTGCAGCCAGGAGATGCGTGGGGGGCTGGATGTGGGGATGTGGGGACGTGGGGACGTGAGAATGGTTACCAACAGGTGTCTGGGATGGAGGCACAGGTGGTAGCCTTGGGGTGCTGGAGTTGGCTTGGTATGAGTGTGGGGAGGTGGGCAGCCCGTGTGTGAGGGCGCAGTGGGTGGCTCGTTTCCTGCCATGGTAATCACTACTAATTGGCTTTGCCCTCCCCAGGGAAGGGGGGGGGGGGCAGGTAAGAGGATTTCCTGGCCTCCTTCTTAAGGGCTGGCTGACCCCCGGCCCTGCTCCTGCTACCACCACCAACCCCCGGCCCCATGCCACGCTCGCGGGGGGACAAGGGGGCCCCCAAGAACACCGAAGCCTCTGGCAAAGGGAAGCGGGGGGAGGTGGGCGAGAGCGCCCCCAAAGCCCCTGAGGCGGGTGGCCCCCCAGGCAGCCCCGACGCTGAATCCCGGCACGGAGGCCACGGGAGGAAGAACAGCAAGAAAGGGGCCGGGGACCCTCATGCTGCCAGCACCAAGGCGTACTCACCATTCCTCAACACGGTGTTTGGCAAGGTGGGGGCATTGGGGGGGCGGGGGCAGCGGATGGAGGGGATGTGGGAAGCTGGGGATGGGGCTGGGTTCAACAGGTATGGAGGGGACGCGGTGCCGAGTGGGTACCATTGGGCAGAGTGGCGAGGTCTGGGGGCTCAGCTCCCCCTCTGTGGGGCTGGGGAGGGCGCCGTGCATTGGGGTTCACCGGGAGGGGGGAGCAGTGGGGCTGGGCTTGGGGATCTCCATCCTGTCACTCCAGGAAACACCTAACCTCCAGCAATGAGCCATGGGGCAGAACCCTGTTGGGGGCCCGAGGTCCCGGGCTGGGGGCACTGGGGCTGTGCAGGGAGAGGGGCTGATGGGGTCGGTGGGCAGAGGGGCCAGGCAGGGCTTTGTCTCCAATCCCTCTAATCCCTCCTGTGGGAGTTAATTTTGTCCCACGCTTAACAAAGGTGACACTGTGGTTTGCTTGGGGGGGTGGGGGGGCTGAGCCAGGTCTGATTCTACCACCACTACCCCTCTGTGCCCTGTCCCAGGAGCGGGAGCTGTCACCGGAGGAGCTGGACGGTGAGCAGTGGGGTTGGGGCATGGGGGGACACGGGCATGTGGTGCCATGGGATCAGTGCCATGGAAGGACCTGCCACAGAACGCAGTGCTGCGGGACACGGGCCATGGGATGGTGGGCCGTGGGGTCATGTGCCATAGAGGGACCTTCCATGGGACGTGGTGCCAAGGGGTGTGATGCCGTGGGACACGTAGACGTGAAGGGAGTCAGCATGGGACAGGATGCTGTGGGACATGGTGCTATGTGTTGTGGTGCCATGAGATGTGGTGTCATGGGGACGTGTGCCGTGGAGGGGTCTGCTATGGGACGTGGTGCCATGGAGGTCTGTGCCATGGAACGTTGCACCATGGGTACATATGCCATGGAGGCACTTAGCACTGGGCATGGTGCTATAGGACAGGGTATCGTGGGCTGTAGTGCCACGGGTTGTGTTGGGATGCACCATGGAGGGACCTGTCACGGGACGTGGTGCCACGAGAGGCGGTGCCATATGGCCACAGAACAATCTGCTATGGGAAGGGGTCCCGTGGGACAAAGTGCCGTGGGGTGAGGCGCCACAGTCCCATTCCTGATGGGTCCCCGTGCCCACCCATGCACGGAGCAGAGCTGCTGGATGCCTTCAAGGAGTTTGACACCGACCAGGATGGCTTCATCAGCTACAAGGACTTGGGTGCCTGCATGCGCACGCTGGGATATATGCCCACCGAGATGGAGCTCATCGAGATCTCCCAGCACATCAAGATGAGGAGTGAGTGCAGGGAGGGCCTCTGCAGGGCCGGGGCGGTGGCACGGGGGTATGGGGACGGGGCTGGGGCACCGAGGCCGTGCCTTCCCTTGGTACAGTGGGTGGCCGCGTGGACTTCGAGGACTTTGTGCAGATGATGGGGCCGAAGCTGCGGGAGGAGACGGCTCACATGGTGGGTGTGAGGGAGCTGAAGATCGCCTTCCGTGAGGTACGGCTATGGGGACACTACAGCCATGGGGACACCAGGGGGATGGGGACACCGGGGCCGTAGGGACTCCATGGGGGACCGTGGCCGTGGGGACACTGTGGGCATGGAGACACGAGTGGCATGGACACGGGGACACCCTGGCCATGGAGCATGGAAAGGCTGGGAGGGGACAGTGGCCATTGGGGAATGGTGACCACAGGGACGGCGCAGACGTGGAAAGACCACGAGGGGACGATGGCCACGAGAGGCACCACTGGTGTGCCAGGGACGATGAGCACAGGGAAAGCAGGGCTTGAGGGATGAGGAGAGGTGGGGAAGGGGCACGACGTGCGTGTGCTGCAGTTCGATGTGAACGGGGACGGGGAGATCAGCAGCGCAGAGATGCGGCAGGCCATCGCGGCACTGCTGGGCGAGCAGCTGAAGGCGCAGGAGGTTGATGAGATCCTGCAGGACGTGGACCTCAACGGGGACGGCCGCGTGGACTTTGATGGTGAGGTCCTGTTTCCCCTCACCCCCATTTGGGCACGGCGTGGGGCGATGCGTCCCCATGCCCGACGCCCGCCACATCGCCCCACAGAGTTCGTCATGATGCTGTCCTCCCGGTAACGAAGCTGTGGGGCAGGAGGGGGCCCAGGGCTGCCTCGTCTCCCCAGCACTGCCCCAGCCAGCAGTAGGGTTCAGAGTTAACGGCGGGAGACACAGCGGGGCAGGGGGGGCCCCCAATAAAGCTGCTTGCTCGGACTGGTAGGGTGGTGGTGCTCCTTGGGGGAGGGGAGAGGTGGGACGTGGGGCGGGGGAGGGGGTTGCTGCTATAAGGGGGCCCAGGGGACTGCCACCCCGAACGGAGACTCCAGGTGAAGAGGAGGAAGAAAAAGAGGAGGCCTCCCCCCATGGTGACACCTTCATCCAGAAACTCTGCCCGGTGGCTCAGTCAACAGAGGATTAGACCTCCTCATCTGACGGTCCGGAGTTCGAGCCCCTGCTTAGAGGCCGCCCCCTCTTTTGGGGCTGGAGGGGTCCCATCCTGGTGGTGACAGACCCCAAAGGGCCCCCACGGCACAGTGCCTGTGCTCCCAAAGCGCCCCAGGGGGGAACCCTCCCAAACCGACACGCGCACACACACACAACCGTGGTTGGGGCATCCACAGATTTTAATTTAGTTGTTTTCCTAGAGATAAGGAGGGGGAGGGGGGAAAAAATAATAAGAAAAAAAAAAGGCATCATATGCCCCCACTCACTGCCCCCAGGCGCCCCCCTCCCCCCCATCCACGGGGTCAGCTCAGCCCCGCAGAGTTCCCTCCCCCCTCCCCCACCATCCTCAGGCCGCTGTAGTGTTTAGGGTGTGGGGGAATGGAGGAGGGGTCCCTGCCCCGCTGCGATGCCCCCGCCGCCCCAAATGCCCTAGGAGGAAGGCACCGTGCTGGGGGCACCGGGGCAAGCACGGAGAGGGTGCCCCCCTCCCCCAACACAGCTCCCTACATCATAACCACTGTGGGGCGAGTGAGCCCGGCCCCCGGCCCCCCAGAGAACCCGAATGCCTGGCAGGGGGCTGAAATAACGGGGTGGGGGGAGAGAGACCAAGGCCAGCCTCGGGCTCGCCCCGATGCACTCCCTGGGAGCCGCTCCCGCTCCAGGGCACCGGGGCCGAGTGCACGTATGAGGGCAGAGGGGGGGGGAGCTCCAGGGGCCGGGGGGGCCAGCTTGGCTCCCGCTCCCCACCCCGGCATCAAGGTCAGTGTGGCTATGGGCTAAGGCAACCCCGGTGGGCGGGTGGGTGCCGACAGCACGGCGAGCTCAGAAAATGTCCGGGCACCCGCTCCAGTCCTGCTTCTCCTTGCTCTCCCAGTAACCCCCCCTGTAGACGTGCGCCAGCTCCTGGGTGACCGGGTCCTTCTTGCGCTCGAACCACAGCGGCTTGTAGGGGTCGTACGGGGTGCCTGCGGGCGCAGCGGGGCTCAGCGCCGCGGGGTCGGGGTGGGCTCGGGGGTCCCCCGCTCCCTCCTTACCGTCCTCGGTGGCGCGGGCAGCCTCGGCCTCGCGGCGCTTGCGGGCCAGGCGCTGCTTCTCCTCCAGGCGCTGCTTCTCGGCGTTGGCCTCGTCCCAGCGGCCGTTCTCCATCAGGCGCTGGTCGGGGCGCCGGCGGCTGTCGGTGGGCGCCGTGCCGCTTTCGGGGGCGTTGAGCGTCAGCGCCAGCTCCGAGAAGTAGTACATGTTCTCTGCGTACTTCCTACACCCGCACGGAGCTCAGCCTCCCTGCGGAAGGGCCCTATCCCAGCCCCCCCTCTCCCTCCCCGTGCCCCCAACTCACGGCAATTGGTTCCTCTTCCACAGCGGCACGCGGCTCTCCTCCGCTTCGTGCGGCCGCTGCCGGCCCTCAGCCCCGTTGTCGCCGCTGCCCGCTGCCACCTTGTAGCAGTCCATCTTCTCGTCCCAGGTGCCCAGCAGGAGGAAGTGCACCTTCCCCGCAGGGTCCATCACCTCCCCCGTGACCTGATGGGGCAGAGAACCCCCCGGGTGACCCCTACGCTCCCCCACCCCCCCTCCTCCGCCCCGCTGGCAGCCCGCCGGGCGCACCGTTCCCTACCTTCCTAGCCACGTCCCTGGAGAAGTAGCTGTAGGGGACAAACTTGAGGTTGCACTTATCGCCCGTCTTGTGGTTGACGATTTCAATCTCACCCGACTGCAACAGAGACCGCAGAGATGCGCTCAGCTCCGCCCCGCTCCTCTTCCCCCCCCCCCCCCCCCCCCCCCCCCCCCCCCCCCTTCTCCCCCCACTGCTGTAGGGTAAACCGAGGAGCGAGGGGACAGCCCAGCACCCCACCTGGTCGATCCACAGCTTCCCCACGATGATGTTGTGCACGGTGGTGGTGACCTTTTTCCACGTGTAGTGGTTGCCGGACGCATGGAAGACGCAGTGGATGGTGCCTGAACGGGGAGAGGGCCATCGCACCGCTGCTTTCTGGGCACGGTGCAGCCCCGTCCCACCCCTCAGCCCCACAGCTCACCCAGAGGCATGATGGAGAGGTACTTCCCCCGGAACTTGCTGGTGATTTTGATCTCCTGGCGCAGCGTCCAGCCATGCTTGGAGTCGGCGTGGTGTGCGGCAGCCGGCGGGTGGTGGCTCACCTGTGGGGACAGAGGGGACGCTCAACCCACTCGCAGCACCCCGCCCCAGGGCGGGCGGCGCGGGGCGGCGGTACCTGCTCACACAGGGAGCGGTAACCGTTCTCCTCCAGGCGGTCCAGCTCGAAGGTCTCCCCCAGGAGTGGATTGAAGGGTTTGCTGGTGCGGAAGACGGTGGTGGAGTAGGAGGAGACAGTGAAGGCAGCCACGTAGCAGAGCTGCTCCAGCGAGCTCTCGCATTTGGCCGCGCGGTCGAGCAGCTCGTGGTACTCCAGGTCCTCCGTCAGGCGTTGCAGCATGGACAGAGGCTCGTTGAAGTTCACCTGGAGGGCAGTGAAAGGTCAAGGGGGGGCCCAGGGCACGCAGCCCCCATCGGCTGGGCCCCAGACGCGTCCCTGCCCACCGGCATAGGGATCTTGGACAGCTCCTTCCCGATGCAGTTCTTCATGATGCTCCACAGGTTGAGGCTGTAGTTGGGCTTGTAGGGAATGCGGGTTCTCTTCTCCTTCTTGGTGTCCTCCACCTGGTGCTTATACTGAGGGAGCGGGATGAGCATCGCTGTGACTCCCCCACGCTCACCCCCACATCCTCAGAGCTAGCTCGGCTCTGGTGAACCACTTCTTACCTGCTCATCCAGGCTGATGTCGCTGCTGGTGCCGCTGATGTTGCTGCCGGTGCGCCTGGAGGGGGGGGCAGGGGTTGGCGTTAGGCCCGGCTCTGCCTCTGTCCACCCTGGGGGCAGCCCCCGTACTCACTTGTGGCCCATGCTCTCCGGCACAGTGATGATCTCCGGGGCATCAAAGAACTCGTTGTCATCATCCTCGTCGCTCAAGTCTCCTTTTGCGGAGCAGCAGGGATCTGGGGGGCGACAAAGACAGAGGGGGCTGTGTACCTGCTGCCCCCTGTGGGGCGGTGGACGGGCAGAGTTTGGGCACGGCGTGGAACAGAAGACAGAGGACAGCGGTAGCGGGATGCCCAGCAGCACTCTTGGCTTCCGCGCTCCTCCTGCCCCACAGCAGCCTGCCACCCCCCAGCCAGTCCCAGGCTGTGCTCAGATACCTTTGGCAGAGCCACCACTGCCAGCAGAGCCGGCGGGCAGAACGGTGGCACCACGGAACGCCCTCTCCAGGTGGTTGTGCTGCTTGGCCAGCTGCTCCAGCGTCTCCTCCAGGCGGATGCGCTGATCCCGCTCGTGCTGCAGCGACTTCTGCCACTTCTTGCTGTGGGTCTGGGCCAGCAGCAGGAAATCCCGGCAAGCCTGAGAGGAGGTGAGACGGGATGAGCTCCACGGTGGCAGGGAGCAGAGCGGGGCTGTCCCCCGGTGTCACTCACATTGATCATGGCGTTGGAGGTGATGCGGAAGAGCGTGGCGCGTTCGTTGACCTGCTTGATCTTCTCGGTGCTGTCGGCTGGCAGGCGCAGGCTCTCCAGCTCACTGAGGGAGCGCTGCAGGGCCGTGCCATGCTTGGCAATCAGGTCGTTGCAGGTGCTCAGGTCCTCCACCTTGCTGGACAGCGTGCGCAGCGTGCTCTGCAGCTCCGTCTTGTCAGTCTGGGACACCGACTCGTCGCCGGAGTCATCTGGTGGCAAGACGGGGGGTTAAGGAGGGCGGGACCGGGCCGTGCCCGTGGCATCGTTTGGGCACTACCTGACTCCTCCAGCATCTTGACAGCCTTGGCCTTGGCCAGCTCCAGTGCCGTGACCCAGCGCTGCCGCTCCACCTCGGAGCTGGCCTTCAGGTGGTAGGTCTGCGCCCCGCCGTTGGAGATGATGAAGTTGCACGAGTCCTCCACCGTGATGTTGGCTGTGGCCAGGTTGATGGTGCCGCGGCACGTGTGGCGCATCTCCGCCTTGGAGCTGCAGGGACAGCCAGCTGCCACCCCCTGCACTGCGTGGGCACCAAAGGAGTACCAGGGGGGAGACCGGGGGGTGCCAGAGAGGGGCTGGGTGGTTACCAGGGGACACCGAGAGGGCACCAGCGAGCACTGGGAAGAAGCAGGTGGGCGCCGGGGGGCCACCAGGGGACAACGTGGGGCAGCAACAAGCAGAGCAGCACTGGGAGGGCGCCAGGGGTGCACTGAGAAGCACCAGAGGTCACCAGGGAGGGTGTAGGGTGGGCTCTTAGGGAGTACCTGGGGACAGCTGAGCAACTAGAGGGGATCAGGTGGGCGCTAGGGAACGGCAGGGGGGCACCGTGGGTCGCTGGGAGGCACTGGGCAGCATAGGGAAGACCAAAGGAGGCACAGGGCAGGCACTGGGTGAGTACTGAAGGCATAGTGGAGCAGCACCAGAGAGCAGTCAGGCAACTGGAGGGGGGAGGGGGGGTGAGAGTGCAGCAGGGCGGTACCAGGAGGGACCGAGCGGCACTGGAAGGCACCAGGGGGGTCCAAGGCATCAGTAGGCAGGTACTGCAAAGGCACCGAGAGAATACTGGGGGGTACCTGGGGGCACCTGGGCAGAAAGCGGGGGGACCAGGGGGGTACCAAGGGCCATGGGGCAGCACCGCTGGGCAGCAGCAGGCACGGGGGGTGGGGACTGACAGCAACCAAGAAGGCACCGGAGATGATGTAGCGACACTGAGGGCACCGGGCAGACACTGAGGGAATACTGGGTGATAGCGAGGGGCACCTGGGGAGTTAGGGGGGGGAAGTGGGCAACAGGAGACACTGGGAGGGCAGCAGCGGGGACCAGGAGAGGGCCAGGGGTACTGGGGGGGGCAAGAAGACACTGAGAAGGCGCCAGGGCGGCACTCAAGGGCAACAGGAGGCAGCGGGCAGCACCGGGGAGGAGCAGTGGGGAACCTGTCAAGCAACGGGAGGGCACTGAGCGGGCAGCGAGGAAGCACGGGGCTGCACCGGGGCTGTACCGGGGGCACCCGAGGGGGCGGCGGCGAACACCGGGAAGCGAAGGGGGGCGCGGAGAGCGGCCCGGGGGCGGCGGGGGGGCACCGGGCGGGACCCGCGGAGGGGAACGCGGCCCCCGCAGCTACGGAGCGGGCGGGGCGGGGCGGGGCGGGGCGGGGCACCGTACCGGTAGTAGCTGAGCAGGCCGTTGCTGAGCACGAACCACCGCCGCTGGTAGCCCTTGATGTAGTTGGTCCACTTGAAGAGCCAACCCTCCCGCGCCGCCCCGCCGCTCCCCGCCGTCGCCGCAGCCGCCGCCGGGCCCGGAGCCGCCCCTTGGCCGCCGCCTCCGCCTCCCGCCGCCGGGGAGGGCAGCGTCGGGGCCGCGCCGGGCGCCGCGGGCAGCGCCATGGGCCCGGGCAGCGCCGCGCCGGGGCCCGCGCCCGCCCCGCGCACCTCCGCCATGGCCGCCGCCGTCAGCCGCCACGCCCCGCCGCCCATTGGCCGAGAGGAGCGCCGCTCGTCCCGCCCCGCGGAGCCGATTGGCGGAGGGGCGAGCGCGGCGCGGCGCCGGCCCTCCGGTTGGTCGACGCCGCGAGCCTCGTCCCGAGCTCCCGTTGGCTCGGCGGCGCGCCCGTCGCCGCGGCGAGCCAATGGGAAGCGGGGAGGGGAGCCACGCGGGGCTGACGCCGAAGAGCGGTGACTCATCGCGCCGCCTATTGGCCGGGGGGCGGGACCTCCCGCAGCGCGCACGCCGATTGGCCTCCAGGGCGCTGCCACGGGGCGCTGACCTACGGCCTTTAAACCCAGGGCGCGGCGTGGCCACGTAGGCCCGACGTCACCGCCTGGGGCGGGGCTTTGCTCGTGACGTCAGCAGGGGGCGGGTCAAGCAGAGGCCAGGCGGGGCCGTACAGAATCCGTCTTTATTTACATCCTATAAAAATGTAAAGTTAGAAACTTTATTCTCCTGATCCAGAGCCGAAAACCGGGCAAAACCGAAAAGGGGAAAAAAAAAAAAAAAAAAAGAAAAAAAAAGGGGAAAAAAAAACCAAACAAACCAAAAAAGCACAAAAAAAAAAAAACCTTTAAAATAAAATATATATATAATAATACAGGGACGTCCACGGGATGGCGTGGGGCTATGGGGGCTGTGTGTGTGTGTGTGTGTGTGTGTGTGTGTGTGTGTGTGTGTGAGAACAGCAACTGCGGTGCGCAGGGGCCGGGGGGGCGGCAGGGGGTGTGCAAACAGCATGGGGGGGCTGGGCCGGACCCGGGCTCCGGAAGCAGGAGACACCAGAAGGCAGCAGCAGAACCGGCACCGGGAGCTGCGCTCGGGGCTGCGGGCCGGAACCGGGCGGCAGCGCCGGGGCTGTGAGTGCCACGGGTGGGCGGCGCGACGCGACGCAGCCACGGAGCCGGCAGCCGTGGGCTGTGCCCGCCCCGGGGCGCCGTGCCGGCGGGGGGCTGAGCACGGCGCTCACTGCAGCTTGGTCTGCAGCAGGTTGAGCTTCTGTTGGTCGACGTAGCGGGAGAAGAGGGAGAGCAGGTTGGAAGGGGGGGGCACCGGCTTGGGCAGGGCGGCGGGCGGCACGCGCAGCAGCTCGCGGGCGGCCAGCAGCATCAGCTCCGTCCTGCGGGCAGAGGGTGTGTGAGCGGCCGCGGCCACGGCTCTTCCCTCCCCTCGGCCGAGGGCCCCGCCGCCCCGGCTCTCACCACTGGTTGTCCTGCATCAGCTCCGTGCCGCCGTCCGTGCTCTGCAGCTCCTCCCCGCGGCTCAGGACCAGGTACAGCAGGGACAGGCCGAACTGCAGGGACACGGAGATGGGGCGTCGCGGACCCGCCCGGACACGGCGGGGCGATGCCGGCCCCGCGGGCGCCCACCTTGTTTTGGAGCACGGTGGCGAGGTGCAGGTTGGTGGTGGCGGGCGCGGCGGCGCTCTGAGGTAGGTTGGTGAGCTGCTGCACCAGGCTGGTGACCGTCCCCAGGGGGAGGTGGTACAGGACGTGCGAGAAGGGCCGCAGCAAGCAGGGCAGCACCTGCGGGGAGAAGCGGGGAGCTGGGATGAGGGGCTGCCCCACAACCAACCCCGTTCTCCCAAGGGGAGCTGCGGGAGCCTGCGCTGCGGGGCTCGCCTCATCCTGAGCGTCCTTCTTGATGAGGAAGGGCAGGTTCCGGGCAGTCGCCAACAGCAGGTCGGCCGCCTGCTCGGGGGACAGGAAGGGGATGATGCGGGCCACCAGGCGCTTTCCTTTCCGGATGCACATGATCTGCATGAAGTGGTCGTCGCTCGGCCTGCGAAGGAAATGAGTCAGCCAGAGCGGCGACGGAAGGTGCACCCCGCAGCGACACCAAGGTGCAAAAGCGAGGTCGCTTCAGCCCCCAGCCCCTTCCCCGCTCACCTTTCCTGCCCCGGTGCTCTCCCGCGCAGATTGTCGTACATGTTGCAGATCTTCTGCTTCCTCTCACCCATCAGGGCGGGCCGCTCGCCCTCCAAGCTCAGGAGGTAGCGTCTCTCGTAGTCCTCCACGTCCAGGAGGAGGCTGTACGTCTGCGGGGCAGGCGGCCATCGCACAGGGCAGAGACCCACAGTCAGGGACCCACAGGCCGTGCCCCGTACGGAGCGGGGACGCAGCACTCACCTTCTCAATGGTGACGAGCGTCTGGCGCCGCTTGTCCCGGACCTGCTTCTCCTTTGTCTCCTGCCCAGGGGAGAGAGCAGGTCAGGGTGCAGGTGCGAGGCCCGGGGCTGGGAGGAAGGGGCGGCACTCACGTCATCCTCTCCGCGGGAGGTCACCACCGCGTCGATCATCTTCCGGGGGTTGTTCACGCTGGAGACAGTCAGCTTCCCGAGCGAGCCCTCGAACTGCACTGCAGGACGGGGCAGGGGATGCAGGGAGCCAGCTCCCGGGGCAGGACTGCCCTCCCTGCCCACAGGCCTGGGGAAGGAAGCGCTAACCTGGCTTGTAGGTGTGCTCCAGCTTTGCCACCTGAGGGGTGATGAGCTTCGTGCGCTCCTTCTTGGGACCGTCCTCCTCAGCTGCCGACAGCTTCTCCAGCTTCTGGAAGTAGTTCTGGGACAGGGACAGGAAAGGTCAGTACCCCAGGAGCAAAGCCCTCTCCCCACTGCTTCTCCTTCCCGGTGCGCGCAGAGACAGCGACGTCTCCTCCGATGCTCCTCAGCCCTCCCTTTCTCAAGGCAGAGGGCGACAGCTCTTCCCTCCCGCCGGCCCCATCCCCGCCCCTCTCCCAGTACCTGATAGTAATAGTCATCCAAGTAGGGGTCGGTGCTCTGCAGCTGCATCATCTGGATCTTGGACACCCAGTCCTTCTCCCGCTGCAGCATGAGGTTGGCGTAGGGGTCCTTGCGCGTCTGCTCCTGGTGGCTGCCCCGGTGGCTCCCTCGGTCCCCCACCGAGCCGTTGAGGCCACGGTGCTGGCTGGCAGGAGGCAAGAAGGGCACCCATGAGCACACAGGAGCTACAGGAAGGGACAGAGAGTGGTGCACAGGCTAGCCCCGGCTGCACGGGCCCCCCAGAACACCCGGCACCGGGGCACCGCCCACCTCCTCGCTCTCCCTCCCGCCCGGTGCTCACTTTCGGTTCTGCTGCTGCCGCTGGTGCAGGAGCCGGCGGTGCTGGGGGTGCAGGTGGGTGGTGTCCGGTCGGAAGGGCTGCGGCCTGTGGGGAGCACAGGGGTTACAGGGCCGTGGGGCGGCCACAAGACCTCAAGGTGGGGTCAGTGCCTACCTCAGGCCCTGCAGGTGAGGCACGGGGCCCGGCGGAGGCTGCGGCTGTGAGGGCGGAGCGGGGCCAGCCCCGAAGAAGGCACGAAAGCCGCCAGTGGGAGCCATCATCTGCCCCACTCTGCCCTGCAGCAGCTTGGGATTGACGGAGGGTAGTGGGCTCCCAACGAGGCCTGAGACTCGAGCGAACTGGCTGGGAGAAATTCGGCCGGCCTGTGGGGCAGAGGGAGCACGGGTCAGGCGGGGTCCGTCAGAACGCTGTGGGGCTGGGGGAGCACAGAGTCCAGGGCTTTACCTGTGCTCCTCCCAGCAGCTGCGCCCGCTGCAGGTGGGTGAGAACGGGAGAGACACTGGTGGGGAATGGGTGGCCCAGCAAGGAAGAGTTCTGCGGGAAAATAAAGGAGCGGAGCCCCCGGTCATGGTCCTCCCACGTGGGATGATGCAGCTGGGGCACCAGGGGGGCTTGGGGGTGGGAGCAGGGGGTACCGGTACGTTGCAGAGCTGGTTGGGGGACATCCTCTCGCCGTAGGGAGCAGAGTAGCGCTGCTGCATGGTAGCCCGGATGTGGACAGGCTTCGGACACAGGATCTGAGAGAAGGAAAGCAGTGGTGGTCTGACCGCTGGCTCCTCACCAAGGGACCTGCACCTGCTGTCGGGAGCTGGGGGGGCCATACCTGCTGGTTAAAATTGGGCATGGCGGCCTGCTTGGGAGGGGTGCCGATGGGGACTGCTCGCACAGGGGGGCTCCCGATGATGGGGGAGGATGAGCGGCGTGGCAGTGCCCGCTCTGAGGGGTCCCGCTCCTCCTCCCGAGCCTGTGGGGGTCTCTGGGGCAGAGCGTAGTCCAGCACGGACACCGATGGCATCTCCTGCAAGTGGAAGTGGGGAGAAAGGCCCTGGAAAGAAGTCTCAGGGCTGCACGTTGTGGCAAGGACGTCGACACTGACGTGGTACAGCGCAGAGGAGCCGCCCCATCGCACCTTCCCAGTGCTGGGGATGCCCACGCCCCAGCCAGGATTCTCAGGTAGCCCCAAGGATCCTGCGTCTAACTCTTAATTAAGCCTGACTCTCTGTCAACCAGCAACGAAAACAGTTATGGCTCGAGGCACTGACGATCCCAAATCCTGAGTGCTGACACCATCAGGGATCACGTGGCATCACCCAGCCCAGAGGAAGCGCATGCAGAAACAAGAAGTGATGTCCAAGAGCAGCTCGCCCATCAGCCACGGAAGATCCCAAGTTGGGAGGGACCCACAAGGACCTCTGAGTCCAACCCCCGGCCCCACATAGGAACACCCAAAACCCAAACCTATGTCTGAGAGCACTGCCCCAACGCTCCTCGAGCTCTGGTAGTGTGGGGCAGTGCCTGCTTCCCTGGGAAGCCTGCTCCACGCCCACAACCTTCTGGTGAAGAACCTTTTCCTAACGCTCAACCCTTCCCCATTCCCGCAGCCCTTCGTTGAGCGCTGACAGCATTATGCCCATACCTGGCTGAGCAGTGGTGTGCGGATGCGCTGCAGCACAGAGGGGCCATCCCAGATGCTGGTGTTGAGTGCCATGGTCTGTGCACCAGACCCACGGGTGTGCACAGCTCGCATGATGGCAGGGTCCTCCAGCTCACTCTCGATCACCAGCCGCGTCAGCCGCTCTGCCAGCGCATCCTCAGGTTCACCCAGCAGCTCTGCATCCTCACTGCTCGGCGCGGCCTGCTGCCCGGAGCCCACGGGTTTCTCCTCCAGCTCAGCCAACCGTTCATGGGCCTCCTGCCAGTCATCATCTGCACGGGAACGGCAGGGTGAGCGTGGCAGCAGAGAGCACCGGGCGGGCGGTGAGGGCGAGAGACAGGGACCAAGAGCTCACCGACAGCCCCGGCCCCAAAAGTGTCATCGTTGAACTGATCAATGTCCTCATCCTCCTCGCCCAGCGCCTGGAAGCCGTCCTCCTCCTCATCCAGCGGGCACTCCTCCAGGGACTGCAGTGCCACAGACAGCACGTTCGTACCACCAACCACTACCGGCACTGCCACCGAGCCCAAGGCCCGGCCCTGCCCAGCAGCCCCAGCCCCGAGCCCAGAGCCCGGGCCCGAGCCCTCAGCCCCAGCCCTCAGCACCCACAGCTGACCCTCGGCCCTGAGCCTACAGCCCCAACCCTCGGTCCCGACCCTCGGCTCCAAGCCCCAGCCCCCGCCCCAGCCCCAACCCCAACCCTCGGCCTCGGGCCCACAGCCCCAACCCACGGCCCCACGGCCCCGGCCCTGACCCTCAACCCTGAGCCCCCGGCCCTGACCCTCGGCCCCGGCCCCAAACCCAACTCCGAGGCCCGAGCTCGAGCCCCAGCTCCCACCCCTGGGACCCGGCCCCGCCCCCCTCAGCCCCCGCCCCGCCCCCCGCTCACCGGGTACCGGAACATGGCGGCGGCGGCGGCGGCGGCGGCGGCGGCGCCCCCCGCCCGCAGGCTCCGCGCGGCCCGCTCCGGCCCCGCCGCGCATGCGCCGCCGCGGGCGCACGCGCATGACGTCACCCTCTCCGCCCGTCCGCGGGCCGCGCGTGCGCAAAGGAGGAGTCCCGCCCACTCGGAGGCTTTAAGTTCGCCGCGCCCCACTGCGGGCGGCTCTTAAAGGGGCAGGCGGCCTTTTCCTGCCCGCCCCCGTGCACCTGCGCGCCGCCGTGCCCGAGACCCGCGCTGCCGCCCCAGCCGTGCCTCCCGCGCCGGCCGTGTATCCCTCCTCGGCTTATGTCCCCTGGGTGCTTCCCTCCAGTCGTGTCCCCCGACCCGTGTCCCACCGCCTGGGTCCCCTGCCCACGGCCGCGTCCCCCAGCTCACGTCCCTAAGTGTGGCTGCGTGCCCAGTTCGTGACCCCTATACGTGGCCACGTCCCCCAGCCTGCGTCCCACATCCCCTACGCCCTACCCGTGGCCAAGTCCCCCGCCTCACGTCCCCCGACCACGACCCCACGTGGGGGGGTCACGACCCCAGCCCACGTCCCCTATTCTTAGCCACGTCTCCAACCCGTGTCCCACCACCTGTGCCTCCCACCCGCGGCCACGTCCCCCAGACCACATCCCCCACCCTTAGCCACATCCCCAACCCGTGTCCCACCACCTGCGTCCCCCACCCATGGCAACGTCCCCACTTCGTGTCCCAACACCCGTATCCCCTATCCACGGTCCTGTCCTCCAACCCACTCATACCCCCTATCCGTGGCCGTGTCCCCCCGTCCCCCACCACCCCCCGGCCCCCATGCGGTGCCAGGGCCACCTGTATGCTGCGCACACACGCGCGTCACCGGCACCTTCGCCACCCCCCCTCGGGTGTCCGCAGCGCACGTGGCGGGCGCGGGCAGCCCCGCCTCAGCCTTGCCCTCATCGAGTGCCCATCAGCGGGGATTAGCGGGGCTGATGTAGGACGGCGGCGGGCGGGCGGCGAGTCCTGGCAGCCCGGCACCATGCGGGACCGGCTGGAGCAGCTCCGGGCGGTGAGGGGTGCAGGGCACCACGGGGGGCACGCGTGGGGGCACCCGGGGATAGCTGGTGCCCTACTGCTGGAGGGGACCGCGGGTCTGAGCCCCGGGAGGATTCGGGGTGGCTGCATCCGCGCTGTGGGGCGCAGGAAGGGATGCGGGACGCGCGTGGGGTCCCACGCATCGCTTTCGGGTTCTTGGGGTACTCCCCACCCTGCGCAGCCCCGCGGCCTCCGTGCTGCCCCGTGGGGGATTTAGCGGGGATTAAGGGAGGCACTGCCCACGATCAGGCCCTGCGGGGAGGGGGGGGGGTTGGGGGATTAGCGTTATTTTTACCCCAGAAATGGGGGGGGCCGGGGCACGACACCACGGGAATGGCAGGGGTGGCTGCGGGGCAAGAGGGGAGCTCATGCGGAGCCGCCGTGGGGTGAAGTTTGGGGCCGCAAAGCCCCGTGATGGAGTGCCCCATCTCCGTCCCCGTCCCCTCCCACGGCCCAGCCCCGCAATCCGTTAATTCCCGCTGGCCAGATGCGAGCAGATGGCACCCGGCTGGGTGTCCCCCCCCTTCCCCCCGCTGCTTGGGGGCCACCGCGTCCCCTCCCTGTCCTCGTCCCACACCCACCGGGTGTCCCCGGGTGTCCGCTGAGCGTCCCCTCGCTGCTACGTGCAGAAGCAGGATGCTGAGGACGACAGCGACGAGCTGGAAATCGCCATCGACAACACAGCCTTCATGGATGAGTTCTTCGCTGAGGTGCGGGCCGGGCGGACGTGGGGGGCACGTTGGGGACGCAGGTAACGTGCGACGTGTCCTCCTGGGCCCTCCAGATCGAGGAGACGAGGCAGAACATTGACAAGATATCAGAGAACGTGGAGGAGGCCAAGAAGCTCTACAGCGTCATCCTGTCGGCCCCCATCCCCGAGCAGAGTGAGCGTGGCTGTGTGTCCCATCCCGTCCCCATCAGAGCCGTACGCCCCCTCCTTGGATGCCATGTGATGGCATCCCCGTCTCAGAGCCCCGTCCCCTGCAGAGACCAAAGATGAACTGGAGCAGCTCACAGCTGACATCAAGAAGATGGCCAACAGCGTGCGCAACAAGCTGAAGAGTGAGCGGCCGCATCCCCGGCCCCGGGGTCACCGTGGAGGTGGGGGGAGGGGGGGGAAGCACCTTACAGGTGGGGTTCTCGCTGCTGGCAGGCATGGAGAGGAACATCGAGCAGGATGAGGCCCGCTCCTCTGCTGACCTGCGCATACGCAAGTCCCAGGTGAGCTGACTGTACCCGGCCGTCCCCTCCTGGGGCTGGAACGCATCACGGCTGCTCCCACACTCAGGCCTGTCCCATGGGGTTAAGGCGTGCTTGGGGTTAAGGATACGTTAAGCCATGACCCGGGCCCCATATCCCTGTTGCCATCCTTTGAGCTCAGTCACGTGCCCTGATGTGGGACACGCCGTGCTTGGGGGTTCCCCAGCCACAGCTCTGGCACTCGGTCCTGTCCTCGAGCTCTGGGACGTGCCATGCCTGCGGTGTTCCCATCCCAATGTCCCTGTCCCAGTGTCCCCATCCCCAGCACTCAGTCCTGTCCTCTAGGGCTGGGATTCGCCATGCCTGGTGTGTCTCCAGCCCAATCTCCCCAACCCCAGCACTCGATCCTAACCCTGAGGGCTGGCCTGAGATATCTGCTTTTCAATGTTGCCATCCCAGCGTCTCTGTCCCTGTCATCAGCACTCGGTCATGTATCCTGTGGTCAGGCACATCAGACTGTCCCCATTCCCAGCACTCAATCCTGTCCTCTGGGACTGGGACACACCACGCCCAGGGTGACCCCAGCCCAACGTCTCCATCCCCAGCACTCAGTCCTGTCCTGTTCCTAGCAGCTGGAACACGCCACGCCTGGGGTGCCCCATCCCAACATCCACTTCTCAACGTCCCCATCCCCAAATCCAGCGCTCAGTCCTGCCCCCTGGGGCTGAGCTACGCTGTGCTCAGCGTGTCCCCAACCCAATGTCCCCATCCCCAGCACTCAGTCCTGTCCCGCAAGTTCGTTGATGTGATGACCAAGTACAACGAGGCGCAGGTTGACTTCAGGGAGCGCAGCAAAGGCCGGATCCAGAGGCAGCTAGAGATCAGTGCGTGCCCCCTTCCCCACATTATGCCCCGTTGGTTCAGTGGGGTGGGCAGAGCCTGTGGCAGCGCTGACTCCCCACAGCTGGCAAGAACACGACGGATGAGGAGCTGGAGGAGATGCTGGAGAGCGGGAACCCCGCCATCTTCACCTCGGGGGTGAGCCCCATGGGGCCAGGGTTGGGGGTCTGGGGCCGCCCCACTGACACCTCTTGCCTTGTCCCCCCTGCAGATCGTGGACTCGCAGATCTCGAAGCAGGCGCTGAGTGAAATCGAGGGGCGGCACAAGGACATCGTGCGGCTGGAGAGCAGCATCAAGGAGCTGCACGACATGTTTGTCGACATCGCCATGCTGGTGGAGAACCAGGCATGGCCACGGGGCGAGCAGCGAGCCAGCGTGGGGCGGGGGAGACAGAGGGGCTGGGGCAGGGGAAGGGGAGGGGATAAACAGGGGTCTGGGCATGGGACAGCATAGCGACAGGATGGAGATGGACAGGGACTCATGCATGGGACGGCAAGGGAACGAGGAGGGACCCCGGGGGCTGGGACCTGGCCACGGAGCACCACGGAGCCGTGGCACCGAACCCCCCGGGAAGGGGTCCCATCCCCATCCCCTCCGAGCACCCCCGGTGCCCCACGCAATGCGAGGAGTCGTGCTGTGCCCCTTGTCTCTCCTTGTCGCCCCCATAGGGAGCCATGATCGACCGCATAGAGAACAACATGGACCAGTCTGTCGGTTTTGTGGAGCGAGCCGTGGCTGACACCAAAAAGGCCGTCAAGTACCAAAGCGAAGCCAGGAGGGTGAGGGGGACCAACAGGATACCCCATTGTTCTGAGTCACCCCCCGCGTCTGTCTTCTTGTCCCGTCCCCCTTCCCTGCACCGCCCACGCCCCAGCCTCACGGCCCCTCTCTCCCTGTGCAGAAGAAGATCATGATCATGATTTGCTGCATTATCCTTGTCATCATCTTGGCTTCCAGCATCGGTAGCATCTTCGCCTGACACCCCAGCCACTCCCCACAGGTGATGGGGTGCCCAGGGGGTTCAGGCCAGCAGCGCTCACCCTGCACTGACAGATGGGGGCAGCGGTGCCAGCCAGCCCTGATGCTTCCCGCTCACAGGTGGCCTTTTCCCACCCTGTCTGACGATCCTACCCGTGGCCCTGGGACCCACCTGCCAAGCCCTGAGGACGTCGCCCCGAGGTCCCCCCTCACCCGCTGTCCTCACACCAGGGTCCCACAGCTCCCTACTCGCCAGCACGGAGCCGGCCACAGCCAGGGCTCTGCCTTGCCTGGTGGTGAAAGGAGAAGCTCGCCCCTCACTCAGAGCCTGCAGCCATTCCTCCACAGCGCTGCTCTCCAGATGTGCCGACACCCGCACCGCGGCCCTCCTCCCCAATAAAGAGATCACTCACGCTCCGTCCCATGGTGCCGTGTTAGGGAGTCCTATCACTCACCTCCGGGTCCCATCCCCGCATCCGGGCCTCCACAACCCACAGCAGCCACACCCAAAGAAAGGTAATGAAGCCGCTGAGGGGTGTGGAGCACAGGTCTTATGGGGAGTGGCTGAAGGAGCTGGGATTGTTCAGTCTGGAGAAGAGAAAGCTGAGGGAAAGTATTATTGTTCTCTGCCACTCCCTGAAATGAGGTTATAGTGAGGTAAAGTCGGTCTCTTCTCCCACGTAAGGAGTGAAAAGATGAGAGGTAATGACCTCGAGTTGTCCAGGGGAGGTACAGGCTGAATATTAGGAAAAACCTCTTCCCTGAAAGAATGGTCAGGCATTGGAACGGGATGCCCAGGGCGGTAGTGGAGTCACCACCCCTGGAGGTGTTGAAGAAACGTGGAAATGTGGCATGTGGGAACGTGATGGGGTCATGTAGTAGGCGATACTGAATCACAGAATCACCAAGGCTGGAAGAGAACTCCAAGATCATTGAGCCCAACCGTCCACCTTCACGTGCCACATCTAAACGTTTCTTGGTGGCAAGCGGACAGACGGGCTCAATGATCTTAGAGGTCGTTTCCAACATCAAAGATGCTATGATTCCATGCTTTCACAGAAGGCTTTATTCCAGTGGCTCCATCCCTGCCTGCGGGCTACACCCTGTGCTTGAGGAAGAATTTCCCCCAGTAACGTCCCTTCAGCTTCAGGTCGTAGGGGCTGAGGTACCTTCGCATGCCCAGCATGTTGGAAGTGATGACGCGCTCGAAGGTCCAGGGGTTCTGGTTGTTGAGCCTCTTCTCCTCCTCCTCTTCCCGCATCTGCTGCAGGCTCTGGCGGCTCACAGCAACAGCGGGGAAGGGCAGCTTGTGGGCCACCTGCGTGAGGAAGGGTTTCACCTCCTCGAACTCGCAGCGCCCGCCAAGCTCCACCACGAGCCGTCCGCTCTTCACCGCTGTCACGTAGCGGTCGATGGGGCCTTTGCCGCCTCCCATGCGGTGTCCAAGGCTCTTCTTGGTCAGTGGTTTGTAGGGGGCTGGCACGCGCCAGATGGCGAACATGTTCTTGGGGTCCATGCAGCGCCCGATGGTCAAGCGGATCATCTCCAGGTGCCCCCAGTGCAGGTAGCCACCCCCCAGCGCCTGTGGGACGATGGCAAGGGCTGAGGGCCGGGCACCGGAGGTGCTCCAAGCCTGGCGCAACCCACCACGGCCCAGCGCTCACCAGGATGCCGTACTGCCCCTGCGTGAAGTTCGTGGCCACCTGGGAAGGCCCGCGGATGTCCCGCAGCTGCCGTGGTTCCCGTCTGGCCTTGGGCACTGATGGCACCTTCTCCATGAACTTCAGCTTCGGCCTCTCCGGCAGCGTGATGCCTGCAGGGAGGGGAAACGCGGGGATCACCGGGGGGGTGGGATGGGGCGGGGGGGAACGGGCAGCCCCTCAGGGACCACCGCCCTCAGACACGGGGACGCACTTACCACTGTAGTCAGGGGGGAGCAAGAACTTCTTAAGGCCCGCCCGGGGGACGGCGCTGCCGCCGAGGCCTAAGGGAACAGTGAGCGCTCAGAGCCGGGCCGGGCCGGGGGCACCACGGAGGCCTCCCCGGGCACCGACGCACACCTCGCCCCCATCCCCGCCATACAGACCCCTTCTGCCTACCCCAAAGTCCCCCTCGCGCCCCTCCAGGGCCCCCCCGAACTCCGCGGGCCGCCGCGGGCCGCCACAGCCGCCACCACCCCATAACCGGAAATGCCCGCCGGGCGCCGCCATCGGGTCCGTCCCATCAGCCGCCCGGCGGGCAGCACTTCCGGTTACGCATCTACTCCTTCCCCCTCGGCTGAGGGGAACGGAATGTGGGTTCCGGGGCCTCTCTGCCGGGCAGAGTCCTCAGCCCGACCTCCTTCACCCCGTGCTGCCCCGGCCGCTCCCAGCCCGTGTGTGGGAACGTGGAACCGCAGAACGTCGCACCTTGGGAGGGACCCACAAGGATCACATGAGAGCAGCGGGGTTGGGTTGGAAGGGACCTCGAAGGTCACCGAACCACAGAGTGGTGGGGTTGGTCCGAGGGCTGTGAGAGCACACAAGGAGGGACGTGCTGCAAATGACTCTTTATTGCCACGCTGTAGGGCCCAGCAGGGCTGCTGCTCCCCGGTGCCGTCAGTAGGTGCTGAAGACAGCCCGGATGTGCTCCCCGTCCTGTGGTTTGTATGTGCCAACCCCTGCAGTGGGGAACGGGAGTGAGGCTGTGGCTCCCCAGCACAGCCCCTGCCAGCCCCCCAGCACTGCCCACCTTCCGGCAGTACATCGTTGCCACTGAAGAACTGCCAGAAGGTCCTGTCAGCCACACTTTCGTCCAGCCCATGGATGGACACCACCATTGGGCCCCAGGGCTTTGACTCTGTCTTGAAGCTGTGGGGAAGATGGGCGGTGGGACTGGGGTCTGATGGGCAGTGGGTTGGGGCCCAGGTGGTGGCACTGAGCCTGTGACGGCCTCCACTACTCACCTGAAGATGGTCTTGTTGGACTTCTGTGCCTCCTCCAGCACGACCAGCAGCACGGAGCCAGCTGGGACTTCCACTTCGGTGCTATAGCTGAAGTGCTTCCCTCTCACCTCGTTGGTGATGGTGTAGTTCACCGTGATGTTGGATCCCGCTGGGAAAATAGGACAGGAGCCGTGAATTCACTGTCTCAAAGAGGCAATTGTTGCCCAACGAGGAAGTAAGAAGAAATAAATGATGGCAAATATGCAGAGAACGAGTGGAAATGTGATAGTGTGACCACAGGTATGTCAAGCGTGTGGCAGTGGCTGGTGTCAACCAAAAGGGAGGGTAATGTTTCCTGCAAGGGGCCTTTATAGAATCATAGAATCATAGAATCGCTAAGGTTGGAAGAGACCCACAGGATCACCCAGTCCAACCATTTGTCCGTCACCAATGGTTCTCACTAAACCATGTCCCTCAACACAACATCCAAACGCTCTTTGAACACCACCAGGGTCGATGACTCCACCACCTCCCTGGGCAGCCCATTCCAGTGCCTGACCACCCTTTCAGACAAGTAGTATTTCCTAACGTCCAGCCTGAACCTTCCCTGGCACAGCTTGAAGCCATTCCCTCTAGTCCTATCACTGTCACACGAGAGAAGAGGCTGCCCCTCAGCTCACTACAGCCTCCCTTCAGGTAGTTATAGAGAGCAATGAGGTCTCCCCTGAGCCTCCTCTTCTCCAGACTGAACAATCCCAGCTCTCTCAGCCGCTCCTCATAAGGCCTGTGCTCCAGAGCCCTCACCAGCTTTGTTGCCCTCCTCTGGACACGTTCCAGGGCCTCGATGTCTTTCTTACAGTGGGGGCCCAAAACTGGGCACAGTACTCGAGGTGCAGCCTCACCAGTGCTGAGTACAGGGGAATAATTACCTCCCTGTTCCTGCTGGCCACACTATTTCTGATACAAGCCAGGATGCCGTTGGCCTTCTTGGCCACCTGGGCACACTGCTGGCTCATGTTCAGTCTAGCGGCAATCGACACCCCCAGGTCCAGTTCCTCTCCACAGTCTTCCAGCCACTCTGCCCCAAGCCTATAGCGTTGCCTGGGGTTATTGTGGCCAAAGTGCAGGACCCGGCATTTGGTCTTGTTGAATCCCAACCCATTGGCTTCAGCCCAGCTATCCAGCCTACCCAGATCCCTCTGTAGGGCCTCGCTACCCTCAGGCAGATCAACACTTCCAGCCAACTCGGTGTCATCTGCAAACTTACTGAGGGTGCACTCAATGCCCTCATCCAGGTCATCAATAAAGATATTAAAGAGGACAGGCCCCAGCACCGACCCCCGGGGATCACCGCTCGTGACCGGTCGCCAGCTGGATTTATCTCCATTCACCACCACTCTCTGGGCCCGGCCCTCCAGCCAGTACCTTACGCAGCCAAGAGTGTACCTCTCCAAGCCACGGGCTGCCAGCTTGTGCAGGAGAATACTGTGGGAAGAATGCTGAGCTGTGGAAGCTGAGCTGAGCTGGGAAGCTGAGCTGGGGAAGGAGGTGCCCATGCCTTGCAGATTGCTGTGGGGCGGTGGGGGGTATGTGTGTGCCTGTGCTCTGCTCCCATCCTGGAGAGGGGGGGGAGGGGTTGTGCTTGGGGCTGGAACAAGGAAAGGCACAGGAAGAGCTCTGCATCTCCTGATGTCCGAAGGGAAAGGCTCGGGGGCGCTGCGGCCATGTGGGGTCGCTCCTCTTGCCCCCTCTCCGTCTGTAAAGGCCGCCGAGGCCTAAGGGCACAGGGAGCGCTCAGGGCCGGGCCGGGGGCACCACGGAGGCCTCCCCGGGCACTGCCGCACACCTCGCCCGCTTCCCCGCCCTACAGAGCCCTCAGCCCGACCTCCTTCACCCCGTGCTGCCCCGGCCGCTCCCAGCCCGTGTGTGGGAACGTGGAACTGCAGAATGTCGCACCTTGGGAGGGACCCACAAGGATCACATGAGAGCAGCGGGGTTGGCTTGGAAGGGACCTCGAAGGTCACCGAAACGCAGAGTGGTGGGGTTGGTCCGAGGGCTGTGAGAGCACACAAGGGGGGACGTGCTGCAAATGACTCTTTATTGCCACGCTGTAGGGCCCAGCAGGGCTGCTGCTCCCCGGTGCCGTCAGTAGATGCTGAAGACAGCCCGGATGTGCTCCCCATCCTGTGGTTTGTATGTGCCAACCCCTGCAGTGGGGAACGGGAGTGAGGCTGTGGCTCCCCAGCACAGCCCCTGCCAGCCCCCCAGCACTGCCCACCTTCCTGCAGTGGGACGCTGCCATTGAAGAACTGCCAGAAGGTCCTGTCATTCTCACTGGCAGCCAGCCCGTGGATGGACACCACCATTGGGCCCCAGAACGTTGACTCTGTCTTGAAGCTGTGGCGCAGTGGGGCGGTGGGTTGGGGCCCAATGGGCCTGGGTTGGGGCCCAGGTGGTGGCACTGAGCCTGTGACGGCCTCCACTACTCACCTGAAGATGGTCTTGTTGGACTTCTGTGCCTCCTCCAGCACGACCAGCAGCACGGAGCCAGCTGGGACTTCCACTTCGGTGCTATAGCTGAAGTGCTTCCCTCTCACCTCGTTGGTGATGGTGTAGTTCACCGTGATGTTGGATCCCGCTGGGAAAATAGGACAGGAGCCGTGAATTCACTGTCTCAAAGAGGCAATTGTTGCCCAACGAGGAAGTAAGAAGAAATAAATGATGGCAAATATGCAGAGAATGAGTGGAAAAGTGATAGTGTGACCACAGGTATGCCAAGCGTGTGGCAGTGGCTGGTGTCAACCAAAAGGGAGGGTAATGTTTCCTGCAAGGGGCCTTTAGTCTCATTAAGGGCTAAGGAGGTACCGAAAAACACATCCATCAGCATGGACATGAGAGTATGTTGTGACAGCAGCCACATCCTCCCAGCCTGGACTCTTCCAGCCCCATAAAGTGCACACCCAAATGGAGTAATCCATTAGAAACTGTAAGGAGAGCAGAGGGGGAGGGGGAGGGCTGAGCCTGTTGTGACGGTGGCAGCCAATACCTTGCTCTGGTGTCGTGCCCTTGGTCAGGACAGTGTCCAACTGCATTCCAGCGGTTGTGGGTGCTTCAGGGCTGCAGTCCAGGCTGGCAGAATCCAGGTAGGTTCTGCCCACCAGGGCTGGCAGTGCCTGAGCCACGGCCATGGGCTGCTGCAGGTGCTGTGCGGTGATGGCAGCCACAGGCTGGGTGCAGTCCCACGGCCGCGGGGCATAGAACTTGCCTGCAGCCAGCAGCAGCTGCATGGCCAGACCTGTGCTGTAGATGTTCCCAATTATGCCATTTCCCTCTGCCTGCTTGTCGAGGAAGCCGTTGGACACCATTGTCAGTGTTCTGTTCAGCAGGTCTTGCACATCCTTGTGCTCGGTCCGGTTGTAGGCACACACCAGTGCCAGTGCCATCATGGCCTGCTCGTCTGCAGAGTAACACAGTCACTGCCTGCCTGGCACAGCCAGAGCCAGCCAGAGTGTGGTGCTGGAGTGGGGGGACTCTTACCCACGGAGAGCTTGTCCTGTGATCTCTGCAGCTGCTTGGCCAGGATGGTGGCAGCGCTCTCGTAGTCACCTGCCCCCGTCACGCACAGCGCTTGCGCGTCCAGCCCCACGCTGAACAGCGAGCTCTTTGGGGTGCCGTTCTGCTCTGTGAAATTACAGGGTTCCCTCCGCCAGCACGGGCCAAAGCAGCATCCCTGCGTTGCCATGTGCCACTCTGAGCCCCATACCTAGATGCGTCAACTCCTGGTCCGTCTTCTCCTGAAGGATGCTGAGCAGGTCGACGCTCTGCCCATGTGCCGCCACGTCTCTCGGGTCACAGCAGGAGGAGCGCAGGGCCAGCGTGTACAGGGCCACCTGGCCCGAGGACATGTCTGTGGGGACAGAGAGCGGCCACTGCACGCAGGAGCCGGGACCCCAGCCCACTGCCCCCAGACTACGGGACAGCCAACCCCGGGCACCGACACCACAGGGTTCTGGGATGCCCCTTAGGCACCCTCCTACCTTTTGCTTGCTTCGCTGCCGTCTCCTTGATCCTCTCGAGCAGCTCCTGCCGGGCCTTGCTGCTGTCCCCAGCCAGGTTGAGGGCCAGCAGCACACTGGGGTTGGGCGTCCCGCTGTCCATAGCTGAGAGCTGCAGAATCCCCAGCATGCGGGCACGCTCCTCAGCACTGACAGCTGTGCAGTGAGGGAGCGGGCTGGGACGTGCTGGGCAGCCCACGCGTCCCCCGCTGGGTTTTGCACCCATTCTCCTCCCCGACCTCCCCACGTTACTCACTGCAGTTCTGGGGGTCCGTGCCTTCCGCCCCACAGCCTGCAAGTGCCAGAAGCACCGCAGTGCTGAGAGCCACGCCGAGCATCCTCAGAACCTCAGTGCCAGCGGTGCCCCTCTGACGCTGCATCCTCTCCGTTCTCAGCTGCCTCCAGCAGTGCTGTGCTCACCTTCTGCTCCCGGGGGCTTATATACATGCCTGGCCCTGGCTCCCAGGGGTGGTGCTCACTGACCAATGGGGTTGTGGTGCAGCAGGATCGGGAGTGGCCCTCTCCCTTGGCACCGGGACCAGCGGAACGATGCCAGGACCTGACAAACAAGTCTGGTGCCTGGTACTGGTCTCACGGGCTGTGCCCACGCAGCGCCCCTTTGCCCGCAAAGCAGCCCTGAGATGTCCCTCTCTGGATCGTGCTGATCCCCCTCTGGAAGCTGGGAGTCAGCCCTGCGCCACCAAGGAGCTGCTAAGGATGCAGTGGTGTCACCGAGCCCTCCTGGTGCTGTGTCTTTCTAGGCAGGGGTCTGGCCTGTGCTGCACTGATGTTGCCATGGGGAATGGCACGGTGGTGATTTGTTCCACCCGGATGCCACAGAGCACAGCCAGAGCATGGACTCTCCCCCTGCTTCATCACTAATGGGGACAGGGGAAAAATGGGGATTGGAGCTGGAGCAGGGCAGCCCCACAGCCAGTTGTGTATGGAGGCATGTGGACTTTGGTGTCTCCAGGGAGCGCTTTCAGCAAGATACCTGTCCCTGTAGGTCTTCCCCTGCTGTCTCCTGCAGGCAGTGGGGGCTGCTGGCAGTAGGGTCTGCCAATATCTCCGTGCAATATCTACATGGCCTTCTCCAGATGGTGTTGGCTGCAGCACTCTCGGGGGGCTGCAGGGCCTGCTGCTGGTGGGGCTGGGATTTCTCTGTTCCTGCAGATCCCATTGCTCTGAAGCCTGAGTGTTTTGGCAGATAGATGTGGAATGGTCATAGAAGGTGGATGTCTGTGGAGTAGTGCATCCCATGCGTGTGGGGGCTGGAGGGGCGTGCTGCACTGTGGCATAGCTGGGTCTGCTCCCAGTGACTTGGGGTTGGTTGGCCAGCTGGGTGGCCATCACCTGCTGGGGGAACATGGGGCCCACGGTGTGCTGCCCGTAGAAGGGCAGAGCTCTGTGCCCATGGGAATGTTTGCCTTTGGGAAAACCTTGGGAAAAATGCCTGGTACTTGCAGTTGTGTTGCTGGGTAGGGGCGTTTAGGGGGAGAGCCCTTTGGGGGCTGTGCTTTGGGATGAGTTGGTGGGATATCCCCCAGGTCAGAAGGTACAGAGGGGCAGCAGCACTGTTGCCCTCCCACCTCCCTTCCCAAGGAGCAGGGCTGGAGACTCGGGAACTTTCCCAAATGGAGGTGGGGGGCAATGCTGGCACCCACTTGTCCTCCTTTCCCTCAATACAGAAGCGCCCTCCCCTGCCCTAGCAGCCCCTGCAGCTGCATAGACCTGCGGGGGGGTGGGAGGGGGCTCTTTTCTCCATAGCCTACCCCGCAGGGAGGAGATGTTCCTGTGCCTAATGGCTTTGATGGAGCTTTCTTCCAGGAACTCACTTTGAGACGCTGTAAACAGAACAAAGAGGCGAAGAGGGGTTGTTGTTTTTTTTCTTTCTTTTTTTTGGGGGGGGGGGAGTTGGGGTGGGGGGGGGGGGGGGGATGGGGGGATTCTGAGCACTCAGCGCCCGCTCCCCCCTGCCCTGTCGTCCCCCGTTTGCTCCAGCAGCACGCACACCTCGGACCCTCCCGACGGGCACGCGTGGTTGCCCCCTGACATCACGGCGGAGGCTCCAATCGCTGGAACGGGGGCGGCCCCCGGTGCTCGGGACCGGGAGCGAGCGGGGCGGGCTGGGGGGGGTGGGGGTGAAGATGTAGATGGAGACGGGGGGGGCTCCGGTGGCGGCTCTGTCTCCATGCAGGGGATGGGGACGCTGCGGCTGGGGAGCCGTGCCGTCATGTACACGGCCGAGACCCTGCCCAAGGGCAAGAACCGAGTGATGGGGGTGAGTCGGGAGTGAAGGGGGGTGGGGTGGGGGGGAGGGGGTTCCCATCCCTATGGCACCCCTACGCTCCCGTTACAACTCCTCGTACCCCTGCTGTGCCTCTCCAAAGCGCCCCCACCCTTAGCATCCCTGAGAGATCCACATCCCCGTGGGTGCCCCCAGACCTTGGTGTTGGTGGGGGGCACAGGGACCTTCCTCCCTCTCCCTCCCCATGCTCCGTGGTGAGGGAAGCTCCCACTGGAGCTGGGGGAACAGAAGGGTTAACCCTGGGCATGGGGGGCCGGGGGCACTGAAGGGTTAACCCTTGGCTTGGAGGTGGGGGGATGAGGAGCGCAGGGGCTGTGTGCCTCCCCCAGCATAGCACACAGCAGGGATGCGTCCCCCACGCGTGTATTCAATAGATGTGGGAACCCCTTCCTAAACTACAGGGTTGGAGCCCTGGGGGTTTGGCCCCTAAAGCTCAGGGGCTGCCCTGGGGGGGCCCAGCCCTGACCCACCGTCCCCTCAGACTATCCAGATCATGACCGGCTTCATGCACATTGGCTTCGGTATCGTCCTGACCACACTCACCAATGTCTACTCCTCCATCTTCATCACCGGCGAGATCCCTTTCCTGGGCGGTGTGTCTGTGCGTAGCATGGGGCTGGGGGCTGCCTGCCGGCCCCCCCCGCTTCCTCTAGAGATGGGGAAGCTGGGGGGGTGTTCTATGGGTCTGCGGACAGGGGACTGAGTGCCCCCCTCCCCTCTCCCGGTGCAGTTCATCATCTCGGGCTGCCTGTCCATTGGGGCAGAGAAGAGTCCCACAGAGTGTGCGGTGAGTGTCTGTCTGTCTCCCCACCCCAACCCCCTCCCTCCCCCCCCCCCAGCCCCCATACCTGTAGTAGGAGGTGGGGAGCAGCACGTGCACGGGTGAAACCCGCTGGGGCAAAGCTGTGTCCCCGTTTGAAGCTTGTACTGAGGTTATTTCTGTCAACGAGCAATGGGAAGAGGGGAATTAACGAAGCTGGATGCAGCCCTTTTGCTGTGTCAGCAGCAGGGCTGAGGGAGCGCTGGGGTACCTACGTCAGGGGTGGTGTTGGGGTGGCCCTGAGCTGTTGCCCACAGCTGTGGGGCAAAAGGGCTGGGAAAAGCCCCTCCATGCCTGCAGGTGAAGGGCAGCCAGGCCACGAACATCATCAGTGCCATCTTTGCGCTCCTGGGCATCGTCGCCTTCATCATTGACCTCAACTTCAACGGGCTGTACCGCTCCAGCGATGACTACTACAGCTACCTTGTCCTGGTAGGTGGGGGTACAGCTCCGCTCAGCCTTTTGGCATCCTCTGTGCCTGGGAGCACTTCCCTAGCCCTACTGGGGTCTTGGCTCTATTGGGGCTCTCATCACCCCGTGGGCACAGTGCCATTGCCTGACCTACATTGGGCTGGTGCTGTGGGAGATGACTCATGCCCTGCATGTGCCCAGTTCTGCCTGAGCTTTGGGAAAGCAGAGTTGCAAAGGACAAAGAGCAAGACCCGGGGCTGGTGGGAGATGGGGAAAGCCATCAGTGCATGGGGGATGCCAAGCACTGGGCACTGCTGATGGAACCTTCCCCACTCTGGAGCTCGCAGGGAATGGCATCTCCATCGTGCTGCTCATCTTCACCATCCTGGAGTTCTGCATTGCTGTCGCCACTGCCAACTTCTGGTGCCGGGCAACACGCCTCAGCCCCAACGAGGTAGCGGGGGAGCAGGAGGCAGAGCACGGCGTCCTCATTCCCCTGGCTGGGGATAAGCATGGGATGCTATTTTTCCCCTTCAGGCCATGCTGATTGTGCCCAGCACCACCAGAGTGGACCTGGCCGTGGTGCAAGCAGAGCTGCCACAGCCGCCCAGCTACTCAGAGGTGAGGGGGCTCTGGGAGGGCCGCACTGAGCCCGCAGCTCTTTGTGCAACAGCCAGCTCTGTGTACTTCTCTTTCACAGCTGGCAGCTCCTGAAGCATAGCTGGGCAGAAAGGATGTCCCAGGAGCCACCTGCAGCCCCAGGGCATCGGCACCTCCTCTTGCTGCACTGCAGGCTGGGGCATGCTTGTAGCCCCCAAACTTAGCCCCGTTCTGCCCACCCCCTCCCCATCCCTTCCTGACCCCCATACCCCACCCAGCTCTCACCTCCTGGCTGCTCTGGGGAGGGACTGGGGTGGTCCTGCCCCTTTACCCCAGCCAGGTGCTGGGCGCCGCACAGCAGCCGGACTCATTCCGTTGTCAGCTCAGCCCCTGCTGGCTTCATTTTCTCTTGAAAATAAAATAATAAAACGCTGTGGCCAGACCTGGCTCTGCTCCTTCAGTGGGGGGGGTTGCCCGGGGAGGTTACAGCTCCTGATAGATTTCAATTCTCCATCCCCTGCTGTGGGGCCTTGCGCTAAGGAGGGGCTGTGGGGATGAGCCCCAGCAGAGGAGAGTATTCATCAGAGAGTATTTTACACCTTCCTCCAGGAGGAGTTTTGGGTCAAGTTTCGTGTTTTCTTGCTCATTTCACCCCCCCCCTCCCCAGTGCTTACACCATTCAGCCAAAACCTCATGGATTATTCACTCGCTCTCAGTTATTTCTGGGCCCGGTGCTGAAAAAATAATGAGCCGGTTTGGGAGGAGAAGCCCCAGAGGTGGGGGGAGTGCAGGGGGAAAGGATCATACTGCTTGTCCTGCACTCACAGCACAGTAAGCTCTAACTCCCAGGGGTCCCCCTGTGCCCACCCAGCTCCGTGCTGGCGTTTTGGCCACCCCGTGCCCACCACCCTCGCGGGGCCCATGCACGCCCCACAAGGAGCTGGGGACCTGCACCCAACCTTGGCTCCTGGCCAGGCTGTATCCCTGGGTAAAAGCAGACCAGGAAGCAGCTGGGACGGGCTTTAGGAGCAGCGCCGCAGCGACCCGCTGCAGAGCAATCAGTGCAGAGATGAAAGCCAGCTCTTCCTTTTTTCGTTTGCTGAAGGCTGCCCCAGAAAACGTGACTTCCTCTTTAAGCAATCAGTGCTCTGGAGAAAAAGCTGAATTCTGTCTTTTGGTATTTTTATGGGGATATAAAGTTTTTCACAGGAAGCAGAAACTTGCTGTGAAAAGCATTTACCCATCGTGACTTGTTTTCCTTGGAAAAAGCAGGGATTTGGATCGGAAAGAGCCTGCAGCATGCAGGGTTTGCTGCTTCCCGGCATCTGCTCAGCCAGACGCCTGTGAGCTTCACCTCTTCTGGCATCTGCTTCTAAAATATATTGTAACATCCTACCTTGGGCTCCCGCCATCCCCAGCTGGGCCTGGCTTTGTTTAGAAAGAGAAGAATGCTTTCCCCACGAATCCCTCTTTCAGAAATGGGTTTTAAGGCACTTCGGTGAGCCCCCGCTGCTGGGATGAGAGCTGCCACGGTTGCTTCCAGCTGAAAGGCTGAAACTCCAGGAATGCTTTTGGAGCCTGAAAGCACGGATTTGGGAGGAAATCCACCACAGTGAGTGGTCTCAGCTGGGAATGCAAGCTGTTGCTGCTCTTGACAGGGGGCACCACGTGTGTACAAAGGATAAATATGGGATCTGGGCATTTCCACGGGTGCTGAAGCATTCCTTGGTAACCAAGCACCAAGAGCCACCAGGAGCGTAGCTGATGGGCAGAACTCTTCCACCTCCCAGCTCTTCCTGGAAAGCTGCGTCCCTGGATGAGACATAACCTAGCCTGCTGTGAGGGAGCTGCCCCTTCTCCAGACCCCAGGGGTCTTCCCCAGAAGGATATTGTCACGGGGACACTTTCCGGGCTCATTTCCACACAGAAGCCGCTCTCCATCCTGCACGCTGATCCGTGGTCATTACCCCTTCAGAAACATGCCTAGCAGAGAACAATGCATCGTGGGGACGTGTGACAAAGCAGCCTTGTCCCAAGCTCTCCGTGAACCAAAGCAGAGAGTGGAGAAGTTGCTGGTCCCCATGCACATGGGGATGCCAAGAGGTGGCCCCCATGGGCTCACAGTGAGGTCAGAGCAGGTGTCCCAGCTCTAGGGCCAAAGCAAAGCAAGAGGTGCTTCCAAAAGCCGCTTTAGGGATGCAGCCCTGTGTCTGCCCCTATCACAGGGGAACACCCATTTCCTGGGGCAGGATCCCCACCGTCCTGGCTCTTCTTCCATGCAGGGAGGAAGCGGCTGTTTTCTGGCAGAGCCAGAGCACGGTGGCCTGAGGAGGGAGGAAGGGGCCCCCTGGGTGCCCTTCGGGAGCTCTCGCCATGTGCTGTGGCTCCGTTCCCAGTCTGAGCTCTCATTTCCTCTCGGAAACGACTGCATCCCCTTTCCTTTCGACAGGGGAGCAAGCCCCCCAGCTCATGACTGCGGGTGGACTGCCATCAGCGGGGACAGGAGCACGGAGTCAAGGTGGCTGGGTGGGAGAGAGAGCCCTGAAAAACACAAAAAGGTAGCAAACGAGGTTCCCGAGGACTGATACGGTTTAGGCCATGTGTCATTTCACTCCCATTTGTCCTATAAGGAAAGCACCAGGGCAACGGTCTCTTCCTCTGATCACTGAAGCACACTGAGGGCACTCAAGGCAGATTCATTTGTGGGTTTTGCAGCCACTCTTCCCTCTATTGGCAAAGCTGCCTCATTGAGCAAGAGGGGCCTGACAGGACTTCCGCAAACAAACTTCCTCTGCGGACCAAAGGGCAGCGGCACGGCAGCCCCCGTACTCCACCTAGACTTCCCAAGGGACCAGGAGCCACAGCATAAGCCAGGCTAAGTGAGGTACAGGGCACAGGATGGGGCACGGGGTGCAGGATGGGGTGTGGGATGTCCCCAGTCAGCAGGTGACAGCACTCCACACACGGACCAAGCACAGGCCCACCCCCATCCCTGGGCCTCTGCAGGTAATGGCAACCACGGTGACGGAATCCGGCGGCGTGAGGATCATCACAGAGGTCATCCCGGCCACAGACCCACGGGCAGCCCAGCTGGTCTCCGGCTCCGTCCAGCCCACCGTGTCTTCTTTCCAAATCAGCGGCTTCAGGAGAGCACAGCCCAAAGTGCTGGGGGTGAGTCTGCGGCGTGGTAGGGCACATCCCCTTGGTGTCGTGCTGCTGATGCTGGGGTCGGGGTGGGATGCACGTAATGGCAATGCTGATTCTTGTCAGCACACAGGGGATCCCTTCTCTCCTGTCCTTTCCCAGACCATTCACATCGTCACTGGCATCATCCACTTGTGCTTTGGTGTCATCCTGACCTGTGCAGAGAACAACAGTGCCCTTTCCCTTCCTGTGGCCAGCGGAGTCTTCTTCTGGCTTGGGGTCCTGGTACGCAAGGGCACGCTTGGGCTTCAACCCCTTACTGCTCAGAGATACTGAGGGGCTGGATACCCTTGTCATGGGGGGCTCCTTGTCTACCTCATATCCACTATTCTTTCTGTGGCTGGAGAGTTGGTGGGGGCAGACCTGAACACTGGAGGGGCTCTGGGATGGGTGATGGGAAGCCGTGCCCAGCTGCTGCCTCTCTTCCTCCTGTGTTTTCCGAGCAGCTCCTGGTTTCAGGCTCTCTCCTGGTAGAAAGTGAGAAAAGAGAGAACATCCTGCTGGTAAGGCCTTTGTGTCGCCGCTGCACGCAGCCTCCACGAGGCGCTAAGAGGGCTGGATGGGAGACACATCCCTGTAGGGTGACCCTTCTTGATGTAAACCGGGCAGGTGAAGGTGTGTTGCGTGGCCAACGCCGCCGTCATCCTCAGCTCGCTGGTGGCCATGCTTATACACACGGTGGCCATCACCCACAACATCCCCGGCTGCAGAAGCAGCGCCAGCATGCCGCTCCTGGTGAGGCAGGAATGGTGCTTCAGCGCCGAGACCAAGGTACTGCCCAGGGCCGGGGGGCAGCGGGCGCCGTGGGGCAGCACGATGCTAACTGCCTTCCTGCCATCAGGCCCTGAGCAACGGCTTCGACTCCATCCTCGTCCTCTTCGGCCTGCTGGAGTTCTGCACAGCCGTGGCGGCCCTGGCCTTCGGCTGCACTGCCATCAAGCAGTACAGTTACACACGCATGGTAAGGGGCTCAGCTCCACCGCCGTCCTCCTCAGCAGGCCCCGACGCCGGCCCTACGGTTCCTTCTTCTCCTTCTCCAGGTGCTGTAGTGAAGCCCCCATTATCCTCGCTGCTCCCCGGAACCGGACCACGCCCAGCCCCACGCACTCCTAGAAACGAACCCAAAAATCCCAATAAACGGCCTCTCCCCCAGCCAAGGCTTCGCGTTTCTCTGCGGGTCGGGCAGCACCTTCGCTCCAATATGGCGGCCTCCGCCGGGCGCGGGGGCGCTGCCCGCCACCGACATGGCGGCCCCTGCCCGCTCTGAGGAGGTGCTGCCCGTCACCAACATGGCGGCTGTGGAAGCGGATGTAAGCCGGAACTGAGCATGCGCGCGGTGCGTTGGGACGTCATCTCTCGGCGCCGCGAGGAAGGCGCCGCGTGGAGGATGGAGGGGTGCGATACGGCGGCGGCCCCGGGCCCTGAGGGGCCTAGCGGGGAGAGCTCGGCCCCCGATCTCGCCCAGACCTCAGCCTCGGGTCCGGTCTCTGAAGTTCCCCAGGCTCCAGCCCGCCGCAAGGCCGTCAAGAAGCGGAAAGAGGCGGCGGTGGCGGCCATCCCCCGGGGCAGGCCCAAATCGGGGCGGGTGTGGAAGGACCCGGGCAGGAAGAGGTGGGGATAAGAAGGGGCCGTGGGGGGCTCTGAGTGGTGGTCCGGTCGAGGTGAGGGCCGAGGGGGGCGGTGTTATAGAGGGGGGTACAGGGCTGCGGTGGGGGAGTTCCCCAGGAGGGCTCAGGGTGGTTCCTGAGCTATGTGGGGGCTTTGGGGGTGGCCGAGGTGCTGTTGGGAGCCCTGAGCTGGGGGTTGAGGAGGGGAAGCTGTGACAGGGCTTGCAGGGGTCTCAGCTCCGGGAAGCTTGGGGAGGGTCGGGGGGGTGTTGGGTCTGCCTCTCCCCGTTACAGCCCCACCGTCCCACCCAGGTTCTCACTCATGGTGCAGGACAAACCTCTTCGCACGTCGTGGGAGCGAAAGCTGAAGGAGCGGCAGGAGAAGAAGCTCGTGCGGGACCTGGTGCAGCAGCTGCAGGAGGCGAAGCAGAAGGAGAGAGAGGTAACGGGGTGCTGCATTTGGGAGCTGGGCCGGCTCCTTCTGCATCACCCAGCCCTCTGGTGAGGCTCTCACCCTCCCCATGGCACAGGCCCGTATCTTTGCCTACATCCCAGCCCTGCGGGCTGCTGCCCTGCAGGGAGCACAAAGCCTGCCCACGGCCAGACAGGATTCTCCTTTTGGATCCCCTGCTGTCCTGCCAGCTCTGTGCCGTGGTGGTCACTTGCAGCAAGTTGCTGTTTTGGGATAAATTCAAACTCGAGCCTCACGGAGGGTGGGGAAGGAAAGTGCTGATGGCTCGACTCTGTGTGACAGATTTCTGCATGCGTGGGCATTGCTATAGCCCCGCAGCTCCTTGTCTGGCCCCTCTGCTCCCAGTGGCCTAGGTTTAAGGCTGGAGGGTGGGAGCTGCAGGGACATTCTGGTGCTGCTCCCACAGGAGAAGAAGCGGCGGCGGGAGGAGAACCTCAGAAGGCGGCTGGAGAATGAGCGGAAGGCAGAGATTGTTCAAGTGGTGAGTCCAGAACTGAATGCAGGGCTCTTGTTTGCTTTGACTCCTTCTCTAGTACCTCCCCTACCTCCACCCCGGCTCTAGAGGGGCTGGGGGAGGACAGTTGCAGCTCCCCATGACATCACTCCAGGAGTGACCCATGAGATGACAGGGCAAGGGATATGGGGCACCAGCAGCGCTCCAAGCATGTGAGGCTTTGGCAGGGCTTCTCTACCTTGGAGAGACCTGGCGGTGGTGGGGTAAAGGGATGTGATTGTCTGCTGTTCCTTCCCTCCCATGCAAGAGCTGGGGGAGCCCGGAGACGTTCCTGGGAGTTTTAGGATAAAACGCTGCCTTTCCACCTACCTGAAAGCTGCCTCCTTCTGCCCCCCAGATCCGCAACCCAATGAAGCTCAAGCGGGCGAAGAAGAAGCAGCTGCGCAGGGTGGAGAAGCGGGACACGCTGGGCATGCTCCAGAAGGCGCCCGTGAGGTGCAAAGCAGCTGCAGAGTGAGGCTGGAGTTCTGCAGGTCCTGCCGCTCTCTGGGGCCTCAGCTCTGAATGGACAGCAGGATGGAAAAGGATCCAGCTGCTGCGCGCCCCGTCTTGTGAAACCAGGCTGTTGTCAGTGCCTGGGGCTGGACTGAGAACTGCACAAATCTACGTTTTCTTCATTAAAAGCAAAGAGGAATTGCTCCAGCCTCGCCTTCAGGGAGGCTTCTGTACCTCTGGGGTCACAGCACCGTGGCCCCTTGCCCCTGGGGCTCCATTTCCTCTAGGAGAGGCCTTGCTCCTGACAAGGAGTGATGGGGTGGGGGCACCTCCACTGTGTCGCAGAGCAAGTGAGCACACCGCAGCCTTCTGCCTCCCCTCCTGGGCTGGGGGACAGTGGGGAGGTGGGAAGAAGGAAGGGGCTTGGAGCTGGAAGCCCATGTGCACCTCTTCACGTCTGTGGTTAGATTTCTTGCTCCATGAGCGCCCATTTCTGCTGCTGCGTTTCCCTGTGCTGAGCTGAACGAGCAGTTGCTGGAGGGAGCCATCCCCGTGCACCCTGGGCAGAGGGAAGCATGGGGAGTTAGCTGTGGATGCAACATTTGTAGGTTCTCCACTGGAGCAGGCGGAGCTCCCCACTGCTGCATCACCACCCCCCAGCAGGGGAAGGGCTGAGGAGCCTGCCACGGGGCGTGGCAGAACTGCGGGTCGTCAGCCTCATGCCTGCATTCCTGTTGCTTCCTGGGTTAATGATTGCTGGGGTGGTGAGGTGCTGCCAGTCCCCAGTGCACAGCAATTGACCTCACCTTTGCCTGCGCTACGGGGTAAGAGGGGCTTAGGTCCTCTCCACCTGGCTTTGGGACACGCACAGAAGGTTTTCCAGCGTGGAGTGTGGGTGCACACCTCCCTGGGTAGGGCCATGCAGGACTCCTAGTTCTCTGGGAACGGGGTGAGCGGGGGGGAAGTGGGTCTAGGGTGTACTGTAGCCAGTGCTGGGGAGAGGAGGTGGAGGTGAGTGGGGAAGGGGGTCCCTGGGGGGCGGATCCTGGAGCAGCACACCGACGTGACGGTGCCGTGCCGCTGTCCCCAGGTGCACCATGGTGGAGGTGACGGTGACGCCGAGCTCCTCGCTGGCTGACCAGATGGTGCAGGTGGTGGTGTCTGGGCTGGCTCCCTCGCAGTTGGTGACCCTGCGTGCCTGGCTGATGGATGAGCATGGCGAGCGCTTCCAAGCCCGTGCATTCTACCGCTCTGATGAGGAGGGCACGGTGGATGCTGGGCGGCACGCTGCCCTGGGGGGCAACTACACTGGGGTCTGGCCCATGGGGCTCTTCTGGTTCCTGCAGCCCGACAGCCTCTTCAAGCGCCTGGTGAAGCGTGATGTGATGGGCAGCCCCTTCCTCTTCCACTTAGAGGTGTTTGATGGCATCTGCCTGTTGTCGGGGCAGCAGGATAATCCTCTGGCCACCTGCACCGCTGAGCGGTGGTACGTGGGCCCTGGTGTGCAGCGGGTGCCCATCCGCGAGGGAAGGGTGCGGGGGGCCCTGCTGCTGCCGCCAGGTGAGTGTTGGGTGCAGGAGCAGCCCCAGAGGGTCTCCGGGTCACTGCCCCGGTGGCTTGGAGCTGGAGGTGGGATTGGGGGGTTCCTCCGTGGGAAGACCCCAAGGCTGGGTTTGGGCTGTGGGATGGTGGCCGTAGGGCCGGTGGCACCCCCTCGGTGATGGGGTCCTCCAGGGGGGTCCTCCAGAGCTGGGTTTGGGCTGTGGGACGGTAACGGGCTGGTGGCACCCCCGGGTGGTGGATCCTGCGTGGAAAGTTCCCCCAGTCTGGGCTCACGCTGCGGCGTGGTGGCAAGGGCTGGTGGCACCCTTCACGGCGTTGGGTTCCTCGCTGTCTGCAGGCCCAGGGCCCTTCCCGGCGGTGATCGACCTGTTCGGGGGCGCGGGTGGTCTCATTGAGTTCCGGGCTGGGCTGCTGGCCAGCCGAGGCTTTGCGGTGCTGGCTTTGGCTTTCTTCGCCTACGAGGACCTCCCCAAAGGCCTAACCCAGCTCGACCTGGACTATTTCGAGGAGGCTGTCGAGCTGCTCCTGCGGCACCCCAAGGTGAGTGCCGTGGTGAGGTGGGCAGCCCCGGCAAACGGGGATGCGCCGATGAACGAGGATGTCTGAAGGGCCGGGATCGTCCTGGGTCTGCCCCGGTGACCACGGAGGTCGCGGTGAGGAGAGGTGTCCTGGTGGCCATCCTGGGACGTCCTCCTGGTGACTGGGAGTGCCGTAGTGATTGGGGACACGCACGGAGAGTATCCCAAGTTGGAAGTGACCCACTAAGGGTCGTTGAATCCAACTCCTGCCTCCGTGCAGACCACCCGAGAATGTCTGAGAGCAATGCCCCGTGAGAGCAGTGTCGCCGTGGCCAGGGCCGTCCTCAGTTCGGGGATGTCGTGCTGATCGGGGATGTCTCAATGACCAGAGACGATGCCACAGAGCACGGGGAGGTCCTGCTGACCGAGACGCCTCCTCACGAGCACTGCTTCCCCGGTGATCATGGCTGTCCCAGTACCCTCCCATCGATGCCATCACGCCCTCCCCCTTCTCTCCCCCTGCAGGTGCGAGGCCCTGGGCTGGGTGTCATCGGCGTGTCCAAAGGGGCTGAGGTGGCTCTGGCCATGGCCGCCTTCCTCCCGCAAGTGGTGGCCACGGTGTGGATCAACGGCACGACCTTCCTGTACGGCAACCCGCTGCACTACAAGGGCCTCCGCATCCCTTCCATCCCCTACCAGACCGAACGCATGCTCTTCACCGAGCTGGGCGCCATGGACAACTCGGCCATCTTCGCCGACCCGCGCAGCCCGGCCTACAGCTCCTCGGCCATCCCGGTGGAGAAGATCCAAGGCAAGGTCCTCTTCGTGGTGGGTGAGGCCGATCGCAGCTTCAACAGCAAGCTCTTCGCCCAGCTGGCCACAGAACGCCTGCCACAGGATGCCTACCGCCTGCTGTCCTACCCCGGGGCCGGCCACCTCATCGAGCCCCCCGGCTCGCCCCTCTGCAGCATCTCCAGCCTGCGTGGCAGCCCTCGGCCTGTGGTGTGGGGTGGAGAGCCCGTGCCCCACGCCAGGGCGCAGCAGCACTCGTGGCAGGAGATCGTGCAGTTCTTGGAGCTGCACTTGAACCCCGTCCCTGCCATCAAGCTGTGAGCCGCTCAATAAAGGCAGTGGTTGCACCGGAGGGCGAGCTGGGGGTTAATGAGTCCTGGTGGAGATTAATAGGGCCCTTTGACCTGGGTGTGAGTGTGCTGGGCGAGGAGCAGCAGCGGTCGCGTTTGCTGTACCCAGCCCTGCAGTTGGAGTTGACGCTTGGAGTCGCTCTCCAAGAAAAGGGAAAACTGAGCCCAAGTCTCGTTGAGCCGTGTTCTCTTCCTGCTGAGCTGAGCGCCTCCATGCAGTCCTGGCTCTGGAATCATCCTTCCTCCTCCCGTGGAAGGGGAACGCTGCCCCTGGGCTGCCTGGCTCCGACAGCTGGGGCTTGATGGCTGAGCTCCGAGGCTGCTTGGGGAGTGGAGCAGGTCTGGAGCCAGCTATGACCCCACAGCAGGCACTGGGGTCAGGGTGAGAGAATTTAAGCTTCACTAAGGGCAGGACCCAGAAGAGAAACTGGGGCTGGATGGGGGGGGGGGAGCACACTGAGGGAACAGATGAAATGCTGCTGTCAGCAGCAACCTGAGGAGAGCAAGGTCCTTCTGAGCTCCGTGGAGCACTCCCCACGCCTCCAGCCCGGGCACAATTCACCTCCAGGTTTTTGTGCCCCCTCCACTCGGTGACAGTGGGCATCCCAATGGTGTGGCACTGAGCACCCTGGAGCTCGGCACTGCTGGCCAATGGCACCAGAGCAATGTGGGGTGACGACTGAGCCGAGGGGTGTCCGGGGACCCCTGTGCCCTGCTGGGAGCAGCAGTCTCAATTCCCCATTTGCAGGAGCGTTTCCTTGAGCCCATAGCAGCTGTAGGGCACCGTGATCCCCAAATGACTTTCGGTTCCCCTGCAGCACCACGAGTGGGGCAGAGCGACCTGGGCCTGTGAGTGGGGGCACCACTGGCCATGGGAGCGCTCGGACAGGGCTTGGGGCAGCCCGACCCGGTGGAAGGACTGCTGTAGGACTGCTGTAGGACTGCTCTACGGACCCCTTGGCACGCTCCCACGGCCAACAGGAAGGCGGATGCCGTGCACCGTGGAGCTGTGGGGTCCTACGCCGGCACGGTGCTGCTTCAGCCCCATTTCTTGGTCCAGCACCAGATCTCAATTCCCCATTTGCAGGACACAGGGCATGCCGGCCTTCAAACAGCTTTCACTTCCCCCCATCACTTCGCTGACGCCTCAGTCATCTGATTGCTGCCCAGGTATAATTGGAGGAGCCCCAGGGGGAGCTCTGTGTTGTGCTCAGCGCCGAGATGGGCCGCAGCTGCTCCCTGCTGCTGCCATTGCTGCTGCTGCTGCCTGCAGGGCTGCCCTCTGGCTTGGCGCTGCTGCAGTACCATTACGACTGCGGGGACTTTGGCATGCAGCTGCTGGCGTACCCCACGCGTGGCCGCACCGTGCACTTCAAGGTCCTGGGTGAGTGATGGGCATCCGATGGCAGTATGAGGGGGTTGGGACGGGGTCAGCCTCACTGCCCCCCCGTCCACGCAGATGAGTTTGGCACCCGCTTCGAAGTGGCCAACTGCTCCATCTGCATGCACTGGCTCAACACTGGGGAGGACGGTGGGCTCATCTTCTCAGCCGGCTACGAGGGCTGCCACGTGTTGGTGAAGGTGAGGCCGTGCTCGCTTGTGGGGCGCCCTGTGGGGTGGAACAGGGTTACATCTCCTGCTCCCCCTGCCATAGGATGGCCGCTACGTGCTGCGGGTGCAGCTGGAGGAGATGCTGCTCAGTGGGGTGGTGGCTGCCTCCTACGAGGTGAACATGACGTGCCCACGGCCAGCTGGCTATGAGATCCTCAGAGATGAGAAGGTGCACGGCCACCAGCGGCCCGACCGGGGCAACGGTGCCCTGTCAAGTCATGGTGTCGATGTCCTCATCCCCCGGCCACGGCCCGGCCTCCTGCAGCACACAGCCCATTCTGCCCTGGCCATCCCCCGCCCCCAGCTGCCCCCCGGAGCCCCCGTGGAGCAGAGTCACTCCATGGCACACACTCAATCCATCCTGGGGCACTCGGAGCTGCAGCACCAGCCTCAGCCCGGCACGGGGCACCTGAGACCCCAGCCCCAAAACCAACCCGGGATGATCCATGCTAGTGGTCAAACCCAGATGGGTGTCCTTCGTCCAGGTCTTCAGTCCCAAAACCAGCCTGGGATGGTGCATGCCGGAGGTCAAATCCATCCAGGGGTCCTTCGGCCAGGTCTTCAGTCCCAAAATCAGCACGGGCTGCTGAATGTTGGTAGCCAAACCCAACCGGGTGTCCTTCGCCCAGGTCTTCAGTCCCAAAACCAGCAAGGATTAGTGCGTCCAGGGAGTGAAACCCAACCAGGTGTCCTTCGCCCGGGTCTTCAGTCTTCAAACCAGCACGGATTAGCACAGCCAGGGGGTCAAACCCAACTGGGTGTCCTTCGCCCGGGTCTTCAGTCCCAAAACCAGCATGGATTAGCGCGCCCAGGGGGTCAATCCCAACCGGGTGTCCTTCGCCCAGGTCTTCAATCCTCAAACCAGCATGGATTAGTGCGCCCAGGGAGCGAAAGCCAACCAGGTGTCCTTCACCCAGGACTTCAGTCCCCAAACCAGCATGGATTACTGTATCCAGGGGGTCAATCCCAACCGGGTGTCCTTCGCCCAGGTCTTCAATCTCAAAGCCAGCATGGATTACTGCATCCAGGGGGTCAATCCCAACCGGGTGTCCTTCGCCCGGGTCTTCAGTCTCAAAATCAGCATGGATTACTGCATCCAGGGGGTCAATCCCAACCAGGTGCCCTTCGCCCGGGTCTTCAGCTCCAGAACCAGCCTGGGCTTGCGCATGCTGGTAGTCAAACCCAAGCAGGTCTTTTTCACTCAGGTCTCCAGCCCCTGAACCAGCCCAGCTTAGTGCGGCCCGGGCTGCAGCCTGGCTTGATGCACACCAGCACTCATACACAAGCAGGGTTTGTCCGCCCGGGCCTCCAGCCCCAAAGCCAGCTGGGCATGCTTCTCCCCAGCCTCCAGTCCCACGCCCAAGGCAGCCTCCTGCGCCCCAGCCTCCAGAGCCAAGCAGGGCTGCTGCAACCCAGCCAGCCCCGACCAGGGCTGCTGCGCCCAGGGCTGCCATCACGACCAGGGCTGGTGAGCCCAGGGCTGCAGTCCCAAGCCCAGCCTGGGCTGCTGCATCCCACGGCTCTCTTCTACCCCTCAGCGGGGGCAGGTAAATGGATGGGATGGGATGGGGTGGGCTGGGGTGGGGTGGGATGGGGTGGAATGGGACGGGATGGGACGGGATGGGGGTGTACCTGTGCATGGAGACTTGAGGGGTGCTGGAAGTGGGCAGAGGGTATCTGAGGAAGGTGGGCAGAAGGATGCTTGAGTGGGGTCCAGATATTTGGGCAGGGGGATGCTCAGGATGGGCACAGGGATGCTTTGGATAAGCTACAGACGCTTGAGCAGGAGAATGCTGTAGTCAGAAAGGAAGGGTGGGCAGGGGTACCTTTGGGTTGGGTAGATGGACAGTTGTGGGCTGGGGGGTGCTTGGAGTGGGCAGGATGGTTTGGGTCGGCAGGGGGATGCTCGGGAACGCTATGGGTTAACGGGGATGCTTGGGCAGGAGAGCGAGCAGGGGGTGCTTGGTGTGGGCAGAGGGACGCTTGAGGCTGTAAGGGAGATGCCTGGGGAAGAGGAAGCTGTGGGTTGACAGGGACGCTTGGGCGGAAGGGTGGGCAGGGAGATGCTGGAGGTGGGCAGGAGGTCGCTGAGGTCGAGCAGGGGGCCGCTCGCTGTGGGCACGTGTGCTGCTGAATGCTCCCCGCCCCAGGCGAGCCGCTGACACGGGAGCAGTGCCAGGTGGCAGTGGGGAGGCTGTCCTGCGTGTCCCCGCCGGGCCGTGATGCCTGCCTGCAGGCAGGCTGCTGCTTCGACGACACAGACCGTGCGACGCCCTGCTATTACGGCAACACAGGTAGGGTTCAGCAGCGGGCAACCCGTTGCTCCCTCTGGCCAACTGCAGCACGTGACTGCGCCTCTGTGTGCCGCAGCCACCGTGCAGTGCCTGCCCGAGGGCCACTTCGTGCTGGTGGTGCCGCGGGGGCTGTCGGCGCAGCCCTACAACCTGGACAGCGTGCGCCTGGCCAGCACCCAGCCTGGCTGCCAGCCCACCCAGACCACCGACGCCTTCGTCCTCTTCCACTTCCCCGTCACGCAGTGTGGCACCACTGTGCAGGTGGGGGTACAGCCCCGAGAGCCCTCCCCTACCTGACAGCCAAGAGGGAGCCCAACCACCACGTGCCCCCCCCCCTCTCCCCCCTCCAGGTGATTGAGGACCGGCTGGTCTATGAGAACCAGCTCATCTCCACCATTGACGTCCAGCCAGGGCCCCGCGGCTCTGTCACCCGTGACAGTGTCTACATGTAAGGGGATGATGGCTGGGGGGCGTGGGGACGCTCACAGCGCTGCTCACCCCATTGTCCCCCCACAGCCTCCACGCCCGTTGCATCTACAACGCCACGGAGCTGCTGCCGCTGAGCCTGGAGGTGGCCGTGCCCCCCACTGCTGCCCCTCTGGCACAGCCTGGGCCACTCCAGCTGCAGCTTCGCATCGCCACCGGTGAGCCCACCCTGCTTCTCCATCCCCTGCTCTCCATCCCCACCCCTGTGCCCCCCATCCTGATTGCTTCCACCCCCCCGCCTCCCATCCCGCTGCCCTCCATCCCTGTGCTCCCCATCCCCATACCTTCCACTCCCACGGCCCCGTGCCCTGCTCAGCCTCAAACCCTCCCGCAGATGAGAGCTACAGCTCCTACTACCCTGACGCCGACTACCCGCTGGTGAAGGTGCTGCGGGACCCCATCTACGTGGAGGTGCGGCTGCTGCAGAAGACCGACCCCAATCTGGTGCTGGTGCTGCACCAGTGCTGGGCAGCCCCCAGCACCAGCCCGGCGGCCGAGCCCCAGTGGCCCATCCTGGTGGACGGGTGAGCAGGTGGGGAGGGGGTGGCTGGCGGGGCTCGCTTACGCCGACACAGGGTCTTTGGTCATCCCTCAGGTGCCCCTTTTCTGGGGACAACTACAGGACGCAGCTGGTGCCGGTGGGACCCGCCACGCTGCAGCTGCCCTTCCCCAGCCACTACCAGCGCTTCGCCATCTCCACCTTTGCCTTCGTGGACAGCCCTTCCATGGTGGTGCTGGAGGGAGAGGTGAGGCAGGGAGGGTCCTCTCGCTCAGCGGGACCCCACCGTGACACCGGGTGTGACACGGCACCGTGTCCCACAGGTGTACATCCTGTGCAGCGCCTCCGTGTGCCACCTGTCACAGCCCGAGCCCTGCCGGCCCTCCTGCCAAGTGGCCGTGCCTTCCCGTAAGCGGGGCTGCGGTGGGGGGCCCTACCTGCCCTCGCCTTTCTCCAACCAACCCCTGCGCCCCTCTCCCCAGGGGCCCGACGAGCTGCAGCGGACAGGAAGTCAGCAGACATCTTGGGCACGGTCACCTCCCGGGGACGCATCGTCCTGCCGCAGGGTCCTGCAGCGGGGAGGCGTTAAGCATGTGCTGCCGCCTCCTTGCTCCTCCTCCTGGTCAGGACCTCCTGCTCCGGTTGCAGCGGGGGCAAGCGGGAACAATAAATCAGCGACTGGCAAAGACTAGTGGTGGCATTTGTGGGATGGGAGCGATGCGGGCTGAAGGTGGGGAGGGAGGCACGCAGCCCCAGCAGAAGCAGGTCTGTCCTGGGCCCCCCCCCGCACCCTGGCCCCCACCACGCTGAGCAGGGCTACGGTGAATAGTTCTTTATTTGTGTACTGAAACTAGATAACTGCTTACAAAACCGCACAGCCCCCCATCCCTCCATCACAACTATCCACCGGGGTACGGGTCGGGGCCTGGCAGTGCATCACTTACAGCCACAGAAGAGAGCCTAAAGCCAGAAAGACCAACACGAAACTGGGAAAGAAAACTAAAACAACAAACCCAAGAAGCACGGGGAGGGCGACATCCAACTAACCCCCACCTCTGCCAACGGTTACAGCAAGGAAACCTAAAGGAGAAAGGAAACCCCTCCCACCCGACCCCCCCACCCCCCACCCCAAACCCCAGCGCTGCAGCGAGCGCAGTCAGCCCCGCACCCGAGGCTACAGGCTGTAGAACTTCAGGCTGCGGTCCATGCCTGTCGAGGCGATGAACTTGGCGTGGTGGCCGAAAGCCACCCCTGTGGTGAGGCCACTGTGCTCTGCAGAGGGAAGACAGCGTACGGTTACGTTATGAAGGGGAGGGGGAGGCTTCCCCTCCGCCACCCTCAGCCCCGTGCTCCCTCCCGCAGCCCCGCACCGGTGAAGTGGAGGATTTCTGTCCACTGCTTGCAGATGTAGATCTGGACGTCTGTGCCGCCCAAGGCAAGGTAGGTGCCGCTCTGGTCGAAGATGAGAGACTTCACCTGGGGAGGAGGGGAGGAACAAAGCTTCAGGCCAGGCCCAGGAAGCTCCAGACACCATGCCAGAGGTGCAGCACCCTCCCTATCCTCCAGCACCCCGAGCAGAGCAAAGTAGCAGGGCTAGGGCGGCCAACACCGGGACAAGGGAAAAGGGAGCCAACACACCTCGAAGTTGTTGTCCAGCTGCAACGTCTTGAAGTTCTTCAGTTTACGCAAGTCCCACAGCTTGACGGAGGAGTCGTCTGCAGCCGTGGCCAGGTAGTAGCCGTTCTCAGAGAAGGCAATGCTGGTGATGGGGCCAGAGTGCCCCGGGAAGTTGGCCACGTTGGTGCGTTCCTGGGGGCAGGAGGGTCAAACGTGGGCCTCCAGCACCCTCTGCCTCCCCAGGGCAGCAGCTCAGCCAAGGGAGAGACAACAGCCCCTAAGGATAGCAGAATTCGCACGTGCCCAGAGAAGCAAGGATGAGGGAAGCCACAGGGCTGTCACTCCAAGGGGCACCCAAAGCTCTGCGCATCCGTTCCAAAGACGTGAGAGCAAACCCCTGCAATTGCCACTCTCTGCGTGGCTCAGCCCATGCCAATTCGTACCACCAGTCTGCCCCAGAGGCCAACGTAGGACTGCACAAAACACGACAGCAGGAGCTGCTCCTGTTTGGAGCTACAGCATGCTGTCTGGGCACCAAGCAGAGCACAGCAACCACTGCCCAACCCCTGCGTGCCCAAGGGCCAGCCCTACCTTCAGATCCCAGATCTTGATCTGAGAATCCATTGTTCCCGTTCCAAAAATGAGCCCATCTGGGTGGAACTGGGCACAGGTGAGAGCTGCAGAGACAGAAAGATATATGAGGGTGGGGGAGGCACTGTCCAGTGAGAACCCTGAAGAAAAATCCTCCTCTGCACAGTCACAAGAGCCCCACAGCATGGGTACTCTCAGCCTTACCACAGCCAGAGCTCTCATCTGTCACCTTGGTGAGAACACGGCCCGTCTGGATGTCTGAGAAAGCCCAGTACTAAAAGAGACACGCATAGCATTGAGCATGCAGCCACCAAGCAGGGTGTCCATGTGCCCTGGGCCCAGGCTGGCTCTCACCTGGTCATCAGAAGAGCTCAGAAGGTAATCACCCGTGGCATGCAGGCTGAGCCCTGTCACAGAGCCCTCATGGGCACGGACAACCTGCACACAGGAGGCGTTGGGCACAGACCAGATCCGAATGGTGGCATCAGGAGAAGCTGAGAACACCAAATCCTAGAGAGGGATAAAGCAGAAAGTGTAACATCAAAACGGTGCCATGCCTCTGTTCGGGAACTCCCTTACAGGTAGGAAGGGAAAGCTTGAAGTGGGCAGCAGCACACCTGTGAGGGGTGGAACACGACACTGGTGACCTTCTTGGAGTGGCCCTTGAGCGTTGCCAGGATCTGCTCAGAGCTCTTGTCAAAGACGATGACATTTTTATCAGCCCCACCTAACAAACAAAGCAGGGAACTACCAGAGATGGGCTGGCCAAGTTCAACATCCACCTGCTGCTCTTGGGGATCTCTGTCCCGAGAAGCTCTGCCATGAGCCAAGAGAATTCCTTACGCCCCTTTGCTCACTCCAACCTCAGAAAAGGTCAGAGAAAGGGCCCCATTCCCAGGCAGCTGAAGGATCTCTGCTGACACCAAAGACCCCAGAGTGCGGAAATGGCTCCCTTACCGGTGAGGATCTTGTTGGTGTCGGAAGGACAGAGGTCCAAGGCCAGGATACCTGGGATGCTGGCGCTGTGCAACCCCTGTGCGAGGCAGAAAGAGGCCAGGTTGGTGCCACAAGCAGGAAAATGCCCCAAAGGAAACCCCAAAGGGTCTTGCAAGGGGCTTTGCTGGAAGCCTGTGCCACCTCCACTCCAGCACTGGTCTTCACGGAGAGCCATGACCCCCCTGGCTCTGACCAGCAGCAGAACTGTGGGTTTGGACACTGCCCAGCAACAGAGGGTGAGTTTTTGAGAGCACCGCAGCACTCACCACATGTGAGGCGACCTGCCGGTACTTGCTGAGCTCCTCTGGCTTCACCAACTCCTCTGGCACTGTCTTGCCCCTCTGCAAACAGAAAATGGCGCGAGGATGAACATCAGTCCCTCTCGGAACAGGCCGTGACCTGATTGCTGTGGTATCCCAAATGCGAAACGTGAGACGTGGCCACTCACCTTCTTGCGCTCTGTGGTCAGCACAGTGGCCTTGTCTTGAAGCTGCAAAACGCCACAACAGTGGTTACGGCCAACCTGGACTCCCCCCAGCAGCAGGACAGGGAGCAGCTGAGAGCTGCAGCAGCACAGGCAGCACAAGTTCTTACCTTCTGGATAATCTCAGGAGTCATGCCTGCAAGTTCACCCAAGTCCATGGACTCCCCAGCTCCCTGCACGGGGCAGAGAAGGGCTCAGTTACATGCAAGTAGGAAACAGAAAAGACACACACAGCGAGGTAGGAGAAACTCACCGCCACGTTGGGCTGTGAGGACGGCACTGCCTGTGGCACGATGAGGCCAGCCTGTGGTTTCAGCGTGGCCAGAGCTGCAGAAGCAGAGAAACATTATGAGTTCCCCCCTCCACCCTGGAGGCATTCAAGGCCAGGCTGGATGTGGCTCTGGGCAGCCTGGTCTCATGGTTGGCGACGCTGCACGTAGCAGGGGAGTTGAAACCGGATGGTCACTGTGGCCCTTTTCAACCCCGGCCATTCTACGATTCTCTTTTCCTTGAGTTTTGCAGCATCCAAGCTCACCTTCTCTGGCAGCAGTGACCTCCTTGGTGAGCCGTGCGATGACACGGCAGGCAGCATCGTGCTGGTACAGCGCGTGGGACAGCTCCTGGCGCGTGGTCTGCAGCTGCTGGCGCAGCGTGAAGCTGTGCAGCATAACGGCATCCTAACGGGGCACCAGAAAGGAGGGAGGGGGTGGGGGGTGGGTGGGTCAGGGGGAGCCACTCAGCCCCACACCCTCAGCTCTCTGCAACTTACCCACTCATCCTGCAGCGCCTTCAGAATGGCCGGGATGCTGGTGGCCGACGGTGGCTTGGGCCGGATGGGATGGGCGACTGCCAACACAGACGCACCCTCAGCTCCTCGCCCTTCACCACAGCCCCGCGTGTGTGTCCCCCCCCGGCAGCCGGAGGCCCCCCGTGCCCTCCCCACCTTTGATGTCGATGAGCTGCTCCTCAGACAACGGCTGGTTGTTGACGGGGTCGGTGCCGTTCTCTGCGATGTATTTCTCGATCAGCCGCCGCTCGTACACGTGGTTGGACACCGGCGACACGCACGGGTGCTCGGGGACCTCGTTGGAGACTGCGGGGACAGCGCAGAGGACGGCGCAGGTCACGGCGTGGTCCCGACGTCCCCCCGGCCCCCCACCGCCGCCGCCGCCCCCCCCGGGCCGCCCCGCGCTCACTGGAGCAGATGAGGGCCATGGCGGGCCCTGCGCGCTCCGCTTCCGGCTGCTCCTGGTTCCGCTTCCGGCTCCGCGCGGCCTCACCGACGCTCGGAGCTCTTACGCGGGCTCCGCTCAGGCGGCAGCCGGAAACGGAAGTGCTCCCGGCGTGCCCCGCGCCAGCGCGCCCCCACCACTTCCCCTCCCGCCTCCCGGCGCACGCCGCGCAGGACTACAGCTCCCATGGTGCCCCGCGGCGGCGGGCCCGCGGCAGGGCTGCTCGGGCGCCGCGGCCTGACCTGCCCCGCAGCGCCCCCGTGCGGCCGTGGGCGGAGCTGCCCTGTGCGGGGGTGCGGGGAGCGCCCGCGGGAGAACCCCGGGGGGAGGGGGAGAGGATGAGGGGGGAGAAGGGGGGTGGGGGGGAAATAGGAGGTTGGGGGGGGGGAGAGGATGGGAGTGGGGAATGGGAGGGCGGAGGGGGGGCTATATTGAGGGATTAGAGGAAGAGCCATATTGGGGGGTAATGGGGGGGGGACATTGGGGGTTGGGAGCATATGGGGGGATATTGAAGAGCACAGAGGGGGAGGTCATATGGGGGGGATATCGGGGGGCTGTGTTATGGGTGCATAGGGGGTGTATGGGGGGCATGAGTGTGGGAGGGTGTGTAATATAGGGTTACGTAAGGAGATGTTATATAGGGCTTATATAGGCAGATATAGGGAGATGTAGGGATTATATAGGGAGATGGCACAGGTGGGGTTATATAGGGAGGAGGTTATATAGGGAGATGGCGCGGGTGGCCGTACTGGGGAGCAATGGGGGTACGTTTGGGTATATAGTGGGAAATGCATTGGGGGAGGTTGGGGGGGGGGCAATGGGCGTACACGGGGGTGTTATAGGGATGAGGCGTATGGGGGAGGCAGGTGGGGGGATATTGGGGTATGCTGCGGGGAGTGCTGCGTTGTGGGGTGGTATGGGGGGCACGTAGGGGGAGAGGGGGGTTCGTATTTGTGAGGCCTGCATTGGGGGATATATGGGGGGAGGTAGGAGGGTAATGCAGTATGGGGCGGCATGCTGGGTGGGCACGTTGAGGGGGCGCACTGGGGATCGGGCTGGGGGGGCTTGGAGAGGGCACCGAGTTGTGGGGGGGGCCGCCTGGGGGGCCAGCTCACCCCCCCCCTTCCCCCTTGCTGCTCGCAGACCCCGTTGGCAGTGCCGAGGATGGGGGCTGTTGGTGCCATGGCCGCCTTGGACGAGTCCCTGTGGCAGCTGGGCCGCACCGCCTGGGCCAGCCTGGAGGGCTGCCTGGGGGCCGAGCCGCTGCGTCTGCTGGCCGAGGTGAGCGGGGGGGGGGGGGCCGGAGGGGGGGCGAGGGGGGGGGAGGTGTGTCGGCGAGCGCCGCACGGCCCCACGAGGCCCTTTCTCTTTGCAGAGCCTGCTGGCTGCGCTGTGGCTCACCGCCTCGGCCGTCTCATCGGGCCTGGCCGTGCTGAGCGGCGCAGCGGGGGATCTGCTGGACGCCTGCGGCCTGCACGGTGAGCGCGGCGCGACGTGGGCTCCAAGCCGGCGCGGCCCCCCCCGGCCCTTCGCTCTCAAACGTTCCCCCGTGTTTTTGAACCGCAGGGGCCCGGCTGGCCGGCGGCGTGGCTCTGAGCCCCGGCGCGGTGCAGCGGGTGCTGCTGTGGGGGCTCTTCGCCCTGGTGGGGGTCCGCCTCCTGCCGTGGCTGCTGGGCCTGCTCGTGGCGCCGCTGCGGCCCGCGCTGCGCTGCCTGCGGCTCTGCGCCTTCCTGGGAGCCTTCCTATACGTGGCGGCGGCGGAGGGCAGCGGCCCCACGGCGCGGGCGGCCACGCTGCTGGGGCTCTGGGGGTTCTACGTGCTGCTGGGGGGTGGCCGGGCCCCCCCGCCAGGCCCCGGCGCGCACCTGGAGGCTGCCGTGCGCAGCCTGGAGTGGAAGGTGGAGGAGCTGCAGAGGAGGCAGCAGCGCTACGGGGCGGCACGGGGCCGTGCGGAGGAGTGAGGGGTGCCTGGGGGGGCCCTGCGTGTGTGGGCCCCCCCCCCCAGCGCCCCACATCAGTGCCCCACATCAGTGCCTTCACCATCGCCACACCCAAGCCCTCAACTCGCTCGCACCAAAGTGCCCGGGGGGTCCCAAACCGGGTGCCTCCCCCCCTTCCCCATCCCCACCTCCCCGTCTGCCGTGGGATGAGGGCCACGTGCTTGGTTTGCTGTCGTGGAACGGTTTGGCCACCAAATAAAGTGTTTGAGTGCAGCCCACGCTGTGCCTGCAGGGAAGGCGCTCGGTTCTGGGGGGCGCAGAGGACACTCGTGGGGTGGGGACAGGACGTGCTGTCCCCGTGAGCGCCATCTCCGTCGCCTGTTTGCTGAGGGTGAGGTTATCGGTGCCCATGGCTCTATCCCTGGTGCCCTCTGGCTTTGCAGCACCCCCGTCCTTGCAGTTGTTCCCCCAGTGCCCCCACGTGCCCCGGGCTCCCACACTGCGTCCCATCCCTTCCAGTCCTTTCCGGTGGCCCCACTGTTCCCACAGCCCACAGCCCTCCCAGTCTCCCCATCCCTTCCATCTCCCCACTTTGTCCCACTGCGTTCAGCATCCACAACGTCCCACTCCCTTCCCCGTACCCCCAGAGCCCCCAATCCCTTCAGTTACCCCCCAAATCCCTCCAGTGGTCCCAGTGCCCCAAGCCTGCCTCAGTGCCCCAGGTCCTTCAACTACCTTCAACTACCCCCCCCCCCCCCCCCCCCCCCCCGTACTCCCTGTGCCTCCCAGCCCTTCTCGGAGCCCCCATTCCCTCAATGCGTCCCTCATCCTTCCCAGTCCCACCAGCAATTCTTGTACCCCCGCCACGTTCTCCTACCAACACCCCCACCCCTTCTTGTGCCCCCCCGTGTCTCCCACCCTTCCCAACCCCTCCAGCTCCCCCAGCATCCCCCGGCCTCCCCCTTGCCCTTATTACCCCCATCCCTCCCAGTCCCTCCGTGCCCCAGTGTCCCCAATCCCCTCAACTCCCCCAAGTGTCCCCAGTCCTCCCAGCACCCCCAGTCCCTCCTGTGTCCCCATTGTCCCTCATGCCTCCGAAACCCCCCTCCTCTCCCTTGTCTCCCCAGGTCTCCCAGCGCCCCCAGTCCTTCCCAGTTCCCCCAGCATCCCTCCCAGTCCGCCCAGCACGCCTCGGTGTTCCCCTTCTCCCCACTGTCCCCCAGTCCCTCCCGGTGCCCGGCTCGGGACGGGACAAGGAATGTCGCTCCGTGTCCTTGCCCTCGGGGTCCCGCAGCGCCCGGCGTTTAGGACCCGGCGGGGTGAGGCGGCGCCGGTGCCGGTCCCGCCCCGGCCCCATTGTCTGCGCGCGGAGGCGGAGGGACGGCAGCGGCGGCTCCGCTCGCACGGACGCTGCGCGGAGCCCGCACGGCCCCGGCTCCGGAACCGGTCCGGCCATGGCCCCGGCCGAGGGGCCGTACCTGTTGCTGCTGGCCGCCGCCCTGCTCGGGGCTTCAGGTGAGCACCGCGGGCGCCGAACCCTCCCCCCCCGCCCCGGGCCGGGAGCTGCTCCGCACGGCTGTCCGGGGAGAGCCGGGAGGGTGAGCGGGGATCTGCCCCGTGTGCTCCCCGGGGTGTGCCGCGATCTGCCCCGGGTGGCCGTGGAACCGCGGAGTGGTTGGGTTGGAAAGGGTCCTTGAAGATCACAGAGCCACGGAATGGTTGGGTTGGAGGGGTCCTTAAAGATCACAGAGCCATAGAATGGTTGGGTTGGAAGGGACCTTAAAGATAGCAAAACCACGGAATGGTTGGGTTGGAAGGGACCTTAAAGACCACAGAACCATGGAATGATTGGGTTGGAAGGGACCTTAAAGATAGCAAAAGCACGGAATGGTTGGGTTGGAAGGGACCTCGGGAGCCATCCAGTTCCAGATCCCTACGGTCCATGGATCCGGTGGGGATCTGCCCCACGCAACCCCCGCACCCAGGTGCCCGGCGCATGGCTGCCACCCCCAGCAATCACTCAGCACTGCTCCCCGCAGCACTCCTCCCTGGGCAGGTCGGGGGTTGGATCCCCCAGGAGCAGCAGCACCCGCAGCCCATGGGAGCGCCGTCCCCTTGTATCGGTGCCCACCCTTGCCTTGGTGATGGTGGTCCCCGTCTCTGCAGCCAGCAGCGAGTGGCCCCCCCCGGAGCCCGTGTTCCTGCCCGTGGAGATGGAGCTGCAGGCAGTGCCCGAGCACTACCGCCTGCAGCGTGCGGACGGAGCCCTGCCTGCTAACACCTCTCTGCATGCCTGTTCTGACACCTTCCTGCTGCTGCCCCGCCGCCCCGCTGCCGGCCCCTCTCCTCTGCTGCGAGCCTCCTACCCACCCTTCAGCACCCACCAGGTAATGCCGACCACCACGAAGCCGTGCTGACCCCGCGGGGCCACCACACCACGCCGCCCCCCCATCTCTTCCAGGAGGTGCCCACCAAGAGCCCCGCCTGGGCCATCCGTGCCGTGCCCCTGGACGGTGCTGTGAGCCCCGACGAGCCCACCGCCCGCGTCCTCTTCCACCTGCACGGCCCCGACTGGCGTGGCCGGCGGGACCCCCCCGGGGACCACCCGTTGCCCTGCGTCGTCCTGCAGGCCCAGCAGCGCAGCCGGACGGTGCGGGGCTCCTGCCGTGTGCAGGTGGGTCACAGCCCGCAGCCCCACGGCTCTACGGTGCTGTCGCCGTAGCGCTGCTGGCCCCACTCAGCCCCCAGCCCTAAGGCCGCTGTCCCCCTCAGGCCCCTCTGGGCATCTGCTTGGTGGAACTGGAGATCCCAGCACGATGGTTCTCCCCGGCGCCGGAATCGGCCGAGCTGCGGTACGGCGTGGCCGGGCTGGGAGCCTGCAGCCGTGCTGGTGCCACGGTGGAGCCCCCGCGGTACCTGGGGATGCTGGAGCTGCGCACGGCGCCGGCGGTGGCACGGAGGCAGGAGGTGCAGCTGGATGAGAGGGTGCTGCTGCGCGTCCCCGACGGAGCCCTGAGGCCTGGGCAGCGCTTCACCGCCAGCCTGGCGCTACGGCACAACTTCACCGCCACGCTGCTGACCCTGCGGTGAGAGCACGTGGGGAGGGGGGGGGGGCTGTGACGGGGGCACGGCGTGACGGCCCTTCCTCGTGACGTAGAGTCAAGGCCAAGAAGGGGCTGCAGGTGGTGGCCGCCAGGTCCGGGGACCCTGCGTGGACCGTCCATTTGGAACGCAGCCGTGGCCCCAAGCACTGGACGGCTGTGGCGACATGTCGGCGCAGCAGGGACGTCCATGGGAGCACCAGGTATGGGCAGTGACGTGGGAGAGGTCATCAGCGTGGTGCCTGGTGGGGCCCAGTTGGGCATGGGGAGCTGTGTGTGGCACTGCATCTGTCCCATGATGGCCCACTTGGCATTAGAGACTGCGCACGGCAGTATATGCAGCCCAGCATGGCCCACTCGGGCAAGGGAAGCCGTGCATGCTGTGCTGTCCCTGTCCCAGCAAATCCTAATTGGATGGCTGATGGTGGGGGAGAGCCCCATTCCAACAACAGGTCCCAGCTGGGGATGCGGGGTAGTCCCATGCCAGCAGTACTAGTTTGGGATGTGGGGCAACCCTGAATCAGTGGGTCTCTGTTGGGGGGACGTCCCCGTTCTGTTGGGTCCCAGCTGTGGGGCAGCCCTGTCCCGGTGGGTCCCATCCGGAGCTCTGTCCCCGCAGGGCACTGGAGGCGTCTGAGCTCCTCCACCTGGAGCTGGCGGTGGAGAATGGCACGGGGGGTCAGGCACCGGCCCGACCCCTCACCTGGCAGGTGGAATACCCCGGCCAGGACCCTGAGGCGCAGAAGGACAAGCTGGTGTGGGAGGTGCAGGTGTCGGAGCCCGACATGCGCGTCCTCGTCCCCCTGGTGCAGGTGGGTGCCCCCGCCCCTCATCCCACCCCTCCTCCCCGCCGTGCTCAGCCCCACTGTGCCTGCAGGAGCTGGAGCTGCTCAATACGGCCCCGCTGACCGGTGTCCCCCGCACCGTGCCGGTGACGTTGGTGACAGTGGAGGCGGGTGGCGCCGTGTCCGAGCTCAGCGAGCCGCCGGGCTGCGAGTCAGCAGATACGCAGGTGCTGCAGGTAAGCAGGGCCCCAGCCCCCCCCAGCACCGCTCCCTGGGCACCCTCTGCCCCTCCGTGTGCCCCGACAGGTGTCGGAGGGCTGTGACGCGGTGTTCGTGGGGGGCAAGGAGAGCCGTGGTGCCCGTGGGGTGCGGGTGGACTTCTGGGCACGCCGCCTGCACGCCTCGCTGCTCTTCACCGTCTGGGCACCTCTGCTGCCACTGCGCGTCCAGCTGGGAGACACTGCCCTGGAGCAGGTGCGCGGCTGGCGCCTGCCTGGGAGCGCTGACAGGTGAGAGGAACGCCCCGTGCCATTGCTGCTTTGGCACGGGGTGGGAGGGAGCTTGTGCCGTGTGTCCCTGTCCCCCCCGAGCCCCGTGGTGCACGTGCCGCACGTCTTTCTGGCTCACGGTGTGCCCCCCCGTCCCGTGGCCCGGTGCCCCGCCGAGCCCCCCTGGCGCTCACGACACTCTGCCCACGGGTGACGCGCGTGCCCCCATGCCCACAGCCCTAGCAGTGACGTGGAGGAGCCCGGGGAGGATGCTGAGCGGCGGGCGCGGAGCTGCCGGCCTCAGTACCAGCGCACGGCGGTGCGGTTCCTGGCACACTTCGTGGCACACCCACAGGATGGCGGCCGCCACCTGTCCTACCTGCCGGGCCCCGAGTGGCTGCTGGATGTCACGCACCTGGTGGCCGGCCAGGCGCGCGTGCAGGACCCCCGCGTGGCATCGCTGGAGGGCGGCACCGTGCTGGTGGGCCGGGAGCCCGGCGTCACCTCGGTGGAGGTAGGTTTGGGGCAGCGCGGGGAGGCGCGGGGCTGGAGGGATGCTGAGCAGCTGCCTGCAGGTGCGCTCCCCGCTGTCGGATGCCATCCTGGGCGAGCAGATGCTGGTGGTGTCGGAGGATAAGGTGGCGGTGACGGAGCTGCGTGCCGCAGTGGTGGCAGGGCTGGCGCTGGCGCTGCACCCGGAGCCTGGCCACCCCGGTGTGCTCACCGCCGTGTGCCGGGCCACGGCCACGCTGCGCGGCTCCAAGCAGGTGAGGGTCTGCGGGTGGCCCGGGGGGGGTGGGGGCGCTCTGTGCCCCGGTGCCATCCCGGTGCCGCTCGGTGTCCTGGCAGGAGGCGACGCTGTCCGTCTGGCTGTCCTTCTCTGACGGCACGCTGGCACCGATGGAGCTGTACGGCGGGCAGGACGCCGTGCTGGCTGCCACCTCATTGGATCCCACGGTGGTCACTGTGGTGGGGACCTCGTCCTGGCGCCCGCGGGTGGTGGCGGAGGGGCCGGGCCGGGGAGCCCTGCTGCAGCTCAGTCTGCACCCCCTGGATGCGTGTCGCCGCGGCCGTCACCGTGCCACCGTGTTGGCTGCCGGCACCGCCTGGTTGGAGGTGGCTGGGGGGCGCAGGACCCCCCCAAGCAGCCCCCGGTCCCCCGTGCCGTTCCCGAGGGCGGAGGGGGCCATGTCGGGTGAGGCGGTGACGGCGGGCCGGGGGGAGCACGGCGACGTGGGGCTGGTCAACACAAAGCTGCAGGGCATGGGGTCTTCCTCCGAGGAGGAGGAGGAGAGAGAGGAAGGCTACGGCCGTGGCATGCAGGAGGAGGAGAAGGAGGAAATGGTGAAGGCCCCCGCGCGCGTGAGCGACCTGGAGATCGGCATGTACGTGCTGCTGGGCGTCTTCTGCCTGGCCATCTTCATCTTCCTCGTTAACTGCGTCTTCTTCGTGCTGCGCTACCAGCAGAAGGAGCCCCCCGACGCCGGCACCGCTCCGGCGGCTTCCCAGCCCCACAACTGGGTCTGGCTGGGCACCGACCAGGAGGAGCTGAGCCGGCAGCTGGACCGCCGGCAGCCTGAGCCTCCCACCCTGCCCGGCCCCCAGCCCGAGCGCTGCTGCTGCGCCGACCCCCCGGCACCCGACACGGGGTCCCCCAGTGGCACCGCGGTGGAGCCCCGCAAAGAGGGGTCTGTGCCAGGGGGCGGCCGGCGGAAGCGCGTCGAGTTCGTCACCTTCGCGCCCCAGCGTGCCCCTGAGGATCCCCCCCAGCCCACCCCCAACGTGCAGTCCATCCTGGTGGCCGGCGAGGACGACATCCGCTGGGTGTGCGAGGACATGGGGCTGCGCGACCCCGAGGAGCTGCGCTGCTACATGGAGAGGATCCGCGGCAGCTCCTGACCCCCACCGGGACCGTCCTCTTCGTCCCCATCCCTCCGTGGCGGGGACACCGGAGGGACCATCCCTAAGCCCCGTTGGGAGGCAGCGACGCCCCGCTGTCGCCTTGCCCTGGGGTTCCCACTGCGGTGCTGGGGGCACGGGGTCCCCTCCTTGCTGCGGTTCTCATTGCCACATTGTGTTCATAGTGCTGATGCCGAGTTCTGTGGCCCCCCCCCTTGACCGGCCACACGTCCGTTTTGTACAACATTTTGTACCCATTGCGCTGTGGGGTGGGGGCCCCTTATTTATGGAAGATTTTTAAGTCTGATTGTTGTTACGAAAATAAAATATTTAAAACGGCGGAGTGGTGCCTGGTGTGGTGGCACGGAACCGGGGTCACTTTGCACTGCCGGGCACAAGCACGGGCTGTTTGCTTTGGCTCCAGGTGTGGGTGCATGTGGGAACGTCCTGGCCATGGCCCAGCTGCTGTGACCTTGGGCAGGGAGTGGGCAGCACGGGGATGGGGATGGGATAGGGCTGGAATGGGACTGGGGATGGGGATGGGATGGGCGTGGGACAGGATGGGATGGAGTGGGGATGGGGCTGGGATGGGGATAGGATGGGACTGGGGATGGGGATGGGATGGGATGGAGATGGGATGGGATGGGATGGGATGGGATGGGATGGGATGGGATGGGATGGGATGGGATGGAGATGGGATGGGAGTGGGGATGGGGATAGGATGGGGATAGGATGGGACTGGGGATGGGGATGGGATAAGATGGGATGAGATGAGGTGAGATGGGGATGGGATGGGATGGGATAGGATAGGATAGGATAGGATAGGATAGGATAGGATAGGATGGGATGGGATGGGATGGGATGGGATGGGATGGGATGGGATGGGATGGGATGGGATGGGATGGGATGGGATGGGATGGGATGAGATGGGGTGGGATGGGGTGGGATGGGGATAGGATGGGACTGGGGATGGGATGGGATGGGATGGGATGGGATGAGACTGGGGATGGGATGGGATGGGATGAGACTGGGGATGGGATGGGATGGGATGGAGATGGGATGGGAGTGGGGATGGGGATAGGATGGGGATAGGATGGGGATAGGATGGGACTGGGGATGGGGATGGGATAAGATGGGATGAGATGAGGTGAGATGGGGATGGGATAGGATAGGATAGGATAGGATAGGATAGGATAGGATAGGATAGGATAGGATAGGATAGGATAGGATAGGATAGGATAGGATAGGATAGGATAGGATGGGATGGGATGGGATGGGATGGGATGGGATGGGATGGGATGAGACTGGGGATGGGATGGGATGGGATGGGATGGGATGAGACTGGGGATGGGATGAGACTGGGGATGGGATGGGATGGGATGGAGATGGGATGGGAGTGGGGATGGGGATAGGATGGGGATAGGATGGGACTGGGGATGGGGATGGGATAAGATGGGATGAGATGAGGTGAGATGGGGATGGGATAGGATAGGATAGGATAGGATAGGATAGGATAGGATAGGATAGGATAGGATAGGATAGGATAGGATAGGATAGGATAGGATAGGATAGGATAGGATAGGATAGGATAGGATGGGATGGGATGGGATGGGATGGGATGGGATGGGATGGGGTGGGGTGGGGTGGGGTGGGGTGGGGTGGGGATGGGGATGGGAGTGGGGATGGGATGGGATGGGAATGGGGATGGGATGGGATGGGACAGCACTAGGGATGGGCATAGGGATGGGGAGAGGGATGGGGATGGGATGGGATGGAGTGGGGAGGGGATGGGATGGGGATGGAATGGGGACAGTGATGTGGCTGCTGTGCTGTCTTCCTCAGTCTCATGCAAGGTCCCAAATCCATCTCCCGTCCCACAGCTGTGGTTACTGGTGGCGGACCACACATCCGTGCTCACCCCTTTATCCACGTATGCCATGGTGACCGGCTGCATCCAATCCACCCCGGTTACCCCAAGGTCCCCCTATCCCCACTGCTGGCGGCAGAGTTCGTCCCCGCAGTGGGGGTGGCCTCCCCCAACCTCTCTCATCCCAAATCAGAGCGTGGCGCGGCGTGACCCCGCAGTGCTCCGAGCTTCTCCCACGCCACCGATGCAGTGCGGGGACACCACGGGTGCACGGCACGGTCCCCCAGGCTGCCTCCATCACCCCTCAGTGTACCACTTCCCACGGGCGTGTGGTGCTGCAGTGGGGCAGGATGGAACCACCCCCACACCGGCACCCCTGGCTTCCTGCATACCGGGGCCGGACGTGCGGCGTGCAGAGGCACGGGGCCACATCCCGGCACCGAGCAGCACCCGACGCAATGGGCAGGAGGTGAGGATGGAGGTGCTGTGCCTGCTGCTGGCTGCTCTCTGCGCTGCTGCTGTGCCCAGACCAGGTATGCCATCATCCCCGGCCCCGTTGGGATGTCGCCAACACATTGGGTTTGATACACGGCGAGGATGCTGGGCACCAGTGGGGTCTGACCCACCGTGAGGACTCCCACGCCCACCCCGTGTCCCCCTGCTGCCAGCAGGGAGGTGAAGCGCTTTGCTGTTGACGTGCCCGTCCCCCAGGAGCACCCCCACCCCACCCCACCCCACCCCACCCCACCCCACCCCACCCCATCCCACCCCACCCCATCCCACCCTGCTTTTTGCACCGGCCCTTTGCTCTGCAAAGAATGCTGCTTCACGTGGAGCACTGCTGAGAGAAAGCAAAAGCTTTGCCCTTGCTGCAGGCTGTGCAGAGTGCCTCTGCTTTTCTCCTCCTCCCAAGCTGAGCAGAGCCGGACACCATTTTGCCCCCAGCACACGCACGGCGCCCTAAAATCCCCCCTCAGCACCAACCACCCGGGCGCAGGCCTGCTCCAAACCCCGCTGCCAAGCCTGGAGGCTTCCCCAGAGCAGCCCCCTGCGCCACGAGGGCCAACGTGTGGCCACGGGGGATGGATTGGAGGGTTTGCCTTAAGAGCAAGCGACCTCTGGTCGCCATTTTGTGCTTCTGGTGCCATGATGGGGACCGGCATCCCGCGCCATCCGCCACCTCCCTGCCCCCTCTTTGTAGCTCCAGTGGAGCCAACGGGAGTTCCCACCGCCGTGCCGAGCAACGCCTCGGCAGAGCCAGGTGAGAATGGGCACCCACCCGCGGGGCAGCGGGCGCGGGGACCCCCCCGCCACCCTCATCCCGAGCTGCCCGCAGGTCCCTGGGACACAGCCGTGCTGCGCCTGGCTGGCGGCAGCCACCCCTGCGAGGGCGCAGTGCAGGTGCAGCACCGCGGCCTCTGGATGCCCGTGTGCCGGGACTCCTGGAGCGCCGCCGCCTCTCGGGAGCTGTGCCGCCGCCTGCGCTGCGGGGATGCCGAGGGCGACGCGGTGGCGGTGAGCCCGGACGGTGACGGAGATGCCGCCGAGGGATGCCCGACTGCGCCGGCCAACTGCAGCGGGTGGGAGCCACGGCTCTGCCAGCTGCAGATGGCCACCGAGCCCGGCTGTTGCGCAGCGGGGCAGGCCAGCGTCACCTGCACAGGTAAGGGCGCAGCGGGCGCCGCGGGCGCAGGCCGTCCCCGCGGCACGGTGCCGTGTGCCAGCGCCTCTCCGTCTCACCCAGGCGCCCCGGTGCTGCGTCTGGCCGGCGGGCGCAGCCGCTGCGAGGGCCGGGTGGAGCTGCGGCAGGCGGGCAGCTGGGGCACGGTGTGCGACGACGGCTGGGACCTGGCCGACGCCGCCGTGGTGTGCCGCCAGCTGGGCTGCGGCTGGGCGCTGCGTGCGCCGCGAGAGGCCGCCTTCGGCCGCGGGCGCGGCCCGGTGCTGCGGGACGAGGTGAAGTGCGGCGGGCACGAGGAGCGGCTGGCGGAATGCCCCGCCGCCCTGCAGCACGACTGCAGCCACAAAGAGGACGCCGGCGTGGTGTGCTCCGGTGGGTGCCCGCACCGCGCCCGCGTGCGCTCGGGGAGGGGGCGATGCCCGCGGCGCCGTCCGGTCCTCGTGTCGCGGGGACGGCTGCGCCCCGTGCCGCGGCACCGCCCTGACCCCCCCCCGCCGCGCCCTCGCAGAGCACCACGAGTGGCGGCTGTCCGGAGGTAAGGACGGCTGCGCGGGGCGCGTGGAGGTGCGTTACCGCGGGACGTGGAGCACGGTGTGCGACAGCACCTGGTACGAGCTGGAGGCCGCGGTTCTGTGCCGCACGCTGGGCTGCGGGGAGCCGCTGCAGCGACCCTCCTTCCGCCACACGCTGCCCACCAAGATGCTGTACGAGTGCGTGGACTTGCAGCCCTCGCTGGCGTACTGCCGCTGGACCTACAACAAGTCAGCTCCCTGCCACGAGTCCCGCGCCGCCGGCGTCGTCTGCAACGGTACGGCGCCCTTCGGCCCCACGAGGAGGGGGTTGGGCCAGCGGCCCCCCCCCCCGCGGGTCGTGAGGCTGCAGCCCTCCCCTCTGCCCTCCTGCAGGCTCCCTGGGCTTGCAGACCCCGACGTCGGAGGTGATGGTGATGCCGAGCAGTGGCACACCCCCGAGCGGTGAGTGTGCTTCGGCACGGCCGGGGGGAGCCGAGTGGCAAAGCGGGGGGGGGTGGGAGAGCATCACGAGCTTTGTCCGTTCTCTGCTGCAGCCACAAAGGGCGTGGAGGCGGAGGGGGGGCCGTCCCCTCTGCACGTGCCCCTCTTCGTCTCCTGTGTGGTGCTGGCAGCGCTGCTCCTGCTCACGCTGGTGGCCTTCACCACTGCCCTGCTGCACCTGAGGAAGAGGAGCGGTGAGGGTCCCCCTGGGGCACAGGGGCGGCATGGGGCACTGCTCCCGGCCACACTCTCACTGACGCTCTCCACTCCTGCAGCCCTCGCCCTGGGGGCCCCCGTGCCGCTCCTGGTGACCCACAGCATCCAGCGTGACAACGTGCCCTTGGAGGCTTGCAACGACTACAGGGAGGCGCCCGCAAACCTCCCCAAGGGACCAGGTGGGTCCGGTGGGTCACTCACTGTGTCAGCACCATCAGCTCTATGAGTCCTCAGCAGCCCCATTAGCTCCGCCAACCCCAGCAGCCCACCATCCCCGTCGTGCCCCGTGAGTCCAGCAGCTCCTCCGGCCCTGCTGGTGGCTGCGACCCCATCTCTGTCTCTCCCTGCAGACCCCACGCCTGCAACCGTTCCCACCACCAAGGGCTCCGACTCCTCTGACTCTGACTACGAACACTATGATTTCAGCAGCAAGCCACCAGTGGCCCTCTCCACTTTCCACAGTGAGAACCCCCCCTTCCTCCCCTCCGGGCACCTCCCCAGTATGCTGGGTTCCCCCACCGACCCTGCTCCTCCCACCCCACAGACTCCCAGCGCCGACAGCCGGGTGAGCAGCTGCTGCTGCCCAGCCAGGATGGGATGGAGCCATTTCCCACAGAGGGTGCGCCAGCCTCGTCCTCCTGTCCCACAGCTGCCCGTCTGCCCGTCCAGGGGTGGCTATATGGTGGCCCTGTGCTCCCCTAGTGACATGCACCCCGTGTTCCCGCAGTGCCGGCCACGCAGCGTGCCCAGCCGTGGGGCAGGGCGAGGAACTCATCCTCTTCCTCCTCTTCCTCCTCCCTGGAGCCCTACTGTGGTGAGAGCGCAGCCTCCACGTGTGCCTGGCCCGGCCCGCAACCCCCACCGTGCAGCACCTACCAGCACACAGCACCCACCAGTAAGGGGACTGAAACGGCTACAGGGATGGGGACGGCCCTGGGGGTGGCGTTGGCAAGACCCCCTGGGTGGGGAAAGCTCTGGGGACGGCAGTGGGGTTGGTGAGACCCTCAGGGATGGGGACAGCCCCAGGCGGATGTGGGGACCCCAGGGGGCGGCGGGGGGGCCGGGAGGTGCTCATACAGCTCCTGCCTTCCCCAGCACCCCCAGCCGTGCCCTGCATGCCCACCCCAGTGCTCAACACGCCGTGGGTACCACCACCCCCGGCAGACCCCGACCACGCTGACAGCTCCAGCACCTCCTCAGGGGAGTGGTACGAGAACGTGCAGGGTACGGAGGCGTGTGGGGACCCACCCTTGGGGGAACACACGCGGGACCCCAGCTTCTCTGAGGGGAGTGACTACGATGACATCCAGGGCTCCGACTGCTGAGAGTGGGAACAGGCAGCGGGGAGGGGACTCTTATCCGTACCACAGCCCCGGGCCATTAAAAGCTTTTAGCCCCATCTGCCTGGCGAGCCCTCGTCTCTTCCTGGGTGCACCCGAGGGGATGCCATTCCCAAAGCCCTGCCCCATCGCGGGGGTGCTCTGGCTGCCGCGCTCGGCCCAGCGTGGAGCCCGGCGGGGTCCTGGGGATGCTGAGCTCCCATCGCCTCCGGGCTCTGAGCCACAGTGGAAAATTTGCCCCCCGCCACATCCTCCAGCTGTTTACCGAGCCGAGCGGCTCCGGCAGCCCAGAACAAAGGGGCTGCACCGCAACAAGGGAGGAAGCACAGAAATAGCAACAAAACCCCAGACAAAGGGGAGAGAGAGGAGACGAGAGCGGGGCTGCGAGCGGAGCCTGCGTGGGACGCAGCGGGGCCAAGCTGCTCTGCGGGCACGGTGCCATCCGCCCAGGTTTGAGGGCGTACCAAGGGCCGCGTCCCCACTGCTTGGCGGTGAGCTGAGAGCCGCAGCCCCCTGGGCTGGGTTTGGCTGAGAAATGGGGCGAGCACGTTGGGTCCCACCAATGGACCGCTGCGGCCAGCGGGGTCGGCGCCGCCCACCCCGAGCATCACTTGGAGACCTCTTCTTGAGTCATGGAAAGTCTTCAGCCCCGACGAAGCGTTGAGGCAGGAAACTCCCTGGGAGCGGAGATGTGGGGCCAGAGTGAGGCTGTGGGGTGGGGGACCTCTGCGGGTACGGGGCTGTGGGGCTGCCACGTGGAGAGCTCGGTGGCCCCGTGGAGCCGCCATTCATCAGCGCTGCCACCGGGTCGATGGCGAGCTGCTTCCTTGGCATGCCTGACCTGGATTCGGGGGAATTAATTAGGGTGCAATCAATCAGTGCCTCCCCAGCACCCACGTGCCTCGCAGGGACACGCGGCGTCCCCAGAATGCCTGTAAAAGGGACAAGAGTCGCAGTGCTTCAGGCGTGAGACACGTGGTGCTCAGCCGGCTCCGGGTGTCAGCTCCAGCGCTCAGCTCGGCTTCTCCATGCTGCCTGCAGCCCTGCGAGGGCTCCAAGAAGAAGGGACGTCCCCATGGCCCCCAGCGCTGGGAACGTTCACTTCTCCTTGGGCCCCCTCCTTCCGTGGGGTTGGGGGCTGCCGGGGACCCCTTGGTGGGGAGGGGATGGGGATGGGATGGGTGAGAAGGAGTGGAGATGGGGGTGGGGTGGGGTCGGAGATGGGATGGGGAGGCAGCGTAAATGGGAGGAATATAGAGATGAGATGTGGACGGGAACGGGGTGTGATGAGGTTGGAGATGGGACGGGGGTGGGAACAGGAATGGGGACAGGAAGGGCAAGAGATGGGGATGGGAATGGAGATGAGGATGGAGCGGGGATCGGATGGAGACAGGGAAGGAGATGGGATGTCGTGGGGCTGTGGACGGGATGGGGATGAGCGTGGGGTCAGAAATGAGGTACAGCGCCCCGCTTTCTCTCTGGTTGTGCCCCTGGCGAGGCAGCTGCCAGGATGCAACTTCAGATGAGGAAGATGTGACGCAAAAACCACAGAGGGAAGAAAAACAGCCTGTTGCTGCCTGCCCCCCCCACCCCCCGCCCCGGCCTCCCTTCCCCAGGCTGGGTACAGAGGCGTTGCTGCTCCACGCACCTCCTGCTCAGCCACCAGCGCCGGGGCGGAGGAGGCAGCACGGCCCCATGGCAGCCCGGCCGCCCGCCCTGTGCCTGCTGCTCGTGGTGGGGATGTGGGGTGAGTACGCGGTGCTTCTCCTGGGGGACGCCGCGCGCGGCGTGGGGCGCGGGCTGATGCTGTCCCCTTCTCTTGCAGCCGGCTGCGGGCAGAGAGGAGCAGTCCTGGGCGCTGCAGGTGAGCGCGCTTTGAGGCTCCGGGCTTTGGGGCTGTGGAACCTGTTTGGTTCCATGGGATGCCCGGCGCCGGGCTGGGGATGCTGACCGCCGATGCTCACCGTTCCAGAAAAGCCCTTGCGGCTCTCAGGCGGTGGCTGCCGCTGTGCTGGGCTGCTGGAGGTGCAAATGTTGAGCCGATGGAGCCCCGTGTGCTGGGATGGTGTGAGCCCGGGCAGCGTGTGTGAGCAGCTGGGCTGCAGGCCTCCTGCCAAGCTGAGCTCCGCGCCTCCCGACCTCGAGGAGCAGCAGGCATGGGCTATGCAGTGCAAGGGGATGGAGAGGTGCCAATGGAAGGCCGCCAACTGCAGCCAGCTCGCCGTTGTCACCTGCAGTGGTGAGCACGGCCCCCCCTAAGGCCATCTGCGGCCCCCCTGCCCCCACCTGCTGCCTCCCTTCTCATTTCAGAGCCGGAGCCCACCAGCACCAAGCCCCCGTCTGTACCTCCCACCACCAGCCCCGAGCCCACCGGTGAGAGCCCCCTGCCCTCAGCCAACCCTGGGGATGCTCAGCTGGCTGGCAGGGTGGGATACGCGCGGAGAGGACTTTGCTCCCCATCGATGTGAATACGGGAGGCTTTGGGGCCAGGGTCCCTGTGCGTGATGGCTGCACGGTCTCTGTTCCCTCACCAGGCGCCCCGTGGCTGCGGTTGGTGGATGGCAACTTCAGCTGCTCGGGCTTTGTGGAGCTGCACCTGCGGGGGCGATGGGGGGCCGTGGCGCTCAGCCCAGACGTTTGGCCGGAGCTGCCCGCCCGCATCTGCCGTGAGCTTGGCTGCAACAACCCCAGTGGTGTCCCCATGGGCGGCCCGATGGGCGGCCCCGTGTCTCTGCCACCACAGAGCCGCCTGCCCGTGCGGTGGGAGGCGGTGGCGCCATGCAGCAGCCCTGAGCTGCTCGACTGCTTCAACTGGACCAGCCACGGGCACGGGAAAGCATCCGCCTTCCTCATCTGCCCAGGTGAGCGTGTGACGGGGGCAAAGGACGGGTGGCAGTGGCGCCCCTCATACCCACACGCGAAGGCAAAACTGCGCACGCTTGGTTACTGGAAGCTGCACTCGGCATCCTGCTTGTGCCACGAGATCGCCAAGCCCTTGGGCGAGGGGTGGGCTGTCTCCAAGCCCCTCCATCTGCTCAGGCTTTGAAGCCGTCCTGTGGGGTTTGGGGGGGCTTAATGAGATGACATCTTGCTTTCGGTTTGGGTTTTCACGGCTGCGCTTGCCATTGGGATGCAACGTCCGTGCCGCCGTGCCACCGGCCCTCTCCACGCAGGTTCCCAGCCACGTGCCGGGCGCAGGCTGGCAGGCGGCCCCACGCCATGCGAGGGGCACATCGAGGTGTTCCAGAGGGGCCAGTGGCACACACTGTGTGACGAGCAGGCACACCGCGTGGAGCGAGGCCACCAGCTCTGCAGGGAGCTGCGCTGCGGGGACCTCTCCTCCAGCGCTGAGCTGCAGGAGCCCCGTGCCGGAGGGGTCATCTGCAAGGAGCGTTACCTCCACCTCTGTCCCGAGAGCCCCGAGGAGGTCCACGGCTGCTCTCGCACCCACGTGGTCTGTAAGCAGCCGTGCGCCCACCCCTCGCAGTGCCATTCCCCCGGGGGTGCCACCTGCGTGGTGACATCCATCCTCCCCCAGGCCAGAAGTCGAAGCCGCCTCCTGCTGGCACCGCACCCGGCACGGTGGCCAGCATCTGCCTGGCTCTGCTCCTGCTGGGAGTCCTGCTGCTCATCTGCGGCCCCCCTGCCTACAGGAGGCTGATGAAGAGGAGTAGGTGGCCAGACCCCCCGTCCCCCCGTCCCCACACCCCCCTCAGAGCCTCCTCTTCGTGCACACCACGCTCCCCATCTCCCTGAAGCTTTTAGGGTGAGGCGTGCGCTCCCCATGTGGCTTCCCCTGGATCCCACGCCGATGCTACCACTCCGTCCCCACTGTCCCTACAGCAGTGGCACCACCCCGTCCCCACTGTCCCTACACCGTGTCCACCCCCCTGTCCCCACTGTCCCCACGCTGCCCGCGGCACGAGGATTAGGCACACAAACGAGCGCTCAGCACGAGACGGGGGATTACCGGGAGGATTACAGTGCACGGCAGATGGGGCTGGCAGTGGGCTCCTGGGGGGACACAGCCTGACTGCATCCTCTCCCGCCCTCCCTCCACCCCTTCCCCACAGTCTCCAAGAAGAAGCAGCGGCAGTGGATCGGCCCCACGGGGCTGCACCAGAGCGGTGAGCAGGGAGCGGGGTTTGGGCGCGGGCTGTAAGCAGCCCTTGCTTCTTGCCACCGCGTGGAATCGTCGGTGCAGCGCTGGCTCGGTGGCGCCGCGCAGCCTTCCCAAGCCACCCCTGCTTTGCAGTCTCCTTCCACCGCAACAGCACCGTCACCCCGAGGGTGAGAGTGGAGGAGCAGCAGAGGGCGCGGAGGGGAGACAACGATTACGCTCAGCCCCCCCAGAAGAGCCCGTCGGCGTACCCAGGTGAGCGCACCGGGAACGTGCACTCAGTTCTTCCCGCGGGGAATGGTGAACGCGGGGCTCCGTAATGCGGGCACCGTCTGGTGGCGCCGGGTAAGGAGCCACGTGTGGTTCGATCCACAGCCCTGGAAGGCGCAGCACGAGCTTCCGGCGCCCCGGACAACTCCTCCGACAGCGATTACGACCTGCACTCTGCCCACAGGCTGTGACATGCAGAGGTAGGGCCGCCCCATCGCCGGGATCGGTTAATTCGGCTGCACAGAGCTGGTGGAATAGCTGGATGGACGCCCACCCGTCCCCGTCCCCACGGTGCTGGAGCCCACCCGGCTCACTCGGGGACCTCTGTGCTGGAGCCGAGCCCACCCGCACCCTTCGCTGCGCTCACCTCTGACCCCGCATCGGCCTCGGGGTGCTGCTGCACCCCGGCCTATGGGCAACCCTTCGCTTCTTCCTGCTCATCCTCTCACTTCTGGGCCTCCCCCCCCCCCCCCCCCAGCCTGGGAAAGTGCGAGGCGGGGGCTTTCTGAGCTCCGCGTGCATCTGAAAGTTTGCACCGTGGGGCCAAGGGCTGCTGCCACGCCGCCGCCAGCCCCGGGGCCGCAAGCGGGGACATGAAGTTGGCTGCGCGTGCGCGGGGGACAGCACAGGGCTGTGCAAAAAGCAAAGCACGCCTGGGCGGCGCAGGAGGAGGAGTAGAAACATCGAGAAGCAACCCACCGAATTGGTAATAAAACCGTTGTTTCTGGTAACGATGCCTTGCTCTCTACCTTCCGCTACCGCCAGCGTGCCGCTCCTCGGACGGCCAAGCAAAAGGCACCGCCAGGGATGAGCAAGAAACGGTGCAGAGAGGCAGCAATGGGCCCCCCGGGGGAGAAGGAGAGCCGGAGAGCAGGAAGGATGCGCTCGAAGAAGACAGTCCTGCAGGAGGGTAAGAGGCTGTGCTGACAGAACGGAGAGGAAGTCAGTGCGAGGCCGCCAAGATGGCACGGGAAGATCAATCTCCGCAAGCACCACTGCTGGGACTCCGTGTACGACTCATCGTTTTATTACTGTAATTAACCACCACGTGGGACTGCTCCCGTTGACCCCCTAAAGCATCCCTCTCGTTCTTAGTCCATTAGTGATCTCCCCTGATAAATAACTTACAGACACAGAAGCGGTATTGGTAGGAAAAAGTGCTGAGCGATGCAAAACGCCATTTCCATTAGCAGCCCTGGCTCCCCATCACCTCGTGTTTCCTGAGAAGGGGAATCCCAAATCCACCCGTGGGCACCACAGGAGCAGCTAAGCGTGCAGCACCGACTCCTCTGTGCGAGCCGGGCACACCCCCTAGGGCAGCGTGAACCCCTCTTAGTGTAAAAGCACCCACGTGCTGTGCTCGGAGCCTTCGTGCCCTCAGTCAGAGCCTGTGTGAGATGGGGAGGCTCCTGGGCAGCGTGGGGACGGGTTTTGCTACCCGAAAGAGGCAGCACTGGGATGCGCTTCTGCTTTAGGGCACGCCGGCAGCATCTGTGAGCCACAACACACCTGCGAGCCCAGCTCCTCCCACCTCCTATTGCAAGAAGGCCCCTGGCAGGAAGCAAACGTTTTGTGGCTGAAATACTGAGATTCCCACTGTGCCTTTGGGATACCCGTGAAGAAGCTGGGGATTCCTACGCTACACGTTATAAATGAGAGGCAGTCCCAGAGGATTGCTCGCTTGCACACAGGAGGGGTCAGGCTCCCAGCAGGCCTTATCAGTGCACAGCCCACGTATAACACACAGCTGGCTGCCTGGGTGCTATAGCAGAGCCTGGATGAACCCGCTGGGAAGCAACCACTTCAGCCCACCAGCAACCACTTCGCCACGATCCTAAAGAGGTGTGGCTGCTACTGCATCCTATGCGACACTCTGGTGTGGAGGGGCTGAAGAGCCACACTCTGGGCTCGCTCCTCTTCCTCAGTCCACAGAAAGGAGGGAGCAGCAGAGGACACCGTCTGGTTTAGTTGCCGGGCCAAGCAGGGCGCGGGGGGTTCCCAGGTGGGGGGTGGTACCCATAGGGTGGCCCTGGTGGATAGGGAGGCTGAGGGGGGAGCGGGAAACTGGGGAGAGGAGGCTGTGTGGGGTAGGGACACTGTGGCCGCCCAGCCCCGGGGAGTGCGTAGGGTGGGTAGCCAGGTCTGGGTGGTGGAGTGGAGGGAAAGGAGGGGGCACACGGTGGGCCCCGGGATGGAGACCAGGAGTAGGCTGGTGCAGATGAGGCGCCTGGGGGAGGCTTGGGGTAGCCTGGTGTGGAGTCAGCAGCCTGCAAGGGTGGGTACGTGGCACCCGGAGGAGGCTGGTAGGGAAAGGCAGGCTGAGTGCCGGGCTGAGAGGCAGCAACGTTTCCCGTGGCGAGTGGGGCACCGGCAAAAGGAGCGGGTGGGAGAGCTCCGTGTGCTGTGGGGCCGAGCGGCATGGCTGGAGCCGGGCTGTAGGGCAGCGGCAAGGAAGGAGCCCCTGATGGGACGGGCAGCGGCTGCGGTGGGTCCACGGGCACACAAGGAGGCTGCTGCTGCTGCTGTGAGTCCCTGACAGGCTCCTGTGGCGCTCGTGACTTCCGCAGCACCTCCTGCAGCTTTTCCACCCTGACCCGGCGCAAGTGGGACAACTTCCTCATCACCGAGAACTGCTCAAGGAAGGTCTCCAGGGCCACCTCACCCTCCAGGAACTTCTCAGCCATTTTCTGGAAGAGAAGACAGTACAACATCCCTCAGTGCTGCCTCCACAAATCCACTTCGGGACTGACATCTCCCTCGGAGGACCACCGCACCACGTGGAAGCAAAGAAAGAATAATCCAATCTTTTTTGGAGCAACAATGTTGAGCTACAAAAACATAATCCTTGACTTAAGGGATTCGGTTTGGGAGGGTCACTGCAAGTCTCTGAGATCTAATCGCTCGAGCTGCTAATTGTTTCAAACCTTAAGCTCACCTCAGACTCCTCTTCAATTTTTTGGCTTTCCACCTGCAGGAGATCCAGCAACATCTGAGGATGCATTGAGGCTGAAAATTTCTCTGGGGAAAAGAGCAGCAGAGAAATAAACACAGAACAGGGCAAAAACACTGACCTGTCCAACAGAGCCTGTCACCTATCGCACAGCTTTGCACTGTGACACAAGGAAAACCTAAAGAAGGAGCTCTCTTCCTCACTGTCACGTTTCTGTGCCCCACGTGCACTTCCAAGAGCGCCTTCCTGCCTTGGAAAATGTTGGTGTAAGGAAAAAATCTGACGAGGAAACAGCCTTAACCACTGCCACACCTGATTGGTATCTAAAGGCAGCTTATAAACAGGGGAGGAAGATCTTTTACACAGGCAGAGAGTGACAGAATGAAGGGAGAAGGGTTTAAAACTAAAAGATAGGAAATTTAGGTTAGGTGTAAGGAGGAAATTATTTACTCAGAGGGCGGTGAGGCCCGGGCACAGCTGTCCAAGGGAGCTGTGGGTGCCCCATCCCTGGAGATACCCAGGGCCAGGCTGGATGTGGCCCCAGGCAGCCCGATCTGCTGGGGGACAACCAGCCCACGGCAGGAACTGGGGCTGGGGGAGAGGGGAGGGCTTTGAGGTCCCTTCCAACCCAATCATTGTGTGGTTCTGCAATTCTACGAAAGGAAGCGAGACTGGAGTCACTCACCCAGCTTTGCCTTCTGCTCCTTACAGTGCTCGGCGAGCTTTTGCAGCTCCTCATACTTGCTGGAGAGCTCAGAACGTCCGGTCTCCAGCGGGACCTGGAACTTCAGGTTCTGCTCAGCAAGGCTGCGGTTGGCAGCGAGCGCCATCTCCCTCTCCAGCTGCAGCTCCTGCACCTGAGGAGCAGAGCCCACAGTCAGCACAGCGCCACGCACGCAGCCCTCACCTGCCTGCCCCACTGCTCACCTCCCTGGACTCCAGGGCCAAGCGCTCGATCTCCGCAGCATCCTCCTGCAGTGCCTGCAGCTCCTCCACAGTACGGTCCTTCAGGGTGTCCATGCTCACGGCAGCCGTGGGCTCCTAGAAGGGGGAAAGCAATTCAGAGAGCCACTAAGGCTGGAAAACACCACTAAGGTCATGCAGCCCGACTCATTCCCGCTGGGCCACGGCCCTCAGTGCCGCATCTCCACGGTTCCCGAGCACACCCAGGGACGGTGACTGCACCACCCCCGGCAGGCTGTGCCGGGCCTCACCACTCCTTCTGAGAAGCAGTATTTCCTCACATTCGGCCTGAACCTCCCCGCAGTCAAACCAAGCCCACCGCAGGCAGGCAATGATCCCATTAGGGACGTAGGAACAGCTTCAGTTCTTACTCACACCGCACCCGGAAGGCCCGCTCGCTCGCACCAGGCGCTCCTGTCAAGGCTCGCCTCCCTTCGGCCCGCTTCTCCCCAGCTCCGTCCCCGCTCGGGGCTCAGAGCGGAGCCCCTCCGCCAACGCGACGCCCGCGACGGCACCGAAAGGCCGCAAACAGCGGCGGGCGTAAGGCCCGGCCTCGCTCCGCCCGGCTTCGGGCCGCCGGGCCGCGCCGCCACCGACTTCCGGCGCCACACCGGAAGCGAGCGCGGCCGCTACGCGCTGAGGGATGCGGCGCCCCCTGGCGGCGAGGGGTGCGTGACGCCGCCGCCATCTTGTGGCTCAGTGCGGCCTCGAGAGCTGGGCCGCGTTTGTGGCTGGAGCTGAAGCGGGGCCTGGCTTGTGGCGGCCGCACTGCAGGGGATCCGTGCAGGGAGCTCCTCTGTGTTGTGTAAAGCGCCTCACGCTGAGCAGCAGCTGCTGCTCGCGGTGTTCCAAGGGCTGCTGGCTCAGGTGGCTCAGAGCGCTGCTGGCTGTAAGCCCAGTGATCCCTGGGAGGAGTGAAAGGAAAGCACGTCCCTTGTGAATAGCCTGCTGCCGCCTTCCTTGCATAAAGCACACCAGTGTGAGCAGCGAGGCAAACACACCTGCTGTCTGCTCGTGGTCTGCAGGATGCTGCCCGCCACTTCTCATGGAACCGTAGGAACCGTAGGGTTGGAAGGGACTCAAAGATCACAGAATGGTTGGGTTGGAAGGGTCCTTAAAGATTGCAGAACCACAGAATAGTTCAGTTGGAAGCAACCTTAATGATCACAGAACCACAGAATGGTTGGAAGGGTCCTCAAAGATCATACAGTGGTTGGGTTGGAAGGGTCCTTGAAGATCACAGAACCACAAAATGGTTGGGTTGGAAGGGACCTTAAAGATCACAGAATGGTATGGTTGGAAGGGTCCTTAAAGATCACAGAACCATAGAATGGTTCGGTTGGAAGCAACCTTAATGATCACAGAACCACAAAATGGTTGGAAGGGTCCTCAAAGATCACACAGTGGTTGGGTTGGAAGGGTCCTTGAAGATCACAGAATGGTATGGTTGGAAGGGTCCTTGAAGATCACATAACCACAGAATGGTTGGGTTGGAAGGGACCTTAAAGATCACAGAATGGTTCGGTTGGAAGGGACCTTAAAGATCACATAACCACAGAATGGTTGGGCTGGAAGGGACCCCAAAGCCTCCCCAGCCCCAATCCCTTGTGGGCTGGTTGCCACCTGATCAGGCAGCCCAGAGCCCCATCCAGCCTGGCTTTGAGCAAGCACCTCCAGGGACGGGGAATCCACAGCTCCCCTCTGTCAGGACCTCACCACTCTCTGAGTACAGAATTTCCTCCTCATGACTGACCTGAATGTCTCATCTTTTAGTTTAAAGCTCTGCGCTGACAGCCATGAGGAAGAGTGGAACGCAAAGGGGACCACAGCAAGGTCATGGCAGTATTACAGAGATGCTGCCATCCAAGCACATGGCTCCAGAAAGGCACCTCTGGTTCCCGTGTGCCACGTGAGGCCCTGTTGGCTTCTGTATGACAAACATGAGTCATGCAGGTCCGGTTCAGTACCCGGTGGTCCAGTCGGCGCATAGCAGGGATGATAACCTCGACAGAACCCAATGTTATTGCAAGAAAGGGACGTGATAATCCAAAGGGAGATCGATATTTTCAAGGAGGATCGATAGTGTGAGGAACGGCCTCCAGGGACGTGGAAGGGCTGGAGCACATCCAGCTCACCATTTGTCAGACTGTAAGGGCTGGGTACGGGATAAGCAATACTGTATGTGGATGATACCATTGAGGGAAGACTTGATGAGTGGAGCTGATGTTGTTCGCAGCTCCTTGGGCACTGAAGTGGGAGGTGGCAGTACAAAACTGGAGTAAAGCCACACAGAATCAGTGCGGGGTTAAGAAAATCTCGTACAGAATTCAGCTCAGCTGAATCTTCTGTCTCACATTTCACCTTTTGTCTGGCCACGTTCACTCGTGGTTTTGCTTTAACGTCCCTTTGAGCCTAACAGTCACTCAACTTTCTCAGCACCACGTCGCAGATGTGCTTCACAAGGGAGCTGCAGCCCAGCCAGCTCCTTTCCTGTACCTGCTCTCATGTATCCCAAGGGCTTCACAAACCATGTGGTTCAGCCACAGACCGAGACTGCAGGTGGCCTCTGTCACTGGCTGGGTCTCCCACAGCAGATGGGAAGAGCTGGCCTCACCACCCGGAGGTCCTGCCCAGTAATGAGCCAACATCTCTCTTTGTTTATGGATATTGATCAAACCTTGCTACGTCAACTTCTAGGAGTTTGACACCTCGGGAACCAGACTCCCGTCTTCTCAGTCTGCCCTTACAGAAGGGTCAGGAAAGATGGAACAGGGAGAGGAGAACAAGTTTGCTTCCTTGATCTGCTGTTAGCGGGATAAGCTATACCTCAGGAAGGTGATTTTTTCGGGCTGAGCCTTTGGAGCTGGCACAAGTAGAGCTCTAGGAATGGATATCTTCTCCTCAACAGAGCAAGGATAGTTCTGCCTAGCACCAGGTCTGTTGGATAGGGCTTTTCCAGCAAAGTCCCTCACCACGTGAAGTGTGAAAGTTCGCTTTCAGTCCTATTTGGCCCTTGGGGTGAGCCGTATGACAGTTCAGTGCAACATCACTGTTGGTGCCCAATCTTGTACCATTCCCATCCAGACTTTCTGTGCACCTGGCCACCGGGGATGGCCTGGTGCAGCTGACTCCCACCTTGTCTCTGCTGCAATGCTGACCAAGCCACACAGGAATCCAGCAAGAGCTATTTGCCACTCAAATCCATGTCACCTAAACCTTCTTGTGTGTCCGAAAGTAAGGCATCTTTTACCCTGCTTTCCCAGCAGTGATGGCACCTTAGGATGTGCAGATTTCTTGGTTGTGTCTTTCCTGGCTTGAATACATCCAGAGCAGCCGCATCTCCCTGACGCTGCCCAGCTCTTGGTCAATCCATGACTGTGAAGCGTGGTCCCCATGCTCCATTTCCTCTTCCTCTCCACTGTTCATTAAAATGACCAGAAAAGCTCTGTTTTCAGGCAGTCCTACCCCTTCACAGCCTGCTTTCCATCGGGAGGAGATCTGATTATGAAATCTTTAGCCCTTGGGGGGAGAAAAAAAAAAAACAAAACAATTTTCCAAAAGCTTCCTTTAGGCCTCTCAGTGGAAAAAAACCCGCATTTCTTATCAGGCTTGCCAGGCACACGCAGAAGCTTGACGTATGAGCAAACAGGCAGCAGCCCCAGGGCCTCACCCCTCGGTGTTGGCCACCAGGCTGGTCCTGCTCCTTGCCAATGTGTTGTCTTCAGGCTCTGAGCCCTTCTTCGACCTTCATCTGCCCCTGGGGGGACATCATGGATGTGACTGTGGCTGTTGATGTCTGCAGGCCTACTCATCTGGGGAAAGTCCCAGCAGCGGCCCTTGGGAAAGAGGAAAATCTGCTTTCGGCCAATCTCAGAGCTGCTCAACCCCTGCAGCCACCTGCCTGCCCTTGTTGATCATAGAATCACACGATGGCTGAGTTGGAAGAGACCTTAAAGCCCTCCCAGCCCTACTCCCTGCCATGGGCTGGTTGCCCCGCACCACATCAAGTTGCCCAGGGCCCCATCCAGCCTAGTGTTGGGCACCTCCAGGAATGGGGCATCCACAGCTTCTCTGGGCGTCCTGTGCCAAGGCCTCACCGCCCTCTGATGACCGAGGCAGCTCAGGGGTTCCTCCCACGGGTTCGCCCCTGGCTCTTCTTGTTTACAGGTGCTGTCAGAGGGCCTGTCCCACGATGGGCAACTCTACCCTCAGCAGGGGGTTGAAACCGGATGGGCTTTAAGGTCCCACCCAACCCAACCATTCTGTGTCTCTATGATTTAGGGCGTTGAGAAGTGGCCTTCTTACCCAGAGGCACATCTGTCAGAACATACATGCAGAACATACATTTTTGTGGTGCAGCAGAACCTGCTCACGGAGCTACTTTTCATCTTCGGGCCCACTTACTGCTGCTCCGGAGCTTTGCTTGCTAAAATAGGTGGCCATGAGGGTGGCCGAGTTACAGAATACCATAGTTTCTCAACACCAGTCCCGATCACGAGGCTTTCCCCCGCCTGTATTTTAAATGCAATAAGAGCATTTGCCCAAAACTTCTTTTCCCAGCAGGAAGACTGCAATATGGGCATGCTGTTGTCTCCTGTTCAGTCGACATTGGGTGTCTCAGCCCTTCTGTCCTTATCATCACCCGCTAGACCCTACCAGGCTGCTCTCCCTTCCTCTCCGCGGTGAACTTAGCGTCCATCTTCCCATCTTTCCTTGCAAGAAGTGGGGCTGAGGCTGGTGCTCACTGCTGCAGGCTCCCTGTTTTCCTCCAGTGCCCTGTGCACGGGACAAGGTGACCGTGCCGGCTCACACGCATGGCACCACAGTGCCCGAACCGGAGCTGAGCACCTCTGACGCAGCCGCGTTGTGGGTGACCTCTGCGTTGTCCTGGCCAGCAGCATCCCCGGTGGCTCCCACTTTCATCCCCTAATTGGTCCCAGTTTCATCCTCCATGTTCCCAATCAGCCCGGCATCCGCCGGGTCCTCCCCGCAGCACTGCGGGACGCTGGGATGTGTTTCTCCCGGAGCCTGAGCCTTTCCCTAAGCATCCCGTGCCCCAGTGGAGTTGATGGCAAGCCATCAGCTTGACATTCCCCTGGTGTCCTCTGCGGACATTGCGATAACTCCCACCTGGCCGTTTGCCTTTCTTATCGGGGCTGCTGGCCAAACAACCGCGGGGCTGTATATAAGGAGCTCAACTGGGGCACCCGGCACATTCGGCACTTCACCGTTGGCATCGGCAACTTGCCACCGAGAACCACGATGAAGCTGCTCCTGCTCCTCAGCTTGGTGGCCCTGGCCCAATGCAGCATCCACAGGTGAGTGGTGTGGTGGTGGGCGTGTGATGGGACTCATCAAGGACAGGGGACGGCCCGCAGTGCCCAGCCGTAGCTGCGGCGAAGGCACAGGATGGGCGTCCCCAAAGCTTCCACGCCCCGATCCCCATCCCTGCCCTGAGCCCGATCTCCCGCACACCTCAGGGTCCCTCTGAAGAAGGGGAAGTCCCTGCGGAAGCAGCTGAAGGACCATGGCTTGCTGGAGGATTTCCTGAAGAAGCATCCCTACAACCCAGCCTCCAAATACCACCCCGTCCTTACTGCCACTGAATCCTATGAGCCCATGACGAACTACATGGATGTGAGCAGGGGGCAGCCGCAACCCGAGGGCTACCAGCCCCTCACCACCTCTCTCATCACCTTCCTATCCCCCTCACCTCCTTCCACAGGCTTCGTACTATGGCACCATCTCCATCGGCACCCCGCAGCAGGACTTCACCGTCATCTTCGACACCGGCTCCTCCAACCTGTGGGTGCCCTCTATCTATTGCAAAAGCTCGGCCTGCAGTGAGTATCCCTGTCCCTGAGGGCTGGGGGATGCTGTCCCCTTTTGCCACGTGCTCTCACCTTGCTGTGACCATCGACGCCCCATACCTGCAGGCAACCACAAACGCTTTGACCCCTCCAAGTCCTCCACCTACGTGAGCACCAACGAAACCGTCTACATCGCCTACGGCACCGGCAGCATGAGCGGCATCCTGGGCTATGACACTGTGGCTGTAAGGCAGCAGCAGTGCAGCAGTAACGCGGGACGTGGGGACGCCACGTGCCCCAACCCAGCACATCCTGCTCTCCCCATCTCTCTTACCAGGTCTCGAGCATCGATGTCCAAAATCAGATCTTTGGGCTGTCTGAGACTGAGCCTGGCTCGTTCTTCTACTACTGCAACTTCGACGGTATCCTGGGCCTGGCCTTCCCCAGCATCTCCTCCTCTGGGGCCACCCCCGTCTTCGACAACATGATGAGCCAGCACCTGGTGGCCCAGGACCTCTTCTCCGTCTACCTGAGCAAGTAGGTCCCACAGAGAAGGCTCTCTCCTTGAGGGTCCCGTGGAGGCTTCGGCACCGTGTCCTCTCAGTGCTGTGGGGATCCTGGGCCGTGGGACCGCTGTACCTAATGGCTGCTCCTACAGGGATGGGGAGACGGGCAGCTTTGTCCTCTTTGGCGGCATCGATCCAAATTACACCACCAAAGGCATCTACTGGGTCCCACTCTCTGCCGAAACCTACTGGCAGATCACCATGGACAGGTATTGTTGGCGGCGATGGGACAGGGCGAGGGTGGTGACATCCCATATCTCACCTCTGGGCTCCGTGCAGGGTCACCGTTGGCAACAAGTACGTCGCCTGCTTCTTCACCTGCCAGGCCATCGTGGATACTGGCACCTCGCTGCTAGTCATGCCCCAAGGCGCCTACAATCGCATCATCAAGGACCTGGGTGTCAGCTCCGATGGCGAGGTGAGGCGGGAGGTCCCGGGGACCCGCAGGACTCAGGATCCTCCCTGAAGGCCGAGGTCCTGCTGTGGGGCACGTGGTTCCGGGAGGGCCACTGACCCCACGTCCCCAACAGATCAGCTGCGATGACATCAGCAAACTGCCTGATGTCACCTTCCACATCAACGGCCATGCCTTCACCCTGCCAGCCAGCGCCTACGTGCTGAACGTGAGCACCCATCGGGGTGGTGATGGGGATGGGACGGAGATGGGGGTGGGGATGGAGATGGGGATGGGGATGGAGGTGGGGATGGAAATGGGACGGAGGTGGGGATGGGGATAGGACGGAGATGGGGATGGGGATGGGGATGGAGGTGGGGATGGAAATGGGACGGAGGTGGGGATGGGGATAGGACGGAGATGGAGATAGGGATGAGGATGGACTCTTCTGGGCGTCCTGGGCAGCTGGTGATGGTCTCCATCCTTGCCCACAGGAGGATGGGTCCTGCATGCTTGGCTTCGAAAACATGGGCACCCCCACTGAGTTGGGTGAGCAATGGATCCTCGGCGACGTCTTCATCCGCGAGTACTATGTGATCTTCGACAGGGCCAACAACAAGGTGGGGCTCTCCCCCCTGTCCTGAGCCCCTTCGGCCCCTGACTGGGCCAGACCCCACTCTCCTGACCCCCACTGCCGCTGTCACTGAGCACAATAAAGCTTTGGAAATGCATTCATGCGTTGAGTTTCTCTGGGAAGGGTCAGCTCAGGCTGCAGCATCTCCGTGGTGCTGATGATGTCAGGCTGGGCTCCTCCTGCTGCTGGGGCCCTTTGTTTTCCCCCATGATGCTTGCTGGCCACAACTGTCCACGGCCCAGAGCTGGCAGGGCTCACCTACGCTGCGTTTGCTCCTGGCACATGGCTCGGTGGCTCCTGTTGGCAACACCAGAGCTGAGCCCCCGGCAGCTCCCACCTGGCTCATCCCCAGCCTCCAGCAAGCCACACGTGTCTCCTATGCACAGAAGGGGCAGCCAGAAGATTCATCCTGGGGATGGGATTCATCAAAGGGTGGTGCTGGTGATGCTGCTGCTTGCTGCCACCCGGGTGCCACCACATCCCCCGGCTACCTGTGGTTCACCCAGCTGTGCAAACATCCCACACCTCCAAGCGAGGCAGCGGGCAGCCTGTAAGTGCCAGAAGGGCAGTGGCATGACAGCAGGAAGCTGATAGCTGCCAGGGGGCCCAGCGCCAAGGCAGCAAGTGGCCAGTAAGTATCCCCAGGTGGGATGAAAGGGCTGGCTTATCGGGGCGCTGGCACGCCTCATCCGGGGGTGCCTCCGTGTGCTGTGATTTAAGGGCAGGCACCCCACGGCGCAGCGCTGCATCCCCGTGCCATGAGGTGGCTGTGGCTGATGGGGCTGGCGGTGGCCACCCACGCCCTGATGACAAAGTAGGGATCACCGGTGGTCACGGTGGGACCCGAGCCCTGTGGTTGTCCCTGTGCTCAGCTGCAGCCTCTCCCACAGGGTCACCTTGCAGCAGAGGAAAACAAAGCAGAGAGTGCTGCAGGACAGCGGGGTGCTGGGGGAGCTCCTGCTGCAGCAAACCCCCTCCCCAGCAGCCAAGCATCGCCGCACCACCGCCACGGAGCTCTTGGAAAACTACATGGATGTGAGTGCGGGGGGCTCGGCAGGGTCCCCAGAGGCTGGGGGATTCTGGGGGGTCGGGCAGGGGGCGGTGGAAGCCTCCGACACCCCCTGTGTTGGCAGCTGAGCTACGTGGGCACCATCTCCATCGGCACGCCGCCCCAGCAGTTCTCTGTCATCTTTGACACCGGCTCAGCCAACCTGTGGGTGCCCTCGGTGTACTGCTCCAGCCCGGCTTGTGGTGAGTGTCACTGAGCATCGGGATGCCGGGGGGGGACGGGGGGAGGGGGCTGCAGCCCTCCTGCTCTGCTCAGATCTCCCCCCCCCGCTGCAGCCAACCACCAACGCTTCGACCCGGCACGCTCCTCCACCTACCGCAGCACCACCACCAGCGTGGCCACCTGGTATGGCACTGGCAGCATGGTCGGCGTGCTGGCCTACGACACCGTCACGGTGAGCATCCAGGGGGTGCAGGGTGGGCAGGGGGAGACGTGGTGCACCCCAAGACCCTCCCCGCTCTCCCCGTCAGATTGGGAGCATCCAGGTGCAGAACCAGATGGTTGGGCTGAGCCAGTGGGAGCCCGGCTCCTTCCTCGTCCACGTGCCCTTTGATGGCTTCCTGGGGCTGGCTTTCCCCCGCATCGCCTCCTCCGGTGCTACCCCCCTGTTTGACAACATGATGAGCCAAGGCCTTCTGGCTCAGGACCTCTTCTCCATCTACCTCACCCCGTAAGTACCAGCAGCACTCTGGCAAACTCCGGCGCGCCGGGGGCCAAAGCATTACCAATGGTGACAGCTTCACGACAGGGTGACCCCGAGGCATGCACAGCTCCCACCTGGGAGCAGAACTGTGCTCCAGGAGGGCAGTGCCACCCCATGGGCACCCCACTCCTGCCTCCTCCCACAGCGACAAGCAGAACGGCAGCTTCGTGCTCTTCGGTGGCATCGACGACGCCCACTTCACCGGGAACCTGAGCTGGATCCCGCTGACTGCCCAAACCTACTGGCAAATCAAGGTGGACAGGTAGCGCTGGGACGTGGCGGGGGGAGGGGGACTCATCACCGGGAGGACGGCCTGCCCGAGGGACACGCTGTGCCCCCAGAATCACCATGCACGGCCTCCCCATCGCCTGCACCCACGGCTGCCAGGCCATCCTGGACAGCGGCACCTCGATGCTGGCAGGTCCTGGCATCAGCATCCGCCGCATCCACTACAAGATGGGAGCCACGCACAGCCCCAGCGGTCTGGTGAGCACACGGGGACGAAGGCAGGGACGGGACGAGGTGGTTTCCTGCTGGGGCTGAGGCCGGGCTGTCCCCTCCCTGGCAGCACACAGTGAGATGCGGCTCCGTTCTGCCCGACATCGTCTTCGTCATCGCCGGCACGCCGTTCCCATTGCCATCCCAGTTCTACGTCCTCCAGGTGAGCCCCGGGCCCCAGCACGCCGTACCCATGGGCTGCCCACCCCTCACCACGTCCCCATCCCCTGCAGATGGAGGATGGCTCCTGCGTGAGTGGCTTCGAAGCCTACGCCCTTCCCACGGCTGCTGATGAGCTCTGGATCCTCGGCCACATCTTCCTGCGCCGCTACTACAGCGTCTTCGACAGAGCCAACAGCATGGTGGGGCTGGCGCCCGCCGCCTAAAGCACGCCACAGTCATGGAATCATAGAGCCATAAAGCTTGAAGAAGACCTTTAAGGCCATCCAGTTGACTGCTGACCCATCCCCACCGTGCCCACTGACCGCTTCCCTCAGTGCCACACCTCCATGGCTCCCAAACGCCTCCAGGGACAGTGAGTCCACCACCCCCTGGGCAGCTGTGCCCACGCAGTATCACTGTCCGAGAGGGTTTGTTTCCTAACGTCCAGCCTGCCCCTCCCCTGGCACAACTTGGGGCCATCACCTCTCGCCCCATTGCTTTGAGGGAGTTAACTGCAGAGAGCGATAAGATCTCCAAGAGCTACGCGGTCCCTCGTGTCTCCAAACCCAAGCGGGGCTGGGTTGGGTGGGCACAAGGAGGAGCCTGGAGCATAAATACCGGGGTAGCTTTATTGGGGGGTGGAAGAGCGCTGGCACCCCAGCCCCACAGCCTCTGGCACCATGGGGTGGTGAAGGGCCGGGGGTCCCCGTGCCCACTGCTCAAGGATGTGTCACCACCCCTGGTTTGCTCGGCGCATCCAACTGCGCACCTCAGTGCCCCATCTCCAGCTGTGCCTGGCCGGCCAGGCTCGCTAATCCAGCAGCCTTCCTCCTCCTCGCCCTCCTCCTCCTCTGGGTGTGAGTGGTTCTATGTGTCCATGTCCACGTCCTCAGGATGTTTCTGAGCGTCCTGCCTCGAGCTGGGGCTGCTGCTGAGGGCTGGGGATCCTGTGGCCTCGCCAGGGCAGCCCGACGGGGGGCTGGGGGCGTTGGGAGGGGGCTCCCCCCCTAGAGAGGGGTTGAGGGGGGTGGTGTGGAGCAGGACCTGGGCCAGGCGGTGGCGGGGGGGCTGGGGTGTGCCCTCGTGGGACGGCGATGGGGACGAGGATGGAGACGGGGATGGGGATGGAGATGAGGATTGGGATGATGGCTGCGGGGTTGGGGATGGGGACAGAGATGGGGATGTGTCACTGCTCTGCAGCTGGCCGTCTGCTGCGGAGAGAGAGAGATGCCCACAGTTAGCTTCATCCGCCCCTAAAATTCCTGCGTCCCACGTTGGGGACAGAAGCCACGTCGGGGCACCCGCATATAGAGGTGGTACCTTGGCAAGGGGGGCAGCAGGCAGTGGGCTCAGTGCAGGACTGGGGACACGGCCTCTCCTCACAGCTCACCTCCCCGAGCTGTGGCATGGGGGAGAAGAAGTTGAGGAGGAGGATGAGGAGGATGAGGAGCGCGAGGAGGAAGGAGGCGTGAACTCACCTGGCAGGTACAGCGGGTGCAGGGCCGGCCCTCGGGGCTGAAGCTCTGCCCGTTCACCACTTTCCTGCCCTCGTAGTTGCAGTCTAGGGGGACAGCGCTCAGAGCAGGGGTGGGGACGCATCCCTATGTCCCCGTGCCCTCACGTCCCTCTGTCCCCGTTTCCGCGTGTCCCCACGTCCCCTGTGTCCCTGCATCCCCACGTCCCCGAATCCCCACCCCCCCAGCTTTCACCTTTGCAGACAGGGCAGCACTCGCCCTCGGGGTGGAAGGGGTAGGTGCAGAAGATGGCACAGTCCACGGGCGAGCAGGCCACCGAGCCCAGCTGGGGAGAGGTGAGGGCCGGGCATTAGTGGGTCGGGGGTGCCCAAACGCCCCCACCCCACAGCCCACGTGCCTCACCAGGCAGATGCAGCTGAGGCAGGGGTCCAGGAGGGACGGGAAGGTCTCGTTGTTGTAGAAGATCCGCCCCATGTAGGTGCATCCTGTGGGTCGAGAGTGGGGTTGCAGTGCCCGGAGCCCCGTGCCGTCACCCCGTCCCCTGCTGTCCCCATCACCTGCTGAGCAGTCGGGGCAGCACTGCCCCGGGATGTGGATGGGGTAGGGACACGTCTCCACGCAATCTGTCCGCTTGCAGCTCACCGAGCCATCAGCCTGCGAGGGGAAAGGAGTGACAGAGACCTTGGGGCCGTACCCCGGGGGTTGAAGCCAAAGCTGGGGGGGGGGGGGGGGGTTTAAACGCAGTATGGAGGGGGTGGAAAGCCCGTGGAGATGGGGATGGCGGAAAGACAGAGGCTGAAGCCAATCCCAGAGATTGAGTAGGTCAGGCATGAGTAGACTGAGTAGGCCAGGCATGAGCAGAGGGGATGGGGACACGGATGGGACGGGGACGGAGGCGGGGATGGGGACAGGCAGGAGGAGTGAAGCAGAGTAGGTTCTCATTCACCTGGCAGACGCATAACTCACAGGGATCACCCGGAGACCAGATCTGTCCAATGGGAAACTCGACCCCATTGTCGTCCACGAAGCAGCCTGGTGGGGGCAGGGACACGGCTGGGGAGGGGGGCACCTCAGCCCGCCACTCCCTCTGCCACAAATGGGTACACAAACAAAACCTGAACCCTGCGGCGCTGCATCCCCGGCCCCCTTCCCCCTACCCGGTGCCCCACACCGCAGCTCACCTGAGGGGCGCGGGGGGTCCTTGCAGCTGAAGCAGCACTGCCCGGGGCGCAGCTGCCGCTGCTGCTGGGGACAGTCCAGCACCGGGCACGGGGCAAAGGAGCACTCCACCTCCCCGCTCTGTGGGGAGAAGGGAGCATCACCCAGCAGCTCCGTGCCGCCCACGGGACCACGAGCAGCGCCCCGGACCCACCCGGCAGACGCAGGTGGTGCACTCGTCCCCATCCAAGCTGAAGCGGGCTCCGTGCGCGTAGGTCCGACCACGGAAGCTGCATTTTGCTGGGCAGGAGGGAGGCAGCGAGGGCTGAGACGGGGAGCTGAGCCCCCCCCAGGGCCCCATGCGTGCGTCACAGCCACCCGCAGCCACTCGATCTCCTCTGGTAGGACCCCACCTGGCTGGCAGGAGCAGCAGTTGGGGGGTGAGGCGCTGGGGCAGGAGCCTGGGGGGCACTCGGGGGAGATGCAGGAGATATTGCCGGCCTGCAGGGAGGAACGTGGGGCGGCCACGGGATGAGCAATGGACGTCAGCCCCGGCACGTGGCAGCGCACGCTTTGGATCCCACAGCCCGGTGCGACCCATCAGCGTCGTGAGCAGCCGGGACAGGATGGGGCATCCGGGGGGGGGGGCTGCCCCCCCAGCCCCGTCCCACCGCGCGGCACTCACCAGGCACACGCAGATGGTGCAGTTTCCATCTGACGGCGTGAAGACCTCTCCCTCGGCGTGGGCCACCCCATTGCTCAGGCAGCCTGCGAGCCGGGAGTCAGAGCGGGCCGCGGTGGGGCACGGGAATGGGGGGGCCGGGGCTCACCTGTGCAGCTGGGACAGCAGCCCCCAGCTGGGGCGGGCAGAGGGTGGGAGCACGGTACGAGGCAGGTGATGGCCTCGCACAGCACTTGGCCTCCCTGCTGGGGTGGGCACGGCTCAGGCACGGCACTGGGAAGCGGGGATGCGGGGAGGTGCGGATGCGGGTGCGCGGAGCGCTCACCTGGCAGCTGCAGCTCTGGCACCCCGGCTCCGTCCAGCGAGCTCCCGGCTCCCGGGGAGCCCCGCGGTGCCAGCAGAGAGGGGCCGAGGTGGGAGTCCCAGGGGGCGGCTGGACGGCATCGCGAGGGGAGGAGGGAGGAACGGACGTGCCCGGTGCCGCGGCGGGGAGGTGAGGAGAAGGGAGCGGGAGGGGTCCCCCCGCTCCGGGAGGGAGTAGGACCAGCGTGGGGGGGTGCTGCAGGGACTGCAGGATGGGGGAGGGCGCCAGGATGGCCTTGGGGAAGCCTGGGAGGGAAGGGGAAAGGCGTCAGTCAGCGCGGGGAGTTCGGGGGTCGCTCCCGGGTGGAGGAACGGGCGGTTACCTTCGCAGGACACCCTGTCCCTGCTGAGCCGGTAGCCGGGCCGGCAGGAGCAGAGGAAGCTGCCCGGTGTGTTGTGGCACGCGTGCTGGCACGCACGGCGCTCGCCCGGCTGCCGGCACTCGTTGACGTCTGCGGGATGCGGAGCGCGTCGGCGTCCCCCGCGGCGGCACCGAAGCCGGGCGCGGCGCGGCGCAGGGGGGGCGCGCGGCCGGGGCGGGTTTCCACCGCGTGGGGAGGGGTCGCGGTGGCTGCACGTCGGGGAGGGGTGACGGCGCGGCGCACGGGGAGCTGCTGCGATGGCGCGGGGCCGCAGGGACGGCGCGCGGCACTCACCCACGCAGGAGTGCCGGTTCCCGTGGAGGTGGTAGCCGGGCCGGCAGGAGCAGCGGTAGCTGCCCACGCTGTTCTTGCAGCGGTGCTGGCACGGCGTGGCCAGGCACTCGTCGGTATCTGCCGGGCAGAGGCCGAGGCTCAGCGCCCCGGCTGAGCGCCCCCCCCCGCCCCCTCCCAGCCCCGGCCCCGCGCACCCTGGCAGCTGTGGCGGTTGGCGGCGAGCTGCATGCCGGGGCCGCACTCGCAGACGAAGCCACCCTCGGTGTTGACGCACGGCCCCTCGCAGGCGGCGCTCAGGCACTCGTTGATGTCTGCGGGCGAGAGGGGACGGAGCCGGGGGCTGGGGAACGCCGGGACCCCCCCGCCCCCCCGCGGCCACACCGCGCTCCCCGCGGCTCACCGTTGCAGCGGACGCCGGTGTCCGTCTCCACCATGGAGAAGCCGAGGGGACAGACGCGGGCCACCTCCTGGCACCCACCGTGGTTACAGGAGAGGTCGCAGCCGTACTCCCCGCAGTTCCCCAGCGGCTCTGGAAGGCAGAGAGCGGCTCTGCGGGGCACCGGGGGCACCCCGCAACCCAAGCGCGCGCCCCCGGCCCCGCGGCGCGCGGGGGGGGGGGGGGGGGCCCTACCTGGGCAGGTGACGCCCCGCTCTCCGTCGGGGCACGAGCAGAGGTTGGGCGCAACGCAGAAGCCGCTGCCGCAGCCGAAGGAGCAGAGCGCTGCGGGGCGCGGGAACGTGAGGGCGCGGGGACCCCCACCCGGTGCCATCCCCGGCGCCCGTACTCACGCAGGACGCACTGCCCGCTGCCCGGAGCCAGCATCCAGCCGGGGCAACATCCGCTGCCGAAAGCCGAGAAGCAGATGTGGGGCCCCACGTGGCGCCTGGGAGCGGGCGGCGAAGGAGGAGGTCACCCCGCGCCGAGCCCCGCCGACGCGAGGAGGCGATGGGGACGCGAGGGGTCCGAGGGAGGGGGGGCTCAGGGGGTACGGCGGGCACGGGACGGCCGCGGGACGCGGTGGGACGGAGGGGCGGCGGAGACGCATCTCCGGGCGGGATGGAGACGTGGGGAGCGGCAGCCCGCGAGGGTCGCGGCGGTGGACGGGGCGCACGTGGGCGCGGCGCCGCGCGCCGCCATCCCCAGGTGCGGCGGGGACCGGGGTGAGGAAAAGGGGGGGCAGGCTACCTCTCCACGGCAAAGCTGGCCGGCTTCTTCCTCCCGGAGTACACCCTGGCCTGCCCGCCCGGGAGGAGCAGGGACGCACAGGCAGCCCGGACGAGCAGCGCGACCAACATGCCAGCGGCTCCGGCGGCACGCTCCCGGCGCTGCCTTCCTGCCTGCCTCGCAGCGCGGGGCGCCTACCGCACGCTGGCCCTTGGCCCTGCTCCTCCTCCCGCCCGCCGGGCCGGGAACAATGCGGGGGGTGGAGGGAGGCAGAGCGGGGCGCGCCGGGGGGCCCCGATCCTCCTCTGCCCCGGCGCGGGGGAACGCGCGTGGGGATGCTCGGGCCGAGCCTCGCGCCCTCGCCGCCCTTCGGCCCCACCGCCGCCGACCTCCTCCTCCTCCTCCCCGAGGGACGGGGTCCCCGCTCTTTGGAGAGGGGGAGAACGGAGCTCAGCGTCCCCCCCGCTTTCTCCTTTCCCACATCTGGCAAAGCTCCGGGCTGGCCTCTCCCCACCCCTCCTCCTCCTCCTCCTCCTCCTCCTCCTGGCGGCACTGGGCTGCCTTCCCAGCCCTGCACGGGGACCCACCAAAGAGGAGCACGCAGCAGATAGAGGAGCCAAAGTGCAGTGGGGAAGGGCGCGGCGAGGGGCTCCGTGGGGGCCGAAACCCCTCCAGCCCGAACGTCCCTGCGCCCGGCCGGGGGCTGAAGCGAAGGTGAAGGGCAGGTAAATGATTGATGGCGCGGAGCAAAGGGCAGTCCCCGCAGCACAGCGACCCATGGGGTGACCCTCTGCCTGCAGCCCCGAGCTTCCCCTGCAGCATCAGCCCACGGCATCACCGAACGCTGGCTGCGGGGAAGCTGAGCGCGCGGCACCTGCCACCCCGGCTGTGCTTTCAGGGAGGGAGGAGGGCTGAGCAGAGATCCTGAGCCCTCCAGCAAAGGAAAGGTGCCCGCCGAGGGTCACTTTGCTTTCCCCATCCCAAACACGTGCCTTTAGGACGCTGCCCACCTCTTAGCCGCCGCAGGAAGGGAAGAATACAGGGCAACAACTTGTGCGAGCACGGGGCCAGGGTGTGCACGTGCACATGCAGCCTTTGGAGCAAAAAGCTCGGCTGCACAGGGAGGGGAAAGGACCCAACCCGGAGTCCCGCGCCCTTCTCCCCTCTTCTGGTGGCCCGGAGCCCCCTAAGCATGGGATGGGGCCCGTGGGGGCTCTGTTAAGCCCACGGGTTCCCACGGGGAAGATGGCAGCTGGGGACTCCCCAGCCCCCCCGCGTGCATTTTGGCAACTGCTCAGCAATCAGGACAGCAGCAAGCCAGGGCTCAGGCAGCTCGAAGCCAAATGGAGGCCAGGAGGATAATGATTAATCTCTGTTTTACACACAGGGAACGAGAGGCAGGACCCCAGCCTGGACGCAGCCTGACTCGATTGTGCCCTTCCAGCTCCCAGCTCTGTACTCCCTGCTCCTGCTGCGCCAGGGAAGGCAGGAACCCTTCCTTAAGTTGAAGGAATCCTTACTTTCTTTTCTACGGGAGGGGTGAGGTGCTGGAAGAGGCTGCCCAGAAAGGCTGTGGATGCCCCATCCCCGACGGTGTTCAAGGCCAGGTTGGATGGGGCCCTGGGCAGCCTGGGCTGGTATTAACTGTGGAGGTTGGTGGCCCTGCCTGTGCTGGGGAGGTTGGAGCTTCGTAATCCTCGGGGTCCCTTCCAACCCGGGCCATTGTGTGTGGTTCCGTGGATCCCACACGCGGGTGATGCTCAGCGGAGCAGGGCAGCGCCAGCACACACCGCTCCGTTTGGACTACTTTATTTGGTAAAACTCAGACTCCACAACTGATTGAGCTTCCCAGAAATTCCCTCCCTGAGCGAGCCAGAGGTGCTGTGGAGAGAGAGGAGCGTGCTGTCCCGCTGTCCCCCTCTGCCTCCTTCCCCAGCTGCAGAGAAGTGCTCCGGGCCCGCAGCTCTCACCCGCCCCAGATGCCTCCTCCAGCCCTCACGCTCGAGGCAGCTTTGCTTCCTCTTCCAAAACCAACCAACCGACCAACCAAAAAAAAAAAACCAACCCCAACCAAACCCACGATGGATCAAAAAAAAAAAAAAGAATCAAAAACAAAAGCAGAAGGGAAAAACAAAACAAAAAAAGACAATAGCAAAGCGTGAACCCAGGCAAGGGCACTGCTGTGGGTCGCCCAGCGAGAGCGACCAGCAAAGCCCAGCTCTGGTCGAGTCCGTAGGATTGGTGAATCCAAGCTGGCAACAGCACGGTGCCCCCCAGATCCCTAACAAACAGCTCTCCTTCAGACACCTCCCCTCAGGCCAGGGCCGCTGCCAGCGCTGAGCGCAGCCAGCCAGGGGAAGAAAGCCCCTTGCTCGACGTGGAGGAAGGCGTCAGGGAAAAGCCCCAAATCCTGCTAGTGGATGCGGGTCAGCTCCTCCACTATCTTGATCAGGTCGTCCACGGTGGCCTCCCTCTTCATCCCGCTGCCATCGTCAATCTGCAGAGAGAGGAAAGCATGAAAGCACCTGCAGGTGATGAAGCAGCAGCAGGGCGCGTGTTTAGGGTTTAGCACTGCCTCCACTTCGGAGCACCTGCGGGGTCGCCCCTCTCACCTGCAGGTTTGCCACCACCTCCTGCATCTTGGGCCTGCTGATGTCCAGGAAGCTTTCGATCAGGTCGCCATCGATGAAGCCCGTAGCTGGCTCTGTCTTGCGTTCAGTGTGAAATGATCTCCAGGTGGCGCTGTCAAGGAGCCAAATCCACATGGAGTGACATCAATCCCACACTGCGCCCGGAAAAAAAAACAAACCTCTCTGCTGGGCAGCCTGAGGCAGACCGACCACGCTGCCTCACAGAACTGGTCTAGAAAATGGCCCTAAAAACGTGGCAAGGAAGATCTCGGGAACCCGACCTTCCTGCATGCCGTTCCTCAAGCACAGCCAGCTCCTGGGATCAAAGGGAAACCAACATTTGCACTGCTGCAAAGCCCAGTTTGTCCTCAAGCCCTGCAAGAGGGCGCTTTAATTCACAGGACAGCCCCGAGCACCCACTGGCACGGCTTCCCAGTCGGACCACGGAAGGATATAAGGAGTGCTCGATTTTGCCCACGCTCTTGATGACTTTATTGAGCCTGTTCTGCATGTCCAGCAGGAGGTTGTACCAGCTCTCCGACAGCGAAGTTACCAGCCCTGCAAAGGAAAACGTGGCGATGAGAGTTCAGCACCTTGCAGACCCTAAGACCTGAAGCTGCCAGCAGGTAGGGGACGGCAGGACTGCAGCCGGAGGCTGCTGCCTGACAGGGCTGAGACAAGGATGGGGAGAGGAAGAGGAGACACGAGGAATCTGCAGGCCAGTGCGCTCCCCACTCCTCACCTATCATGCCGTTGACTGTGCCGAAGAGAACAGAGCCCTGTGTTGGTGTGGATGTCTCACCCAGGTTCTGCATGACCAGGGAGCCGTGACAGAAGACATTGACAAACTCTCCCAGGTGGGACAGCCCCACCTCCTGCAAGTGCTGGCGCTCCTCGTCAGTCGTGGCAGCGCTGAAAGCCAAAGCGCTCCGCTCAGTCTGTGCTGGGGGGCACAGGACAGCTCCCCAAATCCCATCTCAGAGCTGGGCACGCTTCTGTCCCTTTTCCTGCCCAACACGTGCCCCGTCGTCCTGCCACGCACTGCTACAACCCCCCTCCTGCCAGCCCACCTGTCCTTCTGGCACACAAACAGGTTGAAAGCGTTCTCTGCTCCCAAGAAGTTGTCATCGTCCAGGATCTCTACGGCACTCATCCAGTTTGGATTGAAGTCCCGGGCGATCTGGAAAGGGACAAGAGGAGGGGCAGTGAAGAGCACCGTCCTGTCCCCTTATCAAGCGTCTTCATCCCACTCAGCAGCCCCATCTGTGAGTGAGGCACGATGCGGTCTGACCTCTCTACTGAGCAAAAGGCACCAACTGCCTCTGTGAAGATGGTGCCGGCCTATGCTGCGCCTGAATAATGCCAGGGCAAATGAGGCCAGGCCACGCCAGTGCCATTCTCACAGGTGCACAGATGGCCCCAGCGCCCGGTGCGACCCCCAGCTACGCTGCATTTGCTGACAGATGCAGCCACAGTCTGAATAAGCCATCCCAACTGCACGGTGTTGGGCAGCTCCCCTCTCCTGGCAAGCACTCCAAGCCTGCCCTTCCCAAGGCAGCTGACACACAGCCCAGCCTCCCGAATGCCTGGGATTTGTCCCTCCAAGAAGCACGGGGATCTGTCTAGAAGAATGTCACCAGGTAATCCTGTTCTCTGTGCACAACCCCATACCCTTGTCTTCAAAGGGCTGGTGAGGTGGGCTGAGCCAGGCTCCTCCATTTTCCATCTTCAGCACTGCTCCCCTTGCCTGAAGCCTACTGGAACAAGTAGCATGGACTCCCAGCACCACTCTGACCAAGTGAACGTGCTTCCTGAAGGATGTATCTGTCGCAGCCCCAACATTTGTAACACTAAGTTGTCTCATTCTAACACTTCGCAGCTTGATATCCTTACAGAAACTATCACAGCTGCAGTCCAGTCAAAACCCCTTGTGTGGATGGCTGGCAGAAAACACACAGTATCTCTGGAACTGTCTGATAAATCACAGCATCTTTCTATGTGTGTGAAGTGATGGGAGAAAGCAGACTTCTTTTGTTTCTTGAAGGCCTTTTCCATCCTAAATGACTCGGTGATTCTAAATGGCACTAGGGGACGTGGTTTAGCAATGGGACTCAGCAGACAAGTTAACAGTTGGACTTGATGGGAAGGTCTTTTCTGATCGAAACGACTGTGAATCTAAGACTACCCAACAGCACTGATACCTCTTCAAAGTTTCCTTCCATGGGCTTGTAGGCAAGGAGCAGGACAGACCGCATCAGATCTCCCACGAGGATGAAGTCTCCCTTGGTCTTCAGGTAGAGAGCCATGATGTTGTTGTAATGGTTGCACTCCGTGCGCAGCTCCTTCTCGGCCGTCCACTCGTACAGGCGCACCTGGAGGAAGGAAGGGACGAGGCTCTGAGCTGGGACTCACACCTGTGCCAGCCAAGACATGCTCCCCGACAGACCCAGCTGACAGCCACACAGCTGGAACAGCTCCCAGTTCTGACACATGCTCGGGAAGGAAGCCGGGGTCTCACGAGGGCCCTACCGTGCTGTTGATGCTGGCTAACAGCTTCCCGTTGAACTCCACCATGGAATACACAGCTCCCTTCACCTCCTTCTCAGCCAGGCTCTGCAGCTTGCCTGCAATCAATCCACAGCACGCCCAGTTATTTGCACCGTGCTCCCAGGGCCAACAAACCGTGGAGGGTTCGCACAAGCTGCTCTAAGCAACACTGCTCACTGCCTCAGAGGATCTGCGGGCAAGCAGTGCAGGAGTGGGAGGACAACAGAAAGTAAATCCCAGAATGTGGTTCTGGTGAGGGACTCCTGGGCTTCTCTGGCAGCTGGGGAGGAGGGGACATGCTGTGAGAGACCACAGCAGTGACAAACTCCTGCAGAACCTGCCTGGATCTCTCTGATTGCCCTCGAGCAGCTGGACTTGGCCAGACAAGAAGCTTTTGCTCTTACCGTCAGAGTAGTGGAAGACGACGATGCGGCCCTGCTTCGGCTCTGCCTCCTCAGGATACACCATGGCAGTACCCACGATGAAGTAGGTGTTTGGGTCTTTGCCAAGCTTGCAGGAGACCAGGCTAAGGGCGTACTCGTTTTGTAGAAACTGGTGAGCATGAAGCACTGTTGCAAAGAGGGAAAGACAGAAACGGCTGGGTCCGCTGGGGGCCAGCAGGCAACACCCCCACGCACGGGAAGAGCAGCTACAAGCTCCAAAACTGAACGAGGTGCAGAGTCTGGTGATCCCCTCACTACTCTGTGCCGCCAATCATCACACCTCCAACCTACACCCTTTGGCTGATGCTGGATGGCTGATGATAGAGGAAAAACACTCCTACTAAGGGAACGTGTGAGATCACGGGACTGTGGAGCTCTTAGCCACGTGCTGATGGGCATTCAAGCAGAGTTCAAGGGCAGCACGTGGGGCTGGTACCTTCAAAAGTGTGCTGATCGATGATGAGCAGGTTGTGCACCTCCACCTCCTCTCCAAAGGATGTCTCGTGTGGCGCTGTGCTGCTGGAGAACAGCTTGCTGGTGCTCACACTGCTAGACAGGGCCTGGGACACAGAAAGATGTGTCACATCCTCGTGTTACTTGGCACGTACGCGCAGGCTGAGAAAACTGGGGACCAGGGGGATGAGTGGGGGAGGAGCTCCCTAGGCCTGAGCAACAGGAAGATCTGCACCACGGTCTGGCTGAGGAGCTACAGTGCACACAGCTCAGGGATCAGCTGACAGCTGCCCCCTCACCTGGGTGCTGGCGCTGGGTCTGAGCGCAGTGGTGCCCCCGCTGGCGTCTTGCACCTCGATACGACTTGAGAGCACACCAAAACACTGTGATACTTCTTGGTAGCAGATCTTCCTGCAGGACAAAGAGCTGCGTGAGCAGGGATGCCAGGACGGGCTGCTCCAAGGAGAGGCAACAAGAAAAGAACTGCTCTCTTGCACAGACCACTCTCAGCACGAAGCCATCGATTCGGCCTGCATGCTAACCAAGCCCACAGCAGAGTAGGCTCTCCCCACGGCAAAGTCTCCCCCCAGCAGATCACGGGCCCCAAAAGGAAACCCTCAGCTCACCTGGGTGATTCATAGAGGGGAACTGTGCGGATGTGCAGCTTCTGGATCTCATCAATGGTGCCGATTGTCAGCGTGCTGTTATTAGCCAATGCTAAGCTGTAAAGGAGGAAAACTGTGAGCAACGGGGCTTGTAAGGCCAGTGGTGCAGCCAAGAGTCTCCTTCTTCCCCTCACCCCCAAAATGCTGACCAGGGTCCCCTTCCCGCACTGCACAGCAGCCAGACTAGGGCAGCTTCTACAGCTGCTGATGCACAGAGATAAACGCTTAAGACCTCAAACATCTCACGCGATATCCACCAACAGTAAAAAGGACTCGTGAGCGCCCTGGGAGAACCCAGGCAGGACTGCTGTACACTGCAAGACTATCTCTGAAGAAGGCTCTCCCATGATCAGCCAGTGCCAGGCAGGCACACCCCCTGGACAGGCTGGATGTACCACCAGGGCTGAGCAGGACGTTATCCATACGGTCTGTGCCAACGCAGAGCCCCAGGCTCCCTCAAGCCGTGCCGTGGGGCGGGCTCACCTGTCAGGATACCCATCTGAGTTGAGGGGACACATGTAGTTCACCTCCTTCAGGTTGACATTGGAGAAGACCAGCTTGTGGTTGCTGCTGTAGATGACGGTGGGGCGGTCAGAGCAGGCGAACACATTGGTGGTGGACAGGGAGCGGAAAGTCCTCAGGACCGTGGGCTGAGTGCCCAGGGTCACCTTCTTACGGTCACTCAGCAAGCCTGCAGGAAAGGAGCAGCAGGTTGGGAGCAGGACAGCACAGAGCTACGTGGCTGTGACATGCTGGCAGGAAAGGAGGCGTGTGAGCGAATGCATCCTGCTGTCAGCAAAGAAGTGGATGTAAGCAGCAGGTTCCTTTCTTCACAGTCCCCTGGAGAAACCCACTTGCAGTGCCCACAGCCAATCCCCACCCTGTCATAGTGGGGAAGAAGGAACTACTGGAAAAACTTGGGAAAGAGATGCATCTCCTCCAGAAGGATGGGGGAAAAAGAAATAAATAAAGGTACCACAAGCAAGTGAGCACAAATCCAAACACCCTCCCAAGCAGCCCACTCGGTGCTAGGCCCTGTAGTCACCTGTCTCAAGGCTGAGCCCAAAGTAGAAGAGAGCACCGTCCCCCAGGGCACACAGAAGGTAATGGCTGCTCTCGAAGGTTGTCATCAGGATGGAGCGAGGGATAATTTCTGCAGGGAGCAGAAGAGAAGGCTGTTGTCACTCGTGGCTCCACCAGGTCAGTCTCTGCTGCCAGCAGTCCCAGGAGAGCCCTACCTCCTCCTAGCATCTCTTTGTGCAGCAGTTCAAAGGAAGGCAGCTTTAGGATGCGGGCAGAGATGTCAGTCCAGAGTCCAATTGCACACAGAGGGGACATGCCATTGGTGTCCCCCAAAGGAGTGATGTCCAGGCAGGCAACTTCGTGCTCCATTTCCGTGCAGCTGGCAGGAAGCAGAAATCAGACAGAAGCGTCAGTCAGGAAGCCTGAAGACAACAAGGCTGTGAACCCTTGGGCCGGGAGGAGAGAGGGGCACCTACTTGATCTGCCTGAGCTCCTGGGGTCGGATCTCCAGGTAGTAGAGGGCTCGTCCCACAGCTACCACCACCTGGTTGCTGTTACAGGAAGCCACGCTGATGTTCTTCCCATTGGGCTCTTTCCACTCGCTCACGAGGGCTTTGGGCTCCTGACTGACCAGTCTCACAGAGGCAGAGGTGATCTGAGGAGAGAAAACACCGCTGTTCAGAGCCTGGACAACACCTCCTGTCTGACATCAGCCCAGGGGAGCGCTGCAGACCCTGTGCAGGCCCCGGTGAGCAGCACAGATCTAAAATAACCCACAGCCAAGAAGAGCTACGGAATCACAATGAGAAAAGCATCTCCAGAAGGGGCACTACCTGGATCAATTGCTGATGTGCCACGTTGCCACAGAAGAAAGTCTGCTGATCATCCACAAACCCCGTGAGCTCTGTTTCTTCTACCTCCTCTCCATTTAGCATAAGAACCCTAGAAGGGAAAGAGAGAATCTGTTGTATCATGCTCCAGTCCTGTTCGATCAGGCTGAGAGCCTGGCATGGCCTTAACCCCACCTCACCTAGTCTGGCCAACAAAGGACAGCACCAGCATGTTGTCCATCTCACGATGAGAATCTGACCTCAGGGGCCACAAGCCTGCAACAGAAAGACCGCACGCTCACAGTGAGTAATCCAAAAGGGGAGTGGCAAGTCCCCCGTCCACAGCACAGCCAAGAGATATGTCCCCACTGGGCCCTCTCAGGCCGTGGGTCGTATATGAAAGAATGAACCAACTCACACACCTTTAATTCCTGGCAGGTCAATGCTGGCATGCTCATGAATCCCAATGCCGTTCCGGATGATCCGTAGTGAACCCTCTTTAAAGGCACCTGAGCACGTGACCAGCTGGAGGAAAAGCAGGTATTCACCAACTGGGGAAGCCTCCCCACGCTTCCTTGCAGAGATGGGCTCAGGGGAAGTTGAGGTCCCCATCGTCTATGCTTCTCAAAGGAAGTTCTTTGGCCGTTGACCCTTCCCCAGTGCAGGAGAGGAAACCCTTCCTTGTGAAATCAGGATCCTTCCCACCCAGTGCAAGACATCAAAGCCTTCCCTGCACCAGGACAAGGCTTAAATCCCTGATAAACGAATCATAGTCCTTTCCTTCAGTGGACACACCACACACATCTGCCAGGACCAGACATCCCTAGCACAGCGATAGGCAAGGCAGAATCAACATTACCTGCCCTTGGCCTTGTCTCTCCAGGTCTACCACACACATATCAACGATGGGACCAAGGTTGGTGAAGGTCTCCATAGCCACTACATAGGAGCCTTGCTCGTTGCTGTCCACGTTGAGCTATGAACAAACACAACCACCAGTTTCCAACAAGAAGGACCCAGTAAGCAGAAAGAGCGAAGGGAAAAGAAAATTTCTCCCAATACATATATCTGTCTCATAGAATCATAAAGGCTGGAAAAGACCTCTGAGATCATCAAGTCCAACCCCAACCCATCCCCACCGTGCCCATGAACCACATCCCAGAGTGCCATTTCTTTAACACCTCCAACGGGGGTGATTCACCACGTCCTTGGGCTGTTCATCCCAGTGTTTGATCACTCTTGAGATCAGGATGAAAGCAAGCATGTATAAAATCCTGTTTGAACGCAGGACTAAGCCAGGGGAATGCCACCACTCACCTTCACAAGCTGGGAATCCCCAAGCCGAGAGCCAACAAACACCACACCATTGTCCAGGTAGGTCAAGCACTCTGCAATGGATGTCTGGGAATTGAGAAGGTGCAGATGAACCACCACGAGAAGGTGAGAAGGGCCCTGCCATCCTCCCCAAGGATCGTATCTGAACCGCGGCGTAACAGAAGAGCACGGGGAGGGAGATTTAATCCCTTTACAAAACCCACAGAGAATCTAAACATCTCTGAGGGACAGCGTGCAAGATGAACAGTCAGCTGGCCAGGCAGGGAACCCCCTGTGTCTGGTTCAGAGCTGACAGCTGTGGGAGAAAAACATCACCCCAGGCTGTGTTCCGCAGAGAAGCTACTTCCACTATTTGGCATCTGCAGAGCACCTGCAGCCTGCAGAGCCCCCCAGCCCCCCAGGGAGAAGTGGCAGGGACACCGTAGGCGGTGCAGTAGTGTCCTACCTCACCAAGCAGTTCCACACGCAAGTCCTTCAGGGTGACTGTGCCATCCATTTGCTCCTCCTTCTCCAGGAGCAGCATGAAGAGACGTCCTTCCATGTCCCCCAGCAAGTAACGGGACCCATTGGGATCCACACGGTTGTGGCACACAATTGTGCTTTGCTGTATGCAAAGGAGGGAACTGTTAGGAAGGCACTGAAACAACTCCAGAGGGGCATGAAGCCACAGCTAAATCCCACGCAGGGCACTCCACTGCATGCATTTGCCCTGAAAGGACCTTTTGGTCCCAGCTAAGGCCCTCTTTCAGCCCTGAGCAGCGCCTCAGCTGTGCCATTTGTGCTTCCTGCACCATTTGATGTGGGAACTGGCCCATCCCTCTGACAAAACCACAAGCTCAAGCTCCGTCACCAACTCTGTTAGCCTTCTTCCCTTTGAACAAGTGCCCCAACCATACTCGCACGAACTCAAGTCTCCAAGGGGCTCATTGATATCTCTCACTGCCTGAACTGAAACCAGGCTCTGGCCTGGACCAATGCCCAAACCACTCATTACATGCTAATTAATCCTTTTCTCTGGGGCCCTAGCAAGATTTCAGCTTTATTACACCATTTCCAAGAGCTCCACGGAGCCACGTACTCCAGTGCAAGCATGCACTGCCATCACTACAGGGCTGCCCAAGGAGGCTGTGGATGCTCCATCCCTGGAGGCGTTCGAGGCCAGGCTGGATGTGGCTCTGGGCAGCCTGGTCTGCTGGTTGGTGACCCTGCACACAGCAGGGGGTTGGAACTGGATGAGCACTGTGGGCCTTTTCAACCCAGGCCATTCTACGATTCTATGATTCTAAGATTCTATGATCCCTCAGACCCCAAAATGCAGACTGGGCATCAGGAAGAACACTGACACTCACCAAATCTCTGCAAGTGACTCTGCTAGGCTACAGCTAAAGATAAGAACAGATGAAATTCCTGACTCTGAGCGGCTCAGCACCCTCCCAGGTCAGAAGGATTTCTGGGCTCAGCACAGCAATGGTTATTGCCATACAGAGACCCACCATCACAAACACAGAGCACCACAGACACAGCAGAAGGTTCCAGCTTACGGATTCCTGAGAAACCACAAGCTGTTCCAGAGAGATAAACAACAGACAGAGAAGCACCTACTATCATTAGGTCCAAAGTCACCAAAAGCCTTCAAATGAGAAAGCCTTCTTACTTGCACCGTTTGTTACACACAGTGAGGATTTCTAGCAATAGTAATTCAACCAGCAGGCAACTGAAAGTCTGCTGGATTCAGAAAGCACGTTCAGCTGGGAATTTCAGTAGGGTCTACAGCAGGAAGTGGGTAGGAAATGCACAGTTAAGGTGTTACCTTGATGATGGGTGGAGCTATAGCCAGGTATTTGTCTCCGTTGTGATAGGTAATGGACTCCTGCCCAATGATGATTGCACCTCCAAAAGGCTCTGGCACTGCGCAGGGGAGAAGTCTGATCAGTGAACCTGTGCAGCGTAACTGAGCATGAAAAGGAAGGGAAGACACCACAGGCAGCAGGACTAACCTGCAATGACCATGGAGGCTTCAGCCTCGACGTTCTCCTGCTTCCAAGGACCTTTGTTGAACTCCTTCTCACGCAGGGACACCTCGTATGTTTTGACGTGGCGACCCTGAGGGTCCTGAAAGAGGAGGCATAACAATCATGTCAACAGGCAACAGCCTCACATGCACTGCAGCAGAGGCTCCTGAGGCACAGCCGAGAAGCAGCATGCAAAGAACACCTCAGCCCAGTGCTGCAAGAAGTAAAGGGCAGCACCGGCTGGCTGAGAGGGGGAAGCCAGGGGTGGGAAACAGATCTGCAGGAGGAGAGGAGGAACTAGCACAGCTGGAACATATCCTGTCCACTTTACAGCTGAAGTGAGACCATTAAATGGCAAAGGAATTGTTAACACCACTTTGGCATTTCTGGACCTTTTTATTCCTTACAACAGCAGTTCTCAAGCCTTTTGAGTTTATTTATTTTATTTTTTTTCAAACAAACTTGCTCATCTCTGTGGTATTCTCCTCTGGTTTCAAACCTACACAAAGAATATCTCAGACACTCACTGCTATTTTCCTTGATCCAAATCCCGTGATAATGATTAACAAACTGAGAAGGAATTAGACAAAGCAGCAGCTTGGATACGTTCCCCCTCCACACACACAGTCAGGCTCCCAGGGACAGCCTAACCCCAGTGCTTTACGTAAGGCCTCATGAGTCAGACACAACTGCTGCAAGGATGAGATGCAGTTGGTAGACACAGAGGCAGACATTCATTTACTCTTTATTTGCACAAGACCTGCTTAAAATGAACAAATCACTACCAGATTTACTTCCAGTTCAGTTTGTAGCATGGAAATGTCAGACCCTGTGAGAAAAGACCTTTTCCACTTGCTGACTACGTGCGGAGATTGAGTTCCTCCTTTATGATACCTCTGAGGACTAAGTGGAAACTTTTGCTTCTACCTCCACTCTAACACTGAGTTTAAGATTTTGGCCAAATCACACTTCTGCTCTGCCTCAGTTTCCCCAGACAACAGCAGCAGCACCAATCAAACCCACGTGGATAGGCAGACCTTCTCAGAGCTGCACACCACCGTCAGGTTTCTTGGCTCTGAGGAGGACACCCGTAAAGCAATTCAAAGCCAGAAAGCATCATCAGCCACCCTCACTGCATAGTTCTGGAGTGAGGATGGCCTGAGAGTTTTATTTCAAATGCAGGTTTCAAAGTCAGTGTGGGTGTGGGGGTAAAGGCTCCACAGACATTCCTCATTCAGACAGAGACAGCACTGCCACGTGTTCTGAAAGCTGGTTTAGATGACAAGGGAGAGCTGCAGCTTGTGCCGATGCCCCATCACTGGAGGTGCTCAAGGCCTGGTTGGATGGGACCTTGGGCAACCCTGTCCAGAGCAGTGGTTGGGCTGAGTGGGCTTGGAATTCTCTTCACACCCAAGCATTCTATGATTCTGAGAAAGGAGAGCACTGCTGCCACGTGGGAAAGGGAGCCTATAAACAGGAGGGGAGTCAACTCTTTGAAAGGATAGATAAAAGCAGGACAAGGGGAAATGGGTTTACGTTGAAGGAGGAAAGATTTAGATTGGATGTCAGGAGGAAGTTCTTTAGAGAGAGAGTGGTGAGGTGCTGGAACAGCTGCCCAAAGAGGCTGTGGATCCCCCGTCCATCCCTGGAGGTGTCCAAGGCCAGGTTGGATGGGGCCCCGGGCAGCCTGGGCTGGTATTAAAAGTGGAGGTTGGTGGCCTTGCCTGTGGCGGGGGGTTGGAGATTCATGACCCTTGAGGTCCCTTTCAACCCGGGCCATTTTGTGATTCTGTGAGAACTAACAACTGCAGTTCTTAGTTTGGCAAACCGAATTCACACGACCATCCCATGCTAGCCCAGGAAGACTTCCTTCAGCTACAAAACGAGCTTGCAGGAACCAGAACCATCTCTTGCTCTGCCTACCCATCCTTATAGCACCGCTTTCAGTGAGCTTCAGGACACTGCCAATGCTTCAACCCCTTTGGAAGACCCTCGGAAACACTGAGTTCAGGATCAAGAACAAGGTACCTGGTAGACAAAGCAGATGGTTGGGGCCTGACAGCCATAGAGGAACTTCACATCGATGACTTGGAGCTCCTCCAGGCGGATGTTAAAAGCCTTCAGCTCCTTGTTCTCACGGTCCAGGGGGATGACCTTGAAGAGGCCATCGTAGAGCCTCAGGCCAATCATCCGGCACTCCGGGTCAATGATGCCAATGATACCAGTCTCTGAGGGACGACCAATGCGATCCTGAGGGGGAGATCCGTGGAGGTGGGCAAGAGAGAAAGCAGTGAGCTCTGAAATGCTTTGATGCTCTCGAGTAGAGCCCACCCAATGGAAATCCAGCACTGTTATCACCCACGGCCCCGGCTGGAAGTAGCTGATATCAGCCCCTCTGTATGTCATGAGGCAGAACCACAAAGTACACAGATTAAGTGCTTATTTCCCAACACACTGACAGGATGTGCCCACTTACACCTCCTGACCATAATCCCCTGCGCAGCTTCACTAAGAGCAAGCCTGGAAACAGATAGAAGATAGCTGGGCTTGACAGATGATGGAAATTGTTTAAATCATTTGATTAATGAGCAACAAAAAACCAAAGTAACACATGGATCCCTAACCCTCTCAGAAAGATTTTAACTCGAGTAGGTGTGGTGGCACGGCTCACCTGCACATTTCCATGGGCACGGGTGATAATGTCAATGTTGTCACCATTCTGCTTGTACTCCAGGATGCAGGCATTGTACTTGGCCGTCAGGATAAAGAGCAGATCCTTGCTCTCGCCCTGCAGGGAGGGAGGGAGGGAAGGAGGGTCACGGGGGCTCTGAGGAGGGGTTGTGAGGAGCCACCCCCCACCCTCAGCACACTCACTTTGGGGCGGAAGAGCTCCATGACGGCGGTCTTGCCATACATGCCCACCTCCTTGACAGGCCGCAGCCCCTCAGCTGTCACCACATAGATCTCTAGGCGTGTGTTCTTGGCGATCAGCAGGTTCAGGTCCTCTGCTGAGGTGAAGTGTCCTGGGGGAAGGAAAGAGATGGGTCCTCAGCTTCCAACCCCGGGGCCCTGCTGATGCCTCCCTCCCTCCCCCAGCCCCGAACTCAGCTTCCAGCACTCAAAATCCTGCCAGTCCCACCGCAACCAGCTTCACGAGCTCCAGAAACCTGGACAGAGGAAGACACCTCTCCCCACTGCACCCCTAAAGAGCAAAACCCCACTGCTCTGCTCAGCTCAGTCTCCCACCTTTGGAGCCCAGCAACTCCCAGGGTAACACCCCATCCCTCTCCAAGCTCCCTACTATCCCTCCCCCCCAAAAAACACCCTAATATCCCCTCTAGCCCTTCACACCCCCCTAGAACCTCAAGGCAACCCCAGACACACCCTGGTGCCCCTCGCTCCACCACATCAACCCCAATGCCCACCACCAGATAACTGAGACACCCCCAGAACCCTCCATGCACCCACAAACCCCGGGGTCCCCCAGTACCCCTGGGCTCCCCATAAACACCATCCAGGAGCCTCATTTCCCCTGCAGACCCCATAATGCCCCTCCCATCTCTCAGCGCAACCATCTGTCCACAACACCCCCAATTCCTCACTGACCTCACCTCCCCACAATATCCCAATCCCTCACTGACCCGACCTCCCTACAACCCCCACCCCCCGGAGGCCCTCAGTGCCCCCCCAAAACGCAAGGCCGCGCAGATCCCGCCGTGAAAGCTGGGCCCCGCCCCGTCCCGCCGGTACCGGTGACGCAGCCATTCACGGCCGTCGGCTTCTGCGCCGTCACGACGTAATTGTACGACATGGCGGAGACGGCAACGAGTCCCGAAACCGGCCAGAACGCGGCGCGCACCGGGAGCTGCGGCCTAGCGCGGCCACTCAACCGCCCCTTCCGCCCGCCGTGGTGACGTCACCGGAAGTCAGCGCGCCGCGCCGCTCTGCCCGCCGGGGAGGACCGCGGAGGGGCAGACGAGAGGGCAGGTGGGGGGCGGCCCTGGTGCCTCGGGGAGGGGCCTCACCCTCGGGGAGGGGATCCTTCCTGATAGGCCTCCGTCCCGGCGTCGTATAGGGCTGTACCCCCCAATCTCAGCATCGTCCCTCGTGTGTGGGGCCGCGCCCCGCCATCCCAGCAGTGCCCCCAAGTGTGGGATGCACCCAGGCCAGGCGGGACCCACCCCACCCCGCCGAGGGAGGCTGGACCTTGCCCTCCCTCACTTCCAAACAGAGTTTGGACCTGGGTCTGAAGGCTGTGCGGGAGCCGCAGCGTGGTGACAGTGGACAGAACCCCGTATCCTCTTAGTGCCACCCACACCCCAACCATGGAGGTGAGCCACCCAGCCCCCCTCCCTGCTCCTCAGCACCTCACCCTGCTCCCCGGCCCCCCACCCAGCCCTCCAGCCACTCACCCAGCCCCCCAGCCAGCCACCCCTCCGTGCCCACAGGTCCCCAAGAAGCTGGTGTGCTCGGTGGCCAGCTGTGCTGAGGATGCGCTGGCAGGGCTGGTGGCGTGCAACCCTGGGCTGCAGCTGCTGCGGGGACACCGAGTGGCCCTGCGCTCTGACCTGGATGCCCTGCGGGGACGTGTGGCACTGCTCTCTGGGGGGGGCTCCGGCCATGAGCCCGCTCACGCAGGTGAGTGACCACGCAGGTAAGGGCCCACCCGTGGCCTTGCTGCCCGCTCGGTGCCCCATGGGCATCCCCGAGCCCCCCGTGCCCGTTGCAGGCTACATTGGGAAGGGCATGCTGAGCGGCGTGGTGGCCGGTGCCATCTTCACCTCCCCCGCTGTGGGCAGCATCCTGGCGGCCATCCGGGCGGTGACAGAGGCTGGTGCAGGTACGGTGACGCTGTGGGGCGTGGGGCTGCCGTGGGGCCGTGGTGTGACTTGTTGCTCGCAGTGGGGACGCTGCTGATCGTGAAGAACTACACGGGGGACCGCCTGAACTTTGGGCTGGCACTGGAGCGGGCACGGGCAGAGGGGGCCGACGTGCGGATGGTGGTGGTGGGCGATGACTGCGCCTTCGCCAGCCAGAAGAAAGCCGGGCGCCGCGGGTTGTGCGGCACCGTCCTCGTGCACAAGGTGTGTGGGGATGCGATGCCCCTCGGTGGTTGACATACAGGCTTCCCTCACCCATCGATGCCCGTTTGCAGGTGGCTGGAGCCATGGCTGAGGCGGGGGCGAGCTTGGATGAGATCGTCACAAGGGTGTCAGCAGTCACCAAAGCCATGGGTATGTGCACGGGGCCCGATCCCTGTCCCCAACCCCATCTCTGTTCCTCCACAGTGCCTGATAAGAGGCACCAGCACAGGGTGAACTTCAGCACCCCACGCACCTGCAGCGTGCCTGGGACACAGCCGCCCTCCTGCCTCCCCATCCAACCACCCACGTGCCCAACGCCGGCCCTGAAATCTGGCACGCATCCCTTTCTGCCTTCCCCCTCCTGCAGGCACTCTGGGGCTCAGCTTGTCGCCATGCAGCGTGCCTGGCTCCAAGCCCACCTTCCAGCTGGCTAGTGATGAGATGGAGCTGGGGCTGGGTGAGGAGCTGCCCCCTCCCTGTGCCACGCTGCCAGGGGGCATGGGTCCACGTGACCCTTGCCCCAACCCCAGGCATCAGCATGGGGTGACACTGTCACATTCCTGTAGGGATCCACGGTGAGGCCGGCGTGCGCAGAATGAAAGTGAGCCTCATTCTCTCACCTCATCCTCCCCCTGTGCCCCGTCCCTGCACTCATACTCCCCCTGTGCCCCCCAGGTGATGCCAGCGGATGAGGCAGTGGAGACAATGCTGGCGCACATGACTGACCCCTCCAATGCCTCTCACCTGCCCCTGAGCCCCGGTGAGTCCCCCTAGCCCCTATGCACCTCTTGTGCCCCAAGTGGGGCTCTCACTCTGCTCCCTGCCCTGTAGGAGCCTCTGTGGTGCTGGTGGTGAACAACCTGGGCGGTCTGTCCTGCCTGGAGCTGAGCATTGTTGCTGGTGTGGCTGTGCGCAGTCTGGGTGAGTCATTGGGGACCTCACGGGGACCTCCTGGGGACCTCCTCACTTACATCTTTCTCATTCCTGCAGAGAGACGTGGCGTCTGTATCGCTCGGGCACTGGTGGGCTCCTTCATGACAGCGCTGGAGATGGCCGGGATCTCCCTCACCCTGCTGCTGGTGGACGAGGAGCTGCTGAGGCTGATCGGTGAGCGCCTGCAACATGGGGAGGTAGCACGGGACCACGGGGGTGTGTGGGGTGGCCCAAGACCCTGGCCCCTGTGGGCATGCAGCACCAGTACCTGGCTGCTAGCTGTGGTGGAGTGGGTCTATTGGACTCACTCTCCCCTCCTGCTGCTCCAGATGCTGAGACCACTGCCATGGCATGGCCTAACGTGGTCACGGGACCTGCCACGAGCCAGAGACCAGAGGTGGCAGCACCAAAGGAGGCAATGGAGACAGCAAAGCAAGTGCCCAGTACAGGTATGGGCAGCAGCAGAGTGAGAGAGGATGCTGTCACCTCCTCGTGCTTCAGTTTCCCTAGCTACTTTGAGGATGGGGATGTGATGTCTCATCTCCTCAGGGCCTGGCATGGAGCGAGCGCAGAAGGTGCTGGCACGAGTGTGCAGCACCCTGCTGGGCCTGCAGGACAAGCTCAATGAGCTGGACCGTGCAGCAGGCGATGGGGACTGCGGCCACACGCACGCCCGAGCTGCCCGAGGTGGGTGCTGGGGCACCCCTTCCAAGGACACAGTTCCCCCCATTTGCTCCTTGCTGGGTCCCCACAGCTGTCCCCAGTCCAGGCACGGGGGAAGACCAGCTGGCCCCCAAGAGGGGCAGAGCCCCTCAGGGCGGTTGAGGGTCCCCGTGGGGATTGCCCCAGCCCTTTCTCTCCACCCCACAGCCATCCAGGAATGGATGCGTGCCCAGCCCCTGCCTCCATCCCCAGCTCATCTCTTCTCCGCTCTGGCCGACCTCCTGCTGGACAAGATGGGTGGCTCCTCTGGTGTGGTGAGCCCCAGTGAGGGGAGGGGGCGTGTCTCAGGACCCCCACCGTCCCCCCATCGCGTGCACTGATGTGTTCTGGCAGCTATATGGACTGTTCCTGACAGCAGCCGCCCACCCCCTGCACAACCGCAGCGACCTCCCAGCGTGGGCCGACGCTGTGGATGCCGGCATCGAAGCCATGCAGCGGTGAGTGCAGCGGGACCCCCCGGGACCCCCTGAGTGGGACCTTGTCAAGCCCTCTGCTCCCTGTGCAGGTACGGAGGAGCGGCCCCAGGCGACAGGACGATGGTGAGTGCTGCAGCGCTGAGGGACACAGCCTCTGGTGGTGGTCCCAGCGCTCATCCCCTCCCTGTGTCTCCCAGCTGGATGCACTGTGTGCCGCAGCGCAGGCACTGCGTGCCCTGCGCAGCCCTGGGGCCGACCTGCTGACGGTGCTGGCCTCCGCCGTGGAGGTACGGGGGTGGAGTCCTAGGATGGGTGGCACCCAGGTGGCATCTGGGCTGCCTTGTGCGTCCCAGCCGTGTGCTGAGCACACCCGTGTTTCCCAGCAGAGCGCAGAGGCAGCAGCAGAGTCTACTCGGCACATGGAGGCTGGTGCAGGCAGAGCCAGCTACATCAGCTCAGCTCAGCTGCTGCAGCCCGATCCTGGGGCTGTGGCAGCAGCAGCAGTGCTGCGAGCTGTGCTGGAGGGGTTGCAGGGCTGAGCTATCCCCCTGCAGCTCCCCAGGGCTGTGGCGGTGATGGGAGAGGTGTCACCACACCCTGCGTGCCCCCAATAAACCTTTGCGGTCCCACTACAGCATCCATTCTTGTACAGAGAGGGGCGGGATGGTGGGATCTGGGGTGTGGGAGGCAAGTGGCCCTTCAGGGACACATCCCCATGCAAAACGGAGCCATGGAGGAAGGAAGCAGCTGAGCTGTCTGCGTGCCTTTGCCACTGACCCATGGCTGGGTGCTGGGTGGGGAAACCACGGGGGTTCACGTGGCTGCAGGCACGGGGTCTGGAGGAGGCTCCAGTCAAGAGACAAAACAGGAACTGGGGTCTGCAGCATAAGGTGGGGAACACATGGTGACCCTAAGGGCTGAGGAACTGTCTGGGGCAGCCCCAGAAGACGCACAGGAGCACCGAGGAAGGAAGCCAGCAGTTTATTAGGTGTCCATTGGGCTGCTGGGTTGGTCCTACCTCCACACAAGCACCTCCACAACAGGCAAGGCATGGTGCAAAGGCTCCTGCTGTTCCTGCAGAGGAGACGGAGCCAAGGCAGCCTGTCCTGGGCCAGGTCTCTTGGCACGGAGAGCTTCTCTGGCAGCTCCTGACCTGACAACGTTCCCAGGATGGCTCCGCGGGGCTTTGGGCTTTGGCACAGATTGCAGTCCAGGCATGGGGGATCAGAGCCGGGGTCAGAGAGTCTGGGGCCAGCAGCAGTGGGAGAGACCTCAGAGGTGTCAGTGCTCAGCACCAAGCAGGGGCTGCAGGGAGACATGGGTGAACCTGCAGCCTGTGCTGCCTGCCCAGCTCACCCTGAAGGTAAGCCAGCTGGGGCTGTGGGGGCAGAGGCGGACCCCCAGCTCAGCTCCCCAAGGCCATGCTGGGAGCAGCCCCACAGCAAGGCAGGTACCTGGTGAGTGTCAAGGGAGTCGGCCTCGGGGCGCTTCCAGCTGGGATTGGCCAGGGCGCACAGCACCAGCACCACAAAGAGGATGATGAGGAGCCCCAAAATGTTTGCAAAGACGGCCTCAGGGGGAAGGAGTTTGTATGGCACCGACGCAGTCCCGTTCTTCCTTTGGAGGAGAATCACAGTGCTCATCTCACATGATGTCCTGGGGCTGTGGGCTGGCTCCCTGCTACCCTGGTGGCTCCATAACACTGCTCCCACGATCGCCTGTCCCAGTGGTGCTGTTCCAATCCCCTGACCCAAGACGAATGCTGCACTGGCTGCAAGTGGCCAGCGTATGTGGCAGCACGGCTGGAGGTGGTATTTGTGGAGTTAAACCCTCCCAGAAGGCCTTCCTGGACTGCCCAGCCTCCCTCTCAGCCCACAAAACCTATTACCCAGGAGCCGTGCACCTGGCACGGGGGGAAATCACACACTTCCCTTAGCTGAGCCCACACTTAGTTTCACTCAGTGCCAGTGTAAGTACAGAGAGCCAACACGCAGCCCAAATCCCCAGCACTCACAGGCTGAAGAAGAGCTTCTCGTTGATGCCTGACACACAGGAGGCCATGGAGAGCATAAGGATGGTGGAGCCGAAGAAGATGTGGATGGGCTTGTAGAGGGCGCGGAGCCAGGTGGGTGCGTAGGGCAGCAGGAAAGCACTGAAGCCGGCCACCCACTGTGGGGACGGGAGATGAGGAGGGGTGGCACAAGGGGCAGGGATGTGGGGGGGACAGGGCGTGCACTCACCTGGCAGGAGAAGAGCAGTATGGTGGCCAGCCCCAGCCAGCTGTGCAGCGAGTACATGTTGGGCGTCCCGCTGGCATTGTGGAAGTTAAAGACAGCCACCAGTCCCAGCACAGCAAGGATGAAGGCTGTCAGTGCCAGCGTGCTGTGCAGCATCTTCCAGGGCAGCTTGGGGCCACGCCAGGCAGGGGGTAGGCGGTACACCAGAGCCGCTGGTGGGTGACAGTGTCAGGGAGGGACAAAGGGACGCCGCGCCACCCCGCACGCGCTGCTCACCTGCTCCATACAGCACCACCATGCCCGTCACCATCAGCACCGGGTGCCAGTTGAACATGCGGGCGCTGCCATCCCAGGCGAAGCCACCGCGCCAGTGCTGGCACCACGCGCCGACGAAGGCCACGCAGCCCAGCCCCAGGCTGCCCAGCAAGGTGCAGAAAGGCAGGAAAGGCAGATCCGGCATCATCGCAGCAAGGTGCAGGGACCTGGGGGGGGGGGAGGAAAGAGAGCTGTCAGCCTCCCTGGAGGCTCCCTGCTACACTGGCTCATTGGGACGCAGGCACACCGGGGAGGAGCCACCCGAAAGGGGAAGCAGCTGCGGTGGGGAGGGTGGTCCGGTTCAGTGGGGGAAGGCAGGCAGGCAGGCAGGCAGAAATGCCTCCCGTAGATCCCCATCACATGTGACAGCACCTACAGCAGCTCCAGCAGCCCCCGGCGCCTCCGAATCCACCCTCAGCACCTCAGAAACTGCCTCCAGCACCACCCAACCTGCCCTCAGCACCCTCAAACCGGCGCCCGGCGCCCCCAAACCGGAGCCTAGCACCTCCGAATCCCACCCCCAGCACTCCAAACCTGCCCCCGCAACCCCGAACGTGCCCCCAGCACCCCCAAGCCTGGGCCCAGCACCTCCGAAGCTGTTTCCTGCGCTGACAAAGCTGCCCCAAACCTGGGCCCAGCACCCCCAAACCTGCGGCCCCACAGCCCCGAGAGGTGACGGACAGGCACGGGGCCGCGCTTATTTGCCTGGGGATTTGCATCTGCCCCCAGAAATAGATATTTCCGTGGCCGGGGGAACCCCACCTCAACCCCTCCTGGGACCCGCTGGGCCCCACCTCCCCTTCGCCCTCAGCGAGCGCCGCCATGTTGGACGGCGCCGCTCTAGCGGCCCGCCTCGGCGGTGGCGTCGTCGCTCCCGGGCTGGAGGCCAACGCGACCAGCGAGAGCGGTGGGTAGAGCGGCCCACTCGCGCTTCCGCCCTCGCTTCCGCCTGCCGGTTCCCATGGAGACGGAGAATGGCGGCCGCGGGTGAGCCTCGGGCCGCGGTCAGGGCCAGAGGTAGACGAAGCGGGGACGGCGGTACCGAGAGTGGCACGGAGACGGGACTGCGGGGCTCCGTGGCCGGGAAAAGGCCGGGGGGAGCACCCCTGGGGATCTCCTTGGGGAGGGCAGGCCGCGAGCCGGGCTGGGGGCGGTGTGGGGGCTTTGGGGGCGACTCTCAGCTCCGCGACTCCTCGTGGCTGCGATGCGGGCAGTTCCCGTTCTCCCGGCCCCCGTCAGCTCTGGGCAGCGCCTTACCTGGGAGAGATGGGAAGGAAGGCTCTGGCTCCCGTCTCGTCCCCGCACCTGTCTCCTCCTGGCTGAGCCGCCCCAAGCCGGGAGCACGCCGCTGGGGTGGGGCAATGGACAGCAATGCTGGGTCATGGCGTGCTCCAGCCCATCCCTACGGCGTGGCATGGGGAAAGCCAGAGGCAGCAGTGTGCCAAACACTACTGGGATTTGTCACGGCTTTGACTCTGCTTTGGGTTTTCTGGCTGTGCCCAGCCCTACCAAGCCGAACTCTGCTCCCTTCAGGTGCCAGCTGTAGGGAGCAGCGATGCTGAGCTCCCAGCCCTGCGCCACGAGCTGCCCGCAGCGCTAGGGATGCTGGGGCTGAAGGCTCAAGCCTCCGCCAAAGGAAGATGCTCCAGACCAGCAACTACAGCTTGGTGCTGTTCCTGCAGTTTCTGCTGCTTTTCTACGACCTGTTTGTCAACTCCTTCTCAGAGCTGCTCCGCACAGCCCCTGCTGTCCAGCTTGTCCTTTTCATGTGAGCACCAGGGCAGGAGGGCTGGGCTCTCCCACACCACTCTCTTCTCCCTCTCACTGCGTCTCTCTTCTCCCGCAGCATCCAGGACATTGCCATTCTCTTCAATGTCATCATCATCTTCCTCATGTTCTTCAATACCTTTGTCTTCCAAGCTGGACTGGTCAACCTTCTCTTCCACAAGTTCAAGGGGACCATCCTACTGTCAGCAGCCTACCTGGCACTCAGCATCTCTTTCCACATCTGGATCATGGTAGGCTTGGGGCTGCCAGCATCGCAGCTCCCTACTCCCTTCTGTCCCTCTCCTGTGAGATGAAGGCCATAATCTCCCACTTGTCATAGCTGTTGGGCTGCCTCATCACTGCCCCCAGCCTCAGCACTGCGACCTGCTTGAAAATCTGCAGGGAAAGCCTTGCACAGAAACCCACCATCCCAGAGTAGTCCCTGTTGAAGACCATGACAGTGGCTCCTGCCTTGTTTAGCTGGGATTAATCCCCAGCAAAAACTAGCACTCAGAGCCTGGAGGCAGCCCCCTCCCTGCTGAAAACAAGCCCCAAGGGTGCCTGCTGTGTCCAAGCAGCTTTGTGCCCCCCTCTTCCCCATCTCAGCTCCCCCATCCTGTGCCACAGTCACCACTGGTCAAGCAAAGCAGCCAACAGGTGTTTCCTGTAAGCTCTTCAACAGGGCTCGGGGAGAGGGCCCATCATGCTGCCCCAGGGCCTGGTTTGTGACTGAAGCTGACCCGGGGATGTGATGCCCACACCGTCTGGGCAGGAGATTGATGGGGATTTGCAGGGATCTAAAGTCTGAAGCTAGAATAGGTCCTGACTCGCTGGCCAAATCCCCTGAGCTGCTTAACCTTTGGAGCTGGCACCAAGAGCACGACGGCCCTCATGGGGCTAGCTCCATCCCGCTGGGATCATCGGTGCCCCCAAATTAGCCCACGGGTTCTTTCTTGATTCTGTCTGTGTCAGAACCTGCGCTGGAGGGATTCCAGCCGCTTCATCTGGACCGAAGGCCTGCAGACACTGTTTGTTTTCCAGCGGCTGGGTAAGGGCTCACACTTACTGAGGCAGCAGGAACAGCTCTGTCAGCTGCCTGGGGGACACCCCCCAGCTTAGTCCCTGCGCCCTCACCTCCCTCCCTCCCGCAGCGGCGGTGCTCTACTGCTACTTCTACAAGAGGACTGCGGTGCACCTGGGCGACCCACTCTTCTACCAGGACTCGCTCTGGCTGCGCAAGGAGTTTGCTCACTTCCGCGGTTGATGGCCCCGCTCCGACTTGCTGCCCCTCTGCAGCTCCTCACCTCGAGGGGACGGAGCCCAGAGGCTGGAGGGTCCCAGCCCCCCAGCTCCAGCCCAGCTGCATTCCTCTTCTTCCTCGTGGTGATCAGACCTCGTGCACTGGGAGCTGGCGGGGTGCTGCTGGCTGCGTGGGGGGAGGATCCGTCCCGGTGTCACAGCCCCTGGTGGGATCTGGGCGTTTTTGTGAGTAGGAAGGAAATAAACTGTCTATGTTTTCCAGTCCGTGTGTCCTGGGTGTCTCCTGCTCTGGGCTTGTCACGCGGCCTCGGTGGCCCAAAATTCAGGGTTATTCCCACCGGGCGGCACTCCCCTGGGGTTCTGCAGGAGCAGCAGTGATGGGGAGAAACAAAGCGGGCGGGCCGGGGATTCGAACCCGCGGCTCGGTCCTCCAGAGTCATAGAGAGGGCAGGAGAGAGCGGCCGGGCGTCTTCCCGCCGGCAGCGGCGGTTCCCATGGAGATGGAAGATGGCGGCGCGGAGTGAGTGCGGGGCCGGGAGCGGGAGGCGGCTGGGCCGGGGGCGAAACGTGAGGCGGGCGGCGGACAGCGGGGCCTCTCCCATCCCGTCCCACGACCCCCACAGGCCGCCAGCGCTCCTCGGCCCCGCTGCAGGTCCTTCTCTTCCTCAACGGGTGGTACAGCGCGACCTACTTCCTGCTGGAGGCGTTCATCTTCGCCTACAAGGGTGAGCCCCCGCCCTCCCGCTCCTCCGCCCCCCGAGCCCAGCCCTGAGCGTGGCCGTGCCCGCAGTGCTGCTGCTGCCGTACCCGCTCACCAACCTGCTGCTGGACGTGCTGCTGCTGCTGCTCTACCTCGGCATTGAGGCCACGCGCATCTTCTTCGGTGAGGCCTCGTCCCTTCTTCCCAACCCCGGTGCCCTCCGTCACGCTGTGGGGTGCAGCCTTGCGCCGCTCACCCTGCGCCCTGCAGGTTCCAAGGGCAACCTGTGCCAGCGCAAGGTGCCTCTGGCCGTCTGCCTGGCCCTCACGGTGCCAGCGGCCGTCATGGCGACCTACTGCCTGCTGCTGCAGACCTACGCCCTGCGTCTGGAGGCCATCCTCAGCGCCATCCTCCTGCTCTTCTACTCCGTGGAGCTGCTGCTGGGCGGCCTGGCGCTCGCCTCCTTCTCTAGGTAGGTGGCACGGGAGCGGAGGGAGCTCTGGAGGTTCTCTTGTCCAACCCCCTGCTAAAGCAGATTCTCTTAGAGTGCGTTACAAAGGAGGTGTGCATCCCTGGAGGCGTTCAAGGCCAGGCTGGATGTGGCTCTGGGCAGCCTGGGCTGGTGGTTGGTGACCCTACGCGTAGCAGGGGGGCTGGATGAGCATTGTGGTCCTTTTCAACCCAGGCCATTCTGTGATTCTCTGATTACAAAGGAGAGCATCTGGGTGGGTGTCCCCACCACCTCTCTGGGCAGCTCGTTCCAGTGCTCTGTTACCCTCAAAGTCAAGAAGTTCTTCCTTGTGTTCAAATGAAATTACTGTGTTTCCTCTTGTTGGTTCCCTATTGCCCCTTGTTCCTGCCACCAGGCACCTCTAAAAAGAGTGTGCCCCTATCCTCTTGACACCTACCCTTTAGATATTGGTAAGTATTGATCGGATCCCCTTTCAGCCTTCCCTTCTCCCCGCAGAACGGCCCCGGGGCTCTCAGTTTTTCCTTGTAAAGGGAGGTGTTCCAGGCCTCAGCCATCTTCGCAGCCCTCCAGCAGTTTCCTATCTACCCAGAGCCAAGGAAACCAGAACCGGTCCCAGTGCTCCAGATGTGGCCTCCCCGGGGCACAGCAGAGGATGAGGAGAACCTCCCTTTCCCTGTTGGCCACACTCTGCACGATGCACCCCAGTGTCCTGTGGGGCTTCTTGGCCATGAGAGCACACTGCTCCAATGTGTATGGACAACCTAGTTGGTCAACTGGGGTACTACTGGCATTCTTGGCCACAAAGGCTGGCTCACAGTCAACCCATTACCCACCAGGACGCCCAAATCCTTCTCTACAGATCCCCTTTCCAGCAGCTCAGCCCTCAACCTGCACTGATGTATGCAGTTATTCCTCTCCAGGTGTACGACCCTACGCTCGCCCTTGTTGAACCTCATCAGGTTCATCCCCGACCCAAATCTCAGCCTGTCCAGGTCTCACCGAATGGCAGCACGGCCTTCTAGTGGTTGAGCCTCTCCTCACATATCCTCCTCTGTCCTTTGCAGCGTGGATGCATACTGAGACCCCGCACCAGAGGGCCACAGCAGCACAGGCACACGAGATGGCAGCCAGCAGGCGGCACAGGCTCCATCCCCCAGCCCGTGGCAGCGAGCCAGACCCACACCAGCACCTGTGGGCAGTGCCAGGGTTGTCCTCCCTCCTGCCTCCCTGGGCAGCACTGGCCCCGCTGCCACCTGACCCCGAGGCTTGTGACACACAGGTCAGTTCAAGGTACAGAGAATTTTTTTTTTTTTACAGCGTTTGTCAGAAGAAATCACTATTTTCCAATAAATATTTATTTTTACCTGGTGCCTGGGCACGTGGCGTCCCCCAGGGCAGCAGGCTGGGCACAGAGGCTTCAGGCACCTCATTACCAGTGCCAACCCCTGCCCTGAGCCAGCCTGGGGGGGCACAGAAGCCTTTGGGAAGTGCTGGAAGATTGGGGGTGGGGGGGGATCATGTAGGTGCACGGCTCTTGCTGCCCATCCCTGAAATGTGGCTGCGCTCCCCTGCAACCCACACACCTAAACATCCCTGACAGAATCTCTTTTAAAAGTGCCATGTAAAAGACTGACAACGTCATCAAGTTTATTACACGATTTCCAACCTATCAGAAAGACAAACAAACCTAGTCACTGCGGGCAGGAGGGGCAGCGCCTCGCCGGGTGGTTAATAGGGGTTCGCTCTGCACTTTTCCCCCCACTAATTGGAAAGAAACTATAAATTTGTGTCGTTAAGTAAAAAAAAAAAACAAAACAAAACCAACAAACACAGAACTCGCCCACCAAATGCTTCCCCCCAGCGGTCACCTGCTAAGCTGGCACCTTATGCTACTTAACTGAATTTTTTTCTTTTACGTGATTTTAGCCTAAAAAAGACCTGTGGAGGCGGGTTTATCCTGTCCAGCAACAGTTCTGAAGGCGATGCCACCCAGCTGGCATCCCTGGGGGCTGGCTGGTGGTTTGGGGCTCCTTAGTTTGCCTGAACCCCTCGGGCTCCTCCGGTGCACAGCCTTAGCTGGAAGGACCTGTATGGGGCTACGAGCTCCTCCTGGGCCTTGAAACGGCTGCGCACAGCACTGTGCAGCCCCGCTGGGCATAGGGACCTCATGGCCTTGTCCCTGCCACCTGTCCCAGCTTGCAACTGCACTACCGCGCACAGAAATGCTGCTGGGAAGGGGACACGCAGTCCCTGAGGCCGGGGTTTGCAGCTCTGCCTCCTCTGCTTCCTCTAAAACAAGGAAGGCTCTGTGGGAGAGGCTGGCTTCGTGTGAGGCCCCACCAGCTCCTGGCAGCCAGAGCTGCTGCTCTGGGAGACGAACGTGGAGGCTGCGATCCCGCTGTGAAAGCTGGGGCGAAGGGGGTGACCCCAGCCCAGCTCTCTTCCAGCTGAAATGGAAAGCTGCGTGCCTCTGAGCCCCCGCGCCCCCGAGGATCCATCCACTTCCATCCCCACTCCTGGAGGGCTGAGAGAGGGACGGGCTCACGAAACTCCCTCCGTGAAAATAAAGCACCATTTCTCTTTGGGTCCAAGTATTCGTGGAGCGGGGCCCCCCGGCTGTCAGCTTCTCCTCTGGAAGCAGCAGTAGCGGTGGCTGTGGGCAAGGGCTCAGGCCCCAAGGCCACGAGGTGTCGGGGAGTCCCTCGGGTGCCCCAAAAGAGCCGCAGGTGGTGGGCGGGGGGTGAAGCAGCCTCGGTGGCGCAGTCCTGGTCGAGGTGAGGAGATACGAGTCCGTTAAAAACCACTTACTGCCAAACTTCTGCAGGACAGAGATGAGAAGCAAGGTCAGCGCTGCAGCACCGCGCGTCCGCAGCCATCGGCGCAGCTACACCCCTCCGCCGGGCTCACCTGTCTCAGTGGTGCCTGTCCCTCTCTCTGTCCCTGTCCCGATGCCTTTCGTGCTCCCGGTTCCGCTCCTGGAAATAGTCCTCGTGCCGATCCTCGTTGTGCAGGAGGTCCCGGTGCCGCCGACTGCTTTCACGGGACCGGCTGGGAGAGCGCTCCCGAGACCGGTGTCTTTTCCTTGGGAGAAGGAGAAGAGCGTTTTGGTCACCTCCAGAAAGCCCAAGGAGCCACGCGGCCCCCCCGAGGCAGGGTACCTGGCGGAGCTGCCGCTGGAGCCCGTGCTGTATGACTTGGCCTCGATCCCATGCAGGCAGTCTTTGAGGGAGGAGAGGAGGACGCGGCACCGCTCGTCGTTGGCAACGCGGGACTGTTTGATGACGGCAATGGCTGTCAGGAGGGTCTCAATGGCATCGCTGTAATCACCTGCAGGGAGCGGAGGAACAGCGAGGGATGCAGCAAGCTGCAGGCCCGGGGCTGAGGGGACAACGGGGCACGGGGACACGCGGTCACCATTACCTGCGCTGGCGCCCGACACTGCTTTGGAAATGGCACTGCTGGAGATGGCCCGGTTCCTGTTCATGATCTCCTCGAACTCCACCTCGCTCACAGGGGCGGGTGGCGGACCGAGCTCCCGGCTGTGCAGATATAGGGTGGGGGGGGCTCAGAGCGGCTGCCCACGGTGGCACCGAGCCCCCCCCCTCCCCTCCCCTCCCCTCCTCCCTCCGCTCACCTGCTGTGGTTGTAGGGGGTCAAGGCTTTGCCGTAGGCATCCGGTGGAGGCCCCAGGGCCGCGCTGGGTGGGGGGAAGAAGGCTGGGTTGAGGTGCAGGGCCGGTGGGACGGCCCCCGGGGGGGGCACAGCCAGGTGCGGGGGCAGTCGGGGCGGAGGGGGCATGAGGTGCTGGTAGTGGATGCCGGGAGGCGGGGGGGGGACGCCGAAGCTGGAGGAGAGGGGCGGCAGAGGGGGCATGGGCGGCGGGGGCAGCCCCATGAGGGGCAGGGCGGCGGGGGGGGCGGTTGAAGAAGGGCAGGATGGAGGGGGGCTTCTCCAGGCGGGTGGGCGGCAGCGCGTTCTCCGTCGGTGTGGCGCGGCCATCCAGAGAGTCGGCGGAGTCCCGGGAGTGGGCCCTCGGCGGCACGCCTGCAAGCGGCACGGGAAGGGCGGTGAGCTGTGGCCAGAGGCCCTGCCTGCCCCTCAGCGACCTGCTCCTCTTCCTCCCTACACGCGCGCGAGGTTCAGCCTCGGGAAAGCTCGAGGTGCTCAGGGACAGATCCAGCCAGCCAAACGTAGCCTCCGCTTACACGTGCCTCTCCAAGAGGGTCACCTGCGGCCACCTGCACAGCGTCCTGGGGATGCTTGCTTTCACTGGCCGCAGAGCGAGCGGGGACACGGACAGAGGTGAAAAGCCACAAGAAATGGGGAGAGATGGCCAGAGCCCAGCTTCCTGAAGATATTACACAGCTCCAAGCGCCTGCGGTCTGCTCAAGCAGGCAGCACGAGCGTGGATGCAGGGGCGGAACCCGAGTGCCGACAGCTGGAGGAAGGAAAAACTGCCCTGGAAGAGAAGGGCAGGAATTGAGGACGAGGCTTTCAGGACGAGCCAGGAGAGGAAAAGAGGGGACAGACCTCCGGGAAAGCTGCCGAGCCCGTTACGAGACCCCTCAGGGAGGCTGAAAGTGCACAAACCCTGGCCACCGAACCACGAGGGCGGGCAGGGATGCAGCCCAACAGCGCTGCCAAGCAGCAACGGAGCCGAAGGAAGAGTGCGATGGTTGGAGCTACCCCCCTGAACCTCGGCCGAAGCCTTTAGAGAGATGGGCTTTCCTTGCATGAAATGGGTCACGGGGTCTACAATGAACACAGCTGGCCAAGACCTCCTCGTCCGTGCTCCTGCCAAGTCCGTCCCTGCGGGCTCCGCAGAGCCCCCCAGTGCGGGGCCAGGGCGTCACATCGCTGCGGAGTGAGGCTAGGACCATCTATGGCCATTGTAGAAAGCCCACGGCCAGGCCCCAGCTGGAATACTGTGTCCAGTGATGGGCACCTTACCTCCGCAGGGATGGACAAATTCTGGAGGAGATCCAGAGAAGAGCTACTAATAGATATGGAGGGTCTTAGCTATGTTGGTAGGCTGAAGAGCTTAAGCCCATTCAGTTTGGAGAGGAGGAAGAGGAGGCTACGAGGGATCTTCGCAGTGAGTGAGCACCTAAAAGGGGATCATAAAGACTCGGGTCAGGATCTAAGCAGACTCAGCAGCAATCGGACATAACCCCAGAGGCTGCTGGTGGTTTTCCCCCCCCACCCCGAGGTCTCGTCCTGACAGCTCAGTGGGGCCCAGGGAGCTGCCCGCGACGTGCCTGCGCCCCACTCACGTTTGCGAGCCTGAGCCTCGAACTGGGACAGGTTCTGCCGGGTGGCCAGCCTCACCTCCACCTTGTCCCCATTGAGCACTTTGCCGGGCAGCAGCTCCAGCAGCTTGTGGACCGAGTTCTCAGAGGCCACCACCACCTCCGCGTACCTGCAGGGAGGGTCGGCGGTCAGCAGGCTCCCAGCCCTTCGCCCCCTGGCAGGTTGAGGACCCACACCAAGCAGCGTGGAGCTGCGTGCCTCCATCAGTTCCCCCTCCCTTTCCTGGTGCTTGTGCTGTTGACAGCCTGTTTCATTCTCCCCGCTTCCGTGCCAGCTCGGGAAAGCTCTGCCCCCTCACTGCCCCCAGGACGTGGCTACGGGGGGCCTGGCTGCCCCACTCCCCCACCTTCCCTTCCCTTCCCCGCTCAGCTCTCACCCTTTCGACTGGCCATTGGCTCGATTCTCTGCAAACTTCAGCTCCACCACATCATAGACACCCACTGAACGGATGGTCTGGATCAGCTGCTGGTCGGTTGTCCACTGTGGGGCAGCAAGGCAGAGGCTGTGACCGGGTTCAGCTCCCGCAGCCCTCCCCAGCACCCCACGCCCAGAGGCAGCCCTCCCGCTGGCTCAGGCTCGGCTCTGTGGCCTCTCGGGGCTACAAAAGTCCCTTTCCCCTTAGGCCAAGCCCAGCCTGGAGTACTGGCTCAGCACAGAGCAAGGAGAACCGCTGCTCCAAGGAGCCCTGCATCTCCAAAGAACCCTCACTTGTTTGTGCCCCCAAAGCACTCACCCAGGAGAAGCTGCCCACATAGACAGCTGCCCTCTTGTTGCGCAGCCCGCTGTAGGTATACAGGATGGCAGGGGCTTTGCTGTTGGGTTTGGGGGGGGGCTCCTGGCGGATCTCAGGGGGTGGCTCCAAGCTGCTGGTGCGGCTTTCGGGGGGCTGCGAGCTGGCCGTCAGCACGTCATCATACAGGTCCATCTGGTCAGCATTACTGAACTCGGAGTCCTGTGAGGGGAGAGACGGTTAAGGAGAAGCTGGGGTTGAAACTGTGGCTCAGGAAGGGCTCTCTGGGTTGTCAGGGCACACAGGGGGGCTACGCGGACTGCCCTGTCCTGATGGTTCTGATGAAACGCTCCCAGCTCCCCCCCAGTAGAAGCCAATTCTCAGCCCTGCAGAGCGTCGCATCCGAGAGGCTTCTGCTGTCCCCAGGGCCGCCACCTCTGCTTTCTCCACAGCTGACTTGCTGGCTGTGACCTCAGCAACCGGCAAGACCCAGCTTGTTCTATGCTCCAGTCTCATCGGTGCACAAGCAGAAACCAAACACCTCAGGGCTGAGCCTCCTACTCCATTCAACAGGTACCAAATCCCTCCTGCCCTGCCCGCAGGCTGTTCCATCACCTGGCTGCACCAGCACAATTGCACTCCCTTTCAGGCCACCAACTTTCTCCTTGCGCTCTCTGCAGCAGTTGAGCCTTTGGTGGTAGGATGAAGCTGCCACTGAGGAAGCTCCCCAGCTCCTGGGCAGCACAAACCCAGAGATCTGCCTCAGCACCGCAAGGGCTGAGCCCTCCCCTCTCCAAGCCCTCCAGAAAGCCACTCTCTGACCCCCGAAACCACAGCAGCTCCATCTCCCCGTGCAGAAGATGCCACTCTCCATCAGCAGGCAGCCCCAAGGGTTCACAGTAACCCAGTACGAAACCATATTCCCTCTGATGCTCTCTCCTTGACAACCGTTCCTAAGGCAAGCCATAACTTTTGGCATTGGGCTCCTCTGGCTGATAAAAAGGTTACAGAAGTTCCAACAGGGAGAGCTATCTTTGTTCTCATTCTCTAAACAGCCCCAGCTCCTCTGCCTCCCACACTCCTGCCCCAAGGCCTGGAAGGTTTCTGCTTGTGTGGTCAGCTTGGGGGAGCTCTGGAGAACAGGAATAGGTGCTGGGGCAGGGATCACTCAGGAGCTGCTGTGACATGGGAACTCTCAGAGCTCCTCTGGGTTTGCTTGTATTTTGATGTTCCCCTTTACAAAGATCCTGGGAAGGCAACACTGAACCTGCAGCGCTGCCCACTGCCACCACAGCCTCTGACCACACCAGCTTTCCTCCAACCACAACCACCTCCAACTCCCAAGGCTTCCATCCATCCAGCTGTGCTACAGCACCCTTTATGCCCCCAAGCCCCAAACTCTCTGGGGTTACACTTTTCCACACTGCCTTCCACAGGCTGGGCTCGCATCGCCCCTCTCAGTTTGGCCCCTAAAGCTCCCAGTCCAGAGCAGCCCTTCTTCTTCCTTCAGCTCTCACCTTGGCATTGCATGGAACTGCTGCAGTTTCTCTATTACTTTATACTCTGGAATTACAGCCCTACGACCTCTGTGTGCCTACTTATCCCCCCCCCCGTTCACCTCTCCCAAGCTCCAGGGATACTCTTTATCAGCAAAGCAGAGAATAGCAGCAGAAACCATTCCAGGAGGAGCTCACCGACCTCCGGCGCCCATTCCTCACTCTGAGAGCTGTCCCAGTGGGACCCCCAGACCTACGGGCCCCACTCTTTGCACTGAGAGCTGTCCCAGGGGAATCCCCGGACCCACGGGGCCGATCCCAGCCCCACACGTGTGCCCCCAAACCCGCTTTTCCTTGCCCAGACCCCCTTCTGTTTGCCTCCCCCCTCCCAAGCTCCACACCTGGTTGAACTCTTCGTCAGCGTAGATATCAATCAGGTCCACTCCCTCCGACATGTTCCCAGGCGAAGAGCACACCGAAGGGGCTCTGCGGCGAGGGATGAGTCACCACAGCGCCCTTACTGCCCCCGTCACCCCCCCTCAGGGCCCTGCCTGCCCCGAAACGGGCCCTGCGAGCACACCAGGCCCCCTCGACCAACGCACGAGCCTCCCCCACCTCCTGTCCCCTCGGTTGGGATTTAGGGATGATGAAGGGAATGGGGGTCCCGCGTCCCCCGCCCGGTAAGGCCCCGCCCGTTGTAGGCCCCCCACTCCCGCGCGCGCGCGCCAACAGCGCTCACCGCCACCTCCAGGGCCGCCACGCCACGCCCCTTCCGGCTTCTTCCTCCCGCCTTTGCCACGCCCCTTCCGGCTTCACTCTCGCCTTCGCCACGCCCCTTCCGGCCCTCCCCGCCTGCCATAGAGTCGAGAGGGCTGGGTGCGCAGAGCGCCCCCCGGTGGTTCTGGGGTTGGGAGGAATCATGGCGACGAGCCGGGTGAGAACGGGCTGCGGGCTGACGGAGGCAATAGGGAGGGTTGGGAGGTATTGTGGGGGGGCGAATTGAGGATACTGGGGCTTGGGGACTGGGAGGGAGTGGGGAAAGTGGGAGCGGGCTTCTGCTTTGGCTTTGGGGCTGTGTGTGAGGACTGGGGCCTGAAGGGGGGGAATTGGGGCCTAGAGAGGAACGCGGGAGGGGGATTGGGGCCTAGAGGGGAAATGGGCAGGAGTAGGGCCTGAGGGGGAGCATAGGGGACTTGCTGTCTGGGGGGAAGTGGGATCCGTATGTGAGATGGAGGAGATTGGGAACGGGGGAGGAAGGGGGGGCTGGAGACGGTGGAATTGTGGTTTCTGAGGACCAAAGGGGAATGAGAGGTCTGGGGGGTCCTATGAGGGGAAGGGGCATTGGGACCTGGAGAGAAAATGGGGACAGAGTAGGGCTTGGAGGGCATTGCTGCCTTGGGGAGAATACAAAGGGATTGGTGCTTGGAGGGGAATGGAGTCTGTAAGTGGGTGGGGGGCACTGGGAACAGCAGGGCCTGTGGATTGAGGGGGTTTGGAGGCAGTGGGGTTGCATGTGGCATCAGAGCGGGTTGGGATTTCTGGGGGCTGGAAGGGGATGAGGGGCCTGGGGGGGTCCAATCAGGAGCGTGGAGTGGGACAGCAAGGCCTTGTGGGGCAGCACAGTCTGGGGGTGGAATGCGGAGGTGAGTGTGGGCCTAAAGGGGGCATGAGGGGATGGAGCCATGTGCAGGGTGGGAGGGATTGGAGCCTGGAGGGGCAGTGTGTGGGGTCGGGGGCTTAGCAGGGCCTGGGATGTGGCTTGAGTTGGGGAATGGGGGGGCTGTGCGTGGAATGGGGGTGACTGGGGGTGGTGGGGCTCTGCTAAGGCTCTCCTCATCCCGTTCCCATCTCCTGGGCAGCTGTGCTCGCTGCCCCGCTGCACCCTGTGCCGCCCAGTGCTGGCACGGCTGTGCATGCCACGGGGCTACAGCGGGGCCTCACTGGGCGACTCAGGGAAGGACATGCTGGAGATCCCTCTGCCTCCCTGGAAGGAGCGCCCCAATGAGCCACTGCCCACCAAGAGAGCACGTCTGCTGTACGAGAGCAGGAAGAGGGGCATGCTTGAGAACTGCATCTTGCTCAGGTGGGGGCTCGGCAGGGCAAAGGCAGGAAGGAGCTTTGTCTCAGGCCGGAGGTTGTGTCCTGCTTACCCCTGTGTGTTCTCCTGCAGCCTTTTTGCCAAGGAGAACCTGAGCCGTATGGATGAGCGGCAGCTGAACCTCTACGACCGGCTCATCAACGAGCCCAGCAACGACTGGGACATCTACTACTGGGCCACAGGTACGTGTGCACTGCAGCGGGCCGTGGGACGTGTGGGCCACTTGGGGCAGTGCCGAGCTGCTCTCCTACCCTCTGCCTCTTACTTGCAGAAGCCAAGCCCACGCCGGCTGTGTTTGACAACGAGGTGATGGCCATGCTGAAGGAGCTTGCTAAGAACAAGAAGAAGGAGCAGAGGCTACGGCAGCCAGACCTGGAGTACCTCTTTGAGTCCACAAGCTGACACCTCCTCCCTCAGACTCTCAGGGCATGACCAATAAAGCTGCCAGCTCCTGCTACAAGTGCCTGCTGCCTCCAGGTACTCATTCACCACGGGTCACCCCACAGCTTGCCATTCCCCCGTCCGTTTGTCTGTCCCCGTGCCAAGCTGCAGTCCCTGCCCCGCTGCTCACGGCGGTGGGACCGGGCTTCACCTCGGTTAGTGGGGACCTCATGGATTTCTATGCCATGTTGTGGGGGCCGAGGACAGTGGGCTCCCTGAAACACGGGGGGAGGGGGGGGGGGGGGGGCTGGGAGTGGTGGTTCAGGGGGCGTGGCCTCAGTGCAGGGGGCGTGGCCTGTGCCTTGGGGGCGTGTGCCCCCCCCTCCCCCGGCCCTGTGCTGCGTTGCTCCGGCGACGGCGTCCTCATTTGGAGGCGATGGGCAGCGGCGGTTCGACGTGTCTGATATCAGCCGAGGGCCCCGCAGGCGTGGAGCAGCGCCTGGAGGCGCGGCGTGGGCGGCTGCCCCCGGCGCTGTGGGCTCAGCGTGGGCTTCGCAAGCTGTACCTGAGCGGCGCCGGGCTGCGCGACGTGCCGGCAGAGCTGGCGTCCCTGCGGCACCTCCGCACGCTGGCGCTGGACGGCAACGAGCTGATGGAGGTGCCCGAGGCCCTGTGCCAGCTGCCCTGCCTGGCGTACCTCTACCTGGGCCGCAACGGGCTGCAGGGGCTGCCGCCTGCCTTCGGCCACCTGCAGAGCCTGCGCTGCCTCTGGCTGGAGGGCAACTTCATGGGTCGCTTCCCCACCGCCCTGCTGGGCCTGCCGGGCTTGCGCAGCCTGCAGCTGGGAGACAACCGCCTGGCCCGCCTGCCCTCCTCCCTGCCCCGCATGGCCGGCCTGCAGGGCCTGTGGCTCTACGGCAACCGTTTCCAGCACTTCCCCCCGGTGCTGCTGCGCATGGCCCAGCTCCGCGTCCTTGACCTCGATCGCAACCGCATCGCCCGCTTCCCCGACCTGCGGGGCCTGGCCGGCCTCTGCCTGCTCTCCTACGACCACAACCCCGTGCCTCAGCCTCCCCGCGTGGCCGACACGGTGCGCCTGGTGGGCAGCGGGGCCGTGGAGTACATGGAGGAGCGGGAGGAGAGGCTGCGGGAGCAACAGCGTCTCGAGGAGGAGGAGGAGGAGGAGGAAGGCGCTGGGAGGATGCCCCGGGATGATGGATCCCCGCTGCTGGAGGACGCGCCGTGAGGGGTTTGTGGAGCAAACCCACTGGGGTGCCTTGGAGCGTCCCAAATAGGCACGGGGCTCTGTTTTTGGGTGGAGGAAGCATCGCTCCACTCTGACCGTGCGACAGCTCTGCCCCGAGGACGGGCAGCACAGCTCTGGGTGCTTCCTACAGCACTGCCTCCGTGCTGTGCCCCTCTGCTCCTGCCTCCCCGGCTGAGGGTGCTGGCACGTGGACCCCGCTGCCCATTGAGTTTTGGGATGGACACACAGAGTTCTTGCCCGTGCTGAGCTCCCATTCTCCAGATCAGGGAAGAAGACAATGGAAGACCTCACCTTCAGCCTTCTCCGTGCAGGGGAGCTCCGTGCCATGCCTTAGAAGAAGCACTGAGGCTGCAGGCTCGCGGTCCACAGCCGTGTTTGGCAATAAGAAGCACAGATGTGGTGTGAGAAAGGCAGTGGGATCAGTTGTCAGGGCAGGGGGGGGTATTGGGGAAGGGCTGTGAGTGGCCTTATTCTGCCTTGTATGGCTGGATACGATCCCATCCCCACGCTCTTGGGCTCACCGCCTGCACATCCAGTGCTAATGGCAGGGGGTTGGGGTTGGAGGCCGGCAGCCAGCCCGCGTGCCTGCCACATCCTTTTTCCTTTCCAGCCTTTTACCCTCTGCGTTCTGATTCCCCACCCCTCTGAGCTTTGGGATCTGTGCTGGGACGGGGCTGGGATCCAGGACCTGCTGCGGGCATTGGAAGTGTTTTGGGTGCCAGCCCCGTTGCGGTGCATCATCCATACGTCTGTCTCTATATATATCCCTCTCCGCCCGCTCACAGATCCCCATACATGTTTTGCAGCTGGGAACGTGCTGCTATTTCCATCTGCTCCTGCTGACTGCAGGCGCTGGGGATCGCTGCGCTGATGCCACATGAACCCAGGCTCTGCCATACCCCTGCTGCTATCAAGGGCTCTACGCTGCCAAAGCCTTGTGGCTCAGCAGGGTGCAGCCCTAAGCCAGTGGCACCAGGGGACTGCTTTGTCCCCTGTTTTGGCACCCGAGGGGAGCCATGTTCCGGAGGTTGCATAGCTCTCCGCCAGCCCTGCATCTGGAATTTCTTTTATTTATTCAAGAGCAGCATCCGCACAATTATCTGTCACAGCAACTTGAGCCTTGACCGTGCTGCCAGCACCCCAGGCTGCCGTGTTCCCCCTGCGCTGGGGACAGGCACGGTGCTGGGTGCGGTGGCTTTGTGCCCTGTGTGTTCAGAGCCTCCTGGGGGAAACAAGCCCAAATCTCACCCCCAAACCCATCCCAAGCCGCAGCCACAACCCATCCCCAAACCTGTCTTTAAATCTATTTCCTAAACCCATTCCCAAAACCCCATCCCCAAACCCATCTTTAAATCTATTCCCTAAATCCATCTTCAAAACCCCATTCCCAAACCCCATCATCTTTAAATCTATCCCCATACCCCCAACTCTGTCCCCCAACCCATCCCCAATCCATTCCCAAACCCCATTCACAAAACCCTATCCCCAAACCCCATCTCCCATCCCCAACCCTGTCCCCAATCCATCCCCAACCCATCCCCCAAACTCCATGCCCTATTCCCAAAACCCCATCCCCAAACCCCAACTCCCATCCGCAATCCACATCCCCAACCCATGCCCATTTCATTCCCAAGACCATACCCAAACCCATACCCAAACCCCATCCCCAACCCATTCCCAATCCATCCCCAAAACCCCATTCCCAATCCATCCCCCAAACCCCATTCCCAAAACCCCATCCCCAACCCCATTCCCCAATCCCAGCCCCAAAACCCCATCCCCCAAACCCCATTCCCAAAACCCCATCCCCAACCCCATTCCCCAATCCCAGCCCCAAAACCCCATCCCCCAATCCATCCCCAAGACCGTCCCCAACCCCCATCCTCAACCCATGCCCATTTCATTCCCAAAACCCCATCCCCAAGACCATCCCCAAACCCATCCCCAAACCCCATCCCCAACCCATCCCCAACCCATCCCCAATCCATCCCCAAACTCCATCCTCCAAACCCCATTCCCAAAACCCCATCCCCAAGCCCCATTCCCAAAACCCCATTCCCCAATCCCATTCCCCAATCCCATCCCCCAATCCATCCCCAAACCACATCCCCAAGACCATCCCCAACCCATTCCTAAAACCCCATCCCCAAACCCATCCCCAACCCCCGTTCCCAAAACCCCATCCCCCTCCCCCAACCCATCCCCGAGACCATCCCCCAACCCTCTCCAAGCCCATCCCCATCCCACCCCAACGGGGAATGTTCATCGCTGTGGGGTGATGACCAATTCTGTGGCTGACGCTCCGTGCTGTGGGGTTTGCTGTGCGTTTGAGGGCGCGCACAACACGCGCAGGTGACGCTGCGAGCTCCCCGTGCCCCCCACCCCATTAGGATAAGCTACGCGGGCAGATTCACACAGTCCTTTATTACCGAGAGTGGGAGCTGCCTCCAGAAAACGAGGGTCCCCGCTCCCTAAAAATAGGATTCTGCAAAGAGGCCTCCACCAGGCTGCCCCCCTCCCCCCCGATTCCCCCCCCCCCCGGTTCTTCTTCTCTATTTTTTTGTTGTTTTTTTGTTTTTTTTTGTTTTTTTTTTGTTTTTTTTTCTCTGTATTTTACACACCAGTTGGATGTTACCGTCACATGAAGAAGAGAGAGAGACCTGAACAAGATCACGGCTAAGAGCTCTAGAGTTAAAAATGAACACACAGCCCCGAGGTGATGGGGGTGGGGGTGGGGGGGATGGGGACGTGGGCACCCTGCCCCACTCCCTGCTTTGGGGACCCCTCACCCCTCAGCTCTGTGCGGCCCCTTCCCCCGGCGCGTGGCTCTCCTCCGTTATGTTAAAAAAAGAGAGGATGTGGTAAAAATACAAATGTCCCTAAAAGCATCATCGTTAGTGTTAGTATCGTTATTATTATTAATTATTAATTATTATTAATTATTATTACTGTCGTAGCAGAATTATGACTTCACTCCAGATTGTCCGTAATGGTCTCGTGGGGGCTCTCCGGTGGGCTCGCTGGCGGTGGGACGGGGACGGTTACCGACTGTGGCCACCCGGAAGGGCAGCGCCCCCGTGATGGCTGCTCCCTGGGTTTGGGGTCCCCCACGCGATGAATGAAGCCCAGCAGCTGGGACACAGCCATTGGTGCCCGACGGGAACGTCCCAACCATGAGGACGTCCCCACCCCGGGGATGTCCCATCCGTGGGGACACGTGCCAGGTGGCAGCAGGAAGACTGGGGTGCAGAGTCCCCGTGGCATCCCCAGGCGGGCAGGGGTGGCCCGTGTCCTGCCGAAGGGCTTCGTGATGCACCCAAGGGGGGCACCTGCAGGCCGTCCTATCCCCGACACCCAGCAGAGCAGGGAGCCCTTGGGGGGATGCCAAGCGGTGTCACCTGCGCCCCCGTGGCACCCACGCCATCGGTACCTGGCACTGGGGATGTCCATCGTGGTGACAGCGGGGAGGTGCTGGGGATCTTAGGACCAGCCCCCAGAGCCACCAATGGGGACGGTGGCACTGCTCCATCCTCACGCAGAGCCCACGAGGAAGGTGGTGCGTGTCACCCCAGGAGGGGACACCCCGCCAGGTGCTCCTACCGGGGGGGACGACGTGGTGGCACGGTGCGAGGGGGCAGGGGATGAGCCAGGAGGGAGGTAAAGCAGCGAACCCCACCGGAGGCAGTGATGAATGCTCCCGCTTTGGCAAACGAACCGTGGCATGGCTTCCAATCCCTCGGGTGTCCCCGGGGTGGGGACGGGGCAGGGCATGGGGACATCATCCCAGTAGGGTGACGCCGGCGGCTAGGAGAGGTTGTGTCGAGTGGGAAGGGAGGGGAGCTTGGCTTGGACCCTCCCCCTTACGCCAGCAGCCTCCCACAACGTGGGGTGACGCTGGGGTGGGGGCTCTGGGGACTGTGGCTGGAAGCACTCGCACAAGTCCTGCCTTGCAGTGGGGACACGAGACGGGGATGTCCCCAGCGCCGTCCCCAGCGCCGGAGGCTCAGGCTTTCAGCTGGTGCCACTGTGCCACCGCCTGCCGGGGCCGCGCGATCATGTCCTTCCAGTGCTTCACCTCGCCAGGGCCGCTCTTCCAGGACAGGTAGATCTGCAGGGGACAGAAGTCGTCAACGCACCGCGGTGGTCCATCCATCCACCCACCCATCCGTCCAACCCCTTGGGGACGACAGTGGCCCTTCGCTTCCCCCGTGAGCCCCCCGTCGACTCAACGCGGTGCGCCTCTGGGGCAACAGCGGTCGCGCTCATTTGTCATCTTTAGCTTCTAACAAATTAAACCTCGGCTGTCTTCATTTTGCCCCCACGTGGCGTGGAGGGCACACGGCCGCGACTCACCTTGCCGATGACATCGTTGCGGCTCAGCCTGTCCTTGTCCATGACGGTGATGACAATGGTGGTCTCGCGCAGTCGCTCCGTGGGGATGTCAAAGGAGAAGGACTCGTTGAAGACAGGGTTCAAGCACCTCTTCATCACCACCGTCTTCTTCTTCTCCACCCGCTTGTCCTTGTACATCAACCACACCTTCACGTAGGGGTCTGGGGGCACAGCGTGGTGCTCAGCTCCAGCCAGGCAGGCAGCACCAACCCGGTCCCCTTCCCTCCAAGGTGAGCGCTGGGGGTGATGCCCAATGTGCTCATACCTGATGTGCCCCCGATGTCCATGGCTTTGAGATTCCGTGCCTTGATGATGTTCACCACGATGGAGTTGGCGGAGGGGTTGTAGCACAGGGACAGCAGCAGCTCCCCTCGGCTGCCCTGTGGGGCACACAGAGGCTGTCAGGGCCTCCCCAGCCCTAAGAGGGGCTCTCTCCCCAGCCCTGCTGGGCACCCGAAGCCCTCAGGGTCCCACCAGCTGGCCAGGGTGGTGGAATGGGGGCACCGAGAGCTGCTCCAGGACTGGGCTTTGGCGCTGGGCAGAAGGAAAAGCGGCCACCACCAGGGGAATGTTCTGGAGTCACCACCAGTGGGTCATTTGTCGGGGCCATTGCCAGGGGGATGTTCGGGGCCATCCCCAGTGGGACATTTCTGCGGTCATCCCCACTGGGACCCTCTTGGGGCCATCCCCAGTAGGGTGCTTCAGCCACAACCCCAGCGGGACCTTTTTGGGGTCATTCCTAGCGGGACATTGCTGGGGTCAGCCCCGGATGGGCCAACCTCAGTGGGACATTTCAGGGCCAACCCCAGTGTGTCCCTTTTTGGGGCCAGCCCCAAGTGGGGCATTTTCCTGCAGAAGGAGAAGAAAGCTTTCATTTTAGGTCCGCCTGAAATATCTCATTTTGGCCCCAAACGAGGACTTAACCCTACTGGGACGCCAGAAGGACAGGCACAGCCCCCCAGGGATCCCTCCCCGTGGGCCTTACGCTGCCGTCGCTGCAGGGCTTCAGGTCCTTCCAGAAGGTCTGCATCTGGGTGAGGTCCACCTTGTTGAGGGGGATGGACACCTCCCCAATGGGGTCATTACGGCTGAAGCGGTCGTAGTCCAGGACCTGAAGGTACAGCACCCGCTGCACCACCTTCTCGTAGGGGAACCCTGCGCCGGAGACGGAGGCCATGAGGTGACAGCCAACGGGGGTTGGTGGCCCCTCTCCATCCCATTCCCTCCCAGCCCATACCTTCAAAGAGGAAAGTCTCGTTCCAGTGCGGGTTGAGGTTCTTCCGCTTCACCTTGGTCTCCAGCTTGTGCTTCTTGTCAGGTAGCAGGTAGATCTTGACAAAGGGGTCACTGGTGCCGCTGAAGTCCTTGGCTGGCAGCTCCTGTGCCTTCATGATCTTGACGGTCAGGGTGGACTCCTGGAAGTTGTAGCCCACGCTGAACTGGATGCGGCCCAGGTTCTCCCGGCTGGAGCCGTCATGGCCTTCGTCATCCTCGGAGCCTGGCGAAAGCTGTGAGGAAGGGACAAGGAGCGGTGAGCGCAGCCGCTGTTCCCATCCCAGCTGCTCCGGCCGCGCCGCACAGAGCTCCAAGTGCTGGCTCCTCCGGCTCAGTGGCTGTCAGCAGGCATCAGCCCATCTCCCATCTCCCATCTCCCATCATCTCCCACCCGTGGGCATCTCCTCGGCTGACCCCTGGCTCCGCTCCGGCGGAACGGGAGCACCAATTAGCCAAATCCCTCCTGACAGCACAGCCGTCGTGTCCCCGCGAGGGGGGGCGCAGCCAGCAAGCTGCGACCAGAGGAGGGGCAGCCAACCCCACGGCAGAGCTCCTTCCCACCCCAGGACCCACCATAAGCATCTCACTGGTCAGGGAGTTCACCAGGTCGGAGACAGAGGAGTGCGGCTCCGTCTTGCGATCGGACTCATCCTGCTGTGTCTGCCCGGGCACAGGTGCTGTGTTCACCGCCTTGCCACCGGCTGGCAACCTGCAGAGAGAGAAGGAGTGCCCTAGAGCGGGGCCGGAGGGGAGCAGGAGGTGCCCGCAGCACGGGGTGTGCCAGATCCAGGCTGCAAGACGCCGGCAGCCTGCAGCAGCCCGCTGCCCCGGATGCCCGCTGCCTGGTGCCAGCACGTGTGTCTCTCACACGTGGCGTGCCACCAGCGTGGTATGGCACAGCCACTGGTCCCCTTAGCGCGGCCGAGCCCAGTCGCTTTGCGCCACGGTGCCTGGCTGATAAATGTCCCCTTTGCTGTCACCATTGACCCGGGGTCCTTCAGCCCCATCTGTCCCTGCCTGGATCCCAGGAGCTGGGCGTGGAGTTGGGAATGGACAGAGCGGCAATGGGCACACGCCGGGACCACGCTGCCACGATGCATGATGGGGACATGGGCACAGAGTGGCAGGGAAAGATCCAAGGAAGGAGGGCATGCGCGCCCCAGCCGTGGGGATAGCACACGGTACGGGGACACACTGACAGACGGAGCACGGCGGTGCCAACCCTGGGGCGAAGAAGGCACGGGCATGCAGACACCCATCGGCACGGCAAGCACACGCAGCACTGATGGAGATGTCGGAGACCTGGGGTGGGGAGGGGGGGATGGAGGCGGCGCAGGGGCAGCCCCCTCGCACGGGCAGACGGGGAGGACAGAGAGAGCTGGGGAGGCAAAGTCAGGTTAAGAACAGAGCGAAGGTGGAGGGCTGGTGCCTGGAGCTGCCTGGTGGTGCGCGCCGAGCCAGCAAGAGAAAGGGAGGAAGAGCGAGAGAGGGGGAGGAGGAGCGTCTTCTGCAGCGGGCCTGGTGGGAGGGAAGGGAGAGAGGAGCGGGACGCAACGGAGAGGTCGGCCGCTGGCGCGGGAGATGTGCTGTGCTGCTCCTCCAGGATGGGCTGCAAGGAAAGGAAGAAGCCGAGAGATGGGGACAGATGGACGGAGACGTCACGGAGGCGCAGAGCTGTCCCTGCTGCGGGGCCACGGGATGGAGGAAGGAGATGGAAGTGTTGGTCATGCGACGGCGGCACTGGGGAACTTGCTAAAACATGGAGCGAAACCAAGGCGAGCGGGGTAAAAATAGCTGGTGGGAGAGAATGGGGCCGCTGCCTTCACGTGGCGATCGTGCCGGGAGGCACAGCCGCCCTCCTCTAAGGTGGCGCTGCCACCGACGTGAGGACTCCCGGTGCCGCTTGGGAGCTTGAGGTGGCCCCAAAAGGAGCCCCGGAGTGAAGGCACAGCCTCCACAGAGCCGTCCCTGCGTACACACCGCGGTGCGGCGCGGCATTTTGGGGATCCCCTCGGCCCGGCAGCGCGTCCTCTCCTGGCACGGTGCCCTGAGCCCCTCCCAGCATGCGGCCAGCCGTGATGGGGATGGGGATGGACGGAGGGAAGGAGGGAAGGATGGGGAGGAAGGGGTCAGGGTGTGCTCGGCATCGCCGCTCCGGCGGGGAGAGCTGCAGCCGCCGCCGTGCCCGCTGCCTGGCCGCTCCAACCTGGGCGCTCCGCGAGGCCGGCCGGCCGCCTCCTCCTCCTCCTCCTCCACCCTGCGTCTCGTCCTCCTGCAGGACTGCCCTCTTCCTTCCTCCTACCTCTTGTCCCCCTGAGCGTTCGGCTGGTTCGGCTGCGTCCCAGCGGGTTGCAGGTCGGGGATATTGGCAAAGTCATCTTGCTCTGAGAGTCCCAAAACCAGGGATAACACCACCATCCGGCCTTCCCTGCCCGGCGGGGAGGGAGCGAGGCGGGGGGAGAGAAAGAGAGAGGAGAACACAGCATCAGGATGGGGACCACAGGTGGGGATGGACCAGGAGCGCGGCCCCTGCGGAGGAAATGGCATCTGGGGTGGGTGAGGGCCGTGGGGTGACAGCATCCTGGGGCCACGACGGCACCGCGGTGCCGAGTAAAGAGAGCAAAAAGCAAAAGCGGCATTAATGGCTCGGCAGAATGGTCGTAGCTCGCTTGGTGCGTCCCAGCTCTGGGTGGGGGTCCCACGCAAACTGGGGCTGGAACCCATGGAAACAGAGAGCAACACGGCCCCGGGGACGGCTGATGAGCCTCAGCTGTAAATCAGGAGGCTGGCCAACGGAGCTGGAGGGAGAGGGCAGAGCCTGCGGGACATAGCGGAGCACGGAGGGGGTCCCCACTGGCAGTGAGCTGGGGATGGACGGCGGGATGCCTGCAGCTGAGGGGACCCCGGGGCATCGGGGGAGGTGACTCCAGGGAGGATGCAGAGGATGGGATATACCGAGCAGTGACGGCATCCCGTGGCAGAATACGGGGACAGCGCGCAGCAAGATACGGGGAGAGCACACGGTGAGGTACAGGGACGGCATGGAGCAGCCCGCAGCCTGAGCGGGCACCGAAACTGGGGCCATGCAGCTGGGCACCCCGCGCAGGGGCACCGTCAGCGCAGCATCCCCGCATCCCACGCAGCCGACGGGACCCACGGGCACCGAGCCAGGGTGGGCGGTTGGGAGCCCTCCCTGAGCCCGCGCCGCAGGCTTTACCCAAGGAACTGGAGGAACCGCCGGGGAGAGGAGAAGCCCGCGAGCGAACTTACAGGAAGGACTTCATGTCCAAGCCACGGTTGCGGATTTGCCCCACCACGTGGTCCCAGCTGCCGGGGTTGGAGCGGCTCGTGCGCTGCTTGGAGCCGGCAGCGATGCCCTGGCGCGCTTGGCCACCGCGGGAGCCCCGGGGGTTGCCGGCGCCGCCGGAGGAGCTGCTGTGGGCCTGGAGGTGGCCCAGGCTCTGGCTGGTGGTCGGCTGGCTGTGGTTGCTGCGCTGGTGCTGGCTGAGGGGCTGCTGCAGGCTTTGCTGGCGCATGAGCGTGCGGGGCCTCTGGCATTTGGGGTCGCCTGCTGAGGTGGGGATATACTCAAGGGTAGTGGCTGTGGACAGGGTGGAGTCCTCGAAACTTAGGGAGAGGAAGGGCAGAGGAGAGGAGAGAAAGGAGAAGAAGGTGAAGGGGCAAAATTGGAGGAAGGAAAAGAAGAGAGTTAGCGAGAAGATGCCCCAGTGCAGGGAGCGCTCCGGCAGGGGCCAGAGGCTACAGCCAGCGGTTTCTCTGCCTCCCGGCCGTGGCACGGCCTCTCTGCGCTCCCGCGGTGCCATCTCACCGCCGCCGCCTGCCCGGTGTGATCGCAGCGCCCGCCCGACCTCGTCTGCCAGCTGCGTAATGAGGCTGCTGCTGTGGGAAGGCGGGTCCCTTGGTGCCACACGGCGCCCGCTCACGTGCCGCAGCCAGCCCGCCCCGTCCCCGTTACCCCATCCCTCCCAGCACAGGACGCGTGGCACCACCGTCCCCGGAGCACCGCAGCGTGCCGGGATGGCACGGTGCACCACACGTCCTCGAGGGTGAAGCCGGGCACGAGCAGAGCACAACAGGCACGCAGCAGCAGGGAGAGCAGATGGATCCCGTTGGGTTGGCACGGACGGGGATGCGCATTGCTGCTGGGCACCCTTGAGATGCCCATGAATCTCATGGATGGGGAACAAAGTGCGGCGCCGGGTGCTGCCCACATGCAGAGCAGCGGGCGCGTGGCACGGTGCCGCGGCGCTGAATAAGGGCATGCAGCCCAGCCAGCCTGGCTAAAGCCTTGAGGGGGTCCTTGGTGCGGGGGGAGCCTCCTTCACAGGCAGCCTCCCTCCCCAGCACCGCAGCTCCTACGTTGCCCAGGGGCCGGCAGGGCAAAGCTGTGCCGTTGTGCATCGCAGCAGCGGGGAGGCAGAGCTGCGGGGAGAGTAAATTTTATATATATATATACATACATACATATATATATATATAGCAATAATAATAAAAAAAAGAGAGAGATGAAGAAAGAGCGAGAGGTGGGAAAAGGAGAGAGAAGAGGGAGGGGAGTGGAGAGCTGGGACAGATCTGGCCCTGAGGCCCCCCGGGGCCCAAAGGCATGTGGGGCGCTGCGCCTCCTCCGCGCCTGCCGCCGACCTCCTTTCAGTTTCCTATCAAATCTGAAATTAGTTCCATTTACAACCTCTCCATCACGGGAAACTAAATCTGGCTCTGCTCGGCCCCAAGCCAGCTGGAGGCTCGGGATCTGCCGGCACCGCGCCACGTGGGAGGCGCACGGGGACAGGGCACTGCAGCCCCCAAAGCTGTCCCCACCGGGTCCTGGGGGACGCTGAGGGGCTCGAAGCGGTGGCGCCGGGAGGGCACCGAGTGGCCGAGGGATGGTGCCACCAGAGGGCACTGAGTGGCTGTAAGATGGTGACGGTAAGGACGGCACTGAGCGGCCATGGGATGGTGGCCACCGGGAGGGCACGGAGCGTGGTGACGCCAAGTGCTACCCGCGTCGCTCCTGCCCAGGATGCCTTGCCCAAGAGGAACCCACAGCAACACCCCGACACAAGTAGGCTGTGCGCAAAGATGCCGAAAAATCCCAAAGGCTTTGAGGGCGGCGATGCCATCCCCTTAACTCTGTCCATCCCCCCCGGCAGAGCTCGGCAGCATCCGGCACGGCCGCGCTGCCCTGGGCCCAGCCCCAGCGTCCCCACGTCCTTTGCCGGCGCGTTTTGGGGACCTGAACTCGGCGCCTGGTGTCGCAGGGGCTGCTGCAGCCCCGGTTGGAGGAGGTGGGGAATACGGAGACCTCGAGCCCGCATCCAGCCACCTGCTGCCACCACTTTTTCCCCTATAGCTCAGCTCGTGCCCCGATGCACCCTGGCACGGGTCGCACCGCGGGTGGCACACGGACGGCGGAGCAGCGCGGCCCCGTGGTGTCCCAGCGCCGCGGGGATGTGGGCGAGCGGCTCCCGGCCCCCTCTGGGAGGGGGAGGAGGAGCGGGGCGTCCATCCGGGAGGGCCGTGCGTGCTCACTCACTTGGACAGGCTGAGCTTCCCTGCGGCCAAGTGGCTCTGCACCGTGTGCCAGCGGCCCCTCGCTGCCTTCCCTGCGCCGGGCTCGCTGTGCGCAGAGATGCTGCTCCTCATGCCGTCCTCGGCGCACTGCTGCTTGTCCCCGGGGCGGCCGTCGCGGTCCCCGGCCAAGCCTGCGGTGGCCGACGCCGTCAGCTTAGCCCCTGATAACAGAGAGCCACTGGGCCGGGCCGGCAGACGGACCCCCCCAGGACAGACATGGAAAGGGGCCGGATAGACAGACGGACGTGTCAGGGAGCCGTGGTGTGAGGAGGGACAAGGAGGAGGGCACAGAGCCGGAGGTGGACAGACAGACAAGGGACGGACAGACAGAGAGAGAGAGAGAGAGACATCAGCACAGCCAAAAAAAAAAAAAAAAAAAAAAAAAGAAGTCAAAATAAACGGGGCGGGGGGAGGAAGGGGGGGGCTGGAAGGCGTGCGGGGCAGAATGGCATCAATCCATAAGGGAAGAAAACAAACCAGAAAAAACAACGGGGAAAGGAGCCCTGCCCCAAACGTGCAACACCACCCCGCGCTGCCGGGGGGCCCCGGGGTTGCTCGTCTCCATGGGGCTGCCCATGGGACCGGGGGGGGGGGGGGGTTGGAGGAGGAGGAGGAGGAGGAGGAGGAAGGCGCGTGGGTGCTGCCCATGTAGTCATAGCCCGGTAAGGAGAGACTCACTTGAGGGAAAGGCGCGGGTCACCGTACGGGGCGTAAGGTGAAATGTTTAGAATAAACTCCTTGGGAGGGTACGAGCTCCATTTCTGCTGCACTGTGTTGTCATTGTTATTCCAAAAGTCTCTGTCTAGATCGCTACAGCAGACCGTGGGGAGGGAGAAAGAAGAGGGAAATACAAGAGAGAAAGCTGAATTCCTGCCAGGGGGAGCGCAGCCCCCCGCCCCGGCTGGGCCCTGTGGAGAGAAACAGACAAGACGGATGGACGGACGGATGGCTGCGGAGAGATGGGAGCAGGCTGAGGGGAGAGAAGGGTGCAGAGGGTTAGAGAAATGAGGTGCAGGGCTGCTTCCCAGCGTCCTGGCAGCCGGATCCGGAGAGGGACACAACGGTGAGTAGAGGGGGTCCCGCTGCCAGGACCGTCCCCGCCGTGCGCTCCCTTTTGGCACATCGTGTGTGGACACGTAGGGACCCCATCCTGTGCCCCGCTATGATGAAGCGGGGGCGAAGCGTGCTCCATCCCCATGGTGCCACAGGATGTGTGAGTGTCCCCCGCGTGCGCCCCAGCTCCGGTGCCGCAGCGGCACCCCGCTCTGCTACTGGGGGCCATGGTGACGCCTCCACCTCAAGCAAAGGGACGGCAGCTCTCCACGGGGCACCGCAAGGCCGGGGATGCTCTGGCGTGATTGCAGACCACGCACCGCTCGGCATCCCCAGCCTAAAACTCACTGGGACAGCCACCTCTGTCCCCATGGAGTGTCCTCCCATGGATGCCCCGATCCTGGTGTCCCCGCACGTCCACAGATGACGGCAGGCAGGGCACTGCGGCAGTGCCATCCCGGCCCCTTTCCCCCTGCCTTGGCACCTACTTGATGGTTTTCTTCTCGCTGCGGCCTCGGCTGGAATCTGGCGTGCCCACAGTCTCCAGGGATGTCTTGTACCGTTTTCCCTGCGGGGACAGCAGAGGGGTCAGAGCCAGGTGCTGCCCCCAGGACGGAGGAGGTAATTTTAGGCTTAATCGACCCTGGGTTAATTGATTTGCCATTCCCAGCGTGAGGGACGTGGTGGCACATGCAGAGGAACTGGGGCTCGGAATCAGGGCAGTGCTGTGCTGTGATTTCCAACGGATGCTGAGCAGGCAGGAGCGCAGTCAGAGAGCCAGGAGGCTACAGTGGGACACGGGCACGGGGACGGGCTAGCTGTCCTGCTGTGGAGCGTGGCCACCCTGCTGCCCCCGGGCGTGCTCACCGCCTGCACCCTGCCCCACAGACACTTACCAGTCTGCGCTGGCACCACTGGCAGATGCCGCACAGGACGATGGTGACGCTAAGGCTGACGGTGATGATGGCTGAGACGAGGACGACATCGCGGGAGGGGCCCCCTGGGGAGGAGCAGAGCAGAGCTGAGCCTGGGGGACCTGAGGGCGGACGGACAGCCCTCCTGGGGGCCCGCGGCCACCCCACAGCACCTGCAGCGTGGGCACAAATGGGGAGAGGATGACCGGGGACACGTGGCAGGGCCGCCACCCTGCCCCATTGCACTGCGGGGGTCCGGTGGGACCGCATCCCCGGGCACGACCCCACCACGGTGCCATCCGTGCCCAGACATCCCCACCGCCGACGGGGACAGAGAGGTCGGAGCGAGCCCACCCTGAGCCGTGCTGCAGTATAAATATTAAACAATAATGGTTAATAATTAATTCACCCGCAGCCCTTGTTATTGTAATGAAATTCGCCGGCGGCTCCGGCGCTCGCATGAGTCACGGCGGCCGGACCCCACGCCCTGCTCCCACGCCCGATGCCTGCAGGGGGACAACAAGCGACAAAGCGCCGGCAGCCCCCATCCTCGGGGGGCGAGGCGGGGGGCACGGTAGCAGTAAAAGGGTTGGATGAGCGCCCCTGGAGCCGGGCGCCCAGGTGACGGCGCCAGCAGGGCTGGGTGGCACTGTGGGGTGGGGACCTGGGACACACACGTGCTACAGAACCGGGCCGGGAGGGAGGGGGGGGGGGGGATCCGGCTCTTGGTCACGAGGCCCCGTGTATAGAACCCGCTTAGCAACTGTTGCCTAGGAGGGAATTTGGGACCAGCCCTTAATTTCTAACATTTAGAAAGAGCCGCGGAGGAGCGCGGCGCTCAGCACGGCGCTGGAGGCAATGGGGCTGAGCCCCGCCGGCAGCTGCCCCGTCTGGGGGACACGGCGACACATGGGACGCCGTCCTGGCACCGCACCCCCGTGCTCTCAGTGCTGAGAATCCACCGTGCTTCTGCCCTTCTGGTGTCCACTGCATCCCCGAGGGAAGGGCGGGCGGGAAGGTGCCAGCCAGGCTGCGGAATGCAGCTCCAAGGATGCGAGCGCACGGACGCAGGGACCGTGCCCTGTGCCAGCGGCTGCCTCTCCTCGCGGGGTCAAGTTCATCTCCAGTATAATCCCATAAAGGGGAATTGAAGGGGGGAAAGACAGCGCGCTGCAGGCACGACGCTGAGGATTATCCCTCTTAGAGAGAAGGAGAAAGCGGAGGATGCTGTCACCAAGGGGACTTTGGCTCCTGCCCCGGTGACATCGCAGGGTCACACGCCCCCGGCACCGCCGGGCTGTGCTGCGGCTGCACTCACAATGAGTTGTTTTCCAGTCAATTAGCATCGCTTAATTAAGCAGAGAAGCCGAGCGCAGAGCTCCCGCCTTGTCCCCAGCTGCAGGTGCTGCCCGGGGCGCAGAGAGGCGGCACGGGGGGGGGTGGGGGGGGGGGAGAGACGCGGCCCTTGGCTGGGAAAGGTGGGCACCCCTATGGCCGCATCACGCTCACAGCGGTTCATTTTCGGGCACGGAGCCCGAAAACGGCCGATTCCCCGAATGTTCTGCGGGGAGCATCAAAGCACGGAGCCTCCCCCCCCCCCCGCCGCCCCCCCCCTCCCGAAGCTCCCAAAATAACCCCCGCCTGCTGCGCTCCCGGGAAGCGCGATCGCAGCCGCTCCCCGCAGCCGGCGTGCACGGCTCCGCGCCGAGGCTCCGCCGCGTGCCAAGCGCCGGCAGCGGAAGGGGAAGCGGGCGAGGGTGCCAAGAGTGCCCGCAGCCACCGAGGGACGCGATGGCGAGCCCAGGGGTGGAAACGGGGCCGCCCGGTCCCGGTGGGTGCGGGCTCAGAGCATCGCTGTGCACAACGGGAGCACCGCCCCGCGCCGTGCCGCGCAACGGGGCAGGAGCGGAGCGGCCGCGGTGCCACGGCGGGGCTTCCCAGCTGCCGCTTGCCTGGTGCCACGCTGTTCGTTCCTCCCCTGCTCATCCTCCTACTCATTTGCTAGATATTTCCCAAAGCTCTTATTTTTAGGTTGCAGCTGAGAAGCTGTGAATTTGCAGCTTTGCGCTCCTGTGCAGGACGCTGGGGGAGCCGGGGTGGAAGAAGGAAGAAGCCCCCAGGAACGGAGCGCAGAGGGGGCGCGGCCACCCGCCCAGCCCGGTGCTGCTGGTGGCCGCCCCAGCGAGCTGCTGGCCGCGCTTCCAGCGCCCGTCTGCACCGAGAGCTGCCGCTCACCGCGCTTGGAGCGCCCAGGGCGAGAGGGATGGGAACGGGCGTCTGCTTTCCATCTGTGCATTTGTCTGTCTATCCGCGCGGCCCCCTCTCCAACACACCCATCCATCTCTCCAGCCACCCGTCCATCCCTCATACACAGCTGTCTCTCCATCCAGCCATCTGGCCGGCCCCCGGAGCTGTCAATCTGTCCATCCCTGCCTCCCTCCACCCCGAGCCGCCCGCCCCAGGGACCCCCGACACCTCCCCAGTCCCCCTCCGCCGGCACCCGCTGGGAATGCCAACGCTTCAGGTGCAAAAGGTGGCAGCAGCGCCCGTGGGCACCTTTCCAAAACACCAGCACTGCGCCCTCCTGGTGCCACAAACCCTCCTGCAGCACGGCGCGGTGTGGGGCGGTGGGGACCCCCGTGTCCTCGTGCCCGCGTTGGCTGGGCGCATCCGCACGCAGAGGGCGGCACATGGATGCTCTCTTCCCCCCGTGCTCTCCTGCAGTCAGGTTATTTTCGGCGCAGGATTTCCGGAGACGTGCGTGGTTTCTCTGCTTTGTGTTCCCCCCTTCTGATGAGCACCTGAGCCCCCCAGAACTTTGCGTACCCACAGACGCTCGGCCATCACACCAAGAGCTGCCTCCCTTGTCAGCATCCCAGCTCCCGACACCCTTGTGACATCCTGCGCCCCCCAGCACGGATAGCTCTGGCTCAGCCCCAGCTGTCTCCCCAGAACACGGCCCCACGTGCACAGCCTCCTCCTTCTCCTCACCCCCATCTCCACGGAGGGACCCTGAGCTGCGCCCTCGGCGATGCGCTCAGACCCCAGCACAGCGGGAACGGTCACCTATGGGGCAGCAGGGCGGCTCCCCGCCTCCCTCTCCATCTTCATGCATCCCACCATAGGGGTACCCTGGCTTGGGCAGAGAGAACCGTGCCACATGCTGTGCACTCCCTCAATGCCTCGGCTCCGTCTCCAGCAGCGCCATCGGCCGCTTCCCTTTCAAACCTCATTAACTCCCCCCAAGGTGACCCACTCCCTCCTGCAGCAGGGCCAGGAGTGGAGCTGCCCAGGGATGATGCCCAGGGACGGGGGACCCTGCACGCTCGCAGGGCACCCCGAGCTCACAGCCGGGTGCACGGCACTGCACGATGGCACCACGGCACCACGGGGCTCAGGACAAAGCTGCCGTGCCCCCAGCACACCGTGCCTCACAGTGCGCCCTCAGCCTTGTCCCCAGGTCCCCGCTGTCCCTGCTCAACACTCAGGCTGGCGCTCTGCCTTTGCACACAGCCACCGCGCGCCAGCCCCGCTGTCTGCTCTTCGAAAGCCCTTCCCCTGCTGAATTCATCTATAATAGATATTGGAGCTGAGCCCCCAGGGGCTGGGGGGTGGCAGCGATATTATCTGCATCTGTCTTCATTCCCCTCTCTCTCCCCGCCCTTCCCCAGCAGGCTGAAAAGCCGCGAGATCAGGCGGAGGAAAGCCGCCTCTGGCTCCGCTCTGCTCCTTGGCACTGGGGGATATACCAGAGCTCCCCTTCCCCATGTCCCTATGTCCCCATCAGCCGGCCCATCCCTGTCCCCGTCCCCACCCCCATCCCTGTCCACATCCCATTTCCCATCCCTGTCCCCATCCCCATTCCCATTCCCATCCCTATCCCTATCTCTATCCTCATCCCTGTCACTGTCTGTGTCCCCATCCCCATCCCAGGCACCCCCACGTGCACCCCACTGCCACGGGGACAGGACAGAGCCGCATGGGGACGTGGGCATAGGCAGGGAATGTGCAGGACACAGCAGGTGCCTGGCTCCTGGCAAGGCACGCCGGGTTATTTATCTGCGCCCGCGGGGACGAGGACGCAGGTGGGGAGCGAGGACGAGGACGCAGGTGGGGAGTGGTGACCACAGCTCCCAGCACCTGTGTGGGGCACAGGGATGGAGCATTTGGGTGCAGCTGCTGCGGGAGAGGGGAAGAGGAGGTCTCACCCACTGTGCACGCAGCTGGTGGCACTGAAGTTACCCCCATCACCCCATGCATCTCCCCCATGACCGCAACAACGGTGCTGGCCGTGCCCGTGGGGGGCGTAGCACTGGGGAGAGAGGGCTGCCGGCACCTGGTCCCTGTGCCGTCCTCCTCCTGGCACCCCAGCCGTCCCCAAGGCCGCCTATATGCAACGGCTCGGCCACGGGTGCCAAACCCAGGGGGGGATCGGAGGCACGGAGCAGCAGAGGGGCAGGCAGGGGAGCGGCGAGCGGAGCAGATGGTGCCCCGGTGTCAGCCACTGCGGCACCCTGATGCTACAGGGCCAGTCTCATAGGGATGCCCCACGTAGAGGGAGAGGCGGGAGTGGGACTGAGGGACAGAAGGGGTGTGTGCTCCGTCCCGGTGCCAACCTTGTGGAGGCACGGCAGTCGCAGGGGGCAGGGAGGACGCGACTCCGGGAGCAAATCGGGGGGCGCGTCGGAGGGGGAACGAATCCGGGTGCAGAGCCTGGGCTGCAGAAGGGGTGGGCGAGGGGCTGCTGGGGACCCGTCCCATCTCCCCGCTGCCATCCCGTTGCCGGGTGACCTTGGGCCACCGGCCGATCCCGCAGGGCATCCCAGCCGGGCAGCGGCACCGAGCGGGCGACAGCGTCCCCTCGAAGGCTGTCGGCGCTGCCGCCCGCCACGGCTGACAATGCGCGGCGGTGCCCCTCGGCGCGGCCGCATCCCGCAGGCCTGCGGCTCACGGTGCTCCGCCACGCGTCCCCGTGACGTCCCCGTGTCCTTCTGCCGGCGGCTGTCGCCGAGCCACGCCGTGCCACCGCCGCTCGGGCACCGCGGTGGCCGCGCGCCCGCCACCTCCTCCCCGCCAGCGCCCCACATTCGTGACGACGGGGCCGAGCGGCGCCCGGGGAGCGTGAGCTCAGCAAAACGGCGGCGTGCAGCCCCCTCCCCAAAGCGCGCAGCCCAGCACGGGCGGGGGGCGAGGAGGGGGCCGCGGGATCCCACCGGGGAGGGGGCTGCGAGGCCGGGGGGGGATGGGGGGCGGGGGGGGGAAGGGGGAGGAAAGGGGGGGATGCTCCGCAGGAGCGTGACTCATTTGAAAGCGGCAGCGGTGACTTTCTCCGCGGAGCAGCGCTCGGTGCGGGAGAAAAGGGGGGACCCGCGGGGCGCGGTGCCGGTGCGGGGCGGCCTCACCTGCGCTCGCAGCCTCCGGGTCGAGGTACATGGCGGCGGGGCTCGGCGGGGCTCATCAGACGGCGGCGGCTGCGGGAGGCGGCGAGGCGCGGGGCGCGGGGGCCGCGGGGGCCGCGGGGGGCGGCGGAGCGGCCGGGGCCGGCATGCGGCGGCGGGGGGGGGCCGGGAGCCTCGCGGTGTTCGGTGCTGCCCGCCCGCTGCCTGCTGCCGGCTGCGCGTGTGCGTGTGTGTGCGGGTGCGTGTGCGGGTGTGTGCCACGGTCGCGCATCCACTTGCTGCTCGCTGCTGGCGGGAGAGGAAACTGCAGCCGGCGGGGAGGGAGGGAGGGAGGGAGAGAGGGAGGAGTGGGGGAGAAGGGCGGGGGGGTGTGGGGTGGGGGGGGGGGGGGGCTCCGGTTCTGGGGACCCACCCGGGGAGCGGCGGGGATACGCGCGGGGTGGGAGCGGACACGCGCGGACGGCGCACGGACGCCTTAATGCGCGGTGACACGCACGGGGTGCCGCACCCCGCCCGCTATCCCGCGGGGACACGCGCCAGGTGCCCGCCCCGCACCGCTCCCAGCCCTCGGGCTCCCGGAGCAGCGCCGCTCCGCACCGCTCCACGCCCGCTTTTCCCGGTGCCGGGGCTCTGCGGGCAGAGCGGCGGCGGAGGGCGGCGGAAAACGCGGAGCGGAGCCGCGGAGCGGGGCTGCTTTTCCCCCCACACCCCCCCCCAACCCCCCTCCCTCTCCCTCCCCTTCCCAGCCCCGCCCTTGGGCAATTTGTGCCCGGCTTTTATTGCCTCGTTAACATTTGCTATAGAGATGCAGGCGAAGAGCAAACAAACGGGAGAGCGGCTGCTGGCGGTGTGCAAACAGCGGGGCCGGCACCTTCCTGCATCCCCAGCCCCGGAGCGGCCGTGGGCCTGGGGCGGCCTCCCCGGTGGAGGCGGATGGGCTGGGGGGCTGCTGGGGGGCTGTTCCCGTGCGCGCACGGGGCGGGCAGTCGGATGGGACCGCATCCCGGCGTCAGATGGGAGCCGCGGGTACGGCCTCGCTGCGAGGGGGCTCGGTGGGAGCCATCCCGAGCCGGGCACGGCCGCCAACCCGCAGCAGTTCGGGAGTTCTTGGGGCTAAAAGCCAGGCAGGATGGCCGTGGGTCTGCCAGCACCGCCTGGGAACGGAGAGCTCGCTCTAAACCAGGGGTCGGTGCTGAGCAGGGGGGAGGTGGCTTTGGAGCCGACGAGGCGCCGTGCGCCCAACTGCTGCCGTGCCGACACGGGGAAGCGTAGCTTTATTTTGATTTCTTTTTTTTTCTTTTTTTTTTTTTTCTCCCTCCCTCCCCGTATGGGAACCTTCTCATTAAACCCTTGGCACAACCCCCTGCTTTCACTCTGCTTTTCTCCGCTCTCTTCCCACGCGCTCTCGCACTGAGCTCTGAAATCCCCGTCCCTGCGCTCAGACGTCCCGGCAGCTCCGTAACCTCCCACACCCACACAGCCGCTGCCGCCGCTGCTTCCATCGGGGCCGGGTGGGTGTGCGGCACTGCTGACTCACAGCGCCGGGAGCGCTCCCCTTCCCATCCGGTCACCGGGGAGCCTGGAGTTTGGCCAAGGGCTTTCCCCAAGGCGGTTGGAGGTGGACCTCGCTTTGTGCCTGGGAGTCCCATCGCTCCCTGCCTCCTCGTGGTGGAGGTTTGTGCCCCAGCTCCATCTTTCTCCTCCTGTGTGGCCCCTGCAGCTCGGCCGCCCCAAAGCTCTGGGCATCCGAAAGCCCTGGGCATCCCAAACCTCTGGGCCATTAGAGCTCTGCCACCTTGAATCCCTGGGCATCCCAAATCTCTGCGTATCCCAAAGCCCCGCACAATCAGAGCTCTACCACCTCGACTGACTGGGCATCCCAAAGCTCTCCCAAACCCCTGGACAACAGGAGCTCTGACGCCCCAAATCCCAGCCCTGACCATCACAAATCTCAGCCCTGGCCACCCCAAATCCCCAGACAAGCAGAGCTTTGCCATTTGATATCTCTGGGCAGTCCAAACCCCTTGGCACCCCCAATCTCTGGACAACCCGAAGCCCTGGGCATCCCAAACCTCTGGGCCATTAGAGCTCTGCCACCTTGAATCCCTGGGCATCCCAAATCTCTGCGTATCCCAAAGCCCTGAACAATCAGAGCTCTACCACCTCGAATCACCGGGCATCCCAAAGCTCCCGTTACCCTAAAGCCCGCGACAATAGGAGCTCTGCCACCATGAATCTCAGCCCTGGCGACCCCAAGTCCCCAGACAAGCAGAGCTCTGCCATTCCATATCTCTGGACAGCCCAAACCCCTTGGCATCCCCAGTCTCCGCACAACCCAAATTCATGGGTGTCTGAAACCTCCGGACAATTGGACCTCTGCTATCCTGAATCCCTGGGTATCCCCATCCCCCAGGCATCACAGAGCCCTGGACAATCAGAGCTCTCCTACCTCGGGCATCTTAAACTTCTGTTTATTCCAAACCCATAGACAGTCAGAGCTCTGCCACCCTGAATCCCTGGGCACCTCAAAGCCCTGGTCACCCCAAATCCCCAGACAACCAGTGCTATACCATCCCCTATCTCTGGGCAGCCCAAACTCCTGATCATCTCAAACCTCTGGACCGCCAGAGCTCCTCCAGCCCAAATCCCCGAGCATCCCAAACCCCTGGACAGCCAGAGAGCTCTGCCACCCTGAATCCTCGGGCACTGCAACCCACTTGGCCAACCAGAGCTCTGCCACCGAAATCCTTGGCTATCCCAACCCCTTGGCCGTTCCAAACCCATGGACAATCAGAGCTCTGCCACACTGCCCCAGAACTCTGCCAGCGTCCATAGGTTCTGTGCCCAGAACCCCCGGGCACCCCAAACCCCATCCACCCCAACCCCTAGCCATCCTGACCCTGCCACCCCCACCACGTTCCCAATGGTCTTACTGCTGGCAGCATGGGGATACTGCAGCCTCAGCCTGCCCACCATCAGACCTACCTGGCCAAGGCTCCTCCACCCCAACCCCGCATTTCTGGGGGAGGTGCAGGCGTGGGGCTTTCACCACCTAATTGCAGTTTTCAGTTCCCAGCCACTTCAGCTCTAGCACAGCTCAGATGAGGGTTGTTCTACGCCTTTCTTCTTGCCTCCTCTTTTGTTTTGTTGATGGAGAGAAAATGGGTATTTCTTCCTCTCCCTCCCTGTTGAAGGAAAGGAAAAAAAAAAAAGAGAACTTTTTCTTTTCTTTTCCATTGCTCAAAGCCTTTTGTACAAATTAATCTTTGGGCGGAGGCCAAGCCTGCGAAAATTCCATGTGAAACGATGAAATTCTCTGAGCCTAACAGGAGTAATTACAGGGGGTTAGGAAGCAAACTATTTTGCAACTTTAACAAGAGCAGGCTGTGACCTGGCACTTGTTACAGCTAATAAAAATGGTAATGAACCGCAGCGAGGAGGCAGCTCTCCATCTCCTACCTTCCTTCTCCGGGCACTTCGGCCCGCTGCAGGTCCCCGGGGGTGATGAGGATGGGGGACCCCAAAAGCTGCCAGCCAGGTGGAGGTTTCTGAGCACCAGTGCAGTTTGCCATAGGCATGGTGATGCTGTTTGCTTTGTGTGATGGGGACTGGCCCTTTGGGGTGCCGTGCCGTGCTGTGCCACGCCACGCCAGTGCAAAGAGGCAGCGTGTCTGTGGGTGCCAGTCTTGGGCACCCAACGTATGTTGGCACTCCAGGAAGGCACAGAGGGGATTTCAGAGTGAAATCTGTCGGGTGAGCTGGGAGACCCTTGGCACGGTGCGTGCCAAATGCAAACCCGCTGTCAAAGAGGTTCCCCAGTGCAGGTGCTGGGGGCTTTAGGATGTGACCCTCCTGCCCAGTGCGTCCCTTGGGCATCCTCAATCCCTGCCTGCTCCTGGCCGGCCTCGCCCTGTGCATCCTCAGCATGAGACCCTCCTTGGGGACGATGCTGGGTGCCGTGGGAGCGGTGCTGTGCACCGTGGTGCTCTGCCATGCTGTGCTGACGTGGGGACCTCGTGTAGCAGCTGCCACCAACTGGGAAAGGCAGCAGGTGGGGGCTGAAGGTCACGCTTCAGACTTTGCCCATGCCTGGCAGCTGGTGGCTGGCGAGACAGCACTGAGACTCCGCTACTCCGCAGCAGGCATGGGATGAAGGGCACCCCAGGAGCCCCAAGGTGTATTTTGGCAAGCGGTGCCTCGTGGATCCCACGTCCACCTTGGTCCTTCTGACAGCACCGAGCCACAAGCGGGTGTTCCCCCCTCCTTCCCCCAGCGCTGACTCCATGCCGTGCCACGCTGCCGGGCGGTGCCCTCCCTTGTTTGATTTGCCGTGAAATAAAGGGATGGATGATTGCTCCAGCGCCTGGCCTGATGCATCTCCGACGCCTGGGCAGGGGGCCCAGGGCAGGGCAGCAGTCGCTAGAGGACAGCTTTTGTGGTTCAGGAGTCAGGTTGCCATCAATTAGGTAGTGCTCGCTCCACCCTGACTCAGCAGGTCCACGGGAGCTGGGCGCCACGAGTACGTCCCGGGCACCAGTGACCATGGGAGCACCCGCGGGTGGGATGGCGCGCCCTTGGGATGCGACCATGGGGCTGGAAACGGGGTCCCCTGGTAAAGGCTTTGGGGGTGATGCTGGCCCTGGAGTGCTGGGTACGGCTGCCCGTGCTGCTCTGCCCTCCCAGCTAAAGCACTCCGTGTTCTGCACTTGTGCCATTAGTAGCAGGCGCACCATAATGAGTGCTGCCCTCTATTAGGTATGCCCTTAGTCCCATCAGGAGATCCCACAGCACACTGCAGGGTGGGCAGACGGCAGCCAGGCTGTGCCATTAGCAATGGATCCCGCTCACCACCGCTGGTGTTTCACCAGGCAGCAGGCACAAACTGGGCGTGGGGCACCAGGCGGTGGGCACAAGTCTGGGTTCCTTGGCACCTCCAGTGTTGGGGTGGAGGCAGGAGCCTGGCCCAACTGTGGGGGGAAGGGGGGCGGGGGTGCAGCCAGGCATTGGGAATGTGAGGAAGGGGTTTGGACGTCTCATCCCGGTAAGGAGCAGCGCCTGCAGGGAGCGCAGTGGGTAATGTGCTTAGCAGAAAGGTTCCTAATGGCCATGGTTATTAAGAACAGGTTGTGCCAAACCCCTCTAATAGCCTCCTTAAATGCAATCGCTGATGGAGGAGATAAGAGAGCAGAGGGCAGAGCGGCGCTATGCCTTTCAAGCGGTACCGAGGCACATTCATTAAGGAACTGGACCCTACCCAGGCAGATGGAGATGATGTTGTTGGTGCACCCATGCAGCCCAACCCTGCAGGGCTGTGGCATCTGAGGACATGTGGCAGTGGCACTTGGGGCAGAGCCCCTTGGTCCCACAGCCTCACTGGGGGCAGATGCATTCTATGCTACCTGCAGGGAACGGGAAAACCCAGGCAGCTCTGAGCCCTGGGGCATCCTATGGGGACAGCAGCAGTGTGCAATTTGGGGCAGCACGAGGATTTGCCATTCCTGCTCCACCGATGGGCTCCCCATGCCAGCACGGGGAGGCACTTCAGGATGGGGCAGTGCTAGTACTTAACTGGGCTCTCCTATGCCATACCCTTGTTGGAGGCAGCGTGTCCCCAATGGGAAGAGCAGAATGACCCCTCTGGCTTGGGGACAAAGCAGGGTTCTGCCCTTTGGGATCTTGGGGTCAGACTGTTCTACTCACTGGGGAGAAAGTCACCAGGATAGGCAGAGGATGAGGTGGGATGTGGGGTGAGATGGGCTATGGGCTATGGCGTGGGACTGGGATGGGATGGAAGGGGAGGAAATGCAATGGGAGGGGATCGAGCAGGATGAGATGGGACATGGTGGGATGGGAGAAGGTTTAGATGGGATGGGGATGGATGGGGATGAGTGGAGATGGCATAGGGGTGGGATGGAGATGGGATGGGATGGGGATGGGCAAGGGCATGGGCATGGGATGGGGATTGGATGGGGAGGGGGTAGGTTGGGATGGGATGGGATGGGATGGAGTGGGTTGGGATGGTGAACGTGTCCTCTGAGGAGTATCCAAGCAAAGTGCCTCTGGCCCTATTTGTAATATATTTGGGTTCGAAGTGTGGGTGAGCCCATGCTCCTTTTCAGCCAGCAGAAACACACCCCAAGGCAGGCAATTCCTGCAGGAGGTGCAGAGGGAGGAGTGGGGCGGGGCTCAGCCAAACTAAGTGAAGTGTGGAACTGGTGAGGTCCCAGTGGGCAGGAGGGGCCAGGGGCTTGGTGCAGACCCAGAGCTGGAAAGTGGCCTGGAGCTGCGGCACGGGAAGCATAGCCAGAGGCTTCACTCCCTGCTTCTTCATCCTCACCCTCTCTGCACATCCCAGGGCTGTCGTGGGCCCCATCCCAACCCGGGGAGCTTCTCCCTTTGTGAGTCAACTGCAGCTGCTTTCCCTGACGGAATCCCCCTCCGCGGCTGAGTGTCACCCGCTGACGCAAATCCTCCCACCCCCAACGCCAGCTCCAGATTTAGAAGGATTTTGGGGAAGGTGGCAGGAGGAACCAGTCACCCCCAGCCCCGGTGCAGAGGAGACAGGCATGCAAAGCCTCACGTGTGGAGTGCTGTGGGGGCGAGGGGGGGAGGGGAACCTCCAGCTGTGGGGCAGCTATGGGGCAGTCCTGCCCATGAGTGGGGACCCCCCCACCAGACCTTCTGGGAGGGCAGGGCTGGAGATCAGTGTGAAGGAATGGGGCAAATCGGGAGTACCATCAGCACCGGGAGCCCTACGAGCACCAGGATGCTGTTAGGAGCGCCGTGATGAACCAGGAATTTTGGGAACCTTGGGATGCTCCGGGAGCACTTGGGAATCCTGGGAGCACTCCAGGAGAACCAGGAGCTCTGGGCTGTGTTGGGAACAGCAGGAATATAATGAACTCCGGGAGCACGGGGGTGTGGCAGGAGCACAAAGAAACCCAGGAGCAGCAAAATGCACTGGGAGTACTGGGAGAAGCGGGAACGCTGGGAATCTCGGGAACCCTGGGAACATCAGCATGCTGCAAGAGCTCTGCGAGCCCTGGGAGCACCAGAAGCACCGGGCTGTGCTGGGAGAAGTGGGAGCGCTGGAAACACCGTGAGGCACAGGAGCAGATGGATGTGCCAGGAGCATGAGGGAACTGGGGAGCACGAGGCGTGCAGGGGTGCTCCAGCAGCACCAGGATGCCCTGGGTACGCAGGGATGCTCCGAGGAGCATCGCCGGCACTGGGATAAGCCTGGGGGCGGGGGGGGGCGGCGCGGTCTGAAAGCTCCTCCTGGCGGCTCCCGCTGAGAACTACCGGACACCAACACCCTGCGTGGCCGGGAGGGGGGAATCGGGACTCCCAGACCCCTGGAGAGGACCAGAGGACCCCCTTTCCCATGCGGCGCAGTGAGAATGCCCGGGTGGATGCGGGTGTCCCCGTCCCATCGGGCTGCTGCTGCTCCATGGGAGGCTGGGGGCAGAGATGCGGTGGTATCCAAGGAGAACCCACTGTGCCCACTCCGGGAATCCCTCTTTGCCAGTGGGCGCCGCTGGCAGCGAAGGAGGAGGAGGGATGGGGCTGCTCGCTGCGCCCAGCGGTTGGATGCTGGGTGGGAAGGGGCGGCTGTTGGCATGCAGGCAGAGCTGTCCCTGCTATGCCGTAGCCTCCAGCTATAGATATGCAAGGAAAAATCAATACCTTGCTGTGCGGGAAGGCGGTGGTGAGCCGCTTTTAATAGCAATCTGTCCCATTTGCAGCCTTTCTCAGCCCTGACCCAGAGAGACCGACCTCTGTCTAAATGAGCTGCCTCATCCCAGGGGGAAGCGGGCTTTAAAAAGCAGCAGCCAAAGACGAGGAGGTGAGGCTGTGGTGGTGCTGGAATATTCCACCGCATCCTGTGCCATCCCAGCCCACGTTCTTTGCACCGAGGTCCCCGTTGTCCCTGGGATCACGGGTGGGAGAGGGGCAGCAGCAGGGCAGCGAGCAGCAGCAGCTCCAGAGGGTAAAAGGAGTTCCCTGTGGGGATGGAGAGAGCCGGCCCCTCTCCCCTGGTATTATAGAGGTGCTGAGGCAGGGGAGCGGGCACGGTGGCGTATCTAGGTCAGCAGTGCGAGAGGCTAAATGAGCTTCCTCGCTCTCTGCCGCTGCCTCCGCAGCACACCTACACGAGGATGTGGAAATTGGATGAGGCGGGGACCTCTGGGGGGCAGAGAAAGGCAGGGGGTGGGATTGCAAGGAGGAAAACATGGGGGCTGGCGCTGGGAAGTGGGATGCATGGCAGCATCCAGGAGGGACAGATGGATGGGTGGATGGATGGACAGATGGATGGATGGACGGATGGATGGATGGATGGATGGACGGATGGATGGATGGAGATGTGGTGCATCAGCCTCGCTGCTGGAGAGGATGAGTGCTGGGTGAGGTTGCCCTTGCCCCCTCCCTAGCCTGCTCCCCTGGCCTGCACGGGGCACAGCCCTTCTTGTGGTATAACCTTGTGCTGGTGGCATGAGCTGCCCTGATGCTGGCAGATGCTGGGGCTGGCAGTGCCCACGTTGTGCTCTGTGAGCAGCAGTAGGATGCTGGCTGACCCGCTGGCAGCAGCTGTCTGGCACTGTGCGGCCATGGGTGTGTAATTGGTGTCACCGCGAGCAGCTGAGGCCAGGGCTTTTAGGATGTGAGTAATTACACCAGCCTAATGTTGAAAAGCAGGCTCTTAACCTCTCACCAGGCTCATTTGCAGGACAGCCCTGTCACAGCTGGACTCACTGTGCCCAGTGCCAGGCAGCTGTCAGCCTTGGTGCCGCAGTGCTTGCTTGTCCCCAGCCCCGAGGCCACCAGCGATGGACAGAGCACGTCTGTCCCAGCTGAGGGGCTTCCCTTGCCATGGCAGTGCCCTGTGTGGGAGGGGAGGTGCCGGAGGATGTGGGCACAGGGAAAAGATAGCTTGGGACACCTTCATTTTCTTCCCTATCATCTTTGGTATTGTGGTAATGGAGCGGGGGGAGAGAACTTAGGAAAAAAATACTTGAGCCTTTCTGCAAGCCCAGCCAGCTGTGCTGGAGCTCCCACAGGGTCTTCTGCAAGACTTATTCCCTTGCTGTTAAGGCAGCTCTGTGTCAGCCTCCCAGTTCGTGCTGCCTGCTGCACGCCTGAGCTGATGGCACATGGCACAGTGGGGGCTGTGCCCACTGCGCCCCCCTTGCTGCAAGGGGACATGATGTGCCTGTGGCTTCTCCACCCCAGCAGGGCCACCAGGAGGGGACAAACTGGAGCACGGGCTGCCCGTGGCACGTGAGCAGTGTGAGATAATACATCTCCTTGGCTTGCCAAAGAGTTTGTTTGTTTGTGTGGGTTTATCTCAACAGCAGCAGCGGCAGTTTGGCACGCAGTACGGGAGCTGCTGACATGTGCAGCTACTCTGAGCGTGGCTCGGTGGTGGGGCTGCCTACACAGGCAACACAGCGGGGTGAGCTGGTGCCCATCCCCACCATCCTCCTCCTCCCTGGAGACCCGCGGCTGTCTCACACCAGATGCGGAGCAACGATGGCATGTTCTGCATCCTTCTGAGCTCAGCTGCCCTCTCGGTTCTGCCTCCAGCTGCTGGGACTGTCCCCAGCTGCCTGGTTGGTGCCCCTTTTGGGTACCTGCTTGCTGAGCTTTGCAGCTCCTCCAGGACCTTTGGGGTGGCTCCCCTTCGGTTCAGGCCCTTCAGCCCCACAGCTCTGCCTGCAGCACCTCTCCTCCCCAATCCCCAGGCACGCAGAGCTGTGCTCAGCCCCACAGCACCGCATGGCTCAGCCTGAGCTCCGCCGCCTGTGCTGCCAAAGCCTTTTTTTTCTGCTCCTCAGCTCTTCCCTTCAGAGACTTGTTTATGGCCGTCAGGAGCTGACAGGCTCCTGGCACCTCTCCCACCCCAGCAGATGACACTGCAGCAAAGCCTCCCGCCCTCGCCCCACTCCTCCTCGCCCCGCTGCTGCAGTTCGGGGACCTGTTGGGATGGCTGCCTCTGCAGGGAGATGGGCTGGGAGGCTTCGAGAGCCAGAAAAGACCTGGCACCGGCACGGCAGCAGCGAGAAGCCAAAAGGCTCAGATGGTTTTAAATGTCAACGAGAGGTGCGAATGCATCTCGGAGACAGCACGGCCAGGAGCAATGGTGTTTTGCAGACGGCCCCTTTCCCAGAGCCAGCACTGCCTCTCGGGGCCGTGACTTTGCCCTGCCCTGTGGCACGGTGGTGACAGGCATGTCGGGGGGCTGTGCCGTGTCCCTGCCCTCGGTGTGATGCTGGGCTGCCGGGGCCAGAGATCCTGATGAGCTGACGCGTGTCTCCCGTGGCTCATCTGACCTTTCCCATTAATAACCGATCTGCGCTGGCACTCGGAGGTGGAGGAAGGCAGTAGCTATCCTCTTGCTGCTGCATATTTGCTTGCTCTCCTCTGCCACCCCCCCTCAAAAGAGTTTGAAGTCTCCAGGAGTCAGCGAGTTCCCATGCCAGCCATCTGTCCCATTTCCCTCAGTAACCATTTGTCCTTTTCTCCTTCAGTGGGTACCCAAAGCAGATCCTGACCACCAGCCCCCCTCTCAGTTCCCTTCGCTCTCCAGATCATCCCTGATTTGTCACTGCCCTCACCTCGAAGCGCGATGCCCCACGCAGGGGACGTACCCTGCTCACGTAGCTCCATTTGCTCACATTCTGGGAGCATTCAGGGAGACCAAACCCTAATTTTTAGGGATGTGGCTTCGGAGAAGCAGAGCTGGAGCTGCGTTGTGTTAATCTGATGGCTGCTGCTTTGGCTAATGATGTGTATACTGAGCTGGTGACTTGCAGAACAAAACTGCAGCAGTGGAGGTGCGTGGGCACAGCTGGGGCTCAGGCTGCTCGCAGCTCCCCGTCTCTCAGCACTCACACACCCAGCACCTCCACACTGCTTCCACACCTCCTCACCCTCCCGCTTCTCGTGCTGCATTTTCCTCCCAGGGGGACCAGGCAGAGGAATGTGGCACCCCAGAGGTGCTGCACATCCGCCCAGCAGCCCTGCTGCTTACCCAGGCTGCTTGGGGCTCGTTGGCTCTTCCAGCTGCACCATGCCCCCAGAGCCACCCAAGGAAGGAGCAGCTGGGGTGCTGCTGCTCTTCTGCCATCAGAAATGGGTTCTGGGCAGTGAGGGCAGTTCCTGGAAGCCCCTCCCCAAAGCCAAGGCCATCCGGGGCTTTGAGCACAGATCTGATATTGCTGCTGCTGGAAGTATGGAGCAATCTGTGCTGGAAGGAGTGGTGCTCTGCTACCCGTACTGCTGGAGCTGCCGTCTGCAAGGGAAAACTGGGAACCTCTCTGTGAGATAATTATTCTGGGACATCGGTCTCTGCAGCACCATTTGCGTCGCCCCGAGGCCCCCATTCCACCTGCATGCTGGGCTGCTCACAGTGCCTGGTGCAGCTGGGAGGAAGTGGCACGAGCTGGGAAGCACTCTCCAGGCAAGAGCAGAGATTCCCCCTCCATCTGAGCGGAGCTGGGCCGAAGCCAAGTGTGTTGGAAAGGTCTTAGAGGTCCTTGATTATGGAGGGGTGGCCTGGTGTGAAGAGTGGGAAAGGAGCCAGGAGAGAGGCAGAGAGGAATCCCTGATGTGAAACAACCTCTTGGCTCAGCGCAGCCACCCAAGCCCCGCTAATGACCACCTCCAGAACCAGCGCGGGTTCCCAAGCTAGCAGAGATGAGAGTGCATATGGCCTAATGGAATTACCCCGGTGCCCTGGCTCCATCTGCTGATTTGAATTGCATCTGACTGATGTCCAGATGAGGCAACAGAGGAGCAGCGGCGTCCTCCACACAGCACCTGCACCCTCTGCGCAGTGCCCACATCCCTCAGCGGTGCCCGTGGTCCCTCCTGGAGAGCCTGGGAGGCTGTGGGGCTGCTGGCTGAGCACGCAGCAGGCTCAGTGCTCCCTTACCACTGCTTCTCTCCAGCACTGATAGGCACAACACAGCTGAACTGCAGACTTTTCTCTCCTGCTGCTCTGATTGCCGTTGCAGGAGGCTTGCAAGCCACCAGCAGCTTCTTCTTGGTAAGCCCATGGGCTACCTTCCCACGTTTTGTGTCTTGGCTGGTGTTCCTTTGCAGAGCCCTGGGAAGAGTCCAGCTCGCTGCCTGGGGGGCGAGTCCATCCCACGCCCCTAAAGCTCCCGTTACAAATTCTGATTCATTTCTGGGCTGGAGCTACCTTTCCGAGCGAGGCTTTAACGAGGAGGATGGAGCCGAGGGCATTTGAGAGTTGAGCAGCGAGGAGGAACAAAAGCAGGGCAGAAAAAAACCCGTGCTGAGATTGAGGGCTCCTCCAGGAGGAGGGGGGCTAAGGGACCACCATCCACCAGCACCGCTTTCCCCACCCAAAGCTCCCAGGGGGGAGAGCCCACCAAAAGCTGGTGGCCTGGAGAAGGCCCTGAGCATCGCAGGGCCAGCCTCAGCAGTGAGGAAAACACCACTTAAACGTTATTTAATGTTCCTCTTCAGTGGAGATGGCTATTTACCAGTGAGAAATTTTGGGGCTGAAGAGTCACAGCTTGGGTAATGCTGGATAATGTCCTTGGGAGGGGGAAGCGCTGGCAGGATTTATAGCAAGTCTTTGAGGCTTGGCTTCCATAGTTAGATCTGGCACAGATTTAGAAAAGCAGCTGGAGGATGAGTTTGTGCTTGGAATCATTAGCAGTAAAGGGTTGTGCTGAATTGCTGAGCGCAACCTGGGGGAGAAACTGCTTCAAGGCTTTTTTGTCAAGGCCAGTGCAACAACCGAGAGCACACGTGTGCCTGACAGATGCTCCTCACTGCGTGCAAAGGGATGCTGGTCTGCCCTACCTGATTTTGGGAGGCGTTTCAGCTCCGGAGCAGCCTGCAGCCCTCCAGTGTGACATGCGAGGAGCCTGGCTGTGTGCTTCCAGCACCTCCACAGCGCCTGTCCCCAGTGCCCCACCGGGTGGGAGCTCCCATTTCTGCCCCTCAGCATCTCTCCTGGGAGGTGGCGGCGGGGATTGCAGCTCCTTCTGTGTGCGTGGAGGCTGAGCAGCTTTCCAGGGAGCTCTGGGGGTGGATAGAGAAGGACCTGGTGCCCACAGCGAGCTCCAGCTCAAAGGGGCTGGTTTCGAAGCACTTTGGTGGCAGATGATGGAGCTGATGTGGTGGTGGTGGAGAGCCGGCAGGCCAGGGAAGGCGCGGACAGGCCCTTGATGCAATGGCAACGGTGGCCAGGAGATCCTATCGCTTCCATTTCCAAAATCCTGACCCTGTGGTGGTCTCTGGCACTGGCAGCAGTGCCGTGTTGCTCTGATTTGCAGGTCATTCTCAATGGAAATGCAGTCGGTTCCCCACAGTGAGACGCACAGCAGGCGAGGTGCTGGGGCACACCCCCCATCATACCACACTGGGGATGCCCTCCCCTTGGATGTGCCCAAGGCCAGGCCTACGTGGGGCCCCGACTGCTGGGTAGCGACCCTGCCCACAGCAGAGGGTTGGAACTGGATGGTCCCTAAGGCCCCTTCCAACCCCAACCATCCCATGGCTCTGTGAACACTGAGGTGAGGCTATGGCTCGCGGCCCGCCCTCTTTGCCTTCCCCTTTGAGTTTAGCCGTGCCCAGCAGATATGCGTGGATGGCTTTATCGTAATCCTCGTGGAGGAGTTCGGGGAGCTGACTGACTGCGGGAGATAAGCGCGAAGCCCAATGTGAGAGCAGCGCAACGGGACGCGCTGCGTTTGAGGGCGGTTAAAACCGACGGTCCCCTCAGCACCGCCCCCGGCCCAGGCGGGGCCGCTCCCCCGGCGCTGCAGGAAGGCCCCATCCCCGCCAGGGGGCGTCGCCGCCTCCTCTGCCTTCCCGCTCCCCTCGGCCGTTTCCATGGCGACCGCTGGCTGCGTAGCGGCCCTTACGAAGCTGACGCAGTGGGCGGCCCGGCACGGGCGGGGGCGGCCCATGCACGGGCGGAGGCGGTGTTAGAGAATCGGGGGGCCGCGAGGCCCCCGGCATGGAGGCGGCGGCGGCGGCCCTGGGCCTGCGGCGCTGGAGGCGGCGCGGAGGTGAGGGCGGGCGGCGGAGAGTAACGGGCCGGCGGGGGCGGCCCCGGCAGGGGCGGGCGGACAGCGGAGGGGCCTGCCTCACGGCAGGTGCCCCCCTGCGGCAGGTGCCGGCCTGGGAGGCCTCTAGCCCTCAGCCCTGAGGTGACCGGGCTTGGGGCTGAGGTCGGGGCTGCGGCTGAGGTCGGGGCTGCGGCTGCTCCCGGCTCCCCGCTCGCCGTGTCCCACCGGCTGTCGCCGCTGCCCTTTGGGGCTTCCAGCCCCGGAGGCCGCAGCGGGGACGCCGCTGCGATGTGGCCCTATGGGAGGAGCTGGTCCTTTCCCGCAGGCGGCTTCGGGGGCACCGCGCTGTCGCTGCCCGCCCGGAGGGAGGTGGGCTGAGGGCTGTGGGTGTGACACGCGGGCTCTGTCTCTCAGCCTTCGTCTCATCTCCACAGGGACCGGCGTCTGGAGAAGTTCCCCAGCACCACGAGCGCTCCTGTGCCATGCGTCTGCCACAGCGGGCGGCCAGCCCCGTCTGTAGTTAAGGTCAGAGATGTGCCTGCTTCTGAAGGGATGCGTCACCGAGATGTTATAGCCGGGGCGTTGCCGGGCTTCCAGAATCCGTGCTGTGAGCGTTGCGGGGATTGCCGCCTGCCTGCCTGCCTGCCCGTGTGCTTGGGACATGGGGAGCGTGGAGCCGGTGGTTGCTGGCTCTGCAGGTCCCGGTGCATGCGGCGTGGTGCTCAGAGCCGGTTCCGAGCGGGAAGGTAGAACGTACGCTGGTGTAAGTGTTGTGTGTTGGAAGCAGACAGTCTCTCTCCTTGGTGGTTTGTTGGAAGAAAAGGGTTCAGTCCGAAAGTGTAACCTCTGCCGAGGTGAGGTGACGGGATAAAAGCCTGTGTTACTTGGGGGTGCGTGGCTGCATCCGGCTGCCTGCTGCTTTCTGGTTGAGTGAGGAGAAGCTTCGGAGATCCTGCGGTCGGGCAAAGTGTTTTAAAAATAGCCCTGGTTGGGAGACAATGAAACTGTAGGAAGCGGCTTCTGCAAAGACAAAGTCTTTAATCTCTGGCTTTTATGACATCTGCTTCAGTGGAATGCGTGGGGAATTGTCTGCACCGTTCAGGAGGTTCGTGTGTGGCTGGGGAGGGATTGGTCACCGCTGGAAAGGCTTTAGAATAGAAAACGTTAGCTAGGTGAAGCTATTCGTGGTCCTAGGTGTTAGCTTTCCGTGTCGTAAAAATTGCATTGGGTTCCTAAAGCTGCTGATCAGATTACTGCTCAGCCTGGTGAATGTGCAGACGAGCAGCCCTGTGATGGCTAGCGGGCAGGATCCAGAAAGAAACACCACTGTAGGTGAGGGATGTAGCACAGAACTTCTGTAACCAAAATTCAGAGAGGGGCAGGATGGATATTCCCCTTTTGATCACCGTTTGGGGCTCGCCATCTCTGCTGTGTTTGTAGAACTTTACTCCCTTTGCAGTATGCTGCCAAAGTTCTGGGCTTGGTGTTGTGAACTACGTACTGCTGCACCAACCTCGGCAGCGCTGTCCTGTAAAATGAGGTTTGATCAGAGCTCCATTTTAGGGCACTGGATTAGGTCCTTTTGATCACTGCCTGCAGAACTGTTTTCATGAACTGGGAGGTCTATGTCTTCTGATAGCTTAGTCGTTGCTGGAAATGAGCAATGAAAAGGGCAAACTTCCCTTTGCTGCGTCTGCCCGTTCCTCTTTTTGAGCCCTAGGAAGGATCAGTTGTGCAACGCTGTGATCTGAGTGGTTAAAATTAAGAAACGTGCTGCTCAGGGGGGAAAAGTGAGAAGGTCAGAAGTATTCCTCCAGTGGGAATGGAGCTTGCATCCTTGAGATGCGAGCTTTAGTCCCAGGGTGTTGAAGATGCAGATGTTTTAATGGCTTTTCACAGTACCAAAGACAAAAATGGGCACAGGGGTATTTCAGGTGCAGCCTCATCCTAGAAGTGAATTAATCTTGAGATGGAGCCTCAAAACTAGGTCACTTTGGTTTCTGTGTTACAGTAGAATTGGATGAATTTGCAAACAGGATTCACATGCTCCTTCAAGCCTCCGTGACTTAGAAAACTCTCCAAAAACAATGCAAATATCAGTCTTTTTTGCTTTTGCAGATGCCTTTCAGGCAAGCTTGGAGGCCTGCAGGAACTGCAGGACTGCTAACGTTCGAGGGCATAAACCCCAGTATGTTTGGTAGGCTGCTTGGCTTTGGGTAGGGGATGGGGGGCTTTGAGTCACTTACAGCCTTGCCTGCAGTGTCATGATCTTTCTTACATTAAACCAGAGGGGATTCTGTTCTCCCTGCTGCTGGGGGAAGGATGCCTGGGGCTTTTTTCCTCGCACAGCAAAAAGTTTTTACAGCTACTCTGGAAACTCGTCGAAACTGCTCTGGTAGTTTCTGTGCTGGGGAATCTGCTTTTCGTCTGAGAAGCCTTCACTTTTCAACTTGCCACCCAGGTGGCAATTAGCAGTCCTTGCTTACAGCTGACGGTCAGATTCTGACAGTGATCCAGCAGATGGATAAGTACCTCCTGAGCTGGATTCAGCAGCAGTTTTGGAGGAGGTTGTGTTCAATAAGGCAGTCGTTGAGATGCTTGGAGCAGTGGAGTTGTTCTCATCTGCTTTTAGAGAGCTGTGGGGCTGGCTGACTCTTAGAAGGAAGACTTTGGGGTTTATGAAAGTGCCCTTTATCATAGAATCACAGAATGGCATGGGTTGAAAAGGACCACAATGCTCATCTCGTTTCAACCCCCCTGCTGTGTGCAGGGTCACCAACCCATATCCAGCCTGGCCTTGAATGCCTCCAGAGGTGGGGCATCCACAACCTCCTTGGGCAGCCTGTTCCAGTACATCACCACCCTCTTTATGATATCTGGACTCTGACATCGAGACTTGTGAGATATGTGGATAGCTTTGGGATGTTTATTCGTGCTGGAACAGGTTCTTCTTGAGTAAATCAAGCTTATAACTTGAAGCTTTGTGCAGGTATCTTCTCTATACTGCGCTGTACATACGTGATAATGTCATTCAAGTCCATGTCTGCTGAAACAAACATGCAGGATGGTGGTGGGAATGGCTATGATACTTCTGGTTAGAACTGCATCCCTTCAGCTTCAAGCTAACACTTGGTGACTTCCCTTTTTCTGAAGAGAAATCTGGGGGAAAAACCTTAAAAATTTGCCTGCAGCAGAATCTATTTCGCTGTGAGCCTTTGAGTGTGAAGAAATGGGAGTTAAGGAAAAAATGGGAAAGTTTGTCCACTGGAAACCTGAACACCTAAATCTCGTGTACTGGATCTCACTCTGCTCTCTGATAGTACAGCACGCGTCCTGTCTCCTCCGAGTGCAATTGCTCTACGTCTGATGCTGTAGTACAAGATGCTAAGCACTCTTCTCATCCTGCTGGCTTGTTTGAGTGCCTGAGTTTGTCATATGGTGCCTGGCATCTGGATCCAAATGCATTATGAAACTAACATACCCTTAACTGCTCTGCTGGAGAAGGCTGTTAACTGTTTGTTTGCAGAGCTATTGCAAGCTTTGAAGGAGCAACATGCAGTGAAGTAGAATGTCCTAGCATAAGACACACACGCAATTTGGGTTTAAATGCAGAACAGAATGCTGCTGTACCTTGTTGATGATTTTGAATGAAATTCTTACTGAGCATTTGGGGGGGGGGGGGATGTGCCCCCTATTTTCAACCATTTATTTCTTCATTTCTGTTCTTTTCCTTCCTCCTTGTTATCTTTTCTTCTTCCCCATCCAGTGAGAGGAGAGCAGGTCCCTTACCTCTTATGCCTGATACACTTGAAAAGATGACAGGCTAAAAGATTTAATGGAAAAAAAAAAAGGCAGATTACCTTCACCTTCCTTACAGCAAGAGTAGAAAATCTGCATTGCAAGCAGAGAGCGTGGGGAGTTTTGCTGTGTGCTTTTAACCCTCAAGCCTCCAGTTTGTCCACAGGGGTGGGAAGGCACTGACAGCCCCCTGCAGGAGTCTGTTTGCTGCCTTTACTGCTGGGATGCCTGACTTGGTGCAGTTTGCTGACGTGAGATGGGAAGGTTTGCTTGGAGCACCTAAACAGCGAGGCTGTTGTGTTACTGAGGAGCTTAGAACTACACTTGCAGAGCGAGAGACTTGCTGATGCTGAGTTTGTTGCTGTGAGATTCTCTTCCTCTTGGAGAGACACGGTGAGGTGATTTTATCCAGTGTCTATAGATGCTGGATGTAGATACAGGAGTAATTAACTAGTCTGTAGTACCATAAATATGTAGGTGCTCTAAGCCTTTGCTGTTTCTTTCTTGTTTAACTTCTGTTTGATTTATTGGCCTAGAGGGATGGTGCATAGCAGAGACCTGGGGTATCCTGAGCTCAGATGCAAGCAGACCGAATCCTGTACTGGATAATAGGAAGAAGTGGCAAAATTCAGTACCTTGTATGGTGTCCTTGCAGTAAGTACCATTAAAAAGGGGCAGGTTGCTATGGGTAAAAACTTGAAGCGTGTTTCTCCCCAGAAGGTTTTCTTATGTATGAAGTTGGAATTTACACAGCTCTGCACCTTCCATTTGGCACAGTTTCTGTAATATGCTTGCTGGTGTTTACAGCTGTAGATAAAGCCTCTATGTGTTTTTGGCATATAGATTCCAGCTCAGAAGCCTGAGCCTCTGGAGGCTTGCTTTTTCCCCATGTGATCTGCTAAATGATCTTGCAAAGCTCTGCTATTTTCTCTGGTGGGAAATTAACTATTTCGCTTCCCTTAACACAAGAGCAAGTCACATGCTTTTTTTTGTGAGTTTGCAGCATCTCAGTCAGCCTACGACTGTCCTAAATAAAGCAATTCCTATCTTCTGTTACCTCGCATACTGTATTACTGGATTGTATCAGAAATGTTCTTCATCCAAATTCAGCCCAGGCTGGATGTGGCTCTGGGCAGCCTGGTCTGGTGGTTGGCGACCCTGCACACAGCAGGGGGGTTGAAACTAGATGATCATTGTGGTCCTTTTCAACCCACCAGGCCATTCTGTGAGTTTATCTTGTAACTTCCCTTTATGCTTGGCACGTCTTTGGTGATATCCAAAATGGATATTCTTTCTTTGCTGAAACTCAGCTCAGATATCGCTCTTTGAAATTCGGAGCAGTCAATGAGCTCAGTGCCGCTCTCCATTGCTAACCGACTATGGAGCAGTAAGTGGACAGCTCTGCAGCAGGACTCAAAACAAGACCTCTTTTGGAAGTGCACCAGCTTGTCCTGAAGAATGTCTGTCTCAGCCCTTCAGGCACAGCTGCCCAGAGGAGTGCATGTGCCCCATCCCTGGAGCTGCCCAAGGCCAGGCTGGACGGTGCCCTGTGCAGCCTGAGCTGGTGGGAGGCAGCCAGCCTATGGGCAGGGGTTGGGGCTGGGGGGCTTTTAGGGTCCCTTCCACACTTCTGACTTCTTTATCACTCTGTGGAGAAGTTTTTCTAGCCCAGCAGTCTGTATGTTGTGTTGCAGACTCTTCCCTGCTGAGATGATCTGTCCTTCCTTTTAAAAGGTCCCGTGCGAGTGCATCACCTCCCTGCCAGATCGAACCTTTTACACTACAGTACCCCTCTTGTTACTGTGCTGTCTGATTCAGTTGTTTGTCACCATCTCCATGGCATCCAAGCGTCTGCTAGTGACAACCACTTCACTAAATGAGAGCATTCAGCTACGAACCTCAGTGTCTGTACTTAGAGGGATGGCGTGCCTGTGGTCCTTGGTCAGCGGAAATGAAAGCTCCCCTTTGCTCTGTGGAATGGTTTGCCAGCTTATTCCTCAAAAGAAAGCAAAGAAGCAGCAATTTGTGACTTCTGTTACGCTGTGGTGGATGCTCTTTCCTGAGCAGAGCGTATGGAGAGCAGTGACAGATATCTTTAATGAGAGATTCTCTATATGAATGCTACAAGATTGCTCTTCCACTCACCTTTGCCGTTTTCACTTATTTTCCAGTAGAGAAAGAGGCTACTTGCTCTTTCAGGCCTTCTGTCCGAGGTTAATATGAGGCTCAAACCACCTGGCACACGAACAATGAGGAGCATAGGGAGGGAGAGCTGCCTTTCCTGAGATGTGTAAGTTCTAAAATGGGAAAGAGTCCAGCTTTCCTCGAACCTTAGTGACATGAGTGGAGTGCAGGGCAGGATGCCCTCGCAGAGCTGTGCTGGTAGAACTCCACCCTGCAGGAAGCCCTGTCATTCTTCCATCAGAATCCCTTTCCCCTCTGAATTTCCTATTTCTCCCTGGTTCAGTGCTGTGCTTTTGGAAACGAGTCTTTTTCCCTCTTTGTTTTTGGGGACAGAAGAAAAAGGAAGACATGTTCTTTCCAGCTCTCTAAGAGCAAACCCTTCTGAATACCTCAGGGGCCACCATCAGTTTTAACTCAGTAGGAAACTGGGATATTCACAAATGCAGAGCTGCCCTGGGTGCCTACAAATTGTCTCTGGCTTAGAAGAGGCCGAGAGAAAGCTCTTAGCTGGCTGCATGTAGTTGATTAGTTAATTGTTTACCTTCCTTTTTATAGGTCTCCAGCTCTCTGCTGGTGGAGAAGGGGATTTGTCAATTCTCTGAGGCCTTGCTCTCGCTTTGGATGAAGGCGGACGAATTACTGCAGGCCGACCTGCAGAAAGTGCTTGTTCTCCTGCGAAAGGGTGGCTGAGAAAGTGTTGTGGGTGCATCTCAAGTGCCTCACAGAAGCCTGCTGCTCATACTGACAGAGTTGGTGAATTGGGAGTGTGTGGCGTCTGAGCTCTGCGCAAGCGCAGGGAGTGTCAGCTATGTTTAATTAGTGGCAGCCAAGGGAGGTGTGTGAGCTCGTTGAGAGGAGGGTGGGTGGGCAGGCTGAAAATCCTCTGTGAGGTGGGCAGCAGGTATTTGGAGAGAGGAGAGATGTGTAGGCACGCTTCTGCAGTTCTGTAACCGAGTGTGCAGGTTTGCTGGACGTGCATTTGTCTGTGTGCAGGCCCTGGGCGGCTGGACTTGCACTGAAGGAAAAAAACCGACACAAACCGTGCTCTTCGCAGTGTGAGAAACACTCATGTCCCTGGTTATCCTTGATTCCTCAACCATTTGCTGCTTGGAATGTCGTGAAAGCCTCCCGTTTGGAGCTCTGAGGTTGGTAATATCTTTATTCCTAGGGACGCACCACGTGTATGTTGTGATGAACTACTCTGACCGGGACCCAAGAGGATGGTATCACCTCAGCAGTAGTGTTCTTCCTTCTCCTGGGAGCAGTAAAGAGCAGAGAAATGGAGTGTGCTGCTGTGTGCCATTCATCTGACCCGGAGCCCGTCCGGCTTTTTGTTCTCCTGTACCCTTGTGTGCCTGTGGGTCTGCAAGTGGAGGAGCTTGGGGTGGTTGGGCGACGTTAAATGCAAGTTTTCAGACAGCAGGCATTTGCAGAGACAGAGATTAATGAACAAAGTGTTCAGCATCGAGAGCGAGAAGAGGAAATGAGGCTTTGTGGGACTTGAACTTCTGGCATGATGCTTAATGAAAGCCTGATAAGAAGTTGCTATTGCTCTGTATTTTGAGGCTGTGCTGCAGAAGCAGGGAGGTGAAACAGCAGATCTGTTCCGAGGCTGCTGCTCATGACTGGTCTCTCAGAAATAGTCCTTGTGTCAAGAGGGTAGATGGAAGTTCACTGTATCCTCTGAAATGAGAGTGTGCACGTTCAGATGAAGTAAGTTGTATGACACCTCCTGGGTGCACGGGTGCTTCTGTTAGCTGCCCGGGCTGAGGCAGGTTGCCTGGGTGAGCAGGGGAGAGGATGGAGTTGCTTAAGGGAACGTGGAAGTCTGCAGCACTGCGTATCTTGTTCTCTGAGCTCGTTATCCTTTAAGACGCTAATGATGTGCAATGGACAAGCCAACGGCCTTTATGTCTTGAGATGCCATTATGTTTATCCTCTGAAAACTTTTCCTTTTCCAGTTGCTTCTCTAGTTAACTCTTAATTTGTTATAGGCAGAAGAAGACTTGACATCCGTGTAATGGATGGGTTTTTAGTTGAACAGAAGATGGCAAAAGACGGAAGGCTCTTGTCTTGCTTCCCACCCACCTGTGTGTGCAAGGGATGAGACCTCACCTGTGTGATCTCAGCACTGGGTGGGAAGGCATGCTTTTTGTTAAGCTGAGTGGGGAGAAATGCTACTTGTTCCTTTTGCCTGCAGATTGATTGCATTTCGTGTAGCTGCTCTGTATATCACAATTGTGAAATGAAATCCTTTTGAGTGCAAATGCAGAAGAGGGTGTGGCTAAAGCAATCAGGAACCTTTTCACTTCAAATTATCTGATTTATGACATGAAAACTGCCATGTTAACATAGATTTGCTTTGCAAACCATTCGACTGGAAGTTACCTGGTGTTATGCCAGAACACTCCCTTTGGCGAGCATGAGAAAATACAGCTCTTCAGCTTCTGGTCTAAACCATGAGGGCTAAACAATCCTAAAGAAAGAGCAAGTTGAACTTTCAGTGCTTTCAACAGGCTTCGTTTGGCTAACACGCTTGATTTCCTTCCTCAAATATTAAACCTTTTGGGTGGGGAGTGTGAGCGAACCCCCTGTTCCTCTTCCTGGTGTGGGCTGCTTGGTCATGCCGACGTGTCTGTGCTCATAGCTTTTGCTTTGACGGGAGGAGCTGCAGATTGGTCTCCTGCTGCTGGAAGTGCCAGACTCCCACCGGGCAGTGCCGGAGGGCGGCGTGCTGGGACTCATGCTCATCACAGCCCATAGAACCAGGAGATCCTGCGTTCCTACAGCGTGCCCGCTGGCTTCCTTGTGCTTTAGGTGAAGGTAGTGATGGTTGCTTAGCTGCCTCGCACCCACCCGACTACCTCTCTACAGGAGTTTTCCTGAAGTGAGTGCTTGACAATGGAGTTTTTGTTTAAAATCTTAGGTTTTTGGAGAGGTAAAAGTGGCAGGTGCCAAATAATAGAGGAGGATAAGAGGAAGGTCTTTGACTCAGTGACCCTCCCCTTCTGGAGGGAGCAGGAGTGGAAGAGATGAGAAGTGTTATCTTTATCTCTTCTTCAAATATGCATAACGTTCCTGCTGCAGAGAAGCAAGGCTACCAAGACTTCATCTGATATTTCTGCTGCTGGGAGAGGAGATGAGGTTGGAAGCAGTTGTGGCTGTTAGGTTCCTATGGGAACAGATAGGAGGTGCAAGGGCCTGAGTTCTCAAATCTGAGGGGATCTGTCAAGAAAGGTGGGGAAAAGATTGCCTCTTTGGTTGGATTGGGAAACAAATATACTGCACCCTTCCCCTAACCATAGTTCTCTGCTGAACAGATGGGATTTTGTGCTGTGTCCTCAAGGCTGCCTCGCTGCTCGTGGCCACAGAGTTAATTACAAGGTGGACAACGAGATGCACGAGCCTGCCCTGCTGCTGTTTGCTAAGTCAGCAGCTCAGTGCCTCTAGCACGCAGGGGGCAGCAGAAAGGCTGCATATTTCTGCTGGATGAGAACTCAGGCACCCCACGTAGGAGTGGTGCTTGGGAAGCAAGGTTGGCAACCTGGTCTGAACGAAAGTACTTCTGATTCAACTTCTACCTCCCCGTTTAAAGCAGAGCTGATGTTCAGGGCAGAGATGGCTGCTCCGTGTCCACTGCGCTGAGCTGCTGCCTGTTGTTAAAACCACAGGACTTTGCCTTGCTCCTGTCCTTTCTCATGCTGTTTTCCAGCTCAATTCAGTGCAAGGCATGCGCCTGCCTGGGGGCACTGCCTTCCTGGCTCCTGTTCAGCAGGGATGGCTCTTTTAGAGAGGGAATTTGGTGGCTTTTGCAGTTTGTCACGGTAGCTGAAGGCTCAGGGAAAGAAGGTGTTCGAATATTAAAACGGATCCTTTCATGTGAGTAAAACCCATCATTTTGCACTTGCAAAGTGCACTTTGATGTTGCTTTCACACATGCATAATTTTTGAGCTGCACATCCTGGTTCTTTGACCTGTAGCAAAGTCAACACAATTTGGCCCATGAGCAAAGGCAGTGGTGTGGCTCACACCTGGCTCTGAGCTGCAGGGGGGTGCAGGGGCGTTCACTCCTCTGTGCTCAATGGGAATGATATCATTTCCTTATAGTCCTTACGCTTTACGTTTTACCTGCACAATAAAATGCAATTTGAGTTATGTGTACAGAAAAGCTTTTGAGTAGTTCATGTAAAGGATAGCTCTGCTTTCTCTGCAACCTTATGCTAAGGGCACCTACTGAAGACTTGGAGCTATTTAAAGAACGTGACTTCAGCTTCCCCGTGGAGGGAGGAGAAACCCACCCTAAAAATACTGTTCTCGACTGCAACAATCAGCACCGAATCTCATCACATTGCCCTGAAGTTGACATGCCCTGAAGCTGGAGGCACTCGAAGGAAGATTGGGGGTGGCTGTGTGCTCATGGCACCTGGCCTGGGGTCTGGCTGAGATAGATGGCACAGGGGTCACTGCAGCCCTGCTGGCAGTGTGAGCAGAACATGATGCCTGGGTGCTCTGTTAAGGTGGCTGGCTGCTGCTGACTCAGTCATTGACTTCTTCCCTTCCCTCCTCCCTTTTGATGTTTTATTTCTGGATTCTTTGACTACTGTCCTGAGAACATTACTGTTTTCTAACTCTGTCCAACCAATGGTATCGGAAGGTGTATCCCATAACCTAACACATCTTAGAAACCACATCTTCTGCTTCTTTCCTATATAGAAATGCATACACTTTCCTTTTTCTTCTGTTCCCTCCTTGGGTAGTTAGGGGAAAGAATGGGAGTACAAGGGGCGAGGAAGGAGAGGGGAGAAGATGTGTAGCTGCCCGTGTTGCAAATTGAAGTCTGCTGGGGTCATTCTGGTGTCCTCGATGTACTTCTTTCCTTCTTCAGATTAACCTCACTCTGGTGGCTGGAACATCCTTATGGCTTCAGCAGTGCCAGGAGAGATCACTGAGCTGTCAGTGAATTATTTATGGCATCATTCTACCAGTAGTTTTGTTCCAGAGTGATCGTGGTGGCCTACTGGTGTGACTCTCTCAACTGAATGCTTTGAATGTTGTGCATCCTAAGATGTACGAAATAATTGGGTGTTCAAATGAATAGTGATGCTAATAAGTACAAACGAGTTGTTAATTCTCTCTCTTCCAACCATAAACTAATCGCTAACTGGTTCTGATGATGAGCTCCCCACGCAGTGAAGTTACTACAGTGTTGTGCACCTCAGTGCTACTACAAGTTTCAAAGGAGGAAAGGAGCGTGGAAAACCGAGCTGCCTCATAGCTCCCTGCAGCTGAGCAGAGAGAAGAGACTGAAGGGAAGCAAGCACGTCCTGCTGAGGTCACCACGATTTGGCAGTCCGATGCCAGGAGCCCAGGTATTTGACTGGGGAAAGGAACATGAAGAGCTGTGAGAAGATACCTGGCATCCAGCTGCAGTTGTCCTGTGATCTGTTGGTGAGTGCTGAGGAGATCCCCCGTTCAGAGTTTGTGATTACAGTCCTATTCTGGGAAAAGAATTGGAGCCATCTGACAAGATGATGATCTTCTGCAGTTGTTGTCCTCGTGTGCTGTCATACACACAGATCTCAGTTTGAGTCAAAGCTGCCGTGGTTTGCCAGTGCCGTGGGCTAGGCTTGGTGGTCTCTGAGGTCTGTGCAGAGTTTGAGTTGAGCAAAATGTTTCTGCAAGAACACAGGCATAACTCCTGTAATTACTGTGCAGAAAGTCTGGAAATGCTTTCCCACGTTGCTCAGAAAAGAACTTGGCTTGATTGTTTGCCTGCATCCAGAATTTAAGTGCCAGAAATTGAGGAACAAAGTAACACAGGATTGTGTGATGCAGATTTCAGACCTGGGCTAGGCTTTTGCCTGATACTTAGGTGCTTGATTATGTATTAATCACTTGGGTTAATTGCCATGTAATACCGTTCTGAGGCCTTTAAGCTCTCATCAAGGACGAGGATCTGAATCAAGTGCTGTAACTGGAAAAGGTGAACTAAAAGCTTTTTTTTTTCTTTTCCAAGCTTTGAAAATTCACTTTCAGCAAAGGTGAAAGTTGCCAAACCACAGGTCTTGTGCTTGTGTTCTATTCCGAGATGATTACAGCATTCCCACCAAGGCACTTACTTCTGAAGCCCGACTGAAAAGCTTGAAATGAGTGAACACTTCACGGTTAATTGTACTGTAGTTAAAGGAGAGGGAAAGAAAGTCCACACTTAGATAAATTCTGCAGAAGACATTGCCACAAAGGCACTAAATTTAATTACAGGGATAATGATACATTGCCTACAGCAGGAGAGGAAAAAGTACTTTCTTGTCTAATGGTCTAAATCTGTCTTTCTCTGCCTTGGCTCAGAGCCAATCACTTGTCCTGGAATATATCTGAATAAACAGCTTTTATTTTTTATTTTTTTCTTCTTCCTTATAATCCTGTTTGGGTTATAAATTCGAGTGTGAAGACTCATTTAGCATTTGGAAGTGTAGTCTGCCAGACTACAAGAAAGGGTCTCCTTGCAGAAATCAATTTGAGAATGCTTCCTTTTCCAGAGAGCTGTTAAAGTCATGGCCCTGCCCATTCTGTGGGGACGAGCCCCCTCTCTGCTGGTAAGTTCTGCAGGAAGACTGGGGATCACTTTCTGTCCTTTATCTTTCACGTTGATGGAGAAGTGAAGTTGCTGCTTTCCTTTGTTTTGCTAAAACCGCTGAGTTACTGATGTTGTGAGGATGACCTTGCTGATTTTCTTCAGGGAAGGTGACATTTTCCTCGTTGAATTGTGACCGGGACACCAGTGGCAGCTTTAGGATGAGCACGTTATTGAAAAAGAGCAGCACAACGGAGCCAACCATGGCCTTGGGAGGTGTTTTTTCAGGAGGCTCTGTAGCTGCGTGCCAGGCGAGCTGTGTGGCTGAGCTGTGCGGTCTGACATATCTCTTCGTGTTATTTGCTCACAGATAAGGTGGCCAATCTTGTTCCTTTCTCTTTTGCAGTTCACTGGCCCCAGACTGATGACATTTAGATGAAGCTTGTAACTAAATTCTATCTGCTTCTCTCTGGCAGGGAGAAGATAACCTAGCTTCTTTCCCAGTCCCTCTTTTGTGATCTCTGATCCCTTTCATCTTATTTCCAGGCTGCTCTATATTTTAGTAACCTTACTTTTGATTTATGTTCTGACTAGTGTCCTGCTGCTTTTATGTACCTCCTACAGTAGTCCAAAGTCTGCAGCATCAGGGTTGGTGCACTCCTGTGCATGGCTGGTCCGTGCTTCCTGTGCTGCATTCGCGTGGGGAAGAATTATTTCTGATTTCCTTTTGTACCTGCAGGTTGTTATTAGCCACAGTTGTAGTCCTTGTTGTGCAGTTCATGTCTGTACAACTGCTTGAAGCCAAGGAATGCTCTGTCAGAGTATTCCTGCTGCAGCTCCCCTCTCCTCACATCCTCAAATGAAGTAGCTCATGGCATGATGTTCTTCTTCCAGGTGCAAGGAGAGTCAGTTGGGAAGTGCTCTGGCAGTGGATTTATGCAAGAGCTGCATGAAGTAGAGCAGAGAGGTGCAGATGGATGATATGTGAAGGAGACAGACATCTGAAGAACATGGGAGTGCTAACTTGGCGTATTCTGAGCAAATGTGAGGTACCCTCCCTGAAGGCAGGACTGTGTGGCTGTGCTGCCTGCAGCACTGAGCTGTCAGGTTTGGGGAGCAGAGGTCGAGATGCTAATGAGCTGTTCCAAATCCAGGGTCTGTAGTGATGAACTAATTGTCAAATGAACCACTCATGTTCTCCTATTCCCAAACTGTTTGGAATTAGAAATATCAGTATGCAGAGGCTAGCATGACTACTTTTTTTTTTGTTTGTAGCCTGCAGATAAAAAGTGACAGAAGAAGTCTACATAAGCTCTGTGGCAACGGGAACCATAGAATCATAGAATGGTTGGGTTGGAAGGGACCATCCTGCCACAACCCCTGCTGTGGGCTAGTTGCCCCCATGCCGCCCAGGACCCCATCCAGCCTGGCCTTGGGCATCTCCAGGAATGGAGTACCCACAGCTTCTACAGTTGGCCTTCTGGGCTGCAAATGTGCACTGCTGGCTCACATCCATCATTCTGTCCACCAGGACCCCTATGTCCTTCTCTGCAGGGCTGCTCTGAAGTTCTTCTCCCAGTCTGCACACACATCTGGGTTTGCCCATCCCAAATGCAACCTTTTACACTTGGCCTTGTGGAACCTTGTTAAATTTCCTTGGGCCCACGTGGAACTGAGTAGTCTCATTAAATAGCAGGAATGATTTCTCTGCACTTCCTCTGACTGTCACTGGGAAGGGGACACTCGTGAGGCCAGGGTGTCAGCACTGTGGGGCTGCCAGAAGAGCCCAGTCACTGGGGCTGGGCTTCAGGAGCAGATCTGTTGGAGGCTCGATGTGAAGAGAAAAGGGCTTTTAGCTCCAGGTTATGGAAAGTATGCACGAAGATATGTGCATGCATCTGTTAAATATGACTTGGTTATGACTTAAATGTAACACAAGATCAGACAAACCTGGGCTTGGTTCACCCTTGCTTACATAAGCAAAATGGAAATAGACTTACTGCCTTTTCAGACACATCCAAAGCTGAGTTTCGAGAGGAGTCCAGCTTCTTCAGTATGGCAGGATTCAATGCCAGCTTTGTTGCATCTTCCTGTGTCAATGGGGAAGCACTGGGAAGCCAAGTTTTTAGGATAAAGAGGAAGCTGTTGGTCTGCTTGGGCACAGAGGTGTGGGACCCACACTGTCATTGCTTTCTCCTGCCTCTTGCATGCATGTGGCTTTGACATCTTTATCTGCTTTACCAGCTGGAGGAAGTGGCTGTAGGGAAATTGCCTCACTTTGATTTCCCCTGAGCCTGAAAGTGGGGCTTCATTTCCTAAACCAGGAGAGAGCTGGAGCTGCGTGCAGTGAGCTGAGCAGCACTCCACAGTGATTTCCTTCAGGTTCCTGATGGACAAAGCCTCTGGGTCTAGAGAACAGCTGTCAGCAGCTGGAAAGAGGAGCGCTGCTGGGGTACTCCAGGGCAGCTTAGCAACAAAAACATGGAGAAAGAGATGGAGAGCTGCAAAGCGGTGCAATTAAGGGAAACCACAGTAAATGTGGAGACTGAAAAAGGAAAAGGAGTAAGAGAATGACAGCATAATGGGGGAGTGGGTTGCCAGAGGAGAGAAATGCATAAAATCTGCAGACAAGAGAGGCTTTCAGCAGGCAGCGTGCATATGTATGCGAACAGGGCTGCTGCTGCCTCTGGGGCTGGGGGCCAAGCTGTGGGGTCTGTGAGGTGCTGGGAGCTGGGATCCTGCACGCTGAGCCCTGCAGGGCGTTATTTATAGCAGCAGGAAAAGTTTGCTCAAGCTGTCATTTGTGTGAGCTGCAGTCTAGCTCGCTCTCTCCCTCCCTCTCTTGCTTTCTTCAGATTTTCACTGTAATTAGCACGCTTTACATGAGCCAGGTCAGGGCTGGCAGCTTTCTTTAGAAGTCTGTGTTCTCCAGGCAGGAATAAGGAAATATTTTTTTCTTCTGGGAATACTTAACCCGATCCTTTGTTTTATTTCAAGGATTGTTCTCACTCGCTGAGATGGTGGCCATGTGGAGGGAGGAGCAGAAGCACAGATCCCCTCTGAAGTCTCAGCGACAGAAGCCTGTGTCTGAAAATGCAGTCAGGCTTTCAAGGTTCCCTTTGAGCTTTGATGCAATAGAAAAATCTTCTAGGGATTCTCATCTGTACTGATAGGGGCTGGTTGGGGATGAGAACAGCCTGTTAGTCAGTGTAAAGCTGTTCTGCTGTCACTTACCTCGAAAGCCTATTTCCTTTAGCATCTGAAAAGCTTCCTGTTGAGCATGCCCAGCGATGGACTGAGATCAGCAGAGGGTCAGTATTTGAACATGGACAGTCAGTAGCTGTGTTTCAGCGTACCCGTGAAGTGATACGGATGGCTACTATTATCCAAGGGAAGGAGACTTACAAGCTGAAATTCACGGTGCTGGTATGGGATTTTAGGAAACACGATGTATTTCTGCTCTGCGGGATGTACATTAAAGGTAGTCGGTGCTGTGCTGAGCCTTGTGTTGGTAACAATGCTCAGCAGCACAGATAACGTCTTGCCAGAGAGAGCTTGCTTATTTGGTGCTTGATCTTTGGTCTGTGAATGTCCCGGGGTGAGCATTCAAAGGAAACTGGATCTGTTCGCGATACGGGCACGTGGCCTGGCTTGGCACCAAGGGGAGCCTGCCTCTGGTCCTCTGGGTGATTACATTTCATGGGATCCTGTTGGAGAAAATGGACTCAGGGTTTTGGTAGCTTTTGAAGTTATTTGTGTGAAGCCAGGGTTATATTGAGGTGGGGGAATGATGGCGATAGAGAGCTGGCATTTTATGCAGGACTTTTGTTGATTGCATTTGCAAGAATAACTGATGTGTCTGCTCACAATCTATCCCAAGTGTAGATTAATGCTCAGTGAAGGCTCTAAGAAATCCAGCATTGTGGGCAAGAAAGAGAAGAGATCAAACCGGTAAGGTTACAAGACATGCTGTGTGTGGGAAGAAGCTATCGGAAAGTGGGAACCTGGGAAGGATGAATCTTGGGACAGTTTGGGGCAGAGCAGGAGCCGTCAGACAAATGCATTTGCAATGAAATACAGAGAGGGTATTTTTCAAGGAACTTGCCATAGCACGTGAGATTTCTCCCTTCTTAAGATACTACTGCAGAATAATGGCTCCCTGGAATAGCTTGTTGGGGTCTGTTTCCTGGGAATTTCATCCAAGCTCTGGGATAAAAAGGATCGGGTGCCTTGAGAGACTGGTAGAAGGGAAGGACTTCTGGGATGGCGTGGTTTTGGAGTCACTCATGAAAGCACAGTGAGATAGGCTAACAGCTTTCCTGGGTCTGTTAGTGAGAGTAGAGGAAAAAGCCTCGGGAAGGGCAATGCGCTGAGAGTTGTAAGAAGCAAACTTTAGTGACGAATGACAGGGAGGAGCAGCGAGAGCTTAATTGTTTGAGTCACTTCCAACCATCAGAGGAGAGCTCCTAAGTTCACATCTCGCCCTGGGTGACTTAAGGACAGGATAGAACGCTCACACCTTTCGGATGCTCGGCAGCCATTCCCTTGCTCAGGGGCCTGGTGCTGCCCTGCTGCTTTTGGGGAGGGGAGCAGGGAGTGATGCTGACCATGCAGTGTTTGAGTTTGGCACTGATCTTCCTTTCTCCCACTTCTTTCACTTTTCTCTCATATTGGCAGTGGTGGTCCATTCAGCTCCTGTAGAATGACTGGTGTCTTTCCCTGGAATGTGACTCATCCTCTAGGGAATTCCTGAAGCAATGAGTCAAGTTATTGGGAAAACTTTGCCCACTAGCGTGAAATAGGAAGCCAGAGAGCCTGTGGTATCGTAGAAAGGCAATCCTTTTCAGCGTGGCTGGAGTTGTCCTTCCTTGGGAAGCAAAGACAGTCACTTCAAGATGAGCTGCAGCAGGGAAACGTCACTGAATTTATTTGTTTTCACCTTGAAACATGCTGCTTCTGATTTTTTTCCTCCTGTTTTAGAAGGTGGCTGATCTGATAAGCATTCCAGATGAACGGAGGACAGCTGACAGATATGAATTTGTCAGGATTTTAGTGAAAAATAGCTTGCTTAAAGAAACAAGGCTGGCAGATAGGCATCACTCGATTGCACCTGATATATTCCTTTGCCATTCACCACTTCACCTTGCCCTGGCTGAATTAACCCAGCTCTGGTTGTTTTTCCAGTGTGCAAATTAATAGTTGTGTCCTTTGCAACCATGAATTAACAAATTCTGAATACAGCCATGGCAACAAATCCCAAAGAACTTCAGTTCCCAATGTGGGTTGGCTCCAGGAAAAATTATCTATTGTAACTTATACGCAAGCATGGTTTGGCCATGGTTGTGCTTGCCTTGTCTGCAGATACCAGATTTGGGGTGCCTGGCTGTTCAGCAGACCTGTGTTGGCTCTTCTTAGCACTAACTTCCAGCATCCTTTTTCTTCTCCATTGAAGCTAAGCTTTTCTCGTCACTGGTTGCTTGCTATTAAACATTAGTAGGCTTTATTACTCTGTAGAACAGCGAGTTCTATTTGAAATACAAAATTAGTTTCACTTTTTAATACTACTTTTTTTTTCTTTCCCCCTAGCAACTTGGTCATTATTTTTGCTCAAGCTTGGAATCGTCAGAAAGCTCAGATTGTGGGCTTTGCTAGCACAAAATGTAGGTGGTTGCAGATATGTCGCCATTGATACACCGATTGGGTGTTGTTTTTAACTCAATTAATGTCAGCAGGCTCGGATCGTGCTCCTTCTCCACTCCTAGGCTTTCAGTGGAGTGCCTCATTTGTAGGTAAGGCTGTCTGTTGACTTCTGCCATTTCTTGACCAGTTGTGAAGACTTAATTTTCTGACAGGTCTGAAGTTTGGAGATAAACTGTGCTCCTACTGATGTGAAAGGGAAGAGCCTTGGTGGTCCTGGGGCCATAGGGTGAGGTTGTTTTTGCCTTATCCTCCCTTAAGGGAGTGTGGGGGCTGTGGTCCCAAGGATGGGCTCTGAACCAACACCAGAGGACTGGAGGATGCGTCTTCCCAAGCAGAGGATTTCTTTGCTTTATCTTGAATTTGATGGATCCCTCATCCTGCTTTTAACTGCTGGTTGTAAAGCTGTGAACAATACTGTGAAAAGTAGTGCTTTGGTAGCGTTTAAACTGAAAATGGGGAGAGTTGAGAGAATTCTTTGTTTCTACAGAAAAGCAACCACACAGTGGGCAAGAAAACACCAAGTACTTGTGTTGGTTGTTCCACTGTCTCTGTATCTGTGTCTCAGTAAAAGTAAATCATTCAGAATATGTGTTCAGGTTGGCCAAGAGTAGCTTTGTTCCTCAAGGCAGGCTAATGGGGAGAGTTCTACCTGGTTTTACCCTTGCATTACTCCAGGGTTGTGTGTGGCTCCATGGAAAGGAGGTGGATGGATGCTGCCATTTTGCAGTCAGTTGTTGTCATAGGATCACTCAGGTTGGAAAAGGTCTCTAAGATCATCAAGTCCAACCCATCCCCACTGTGCCCACTGACCACGTCCCTCAGTGCCACATCTCCACGTTCCTTGAACACCTCCAGGGATGGTGACTCCACCCCCCCCGTGCCAATGCAATCTGCAGCCAATCTCCATGGCCCAGTTTGAGGGCCTCTTGTTCACATGCTTGAAAACTTGAGCCTTCGTCTGGTGGTATTTCAGTATTGTGGACCACACACCCTTTGTGGTGTGCTGTGTGTGAAATCATCCTACAGGAAAATGACCATTCTGAAGCACATCACAATTGTGATAACAAATCCTCTGCTCCAGTAGGAAGATTGATCTCCTCATGAGAAAAGAGGGACCGTTTCTTAAATGAAACAGAACAACCCTCTGATACGAAGCTTTTGAAATTCCAAGGTGTAAATTGGCAGGCTGTGAGGCTGAAGATGGTGCAGGACTGCTGAGAGCAATTTCTACCTGAGCAAAATGCGTCTGGAGTAAGAGACTACAAGGGATGGTGTAAACAAGGAACACGTGCAGCTGGGGAAACATCCCAGTGCTTTTGCTGCCTGAGGAAAGGGGCTCTGAAGAAACATTAGGGATGAAAAAGCCACCGCGTTGGGCCGGATGGCTGCTCTGTTCTTGTGTCTATCAAAATACTGCGAGCAACACCACTGCATTTCCAAGGGTGACGTCATGCCAGCATTTGTGATGTAAAGTGGTGGGATGTGCAGGTGAGTGCTTGTCCCATGGATGGATCTCAGGGATGATCTTACACATTTTGAGTCTTTGTGTCCTGCACTAAGCTAATGGTGTCAGTTCTGTACCAGTGACATTGTCACTGTAGTGTGGTGGCCCTGTGGTGAGGGAGCTGCGTCTGAAGTGTGCCAAGCCCCAGGAGGATCTCTGAACCTGTCCTTTCTCAGACTTCATGGCTCAGTCTCCTGGCTCTGGCACTGCTTCTCACTTTATTTCCTTCTCCTTGGAAAACAGAGTACAAGGGAGAGTCAAGATCTGCCTCTGCTTGGTAGCTCTCGTCCTCCTTTGGTGTGCCATGTAGTTTGCCTTCCTGTTCCAACAGGAGCCTCCCTTCTACCTTATTGTAAGATGCTCTGAGATCTTCCCGTCCAGGGAAGGCACTTGCTGAAGGTGCAGATGTTTTTTTCTTTCAGCTGTCCGTGGCTTATTCCTGCTGTTCTTTGCTAATGGTTGTTAGGGGTAAGTTGTGCAGGGGAGTCATATGGCAACAGATGTTGTTCGTACTGTATGCTGAGTCCTGCAGGAGGTGCTGGAGGAGAGGTACGCTCACATGTGTGCAGACAGCCAAGCAAACACCTTCTGGCCAACTTGGAAACACTTTGCAAGGATGAAACCACATTGCCCACTTCTCCCAGCAAGCAAAGAACAATTCCCAGATTGTGAGAATCCAAGCTCAGGAACCGGAAGAGCTCAAGAGCTTCCTTAAGGCCTTTAGAAAGAGCTGGCCAAGGACCAGTAAAATTTGTTCCAAGTTCTGATTGATGCTTGTTTGCCATCAAGTACAGTAAGTGCTTATGGAAAGGCATGCTCAGTGGGAACAAGAGGCTTCTGCAAGCTGCAGGGGTGATGACCCAGGCCTGTGTTGCTATGGGGTGTGCTTGTGAGCTTCAGGTTGGGGTGAGCTGCTGGGGCTGGAGGTGCAGTCCTGAGTGGTGGCATTCCGGGTGATGTGCCCAGTGGCATCTCATCCAGTGCTGCGGAGGATCCGCTTTTGACACGAGTTGGCCTCACGTCCTCTGCTTTGCAGGACTAGCAAGTGACCCATGGGAGGCTGAGCAGCACCAGGAGGACAGTGTGGGGCGCTGGAGGTGGGGATGCAGCACTGCGCATCCAGAGGGCTCGCAGGAAGCCGGCGTGGGCATGGCTGTGCCTTGGGTGGCTGTGTGAGCCCGGAGCCAGCCCTGCTGGGGGTCGGTGTGGGTGGGCTCCTGCAGTACGAGATGTGCACACAGCCCTTTTCCTTTGGCTGCGTTCAGCTTGTTCTTGTGTACCTTCTTCTGAGGCGAATGTCAGACGTGATGGGATGTTGGATTAGGCTAAATCTCCGAGGTTTAGCTGGAATGTTGTCTCGCTGTAGCATTTTTTCTCCCTTGCTCTTTTCTCTAAGCCTTCCCCTACAGACAGCTAATTCTCCCCTTCCCCCACATCCTGTCGGACCCCAGAGCATGTCACAAGGAATTAGCGGCTGAAAAGGCCAGCGGAGGCTGCTCCTCTGGAACAGGCTCTCCTTTCTGAGCCCGGGCTGGCCCCTCTGTGTGCCCGCTTTGTGTCCCGGCCAGCTCCCCTCCCCCTGGCCATTCAGTGCATGCCAGAGCTGAGGCCGGGCCCCGGCACCTTCCCAGCACTGCTGCCCTGTGCCATCTTTCGGGGCCCAGGGGCTTCCCGCAGAGCCAGAGATGTGCCACGGGAGGAGATGAGCCTTCCCTCCCATCTCCGTGCCACTGGCGGTGTCGCCCGCTTTCGCTCCAGCTCCTTCCCACAATTCACATACAATCTCCTTAGAATAGAGATGATGTCACTTCCTTCCAGAGGGTGCCGGGGGTGCGGAACGGGGAGTCACGACCCCTGGCTTGGTGGCTCTCACAGGATAAATGAGGTGGCTGCCCAGGAGGGAGGGAGCAGTTGCTCCGAGGACGATGCCCAGCTCTGTGTGCAGGCAGGCACTGTGCCGTGCTCCCCTTTGCTGGCTGGGTTTTTCAGTGACTGCAAGAAGAATTTGCTGTTCCCTCCTTCGCTCGTGATGCCCGTCTCTGTGGATCTGCACTTTTCCTGCTACATCCTCATGGGAGAGAAGAATACCAAACGGCTGGACCTCAGGTCATGTAAGATTTCTGCTTCCATCCGTCTCACTCTGAGCTGAGAGCCGGGGCTCTGGGCTCCTTGCATGCAGGGCTTGTGCCTGTGTGCATTTCCCCCCCCTCAATCTCAGCACTGGGGCTCCTCACGTCAGGGTGTAGATTTCAAGGTCTGGGGAATTTTTCACCCTTTGGAGCAATTTTGGGAGCGCCACAAGGGATTCTTGGTGTTACAAAAGTAGGGTCATTGGTCTCAGGGCTGGCTGCACTCTAGCCTTGCACTTTTCTTTCTCATCTCCCTGCTAGAGTCTGATCTTCATCTTCTGGAAATGTAACTCTTGAGTTTATACGCAGGAGGGAGAGTGACTTTTTACGTGGGCATGTAGTGATAGGACAAGGATAAATGTTCTTTTAGTTAGAAGAAGGGACATTTAGGTTGGATTTGAAGAGGAAATTCTTCACCCAGACAATGTTGAGACCCTAACACAGGATGCCCAGAAAAGTTGTGTGCGTCCCATCTCTGGAGGTACTCAAGGCCAGGCTGGATGGTGCCCTGGGCGGCCTGATCTGGTGGGGGGCAACCAGCCCACAGCAGGGGTTGGGGATGGGTGAACTTTGAGGTCTCTTCCAGCCCTATCATTCTGTGGTTCTATGATCTTTAAGGTCTCTTCCAGCCCAACCCATTCTATGGTTCTTTGATCTTCAATGTCCTTTCCAACCCAACCATTCCATGGTTCTGTGATCTTTAAGGACCCTTCCAACCCAACCATTCCATGGTTCTGTGATCTTTAAGGTCCTTTCCAACCCAACTGTTATATGGTTCTCTGATCTGTTGCCCTGGAATGAAGCCAGAGTTCTCACAGTGACACCACTGTAGTTTTTCTGTTGTTTAATTTCGTAGGCTTTACAATCTCAGGCTTTCTGTCTTCTTTCTGTTCAAATGGGTGGCAAAGCTTCAGACCTCAGTGTTTAGTTTTTGCATAGGCAGTCTTTGGAAATGAATCGTGACTCCTTGCAGTGCATGGGCTGCCCAGTAAGCACGCAGTGATGAGTGGCAGCCCTGTGCCCATCCCTTGGTGTGGCAGGGTTGTTGGTGACAAGGCTGGGAATCTCCAGATGGACAGAGGAATGAGCAGTTCGAAGGCAGAACTGCAACATACCGAGTGCTCTGATTATTTTGTGCTAAGGAAATGCTAGGAAATGTTTTTGGGTGGTCAGCACAGCAGGTAAGGGAGGGTTACTAGGTGTGACTGGTGAATGATTTGGTCGGGTGGGTAAGCTTCCATAACTGTAGCACTTGGTGCTGTGACAGACAGGGCTCCATCACAAACCCAGCGTCTGTGTTACTTTGAAGGTTCAAACTACTTAAGTGTGATCTTGTGATTTGTCCTGGTTTTCACACCTAGAGATGTGTGCAAGTTGATGGTGTGGTTTGTGAGGCATGGCAGATGATCAGTGGTGGCTGTGGGCAGACCGGCCGTAGATAAGATAAAGGAAATGAGGGAGAGGTTGACAAAACCTCCCAGCCTGCAGGTCAGGGTTGAAATGTGTTGTGCCAGAAGTGCAGCGGGGAGATAGGGTGCGCTGCAGGGATGCACAGAGCTGGTCTGACCCCAGGTACTTGGGCTGGAGCAGATTGGAGCGTGCACAGCAGCTCTGAAACAGTGTGGGAAAGCTGTGCTGGAGGAGGTGGCTGGGTAGCCCTGCAGAGTCTTGTGACTTCTATCACTGCTGTTTCTTTTTTTAAAGAGCGTTTGTGTAGCTTTAGAAACAGGAGCACAAACAAAACGTGGGGAGGAACAGCCAGCCCCTCAATCTTCAACCTTTTTTCATTGTTATTGCCTGTCAGGGGCCAGTGTGAGCACAAAGGAGATGTGGAGCTGGCAGGATTCTTCTGTGCGACTTGTGGCTGAGTGAGAGATCACCTAGGAGTTTGCTCCCTGGGCTGTAAGTGCTTTCTGCTGGGAGCCAGTCAATAGCTTCCCCAAATGCTGCTGCTAACTGCTAATGGGGATTTGGCTTGCCAAGCCTCGTGAGTGCTGCCAAGTGCTGGACAAGGGAAGGAGATGGCAGCAGGCACGCCTTTGGAAGGATGTGGTAATAGGACCTCTTTGGGGACTGAGACCGGTGTAACCTGTCCAAAGCAGCTGACCTCTTACTGACACGTGGCCCTAACAGGGTTCCTATTAATCTGGAGAAGTGGAGCTGAGTGGGTGGCAGTTATGTGCGGTGAGTTACACACCTGCTTCACCCAACACTTGTCACTCTTCAAACAGCACCTTCCTCTCCTGCACTCCCCTATTTGAGCGTGCCATGCCTCCTAGTGCTGGATGGAGGAAGCTCTGCCATCTTGAGTGTCAAGTAGGTTAGCATGGATGTGACCTGTGGCTATGGGGGCTCTGTAGCGGGGGTGAGGAAGGTCAACAGCGTCTTTGCTTCTTTTCTCTTCTAGGAGGTGAGCATCGTGCCTGCTGAACTCTCTCAGACCCACTAGCCATGCCAGGGATTGTTGTGTTCCGCCGTCGCTGGTCTGTGGGCAGCGATGACCTCGTTTTGCCAGCAGTCTTCCTCTTCCTCCTGCATACCACCTGGTAAGTGAGAACGGCAGGGTGATGGTTTGAATTCCACCATGAATTTCGTGCTGATTCTGCTTCTTGCAGCTGTAATTTTTGTGCTTACATACGCGGCTAAAAGGCTTGTATGGGGCACTTTTGTCAGCCACCGGCATATTTCCAGCTTCTGGTTGTTTGCATAAGTGCTATTCTAAGCTCAGTTTTCAAAGAGGAAGCCTGACCAGATCTTCTTGTATCCTCCTGTGCTATGCAGGATTGGAGTTTGGACTGTGTTACTGTACAGGGCTCAAGAAAAACAGTTGAAGTAGCAGATGCTGGGCATCCTGATCTAGTAGGTGGCAACCAACCCACGGTAGAGGGGTTGAGACTGGGTGGGCTACAAGATCCCTTCTAAACCAAGCTTCTACACCGCAGTCCCTTCTAAACCCCCGTGATTGTATGATCCCATGGGATATGTGACTTGGCATCTCTGTGCGTGGCAGGTTTGTGATCCTCTCCGTGGTGCTCTTTGGGCTGGTGTACAACCCCAATGAGACCTGCTCGCTGAACCTGGTGGACCACGGCAGAGGCTACCTGGGCATCCTGCTCAGCTGTATGATCGCAGAGATGGCAATCATCTGGCTCAGCATGCGAGGCAGCATCCTGTACACCGAGCCCCGAGACTCCATGCAGTATGTGCTCTATGTCAGACTGGGTAAGATGCAGCGGCCTGAGGCCTCCTAATGACTCAGCCTCCACACTGCCATCTGCTAGCACAGAAGACTTCTCTCCCCACACCCTGACAAACACAGCTTCTCAAAGACATCCAGATGGCCACTTGTATGTGATATGCATCTGAATACATCACATATACTGCACCCTGTCATTGCTGTAAGACTCTCATGCATCACCCCAAATATCTTTCTAGCAAACCTTTAACTTGTCATCCTCGTTGTGATGCAGGTACATCCTTTTCATCTAACAAAATATGCTCTCCTTCTGTCTTGCTGCTCAGATTTGCCACAGTGAGATGCACCTACACCTCTCTCCCACTCTTTTTTTTTTTTTCCACAAGTTTTCCTGTGGTACAGGCACATGCCTTTGTAAATCATGGCTGTTCTCACCCTGAGGCCACGTGTGTGTCTTTGCCTGACATACATATACTTAAATCTGCATCCGCTTACCTTGAAGCATGTTTGACCTTTTGACTCACACGTAATGCATCTCTCCATCCTGCAACGTGTGTTCTGATACTCTGCCTCCAGGCACTGGGAGGTAAATAGGTTTGCCACCTGCTCGCTGGTTGCATCTTCTCTCTGAGAGTGCATATGTCTTTTTTTTCCTAAAAACATTTCCTGTTTTTCTCACCCACCAAAAACTAGGTTGGAAAAGAGACTGTTTCTCAGTCCATCAATCAGGGATTCCATTTTAGCTTGTCTTCCCTCCCCTGGTCCATTCTCTTCCAGATACAGAAACTTGATCAGATTTTTCTGTGCTGGGTGAAGACTTTAAGAGTCTTTTGGAGAAAGAGAATCAAGCCCATTCCATCACAGCCTATCAAAGTTCTTCATTTTTTGTTTTCGCTGGATTGCTTTCATGCAGAATTTGCTAAAAGATGGGTAACTTTGCTTGAAAGCTCTATCTGGGAGACATTTCCGCCTTGGAGTGCTAAGAGCAAATCATTAACATGAGTAGCAAACAAGTCTTTCTCTCCAGTTTCCCAGGCACAATGTGATCTCCCTGAGGAAGCATGTAGAGCCTGGCAGCTTCAGTAACACTGTTAAAAACAGACTAAATGAGGCAGGGGAGGTAGAGAGAGTCCAAGGAATCATCCTGTTTTCTTCCCTGTGTTTAAGATTTGTATTTAAACTGTAACTTGGGTCTTGTACATGCTTTTTCATGCTGTTGGTTTGTTTTTTTTTCACTCTTAATGGCTCTGGTGACTGAATTAGGGGTGTGACCTTTTTGTGGGCAAGGTCCGTGTGATAGCCTGATTTCAACAGAGCACGTTTAGTGCTGATGAATCTAAGGATATAGTTGCAATAGTAGCCCACAAAGGTCTTCTCGAATGGTATTGCTGCTCCTGTTTCACAGCTGGTAGTCTCAGAGGGGAGGTTAGCTAAGGTAGGCAAAGCCTAGTGCGGCTCAGCTTCAGAACACTCGAGGAGCTGAGCCCAGCCCTGGTTTCTTTCTCACTGGGTGGCTGTGTGGGTTCAGTCCCAGCTCCACCAAAGGCTTTCTGGGTGCTACATGCAGGGTGTTTACCCTCTGCCTCGTTCCCCATCTGTACTGTGGGGTCGTACTGCATTGAGAAAGTGAGGACTGGGCACTTCAGAGCAGTGTTTCCCAACTTTTTTCTTGAGCCACAGTCAGCTCTGATTTCTTGCTTTCTACCAGGGTAACTTGCAGAACTGAGGAGCCAGTAAATGCTTCCTTAAGGGCTACGTGTTGGGAATTATTGCTGCAAAAGCTGCAAAGGTCAGAGGTGATGGAAACATTTGTTAAGTGTAGTAAGTAGAAGTAATCCTGGGTACACATTGCTATTTATTTCATGTCTTTGAATCAGGCCAGCTTTACTGTTAGATGGTGATTCTCTTTACCTAAGGGAGTCTTTGCACTGTCATGGAGAAAGGGAAGCTATTTGATTGACTTCTCTAATGCAGCCAAGAGCACTTCTAGCTCTATGTATGTGGCCCATCTGTCACTTAGGAGTAGTTATTGTTAAGGAGACATTTTGGGTTCATTTTCTTGAGTACGGTCCCAGCCTTGCAGTCTTCTATTCTGCAGCTGTCCTACTAAAGAACTTGTCTTTGGGATTCCTTGCAAGAAGATGGGGAAGGGCAGTCATTGATCCTTAGGGAGATGCTGTTACTATTCATTGTGTTCCTTTTGTTTCAGCTATCTTGGTGATTGAGTTTGTGTATGCTATTGTGGGCATCATTTGGCTAACGCAGTACTACACTTCCTGCAATGATATCACCGCAAAGAGTGTCACTTTGGGTATGTATTTGGAATGTGTATGCACAGGCATCCTCTTGCCTTGGAGAGCTAATTCACTCATGCATGTGGGGATTGACTGTTGGTAGTGAATTGTAGCTGTAAATGCTGTGCTTGTTTCCCTCGAGAATCCAGCGCTCAGAACAGTTGTTCTATTCATTTGCTTGTGCTGCCTGCACTGAGGCAAGAATCCCTGTTCCCATGGAGGGGTCTGGCATGGGGAGTCTGAAAGCCCTGGTTCTCCTTCTTCTGTTCAGAATGGCTTTCCTGTTTTGCTCGAATTCCTTTTCAAACCCAAGCATTCTCCTGGGGGGAGTGATGGGAATGCTGCAGTCCACCAGGTCCTCGGTGAGTCTTTAATGGTCTCCTGCACAAGCAGCCTCTTAAACCGGCTGCAAAACCGATCTGTGGTCAGAAGCCTTTGCAGTAGATTTCTTAGTGCTGCAGCTGGCTGCGGGAATATTTGGGTTAGCTTCTTCTGTCTGCCCCGTGGCAACAGAGAGGCGTGTGTGATGCGCGCGGAGAAGAGCAGGAAACAGCACTGCCAAGACCTGAGGGCAGAGCACGTGACGTATTCCCTTTCTTTGTAGGAATGGTGGTGTGCAACTGGGTTGTCATCCTGAGTGTCTGCATCACTGTCCTGTGCGTCTTCGACCCGACAGGCCGGACCTTTGTCAAACTGCGTGCCACGAAGCGGAGACAGCGCAACCTAAGGACCTACAACCTGCGGTAAAGCACTTCTGGAAGGGCACCCAGCTTCCTGTGGTTCTTGGCATTCTCCCTGCCTCGCTTCAGGGAGCATTCTCTTGCAGGTGTTGCTTCCTTTCGGTGAGGGTGATTCTGAAGGAAGGCAGCTCAGACTGTCAGGTGCTTTGTGTGGGCATCTGAATTTAAAGGAGGCAAAGCAATGCAGCGCCTGGCTGGATTGTGCGTTACTCACTGGCTTCCTCAGTCCTTCCTAGCCCCTTGAGCCACAGTGCTAATCACAGCAGCCTGTTTGTCCATCCTATTAGCACCGTGTTTTACCTGCTAACAGGGAGGCAGTGTTTAAATTTTGCTTATGTCGAGGCACCTTTGTCCAAAGCCTCTTTCTTCTGTTGTGTTTATCTGCAAAATATGACCTTTTGGCCTGAGATTTCTTAAATTTGGTGCTGGCCAAGAAACAGTTTCTTTTGTGTTGGCAGCTAGATGTTTTAATTAAGAATTGATTGCATCTTTCAGCTAACCAGATGGGGATGTGAAAGCTTTTTTTCACCAAGCAAGGCATTTTCCAGAAGCTTTTTCCTGTAGTGGGAAAGCACAAGCAGGCTTTGTTTTCTTGTGCAGTTTTGACATATGTAACCATCAGTGAGGAATGTAACTCTGTAGGACAGAGGGCATTAGGTTTTGAGTGCTAAAAAATAAGGCTTTTAAAAAATATCATAGAATCATAGAATGGCCCGGATTGAAAAGGACCACAATGCTCATCCAGTTCCAACCCCCTGCTGTGTGCAGGGTCGCCAACCAGCAGACCAGGCTGCCCAGAGCCACATCCAGCCTGGCCTTGAACGCCTCCAGAGGTGGGGCATCCACGACCTCCTTGGGCAACCTGTTCCAGCGTGTCACCACCCTCTGGGTGAAAAGATCCTGCAAATTTTGCATTTCTCATTGCAAACTTATATTTGAGGGGTGTTTCAGATATATGCTCTTTCCATGTCTTGAAATGGAATCCTTCAGACCCCCCTTTTTGGGGAGGGAGGAAAAGTGTCCAGATGCCTGTTTTTCATTGCAGAATAGAAGAAGCTTTCCTTTGCCTTTCTAGTATGTTGCTAACTCAAACCTTGAATATCCAGAATTAGTGCCCTGTAAGCCTAATGGCTGCAATTGCTGTATTACGATGAAGACCTTCCCAAGCAGATGCTGATGAAAAGCCTGGAAGATGCTGTGACTGTGGTATCCCATAATAAATCAAAGCCGTTTGGCTTAATCCACTTCTTTTCTTTTTGAGGGGAGGCTGTGCCACAGGTTGTAAAGTTCTTTTTGCTAGGGAGCTTAAAGTAAGACGCAACAAAACGCCAAAAATGATCTCCCCCTGGAGTTTTGAGTTCCCAGACAATTGAGTGAAGGTATTTGTCCCCTGGGCCATGGCCAGGTTTTTCTCTCCAGGCCTGTAATGTTTTCAGAGAGCTTTTTCCTGCTGCTTGCAGATTTCTGCTGTAAGAAGGGAGTGTTAACAGATGCTAACAAGCAAAATGCTGTGGGCTGTAACGTGGAAGGGAAACGTAAAATAATCCTATGTGGTTGCTACTAAACTTATTGCTTCCAAAGATATAGTTTGAAATTAGCCACTGCTTGAAGCAGTCCTTCCCAGAGAGTTTTGAAATCCTCTGCTTGCTTCTGGATTATGATTCTGCAAGATGCTGAGGGCCAGTTGTTCCTATTGCATCCCTTGGTCTGCAGTGATACGAGCCTGCTGAGGTATAGCATTAATTTGGCATTTGTATCACCTTAATCTGAGCTGTATTTCCTGTCTCAACTCATGAAAGAACTCAATTTGGTTGTCACATTTGGGAGATGTGAACCTTCAGCTTCCTTCTTGTGGTCTCTGCTGTAGCTATTGGACTGTGGTTTTCTTTTATCTGTGGCTTCTTGATGTGTGTGGGCTTTTATGTTCTTGCGGTATGAACAAAATAAATCAAACTGAAACAAATGGCTCAATTAATTGCGCTGAGACTTTGCTAAAAGATCTTGTTGTAGGGCTCATCCAAAACATGTGGAAGTTCAGTGTTTGGAAGAAGGAATTTGGGAGAAGTCAGAGTGAAAATAGCTCAGAGCACACTTGCTTGTCCAACCCCCGCAGTGAAGTTGTGAAGTTCTTTGCATTGCTGCACGAGCTTTCTGGCATTTGGTGGAGCAAACAGAGCACTGCCAGCTCTGTCTTAGGGCCCTCATATTCCTCTTCCACTTTTGGAATCTTCCCTGGAGGTTGTGGGTATTTGGTTTAAAACGCTCAGCCACGAGGTCCTGCAAAATCTCCTCTTTCTCTTGTAGGCAAATACTTGCTTACCAGCAGCTTTTTCTTCCAGGTGCAACCAACTCTCTATGCTTGGGCTCTTCGTGGCAGAAAAATAGAAGCTGTCTTTTTTTTGACTGAACTGCCATGTGTTATGTTGGTCTGTGTTTACTTGACAGTGACCCTGCATTACGAGAGCTGTGGACTTTATCCATATGCAGGTAGCATGGCTCTCTGAGGGGGGAAAAGAAAAAGTCAGCTAATTCCATAACACTGAGCCTGTCTTGATGTCAGGTTTGTTCTGCAGGAATGCTAGTTAAACTTAATGGACTGTCACCCTGAAAGTGTAGTAACTAGGGCGAGTTCACAATGGTAGAATGAACTCAGCTATAGCTTATTTTAAATAGGGTTGTCCAATTAGCTAATTTTGAAGCTGAAATTGAAATGTCATATAAACCAAATGTGGGTTGAGTGAAACCTTCTGTATTCGGGCTTTTTTTAACCTTTGCTAAATTGAAAGAGAACCTTCAGCTCGCTTTCCCACTTTTGGTTTCAAGTCATGCACCATACTCAAAGAACGGAAATTTTTTCCGTTCTGAAACTGCTACATATCATAAAAATATTTTTCCAAGTAAGCTATTTAGTGGAAAAAACAGCTCTTAGTGCTACTGCTCAGAGTCTTTTTTTTCTTGTAAACCTTGATTTCTTTTCTGCAGACACCGCCTGGAGGAAGGGCAGGCCAGCAGCTGGACGCGCCGCCTGAAGGTTTTTCTTTGCTGCACTCGGACAAAGGACTCTCAGTCGGTAGGTACCAAGGAACTCCTGGCAGAGAGCAAGCTCTGTGTGTGGCCAAGTGATACGTAGGACTCAGCAGAGCGGAGCAATTTGGGATTCCTGCTACCAAACCTGGACATGCCTCATTTTGCTGCGAGCGTTCTGAGATGCGGAGCCTCGAGGAGTCCAGTGAGCCCTGACAGCAGTGCTTGCAAGGGCTGACATTGACCTCCAAGAAGCAGCAAGCTGAGCCACCCCTCAGAATGAACAGACTTCATGTTTTGCTCTATGCTAGTTCCTTTTCCTTCCTTTCAGCCTGAGTAGGCCAGATGAAAGCCTGTATTTCTGCAGGAGCTTACCTAGGTATCCTATGCAGAAATAGAGTCATAGAATGGCCTGGGTTGAAAAAGACCACAGTGCTCATCCAGTTCCAACCCCCTGCTGTGTGCAGGGTCGCCAGCCACCAGACCAGGCTGCCCAGAGCCACATCCAGCCTGGCCTTGAATGCCTGCAGGGATGGGGCATCCACAACCTCCTTGGGCAACCTGTTCCAGTGTGTCACCACCCTCTGGAGAAGCTGATATTTCTCTTTAGGTGCAGTTGTAACATCGCTGGGGAGGACAATTGTCTCTTTCAAAACAGCCATTCTTAATCTTCTGCTTTGAAATATTATGGGCTGCTCTCTGAGACAGGTAATAGCACAAAACAGCGGTATTGCCAGTTAAAAGCTTGTCTCCAGAAGATGCTCTTTACTTTGCTATTACAGCAAACTGACTAATTTTAAGTGACGATACTAGTGGAAAAAAATACATTTTTCATCAATTTAAGTTTACCATTTAACAGCACTTTGTGTGATCAGCTTCAGTTTTCCTTTACGTAGTCAGTTTATCCTATTAGTTTGAGGCAGTCTTATGCCTGAGAAAGAGAGAGACTTTGAAAATGGAAAAGTATAAACATGCCAGAATCAGCAACAAGAATACTGCTGGGTACTGACAGGCCCTGTTTGGGATGCTAGCAGAGCCTGCTATTGAGTCTGTGGATTCAGCTGAAGATTGAAACTTTGAAGTTTTCATGTGCTACAGTTGGGATTGTTCCTTTGCAGAAACAGTGCAGGGTAAGGGGTTGATTTCACTTCCCAAAAGATAGCAGCCTGTTCATTCCTACTGAAAGCAGTGGGAGCAGGTTTTCACGTTCGAGTGATATTCAGCAGGAGTCCTAATAACCTGATAGAGGTGAACACTGAGGTGGAGGATTGTGCTGACAGCATTAATATTGAAGTTGCTCAGAATTATGAGTAATTGAGAACTCCTTAAGGACCAAGCAGAACCGGGGAGCTGTTATCAATGAGAGACGAAAGTCATAATAGTGAAGGCTGAAGCAGTGCATGCACATCTGAAGAAACAATTTAAATTACATGCATACACTGATAGGCTGTGAATTAGTTACAACCTCTCAGGAAAAGAGCTAGGAGTTATCAAGGACACCTCAATAAAGACATCAGTGCACAGCAGTGGCCAAAAAAAGCCCTCGGAAAAACATGGAAGGACGTAGAAAGTGACAGAAAACATCAAGGGACCGACCCGCATCAGTGATCTCCTCACTAAATATAGTTTGGTCTCCTAAAAGGTGCAGGAGAAAAAGGAGCATATTGGAGGGGCTATGAACTTGTATAGGAAGAGAAATGAGTCTGAGATTTGAACCTCAGAGGGAAAAAGTGCAGTGAGAGGAAAAGCTGTGTAAAAATAATGGAGAGTCAGGTGAAGGCTACCTGAACATGTGTTCATCACAGATGGCAGCCAGTATGAATTAGATGGAAAGGGCTTGTTGGTAAGCACGTGTCGTTGTCCTCGGGGTGCAGTTGTTGTCATAGCCCTTCTACAGAAATCCAGCCATGTGTTGTGGTGCTCCCAGCTGCGTGCTGGATGAAGTGCAGCCCCAAGCTGCTCTGGAGGCACAGCCCAGTCCTGCCAGCTTTCACAGACAGTCTTCTAGAGCTGCTTAGGAAAATCCGTCTGGAAAATGGCAACGAGACGAGCTGTGTGCCAGGGCAGCTCAAACAGCAGCATTTCTTTGGGGGCTACATTCTGCCCGTCAGCAGAAGCACCTTGGGGTGCCCTGGCTTTGTTTGCACCTGGCTGCTCCACCAGGTCACTCTGCCAGATCCCAGAGCCCTGAGAGGCATCGAGTGCCCTGATTCCCAATCAGCAGTATTCAGGAATGCTGTTCAGGAACAGCAGTATTGAGGAATGCAAAATATTTCACCTCGTGTCAAGATTTTTTTTTAAGCAGACTTCTCATTCCGCGGTGACTGTTGGTTTCTACTTCTTTTTCTAGCTCAGGATAAAAGCAGATACCAGAATCTTCTAATTCTTTGTGCTGTTGAATTTCCATTTTACATTCAGCTTGAGTGGTTTCCAGGCTCTTTTCTTTGAAGAAACAAGCTCTGACTTTGTGTGTCCTGGCATGACAGTGTGTGGAATGAATGCGTATGTAATGGATCAGAAGTGAACCCATCGCTGCCTCTCCCAGGCTTCATGGGGAAAAAAAATGTTCTAGCAGGGGATGATTGTCCTCTGGGCTGGAAAATAAAGTTCTGCAAAGTGAATGTGGCACCGGGGCAAGAATCTGTTCCTGTGAGTCTGGAGCAGTGTCTGCAGCTCTAAGTCTCCGCTGGCCCTGCCAGCCCCAGAGCCTCCAGGGCTTGTAGCAGAGCACTGCAGTCAATCCTGCAATGTCACATCAGGCCCACCGGCAGCAACTCTTCTTTCAGAACAAAGCATACACATTGAGCTTTTGTTCTGGGCTTCTACTGTGGACAGAGTATTAGGAGGTGGTAGCGTTGCTTTGGTTTAGCGTTGTTTGCCTTTTAAATTTGAGGCTATTTGCATTTCTTGCATGCTTGTAGGAAGGATTTATTGAGTCAGCACTTCGTGGACAGTGTGGTTGTAAAGTTGGAAAGGCTGATGGAAGTCCATTTGCTCTTCAGGTGCACAGCTGACATGGAAACCTGTGCAGTGAGCACCCGACACCCCATTCTTGAGGATGATGTAATTTGCTTTAGGCAAGCGAAAAATGATAAAAGGTAATCTTGCACTCCAGGAGTTTGTCAGAGAATAGAAGAATGTAGGTCATTTCCTGCAAGCCCGCTGAGGGAGAAGGGATTTGCTTTCTGATCTGCCAAAGAGATGGAGAGATTCTGCCCTGAAGACCAGCCCAAGTGAACAGCCCAGGCTATCTACAGATGGGACTGCAGTCGCACGGTGTTAGTGTTGAGTAAAGGTTGCTATGAAAATACAGCTAAAAATTCAGGATAAAGACTGATAGATCTCGGTAGGAAAAGCTAACGATGGCAGCACTCGAAATACCGACCATTTGTGTGCTGTAGCACTTGCTCAATCCCACTCTTTGTTGGTTCAGCCTCTGGGTCACCCCTGCCTTTGAGCTCTGTTCTGAGCAGTGGCCAGATGCGTTGTCTCACAGTCTAGCCATTTCTAGCTTCCCAAACCGTTCTCACTTCGGGTCCAGTGTAGTTGTTTTTTGGTGGTACGGAGCCAAAAGGAAAGTAACATTTCTCCTCAGAGTCTGTGTCACTCTGCTTTAAAGCTTTGGGTGATTTCCTAAGGTCGTTTCTAATTCTCTCCCTTCTTCTGCAGCGTCTTCGTTTAGAGGATCGGTCACTTTCCCTGCTGGGAACTCTGCGATCAGTAACTTGGACTTGATGAACTCAGTGGTCTTTTCCAACCTTAATGATTCTATGGTTCGATGACTCGGATCTATTTTCACAGGTTGTTCTTTTCAGGCCCTTTTGCTTGGGTGTGCTCCAAGACAGACTTGGAAAAGCTTGCTGACTTGCTCAGCTCTTTCAGGACCCGGAGCTCTGATGTGTAACACCTGCTTGTTGTAATTTAACTCTTTGAAATCACATAGTAAACAGCACAGTGGTGAGCAGTGAGCAGTACAGAGGCTGTTCACTGGCAGCCTGCAAAAGTCCCTCACTTTCTCCGTGATGTGCCCAGGGTGGTGAGGTCTGACTTAAGTATGGGGAAATAGCTCCAGGACAGAGTTTCAGGACTGAAGAGGCTGTTAAATCGGATATATTTAGTGCACTTTTCCTGAATAGCCTTTGTTCAACTGAAATTGCTTTTGAGGAGAAAGGCTGACTGTGCGGTGACACGAGATTGGGATTTTTTTGGTTCTCAGCTTACTTCCTCTGTCTTATTTACCCTGAAAACGTTGTCCTTCCCTCCCTTTGCATATGCATTCCCTGTCCTGCTGCTTAGGTGGTCAGCTTGTCCACACAGCACACCCACACAGTGCAAATCCAGGCTCAGCTGAGACCTACGCGTGTGACGTTCATAGAATCATAGAATGGCCTGGGTTGGAAAGAAGCACAACGATCACCTATTTTGAACCCCCCTGCTACGTGCAGGGTCGCCAACCACCAGACCAGGCTGTCCACTTTGTACAGTAGGAGGTATTAATAATGATTAGAACAGATGTGGTGTTGTCAGAAGGAATCTCATGGGTGTTTTGGGGAGAGCTACAGAAATGAGGCCATTGCTGCCTCACCGGCTCTCGTTCTGTGTCCTGTTTTGAGGCTCCCCACACTCAAACTCCTCCTCCTAAGCCCTCCTCTCTGTGGATTTTGCAGGATGCATACTCTGAAATCGCCTACCTTTTCGCTGAGTTCTTCCGAGACCTTGACATCGTCCCATCTGACATCATTGCAGGCCTGGTTCTGCTGCGCCAACGGCAGCGGGCAAAGCGCAACGCTGTGCTGGATGAGGTGGGTGGAAACTTAGTGCCTTTCCTAGCTAGGTGATGCATACAGATCTAAATCTTGACCCTAGACAGGCAACTGGGGGCAGTTTCTTTAAAATTAGTTTAGGAAGAGTGGAGAGAAGCCTCCAGCGTCTGAGCAAAACTGCAGGGGCAACCTGAGGGGAAAAAACAAGGCCTGAGTTCCCAAACTGTTCCGCCATTGGGATTTGCAGATTCCTAATTGGGCAGAAAGGTTGTACTTATTTTCCTCGGAGGTGGGGTTCAGACAGTGATGGGATCAGGTGGAAATGAGAACAGCAGAATTGGAACCAGTTCAGGGGACTGGTCAAGATGCTTGCAAGCTGTCTTGCCCCAGGTCGCACAGTTCTTTGCTTCTCATGTATAGGTTTTTTTGTCTTGGTGTCACAGAGAAGATTTTCTTGTCTTTGTGGCTTACAGGCGAACAATGACATTTTAGCTTTTCTGTCTGGGATGCCAGTGACCAGGAACACAAAGTATCTGGATCTGAAAAATGCGGTAAGTCACTGGACTGTGATCTTGCAAACTCACGTGCTTCTTTATGTAGCCTGTTTTCCTTTTTCTCAGTGGTTTCTTTTCTTTTCTGCCTTTCTGGAATAATCAAAGAGATTAAAGAATGGTACAGTCGAATAATAATGCTCGTTCTCCTGGAGGCTTTGTTGTCTTTGGATCACTTTTAAAGCATTATCTGCCTGTCCTTCACTTAGTGAGAAGTAGTATTTTCCACTCTGATGCTGAAAGACGATGTGAGATTTCTCACAAGTCAGAGGTACAAGTTGAGTGCTGCAGCCAGGGATGTTGTGCAGAGCTCCATGTAATGGTACCACCAGCTGGGCTTCATCTTGGTGAGGGCAGGGAGCTGCCTGGAGTGAGATGGAGCCTTCTTCCCTGGGGCTGCTTCTGTCAGCAGTTCTCAGTATGGAGACGGCTGCAGTCTGTTCTATGTAAATTAAGCTTTGCTTTTCTTTTGGCATGCTGCTGTTGCAGCCCTTCATTGGGCAAGCAATATTCACCCCTCTTGATCAGATGGTACTCTTGCAAGAGAGGAAAGACCGACCCAATCCCAGCACCTCTGATCAAGTAATTCTGTGATTAACCTGCTTGCAGCTGTGCTATACTGCTCTGCATCTAATGCTAACTTCCTGCTTGTGTTCAGGCTTTCTCCTGCATAGGTATGTGGGGAGAGAGGTCAGCACGGCATACAGAAGACAGCCCTGGGGCATTTGGCCCCAGCCTGGCTTTTATGGTCCTCTCTGGGCATCTTCCTTATGGCCTGTGCCCATTTGGAAGCCACGTCTTCAGAGAGCTCATCTTCTTGGTATTTAAAGTAGTTTCTCCCTGCCCAGTTAGAGTTGGGTGGAGCAAAATACGCAGAGGATGGCCTTTCTTTGCAGCAGGGTGTTTGTCACATAGGGAAGAATGCCTGTAGAACTAACTTCAAGCTTTGTTAAGCGGCTAGTAAGGCCTCTCTAATCACATAAATGGGCACAGTTATACCGGGAGGGGAGGGAAGGAGAGGATCTTACTGAGCGTAACCAGAGTGCTCTCCTGCAGTCACCTGGAAATGCTGACAGTTTGCTGTCCTGGTGCTGGTAAGAGAGAATGTTGATGTTCAGGGAGAAGGGTGCAGCCTCTAACTACGATGGAAAAAGGGAAACAGGAGGAAATGGACATATGAAGAGAATAAGGCCTTTAGTGAGTCTCTTGTCTCTTTCAGCAAGAGATGCAGCGATACAAAGAGGTGTGTTACTACATGCTGTTTGCCCTGGCTGCCTATGGCTGGCCCATATACCTGATGAGGAAGCCCACATGTGGACTCTGTCACCTGGCCAGATCCTGCTCGTGAGTGGCCGTCCTGCCTATCGCTCTGCCTTCTCTCCTTCCCTCTTCCTTTCTGTTTTTCCCTGATTTAGAATCCTTTCTTCCATCAGTTTGCTTTTCACTTTCACTTTTCAGTTACTTTTTTTTTCCTCTTTTGCTTTTTTCTCTTCTCTTACACTTTCCGTCTCTCAGTAACTTCATTCTCACATCTTTCTCTCTGTTCTTTCTCACAGTTACTTATCTGCTTACCCTGTTAAATAAACCACTGTCATATTCTGTCCTCTCTGGTGCACTAAGGATCATGCCAGTCCTGTGTAGTTTGGATAACCAGTGGAGAGAACTCATCTGGCACAAGAGAGCTTTCACACTGAGTCAAAATAGCTGTCTCAGAACGCAGAAATCAGATTTATCAGCAAGCCCAGTTAGGCAGAGAATTGACATTTGGGTCTTTATTAAAGCATCAGCGAGACTTGGCCAGAGTTTGTGCTGCGTTCTCCCTGACTAATTGTTTTTTGATTGCTATGCTGTATAACTGCTCACCTCAAGATAGCGTCGCTGTAGTTCAGTTCAGGCTTGCATGTTAAATGTTAGCTTTTTAGCTTCTATAATGCTGTCATCGGATTCTCTTCGGAGTTGAGCTTTTTGCCCTTAAAGAAGTAAATTTCTTTTCCAAACCTGTTAGGAGGAATATCCTTCTGAGTCGCTTTGATCTGTGAAGTGTCTCACAAGGAAAAGAAAGGAGGAAGGAGTTTGTGCTTGCACTGTGGTTCTGGGATGGTTCTAGACCTGTTTTGCTACTTGTTATAAGTAGATCTAATAAATGGTAGTTGCTTGTGTGTTGAGGCGTAGGACTGTGCACAGTATCCCCCAAGGAGAGATCCCAGCTCCACCACGCAGTGATCCCTTGGAGACTGGCTGCACTGTAGCTCTCTCTGGTGCTCAGAAGGAAAACTACATCTGATCCCCGTGCCGCTTTTGATGTGGAAATATGAGTTGTGTGCTTTTTTGTGCAAGAGCTGCAGCAAATGAGGGCTGTCAGGATGAGACGAGTGTGGCTTGCAGGTTTTCTCTTCCTTTCCCTCACCTCACCTCCAGGCATCCCACTTTGAAATCTGTCTCTTCTACGTTCCTCTTCTTTCCTCAAAGCTATATTTCTTTTCTTCTGCAGGTGTTGCTGTCTCTGTCCTTCACGTCCCCGCTACGCACCCAGTGTCACCATTGAAGAGGATAATTGCTGTGGCTGCAATGCCATTGCCATCCGGCGCCACTTCTTGGATGAGAACATGACCTCGGTGGACATTGTTTACACTTCTTGCCACGATGCGGTACGCAAAGTCTGCAGCCCCCTTCCTATTGGAGGCATGCTCCCAAGGCCCCTCCCAGTGGGACTCCCACGCTTCCAGCTGTGGTGGTACAAAAGAAGAAAACTTGAGCTTTTTTCTGACCCTAGACTTGTCCCTCGGACAGAAATATTTGCCCCCCATCAGAGGCAAACGTTAAGCTGCTCTGCTTTCCCTGAGCAGGAGAATAGGTGAAGGAGAATGTCTCATCTGAGTGTTACAGCAGTGCGTCTCTTCTAGGTTTACGAAACTCCTTTTTACGTGGCTGTGGACCATGAGAAGAAGAAGGTGGTCATTAGTATCCGAGGAACTCTGTCTCCAAAAGTGAGTACATTGTGCCGTGGCCTCACACACCCTTGGCCACCCTAGCAAACCTTCAGGATAGCCTGAGATCTTCCTGGCTTGCTGTTGGTATTTGATTTACCTGAAGCACAGTGACTCCTTTCTTCAGGATGCCCTGACTGACCTGACTGGGGACGCAGAGCGCCTTCCAGTCGAGGGTCACCATGGAACGTGGCTGGGACACAAGGTATGTAAAGAAACACGTATTGTTTTGAGCTTTTCACTTTTAGTTATAGGCAAAACAGCAACAAAAAAGCAGCCTAAACTGCTTGAGTTGTTAAGAGTGTTTTACGACTGCAGTGAAATGGCTATGAGATGTAAGAACAAATAAGTCCTGAAATCGTAACAGGGAAAATCAGCCTGTAAAAAAGAAAAGAAAAGAAAATTACAGCATGCAATTAGTAAAAAGCAAGCTGCAAAAAGAATCTGTGGGGACCTAGAACAAAATTGTCAGCGTCATTGAAATGACTTCTTCTTCCAATGAATGACCTTATCAGAATTTGCAATCAAACCCTGAGAGTGTCTTTAAAGTCCTGTTGCAATGGGATATTCATTGAACCTCATAACCAGACATTGGCAGGGCTTGCATTTGTGTAATTAGACTGATGCAGCATGTCTGCGTTTAGTAAACAGGACTGGACTGGACTGACTAAATCAATTTAGCATAGAGCTTACCTTTGCCCCAGCCCAACAAAGTAATGGCACACGTGCTGAATTTTAAGATCAGCAGGAGTTTGGCAGCCTCTCCAGGTGTAATGCCAGACTGGGAAAGGCAAATCCACACAGGAGGTTGCATGTGTTGAAACCTCAGGTAGCTGCTGGGAAATGCTGTGGGTGATCTGGTCAGGGTCCCTTCAGGGCAGGGCGTTGAGCTCATAACTCCTGAGAGCTCCTGCTTTGTTCACAGTGTCCTTCCAAACCGCCCGCATGCTGCACTTTGATGCTGTGCTTTATCAAGTGGAGCATTAGAGGCTGATAGCTGCGTCCTCAGGTGCTCAGCTGGGTATGGGCCTGAGAAAGGAGCAGTTGCCTTCAAGTGCTGCTGGGACTCGCTGTGGTCTGGAAGGATTTTATTTCAGACTCTCAGGATGGGGCTTTTGGAAAACAGTACTTTGTACTTCTTTCGCAAATGAGTATTTCTTTCATTTCCCCAAAATGGGAAAGTGAATCAGTGTAGTGGTTACACCAGACGTCGTATAGAAACAGAGATAAATGAGGAAGTGATGTGTCACCTAGTTAATATTGAGGTATGTGAGCCTTTACTTCTCATCTAACGTTTCTGAAGTGTTATGTCTGCTGTCAAAGATAACGTCACTTGGTTTTGTGCTCCTTCATCTGATTCAAAGTGACTTTGCAGAACCATTGTGATAAGCAGCTCGTATAAACCAAAGGGAAGTAAGGGGCATTTGTTCTATTTTAAATCTGCAGAAAAGCTACCAATAGGTACCTACAGGAGTTGGGTTCTTCTCTTGGATCTTTTCCTGTGGAAATATTCATATGCCAGTAACTTATATGAAACGTTATCAGATCATTCCCTCTATTTTTGTATTGGATTTTTATTTGCCTTTTGCATTATGTCTTTTTTCTATTCTTACAAGTGCAGAAATACTGCTTTATCTTAAATTATTATAAATATTAATCTTCAGACAATAATGCACTGTTGATTCCTGAGGGAAGCTAACAGAGATAATAGAATTTAGAGATGCAGGTCCTGATGCATTTTTAATGTCCACGAGTCAACTGTAATACAAAAGCAGATGAAGTACCTTGCTAACACGTTTAATTTGTAGAAGAGCACTGGGCTGTTTGGGAGCTTCCTGTTAGTCGCTTGGCTTCTGTTCTTTTCCTTGCTGATGCTGCACGCCCAGCAGGCTGGGGTGCCCTGTTATCTCCACCACGAGCCATGCTGCTTCACGTGGTGCCTATCAGACATCTGAGAAATGAAGACTCTTGATGTTTGCACGAGCCTTCCTGTTGCTCCTCTGGGACCACAGCTGGAAGTGCTTGATTGTCTGGGTTGCTGTACATGCCACAGCTGATGTTGGTGAGGTCTCTGAGCTATTTTGGGTCAGCTGTAGGTAAGGTTTGTGGGTTGGTGTGCTGGAAAAAAAAAAGGGAAACAGGAGATGGTCACAACTTGGAGGGGAAATTAACCACAACAGAATCTTCGCTGCCTGAGGTAAAACACAGTGGTTTTTATAATGGACTTCATTTAGAAATAATCATAAGTAAGGGGCATGAATCCACGCCGAATTCTGTTATAAGCCTGCGGTGGACAAAACTCCACAGGTGATGATTTTGTGGGGGTTTGGTCACTGGTGTTCAGCCAGCCTAAATGACAGGGAATAGCTGTGCAGGAGGAAGCCCTGAACACCCAGCCGTGCTAACAGCCTTCACCTGTATGTCAGAGCAGTCAGCAACAGCCAGAACTTTTTCAACCACAGAGATGCCCTCTTCCATGGGTTTTCCCATGTTGCAGAGCAGTTTCTTGCCTTCAGGCTGCAAAGCAATACAGAATATTTCTGCTTTGCTTTTCCTAGATCTATCTTTGGTCCATTTGGTTATTTGTACGTGGGGATTGAAAGTTAAGCCCAGATCATTTTATTCTTATGAAACTTGTGAAGCCTAAGTACCACTTTGTGGGGATAAGCCTCGTTCCATAATATTGACATCAGCGTCTATATTAGAACATGCAGTAATTGTTGAAAATACAGCTCCAAGACTGACTGTTGGGCCGTTAGTAAAATCACTATGGAGGTAGATCATGCTTTTTAAAAATAGGATCCTAAATTGATGTTAGAAATTTATATAAGTCGCCTGCCATTCACTCCTCATTAGAGTTAGAAATGGAGACTCTTTTGAATGCAGCTGAAGCTGGCTGGCTGCTGGGAGCTGAACACAGGCCTGAAATACCATGGCATCTGCTTGTTTGATAATGCCAGTGACGTTACAGGCTCAGCAGAATCACCTGTGTTCCTTTTCTTCAGTGGGCAGATGGGTGTTTGATATCGAGGGCTTTGAAAATTCCCCCTTTCTTTGCTTTCTGAAGGGGACCGTACATTCTTTTCTGCCTTTGTGATTAAACAGCGCTCAATAAAATTCGCTTTGCCCTTAAACTGTTTGCAGGTAGGGGTGTGATGGAAAACAGCAGAGGAGATGATCTTCTCTGGGTTTGGGCCAGCCCAGGCAGCGCGAATTATCCGAGGGCTGCAATCACCAAATTAGAATTAGCAGCATCTCTGTGTTTACCCTCATCTACATCACTGTTTGCAGTTCAGGCTTGCTCACCTCTGAATATTAACTGTAATAAAGGCATAACCAAGAATTTATGCAACAGGCCGAGCTGCATCTCTCTTACACAGGGTGAGACAAACCCTGAGTGCAGCCATCAGCTGGGAGAGTGGATAGATGGTTAGAACCAGAGCATTTGTTTCCCATCTTCCAGCATTCCTTAGCTTGGAGGGAATAAAAACCTTTAAAAAACAAAATTCCATTAACGTCCCCCGACAGCTGAATCCACTTAATAGTTGCTGACACCTCCAGTCATGAGCAGCTTTCCCACACAGATAGCACTGCCACTTTTTCCCTGCCTTGGTGTTGGTGCAGTCTCCCTGTGAGCCTATTAGGCTAGCTCACTCTTTCCTTTGCAGGTTTAAATGCAAGAGTGCAGCTCTGGGGTTAAGATATTGCTCCACTGTGGGTCTCAGCGCGGGCTGACCCACGAGACACACAGCCTTGCATTTAAGTTAGTGGTGTGGTTTGCTTTTTTTCAGGCTTTATGCCATGAGCCCAAGAATAGGATCGATGCGTGCTGTCAGGACTTAAGAGCTGTCATTGCTCCTAAACACTTTGTGGCTCTGGTGAGCCAAAACACGTGCCTAATGAAGCAGAGGCTGCGTTCTTCCTCGGCCCTGACACGTGCTGTGCAGTGCTCAGCTTGTCCAGCACCGAGGGCAGTTTGCTGCCTCCTCCACCAGAGCTGATAGGCAGCTGTTCATGCCCTGTTCTCTCTTTGTTTGCACTCAGGGAATGGTGCTATCCGCTGAGTACATCAAGAAGAAACTGGAGCAAGAGATGGTCCTTTCTCAAGCCTTTGGACGAGACTTGGTGAGCATTAGCTTTCTTTTATCACCACGGGCTGGACAGAAGCTGAGATTTCCTTCTATTGTACTAATTTCTCAAATCTCAATTCCTATCTCTCTGGCTTGGCAGACAGGCCTTTCATTACTTACTCCTAAAAGGCTTTTTTTCGTTTGGAAGCCTTCTTCCCAAGAGAACTGCGGAGCTCCTGAGATGTTTTTTTCTGACAGGAGGTCCCATTTGGTGGCCATGCAGGACGGGGAGCATTAAAAACAAATCAGGAGGAACTAAAATCCCATCTCTATGGAGATCCTCTGTGGAGACAGCAGTGGGATGTCATGCTGCCTGTCTGTGTGCACACATTTCCTGCAGCTCTCTATCAGAAGAGGGCTCGAGAGAGATGTTAAGAAGATGCTTACCTTAGCTTATATGTCAGTAATAGCACTGTCAACCTCCTCGCAGAGGACATTTTCTGCGCTGCCTGATTCCCTGCTGCCAGACAGCTGTCCTTTCCTCGTGCCCATAGAGTGCCTTGGCCTGAGCAGGCCCATGGGAAATTAGTGATAGTGGAAAAGAGAGGAAGGTTGAAAGGCTTGATGCTTCCCTGGAACTGGTGCCGTACCAGTTAGCGCTGAAGTGTCTGCCTTGTGATGTTGGTAGGTGTAGGAAGGAGATACGGAGGCATTGATCTTCTTTATATGGTGCTTTATTCCTCTCTGCCTAGAAAATGAAAATTGGATTCGTTCAGTGAGCTGTTGCTCACAAGGGTGTTTTCTTCTGTCCTTGCTGTCTGACTGGTAAGGGTATTGTGGCTGAGTACTTAGGCTGGCTTCTGTGTGTGGTGCTAGGTATCCTGTTGATTTTGTTCAAAGCTGGCTCGATGTACGGTGGGTCTAATTTCTGTGTAATGTAGAGTAACTAGCTAGGCCTAACTCACACAGGTGGAGAGAGAACTTGATTAACGAGATGCAACTACTGCCTCGTGGTTAGGAGATGAAGTACTGGCTGAAGCTGAACTCTGAGATCTATATGGGAAAGTGGTATGGCGAGAGCATAAATGCCATTCTAGGTCCTACCAAGGGCTCATCTAGCCCAGCACGTTTTCTGACAACTGCCAGCAATGGATTTCAGGGAAAAAATGCAATAAGTGGGACTCACCTCACTGACTAACAGACGTGGTGTTGACTTAGGGGTGCTCTTCATAAGTGAAATGACACAAAGATAGATCTTTCATTCCTGTGGCTTTTTCCGTGTTCTCTGTTTTCTCCTCTTATGCAGAAGCCTGAGTATAGGTGCAGCTGGTTACCTTAGAGAGTAGGAGCTGCATCCTCTGACCCCGTGTAAGCCCTACAGGGCACTGGCAGAGCTCTGAGATACTGCATTGAAACAAGATTGAAAGTTTCTGAAGATTAACTTACTGAGTCTGAGGCAAGCCTAGCACTGTAATAACCTCTGCATAACAGAACACTACAAAATGTTAGAGAATAGTTTTGTCTGTGAATCACTCAATCCATTGCCAGCTGTTGGGGACATCTAGACTTCAGAAGACTGCTGTTCAAACTGCAGGTTAGGATTTCTGTTTTTCAGCGTTCACTAGCAATGAAATACATGAGGAAAAGCCTTCATTTCCAGAATCAGAGATCTTTGATTTGTGAGCCTGGACCTGAATATTATCAGAAGGCTATTAGACGTGAGGAGAAGCAAAAGGTTCACCAACTCTCAAGTAACTCAACTTAAGCCTACGTTTCGTTTTTCTTTCAGGGAAGATCCAATAGGTCAAGGACTGACTTGTGGAGGTGTATGAGAAAATACCAGAAGAGAATTAATTCCAGTCTCCTGGCAATAGCAGAGGGCAGAAAACTGCCCCCATTTCAAAATCTAACAGAGGGTCACTGTCTCCCATTGGAGGAGGAGTTGGTTAGCTGGAGTGCAGAGTGTTCATGTATAGGAACAACCCAGCAGCTGGGAAAAGGGACAGATTTGGGGATTTGTGAAGTTTTTTTCCGGTCTGACTTCAATTTCTTGTTTTGTTTTTGTTTTCATTTTCAGGGGAGAGGAACAAAACACTATGGCCTGATTGTGGTTGGCCATTCCCTAGGGGCTGGCACAGCTGCCATCCTGTCCTTCCTCTTGCGTCCGCAGTACCCATCACTGAAGTGCTTTGCTTATTCTCCCCCAGGTGGGCTGCTGAGGTAGGTGTTGGGTCAGGAGGTCTGGTGGCAGAGAGGGGGTGTGTGTAGGTGGAGCGGCATCAGATTCTGGTTGTGTTGTTCTGATGAGCAGTAAAAGACAGTCTGTGCCCTGAGAAGCATGCAAAAAGAAGGGTGTAGTAGCAGTTGATGGGAGCTGAGGCTTGTGAGCAGCCTTTTTCTGTGTTAGTATTTGAAGTGTAGGTTCCAATGGCAGGTGGCCACTCCAAGTATTCAGGTTTATGACTTTGCTGTGTGCTTCTGTAGCTGTGATTTAACTCTGCCTAGTGGGAAACGCAAGTTGGGTGGACAGGGTGGAATTTCATCCCTTATTGCCTGCGCAGTACCAGTGTGTTCTCTCCCCATCTTCTGCCAATAGGCGTCCAGAATGGGAGATGTTTGACCAAAGGCAGGTGTCTGTATCACATGTAGTTGTCAGGACTCCTTTTGCAACTGATAAAGAAATTGGCACTTGAAAGCACTTGTGGATTAGAAGCTTCTTGTGATGGTTACTGCATCATGTTCAGGAGTGGCCAAGGGATTTTAATCATCCTGCTAATGAATCTGGACATTAGAATGCCTTGTTGTGATAGTTGTGCTTAGTCATTGCTTTGTAGAGCTGTTTTCCTGAGAGTTTCCATAGCTTTCTGCTTAGAGCTTCCCCTCCCGAGATCCCCTGATAGAGCATAGGCCAGGCTGTACATTACCATTTCAACTGGCTCTGAGCTCGGGGTGTCTTGAGCACAAGGTTCAAGGTGCCTCTGGCTGCCACACCTTTCTTGTGCTTTGCATTGTGCCCATGATCATCTCTGGGTGAAAGGTGCTGGCCTCCATCAGTGGTGGCTGATTCAGAAGAGAGGTCTCTAGAAGGCAGCTGGTTGCAGAACAAGGTTGTAGGGTGGAAGCCTCGATTCCCTCTTGTCTTGGTGGTTAGGTTACTGCAGGAGGTGGCTTTCTTAGTTCTATGGTGACTTTTTAGTCTCAGAGGCATGGAATACCTTCTTCCATAGTCTCCTGCCATTCCCAAAGGATAGGAGAAGTGCTAGGAGGTGCTGAGTTAGGGTACTTCCTTATCCAAGCCTATTTGGAGCTGTGTGCAGGTAAGGAAGAAGGAGCTGCTCTATTTGAGCTGCACCCTTATGGAGTAATGTTGCCTGGGGCGTGGGATGTGTGTATCAGGCTCATCTTAGTGTGCAAGTTCTAAGGGCCTTGAGCAGCTTGCATTGTGTTTTTTATGATGCAGGTTCATTGTCTAGTAACCTCTCAGACACCAGCGGCAAATCGGGAATGAACTGCAGTTTGCTGCTAGTGAAACCCTGTTTGCTTCTTCTTGGTCCTGTTTCTCTTCCAGTGAGGATGCCATGGAATATTCAAAAGAGTTTGTGACTGCAGTCGTGCTTGGCAAAGATCTAGTGCCCAGGCAAGTTGAGAAGTGTCCGAATTCCTTGATGAGTACCTGCTGCTCTGTACCAGTCACCTACTTCCAGCCAGAAACACCCAGATCATACCTGTCTTGTTTCCTCATTTACCTGTCCTTGTATGCTTCTCACTTGTCCTCCTAGTTACCTGTAACGCTCTGTCTTTTACCTGGACACCTATGTTGGTGTTTTATACACCTTTTTATAGGCGTATCCCTCTCCATCTCTCAGTTGCCCATATGAAACAAAAAGGTGAATATCCAGCCTCTGTGATTATACTCATGGTGGTACCTGACATGCCAGTGCCATCTTCCTGGTTGTCTGTGCTATCTCAGTCCTCTTCACTCTGCCCTGAGCTAGATGTGCTCTCATCACATTTTGTGGCGTTGCCTATCATCTCACACCTCTGAACCAGCTCCTCCATTCCTGTCTTCACTTTTCTCACTGCTTATCATCTCCCGTGACACGTTCTGCTGAACAGGGCTAGGAGTCAAACAACCTGGGTTTTACTTTAACTTTTGCCCCGTTGTGTGACCTTGGACAATTTTTGTCTGTACGATATTAGGCATGTAGAGTTAGTGGAGGAAGAATACTATGATGTTCTCTATATCATAGAATCACAGAGTGGCCTGGGTTGGAAAGGACCGCAATGCTCATCTCGTTTCAACCCCCCTGCTGTGTGCAGGGTCGCCAACCAGCAGACCAGGCTGCCCAGAGCCACATCCAGCCTGGCCTTGAATGCCTCCAGGGATGGGGCATCCACAGCCTCCTTGGGCAGCCTGTTCCAGTGCCCTTTGTTAACCTGTAAAACAGAATCTTGTCTATTCAGTAGTGTTTAATGTTGTCCTATAGCTCTGTGCTATCTTTCTTGATTTATCTGTTCTGTGGCATCCTATACTTGAATTGTTTCTTGCCTATTCGTTTCTCTGTTTGCCCCATCACCCTCATCTGTTCATTGACTTCTCCTATCTGTGTTCACTGTTCCGATTCTGTTATTGCATTTCATACTTGTCTGTTGTAACAGTGGCTTCCTGTAGCCTTTTACCCTGGTTACTGGTCCCAGGTGGTGGCTCAACTCACCTCTGAAGTGACCTGTGTTATCGTTGCATTCTTGTTTCTTCTGTAGCATAGTTTCTTATTTTTCTGCTCTATATGTCTCTACTGTCCTGTTCCCTGTCTGCTGTTCCCCACACAGCTGTTGTAAGCACACCTTCCTCTCTTCCCAGAATTGGTCTCTCTCAGCTGGAGGGATTTCGCCGGCAGCTTCTGGATGTTCTTCAGAGAAGTAACAAACCAAAGGTAAGAATGAGGATGAGCAGACTCCTGAAGGCGAGCGTCTGAGCAGTGATGATAAAGCTTCAGTGTCACACAACAATACTGCAGGCTTCTCCTGACTCCCAGATGTCCTCAGATCCACCATCAGTGTTGTTTAGGTAACCAGAGGGACGATGGAAGCAGCTGGAGAGGACAGGGAAAACTGGCAGAGAAACACTCTGCTTGCAGGCTGGCTTGTAGCAATACGGCACTTCTGGCTCATGTGCTGGGAGTTCATCATCATGTGTTTAAAAAGACTGAGCAGGAAGTCTGGGTTGCAGTTGTAGCTTTTCCTGGCCACTAAGGAGTGATAGGTATCAGGCTGGGAAGTACAGCGTCTGTCTGCTTGTAGGCTCTGCTTTGTGCTCTCCAGGTGGTGCTGTTGTAGGGTAAGTGGCCTGTTAATGTTTTAGAGTTAGGAAATGTGCAAAATTGTTCTTCCCTGGGCTTCCTTACCATTACGTTGAGGTGGAAAAAACATTAGATTTTAAAATTCTTTCTGAAATTCTTAAATGTTGGAGAGAGAATATCTGTAGGGTAAGAAACTGAGCGGATGTTCTTCTTGATAGAATTCTGTTTCGCTGTTGTTTCAGTAGACTTTTGACTTTTAGGTTTGGGTTTTTGTAGCGCATAAAGAAAAGCATAAAGGGAATTTTTTGCTTGCTTAAGTTGTGTAGCCTTTTGCTTCTTTCCATGCATTAAAAATTCAGATTCTACCTTGTTTGTCCTGGGAAGATGTCCCATTGGTGGACAAGGATGTGCTTGTTCGAGATCCCTAACTCTGCAAGAACATCCACAGCAAGATTTTGCCACTTTTAAGGTTAAAACACGGAAAGGAAGGAAGACAGGGCAGGGTTATCTCCCCCAAGGTCTTCTGTTCAAACAGCAGGGGCACAAACTCCGTTTTTATTTTCTCTTTTCTGGTGTTAAGTATTCAGTTCAAGTAAACGTATCGACAGTATACTGTGAGATGGTTCTGCTTTCCTAATCTTTTTCTCTTCTCCATATTCTCCCACCTTTCCGTGGTGCTGGACAGTGGCGGATCATTGTGGGCGCTACCAAGTGTATACCCAAGTCAGAGCTTCCAGAAGAGACTGAAGAGAACTCGGTAACGAGCAACCGCCTCTGGACCCACCCCAGTGATCTGACCATTGCCCTGTCTGCCAGCACGCCGCTCTACCCACCTGGCCGCATCATCCACGTGGTGCACAACCATCCTGCAGAGCAGTGCTGGTGAGTGGGCACAGTGCCCTTTGCCAACAGAAAATACAGTCCCAGGAGAGCGAGACATGTATGAAGGAAGTGGCTTTTTTCACTGCCGTACGGTGGCAGTGATTGCACTGTGAGGATAGAAAGATACTCATGTCACTGTGTGCAGTGCTTTAGAAGGAGGTGTACCTAATATCTTCTCCTTTTGTTTTTCCTCCTGTTGTTTTTTTTTCCTGTCTCTATAACCTGCTGTTTTGCATGCCGAAACGCTGGCTTGCTCTTCCATCCCCTGCTTCTTGTTTTCTCCTCTGGATCCCAACTCCTTTTTTTTAGTTGCTGTGAGCAAGAGGATCCCACTTACTTTGCTATCTGGGGTGACAATAAGGCATTTAATGAAGTGATCATCTCGCCAGCGATGTTGCACGAACACCTCCCATACGTGGTCATGGAAGGGCTCAACAAGGTACTGCTGAGAACTGGGGTCTGAGGGTGGGGAAGTGTGGTACAGTGGACTGAGCTTGAATGCAAGGGAGGCCTGGGTTTGGGCAGGAAAAGCATGGCACGGTGATCCTGGTGAGGTGAGCTGTAGGCACAGAATCTACAAAGCCAAAACTCCGTGTGTGTATTGGAGAGCCAGGGATCATCTGGGTGGGTTTTGGGCTTATTAATTCTCAGTGCAAGAGCACTTCTGTGCCCTTATGTGAGGTATTAATGTGAGGTTGGGTGGTGTGTGGTTCGTCCTCTCAAAGCTGGCTATTACCGCACGCAGTTCAGGTGCAGTGTTGTGAGCTGTGACAGCACTGGACGTCCATGTGTGCGGCTGCACAGGGTGGTTCAGAAGTGTTGCTGCAGCCCCTGTTAGTCTGCGGAGTGTCTGAGTTTGTGTAGTGGTTGTGGAATGGGTCTCTGCCTCTAAATGATAATTTGTAGCCATGCAGCTCTGCCATGAAATTTAGCCAAGTCTGCTGTGCTGTTCTGGCCTGAAAGCTGTTCCTGACAGCATCTTTGATAATCTCCCCAGTCCTGGGTTCCCAGCAGGACATCCTGACAGGGCAGACTGCCTAAATACATTCATTTAATCCTTTATGTCGAGATCTTGCCCTGTGCTTGTGGAAAGCATCAGTAAGAAACAGAGTGGCAAATCCAGCAGTTTGGAAGTTGTGAGCTGAGAAGGGTGAAGCTGCTGTCTCCACTGAAGCACTGCTGTTCCTCTGCTTGCCTTGCATAGGTCTTAGAGAATTACAACAAGGGGAAAACAGCTTTACTTTCTGCAGCCAAAGTGATGGTGAGCCCTACAGAAGTGGATCTCACTCCAGAGTTGATCTTCCAGAGTCAGCCCTTGCCTAGTGGGCCCTCTGTGCAGATTGGAACTGGAGCCCTAACAGCGGACAGAAGGAACAGCAGTACAAAGTAAGAATACATCCTGGCTTTCTTTGGAGGACTGTTGGCACTGGGTGTGGATCCTCTCCTGGGACATTGTGATCAGAAGTATAGATCCAAGGACTGCCTGTATGGGACTTTTAATTAAATGTGACACGAGACATAATAAATCCAGGGGGGAAAAAAAAATGATCCTTTGTGTTGCTCAGGAATCTGTGGGTACAGCAGGGACAGGAGAACCTAGGAGTTGAAAATATGGAAAGTTCCTTTTCTTATCCAGACAAGCAGGCTTTTCCCTGGAAGCAGAAAAGCAAAGCTTGCAGTCTTGCAGCCAAGTCTCTGTGTGAATTATGTGGCCAAAGATAGCCTATGGCACTGATTCTCCAAAGCTGAGAAGCAGTGACAGCCGTAAGCTTACAGCATGTAGATAGACATGTGAAGTGACTTTATGTAAAATGACTTGCATCATTCTATAAACTGGAGAATCTGGGAGCACAGATATAAGTGTGGGACGGGGTACAGAACAAGTACAAAAGCAATGTAATGTGAGGAAAGAGCAGCTGGTGTCCTGTTTGGCACTCAGGAAGCTCACTCTGGTGGAAAGCAGGCAGAGGGAGAAGTCATGTCTTAAGTGCTGAAAGCATTCCTGCAGAGAGTATTTTTTTGGTTGTCCCTGGCCATTGGATACTGACATTGCTCGTCTGCCAAGGGCCAAAGGTGGAGGTTCATCTAGGAGGTATACGAAGGATTGGTTTGGGGAAGAATTCCATCCTATAGAATACATAAACTGCTTTCTATCCAGGAAAAAATGACAGGGAGACTCCCTGCTGATTTTCAGGTAACGACTGAGGTTTTGCAGAAGAGCACAGATTTGTCTTTTTGGTTTCTTTCTTTGCCCACATTTTTTGTGTTTGAGACTTATTTCACAGTTGAACGTGTGACTTCCAGCGCAGCATTGCATTACAGATGGCAAACCTGCAGACTAAATAGGGAAGTAAGAAGATGAGAGGGAAGGCAGTTTGTACTTGAAGATAGGAGGCACAGTGAAAACAGGAGACCATTGTAAGAGGCATTTTTACCACTTCTGTAATCGACTAAAGCTTTTTTTTTTTTGCACTGTACACGAGCTGTTGTTGTACCACTGATAGTTTTATAAAGTGAAAACTGTTCTGCTTGTATTCTTGTAATTGATTCCTGTAAACGTTCTTGTTTCCCCCCCCCCTACCTCCACAAGAAGGTGGAGGTGCAGAATAAGCTCAAGATAAGAAGATTCCCTTTGCAAGGGAAGGACTTCTAGAACGGAGATTTCAGGTAGAGAGACCCAACAAGAAGCTGTGTGCGTCTGGGTGAGGTGCTCTGAGTGATGCACGGCTGAGCCTCTTTGAAGTAACACAAATGAACTATAAAATAAACAAAAAGATGGCAGCAAATGATAGAAAAATGTTGAGGCTTGTGTTGCAGAGGGAGTGGTCAGAGACGGCCAAGGAGAGCTGAGATAGGAGCGGAAGAGGAGGCAGCAGCCACTGCTTGTGATGGCTACAGAGAGACAGAAAACAGTGTAGGCCAAACAGCAGGGACAGAAGTGATGCTTCCTTTAGAGGTGAGTGAAGGCAGAGTGGGAATCCTGAATTCCCGTTCTGAAAGGAATGGAGAAGAGGGCAGAGAGGTTTGTGGCAGAGTTCTAGCCAGGTTAAGTCAAAGTCAGAGCTAGTTTACTGCCTCAGACTCTCTCCTGGGGTTCTTGAAACCTCTTCTCAGAACATGACTGCTCCAGAAGATAAACGCACCTCCTGCGATCGTGCCGTGCTCTGCTTAGATCAGCAACGCGTGGCCTCAGCGTGCATGAGGGACTCTGTGCCTCAGGTTTAGTGTCTGGGGCTGTTCTGGCAGCTCGTGGTTCTGAGGAGCGAAGCAGCCTCACGTTGTCTCTGTTTGTCATTGCAGGAGCAAGTCCCATTCTGAAATCAGCTTGGAGGGGTTTTACGAGACAAAGCCACTTTCTCCTGTGCAGAAAGACCCTGTGGAGCTCCTTCTCCTGGACACGAAGGAACGTCTGTCTGTGGAGCTGCAGGACCGCCGTGCCCCTCTCGCGACCATGGAGAGCCTCTCTGACAACGAATCCATCTACAGCTTCGATTCGAGGCGCTCCTCTGGTTTCCGGAGCATCCGAGGCTCCCCCAGCCTCCACGCTGTCATGGAGAAGGACGAGACGCACTGCTTTTATATAGACCCCGCTATCCCCGAGGAGAACCCCTCCCTCAGCTCTCGGACAGAGCTGCTGGCTGCTGATAGCCTCTCCAAGCACTCCCAGGAGACTCAGGCGCCCGACAACGCGCTCAACAGCGGTGGCACCACCCCCCAGCGGCGCTGCAGCGAGGAGGGGGCCAGCAGCGAGGGGGACCGTGTTTCCTTAGCCCCTCGTGAGGAGCTGGCCCTCCAGAACGGCCGGCTCGCCGACGTTCCCAGTCCGCAGGTGCTGGAATTTGCTGAGTTCATAGACAGCCTCTTTAATTTGGATAGCAAAAGCAGCTCCTTCCAGGACATCTACTGCATGATGGTATCAGATAGCTCCAGTGACTTTGCGGAGATGCCCAAGTCCGTTAGCGATCAGGAGATCCTGTTGAGGGCACAGTATGAACCCAACTTAGTCCCAAAGCCCCCGAGGTTGTTTGCAGGCTCAACAGATCCTTCGTCGGGCATCTCTGTCTCACCTTCCTTCCCCCTTAGTTCATCCGGAGAGCTCATGGACATCACTCCCACAGGCGTGAGCAGCCAGGAGTGCCTGGCCACTGACAAAATCCGGACTTCCACCCCCACCGGGCATGTAACCAGCCCTGCCAAGCAGGAGGACCTCATGATTTCGGCCCTCTAGTGCTGGGTAAAGGGGTGCGGCTCTGAGAGCCGATCCCATAGGCTGAGTGCTGGGATAATACTCGGAGAGGAGGTGGTCGTCAGGCAGTTCGAATTGGTGGAGACAGCTGGAAACATTCCTTCTGGGGTGACACCACGGGTGACACGGTGGTGGCACGCCGTCTGGAGGATGGATTGTGCTCGAGTACCATGCTTGCTGCTGGGAGAAGAAGCATTGCCTCACAAGGCCTGCTACACTAAGAGGGTCTGAGTCACTAAAGGTAGATGCAAGTTCCCTACCTCAGCCTGTCTCATTCCATGTAAGAGGCAGATTCCTTGCCCCAGGGCACCTGCTGAGTTTGGGAGTGAGATACCTTGCTCCAGGGAATTCTCAAGGGCAAAGGGGTAGAGGTTTGAGAGTTGGATAGACAGAAGCAAGGGGGGCAGGCCAGATCCACCCCCCCCCCTCCCTTGGTACCATTTCAGTGGCTTTGGAAATGAACGTATTGAGACTTTGGGCCCTGTTGCACTACCATGTCAGATCTGGCCCAAGATCCAATTCGTCACACTTCCATGGGGATTTCCTTCCTGGGACACTCTCCTCTTTTAAAGCCATTGGGGCTGTATTCTCCCCAGATGCAGTCTCCCCTTCCCTGGCCAGGTGCAGCAAGAATTGGGCTGGCACTGTGTTTTCTCTCCCCTGAGTACTTCTGTGTTCAATGACCGCCAGGCTGCTCCTGAGAGGAACGGAAACTGCTCTGAAGAGCCCAAACCCCTCTGCCATGTCCCTCCTTCACCAGAAAAAGTTCTCCCGGACGTCACCGTCATCACTCAGTGCCCTGGACTGCTCTGAGCTGGCGATGCTCCTGCAGGACTGACAGCATTCTCGTCTCAGAGCTGCATGGATGGATCAACTTAAAGATTCAAACGGCTCGTCCGCACCCAGCGTTGCTTCCTAGGCACCCTGGGATCCCCTCCCGGACCCTGCCGGGTCCTCACACTACCCATATGCAGTCATGACAGATCAGTGCCAGCCACTGTCATTGGGAGTTCAGGGAAAAGTTGAACTTTTACGAAGTATTGAAATCTCTTGTATGTTTACAAAGCTGCTAAGCTTTTGGAAGGTATTTATTAAGCAAACAGGGAGGCTCTCTCTAGGCAAAAAGTAGAGTCGTTCTCTCCTCCCCGCGCCGTTCCCTCTGGAGGCTGAGGGGAGAGAGGGTAAGCAGGTATGCTCACCGGTCCTCTGCTTTAGAAGCAGGGTGGGGTGAGGGGAGACCATTTGGCTCTGAGCCTGGGGGGGCTGCGTCCCTCACCCATTCTCCCTGATGCACAGCGTGTTACGAAGCTCAACCAAGTCGTGAGTGAGACTACCTAAGCACTGCTGTGCAGAGCCTCAGGGCCCAGAGGAGCCTGCTGGAGCTATCCAAGTAGGGTATCTCCGTGGTTTGAAGCAGGAAAGAAATTACCTGTCTAGAAAGTTAAACGTACTGTGACCTCGTGCAATCCTTTAACTGACAGAACATCTTCAGCGGAGTTACCGATGCGGTCTCATTGGGGCTCTGTCCTCCCTCACTGGAAAAGAAATTCCTCTTTTTAACTTCTTTCTAACACTAGGGATGTGACTTCCCCCTCCTTAGCTGTGGTATTACCGATGTGGGAAGATGCTGTGATTCCCAGGAGCTTGGTTTGCTGGGCTCCTGTGTTCCCTTAGGCTCTGGCTGTGCTCACCAGCAGCCCTGGTCGTGGCTCAGGGCTGTGCTGCCCTGGATGCAGCACAGAGAGCACAGCGGTATCAAATACTGTCACATCAGAGCAGCAGCACTTTATAGCTGCTGCGTGTTGATGTAAGTGACTTCAGGTGCACGGAAATGAACTGGACTTTGTCCAAGTGCTTGATCCTCCTGCTCAGTTTCGGGCAGGATACTGTATCCACCTGCTCTTGAAAAATTACAGGGCCCTTAGGAACGCAGGGCTTTTGCTCAGACAGGCAGTAAGACGTCATCCCTGTGCGTTAGATCCCAGAGGGGACCTTTTCTATACAATCTGGATATGGAGGGAGGAAGCCCCTCTGAATTAGCTGTAATCTGTAAAAGAGAAAACCACTTTGTTCCGAGCAACAAGAAGTTGTTTGTTACGTCGGTCTTTCAGAGCAGAGGAGTGTTCCCCTCGCTGGGAGGTGATGGTCCAGGAGCTCACACAGACAGCTGTGTAAGTGCCATCAGATCATCCACCATTGCAGACCATGGGGGAAGGCTGACTTGCTGCAGGTAGTCAAGAAGCACTACAAGGGTGATGTCCAGAGATAGGCACATAGGTAGTTGTGAGGGGAAAGGGAGCTTGAAGCATAGGGAGCCTGAGGCTAGCAGGCTAGCTCACCTCCTGATGCAGACTGCTGCCATGCACATGGAGTGGGGGAAAAGGACTTCGCTTCTGCCTTTAGTTGTGGGCAGAAAGTGGGTAGTAAAAACACTTAGCACTTCGGCAGAGCTTTATATCTGCAAAGCACTTTACAAGCATGAAGGAAAGAATCACCTCTGTCCCTGGCAGCGAGCTATTAGGAGATGTCTCTCTGAGACTGGGTGGAACTACTGGTAGCCTACCTGAGGGATGGGGAGGGGATGATGCGAGCTGAGAAACGTGGATAACCTCCCTCTTAAGAACAAGTTGTTTCACTAGTGACCCGATGTTGAACGGCTCACAGCATTGCACTAGAAAGTCAATTCTGACCTGGATACCTCCCACACGTCCTGGAAAACAATCGTGGTGTGACTGTTTCCTTCTCTGTGCCATTGGATCTGTGTCCTTAGGGAATGGGGTCACCTTGCCCTGACCAGCTGTAGCAGGAAACAGCCTGGCATGCTGCATTTTTTTTGTGTGCTCTGTGCTCTGTGATTATTAGGCTTCTCTGAAAAGCCTGGAAATGCCTCATGTTTGTGACCTGGCCTTGCCGTAGACCAAGTCAAGGTGCAAAAGAGCCCTCCTGGTTAACATTCTGACTGTATCACGTTATGGGTGATTCCTGTTTTGCCATTGCTCTGTTGACAAACAGATCTGTTCCCAGTCCTCACAAAAAGTCCTCACTGAGTAAATCCACGTTCTTTGCATTATTCCTGCTTTCAATGTCTGAATGTCTTCATTCTTATCACTGCAGGAGCCTCTGGACAGAATGCTCTCCTGTCCTATCCTGGCAGAGTTACACACACATCCGAAATCTGTAGCTACGTCCCTCATTCATACTGCATACTATTGCTTGCTTTCCCTGCCCTCGCTCTGTTCCGACGCACAGCTGTCTTTGGAAACCCGAAGCTGCTTCTGATTTCAGCTTCTGGTTCCTACCCTTAAGCTCAGTGCCTTTTGGAGTTGGCGTGCTCCCTTGCTATTTCAGTGGGGTGTCCCACCGTGTGTGCAGGCGGCGCTGGAAGAGCGGTTTGTAGTGCAACAGCACACCCTTAAATCTTCTGTCAGGTTTGCTGGTAGAGGTGTGAAGCTAAGACCACCAACGTCCAGCACTGGAACATCCCCTTCCCCTGCCCCTGCCCTGAAGGTGTTCACAGGATGCAAGGTATTTGCTATCAAACACAGGCTGCCCTCCAACCCATGGAAGCGGGTTGAAGAAGGCCCCTTGGGTAATATTACAGTGAGCTTTGCTCATCAAGCCCTTTGCGTGTAATGCTGGCTGGCTGAATTTGGAGGCTCTTCTGCGTGAATAGCAATTGCTCTTATTGTTTTGATCACAGCAGTACCAACAGTGCAGGATCCTGCTGTGCGAGTATGCAGAAGTGCTAAACAGAAAGGCAGCTCTTCCTCAGAGCCTCACCTTATCCCCTCTCCTCCACAGAGCTTCACGTGCATTTTCTCTTACAGCTGATGCTCCCTCATCTCTGTGCTCCCTATTCCTGTTGCCAGGAGCTACCTCACTTCTTGGTTACGCCACCTCAGGATGATGGGGTGTCTCAGTGCACATCCTTGGTAGCACTGCCTAAAAAGCTGTCCCTGCAGATCTCGTGATGACCCAAAACGCGGGTGAATGGGATTGCTGACGCTGTGCATCGTCCCTGGATTCGTGTCTTTGCTGCATCTCTGTGGCAGATAAAGCTATCGAGAAAGGGCAAAGCACAAAGATGCAATGAGGCTCCTCTGGCTTTCGCTTACCTTTGTTTTTGATCATTATTTTCAGCGTTCATTCGTAATTTCTGCAACCTTAAGAACTGTTCAAACCACGCAGGAGTTGTCTGAGATGTTTTGCTGCAGAGGGCTGAGGTGGCGAAGCTGGCTGTGAGCACAGGCATACGAATCCAACGATCCCTGTTTGTGTGCTTTTAGGATGTTGTTAGCTGAAGATCCCAAGCAGGAGCAGGACTGAAGTGCTGCTTTCAGTGGACAAAGGCACCTGATCCCAGTCTTAACGTGCTCTGAAGCCTCTCCTTGGTTTTGATTAATGCTGCTCCCCTCTTTTAATCCTTGCTGCAGCCTGTTTTCGGGCTGGCTGATGAGATCTGTGCTGTTGATTTGCAAGGTAGCCCTTTTTCTTATATTCTTCATGCACTTACCTGCTATTAATTGCTGCCTAACTGTGCGTGTCAGTGTGTTCAGAGCTCTACCTTTCATAGCTGTTTCCCTATGGGGAGCACTGGGAGAAGGCAGTTCAGCCTTAACCAGCCCCAAATCCACGTTTTTTGTCCTCTGTCGTTGTATTGGCACCCTGCTGCTTGCCCCTTTCCTAGCATCCAACCAGGATGCACATTGCCCTGTCTATGCAAGCAGTGCCTGGGTTCCTCTGTGCATTTTACAACTGAATAAGTGGGTGTCTAGATATAGAGAAACTCATTGGGGTGTCTTTATCTCCCGAGTTTATCTAGTGAGCTACAAGCTCCTGCTTGCTTCTGCTGGGCATCACGTGCACAAATAGGTGCTGCATGCACTCACCGATGCTGGCCATATCAAAAATCTCCCAAGGACGTTTAAGATCACCTCTAGCCCCAGCAAGCCTATCAGCTTTGCCTTTTGCTTAATTATGGAGCGATATAATTGGGTTGAAAGGGATCTTAAAGATCGTCTAGGTCCAACCCTCTTGGTGAGGGGAGCTTAAAAGCTCTTTCAGCTTTCCTCCCTTCTGTAGCATTACACTTCTTACTGCTCAGCCAGTCGAAGTCTGAGATCCCCTCTGTGCTATCACTTCTTTCTCATCCCTTCTTCTCTTTCAGTTCACCCCACCAAACGTGGATTTTTGCTGAGCTGTTTTCTTAATTATCCTGCTGCCACCAGGCTATCGCAGAACTCCTCTGCGCTTTAGGAAGAATGGATTTAGGATGAATCGTGTGGTCCTTTTCCTAGTTGGAAAAGCTCAGGGTTGGTAAGTTTTTGTTGGCTGAATGCTTCCTTGGTAGTTCTGGAGAAGTAATATGTTAAAGAAGTACAAAGAGGTGGAAGGAAAGTGGGTAGAATGGCTAACACTTGGAACCCAAAAGCTCACGTTTGGAAGAGAGATTTGCTTCTTGGCAGGTGAGACGTCAGTTTCAGAGCTGGATTTAGGCAAGAAGTGCATCTCTTGTGCCAAAGCTCCCCCTCATGGTGTTGCTGCATGGAGGAGGCCGTGCTCCATGTGGAAGGGGGAATGTGAGAGGAGCGCGAAGCAGGATGTGCCAGTGCTCAAGTGATGCCCTTGGGCCCTTGCTGGCTCGTGAGAGAGCAGCGTTCCCTCCCAGGGGCAGTCAATGCCCCCGGCTGTATCTGTGCCTGGCGCTTCCCTGAGAGCTGTTGCACTGTTGGCATAGCATGGGAGGATGCTGCCAGCCTCAGCTTTGCCTGCTGCAGGCATTGCACGCTGGATACGTGGAACAGTCGAGGAGCAGTTCCTTGCAGTTCACAGCGCTCCTGAAAAGCACTGGGAGGCGTACACCGCTGTCCACAAGCACTTAGCTGCCTTCACTGTTGATTTTGCCTGTTTTCTTCAACCCACGCCTTTTGTGCCTTCTGTTTTCCATTGGCTTGACGTCCTGCTTGGGATCGGGCATCTGCCGCCTTCCTCTCCTTCTCTGCATGGTTTCTTCTCTGGCTGTGCGAATGCAGATGTGGCACGGCCAGGGGCTGTGCTGCAGGTACCCCTCTCTCTGCTCCTGCCAGGACTTGTCACGCTTCCCGTTGTCCCCTTCACCCCCACGTCGTCTCCAAGTGCCAACAGTGAAGCCTGACCTGAGGCAGAGTGTTTTCTTTTCCCCACGCTGCCCTTAATCTGTGGCCCCTCAGCTCCTCCTCTTGGGCAAAACAAGCGTGCGGTGGGAGGGGAAGGTTTCTCAGCATCTCTTTCCCTTGGTCTATGTGACCTCAAGCGTGTTTGGAAGTTCCTCTTAGTTCCGTTTATGGGTAAATCTCTGCTCAAGATCCGACTCTGTTTTTGTAAGGACTGATGCTGAAAGGGACAAAACACATTCTGAACTGCCCTCTGCAGTTCTGATGTTACTGACGTTCCCAGGCTGGTTCTGGAGCAGCCATCTCCCACAGGTAAGTGCTCTCTCTTTGGAGAGCTGGGCGTCTTTGCAGCTCTCGTTGCTCTGTACGAGTCCCGACCTCATCACCTCATTCCGTGCTTCATTTTTCATCTGTGGAAGCTGCCCACCCACCCAGCACACCCGTACGGCGAAGGGACCTTTACCTGGCTCCTTATTCCTGCAGAACCACTAAACACAGCAGCACAGAAACAAGCATCCTTTTGGAAATGGGGATCCTACCGCCTTGCTTTCCATCCCTTCGTGCAGTTCTGATGGCTCAGAGTGGGAGGTGCCCGGTGCACGTGGCTCTACCAAGGCAAGGTCCATTTGCCAGGTTACAGCCACGCACATTTTTAGGGTCTTCTCTCCTTTCTCAGCATCCCCACAGTGCTCACTGGCCCCCGTCTGCTGGCCCAGCAGCTGCTAGAACCTGCAGCTTCCTAGCTTTTCCTCCTCAAACGCTGCAGCTGATGGCGGAGGTGATGTCCAGGTAGCAGCCCCAAGCTCGTTCCTGTCTCACTGATCAACTTCATCACTCGTGGCAGCACGGGGGTCGTGCCTGCACTCGTGGGACAGCACGAGACGAGCGCTCTGCCCTTAAGCCCCCACCTGTTAGCTCAGTTGTTGCTGCACCGTCGTGCTACGGTGGCCACTTCTCATGCCTCTGCCCTATTGCAGGGCCAGGCAGACCAGAGGAGCCGTGGGAAGCTCTTTCCCTTCTCCCTGTGCTCTCCAGTCCGGCTGCATGGCCTGTTTGGTGGTGGGGGGTTCCACGCAGCGCCGGCAGACGGTGACTCCTTTGCCTCCCCCCCCTCTCTCTGTCAGCAGACACCAATGCCTCTATGGGAAAAGCCCTTCTGTCACCTGTGTCACACCCTGTGCCGGGGCAGCTCAGACCAGGGTGGCTGTGAGTTTGCTCTTTGGTCCCACTCGCCTCTTTGGAGGTGATGCTTTTTGTGCTTATGGGTAGAACAGCCCTCCCGGGGGGCTTTCTGCAGGACTCGGAGCGCCCGTGTGTGCAGCCAGGGGGGAGCGCAGCACAGGGTGCTGTGTTCCCACCCTCAGCTGAGAGCTCACTGCCTGTCCCAGCAACGCTGCCCTCTGGATCCCTGCTCCGAGCTGCCCCAGCATGAAGGCTACAAGGAAACTCCGAGCACTCTTCACGTGCCATTCTCACTTGACTTTTTGTACGTATGTATGAAAGTTCTAAACTAATACTGCTGTAAAGAAAGATACAGATTAATATAGCATATTATATAAAGATATATGTATATAATTTTTTCCCCCCCCTTATATTGTATGGCACTGTATAAAATGAATGTCGAAGCATGACTGGTGTGTATGTGACTGTTCCCAAGCCTGACCTGGGGAATGACAGCTGTGATTTGCCTGTACCTTTGTCCCAAAGGGTTGTGTGTGAGTTTGGAAGCCTGCACCGTGCCCTCCCATTGCAGTGGGTCGTGGCGTGAGACGCTGCATCGCTGTGGCTGCCTGGGGATCAGTTCTGGTGTTGGTCTCCTTGCCAGCTCTGTCCCTGCGGTGCAATGGGAGAAACATCCCTGCAGAGCAAAGGACACGGCGTCGTGTAGGTTTGTCAGGCAGGATGTGAATGCCTGGTGCTGTTTATGGATGTATAACGCCGTAATCATAAGTATTCTGGACGGAGGGAAGCAGTAGGGGAGGAAGGAGAAATAAGGGAAGCGGGGGGAGCCGGGTCAGGAGAGGAGCAGGGGCTTTCTGAGCAGCCATGAGGAATGCGGGCTGGAAAAGGAACGCCTGGAAGAAAATAATGCTATTAATGGCTGCACGGAGGGGTTTTGGGGGTGTTCCTGAAGAGGCTGAGCACTATCAGGGAATTAAGAGCTCAGAGGTGGCTGAACTACTGAGTTCCTATAAAAATGCCTATAAAAAGTGCTGGTATGCTGAAGTGCCTGCCTGACGCTTTGGTTTGGCTTCGTTTTGTTTTCCTACCCCTAACTATCAGGTAGTCTCATAAAAAGATATTACTTCTATAAACACTTCCTCTCTCAGGGAGAGAGAAAACCATTCAACTCTGGATCCTACCCTTGTGTAAACACAAAACAATCCATGCTGTGGAGGGACTGTTCTAATACGGTTACTAAGGAGAAGGCTTCTGAGTGTGATCACAGCAGGCACTGTGGATGTTGAAAGCCCTGGCAGGGATGGAGCTGCTATTCCCGAGACGACTCTCGGGCTGCTTGGTTCGATGGTGGATTGAGCAAGGGGAGCGTTTCAGCTCGTTGGCCATGAAGAGCCACAGCAGAGGGTGCTGTGCTTGTGCTGGCAGTGCTGCGGGCACCCTCAGGCCTGGAGTAGTGCTGCCTGCCTGCTCCTAGGGCTCGCTGCCGTACAAACAGCCACGCTGCTGGAACACTTCGAACTCCATTGGGTGAAGCTTGAGATGCGAGTGCAGCAGGAGCTGCTTTCCAGCCTGCCCAGGAGACTTCTCGTGCTGCTCCTCGTGGCCGTCCTGACCCCCAGCACCGCTGGCTCCCCGTGCTTCTGGCCGCAGCCACAAAAGCTCCCCCAGAACGCGCGTCCCTCGCTGGCCGACCTTCCTTTATCCTTTTAATCAATGGTGGCGTTCTCTCCATCTTGGGAACAAACCTCTCGTAGTTAATGGATAACCAGGGAGAGATTTATCAGCACCGTTCTCTTGCCAAGAGGAGATAACCGGGCGAGCCCGCCGTGGTCTGCTTCCGCCTGCAGCAGCTGCCTTGGGTGTGGATGGGGCATCCAAGGAGGGTGAGCCCGCATCCTCCACTGCCTCCCTGTCTGCTACTGGAGGAGGCGCACAGCCTCAGCACGGGGCTCTGAGGGTAGCGAGGCTCCACGAGGATGGACCACGAGGAGGCCTGATCCACCTGCACCTGCAGGAGCGCCTTTGTGGTGTGCTGGTCCCACGCCTGGAAGACCAAGGCGCCCATGGGATGCATTCCACTACAGCCATCATTGCTGAAGATGAGCCAAATAGGTCTCCTGCAGCCGCGTGTTCACGTGGGACATCTTGCCCCCAAAGCATTGGTGTTGTGGTTGTCTTTCCAATTGGTTTTGCGGCGCTCCTGGGAATCGAGGCTCCTCACCAACCATTGCTTGCATCCTTCAAGCCCCTCAGAGCCCCACTTTGTGGGCAGGAGTTGCACAAAGCACGAGCCAGAGGCAGCCCGAGCAAGCAGAGTTTTGTTTAGGTGGCTGCACCACTTCCATTCTGCAATGCCTTCGCTCTGCACAGCTGGCAGGAGGATCCCAGAATAACCACGCTTGCTGAGGGGGGAAGAATTGCAGCAGTGTTTGAGGCGAGGAGAAGCTGTCACACAAAGCAGAAAGCTATCGGGCAGCCCGTGGGGACCCACAGGGAGGAGAGAACGCAGTATCTGCAGGAAGATGAGGCTGTTCCCAGCAAGCAGGCAGGGAGCAATCTAGGATGTACCTTACACATCCGCGATAACCCTATCAGCAGTGTTGAAGCTAGCGTGGCCGATGACCCCAGGCTGAATGGCTCTCCTTTGTACCGTGCTGATGAATATCCCAGCAGCATCCTCTCTGCTCCTGCTGACTTGTCACTGTAAAGGGTCTGAGGTTTCGGAGACCACAAACTCTCCCAGCTGTGTTTGAGAACACAGGGTGAGGGGTGGGGGGCACTGAGCTGTGTTTTGGTTTTCAGCTGAACTTTGAAATTTAGTGCTGGAAGGAGCAAAAGCCGCACCTTCCATGAGTAATATCCTTCCACCCCCTCCTTGGCTCGCACTGCTGACCAGCCCCGAGGCAGAGAGAGAGTGGTGTGTGCAGAGAGGGTCAACTGAGGGAAGTGAGAAAGGGGTTCTGTGTATCCCAGGGGAGGGGTGGGGGTTGCCCAGAGAAGCTGGGGGTGCCTTGTCCATGGAGGTGCCCAAGGCCAGGCTGGATGGGGCAGCCTGGTCTGAGCTCTATGGTAGGCGTTGAGGCTAGAGGGGCTCTGGGGGCCCTTCCGACCCAACCATTCTGTGATCTTTAAGGACCCTTCCAACCCAACCCTTCTGTGGTTCTGTGATCTTTAAGGACCCTTCCAACTCAACCATTCCGTGGTTCTGTGATCTTGAAGGACCCTGCCAACCCTCTCATTCTGTGATCTTTAAGGACCCTTCCAACCCAACCATTCTGTGATCTTTAAAGACCCTTCCAACCCAACCATTCTGTGGTCTTAGAGGACCCTTCCAACCCAACCGTTCTGTGATCTTTAAGGACTCTCCCAACCCAACCATTCCATGCTTCTATGATCTTTAAGGACCTTTCCAACCCCACCACTCTGTAATCTTTGAGGTCCCTTTTATGAGGTTCAGGAGCAGACTGGGGATGAGAGCAGCCGTCCCCCCACCCAGTGACTTGGGATGATGTTCTTTGAGTCCAATGGGGTCGTTTGTTGGGGGCCAGGAGCCTCGATTCCGTGCTCTGTCCCCCGCTGTGGGCCTTGGGCTCCACACTGAATGCAAATTACCCCAAAGCAAACATTTTGCTTCCTTCCCACGCAGCCGTGTACCCAAAGCTTGGGGGGGGCGCGTGAGGAACAAGGGCTGCGGGGCAGCAGAGAATAACAATTGTCCGAAGGGAAAGAGGGAAGGGAGGAGGAGGAGGGAGGGGGGGGAAAAAAGGGCTGTTGAGCTCTTTCTTTCCATCCCTGAAATAATAGACCCATTACTGTCCCCAAACCTCAGCCCCCCTCCCCTCCGCCGAGAAGAATTGGTCACTGCACAGCTGTGCGAGCGAGAAAAATATATTTATATATATCAGAGAAGCTGCCCTTCTGAATGGGTGCGCGGGGCTGGACAAAACCTCATTGTGCGCTTTATCTGCCCCGCACAGAATGGCCCCACAGTCTCGGGCTGGCATGGGCTCGCCTTTTGGTGAACTGCGCTCGGATCACTGTGACTTCATTTAGACGCTGTCCCGTTACGAGGGGGCGGGAGGGGGGGGAAAGCGAGAAAACACCGCCGACCCGCAGAACGCCACCGACCCGACCCGACCCGACCCGACCCCATCCGGGCCGCCTCGGAGCCGCGGGCCGCCGCGGGGAGCGGGGCCGCCCCGCTGCGCTGCCCGGCGCGGCCGGCAGGGGGCGCCGTGCGGGGCGGGGCGGGCCGGGGGCGGAGCGGGGCAGCCGTCGGCGGAGGCCGATGGGCAGCGGGCGGCCGCGCTCGGCGCCGGCAGCGGCTCTGGGCCCCGCGCGGAGCGGCCCCGGGGGCTGTCCGTCCCCCTGCGGGCTCGGCCGTTAGCCCGGTGCATGGCACAGCTATGGAGGTGGTGGACGAGACGGAGGCTCTGCAGCGCTTCTTCGAAGGTACGGCGGGCGGCGGGCAGACCTTCGCGGATCGCGGGCTTCTGCAGCGGTGCGGACTGCGGGCGGCTGCTGTGCGGCTGAGGGAGCCGGCAGGGCCGGGAGCCGGCAGGGCAGAGAGCCGGCAGGGCAGAGAGCCGGCAGGGCAGAGAGCCGGGACCGCCGTGCCCTCCGGCTGCTCCACGCCGCCCCCTCGGAGCGCCCCGGGCCGTCAGGCTGTGCTTCGGGATCCCAGCGGACCAAACTCCTCCGCCCTGCCCCGTGGGCTCCGCGGCCCCTCGCTGTCGGAGGTGCCCCCGGGACAGCGGCCCCTTCTTTCTGCCTGTGGCGGTGGGATTTCTGTCTCTCCCGGAGCTCTGTACCTCAGGATGGAGGCTTTCCGTCCGTCTCTTGGGTCGTTTGGTGACCCTCCTTGAGCAGGAAGGCTGGGCGAGGTGGTCGGGAGCTGCCTGCCAGCCTCAGCCCTTCTGGGACTCTTCTCTTTCTCTTTTCTGCTTCCGTTTTCCCCTCTTTCTCTCACTGCTTTACCCCTTTCCTCCTTCCTTCCCTTTGCCTTCCCCTTTCGTCCTTCCTTCCCTCTCCCTCTCCTTCCTTTCCCTTTCCCGTTCTTCCCTCCTTCCCTTTCCTCCTTCCTTCCCCTTCCTCCTTCCTTCCCTTCCTTTCCTTCTTCTTTCCCTTTCCTCTTCCCTTCTCTTTCCTTTCCCTTTCCTCTTTCCTTCCCTTCTCTTTCCCTTTCCTCCTTCCTTCCCTTTCCTTTCCCTCTCCTCCTTCTTTCCCTCTCCTCCTTCTTTCCCTCTCCTTTCCCTTTCCTCCTTCCTTCCGTTTCCTTTCTTCTCCCTCTCCTCCTTCCTTCCCTCTCCCCATTTTTCTTCCCTTCTCTTTCGGCCTTTTCCCTTCTTTCCTTATTACTTCCCACCTCTCTCTCTCCCCATCTCCCTTTTGACCTAAAAACATCTCGTCCACGTGAAAACAGAGCGAAGAAAGCCAGGGCTGAAGGATGTTTCTCCATCTCTGCCCTTTGCTTCCTTTGAAGAACGCTGAGCAGAGCTTTTTGCGGAGCCCAAAGCGGCCGTTTGTCTCCCTTGGTCAACTGCATCCCTTTGTTAAGGAGCTTCTGTTATAACACAGCGTTGGGGAGGAGAGGTTTGAACGCAAAAGTGGAGCCCATCCCATTTGCTCTTTTGGAGGTGACAGGCCTGTAGATGCCTGATTTTCCCTGGAATCTGCATGAACTGAAGGGTTAATGGCTTCTGGGTGTTTAATGTAATGCTGGTCTGCTGGAGTCCAGTAATTTATGGGGATAAAGTGGAACCATTTCGTCGTTCCTCTCTAACAACCTCTTTAAAAGGTATCCGTGCTTTCCCTTCCCACGTCTCACTCTCAAGGCATTTCTCCCCCCGCTGAAATAAGGAGGGAATTCCCTTCCGTTGGCTTGGAGCGGCTTTGCACGGGATCCGAGCTGGCATCCAGCATTTCAGCATCATCCCCTGGAATGTGGTCGCCTGCTCTGTGAGATCTGAGGCTCGGAGGAGGATGGCAGTGCGGAAGGCACAGGGCTTTGCTCCGGGCTGAGAAAGGGCTGGGGCACAGCATGGCCGGGATGGAGGGCTGTGAGGTAGGGAGGAGAGCGCGCAGGATGCTGGGGCTTCTGGCAGCAGAGCTAAAGGAGCTTGCTTTGGTCTTCCCATAGCATTGGGAGTGTTTGCCTGGAGCATTTGTATTTTGTATCAAAGGAAAAGGAGGGAGTTGAAAGCTCCTGACCCTTGGCTGGCATCCTGCTAGAAACCTTACCTTCCTCCCTGCCTACCGCTCGCGTAAGGGAAAGAGTTACGACAGAGCTCAGCTATTTGGGATCCCTCTCTCTCCCAGCTAATTTATGAGATAAGAGGCTGTTAAAGAATGTATGGTGGGAAGGATGTGCAGAGCCGGGCTGGAGGGGCAGGGGAAGGGGAAGGGGGTGGATTGGCCATGGGGATTGGGCAAGGAGTGCCCAGAAGAGCGGTGAGCACTGAAAGCTTGGAGGATTTGGGGGTTTGGAAAGGTGGTGGTTGGTTAAATAGGGTTAAATGCAAGTTTTCATTGTGAGACCCGTGTGTCTGTGCAGGGGCTGTGCTTGCTGCTGGGGTCACGGGAGCCTCCGAGCTGGGGGGGAGCCCCCCGTTTGCCAGCAAGGCAGCGAGCGCATTGGTGTTAGTGAAGGGTTTTGGCCACAGGTGTGCTCACAGGTGTGCCTTAGTGGTACTGCCTACTTTTTTGGTGAGATCTATTGCGTATTTTGGAGCACTTCCCATATGTCAATAGGAAATGCCACCCTATGAGAGGAGATGTGGGTCACTGCTCTGCTTTCCTGCTTAGGAGGAAATTCTTAACTATGAGAGCAGTGAGGCTCTGGCACAGGATGCCCAGGGAAGCTGTGGGTGCCCCATCCCTGGAGGTGCCCAAAGCCAGGCTGGATGGGGCCCCTGGGCAACCTGAGCTGCTGGGGGGCAGCCAGACGCGGTTCTATGGCTCTGTGATCTTTAAGGACCCTTCCAACCCAACCATTCTGTGGCTCCGTGGACTTTAAGGACCCTTCCAACCCAACCATTCTGTGGCTCCGTGGTCTTTAAGGACCCTTCCAACCCAACCGTTCTATGGCTCCGTGATCTTTAAGGACCCTTCCAACCCAACCGTTCTATGGCTCCGTGATCTTTAAGGACCCTTCCAACCCAACCATTCTATGGCTCCGTGGTCTTTAAGGACCCTTCCAACCCAACCATTCTATGGCTCTGTGATCTTTAAGGACCCTTCCAACCCAACCGTTCTATGGCTCTGTGGTCTTTAAGGACCCTTCCAACCCAACCATTCCGTGCTTCTACAATCTTTAATGACCTTTCCGACCCAACCATTCTGTGACTGTATGATTTTTTTGGCACTTGGTCTTGAGGTAGCAATGCAACTACGCAGGGTCAGAGTGTCTGTGCTTCTGGGTGTTTAATGGTCCCAGCTTGTGCATGACCTGAGTGCATCCCTGGCAGTAGGCTTTGCAGTGCATCGCTGTGGTGCTCCACATGGGGCCACGGCTTGGGGCAGAGGTGGCCTTGCAGTGTCACCATGTCTGTGGGGTGGGCTGGTGCAGCGGGGAAGGAAAGAGGCTTTGTGTGGGGCTCTTTGCTGAGCAGAGTGAGCCCGTGACAGAGTCGTCCCGGGGAACCTGGTACAGCACAAACACATGACCATCCCTCCTGGTAATCCCCTCGCAGACCCAAATCCCAGAGTGTAGCAGCTGTGTACTCCCTGGCCCTCCCACTCTTCCCCAGAGGAACAGAAAAACTGGCAATCGGCAGCCCTGCAAGCTGGACAAGCAGCAAAATGACAGAGGGCGAGAGCAGGGACGCGGCGGGGGTTTGATGTCCGCTCTCACCATGCTCAGGATGCACTGGATCCGAGCAGGTAACAGTGCAGGTCCCTCTCCATCTTCCCACAGCTCAGCTTCCCCTCCTCACTGCCCTTTCTTTCTCTTTCTTTCTGAGCCCATTGCCAGCTCTGGGGATCATTCCTTGGTGGAGGGAGTTGCTCCATCCAGGAGTAGCAGGAGGAGGTCCAGGAGCCTTCAGCTGGAGCGCTCATCCTTGCCCTCGTAACCATGCTGGTTCTTCTCTGCGTCCTGCCCTCTTTCCTCAGCTTCCCCCAAACCTTCGTTCTCCTGGGTGGTGAAAGGACGGGGGAAGTGGGGACAGAGTAAGCCACCTGTAGGAGGGTGGATCTCTAAGGACATCTGATAAGGGGTGGCTTGTGATTCAGAGCCACGTGCGCCCATGGAGGCTGTGTCGGGGATGGCAAGAGGTACTTTGCCCATGCTCAGATTGATGTTGGTGTCTGGGGACCCGATGCCCATGCAGGGACCAGCCATGAGGCAGGAAAAGGTGCCGTGGAGCTTTGGGGAGATGTGACCGGGCTGCTGGTGACTCAGAGATCCTGCTGACACAAGGGCTGCTGCCTGCAACGGGTATCGGAAAGAGATGCTGGCCCAGAGGGGGCCCTGCTGGGGTGGGATGGAGGATCCAGCTGGGCCAAAGAAGTGCTGCTGTTGTTGTGATGTGTCCCTTCCTGTGAGGGCAGGCAGCTGTGGTGCTGACCCCATCGTGCCTGGATGTGGTACAGTGATCCCAAAGGCTGGCTGAGGCCAGGAGCCTCGTGGAAGGCGTTTCTGTGTCTGGGGCGCACGCAAGTGCAAGAAGGCAGCGGTGAGTGGCTTGGGTCTTCTGGAGAGCAGATGGGAAGGTGGGAGTTGTCACGTGGCCCTGGGGACTTGTTGATGTGAGTAGAGTCTGTGGCTGTGGATCCTGGCCGGGAGGTTGAACTGTGTTCCCCCAGAGACACAGAGCAGGACTTGGTGCTGGGCTTGTGCTTGGGAATCACTTGCCGATGCGTGGGCCTTCTGGAGAGGTCCACGGGGCTGAGGAGCCCAGAGGACAAAGCTTTTGTCCCCAGCCTGCGCCGCCAGCTTCTCCAAAAGCCACCAACTGCCTGTCCATGGTTTTGGGTAGCAGGGCCAAGGGCTGCTTTGGCTTCTTCATAGGATTCAAGGCTTCATGCAAGGTAAGGAAGCAAAGCAGGGTTTGTCACCTGGAAGTACTCTCTTGGAAGAGCAAAGCTCTCCAGTATATGCCAAGTGGTGAAAGTCTCCATTGAGCAAAGCATCCATGGTGAGTGCTGCAGGGAGCTGGGCATTGCCCTGAGGCACGCATGGGTGTATGAGGCAGGTCCCTGCAGTGCATCCCTGCCTGGCACTGTCGCGGCAAGGCTTGTTGGAAGCCCCTTGTCTCCCTGCAGCTGTGCTGCTGGTTGGGACTTGGACTTTGTGCTCTCTGATAAGAACCCCAGTGAGCTAAAGGTGCCTGAGGAATGATTAACCAGCGTGTGCGTCGCCAGAGGACGGGGGAGCAGCTGGAGGCACAAACAGGAACGGGCTGGTGGCTTTTGGGATGGAGCTGGCCAGATGCCTCTTCCAGGCTCCAGCTCATAGGGCAGCATCCTTCAGTAGAGAGAACCTACAGCGTGACCTTCTGGGGTTTTCCAGGCTGATCCCAGAGCTGTGGACAGGAGGAGATGAGGCCATCAGATACAGGGGGAGGTGCAGAGCGCAGGGGAGGGAATAGGGGTGCTCTTAGAGGCTGGATGGCTTTGGGCACCACACTTGGCTACCCGTTGGCTCCCACATCAGGCTTCATGGGTACGCCCTCCTCCTGCTCCTTATCTTGCTGAACTTTGTTTTGATGCCAGTAGGTTGTGTTTCCGTAGCCTCTCTGGACTTAGCCTGTGTTCACCTCTCCATTCTTCCCACTCTTTCTCCTTCCTCATCCCCATTGCTCTATCGAGTCATCTTCCACTGCTCTCATTACTCCTATGCCACTGTCTAGCTGTTGGTGCCTCCGATTTTTGTGAGAGGGTAATGAAAGCAACTCAGTTAGAATGTGTGCCGGATGACACTTATTAATGAACAGCTCTCATTTATGACTTTCAGTCCGTTGTGCTGATTACAGCTATCTGCTGGAAGTCCAAACCAACAGGAAACCAAACAGTTTATCAGTCAGCCCGATCTTGGCTTATCTCTTCTGTTATGACAAGTAACGGTTATGGACATTGATACAATAAAGCACTAAAAAGCACAGCTTTGACTTTATTGGAAATGGAACACCTGCTTAAAGCAAAGCAGAAGCTTCAAAGGGGCACTGTAAGGGCCATCAAGCCATTGCACAGTTGGCTGCTTGCTGATAATCTGATCGATGCTCACCTCTGCAGAAGGACAGAAGCAGCCCCTTCCATGTTGAGGTCCCATCTGGATCAAACCCTGAGGTCGGTGAGGAGCTCTGGGTGGGCATAGGGAGGGTCTGTCCGTCTGCCTTCCCTCCTGTTTCAGTTCGGCCTTTGGAAGGGGTGCTGGCACAGAGAGCTGGACGGGGGTGAGTTTTTACGTGCATCGTAGTGGAAAACATAGAACAGATGAATGGTGGTTCAAAACTTCTTTCATTGTTGGTGTTGTGGGGTTGAAGGGACCCGAGGCACAGCAATGTGAGGACCTGCAGAACGGGGAACACCAGGGCAGGAGCTTTCCTTAACTCATCCAAGGCACAAATAAGTAGGTGATGGTACCACTGGGCTGTCCAGAACCTGCGGTGTCTCATCATGCGGGCTCCGCTTTTTGCTAGCAGAAATCCAGCCTATCATATGCAGACTGGAATGCTTTCAGTTAGCTCTTGTAGGGGAGCAGTAGCGAGGTTTTATTGGGCTTTTTTACTTGAACCACATGAGCTTTAAGAGTGCAGGGTCCTGGGGGTGGGCTCTGCCTGAAGCCAACCCTAGGCTTGGAAGGGGTACTGAATGGATACCAAGTGGAGATGGCTGTGGGTTTTCCATAGGTGTGGAAGCCCTGGGATGGAGGCGGTGGCACCTTGGACAGCAGTGCTCCCTTTGCAGCTAGTGGAGGCAGAGAGACGAAGCCAGCTCCCCGTCCCTAGACAGCTTGTGGTTGTTGGAGTTGCAGAAATGTCTGCTTTGGGTGAATTCAGCCAACAGAGCTTCACTGGGAGGGCTGATGAGCTACAGTGGGGATAAGGAAACAGGGGAAGAAGTTTCTAACTAGGTCATTCAACGTTAAGGGAAATGTACTGGGTGGTCACAGGAGGCAGATAACGTCGGGTTGATGGCAGTCAGCATTGGAGGAGTTGTGGCTTCAGGCTGGGCTTTGAGGAGAGCAGCAGGGCTGAGCGTTGCCTCCCAAATGGGAGTGCTGGAGTGCACAGCGAGCTGAGAGCAAGTGGCCTTGTGCTGGCTTGGACAGAAGGCTCTCAGAGGGGCTTCATCATTGATCTAATCGCTCACAATTCCTGTTGCTTCCTTGCTTCCTGCTCTTCCCTCGTAACAACTGTTTGTCACAGCACTGGCAGGAGGCTGTGTAGTTTGCTGCATTCCCTGGCAGGAGCTGGAGCTGCGAGTGAGCCTGCTTCTGGTTGGATTGGAAGGGTCCTTAAAGATCGTAGAGCCATGGAACGGTTGCATTGGAAGGGTCCTTAAAGATCGTAGAATCACAGCATGGTTGATGTGGAAGGGTTCTTAAAGATCATAGAACCACAGAATGGTTGGGTTGGAAAGGTCCTTAAAGATCACAGAACCACACAATGGTTGGGTTGGAAGGGACCTCAAAGCCCTCCCAGCCCCATTTCCTGCCATGTGTTGGTTGTTCCCTACTAGCTGAGGCTGCCCAGGACACCATCCAGCCTGGCCTTGGGCATCTCCAGAGATGGGGCACCCACAGCTTCTCTGGTTAGCCTGCACCAGGGCCTCCCCAGTCTCTGGGTAAAGAATTTCCTCCTAAATCTCCCCTCTTTTTGTTTAAAACTGTTCCTCCTTTGCTGCTTTGACGTGAGACCCGGAGCACACAGCCAGCCTGCAGGGGGGACGGGATCCAAGCAGCACGTTCGGTATCTGATCTGTATTGTCTGGGAACTGTTTGCTAAATCCCTGGTGCAGGAGCTATGTTCCAGTGCAGGAGACAGCTCACGGCTGGTCAGAATGAGCAAACAACGGGTTTTATTATGCATCTCCATACCCTTCGCTGCTAAAGAGAGCTCAAAGCAGGACGCATCAGCTCACGAGCCAACCCTGAACCAACGCCAAGCATCGATGACCCGACACTCCCGTTTGCAAGAGATTGATATTGGGTGCTCAGAAATAGTGATGGCCCTCCCCGGGCCCTGGAAAATGTCCCATCTAGATAAATAGCTCAGCCTTCGTGTGCTCGGCCTCTTCTGGAGGCTGTCCAGGCTGGACAGGAGGGACCTTGTTGCCTCCCAACGAGAAGGGAGGAACAAGATGCCCGATCTGGACGTAGTGTTCCAGGCGCTGCTTGGCTGCCTGTAGGTCTGTGTTCTGTTGCTGTCTGATCGTTAAGCCTCATGCCTAAGGATTGCTTTGCACGAGGCTGGCGCGCATCTCCGAGCTCCGTGTGTGCACAGTGGCCCTGCAGCCTCTCTGGGAGCCACAAGGCCCCAGCACCAGCGGCCCTGCAGCAAGTTCAGCGTCGCTGTGGTCGCCATGGGGGTGCTCAGTGAAGGCTGGAAGCCTCTCCCTGCTGCCTTATTCCCAGACACTGAGCTCACAGAGAGACCTTCTCCTCTCCTGCCATCCCCACCGCCACCCTCAGTCCAGGCAGGGAGATACAGGCATTATCTCGTGGCTCTGCCGTTCCCCAAACAAACAGGGCAATGTGCCCCCCTGGGCGGGCACCTTGGACCCCACCAAATGGCGACGCTTGTGTGGGTGCTGCTGTTTCTGCCATCTTAGTGCATGAATGGACAAGCAGGGCATTGATGGCAGCGGGGACACACACAAACGCTCCACTGTGTCCCCTCTCACACCTTCCCCCCCTCCTCCTCGGCCCCGATGCCCAAAGGACAATGGCTCTATCCACGCTGATGTTCACAGCTGGCAAGGGCGGAGGAGAGGCTGAGACCAGGGTGGGCAGTCGGAAGGAGAAGGGACCCAGGGCTCTGGGGGGGCAATGGCTCGGGGAGGAAGGGGCGAGGGGAGACAGGAGCTGGGGACGTGTGGGTCGGGCAGGGAGAGGGAAGGAGGAGAAGGTGGACAGGCCAGAAGAAGAGAAGAGGGCCTGGGGTGGTTTGGGAGGAGGATGGAGGTGTGGGGATGCTGCTGACTCTGGGTGTTGGGCTGGAGGATGGCAATGGTTTGGTTGCAGTGCGTCATGAGTGGCACTGGCGTGGAGTTTTGCTGTTGGGTGAGCCCAGTTGGTGCTCCGAGGACCTTCTGGCCGCTGAGGACTCTGCAGCTCATCCTACAGTACCAGGATCTGAGGTCTTGGTTAAACCCCACCTCTCCCGTACCAGTGGGGATGCAAGAGCTGCTCCGTGGCTTCAGGAGGGTGGGTGATGTCCTTGGAAGTGCGGTGGCCATACTTCTGCATTGACTGCAACAGTCCCACCTTTGTGGTGGTGAGGGGCACGTGATGTGTGTGTGAGCAAGAAAGGTGTCTTAATGCACCTTGAAACCCCTTGGTGAGAGCACGCAGGAGGGAGTAACCCCACGTAGGTCAGCTCCATCAGCGTTGGATCCTGAAGTTACGGAGCTGCTGGGTTGGCACCATTGGTTTCTCCCTTTGGCAGCCGTGCAGACCCCAGCAGGCCGTCCTGAAGAGGGGCTGAAGAGGATCAACAGAGGGGCTCACCCCACAGCTCGAGGCAGGGCCTCGCTCTGGGGTGGTCCCAAAAGTGCTCTGGGGTGGACGGGGGAGAGGTCTGTCTTGGCGTCCCACTCGGGTTACAGGAGCCACTTCTGCCAGGAGGGACTGCTTATCGTTACAGTCAGGTAATAAAGAGCATTAATTAAGGAGGAATGCTGGGCTGGGATCTGAGGGGAGGCGGGGGCTGCGGGGTCGCATTCCCCCCTGCCAGAGGGGCTGCGTTCCCCCTTTGCACCCACAGGGTTGGGACAGTTGAGCAAAGGGGAGGTCGTCCCGCTGCGCCTTCAGCATCCTGCAGTCCCCAGGGCTCTGAGCAGCGACAGGACTGCCGTGTCCTCTCACCCTCCCTGCGTCCCATCCCGAGGCATGGCCGGCTGCCGTTCCCAGCTGGGGAGCAGCGATCCCAAACCCTCAGCTCCTGAGCTTAGATGGTGTTTGGTTAGCATGCTGTGGCCTGGATTCCTCGTGCTCGCAGCCCGGCCAGCAGCCAATCCTCCAGGGCAGAAGGATAAACACAGGAGGAAGCCGAAAGGGATGCAGAACCCTCGTGGCCCTGGGAATGTGCCGATGTGGCAATGGGCTGCCAGTTGTGCAACCTATGGGTGCCACATGGCTGCGTGGCTCCTGGGGGCTTCTGCCACGTCCTCCCTGCTTGGCGGTGGCTTTGTCAGCAGGGTGCTCAGGAGGAGCAGGCAGGCTTCCAGCACCATCGCAGGTCCCTTGCCCGGAGCCCTCGGAATGGGGACCAGGTAGGGCCAAGATGTCAGAGGGATGCCCCCATCCGCGCTGCCACGAGGCGGATGCTCACTGTGGCTCTTTGTTCATCTCCACTGCAGTGCTGCTTTTGGAGCAGAGTGCTTCGTTTGTCATTCAAACCACCACCCCCTAAAATGGGTCTCTGAAGCCAGGCTCAAAAATTCGGCCTCTGGTGCGTAGCTGTGGGGGTGCAGCACGCATCCATGCGTGGCTTGGCACAACCTCGTCTCTTCTTCCTCCCCACTGGGGTTCCCCAGCCTGTGGAGATGGTTGACCTCGTCATCTCCAGGTTCCCACATCTGGTTCTCGTTAGTGGATCCCAGGATGAAGTTCCTCCTCTCTCCCCCTTCCTCCCACCCCCAGGTGACCCAGGCAGGATTATAGGTGATTAGAAGACAGGCAACAGAGCAAGAATTGGGGGGGAGGGACTGTTATAAATAGAAATACCATAAACTTATCAGCCTATCACTCGAGGTAGATTCTGGGTTTAATCTCTTAGACCTGTAAATATGATGTCTTGCAGGGGCCAGACGCCTTTAACTCTTTCGGTGCCCATCTCTGATGGGAAACGGGCTGCGGTGGAGCACCTGGAAAGGGCACAGGGGTTGATATCACCAGGAGAGCTGTGCCAGCAGCCCTGCGCCGCCGGAGCAAGGCAGCAAGCAGCTCCGCTTGGATGGCGGTCGTGTTTGGAGGTTTGGGGAAGGCAGAGAAAACAAGTCCAAACATTGGGATTCCTGACATTCTCGCACATATGGGGCCTCCGAGCTGCTCGTGAGGAGGGTGCTGTGGGTTTGGCGTCTGCTTCTCGTGGCAGAGTTTGCCTTCAGGGCCTCCTCGGGGCTGTTGTGAGGAGGGGGCTAAAGGGTGAGGCAGGGCGAAGGGTGCTGGCAGGTTTGGGAGCTCCTTTGTGGCAGCACCAGCTGAAGGAGGGGTGAAGTGGAAGGTTGTTTGACCCAAGGAGCCCCTCCATTGAGGTCAGTGTGCCTCTTGGGGCTGAGGGGACACCAGAGAGGGGAGACAGGTGGCAAAAGCTCCAGCGCCATGTGGGTGTCGAGCTGCCCAGCGTGGCTTCCTGCTCCCTCCTAATCCCACGTCGGAAGGGGAGGGAACGTTATTAGTGTCGTTCGGAGCTCGTGACTCAGTGTGGAGAAGCATTAACTTTTAATTAATCACCTAAGCTGGCTTTCGGTAAGAGCCCGGCATGCATGGGAGCCACGGGCTCCCGTGGGACGTTCCCTGTCCCCATGTCCTCAAGCTGAGGACAGCCCTTCGTGTTCAGTGGGCAGCCCCTTCCCATTGCGCGTGCGCAGCTGGACCCACAGCCTTGTGCCATTACTGAGGCAGCACAGCTGACGCAGCTCTTGCATCACATTTCTTATCACAGCCCACGCCTGGGTCTCTGCTGAGCGCTCCCAAAGGTGACTTTTAAGAGAAGGCAGCAGAAAAACAGGAGAGCCCTGCAGTGCTGCTGTCTCTGGAGGGCTTCCTGTCCTTTCTGGGTAGGTCCTGGGCTCCCCTTCCACTGTGGAGAAGCTGCTGGGGTTCGGAGATGGGAGGGAAACCTATTGGGGTCAGGTATCTTGAGGCTTTTTCCTGGGCGCACTCAATCGCTTGTGGAAAGGCAGTAAAATTGGTCAAGTGCCTTTTTGGTATCATGGAATCATTAAGATTGAGAAAAGCTCGAAGTCCAGCCCCGACCTCCCTCACCGTGCCCACTGACCACGTCCCTCAGTGCTGCATCTCCACGTTCACTGAACGCCTCTGGGGGCAGGGAGTCCTCCACCCCCTTGCCAGTGCAGCACCACTCTTTTGAAAACGTAGGTCCCCAGCCCAGAACTTGGGATGGAGACGTGTCTTCCAATAGCTTCTGTGGCCAGTGCTTGCCAGGCTCCTCGTGTGGTTTGTAGCTCAGTCTTGTTGGCCAACAGTGGGGTGGTGGAGAGAGTGCAGAAGAGGTGCCTTGATTGTGAAGGGCATCACTGGGGATGGGTGGGGGACACAGACACCCGTGGTGAGCTCTTCCAGCCAAGCATGGCTTGCAGCAGGACAACGACAGTCAGAGCCACGTCACCTCCTCCTGCCCACGGTGCCCCGAGGGCTGGATGTCCTCCTGGGATCAGATCCCCAGGATCATTCCCCCTCGTTACCAAGGGAGAGATTCCCCTGTCCATGCACATACCTTGGCAGAATTCCTGGCTGGATTTATTCCTGCCAATTTGCTTGTCTTACTATGAAAGGGATTTGCAGAGGAGAGCGCTGCAATTGGCCGGGTGTGGGCCAGAACCCCCCGTACGGGGTTTTTTGTGGTTCATTGGTTGACCTTTCCCCAGCACACAGGCTGTGGGGGGTGAGGGCCGGCCCCATGAGCTTTGAGCCTCTTGGGAAGGGCCTTCTTCCTTATCGGGGCCGGGTCTCCTCTTCCACTTTCTTGGCAGTGTCTTTGGCACCGAGGGCTGGCAGCGACCCCAGAGAGCTGCAGACTCCCACTCGAGAGAGACAGATAAAGAAAGCACTTTCTGTCAACAAAACCCAGCCCAGCTTCTCCAAGGCAGGAGAGGGGAGGAGGAGGCCTCGGCAGAAGGCAGAGGGAAACCCGCTGCTCGCCCGGCCTCGGCGCTGTCTGGTTTTGCACTGGGATGCAGATGGCTATGGCCCAGTGGTCCTTCTCAAAACGCGGGATCTGCTGGTCTTCTCGCATTGGTTTTGGCTCTGCAAAGGTCTTTGGTGGTGGTTCTGCTCTACAACGCCTTTGCCTTTCATGTCCTTCTCACGGCTTCCGCCTCCTCTCCCCTCGCAGGCCACGACATTAATGGAGCTCTGGAGCCATCTAACATCGACACCAGCATCCTGGAGGAGTACATCAGCAAGGAGGACTCACCAGATATGTAAGTGGTTCCCTTGCTCCACAGCAGGAACAGTGCTTGTTGTTGTTTTCTGTGGAGAAGCTCTGCAACGCGAGGAATCTTGAAATCACTGTGCCCTGTATGCACCACTGTCCCTCTTAGAGTCCTCCCCTATAGGAGGTCGGTTTCCCGGGCACTTCTGGCCTTGACATCCCTACAGGTGGATTTTTCACCCTTTGGGGTTGCGTCATTCCCACTGATCCAAGTGACCGAGCTGTGCACTCCTGCTGGTGCCACCACAATGCTGGCTGTCTCACTCCTCCTCCGGGTGTCCCAGGGCACCTTAGTGGCTCCATCCCCGTCGCTGAAGGGCTGGGTAGCGGGTGGAAAGTGCCGCCTACCTGTCTTGCAGCTGAGGTTATCGCCTTCTCTCTCTCAGCTGTTTCCCTGACATCTCTGCTTCATCTGGCTGTGCACACCCCCAGCCCTCCAGCTCAGCCACCGTCAACGCGCCTCTTCCCAGTTCCGTCGGCAGTGCTGGGCATGTGAACAACCCTGCTTCCAGTGGTTCCCTCCACCTTCCTCCCCCGGGCAGCCAGATCCCGATCCGTCACGGTCCTCTCCTGGCCAACCCTTGCGGACCCAGCTATGGTGCTCACCTCAACTGCAATAACAACAATGGCATGGCGGTGCCCAAGGGCTACCTCGGTGGCCACTGCCTAAACAACATGGTCCCTCCAATCAAATCGGAGCCCAAGGCCTCCTACGCACCTGGGTAAGTGGGGCTGGGGTGGCAGGACAAGGGCACGAGGCGAGACCGGCAGTCCTCCAGGCCGGTGGGGCCTGGAGGGTAGAGGTGGCTCGTCCCATGGTGCCGTAACCACCGGCCGTGTCAGCCAACGTTAAGCCCTGCCTTCACAGGGAGGTGCTTTGTCGTGAGTGTTCTGAAACGCTGTTCAGTTTTGGTCTTGTCTGTGTGTGGTGAGTTGGAGAGGATCGGTGGCACCCCACGCGGGTACAGGGAGACGGGTGACAGATGCACATCTCCCAGGTGTGTGACGGGACGTGGCGTCATCCTTTTCAAGAAGATGCAGAATAAGCCTGAATAAGACAAAACTTTCTTTCCAGGATGTTCCCTTGGCAGTCCCAGGGGAAGATGTTAGCTAAGCTGGGCAAAAAAACACATTTCCCTTGGCCTGATGTCTTAGATACTGAAGAGAAGAAAGATGTGGTGTTATACGCTGGGCATGCTGGAGTTATACCCCTTTGTAACTGGCTCTGGATGCAGCCCCAGCGAAGGGGAAGATGGTAATCCAGTCTTAGTATTGCTGATGGACTCAACTGGACAACTGGGAGGAGGAATGATGAGGGGGACGGCGCTGGTGGGCTGGGAGGGCACGGCAACGCGGCAGCCTTGACAGGCAGCACCACGCGGAGAGCACAGCTGAGCTGTGTGCCTTCTGCAGCAGATGATGGACGGAAGGGACGCGGAGGCCGGGAGGACCCCAGAGCTGCTGCTCGTCTCTACAAAGCCCTCTCTGGCTTTTCTCCCTCTGCTTTGTGCCCTCTAGTGTTGCCAGCAAGTACGGCGTGGTGCTTCCCATGCTCGCAGTCCACCAGCTGCAAGGAATAATCGGATCTGTAATGTAGCTCCACTGGGATGGCTTTGGCTCGGATGAACTGGGAAAGATCTTTCAGGATGTGACAACCGAAATAAAATCTGCCCTTATCTTATTCCCAGATTAGGGAGTCGCAGTGGAGCAGTGTGTCTTAGGGGAAGCCATGCCCAAAAGCAGGGCGGGATGCCTTCTTTCTGTGTGCCTCTGGCCTTCTCCAGGGTGTGAGAAGTCATGGGTAGGATCATAGCTCTCTTCCGTTCGTAAACCAGGTCTAATTGCCTGTCTGCTGGCTTCGTCACCTTGACTTGCAGGAGGACAGCAAACCCGTCATGGAGGCATCGGGAACTGCTGTGGCTGAGGGAAGAGCTCATGTCATCCTTTGGGGCTGTCACGGAGCTGATGGAGGCATTTGCCTGGGAATGTGTGCTGCTTTGTCTGTGGTGGATCCTTGGCCTGGGATGTGGCTTCGTGACTGGACTCCACTGGGACCTGGTGGTCACTGCACATGGTGGAAGCAGGGTTCATAAGCAAGTGCTTGCTGCTGGAGATGGAGGCCTTGGCTGGGTGAAATGAACAAGGTCCGCTTTGCTGGCAGCACTTCTTCAGCATCCCGGAAGGACTCATCCCGTGGCAGTAAGCTTCTCCTGGAGAAGCAGCCTCCGTGTCGAACGCCCACAAACCCTATCCATGAGCAGGGTGTGCCTGCACGACCTCCCTGCGTAGCGCCCATCTTTCTGCTCCGGTTGTCCTCGAATTGTCCCTGGTCATTTTGTTATAGCAGGAGCAGGCTCTGCAGAATGCTGTGCTGCTGGAGTGTGGTGGGGATTGCCAAGGCAGCGGATACAAGCGGGCAGACAAGATACCTCCCTCCCTGGATATCCCACTGCCAGTGATCTGCGCAGGGGTAGTGCACACTGCAAGCACTTTCTCTAGAGCCACCCTGCCCAGCCCTGCTGCAGCTTTGGCTTGCAGTGCCCGTGGCTCAGTCTAGCTGGCAGCAGAGCCTCGACTCACTCCATGCATGTATTCTCCTGCAAGATACTATTAGAGAAGAGCCAGAATCTGAGATGAGCAAATCGTTCTCCTGTGCACCAGGACGGTGGAAGATTTACCCCGGCCTGAAGGTCTGTCTGGTGAGGAGGGGCTGGGAGAAAGAGAAGGAAGCGTTGGTTCCAGTGGATTTCCAAGGCGGGGTTTTGGGAATGGCTGAAGAGCCCAGCTTCCAGTAAGGAAGGAAGAAAAGGTGACACCCTCTCTGTGGTCGCTGTCCCCGAGCCCTGGCTGTGCAGCTGAGTGTCCAGTTCAGTTGCGTTTTGCAGTTAGGACCGAATCTTGCCATTGGAGATTGGAGCAGAGGCAGAGTGATACAGCTGGCAGCTGTGGTGGTGCTCAGGTCCGTGCAGGTCGCACAGCAGAGTGCAGCCCGTGGGCTTCCCAGGTTGTGCTTTCAGCTCCCCCCAGAGCCCCCCGTTTCTCCATGGTGAAGCACAAAGGTCTTTGGGGAACGGATGTCTTTCTGCTCAACTTCAAGCTGCTGAGCTGATGGGAAAGCCTCATGGGCAGGTCTGCAAAACACCTCTCCCTGCTGCCAGAAGTGTGGGCTGTGGGGAATGGTGGGAGCAGTGCAGTCCCCGTGTGGTCACTGGAGGCACTCAGGGTGATGGGCTTCTGGTGGGACACCGCTTTGCTCCGGGTAGACCAGTTGATCCCGTGGCTGGAAGCTGCTTTACAGTGACCTTCCCTTCTGTTTTCTCTGCAGCACTTTACCCGACTCTCCCCCTGACTCTGGTTCAGAAGCCTACTCCCCTCAGCAGGTGACTGGTAAGTGCTTTAAGGGGGGGGGGGGGGAAATATATATATAATAAGGAAAACCCCAAACCCGACATCCTCCCCCTCTGTGTTCCATGAAAGTGGTTGGCTCTGCAGTCTTTATCAGACGGGAGAAAACAGGCGGCTGCAATACGTGGGGAGATTATCAGTTAGTAAATATCCCTGGACTTTCGCCTATTGTTCTCCTGCTGGTCTTTGCAAGGGGGGGAGAGCGAGCAAGAGAAGGGAACGGGAGGGAAGGAGAGATGTGAACCCACTCACACGGGGAGCGATCGGCAGCGTGGCTCGGCCCCGGGAGGGTGGGATGTGGCACCTGGAGCCTCCCTGTCCTGCCCTGTGCCCCGTGTGAGCCAAAGGCAAGGAGAACGTGCCTGAAATGGAACCCGGTTCGGGGAGACCAAGATGAGCCTTCCGTTCAGCAGTAAGTTCCTTCCGTGCCTTCCCCTCCCCTCTGAGCTGGGGCTCCCCCTGCGAAGGGTGAGACAGAGCCCGTCCCCTCCCACGGCCACTGCCAGCCCCCCGGCTCCCTGCTGGGCAGCCAGCATCGTGGTGACCTTCCCTGTGCTTTGCTGGGAGAAACCCCTCGGTGAGGAGGGGAGGTTGTGCTGGGCTCCCTCCCCCCCTCGCCAGCAGCACCCTCTTCCCCCCAAGCTCCAGCCATTCCTCACTGGGAGCAGCACTTACTCTTTTCTTTTTCTTTTTTTTTTTTTTTTTTCCTTGATGGAAGAGGTCAAGAGTTCTGTTTATCTTGCTAAAAAAAAAAAAAATCCCTGGAATTCCTCCTGCCCCTTCCTTAAATATAACAAAGAGGCCGAGTTGCTCACCGAGGGGAGAGCTGCTCCAACGCGCTTCCAGCACTCTGCCCAGGGAGGAGAGGAGGCAGCAGGGAGCTCTGCAGGGCCCCACGTGCAGCACACGCACTGGAGATGTTGAGAAAACCCATTCCTCGCAGTGCTCTGCAGGGCAGGGCAGGGGGCTGCTCTGCGAGCCCCGAAGCAGCCCCGAGTCTGTCCGTGCTCGTTGTCCAAGGGTGCCTGGGGAGCTTGCGGTTGCCTTCAGCTCCTCATTTGATCACTCCGTGTATTCACTTGGACTGTAGAAGGGTGTGATTGTGCCAGAGAAGCACGCCCCGGGTGGAAAGCTTCTCTCCCCACTGTTCATTTTGGGATGCGGAGAGGATGGAGAAGCTGGTGGAGAGGATCAGTGCAATTCACCAGACTCCGGTCTTTGCTTCCCACCCACGTGGCATACGGCCCATGCCCGTTTGTTTCTACAAAACATAAAAATAAGCTGCTGAAATGGTGCCAACGTTGGCTCATCCTTGAGGTCCCTTCCAACCCGAGCCGTGCTGTGGCTCTGTGATTTCCTGCTCCATCTGAGAGGGGGCTCGCTCGAGTCTTGCCCGTGCACCAACTTTTGTGCCAGTGTGTTTGGTTTCTATAGTAAATTTATGAGTCCAGATTCCAGAAGTGTTTGGGTTTGAGCTGAAGCCCTCTGCTGTGTGCTGGCATTGCCACGCGTGGAGCGTGTGTTGAGCTGCAGCCTAGGCAGCTGCAGAGGATTTGCATGGCTCTCCACCAGCATTTACTTTGATGGCAGCCTAGTCAAATCAATCTCAAGCGTGGCATTTCTTTAGTATCCCATTCCACAGAGACGAGGAGGAAGGTGGGATCATTTGAATGCTTCTTTTTGTTTATTTAAATGTGGAGGTCAAAGTCACCTTCTGGCTCTGCATTTCCAGGCACAGGCTTTGGGCAGGCCCCGCTGCCGGGCCCGTCATCCCACCACTCTTCCTTGATCCACGTAGTTCCTGGGTGATGCAGTGGCGATGCCATCAAGTCCAACCCCTCAACCCATCCCCACCGTGCCCACTGACCACGTCCCTCACTGCCACATCTCCATGGTTCTTGAATACCTCCAGGGACAGTGACTCCACCACCCCCCTGGGCAGCTGTGCCAATGCAGCACCACTCTTTGCAAAGACATTTTTATCTGAATCTATCTCCTAATATCCAGCCTGACCCTTCCCCTGGCCACATTTTCACTACAGCACATCAGGGTAGCCGAGCTTTAGGAAATGCCAGGAGTGTTTGTAACCTTCCCCCTTGTCCCTCAGCCTGAGAACCTGTGTGCCCTTTGAGTTCGGGTTCTTTGAGTGCAGCTCGGTTCTGATGGCAAAGGAGTGCTCGCTGGGAATTCCTCGTGGCCGGGCTTGGAACTGAAGCTTAGACCTCGTGGTGGTCTCACAGGAGTTCCTCTTTCTCTCTCCTTCAAGATCCTCACCTCCTCCGGACCATGACCCCCGAGAACATGTGCCATGTAATCCCCCCGTCCCGCCTGGAGCACCCCCCGCCGCCGCCACCTCCTCCTCCTCCTCCTCCCCACCTGCAGGCCGTGCCCCCTCCTTCCCACCCGCACTACCCTGGCCTGCAGCGGGACCTGTACATGAAGGCTGAGCCCCTGATGCCACCCTATGGCATGGGGCAGGGCATGGCACCAGCTGACCTCCACCACGCTCAGCAGTCACAGATGCTGCACCAGCTTCTGCAGCAGCACGGAGCAGAGTAAGGCCAGTGGGCATTGGGATTTGGTGTGCTTCGGGTTCGGGGGGGCATTGTGGGGAGGTGTCGAGGTGGGGGTGACCCGGAGTGTGGGACACTCAGAGCTGGGACAGAGGGGAAACTGAGATGTGACTCGGTGTGTTCTGTGTGTTCTGGCACAGAACTCAGCGTGGGCGGGTGGGCAGAAGGTGGTGATGTTGCAGGGTCGTCACCTCCCCGTTGTCCCGCAGCCTCCCGGTGCACCCTGCCAAGAAAAGGAAGCACTCCGAGTCGCCCCCCAACACCCTCAGCGCACAGATGCTCAATGGGCTGATAAAGCAGGAGCCAGGCATGGGGTCTGTGCCACTCAACCCCGACAGAGTTCCCACTCCTCCTTGGCACCAGCCGGGACCTCTCTCTCCAGGTACGTGGTTTTCAGCCCCTCACCCCTTTAATCGCTCCCCAGCACACAAACCTGGCGGTGCCTGGGGAGTGTGAGTTCCCCAAGGTGCAGGGCAGGGTCCAGACCTTGTGCCATGCTGTGCCCTGGCAGCCAGGAGGCGACCTGCTTCCCTGTGCTCGTACCCAACTGAGCGCTGCATCGCAGAGTTATCGAATGATAGAATGAAGGGGCCTCAAAGCTCATCTAGCCCCAACCTCCTGCCCTGGGCAGGGTTGCCACTCGCTAGGCTGGACTTGCCAGGGCCTCATCAGGGTGACTGAAACGCATCTTTCTCCCTCTGCAGGCCTGATCCAGGATAACGACAGCTTGAATGGCTCCTACCTAGACCCCAACTACCAGTCTATAAAGTGGCAGCCACATCAGCAAAACAAGTGGGCAACTCTCTACGATGCCAACTATAAAGAACTGTGAGTAATTCATCCAGAGTCGCGTCCAGCCTTTCATTCGATGGACTTCTCATTCCAGGGCTGAGGTTTGGGGGGTGCAATGTGTTGGACCTGCCTTGCCTTTTATCACCTGCTGACCTCTGCTTGCCTGCCCTGTGGTGCAGACACTCCTGCCTGTACCTTTGCCATGGGGGAGGTCTTTTCTCTGCATTTCTGAGTGAACGGCGGGGGATTAAGGAACGGGTCTGGTTCTGCAGGAGCCAACAGTTCAGCAGCATTGGAGGCAGCCACTCAGACCTTCGGCTGCCGCTGGGGGGGGTTCTTTTGGCAAACACAGCCTTGCCTGAGCACCATTTGGATGTGCGGCACGCTTTCCCCCTGGCCAGGCTTTCAAAAGCTGCAGGGTTTTAAAAGGTGTGCTAGGATTTCCAGGACAATGCATAGCAGGAATGACTGGGGATAATCCAGAGCCACTTCAGCACATCTTGAGAGCGGTGCAGAGAGGAGCCTGAGGAGGAGGAGTGGTTGGTGGGTGGAGGAGAGGAGAGGAGAGGAGAGGAGAGGAGAGGAGAGGAGAGGAGAGGAGAGGAGAGGAGAGGAGAGGAGAGGAGAGGAGAGGAGAGGAGAGGAGAGGAGAGGAGAGGAGAGGAGAGGAGAGGAGAGGAGAGAAAGAGGGGAAGGTAGGAGGAAAGCTGGAAAAATGGGAGGGGTGGAGAGGCCAGGAGTGCAGGCAGAGAGGAAAGCTGGGGTAGAGGGTGGAGGCAGAGTGTGAACAAGCCTTGTAGGAAAGAGTGCTCAGGAGGAGCCCACTCTGGATCCTCCCTACATTCCTCAGAGGTGACTGAGAGCAGGCAGGCAGCAGGCAGGCTTCCAGGAGCTGAGCAGACTGCCCTGCTTCCCTTCCTTCTCTTTCTGGACAGCCAGAGGCTGGGAGGGTCCTCTTGGGGGACACGGAGGATGGATTGCTCTGCTTGTGGTGCCAAATAACCCAGGGCTGTCGTCATAGCTTGCCCAGATGGTGCTCAAGGTAGGACAAGGACGTGTGGCTGAGAGCCCTGCAGAGAAGTGACTGATGGTTACTTCTTTGGTGACACCCTGCCATTTGCAAAGGCCGTGTTTGTGCCCATTTCCCTTGCCACAGCAGGAGAGGTTTAAGTTGGGGAGGCCTTTGCTTCTGTTTTCCCAAACTGCTTCCATCGTCCTTCGCAGAGCTCTGCTTCAACGCTGTTTCCTCCGTGGTGTGAATCTTTTCTTTGGCGTGCCGTGACCTGGCGGCTTCCTGGCAGGCTCCCTTTGCCAAACTGTTTTCCCATCTTTAGTGCTTGGTTTTCAGCCAGGGCCTGGGCATCACTGGGCAGCTACAGCGCCGAGCTTTTCCCACCTGACAAAGCCACCTCATCCGCTGGCAGTGCCAGCGGGGGTTTCCCTGTGTGACAGAAGCACAAATGCACCCTTTGTAGTCAGCGGGGTCCAAAGAGCTCTGCGCATGACCTCGTTTTTCTCTCTGACACAATGAGCCCTCCTTTGCCTTTCATCTCACTGTTTACCCGTGCTGGGTAAATGGTCTCTCACCTGCAACACGTCACAGCTCCCGTGGCAGAGGTTTGTTGCACGCCCTGATGTTGCACAGGCACACTAACACTGCGCTGCAGTCGCTGGAGTGCTGCAGAGTGCGGCTTTTAACTCCTGCAAACCCAGCCCTGAGCTACCACCTCCTTCAGCTCCGTGCTCGGGGTCACTTGCTAATACCTGCTTTTAGGATTTAGGGTGGAAGGCAGAGCAAACCTGCTTTTGCTGCATTGAGGTCGCGGCCCAGTTGCGTAATGGCTAAATTCCTTTGAAAGGGCTTCAACCTCGATTTTAGGAACCCACGTGTGGTGTTGCTGTGGTGCTGGACTCGGCCCCGAGGAAAGGTGAAGGATTGATCAGCTGCGTTTTCTGCAGCACACAGCAACCTCAGCGGTCTCCTCCCTCTTTGTGGCAGCTCAGCAGTCAGGTAGCTCCAGGAGAGGCTGTGCAAGCTGAGCCCACGTCTCTTTCTAAGTAGAAGATCATTGAAATGGGTCTCTTGGTGCAGCACTGCACCAGAATAGAGCTGGGAGGAACTGCACAAACTCAGCTTTCTCTTCTTTCTTCTTTAAGGGCTTTTTTTTTTCTTTTCTTTTCTTTTTTTTTTTTTTTTTTGGGCAACCAACTAACATTTTAGCAGGTAGGAGTCCCTTCCTTCCTTTTTGGTGTACTCTTTGGGATCCGAGAGCGCTTCCACATGAGTTTCCTCTAGGATCATTAAGCAAGAGCCGGCCCTTCCCAGCCTGTTGTAGCTGTCATGCACTTTGTCTGTGCTGTTATAGTTTCCTGCCCCTAGGGGAAGCATATTTTCTCCCCTGTGATCCACGTGCCCACAACCTATTCACAGCCCCAGGAATCTGAATCATCTGAATCACCTGATTTTTCCCTACCCTTGCTCTCCAGACAAGGCCAGAAAGGCACGTTAAGGAGAGAGGCTGAGCCATGAGCCCATAGGAAACTGTTGTGTTTTGTATCCCGGTGTGGTTTCTCACCATTCAAGAGCTTGCCAGCATTTCAGCAGTGACTGCTGCACCCAACGAGCAGCTGTGTGCCCTGTGCAGGAGGGTTGAGCTCTCAAAAGCTGTAGGCCCACCTGGATATATGGATGGGCGACAAACCTGCATCCAGCCTACAGTGTTCCTTCATGGAGCAAGACAAGTGCTCACAGCCCCCGTGGAGGCAGATTTCTCAGGTTCGTGGTGCTTCATCTTCCTCCTCTTCTGCCTCGGAGATGCAAGGAGGCCTTTTCTTCCATCATTTCCTGCCCGTGCTGCTCTTGGTGAAGGCACTGATAACCAGTAGCAAGAGATTTTTTGTTCCTCAGGTGTATCCCACCGTGCCCTTCAGCCGTTTCTCATTTACTGCTGATCTGGGCTGCATCTCAGAGCCAGGCTCCTTCCCCGCTGCTGAGCTGGGGTCAGCACGGGGGGCATCTGAGCAAGTCCTGCAGTTCCTGGGTAGCATTTCTGCCTTTTGAGAGATGTGCCTGGGTGAACCTTGTCATAGGATGGCAACAGATTCTTTGTGCCCAGGGGCTGTAGCCAGGAGAAGAGCAAAGGTTGCTGAGCCCTCCGGGCCTGCAGGTGTAGTTGTAGTGGGACTGTGGGCTGTAGTTCTCTTAGAAGCAGATCGGGTTAAGGAAATGCAGGAGAGGGCAGAGGGAGGAAAGAAGGGCTCCTTCATGGGTAGGAGCGGAGGTGCCTGGAAATCCGTGCCTTAGCATGCTTGGTTTATGTCTCAGGCTTTGGTTATGTGGGCTGAGGAATCCGTGTTGGTTGTAGGAGACCTAAGTCTCCGGATTAGTTTTATGGGTAGTATGTTTCTCCTTGGCCTTTTGCACTGGTTTTGTGGTTTCAGACTTGCTGAACCTTCAAAAGGTTTAGGTGGTTTCCAGCAGCGGTGCCGAAGAGGCCTGGAACCAGGCAGCTCACTAATTTACTCTCGGGAGCAGAAGCAATCCATCTCCCTGACAGTGCACTCTGATAAATGCCAGCAGGCTCCCTCCTCCCTCTCCCCAAATGTTTACAGTTTGAGGTAAGGCAGTTTGAGGGGAAGGCTTAGCTCTGCAGTCTCTTCCCATCAAGCAAGCTTTTGGAAGCCTGGTTTGGAATAGGCGACCCTACAGCCAGCACCAACAGCTGCAGGTCCCGCAGGGGGCAGGGAGCAGCGTGGCGTGGTCCGGTCCTGAATGTATTTCAGCTGGTGGTGAAGATGGGCTGAGGTGGTGCTGGAAGCCTGGAAGGAGAACAAAGCATGAAATTACGGAGCGGACCCTCAGCCATGGGGCATTGCAGGCACGATGGCTTAGGAATGGTGCAAATAATGGGGAATCTGGAACAGGAGAGAGGTGGAGGAGATTTTCCTTCCATAAAGAAAACGGCTGATGGCATGAGAACTTCCCTCTGACGATCCCGTTTTCTGCCCACGGATCTGAATGCAGATCCCCTCCTTATCAGAGGCATTTTTCCTTGCATTGCCTTTCCCTTAGCTCTGCACTTTCACTGAGAGGACGAGGGCACTCCCTGCTCCTCTAAGCGTGGATCCCAGCATGGGGAGTTGGTAACCCCTGAAACCTCTCCTCTGATCCCGGCCTTCCGAGCCCTGCGTTAATCTGCTTTTGTCAGCGGGGCATTCTGCCCAAAGTAATCCATTTGACCCTGGACCTTTTCTTCCTGATGCTTTGCCCTCTGGCCCTCGCGCTCACTGGGAACGGCCAGCCTTACTCTAGCTGCCCCCGAGCCACTGGCTGCTGTTGTCCCTGACCCCAGGAGCTGCTCCCCCCTTCTTTCCCCAACCTCCGAGCGCAGGGATGAGGTGGCAAGGACACCCGGGTCTCCATGTTGGCTAAAACTGTGGGTTAAGGTGAAAGGTAGGATGTGTGGCAGCGGAGGTGCCCTCCAGTGCACCCCACGTTGTGGGGGTAATGTTGGTCACAGCCTGAGTCCTTTGGGAGCTCAGGGAACAGGACTCAGCCTGATGGCCTTCCTGTTGCGGCATATGTTTAGCAGCCGTCGGTTTGAGTGATGATAACCAGAGCATGGTTTGGAAGCAGATGTGGTTTGGAAGTCCGGCCTGTCTTCAAGTGGAAACAGCTGAGGTGGCAGAGGGGTGAAAGCAGATGGGAAAAGGGCTCCTCCACCCCTGGGTGAGCGCAGAGGGTTCTGGGGCCAGGTCAAGTCCTGGCTGCTGAGCCAGAGGAGCCAAATGGACACCTGATGGCTAAGGCTGGGAGGCGAGCAGCAGTGGAAGGGAATTCCTTTCGTGCTTCTGGGCTAAGACAGTGCTCTGCTTCCACCATCTGGCCTGTGTTCAGGGACTGCACGGTCCCCCGGGTACAGGAGATGAGGAATTGCGTCCCGGTGTTACTGGGAACGGGCCCCCAGCCCTCCTCCAACATTAACCCTCCTGAAAAGCGCTCAGTGAGTTTTAAGGCTGATATGGGAGGCCGGGCTGAGCTGCCTTTTGCCTTCTGAGCGTTTAAGCACAAAAATAAAGGGGAAAGTGTGGGATTTTGGTCTTCCGCTGGAGATTCTCGATGGGCTGAGATGCATCCCAGGGGCCCACCCGCCAGGCCCGAGTTCTTTGGTGGTGAGAGAACAGGGGACTTGCTTAAAGGCCACATACTTCCCTCATTCCCATGGCAACCAGCCCATTAAGGAGATGGAGATTAAACCTCCCCAGCTGGTGCGTGTTGGCCGGGCAGCGGCGTCCCCCTCCTCCCACTCAGGCCTTGCTGATTCCACGGGAATTGGGCACGCGGGCAGCTTCAGGAACGTGGTGGGTAAAACCAGCGGGCCTCTCATGACGTGCTCAGGGCTCCGGCCTAATGCCTGCTGCCTTTTCCACAGCCCCATGCTCACCTACCGCGTGGATGCTGACAAAGGGTTCAACTTCTCCGTGGGCGACGACGCCTTCGTGTGCCAGAAGAAGAATCACTTCCAGGTCACGGTCTACATCGGCATGCTTGGAGATCCCAAGTATGTGAAGACCCCCGAGGGCCTGAAGCCCTTAGAGTGCTTCTACCTGAAGCTGCACGGAGTGAAGGCAAGCGGGAGCCAAGCAAACGCAGCAGGGAGGAGGGGAGCTGAGATCGGGCCAACGCCACATCTTTCATATGCCGAGTCGTTGGGGTCTGCAGGAGAATGCTGAAGGTCATACTTGATCTTCAGCTCTTGGGATAGGACTCTGAGATGGATTTGATTGCTCCCCGGGCGTCCCCAGGGTTTCCTCTTGCTCCTGTTTGACTCTGGAGGCATTTGGGAAGACCCATTCGCCCTCTGTCGGGGCTGCACCCAAATTAGGCACTGCGTGTTGGTTGTGCAGGAGGTGTTGGGCGAACAGTGGGAAGGGGAAGGCCTTGGCTTTTCCCTCTTGATCACATCCCCACATCTTTCCCTCCAGCTAGAGGCCTTGAACCAGTCCATCAACATTGAGCAGTCGCAGTCCGACCGCAGCAAACGGCCCTTCAACCCTGTCACGTGAGTGTGGGCTGGGGCATAAGGGATAGCAGGGGTGGGTGGGGAAGGAGGGGGTCATGGGAAGGCTCCGGGTAGCACTGTGGGTATCACACCCTCTGGTTTTTCTGCCCACAGCAGAGTTTTCCTCCCTTTATGCTGCCCGCTCCCTTTTGTGCTCAATTCATAGGCTCGCCATAGTGGAGCAGGACAGCAGGTGGCCGTTCCTCAAGGAGCATCCTCTCCAGAAGCATGCTCACTTGCTCCTCTGTTTTCTCCTCCCCAGGGTCAACCTGCCTCCAGAGCAGGTCACCAAGGTCACTGTGGGGCGGCTGCACTTCAGCGAGACCACAGCCAACAACATGAGGAAGAAAGGAAAGCCCAACCCAGACCAGAGGTGAAGAGCAGGGACACCTTTTCAAACTGTTCTGAGCACTCAGGGCCTGTGGATGTGCCAGCCCTTGCTTTGGGAAGCAACAGGTCCCCTGCTGGCCATCTTTTTCTCACGGAGGAAGGGAGATGCCTGCTGTGGCCACTGTGGCCTCCCCCATTCTGCAAGGGGTTGTGGACAGGGGAGAGGGGATGTGTGCAGCTCTCTGTGACAGCCCGGTGCCCTGTCCTTGAGGCAGATGCAGCAGTTTGCGGTGCAGGATGGCACCCTGACCTCCCTCCCCTCTTGACAGGTATTTCATGCTCGTGGTAGCCCTGCAGGCACACGCACAGAACCAGAACTACACGCTTGCAGCCCACATCTCTGAGCGCATCATCGTCCGCGTAAGTCCTCCTCTCCTCCCATAGCCCTTTGCTGGATGAGCCGGGCAGTTCTCCTGCACCTCTCCAGCTTTTCAGTGCTTTCCCCTCCCACCCTCCAGGGTGCCCAGAACTGCAGGGAGTTGTGGGCAGCCTGTGCTGCTCCATCCCAACAGGTCGCAGAACAGTGGGATCTGGGGGATTGTGGAGCCAGGAACGACACTTGTGTCGCTTATGGACTCCAGCTGTCCTTGTGTTGTAGGTGGAATTGTAAGAGTTCTGAGGGCTGAGATAACACAGCTCAAGGAAGCAAGGACGTTCCTTTAGGCATAACCTTGGTTCCTGATGGAAGAGGCTTGGACAGGGCCAGCAGATGAACGCCAAGACTGCAAAAGCAGGCTGGGATTTGTTCCCAGAGCTGGCAGTGTATCCCTGTCCCTGCCGCTCTCCTTTGTGCTGCTGCAAAGCTCCATCACAGCCTCGCTTGTCCTCTCTTGTGCTGTCTGTCGGCTCCCTCCTGTCCCTGCTACAGGGCAGGTGCTGTTGCAGCTCAGCCTCCAGGTGTTCCTAGAGCTGTGTGCTGAGGAGTAGGCACACCCACCGTGGTCCCGTGTCACAAGCTTTTAATCTCAGAAGTCCCCTCCGGCTTCTCAAGCCACCCGGATCAATCTGCCCCTGTTTCAGCTGAGATCTCCCCCCATCCCCGGGGTGCATCTGCTTATCTCCACCTTTTTCTCCTGTCTCTCCCCAGGCCTCCAACCCTGGGCAGTTTGAGAGTGACAGCGATGTGCTGTGGCAGCGGGCTCAGCTCCCTGATACTGTTTTCCACCACGGCCGGGTGGGCATCAACACGGACCGCCCCGATGAAGCCCTCGTGGTCCATGGCAATGTGAAGGTGATGGGTTCCCTGATGCATCCGTCAGATGTCCGAGTGAAGGAGGACATCCAGGAGGTAAGAGCTGAGCTAAAGCAGGCTGGGCTTCTCTGACGTGGCTCAGAGCAGGGCTCAGAGCCCTCTCACACAGTGCCTCTTGCCCTTGGGACCTGTCATAAAGGTGAACCGTAGTGAGTTTTGCCTCCTGGGCTCAGAGCAATGGGATGTAAAGGAGCAGCACCCTGCTTAGGAGATGCACGTCTCTGTTTTGTCCCAGGTGGACACCACAGAGCAGCTGAAGAGGATCTCGCGGATGCGGCTGGTGCACTACAACTACACACCTGAGTTTGCAGCTACGGTGGGCATCGACAACACCTCTGAGACAGGTATGGGCCCTGCACCGTGCTGTGCTACCCTGCTCGTGTCTGCAGTGCTGGAGCTGGGCCTGTTCAGCCTGGAGAAGGCTCCGGGGACACTTCCTTGTGGCCTCCCATGGTTCCTCTGCTGAGACTCGGTGGTCTGTGGGCCTCCGATGAGCTCTGCCTGGGATAGAGCGTGCACCTCGTGCTGTCCCCAGCACAGATTGCTCCTGCCAATCGTCTCTTGGGTCAGAGGGAGAGCTGTGGCAGGGGGAGTGCTGCCCAGAGTCCTGAGAGCCACTGTGCCGTTTCCACACAGGTGTCATTGCTCAAGAGGTGAAGGAGATCCTCCCTGAAGCTGTGAAGGACACCGGGGACCTGGTCTTTTCCAATGGGAAGACTCTGGAGAACTTCCTGGTGGTGAACAAGGTCCGTGGCAGCCTGAAGGGACAGGAAGGGCAAGGGAAGCCGGGGAGGCTGTTGAACCTGGGTCAGGAGAGTTGTAGAGCTGGAACAGGGAAAGCGTGGTGCCCGGGGAATGCTTCTAAAGCAGTACCACCCATATGAGTTTCAGACTTGGCTGGTCTTTCAGATGTCGGGAGCTGACCTGAGTTGACAGCAGACGTGCAGGAAGGAGCTTGCCTAATGTTGGTGAAAGTTGTCAGCATCTCCCTCAGGACAGGCTTCTTGTTGGCAGCCTCCTGCAGGGAGGCTCTTGGTCATAATCTCCTTTCCCGATAAGATAAGGTGGTTATGTCAGGATAACCGAGAGCACCTGGCTGCCTGAACTCAGTGTAACCTGTGGCAGCCTGTTTGCTGCTCTGGGCGTTGAGGGGATGGAGCTCACTGCCCTCCCACAGCTGCCAGATCCCTCCTGCATCCCTCCCTCCTCAGTGCCTAGACTGAGGATGGCCAGGGCTGAACTTAGCGCGTCAGGGATCCTTCGGTTTTGAAGAGAATCTCTCTTGTTCTTGCTGACTGTTTGACTTGTTCCCTGGCAGGAGCGCATCTTCATGGAGAACGTGGGAGCTGTGAAGGAGCTGTGCAAGCTGACAGACAACCTGGAGACCCGCATCGATGAGCTGGAGAGGTGGAGCCACAAGTTGGCCAAGCTGAAACGCCTCGACAGCATGAAGTCAACTGTGAGCTCTGGGGCATTCAGGTATGGGCATGCTGAGGGCAAGAGAGCCCGAAGGGATGGCTCTTTTCATAGAACCATTAAGGCTGGAAAAGACCTCTAAGATCACCAAGTCCAACCGTCAACCCATCCATGCCCACTAACAGTGCCCTCAGTGCCATATCCACACGTTTCTTGAACACCTCCAGGGACCAGCTCCCCTCCAACATGCTATAAAAGGGTCACCACGTTTTTCCAGAGTCACTGAGTGCCTTTCTCAGAGCAAAGAGTTTCCAAACTGTCTTACTGACCTACGCCAGCTTATGAAGATGTGGAGCAGAATTCAGGCTGTGCACCAGCACTGCGCCTGCCCCCCTGGAGCAGGCTGGTTGGCCAGCCTTTGTGACTGTCACTTCACACACAGTTACCTTTTCACCTGAGAACCTTTTGTTCTTGCAGCCAAACGGGAAGCCAGTTCAGCCGTGCAGGAAGCGTGCCCCACAAAAAGAGGCCTCACAAGATAGCCAGCAAGGTAAGGGGCTGCTCCCGGACAGGCCTTGCTGTGTGGGGGAAGGTGGACTCCATTTTGTCTGTGCCTAATGGAGGTGTTTCCTGGCTTTGCTCTGAGGGGGCTTGCAGGGGAGCAGGAGGAAAGCTTGGGATGTGATATGCTCAGAAGCAGAGAGGACCAGAGCCCTGAGCTGAGCTTGGGATTTCTCTCTTGTAGTCACCGTCGGTTGTCCCGGAGCAGGCCTGTATCAGTCAGCGCTTCCTGCAAGGCACCATCATTGCCTTGGTGATCATCATGGCCTTCAGGTGGGACCACACGTCCACGTCTCCCTCCCTCCGTCTCATCAGCTGGGTTTAGGCTGCGCCAACCAAACTGGCAGTTGCTGAAACACAGTGCTCGGGAGTGGTCTCACTCCTTACTGCATCCCCCAGCACTGCGGTAGGGAAGCATATCAGTGCCTGAGAAGAAAGAGGTCCGGCTTATTCTGCCATCCATGGGGTGGTCAGTGGACCCACAGGCCCATCCGTGGGCTGAAATCCCTTGGCAGGAGGTCAGCACCGCGGCGTGGCCACTGCCCCATCCTCAGCCTGGACTTTTGTCTTTGCAGTGTGGTGTCCATGTCCACGCTCTACGTGCTGAGCTTGCGCAGCGAGGAGGACCTTGTGGACATTGAAGGGTAGGCAGCTCCGGGCCCTGCGGGGTGGATGTGGTGGCTGGGGCAGTCTAAGGCGAAAGGAGCAGCTGCTGTGGGCTTATTGACCACAGTTGTAAAGCCATTCAAATGCATCCACGTGCCCGGGCCTTAAACTGTTTGCAGCAAGAAGTAAGGAGCAGAAGAAAAAGAGAACATCCTGATGGTTGGCTGCTCACATTACTCACGGTCTGTCTGAGTGTTATTTGGGTGCCTCTTCTGCTGCACTAAAACAGCAAAGTCCCACCGCTGACTTGGGTTGGACCAGTCTGTACGAGGCAAAGGTTTTCCTTAGTGTGGAGAGAGTGTCAGGTGTGCACACAGTCAGCCTGTGCTGGGCACTCAGTTTCAGTACAGTGTGCTCCTTCAGGAGCTCATGGCACCAGATAACGAGCATCTTTTTCTCTTTCTTTTCCCCGCCCCACTTCTCTCCCTTACGTTCTGGTTACAACTCCCACCCCACTCATTTTGTTTCCATTCTCTCGTTAATTTTCCCTTTCTTTTCGTATCGTTCCCATTACCCACGCCCTCTTTCATTGCCTCCCTTTTCTTCCCCTCTCCGTTCACCGCCCCATAGCTCTTTTGCTGTGCCCACTGCCTGTCTCCTGGCCCTCTTTCGGCACAGGGGTCCCGGGGTCCCAGTTGCTCTGTGTCCACGGTACGTTACTCTTTCATTATACTGTTACTTAATTGCTGCATTCCTCCTCTCAGTTCCCCTTCTTCTTTTTTCCACCCGCACCACGGAAGACAGAATCTTGAGCAAAAATGGGACGGCTCAGCAAGTGGGGTTCCAGGAGTTATGTCAGAGAGTCCTTAAGGTTGGAAAAGAGCTGTAAGGTCATCAGGTCCAGCCGTCCACCCATCACCATCGTGCCCATCAAACCATGTCAGGCAGTGTGGAAGGGGAACTGTGACCAGCAGACTGAAGAACGAATGGATCAGAGGCTAAATAACACGCTGCAGGTAGAGCAAGAATAGGCAGTGCTTAGGAAGGAAGAAGACTGAAGAATTAGCCCCAGAGATGTTCCTGCAGTCTCTTCATATATGGGTAGCCTTATTGCAAAGGGTCGCTCTCAATTACAGGTGAGCTTAGCGTGCAAAAAAAGGGACAGAAAATAAACCACCTTCATAACTTCCGCTTATGAGCCATCGCCATTGGGAGTGCTTGGAAAGGCACTGACCCACTTGTGGTGCCTGACTCACTAACAGGCGGTCTGTGAGCTCCACTCCTGTATTTTGGCACTGCAGGAAAACATGTTCAGAAAGAGAAGCAAACAGAAAGCAGTTTGAGAGGTATGGCCTTTAACGCAGCGCTGCAACCCAGGGAAGGCTGGCTGGGTTACTAATTAGGAACAGACCTGTAAAGCAGCTTTTAGTCAACGTGATCTGTAGCAACATTACTTTCCTTCAGAAGGAAGCGGGTCCTATTTGTCTATCAGCACCCTTTGAAGGAAATGCTGTGTGCAGAGCAGCGCGAGGTATGGTTAATTTGTTCTCTTAAGAATGCCACGAGGTTTACGAGAGGCTGTTAAAAAGTAATTGCTGATGGGAGGCAAGATAAAGCTGGGCATGGTGAGCGTTGAGGAGGCAGTGGAGGAGGGATGGAGGTAGATCTTAGCTGGGATAAAGGCTGGCTCCAGAGGCCGGGTCTGCTTTTCCTCCAGCAGCCCAACACCGTGTCTGCTTTCACTAATGAAAGAAGTATGTAACCGGGTACGTCTCGGAGGTGGCAGTGTTATTTTGCTGTATCTAAATGAATGAAGGCTCTCTGAGAAACCTGGAGCAATGCTAAGAGGACGGGCGGGACGTGGCTTCAGGGCAAGCAAAACATGGGAAAGAGAAAACTGAAGAGAGGGGGGAATGGGCTGGGCAGGTCAGGTCTTCCATTTCTTTGCTGGGAGCTCAGGAGAAATCTCCGTGCAGTGAACAGCTACAGCTTAGACTCATTCCTGCCAGAAGCAGGACTGCCACCCCATCCACCGTGGCATCTCCCAGCTCTCCGCGCTGTTTGTGCCTGCTGTGCTTCTCTCCTGCCTTGCTTCTCCCACATCACCGCAGGCTTTGCCCCTCCTCCCCTGCCTGCCGTGGCTCTGTTTGCTTGTTCCATCTCCCCACTCACCGCTGCCCCCACAGAGTGGTCCCCCACAGGGTGGCAGAGCTTCACCCCCGCTTTCCTGCATTGCAGGTCAAGCCAGAACATCGACAAAACGCAGATGGTGCGATCCACAGCTGCGTCAGACAGAGCCAGCAGCGGGACCCCAACACACCACGGTGGGTCACAGCTGCACCTCCACACCAGAGGCTCACGGCACGGAGCTGGCTCCATGCTGGGAGCTCCTCGGAAGAGATGCAGGGGGTGCTCCTGCTGTTGGCTTACTGCAGATCTCTGCTCTTTGCCCTGCAGTCACATCAGACGTGCTCGACTTACTCGATGCTTTACCTGGTCACAGCGTGCTTGCCTGCTTCAACCCACCGTGTTTCTCCACGTGCTGCTCTGCTGCTCCCACCAATGCCTCCTCTGTTGTTGCCCTCTCTGAGGCCAGCCCTACTCATGCCACCAATCAGACAGGTAAGTCCCGTCCCAGCAGGAGGGAGATGCTGGGACAGCGCTGAGCTCTCTGTCCCACTGCCGCATCGCTTCGTGGCCCCAGATCCCTCTCACCTGGTTTCCTACCCCTGCACGTGCCCAGGGACTGCTGGGCTGCCGACGTGGTGTGGTTTGTACATCCGTGATCCTGCTGCCAGGGTAAGTGGCAACAGAAGAGCTTGCTCTGCCAGCATGGAGCCATGAGAGCTGGCCAGTGTGCCCTAGCAGCCGAAGCTTGCAGTGCAGCCTCAGTGCTGTTTGCCTTTGGCAGGCCAGGAGCTGTGCTTTACAAGCCCACTATTATGTCGCTACTGCAGGAGGAGCAGCAGCGTCTCAGGCAGTCACTGTCCAGCCATAACACCCCTGGAGTCATAGAGCCATAGGGGTGTTGGTTTGGAAGGGGCCTTAAACATCACAGAACTGCAGCGTGGTTGGGTTGGAAGGAACTTCAAAGCCTCCCCGATCCCTGCCCATGGGCTGGATGCCCCCTACCAGCTCGGGCTGTGCAGGGCGCCATCCAGCCTTGTCTTGGGCACCTCCAGGGATGGGGCACCCGCAGCTTCCTTGGGCAGCTGTGCCAGGGTCTCACCACCCTCGCCCGTGTAAAAAGTCACCCTCCTCCCGTTGATCAGCTCCCTTTAAGTACTTGGAAGGCCACAGTGAGGTGTCCCGGAGCCTTCCCTCGTCCAGGCTGAATGAGCCCAGCTCCCTCAGCCTTTCCTTGAAGGAGAGGTGCTCCAGGCCGTGCCTTCACCCCGCCTCTAGCTCTGCCCTACGCAAGGGCTGTTAAATGCAGGGGTGTGACACAGGAGGTGGCATGAGGACAGGACAAGCCCAGACCCTCAGCCTCTCAGCTCAACGTCTCTCCCTTTCCCTTCACAGACCAAAGTCAGACCTCACTGCAGCCAGTGACAAATATCAAAGCCAAATCCAGGGGCATCACCAGGAAGGCGACCTCCTACACCAAGTGGCCAAAGACGCCTGACAGGTCTCAGAGCTTCGGCAGCCCCAATGCCAGCCCCTCCTCCCCCTTCACCCACCTCCAGGGCAAATCCAAGTACATCTCCAACCTCTCGCTCTCCCGCAGCAACTCCCCACTGGGGCAGGCCCGGCCGCAGCGCAGCATCAGGCAGCCGGTGAGCGAGTGGCCCCACACGCAGGACCCCAGCACGGATGGTAGGTGGGCCCCTGGCCTCCCTCTCGTGGCTCTTCCTCAGTTGCCAGCCCTTTGCTGGCAACCACACAGCCCGTCTCCCACCCGCAGGGCCGAGCCCAGTGCTGCGTTCCATCCGGATCCTGGAGATTGATATGGCCATCCAGTCCCCGTTCTGCGCGGCCAGCAACGCGTGCAGGTGAGGGAGACAGCACTTCTTGGGGAGCTCCAGCAGCGGATGGGCTCTTCCTGGGTCCTTGGGCCTTCACCTGCCATCGCTCCGAGGCAGCCCTTGGGCACAGGAGCTGGGGCTCCCGCTGAGTCCTTCACCCAGTGTGCAGGAGGACCGGATTTGGTGATGAGCTGGCTTGGGAACTGTCCTGAGGAGCCCACCCAGCCCAGAGAAGGGACTTTGGAGCCCAGCCTGGCCATCTCACAGCCAGCTGAATTTCTGCAGTGAGGTCTTTCTCTGTCTCCCTAGGACTGGAAACTTCACCTACCGCATCCCGATCAGCCAGCTGACAGCAGTGAACACCAACCTGACCCTGGAGATGAAGTGAGTGGACAGGGCTCCTTGGTGCTCCTACATCCCTCAAGTGGGCTGGGTGCCGTGCCACGTCACCGTGGTGTCTCCTGCCCGACCTGGTTAGAGACAGCAGCGGCTGGCACCTTCCAGGGCTTCACCACCTCTTGTCTCCCCAGCTCCTCCTCTGTGCTGTCCATCTCCCTTTGTGGCCTTATCTCCAGTGACCCTTGCCAGGACGTTGCGAGCACAGACAGCTTCAGTGATGGCACGGACACACAGGTAGGGAGGGCTCAGCCCACGTTACCCACATATGCAAAGCATCGTCCTCAGACAGCTGTCCCGTGCACTGGTACCATGCATCTCTGAGCTGGTGCTTTCAAGTCCCGTGGGGCTGGATAAAGTGCTTGAGTGCTCTTTGCCCTGCTCTTTGCCCTGCTCAGCTCTCCATAGCTGAGCGTGGAGGTGCTGTTCCTCCACAGACTGCTGTAGGGTCACTCAGTGAAGCAGAGATGTGCTCCGCATGCCGTGATGACCTCGGAGACATCCCAGGATGCTCAACCCTGCCCTCACCGCAGACACTCTGTTTTCTTCCCCAGGAAACGATGCACCGTTGGCCTCTTGTGATGCTGTCTTTCAGGGAGTTCACCTACCACTTCAGGGTGGCACAGACTGTGAGTACAAGCAGCTGCTTTGCTCCTCTTGTCCAGGGCTGAGTGGGAGGACGGCAAGGGGGACGTGGCATCGTGCATCCCTACCCCGACCTGTAAGCTCTTCTTCTTGCTTTCTCACGTAGGGCCAAGCCAACTGCAGCACTACTCCCGAACAGATGGGACACCTTTTTACTGACTATTATTTTCAGTTTTACTGGCTCTGTGAGTGAGTCCTGGCAGCACCAGTGCCCTTTGGTTGGAGAGAGGAGGGGGACTGGTGACACCGGGGAACCTCCTGTACGCCCTCCTCCGCTTGACCCCCAGCCCCACCTCAGCCCCATCGCCCTCCTCGGGGGTGGAGATGGTTTGGTTGTGGCTGGCAGTGCTGACACCGAAGTACAGCACACACAGAACACAGGACCTAAGCCACAGAAACACAACCAGCCCCGCGCCATCTCCTGGGCTCACCTGGCACCAACACTGCCCCAAACACCCCTCCTTCCCTTCTGGGGACGTTTGTGTCCTCCACCCCCCTGCGACACTGGATTTGAAAGCATTACACTGGACACAACGTGGATGGATCAGCCGCATCCCAGAGCACGGGACTGGCCCAGCCGTGCCACGTCACTTCTCCACAACACTGGAATTGCTCAACACTGGAGCCCTTTCCAAGAGGGAAAAGCTGGAGTTTCACCTGGAAAGGAAAGGCTGTGCCTGGACATACTGGAAGTTGTACACTGGAGTCGCTGTTCTTTCTGCTTGGACCTGCAGCCCCACTGGACCCCTGGAGACCTCAGGACCCCTGTTCTCCACAGAAGGTGCAGCTTCCACATTTGCAACCCCTCCCCCCCTTCCTCGCTGTGCTGTCACCATATCCAGGTCAGGATGGATAAACTCCAGAACCCCACTAAAGATGCTGCTCAGGCTGTGCCCAGGCCAAACCACACGTGGGGACGCTTAACCATCAACTCATGGGAGGAGAACTACCCCAAGCCATCCGTGTTAAGTGTTGCTTAAACACTGTGGGACCCGTTTTCTTCGCTTGCCAGCGGTGCTTGGCCACTTGTGATGTGCACAGAGCTGCCCAGTTGGCTCTGAAGAAGAAGACAACTGGCCAAGCCTGGTGTGCCCTGCAGAGCAAGGCTGAGCTGCTGGGGATGCGTGGTGTGGTTTCACTGCACCGCCAGCATAATGGGGGGAAGCAGCAACGACAGTGAGTTCTCACTGTCTGCTCTCAGAACGCAGTTGTGTTGAGTGTACTCTGGGTATTCTACTGTTACAAGTTCTTAACTTGCTAAACTACTGAATTTAATGTTGTTTTGTTTTTTTTTTTTTTAAGCCGCATAAAAAATGGGTCTCTTAATTCTGTCCCTGTTGAGCTCTGTGCGTCTTGCATAGGAAACCGAAGGGGGGCACTGCTAAGCTCCACGTTAAAGCCTGACTGCTGCAGCAGTGCTGGGATGTCAGCTCCCAGCACCCACATGTCCTCCTCCTCCCTGTCCTGCTCCAGCTAAAGGAGACCACCACCACCAGCTCCAGAAAACGGAGGCTCATTTTCCTAAGGAAGCAGCACTGGGGGATGGCAGCGAGGGGGGACACTGCTGTCCTGAAGGAAACCCTAAAGCTGACGAAGAGAAGAGCACAGTTTCCTTTGGGAAACCACATCAGGACCTGGCTGCTGCGCTATGTTCTGTCAGTGGAGACGGATGCAGCGATCCCTTTGCCAGCTGCAGGCCATGCTGTTTCCATCACTGAGGAGCAGAGGGCAGGAGCAGCTCTCTACCACCACCAGCAGGCTCTTCTGCTCTGGAGAAACAAACGAGCTGCAAAGATGTTTCACCCGATAGATGATTCCGACGTGCACCCCTTCTGTTCCAGAGCTCCCTTCTGAGCCTGTCCCAGCAGAGCAGCCGCAGCCTTGCAATTCCTTGCAGCATCACTGGGAGTTTACGTGGCTGCCCCCCCCAACCAGGACCTTGCCCTTCCCTTTATTTGCAGGGCAGTTCCAAGGTCAGATCTCTATTCCAACGCTGCGCCCGTGGGCAGCAGCGGATGATATGGATGATGCTCTCCAGTGAGCGCGATGCACTGAAGCCTGGGCAGCCAGTAACCTGAGGGTGAGCAGGGAAAATGCCAGGCAGCCACAAAGGAATGAAGTTTAGGGAGACCTTTGGGGAGCTCGGAGGGAGAGCAAGAGGCACAAACGGGTCAGCTGTGTGCTCAGCAGGATTTTCCGCTTCTGCAAGGAAACCCTCCCGGTGGAGCTCTCCGGGGAGGATGCTCAGCACTCTTCTTTCCACCTGCCCTAAGCGTTCTGCTCAGCCTTAAGCTGAATGAGTTACTTTCTTGGCAGCTTTTGCTCTCCACTTGGCAATGAGTGGCTCAGCCAGTCCTCATCCAGGCGAGCGACGCCCTGCGCTCTGCCAGCTCTGCTCAGCTGAGGGGCAGCCTTCTCAGACCCCGCTGCCATTTCTCCTACCTGCCCACGCTCTCTTTCAGCCCCCCCACGGAGGTAACAGGCAGTGCCGTGACGGCTGGAGCTGACAGTGCTGCCTGCAATCACTGCCACCAATCCACCCTTGCCAACGGAGCCCAGAGCCACGCGTGCGTCTCCCCGGCTGCAGGCAGGGAGGGAGAAAGCAATCAACCACTGGACACGTGCCAGCCCAAGAGGAGATGGGGGTCTCTCGGGCGTCCCTGTGACGCTCCGCCATTAGGTTACAATGGCCTCAGCAAACCAAGTGCCTAATGGGCTATGGGAACATCTCCAGTGCCTTGTTCTGCCAACAGGGTTCCCTACGCCTGTATGTCTCAAAACCCGCGGTCTGTCAGCTTGAGAAATGAGATGAGGCAACACCCAAAGTGCTACAGGTGGTCCTGCCCCTGCACAGCTGTTTTACAGCAGGAAAACAGGAGGGGCTGACAGCAATCCGTGGTATCAGAGGAGAGAATCAGAATGTCGTCTTCAGCATCTTATGTTGCAGTAATACCTTTTGTCTTAACGTACATCACAAATCATACACCTGTTCCACCAGCAGCCAAGCAGGAATGATCTCAGAAGGGTTTTGTGACAAAAGAAAAAGTCAAGAAGATTGCTTCTCAGCCCACGGAAACAGCTGTTTGCACAGACCACCCCTAGAAGGCTCTCTGCCCCACCCATCCATACCCACTGCCGTGTTCCCCATCCCCAATCAGTAACCAGAGAGTTCACAATCAGGCCTTTACCTGCGTGAGACGGAGGGAGCTCTGAGCCAACGTCTCCAGCCCTGCAGCTCGGGGAAACCCTTCTTCAGCTGGAAACAGGAGCTTCATCTCTCTAGACATTCTTGGCAGGAAGGAAGACAAGCGTGGAAATGAGGCCACTTGCCAAAGTTTGGCCGTTTCGGAGTTTGTTTCAAAAGCAAATTCACAAACATTCTGTCCTACTGTCAAGAGCTTAAAGCCTGTAAATAGAGACTATACCACCACTGCAAGAATTAAGGAAAAAATAAAATAAATAAAAAAAAAAGTAAAGCACTAATTTGTTTGGTTTAAATGTTGCTGTCACAGCTTTAATCACTGTATATTGCCAGCCAGTTCGTAGAGTTGCCTTCTTAGCAGGTATTATTGATTATAGGTTTTTATTTGTGGGGAACAAGCGTGGTTTCCCTTCCTTTCTTTCTGATTTATATTTATATTTTGCTAAATTGGAGTGCCGAGTCTCCGGATTCCCCACTTTTATGTTTGGCTTATTTAGACTTTGTTTTATGCTGGAGGTAAATATGCCTATATAAATAAATATATGAATATTGCTTTGTATCCAAGGATGGCTCCTGGCTGTGTTCCTCCCCCGCTGTTTTTTTCCCTTTCAGCTCACTACTGGCAGGCTGCTCATCACAACAGCAAGGAACCCCGGTGCCAATTCCCCAGTGTGAGCTTCCAGACATGCCCACAGCGGGCTCGGGACAGCTGCAGGGCGTCCTGCTTTGGAACAGATGTAAAGAGCTGTGGCTGCTCGCATCTCAGAGGTCAGGGCCAGACCCAGAAGGCATCTGAGAGCACCCGCAGAGGGAAAGCTTCCTCCGGACAGTGCATCAAGGCTTTAAGTCTGTATGGCACCTGCAGAACTTACAACTCCACATCCTAATTGCTTTGAAAGCGAGACTCCAAGTGCAAAGCTGCCTTAAAAGGACAGCCATAAATAAATGCTTTCAAAGCATTAATTCAATAATGCTTGAACAGAGGACGCAGTCAGCTACGCTGCTGCTCTGTACTTCTCTAGCATTCCTCCAAAACCTCACGTCCCACAAACACAGTTTGTATCACCCGAGACTTCCAGGCTCCAGCTGCAGCAGGGTACAAGGCAGCACTGAAACACTGCTGGGCACACACAGCAGTGGACATCCATGAGCAACAACAAATCCTCAGTTGGAGTGAAAACTCCTTTCAATTAAAGCTCTAGCTCACTGAAATGCTCTTTGTAACTTTTCTGCAGCACTGAGCATGATGTTACCCAGAGCAGACACCACTCACTGCAGTACAGGAACTCTATTGCCAAGACACCTAAGTTTGATACCAGGGGTGCTACACACCACCAGCTGCAGCTTCAGAGCATTTGTTAACTGTCTGCAGTAGGACATCCAGCTAAATTCCACTCGTGTGTTCTACTGCTTAGAAGGAAATGTGAATTATGCTTGTCTCCTTACAAAACAGCTGCTTCTGCTGCTGAAAACAGCCTAGCAAAAGGCTGTGGGTGCAATAAAGGGCCCATCCCGAGGCTCACGGATTTTGTGTAGAAATCAAGAGTTGGTTCGAAAAGCCAGGTACAAGCATCTAAGAGACAAACTGCAAATCCAAAGGCAGGTGCATCACAGAGCCAGTTTTATTCAGGTTTGGTTTGTTGTGCTGGCCGGAGTCAGCTGACAGGAGCACAGTCCACGCCTGAAGCAAGCTCCCATGCTGAAGTATAAAACATACAAAAAGAACTTCTCCGGGGCTTCCCACCTGGAACCAAAGGAGAGAGGAAGGAGATAAGACAGATTTCCCCAGAGCAGCGCCCCCACAGCACGGGGACAGATCCTCTACCAGGTGCTGCCAGGTTGGAAGCACACCTTGAGCAAAGGAGAGCACACAGCAAGCACAGTTCTCACTGCTTCACACCAGGATGGACGTGTCCTGCTTGCAGTTTACAGAAGGGCAGAGAAGCCCTCTCTACCTAAATCAGCCAGCAGCCTCATCCTGTCGCTGGGCACCTCCAAAAAAAGAGTCTGGCCCCAACCACTTGACTCCCACCCATTAGATATTGATAGGATTGACCAGATCCCCTTTTAGCCTTCTTTTCTCTAGGCTGAAGAGCCCCAGGGCTGTCAGCCTTTTCTCATGAAGGAGGTGCTCCAGGCCCCCATTATCTTTGCCCTTCACCGGACTCTCTCCAGCAGTTCCCTGTCTGCCCAGAACCAGGGAGCCCAGCACTGGACACAGTTCTCCAGATACGGCCTCCACAGGGCAGAGCAGAAGGGGAAGAGAACCTCCCTCGCCCTGCTAGCCATGCTCTTTGTAACAGACCCCAGGATTCCATTAGCTTTCTTGGCCACGAGGGCACACTGCTGGCTCACAGCCAACCAGTGGTCACCCAGGACACTCGGGTCCTTCTCCACAGAGTTCCACTGCAGCACCTCTGCTCCTAACCTGATGCATGTGGTTGTTCCTCGCTGGTGCAAGGCCCAAAGTACAGCCCTTTGCGTGCCCCAGATCCACCCCTGAAGAAAGGTGGCTCAGAAACATAACCTGGAGATACGCTTTGCAGGCACCTGGCACACAACATGCAGCACAAAGCTCTCATCCTGCTTACAGCCACTGGGGGTCCGCGCATCACTCTGCCTGGGCCTCACACGTAGATCCCAACCCACAGCAGCAGGAACAGGACGCCAAACCCCATGAAGAGCGATGCCACCAGTGAGATCAGCAGCTCCTTGTAGATGTCTCGCGTGTACTTGGTGGATGTCACCTCATAGCTGCCAGCGGAGGGTTAAGGTGACAACAGGGGCATGGCGAGGTGGGTCCCCCCGCTCCCGGCGCCCAAGGATACACGAAGAACCATGCGGTGAAGAACATGCCAATGGCCAGCAGCACCACGGTGAGGTGTGGGAAGACAGCTGGGTTCACCGGGCTGGTGTACCTGCTCATTGCCTCTAGCTCCTGTGGGGGCATGGCATGGGGCAGCAGGGCTGCTGGGCTCCATGCTCAGTCCCTGGTCCTGGTTCCCCGGGTTCCCTGCCCCACCTATCATCCCTTTTCCGGCCCCAGCCCCCATTTCCCGTTCCCCAGCTCCCGGTCCCAGCCCTGTTTCCCACTCCCCAGCCTCCAGCTCCCATTCCCGGCCCTAGCCCTCGGTTCTCACTCCTGGTCCTTGTCCCCGGTTCTTGTTCCCCTCCTCTTTCCCAGTTCTAAACCCCAATTCCCATTCCCTATACCGGTCCTTGCCTCCGGCCCCAGGCCCCATACTCCGTTCCTGCTCCACGTTCTCATTCCCATTCCCAGCTCCTGATTCCAGTCTCAGCTCCCGGTTCCCATTCCCGGTCTCGGTTTCAGGTCCCGGCCCCAATCCCAGCTCCCAGTCCCATGTTCCCAATTCAATGTCAGTCCCAGCTCCCGGTCCCAGCCCCGGGTCCACGCCCCACCATATTGCCCCAGATCCCGGCTCCCGCCGCGCTCGGACACGTCCCCTCAGCAACTTCCGCTTCCCGTCACCGCCGGAAGCGGAAGTGACGCGCTCCGCGCCGGGTGGGCGGGGCCAGTGGGAGCCGCTCGGCATTGGCTACCCAGCAGGCAGCGCGGCCCAGCGCGGGAACGGCGCGGGGTCGGAGCGGAGGGGTAATGGCGGCCGGGCGCTGCGGCGGGGACGGCGCGGGATAACGGCGGCCGGAGAGGGCTGAGGGGAGAAGCGGTGGCGAGAGGGGGCTGAGGAGGGCTTGGAGAGGCCGGAGCGGGGCCGAGGGTGGGAGTCGGGGCGGGCAGCGGGAGGCTCCGGTGCGCGAGGCCCGGCTCTCGGCTCTCGGGACCCGTCCTGCCGTTATCCCTCACCCACCGCTGCTTTGCTCTGTGCCCGCAGGATGGGAATCCACGGCTTGGCCAAGCTGATCGCCGACGTGGCGCCCAGCGCCATCCGGGAGAACGACATCAAGTCGTACTTCGGGCGGAAGGTGGCCATCGATGCCTCCATGAGCATCTACCAGTTCCTGATCGCCGTGCGGCAGGGCGCCGAGGTGCTGCAAAACGAGGAGGGCGAGACCACCAGCCACCTGATGGGCATGTTCTACCGCACCATCCGCATGGTGGAGAACGGCATCAAGCCCGTCTACGTGTTCGATGGCAAACCACCTCAGCTCAAGTCCGGGGAGTTGGCCAAGAGGACAGAGCGCCGCTCTGAGGCTGAGAAGCACCTGCAGGAGGCTCAGGAGGCCGGCGAGGAGGCCAACATTGAGAAGTTCAGCAAGAGGTTGGTGAAAGTGACCCAGCAGCACACCGATGAGTGCAAGAAGCTGCTGATGTTGATGGGCATCCCCTACGTGGAGGCGCCAGGGGAGGCGGAAGCCAGCTGTGCTACGCTGGTGAAGGCGGGGAAGGTGTACGCGGCCGCCACGGAGGACATGGATTGCCTGACCTTTGGGAGCCCCGTGCTGATGCGACACCTCACTGCCAGTGAGGCAAAGAAGCTGCCCATCCAAGAGTTCCACCTGAACCGGGTTCTGCAGGACCTGGGGCTGACCTGGGAACAGTTTGTGGATCTGTGCATCCTCCTGGGCTGCGACTACTGTGAGAGCATCCGCGGCATCGGGCCCAAGCGGGCGGTCGAGCTCATCAAGCAGCACAAAACCATTGAGGAGATCATCCAGCACATCGACACCAAGAAGTACCCCTTGCCTGAGAACTGGTTGCACAAAGAGGCCCAGAAGCTCTTCCTAGAGCCTGACGTCATCAACCCCGATGACGTTGAGCTGAAGTGGACGGAGCCAAACGAGGAGGAGCTCGTGCAGTTCATGTGTGGGGAGAAGCAGTTCAACGAGGAGCGCATCCGCAATGGGGTCAAGAGGCTGAGTAAGAGCCGCCAGGGCAGCACGCAGGGCCGGCTGGATGACTTCTTCAAAGTGACAGGCTCCATCACATCGGCCAAGCGCAAGGAGCCCGAAACCAAAGGGTCAGCGAAGAAGAAAGCCAAGACCAACAGTGCCACAGCCAAGTTCAAAAAGGGGAAATAACCAGACTGGCCAAGCGCGAACCTCTGTTGTTAGTTTTTATGCTCAGCTGTGAACTCTAGGCTAATAATAGATAGTCGTCTTTCTGTTCTACAGGTTATTGCTGGGGGGGGTGCTGTGTGTGTTGTTGTCAAAGTCCTTCCAACGTGGCTAGGCTAGCGAGTGAGATGCCAGTCTGCTTCTGCAGCAGCTGTAATGCGTGAGGGAGGGGAGAGGGCTGAGACAACCGCAGGTGAGGGGAGCTGGCAGAAGGTGGTGGGTGAGGCATGAAGCACATGCCTTCAGCAGTTCAGCTGCAGCATTCGTCAGTTGGAGGCTTTTGGCAATGAGGCCACAGAAACTGGATGTCACGCCTAGTCAAACACCCCTTGGATTTAAGCAATAAAAAGTTGGACAGCTAGCTAGAGAGCAAACCAGGCACAGCTGTTTGAGAGTTCTCCCTCACACAGCTCATCCATAAAGAGGCCAGATGCAATCAGCAGGGGCAGAAAATGGGGAGAGGTGAATACAAGGCAAGGTGGATTTGGGAGGAGAATGAAATAATGAGGTGGGATTCTCCCTTTAGTGAGAACCTCAAGTGTGGGTTTCTGGATTCAAAAGTTCTGGCTTACTCTTAATGTGTATAAACCAAGGACAAGCTGAGCTAAAACTGCAGCACTCAAGCCCCAGTCTTCCTACTAGGCTCTGTTTTATGTTTAACAAGAAAAATGGCAATAAAACTAAGAAGTGAATAAAACTCACCCCTTACTTTCTTGAGGCATCCTTCCATGTTGTACACACAGGCACTCAAGTCCCAGGCTAAGGAAAAAAAAGAAGACATTACCTTTTTAAATTATTATTTGGTTCTGTACTAAGCATAACCTTTTACTTGTCAGAGTGATGTGCTTTTCTGTTATCATTTTAGTTTAGTTTTGTTTTTTTAAAGAATAAAATGTATGCGAATGTAACATTTCTCAAGTTCTATGGAGCGGGAGCTTAAAGCTTGTTGGTGAAGGGTGTGTGGGTAACAAAATCCTGATTTCAAATGGAAACCCATTAATGTAAATCAGTGACAACAGACAACAAATGAAGCACAGGCTTGAATATGGGAGATTCATGTTTTAATCCTGGTGTTAACAGTGGCTTTTGGGTGCTTTGTTGATCTGTATCGGCTGGTTGCTAAGCTAGAAGAGAAGTTGGGCTTGTTTCACAGGGGAATTCCATTAACATTACAAAGACAACCCCAGATTTTAAGCCCTCTGATGTTTTTAATAAATACACTGTAGCCAAGAGCAGCAAGTATTTCTGATTTTAAGGTCTTTTGAATAGAAAAATGTAACTACTGATGTACCACTACGGGATGCTGCTCCTGGGCAGCTGTGGCTGGTGCTCTTGGAGCTCGATGGCCGTGCTCTCCATAAGTGACATTGCAGATAAAAGCAATGCAGTCTGCTCCTGTCGCTTTGTAATAATAATTATTATTATTTTGGAAGAATCTTCACCCAGGAATCCAGGCAATTTCTGCCGAGAAGTTTGGATTCCCAGATGTGTGTGTGAGGGGTGATGTTGTCAGCGTTGGTGCCTGACAGCGCGCAGCTCATTAGGAAGACTAATCTAAAGCTTCAGTTCTCTGTCTGCATGCTGCTCAGAGTTCATGTTATACCTTACAGCTGGTAGAGCCTCTGCTTTGTTGCTCACACGCTCAAAACCACAGTGCGTGGGGGTCTGGATGAAGGTCCCCATGCAGATCTCTTTGCTGCATCTTAAATCATGGGCAGATGCCCAGAAGTGATTATTTTCACCTTGAGAACACATCTGCCCAACCTTGGCGTCCCATTAAGCTTTATTTGATGCTTTGTTTCTCCCAGCCGTGGCTTTGCCAAAGTGAATTTCCCCCCGCAGTCCACACCAGCACTGAGCAAACTAATGTTAATGAGCCCTTTCCACGTGGTTTGCCGAGGGGGGGACCGGACCCAGGTTCAGGCTTACCAAAACTCTTCAGAGAGTTTCTAACGATCCCCTCTGTGGCACGAAACTTCTGAGCCACCATTTACTTTGGGGACTTTGCTGGTGTGGGTCGAAGCCATAAATAAGCACTGCGAATGTATTGATGCAAAGAAAAAGCTTGTTAGCTGGACCATACGTCTTCCATACAGTAGATGTCCCCACTAGCCCATGCTACCCTCACTGGTAGCAGCTTCGTACCCAAGCCATGCCATTGCTCTTTCTTACTGCACGGTTTTCTCTCCTTCCAGCGGGCATGCTGTGCTGATACGTGGCGATATGGCTGAAGGCAACAGCACGGTGGTGAGTCAGTTCGTCCTTCTAGGACTGACAGGTGAGCCTGAGCTGCAGACTCCTCTCTTCATAGTGCTCTCAGTGATTTATCTCATCACCCTGCTGGGTAACGTTGGGCTGATCACACTGATCACGACAAGCCCCCGTCTGCACACTCCCATGTACTTCTTTCTCTGCAATCTATCTGTTGTTGATCTTTGCTACTCCTCTGTCTTTTCTCCAAGGCTGCTTATTGGCTTCTTGCTGGATAATAAAACCATTTCCTACTCTGCTTGCTTCACCCAGCATTTCTTTTTCCTTGTGTTTGTGACCACAGAGGTGTTCTTGCTGGCCGTGATGGCATACGACCGCTATGTAGCTATTTGCAACCCCTTGCTCTACACTATTTCCATGCCCAAGAGTCTCTGCATGAAGCTGGTGGCTGGCTCGTACCTGGGGGGCATTCTGAACTCACTAACCCAGACATGCTGCTTGCTGCCCTTGCCGTTCTGTGGCCCCAATGTCATCAACCATTACTTCTGTGACACCAACCCTCTGCTGAAACTCACCTGCTCTGACGGACGCCTCAATGAGCTCCTGCTCGTCACCTTCAATGGGACCATTTCCATGACTGTGCTCCTCATCATCGTCATCTCCTATGTGTACATCCTCGTCTCCATCCTGAGCATCAGGTCTGCCAGGGGACGGCACAAAGCCTTCTCCACCTGTGCCTCCCACCTGCTGACTGTCACCTTGTTCTACGTGCCTGCTGGCCTCAGCCACATGCAGCCAGGCTCCAAGTACTCACTGGACATGGAGAAGGTCACGGCAGTGTTTTACACCTTGCTTGTTCCTATGCTCAACCCTCTGATCTACAGCTTGAGGAATAAGGATGTCAAGGACACGCTCAGGAGAGCAAGAGAGAGAATATTCTCTCAAGCTGCTCACTGCGTACTCTGACTCTTCTCTGTTACTCAGCAGTACGTCCCCTTTCCTTGGTTGCATTTCTCTTAGAAAAACCCTGGTTGACAAAGATGCTTATTGTGAGGCATACAATTAATTCACTTTTGCATTTATGCATGGAATCGTAGCTGTATGCTTTCTACCAGAATTTACATGGTTTACGGAAGACAAAGGATGTGTCCTACTAAACATTACAAAAGCTTTCTACCGACTGTTTTCCTCAGGGCGTCTCTCACCCCAGGCAACAAGCCGTTGACTCAGGCTGAGGTTGAGGTCCAAATCCATCAACAGTGCTAAGAATGTTAATTCTTGCCCGCTACTTTAAGTCAATGCAAGGTAAATACTCTCTGAGAAGAAAACCTCAAGTTCCTGAAGGCCACCTCGTGTGCAGTAATAGATGAGCACACAGAAACATCAGCAGAGCACCCAGAAGTGGGTGCTCATTTCGAGGCAGTGGAGGGTGTGCTTTCACCCAGCACAATTCCCCAGTTTTCAGGGATGATTTCCAGTAACATTCCACATTGTTCTGGAGGAAGAAGGTGCAAGTAAATGTGAGAAACACCATATCAGAACAAGATCAAATAAATTGCAGCCATTTACACAAAGTCTGTCATTTTCGCAGAGGCTACTTTTTATTGTTGGTCAGATCAGTACAAATCTTTTAAATGTTTGTAGCTGAAATTGCAGAAAGGGCCCAACGTGGGTTTGAATTGGGTTTAAACAAGCCAACCAACAAACAGAAACTAACAAAACAACAGAAGAGGTTGAACCTCTTCTGGCAGGTAGAGAAGGCATTCACTGTTTGGCTGAAATAAGACAGTAATGCTCATTGGATTGAGGGCAAATTAGAAATTGAATCTCGTAGTGCTACCATTTTAATTTTACAATTGTCCTTAGGCAAATCCTAAGAGAACACGGTGGTTGGTCGTGAGTGTTGTTCCCCATGGATCAGTACTGGGGCCTGTCCTGTTTCATATCTTTATGGATGACCTGGATGAGGGGACTGAGTGCACCTTCAGTAAGTTTGCATGTGACACCAAGCTGGGAGGAAGTGTTGATCTGCCTGAGGGTAGGAAGGCCCTACAGAGGGGTCTGGATAAACTGGATCACTAGACCGAGGCCAATTGTATGAACTTCAATAAGACCAAGTGCTGAGGTCTTGCTGAAGAGAAGAGGGGGCTCAGGGGAGACCTCATCACTTTCTATAACTCCCTGAAAGCAGGTTGTGGTGAGGTGGAGGTCGGCTTCCTCTCCCATATAACTAGCAATAGGACGAGAGGAAATAGCCTCAGTTTGCTCCAGGGGAGGTTCAGGTTGGATATTAGGAAAAAAATCTTCTCCAAAATAGTGGTCAGGTGCTGGAATGGGCTGCGCAGGGAGATGGTGGAGTCAGTGTCCCTGGAGGTGTTCAAGAAACACGTAGATGTGGAACTAAGGGGCAACAGGGTTTAGCGGGCAACGCTGGCGGTAGGTGGATGGTTGTACTGTATGATCCTGGAGGTCTTTTCCAACCTTGGTGAGTCTATGATTCTGTGACTCCCTGGTGCCTTGTGGCTTTGCAGCAGCCACATGTTTGAGCACCCTGTGCTCAAATGGCAGCCAGCTTTTGGAAGATCAGCTGGTGAATTCTTCTCCAAAGGAAGGCAAAGAAATACAGACACTGATAAGATATGAAACCAGGCAGCTCTTGGGCCAACGTTCTACCTGGACGAGAGCTGGAGCTGCATCGTCTCTCTCCATTGGGATGGTGCAGCTCACGGATCAGGAGATTCTGTGGGCCCACAGTTTGCTCAGAAGCACCAAGGGAATGGATTTAACTGTTGGATAAGTTGTATACCTTCACGTAAGCTAAGAAAAGGGGAAAATAAAAGTGGCGGGTACAAGTCTGGCATATAATAAGGCATACATGCTACACATCGGTAGGTTATGTTCATTCAGACTTGACATAGACCATAGGTCATGCTCACATCAAGATGACAGCTTAAACATTGCTTCTGCTGAAATACATCTAACTTTCAGCATGCTGTGTGCTTAAATGTGCTTTTTCTGATGAGGACTGTGTCAGAGCCTGGGTGGGAACTCCGTATCCTAGGAATTAGGGAAGCAAATCCCCCAGGAAGGCCACATCTAGGTGAAAGGGCCAAAAGATGTGACTTCTCTCAGTGTAACTTGTCCTTATGTAAAATGGAGCAGTAATAAAACTAAGATTTTGTCCTGCTGGGCTTTTCTTCAGACTTGATGCCAAAGCTGAAGATAAAAGGTAAATTCAGACTCTCTTATCTCACCGGAGATAAATCAGCAGCTCCTAAAATGATGGTCTGCAATGCATGGGATGAAAAAAGAAAACCCAAGCATTGATTTTTTCCTGGATAACATTAATCATTACTTGGCAGGGTTATACCAGAGAGCAGAGAAAGTGTGCATCTTATCTGGTATCTGACAAGTGGATGCACACTTAAAAGCCATCATGATCTTCTGACACTTTGCTCGGGGGGAAACTTCAGCTCTGCAGCCAGACACCTCATTTCAGATGCCCCGCAGGTGTTGTGAGTGGCCTTCCATTATTATTAATGGAGATTTAGAGCTGCTTTTCACTCCATCAGAGGGGAAGCAGTGGGCTGCAGCACAATGGACTTTTGTGTGTCCTCCTGCCAGCAGCTGCTTCGTGTCAGGGACCATGGGTATTGAACTGAAGCCCAGGGGCATGGACTTCATCTCAGAATGGGCAGATGAAACTCCCTGCCAGGAATTATATCTCTTGAAGCCATTGTCCGGAGCAGAGAGGGATTGAACTGCAAGCCATACCCTGCAGACTCAGGTCGTGCCCTCTTCGTGCTCACAGTTTCATGTTCTGCTAAGCAGCCATCAGCAAACTCACCAATATTCATCCTCTTCCTCATGGGGAAAGAACCTGCATTTGTAGCAGCTGCTTTCCTGCTCATGATCAATAAGATCGTGCATCTCTTGGGCAAACCATTGCAAGACCTTCCAATGAGCCAATCTGACCCACCAAGCAGCCCTTCATTAGAGTTTTCTGATATTACAACCCCAAAGTTATAGCTGTGAGATCATGGCTGCAGAGCAGCACCTTGCAGAGCAGCCTCTGAAAGGCTGTCTTGCTTCAACAGAGATTCATCTGCTCTCCTTATGGATGTTGTCCTCAAAACCTACTCATCTCTCCATCTGCTCCAGAGAATAGAAAGTTGAGAATGACCCTATCTAATCCAAATTTAATTGTAAAAGGGGGATTTCTTCCCAAGAAAGTTCAACAGGATGAACTCAAAGTCCTTACCGAGGAACCAGGCAGACTAACCTATTTAATTCAGCACTCAAGAGCATTCAAGGACAGCTGCTCGCCTGGGATTATTTAGGTAGAGATGTATGTGAATCACATAAACCACAGCAATACTTCTGAATTATTCACCCACATGAGATAGCAGCTCTGATCTCTCTATGTATTTTCATTTCCTTTATTGTAAAATCTGGAATATTTACGTCAGGATAAAGATGTGCATTTCCAGATAACATTTTCAGATAACGGAAAAAGGAGCACCTATTTCCAATGGTGCCTGGTAGGCAGTGATGATGTACAGGAAATACTGATGGTGTTTGAGACAGTGCATCTCACATCGGGTTAGAAAGTCCTCATCCAGTCTATGTCTCAGACTTCCTTATCTCAAACAGCTTGTCCAAATGCTGGAGGAACACAGAGAAGTTTCCTAGGTGTGGGGAAGGAATAAATGTGGCCACCATTCCCCTTGGTGGGAGTTCACAGCACCCAGCAGTTTACAGCTAGAATGGTGAAAGATGGGAGCTGTAATTTCTGCCGGGAGTTACTTCTTGTGTAAGAAATAAAGACTTTGCTGTTGTTATTATTATCCTCTTCTTTATTTATTTATTTTTTTCTTTTTCAAACTGCTTTTCCCAAATGCCTCCTGCCCAGCTGAATAATCTCTGGATGCAGCCTCTACTGAAAATACTTTTTATTCTGCTTGTATCTAACAAGCCACTGTGGACATAAATTAGAAAACCAATTAGAGCTTTGTTGCAAGTTTTGAATGGCAGAAATTGTAAATGGAAAGAAAGGGAAGGGAAGGGAAGGGAAGGGAAGGGAAGGGAAGGGAAGGGAAGGGAAGGGAAGGGAAGGGAAGGGAAGGGAAGGGAAGGGAAGGGAAGGGAAGGGAAGGGAAGGGAAGGGAAGGGAAGGGAAGGGAAGGGAAGGGAAGGGAAGGGAAGGGAAGGGAAGGGAAGGGAAGGGAAGGGAAGGGAAGGGAAGGGAAAAGAGAAAAGGGAAGGGAAGGGAAAAGAGAAAAGGGAAGGGAAGGGAAGGGCTTATGGCGACCCAAAAAGAGCTAATAAGTATCAGTTCTACCCTCCAAAGTTCCAGTAACCCAGCAGCCTGGTTCCAAACATTCACTTGGCTTATTAACCTTATTAATTCCCCTCCCACTACACTGAAACTTTGACCTGTGCTCGCTCAGAGGTTTGCAGGAGCCGTCATCCAGATGCCAACACATCTATCAGCAGCTGTGTGCCAAGCAGGGTGGGATGTCCAGGCTTCTCTCCAGCCCTTCTGTATAATGGAACTATTTACACTTTCCTACCAAGATCACATCTGCCCAGGTTAGGCCTAAGGAGGAGAAATGCTGATTCCAACTCATAGAATCACAGAATCACCATGGTTGGAAAAGGCCTCCAAGGTAATCCAGTCCAACTGTCCATGGCATGCTGCTAAACTCTGTGGGAACTTGAAAGCTTCTGTGCCATAATTTGGCATTTCTCTGGTATAGGCATTTGTCTTCTAAAGCCAACAACAGCATGTCCCACAATCCTTCATTTACTGAGCGGGGGCTACAGTTTGATATTACTTCTAATTTGAGCTAGGGGTTGATGAGGACATCACTAACAAATGTGTATGTGAACGCGAAGGACTATGTTGTTATTACATAGGTAAATACATAGTATGTATGCAATTCTATGCATACATATGTTTGCGTGGGTGTCATTTGCCCCCCGTAGGACCAGAGACCTCCAAGAAGTCCTTTCTGCTCAAAATGATCCCACCCCTGCTCAAGGCAGGGCTGACCTCACAGCCAGGCCAGGCTGCTCAGGGCTCATCAGGGCATATTTTGAATATCTCCACGGTCAGAGCCTCCACAGCCCGAGATGAATCCCTGTAGCTGGGTTGCCTGACACCTGCCCTGTGATGCTCAGTGCACTTGTGGTTTTCAGGGTCTTCTTCAGCTCCTCTTTCCGCTCAGACCCTAACTGTGATCCTTTCTACCACCCTGCTCAGAGCACCCTTCACCTCCTGGTTCCTCAGGCTGTAGATGAGCGGGTTCAGCATCGGAATCACCACCGTGTAGAAGACAGAGACCACCTTATCCGTGTTGAGGGAATAACTAGAGCTGGGCCGCAGGTACGTGAATATTGTTGTTCCATAGAGCAGGGTGACAGCCGTCAGGTGGGATGCACAGGTGGAGAGGGCTTTTTGCCTGCCTTCAGCTGAACGGATCCTCAGGATGGCACAGGAGATGAAGATGTAGGAGACCAGGATGCTGGTGACGGTGCTGAGTTCAATGATGCCAGCTAGGGAGAAGAGGATCATCTCACTGATGTAGGTGCTGGCACAGGATAGGGCCAGGAGGGGAGGAACATCACAGAAGAAGTGGTTTATGATGTTGGAGCCACAGAAGGGCAGCCTGATGATGAAGGTCGTCTGTATAACGGCATTGAGGATGCCCCCGATGTAGGACCCTACCACTAACTGCATGCACTGTCTGCGAGTCATAATGGTTGAGTAGAGCAATGGGTTGCAGATGGCAACGTACCGGTCATATGCCATGACAGCCAGCAGGAAGCACTCCGTGGTCACAAAGACAATGTAGAAGAAAGTTTGGCCTGTGCAGCCAGTGAAGGAAATGGTCCTCCTCTCTGACAGGAAGTTCACCAGGGTTCTGGGGGCAATCACGGAGGAGAAGCAGATGTCGACCACCGAGAGGCTGCTGAGGAAGAAGTACATGGAAGTGTGGAGCCTGGGGTCACCTTGGATGAGGATGATTATCCCCAAATTGCCTGAAAGGGTGATGACGTAGATGAGCAGAAACACCACAAAGAGGGCTGCCTTCATCTTGGGATGATCACTCAGGCCCACAAGAATGAACTCTGATGCCAAGGTGTGATTCCCTTCCGCCATTCAGGGCCTCCTATCTACCAAGGGGAAGAACACAAAGACATAGGACAGTGGAAATTATGCCTTTTATTATGGTTATTATTTTTTTTAAGCTGAAATCTGATAACTTGATGATTCACACCATATGCTGCTGGGGCACCCAGATCAATCATTTCTAGGGTACTAGGAGAGGCTGGGCTGCACGTTGACTATGAGAAGTTAGCCAGCTGGGCTGGGCTCCGCTTTCTTCTCCAGGCCAAGGGAAGAGGAGGCCCCTTCTAAAGTGAAGGCATCCCAGGTCTCCTAAACGCCCCTCCCAGCCTGCAGCGAGGCACTGCTGAAGGCATCTCACTTCTCTAACTGTATGGGTCTTAGGGAAGGTCTGTTTCTTTCTCAGGATCTTATTTTGAAACCTCCAGGTTGATGAGATCAAGGGATAGAGCAGCAGACAACAGACTTCTGTCCTCGACTTCTTGTGATTATGACTCCCTCTGAGTTTGTTTCCCTTCCTTCCCACCTCAAACAGACTATAAAGCACCCAGAACAGGAAGGCCTGGAATTCAGGAGGAGATTCGGTCTACAAGTAGTAGTTTGGAGCAAAGGTAAACTGATGCACTGATGGCATTCATCACACCTTATGTTTGCAGGAACAGGCTGGGGGATGAAACCTGATTTGCAGATGTAATTGAAGTGTTGGGACACGGAGCTATGTGTGTTTGTGAATATGAGCCAGCTGTGGTGTAGCGATTGCAGCCAGGTAGAACTGGGGTCCATCGTGCCCTGGAACACAGGGTAGCACCCGGTGCCTTTCCCAGTGTGCTCAGGCAGCAGCATCCAACTGAATTGCTCCTCATTTCCAGGTGAGAACAAGGTATGGCTCGCAGATTTGGCAAAAGGGAGGGAAAAGGCCCAGGCTGGATGTGGCTCTGGGCAGCCTGGTCTGGTGGTTGGCGACCCTACACATAGCAGGGGGTTGAAACTGGATGATCATTGTGGTCCTTTTCAACCCACCGGGCCATTATATGATTCTACGATTCTAAAAAACGTGGGGAAAACATGGGGGAAAAGTAGAGCCTCTGTAAAAATTCACTGCTTTAATTGGCAGTCTACAGAGGAAAGCCTTCACGGAGGAAGGTTTGTGGCACAGCAAAGCATCCTGGTGATGAGGACACCACAAAACTTCTCCTATCCCATTTCCAGAGGGCAAAGCTCATCTCCCCCCAGCAGCTCCCACTGCTCACCTTGGCCAGGGAGGAGACCATGGAGCTGTGCTGATCCAGGCTCACGTATTTCCAGCTGTCTTAATTTAGGCTCCTATCCAAGCTATTCACCTTAGCGAGTAGGGGAGACATAGGTTTCTGTTCCTGATAACATGAAGGTTCAGAATAGAATCATCACAAATTTACAGGAGCGAAGGTGAGGATCAGTCTTACCCCGTCAGATGAATGCTGGGATCAGAGCAGCCATTGCAGAGTCCTTCTCCGTCAGCTGGATGTATACACGCTTTATTTCAGGCTTAGTGTGTGAGTTAATCTCCCCTTGAGAGTGTTCTCCTCTGCCGTAATTTCAGATCCAAATATGCTTTTGAGTTCAAAGTACTGACGTGCACCTCAGCAGAAATATTTCACCTTTAACTAGCACAGAGGAGCGAGCCATTAGCTGCTCTAAATAGCAGCCTCCCCAAAGGTCGTGTTGCTGCAGTGATTCATACCAGGGGATGGTCCCCATGGAGCACACCCTGACCATTCAGCTCACACCTCCCTGTAGATGGAGGCCACTCCTTTGACTGTTTGCAAAGGCTTTTCCATTTGGGATGTAATCTGGGGCGTTACAACTTGAAGCCATCCTCCCCGTTCCCAGATAAAGAACATGTCTCCCAAGCTTCCAAGTGCCTTGTGCATATTTCCATTGAGTGATACTCTTTGATTGCCTTTACACGGACTTCTGCAAGTCCTTGTGGTCAGCAAGAGGTGTTTGTCCTCGCCGTGGCCACAGATTGCCATTATCTACAATGAAATGAAGAGCATTACAGTGAAGTTGGTGGTTTTGTCCCATGGAAAGGACCATAAAGACTTGTAAAGCCCATTGCACTCCTAGCTGGAGTAGACATACCTGGACATTTTCCCAGCACATCAGCCTCATCCTGAGTGTGTCAGGGAACACTTGCCCTCATTTCTCCAGTTGGTTTCAGCTGCTGTGAAGGCTTTTTTCAGCACTGATGTTCACCTGAACTTCATAGACCCCGTCAGGTCTGGAATAAGTAGAGAACTCATTTGAAATCTAATTGACCATGCTGATAAGCAGTCAGACAGGGGTCGAATATGAGGTCAAAGAGCAAGCTTTCCCTTTGATATCATTCTGGACTTCACCACATGCATTGTTTCCATCTATCTTCAGCAGATTAGGGGAAGGGAAGCCTATATTCATTAACATTTGTTCTGATAATACTCCTACTCCATACTAAAGATTTCTTCTGCACAAGTATCCTTGGCAAGGATGTTTTCATATAGTGGCAAGTTTTGCTTCTGTCACTTACTGCTACTTTCCTTTGACGTTGCCTCTACCCCAATCTCTCTATAAGAAATTCACAGTCATTGACTTAAAAAAGCATTTTTCCACCATCCAGCTTGCTGCATAACTTCAGAGAAGTGAATTTATTCTTAATCTTTATTCTTTATCTTCTTTTCTCTCTTGATTCCACGTGGTGTCGGATGACCACACACAGATGTCTCTCCCAGAGGCTATTTCTTGTCTGCACCATTTATTACTTTCCAGTTTAGACAGTTGGGATAAGCTGCCAACAGCCTCACTGGGCGTACCACCCCAGGTCAATCTCTATTGCTTTTTCTATGCTTCCTTTAGTGATTTCAAGAGAGACAGAGATGAGGAGCTATTAATGCCTTAACTCTTGAGATGGGCTGTCTTCTGGGAGCAGGAGCATACTAAGATCAGCAAGTGATGTTATTGAGAAACAGCCCCTCTCAGAGGCAGCATCTCAACACCTCGTAATTATGGAAGTACTCCAGCTGGAAAGATTCACCAAAGTTCTCCAAATCAGCAACAGGGAACCAGCACCGATGTACGTGTAAAACTGTGTATTTGTGTGCAGTGTACGCTATAAACCATTATAGATATCTACCTAATTGGAACATCTGCATTGCAAATGAGTCTAACATGGTCTGTGAAGATCGACATCTTTGTTAATTTGGAAAAACTGGGCTTCAACTTCCCTCTCTACACCTTTCTGTCTGTATTATCACTTAAGTTTATATATTAAATTAAATCACTATGTAAATTTCAACTTGCCCAGTCATGATGATCTGTCGTGATATTTGGAGTGCTTCCACTGCATCTTTACATGGTAATGGTAGTACCATACTGAAGCTTTGGAAAATATGCTTGTGATGGCCAAGAAGAAAATAATTCAGCCTTGAAAGTCATAGGGAACATTCAACCAAACTCAAAAATAAGACGTTGCCAGCATCCTGAAGACAGTAGTTATAACATCAAATCAGTAATTGGAGGACATACTATGGGAAAAAGTTCTTCAAAGGAGGAATGCATTCCTAGGCTGAGCTTGAATAGGAGCTGCTGTAGCACTGTGGCAAAATAGAATCCTTCCTGCATTTAGGCAACAGGCTTTCTTGCTTGTGTCATTTTATGTCTTTTTTAGGGGCTCCTTCAGCTGTACCAAAGTGGGTTCTCTTTACAGTAAGAGGAAGCAGTGACTTACACAGATTCTTTTTCTCTCACTTTGGAGATGACAATCAATGCAAGTATTAAAAAAGGTAGTGTCTTCTTTTGTTGTAAAGAAAAGCACCATTTCCAGTTGGCAGCATAATAGGACTGTAAGTCAATAACAAAACAGCCTTTGGAATCAGTAGATTTTAAAATTTATTCAGTTTTCAAGAAAGACTCTTATCTTAATTGTAGTATATTTAAGTTGCATTGATGTACCAGAGCTCCTAAAGATGTGCATTGTGAATCTACCAATGCGAATTTGCCCACTGTAAGTAATATATAATAATTAGATAAACACAATTTTAAGACCAGAATAGCAATTAAAAGCCAAAGGAGAACGTCTGAATGGCATTACAGTCAGTAATCTGTGACTTTTCCTTGCTCTGGGTCTACGTGCACATCTATGAGGCTGCTCTGAGCCATCTTATAAGAACAAATCACAGGATCAGCTGAACACTACCAATTAAAAGCTCTAAAAGTGCACGATGACTTGAGGCTTCCTCTTTAAAGCTGAATCATATTCTCCATTTTGAGGTTTGCTAACTTAGAACTTTCCTGGAATCCTTTGCAGTAACAATCATACCATCTACAGGCATTTGTTCCATCATGTGAGAGTTCCCTTGCAACTCATCTGTGATCTGTGGGAGCTCACAATAAATATTTATTGAAGGAGCCATTTAGATGGGCTAAGCATATAACTGTAGGTAGGAGAGGATCTATTTTTTTTTTTTTCTTGTTATTTTTACTATTCTCTTCTTTGTGAAGGTCCAGTCCAGGAAAGAAAATGTTTATGACAGCTAACTATACAGTCCATGTTTTCATCCTCCTGGGATGAAAGCCTAAGCATGTAGCTCCCTCTCCTTGAGGTATTTCTGCTGATATATATGCTAATGCTCCTGGGAAGATTGGCATGATGGCTCTGGTTGGGACCAATCAGAGTTTGCACACTCCCATGTACTTCTTCCTCAGCCACTTATCCCTTGTGGACCCTACCCTTAGTCCATAACCACCACACCCAACATGCTGGGCCCTTGGCCTCAAGGAACAAAGACATTTCCTTTGACTGAGCAGCAAAACTTTAGAGCTTAATGGTCTTTGGGATTGTTGAGTGCTGCCTCATGGCTATCATGGCATATGACCACTACACCGTGATCTGTAACCCACTGTGCTACATGGTCCTGCTGCCTAAGGAGGCCTGTGTCCAGCTGATCTCAATGGCCTATGTCCTCTTTACACAGTGATATACAACAGTTTCACATTTGGGGATCTTTCGGGAAGTCCAACATTACCAAGCATTTCTTCTGTGACCTCAACCTCTTGCTAAAGCTCATCAGGGAGAGGGTAATCCTTGCTTTCGTTAGCATAAACAGGATTAGCCCTAGTGGAATCGTGGTGGTCTCATGCCTCTGTGTCCTCTCCTAGTGTTCTGAGGATGCACTCCACACAGAGCAGGTCCAGAGCCTTCAACCCATTTCCCCTTGTTCTATCACAACAGACCCTGCTAAAGATTTGGTCCTCTTCTTTCCAGTATCTCCCCTTTAGATTTGAAAGACCACTATCAGGTCACCTCGGAGCCTTCTCTTCTCCAGCTTGAACAGCCCCTTGGTGCAAAACTACTGTTATGCAGCTGATCCGCATGAAGTCTTTGCTAAAATGCCTTGATCCAAGCACAAAACCTTACACTTTGCTTTGTTGAACCTCATGAGGTTCACAAGGCCCAACTTTAGAGTTTATCAAGGTCTTGCTGGATGACATCCCTTCCTTCTGCCATATCAGCCGCGCCACTCAGCTTTGTGTCATCCACAAAGTTGCTTAGGGTGCACTCGATTCCATAATCTATGTCACGGATCAAGATGTTAAAGATTACGGGATCCAAGACAGACCCCTGGGGGACACTGCACATTATCAGGCTCAACCCGGGCATAAACCAATTACTGCTACCCACTGGCTGCAGCCTTTCAAGCAATTTGTTATCCACGGAGTAGTTCACCCTTTAAATCCATATTGCTCCAATTTAGAGGTAGGGACTTGGTGGGGGGACTGTGTCAAAGGCCTTGACATCTCAGATTCTAGGCTGTGGTGACAGCTTGGCCTATGCTTTCCTGAGCAGAACCAACTCCAATTTTCAGCATATTGAAGAGGGTTTGGAAATCAGTACTTTCTTTAGGTGCTTTCTTTTGTTCCATGGGTCAAAAGCAGACAGGAACAAGTTGTCTGATTAGTGAGAACCAACCAAAGCGTGTCAGCTTGACTTACAGAAAGCTCTTCCAGCAGGCCTGAGCTCCAGGCTCTTGTCATCCAGATGGTTAAGGCTATTTCCATCACAACAGATGACACTCCCCTTCTCAGGGCAGAAAGTGTTCTTTGGAGACCAACCACCCTTCAAGGAGATGAAGATGGTCACGCTGGTGATGAGCATGTTGAAGCCAACCACAAGAAACATCGCAATCTCATTGGTGGTGGGGTCTGTGCACGAGATGGCGTAGAGCGGGGGACCGTCACAGTAGAAGTGATTGATGATGTTGGGACCACAGAAGGACAGCTGCAGTGCAAGCCCTGTGTGAATGGTGGCATTCACAACCCCGACAAGGTATGAGCCAGCAACCAGCAGCACACAAACTCTGCTGGACATGGAGAAGACATAGAGCAGAGGGCTGCAGATGGCCACGTAGCGGTCATATGCCATTGCGGCCAAAAGGTAGCACTCTGTGGTGGCAAAGACAGCGTAGAAATAAAACTGTGCCAGGCATGCAGAGTGGGAAATGACTTTCTGTGATGCTGGGAGGTCTGAAAGCACTCGAGGAGTGATTGTGGAGGAATAGCAGATATCGAGGAAGGACAAGCTGCTCAGGAAGAAGTACATAGGGGTGTGAAGCCGGGAGTCCAGCCTGATCAATGTGATCATGCCCACATTGCCTAGCAGAGTGATCAGGTAGATCAGCAAGAAGCCCATAAAGAGAACAGCCTGGATGGCCCTCTTTTCAGAGAATCCCAAGAGCACAAATTCAGTGATGGAGCTGTGATTTCCCTTGGCCATCATCACAACACAGTTGCAGTTGGAAAGCAGAGATGTGGAGAAACACAAAACCAGCATGTTTCCTTTTTGCACCACAGTCCAAGATCAAAGGAATTGTCTTTTTAACAGGGAACATAAAGCATGCAGGCTGCAACCAAATTAAAACAGATTCAGTGTCTCAAAACACACTCTAAAGTAAGCAACGTGAATCGTGCAATTTGTTTGTTTTAATCCAGTCATATTTTGGTTTGGTAATGTCACTTTGCAAACTGAAAGTTGTGTTCTGCTTGTTAAAGTCTGTCACTCTTTAGATCCGAAGAGATAACCAAAACAATTAAATCTATTTTTTTTTTTTTTTAAGAAGAAATGTGTCAGAAGAGAAAAAGCACCAGTGAGACAAGGATACATTTTTAGAGGCTTTCGTTTAGGAATGTCAGAGGAAAGTTCTCCTTTCTTCCCTTCCTTTCCATGGAGAAGGTGGGAACAACTCCAAAGCTCTTTGAAATGGGAGGTGTAGTGTAAAAATTAACACTCTCTCCCCTTTTCTGTCTAGCGTTGATAACATTCCTGTGAAAATACTGAACTGAGAAAGGCAAGAGAAAGGATTATCAAGATCAGTACCACTGGAAGCCCCAGCAATGGAAGGTGAATGCAGAGAGCAAGCTACTGAGAATGCAGCTTAAGAAAATTATCACAGTACTAAGCCTATGTCTTCCCAAAAGAGAAGCTAGTTAGGTGGTGGCAGGAATTGCTCACTGAGAAATCCATTGCACACAATGTCAAACTCTACCCCAGGAAAGGAGTGTTCTGCGCATGGGAAATTCAGTGCATAAGCCCTTCTCTGACTGATACATGAGTCTCTTCAGTCTGGATTTAGGGAAACTGGGGCTTCACAGACCTTTTTATTCCTTTCCAGGATTTGAAACTGCACTTCCCACTCAGTTTTCCTCACGTGCAGCAGAACCATTGGCCATGTGGCCAGAAGTGCTGCAGGTGCTTGCTGCCCTGGAGCCTGCCAAATGGAGCTCTGACCGTCCAATGCCCGCTGCTGGCTCTCTAACACATCTCTAACAAGCATGGCTTTGGACTGCCAGTGCCTCGGCTCCTGCAAGCCTCCTGCCTTTTGCTTACTGTGCGATTACAACAAAGCCAGGCACTGTAATTAGCTGAGACTGTGGGATTTTCCCTAGTGCTAGCAGCTGCCTTCAGCTTAGAAAAGCTGTTTCGGAATCCCTGGGCTGTGTTCGAGAGACTCTGACCTTGGGCAAGCAATTACCATACTAAGAGGCTCCTGACAAAGTCCTCCCTTTCGTGACAGCTCAGCTCTCCATGGGGCCCTCTGGCTGACACTGGGCGATGCTCCCCAACTCACCTGTTGGCTCATATCTCAGAACCCTTCCCAGTTTATGGAGGCACAAAGCTGAGACTTGTTCTCACCTACACCTACAGCCGACTTGAGAAATAAGTCCGTGTCTCCCCTCGTGTGTGTGAAAGGCAAGAACGACTTGTGAGCTATAAAGGGCATCAACCCTTCACCGAGAGAAGCTGTTGTTTATATGATGCTTTCCTTAAAAAGTGTGGCCGATTCCTCCCCCTGGATTGATCATGACAGAGATTTCTCTGGGGAGGTGATAACTTTGGAGACTTTTTTTTTTATTTAGGAGATGCGCACTGAAAAGTAAACATGACCTAATTCAGCAAGTTAACCAAAAGTCTTCTTCCTCCTTCTTTTCAGGTGTGATTTGTGTCATAAACACACGGGGAAACAAAAAGAAATCGATGTAAGCATTTGCGAAGGACTCCCCAGCGTCATCAGCATGGGGAGCCGCAGCTGTCCTTGGTGCTGAAACCAACCCGTCAGAGCAGCCCCCGAGGGTGACGGCTCCGGACAAACTCCACGTTTGCCATTGCTCCGTGTCTGCCCATCGGCCCCAGCTGCCAAGCAGCAAGTGGAGAACAATGTAAATTTTTTTCCAGAAAAGAAATTTCCCCCATGGTGAGGACGTTTGACATAGGTCAGATGAATCAAAGTCTCCACACGCATGGTCGTCTCCATAAGGGGAACTGGCGGTGACTAACCCGGATAGGAAAGCCTGCAATTAGAATTGGTGACTTCTGCTCTGAGATGACTCAAGCCTCGTTTCATGAGCCTGCAAGCAAAAGTTACTACTTAGCTGCAGCTGGGATGGAAAAGACGCTCTGCCTGGGCTGCCGTTGGACAAGACAGGCAAAATAATGCATCAGGTTTATTGAAGGAAAGCATAACCTTAGTCAACAACTTAGAACATTTTAAATAACATTGTGAAAATTTACCCTGAGACATATTTTTAATTAATATAGAGAATGTATCATTATTGTGTTGGTATTTATTATAAGTTCATCTCCCTGTGCAGGTATGTGCAGTACTCATAATATCTTTTCCTTTGAAAGATTCACCAACAGTGGAAGAGTTTCTACTACTGCTATTCTTTCTATACTTCATCCTACCAAAAATCAAAATTACAGGTCATTCATTCTTCAATGAACAAAACCCTTGGAAAAACATGATCCACACAATGCCCAGCCCAAGGTGAAATATCTTCTTCTCAAGGAACGTGCAGGAGTGTGCCATGCCCTCGTTACATCAGGTGTCCAGTGTGTTTCTTCTGCTCCATCTGCTGTGATGTGTGGCACCCCTTCGAATTTGGTTGGAGGGAGAGTGATGACAGTGGACGCAGGAGGGGACCTTCCTCACGGCTCTGCTCAGGGCATTCCTCACCTCTGCGTTCCTCAGGCTGTAGATGAAGGGGTTGATCATGGGGGTCACCACAGTGTAGAAGATGGAGGCTGTTTTCCTTTCCTCTTCTGCATGACTGGAGAGGGGATGGAGGTACAAGAAAGCTGCAGAGCCACAGAAGAGGGTGACGGCAGTGAGGTGTGAGGTGCAGGTGAAGAAGGCTTTGTGCCGGCCCTCCACAGAGCGGATGCTGCAGATGGTGAGCAGGATGAAGGTGTAGGAGACAAGGATGGCCAAGACTAAGGAGGCAATGATGAAGCCAGCACACGAGAGCATCAAGACCTGGTTGAGCCAGGTGTCAGAGCACGAGAGCTGCAGGAGGGGTGGGATTTCACAGTAGAAATGTCTCAGCACATTTGGCCCGCAGAAGGACAGGTGGAGGAGAGCTGTGGTGTGCACCAGGGCGTTCAGGCTGCTGGCCATGTAGGAGCCCACCACCAGCTGCACACAGACCCTGTGGGACATGACAACCAAGTAGTGCAGAGGCCAGTGGATGGCCACGCAGCGGTCATATGCCATGATGGCCAGAAAGAAGGCTTCCGTGGTGATGAATACTAAATAGAAGAAGAGCTGCGTGAGGCAACCATGGAAAGAAATGACTTTCTGCCCAGCGAGGAGGCCCAGCAGCAGCTTTGGAGTTATGGATGAGGAGTAGCAGATGTCCAGGAATGAGAGGTGGCTGAGGAAGAAGTACATGGGTGTGTGAAGATGAGGGTCGGTCCTGATGAGGACGATCATCCCGAGGTTCCCCATCAGAGTGGTGATGTAGATGAGGAAGAAAACCACAAAGAGCAGCTCCTGCATAGTGGTGAAGCCCAAGAGGACAAACTCTGTCACGCCAGAGTGGTTTCCCCCTGCCATGCTCCTGGTGCCAGTGCTTACTGGCAGAAAAAATTACAGTTCTTCTCTGTGGGGAGAAGTCAATATGATAGTATTGCACCTTTGTCTGCCACTTTCTTTAGTGTAGCATTCAACAGTTAAGACCCCCTGCCAAAGTGGATTTCTGACTCTCTAGTGATATGATTAGATACATTAAGGTGGATCCAAAGGATCCTAAGCATCCTTCTTTGCCATTCCATGAACTTACAGTTTCAAAAGAAAACCTCCCCTTCTAATCTGAATTATTAACCACTTTCATAACGATAGCTATCTGTGATAAAGGTGTATCTATCTCTCAAAATCTCAGTGAATAGACAAAAATCACTGTCTTCCCCTGATCCCAGCCTCAGATTCCTCAGTGCATTACGTAGCCAGCAGGGAAAGAGATCCCCTATTGCATATTTGCACACATATACTCATAAAATGATCTATAGCTTTTCACAAAGGGTGGAGAATCCTTCTTTTCCCTTGTTTGGCTGATTGCATTCTTGCACGTCCTCTTTTTCCAACCAAAATGAATCCATGATTCTATGGTTCCTGTGCCTCCTGGGTCTACCCCAGAAGGAACTTTCATCCAACATTTGGATTCAGAATTAAGCTTAGAATTCCAACACGCTGTGGTGCCTTCAAGAGGGACCTTAATTCCCAGTACTGCTTAGTGGCAGGACTCCTGCTTCTGCAAGGAAATAAGCATTCTGTTAAGAAAACCCTTCCCTGGTCTGTTGGCCCACGGATTCCCTTGTTTTCTTTGCAGCTTATCTGTGAACGCACGCACAGCTCTTTGTGTCATTCCTTCTCAGAGATGCCCATCAGAGCTCGCATCTGGGTTTCCCTGCTCTGCATGAGGAATCAGAGCTTGCTTTGATCTAAATTCCACCTGTGCTCTGCTCCTTCTGAGCCCGGCCAGATGGCACTCACGTAAGGTTACACCAGCACCAGGCTTAGAGATGTTCTTGAATATCCATTGTCCTCTTCCTTCTCTTTTTTCAAACGTGTTACACGCTTTTTATTGCATTAGTTTGCCTCAGTGCGGCAGAGATTCTCCACTCCTCCTCCCTATTGCCATGAGCCCAGGCACAGACAAAAACTCATCGGCTGTGTGCTGACAGAGGATCCTGCAAGGGATGTGCACAGCTTTCCCAGTGCTGGCAAAGACACTCAGCCTCACATCATCCAGCACACATCTGCCCCAAACGCTTTCAGAAAATCACCCTTTCTGGTCCGTTGCATTCTGCTTCCTTCTCAGAAGTGCACTCCCTGCTCCTGGCGCTGAAGCTGCTGTAAGGGCTCCATCGCTCTGTCTGCCACCAGAATGGAATCCTTTTGCATCCCCTGGTGTGACAGGCAGATATAAGTTTTACCCCACACCCACAGCATAAATTACCAAAGGTGCACTGGGGCGCCTCAAAAGCAGTCAGCTTTCCCCAAAGACCCTGCTTACCTGAATTTTCCATTTCTTCTTTAATATATTCTTGCACCATTGCTTCCCAGTAGGAAGAGCCCCTGAGCTGCTGCTTCCAGCAGCACTCCTGTGGTCACAGCACTCACAGTGTTGAAGGCTCATCCAAGGGCAGGATGCATCCCCACTATGCCGCGTGGTGGTCTCTGCTATTTCACATAGCACAGTATAAAGGGTGTTGGGTAATGGGTATGAACTCAAGTAGCTCTGTTGTGAACATATGCAACAGGGTGCATTAATTCCAGACAGCATATAAATTATTCTTTTTTTTTTTTTTTTTTTTTTTTTACTTCTGGGCACATACCCTGTGAGTCAGTGTCATTGAAATTTTACCACATGTACCTTATTTCTGCCCTTCTGATAAAAATAAACAAATAACATGATTTTCAAAAAAAAAAATAGAATAGAAAAGATGATATTTTCATGTGTTATCCACTGGAGATGATCTTCAGATATTCTACTCCATTATATTCTACTCCATTCATTCCATTCCATTCCATTCCATTCCATTCCATTCCATTCCATTCCATTCCATTCCATTCCATTCCATTCCTTTTTACTCCTTTCCACTCCACTCCACTCCACTCCACTCCACTCCACTCCACTCCACTCCACTCCACTCCACTCCACTCTATTCCCTGCCATGCCGTGCCATGCCATGCAATGCCATTCCATTTCTTTCCACTCCATTCCATTCAACTCATTTTTACTCCATTCCATTCTGTTCCATTCCATTCCATTCCATTCCATTCCTTGCCATGCCTTTCCATTCTGTTCTATTTCATTTGTTTTCATTCAACTCCATTCCATTCTATTCCATTCCATTCTATTCCATCCCATTCTATTCCATTCCACTTCTTTCTACTCCATTCATTTCATTCCATGCCATGCCATGCCATGCCATGCCAGTGCCATTCCATTTCTTTCTACTTCATTTCATTTTTTCCTTCCTTTCCATCCTATTCTGTTCCATTTGTTTTCACTCAACTCTATTCCATTCCATTCATTCCACTTCTTTCTACTCCATTCATTCAATTGCATTCTGTTCCGTTCCATTCAACTCTGTGCTCTTCCATTCTGTTCCATTCAATTTCTTTTACTCCATCCATCCTATTCCACCTACATTCCATTCCATTCCACCCCAGCACATTTCATCCCATTTTATTCCAATTAGTTCTATCCCACTCTATTCTATTCTAGGGAAATCTACTCGTTTTTGAATGAAATCCTTATGCCTGAAAAATGGATATCAGTATTTCTTCCCTTCTTTCATCCTCCATTTTACAGTCCTCCACCAGACCATCACTTCTTTCCACTTTAAAACATAACTGTATGATTGTTTCTTCAGGAAACTCAGCTCTCCCCATCAACCCTCTTGAAGCAGCTTCCCTTATGGCCAATGCTGCAGATGTGGTGAGGAGAGTCCTCCAACCAGCCAGCTTTACAGCACTGGTGGCCATCTTTGCCACAAGGACAAGGTGATGGCTCATCTTCAGCTGGGTGCTCACCACAGGCCTCATGTCCTTCTCTGACAAGCTGCTCTACAGCCCACTCTGGAGTCAGGGAAGTTCCCCTCCATGGCCAGGGCCTGGCATTGCCCCTTGTGGAGGTTCAGGTGATTCCCACCTGCCCATTTGGGTTGTCGTCTTGGACAGCAAAGAGCAAAACCAAAGGGAAAGGCAGAGGAGTTGGGAGCAAAGGTGCCACCTCAACATGCTGCTTGTTTCCTCCTGCTTTTGTTTGATTGCACTTCACTGCATTCTCAATATTCAACATGTCTTCTGAAACCTGAGAAGAACCTAAAGCATATAGGTCTGACTTATCAGTGAGCAGTTTCTGTGCCTCCAGCAGCAGCAGCTGCATCAGCCAGACACTTCCAAGTGCCTTGAAACTGCAAGGAGAAAGATGGAAAGATCTCTAGTGCCCAGGAGGATTACCCTCTCTGAGGAGCTGAGAAAGGTGATGTCAGCCCCAGTAAGAGGTGCATGGGCCATTGCACACATCCACGGGAGGAGAATAAAACCAGCAAGGTATCCCTTTGGGTGTCCTGAGGACAAGCACAGAGATGCTCGGTTTCTGGAGCCCAGATATAGACACAGGGGTGGCTGTTCGTCTCAGGATGGGTGTAGGAGTCCTGAACAGCATGACAAGAGGTGGGTGAAAGCATACAGTTATAAGATCGGGATTTCCCTTTTGTTTTGTGCATCCTGCAGGTTTTCGAGCTAGCTTCTAGGAAACCTTTCATTTTCATAACGAAGGGCTTTCATGAAAGCACAGAAATGGCAGAAATGGAACATTTACTATAGTATTTGCTTCCAATGACGCTGATTTTTTACAGATAGATTCTTTGCAAGTGCTGAAAGCTCACGATCACGTCCAAATCTTGGCAGGATTGAGAGTTGCTTGGCTGGAAGGGGCAGCAGGGAAGAGCAGAAAAGAAGACTTCCTTTCTATTTGCATGTGATACCTGCGATGTGTAGGGGCAACTCTACAACCTCTCTTCTAAGAATAATGCAGATGTCCTTATTTGTAACTCAGGAAAGACATCAGCCAATCCAGGTTTCCCACCACGGCCACGCCAGCTTCCAGCATTTCCAACCCTTGTTACCTCCACTGACCATGGGATGGACAAATCACTCCATGGTGACAGAGTTCACTCTTGCGGGGTTCGGTGATCGCCCTGAGCTGCAGGAAGTGCTCCTTGTGGTGTTCCTCACCATGTACTTCATCAACCTAGTGGGAAATGTGGGGATGATCCTCTTAATCCACTGTGAACCCAGGCTGCACGCCCCCATGTACTTCTTCCTAAGCCACCTGTCCCTCCTGGACATCAGCTTCTCCTCCAGCATCATCCCAAAGTTCCTCCTCAGCCTCCTGACAGGGAGCAGAACCATCTCCTATAGGGGATGTCTCACTCAGCTTTACTTCTACGTCATGTTTGGCACAGCAGAATCCTTCCTCCTGGCTGCCATGGCATATGACCGCTACGTGGCCATCTGCAACCCACTCCGGTACACAGTGGTGATGTCCCAGGGACTGTGCCTGCGCCTGGTGGTCAGCTGCTATGCTGCAGGGGCCCTCAACTCCGCCGTGCAAACGGTGGCCATGCTTCGCCTCTCCTTCTGTGCCTCCCACCGCCTGGACCACTTCTACTGTGAAGGAGCACTGCTCTTTGCCCTCTCGTGCTCTGACACCAGCATCAATGATGTCTTGATGCTCGTCTTTGCCAGCTGCACGGTGGGCACCACCAGCACGGCCACCCTGCTGTCCTACGGCTGCATCCTGGCCACCGTGCTGCAGACTCGCTCCCGCAGGGCCAGGCATAAGGCCATCTCCACCTGTACCTCCCACCTCTCGGTCACTCTCCTCTTCTACGGGGCGCTCGCCTTCATGTACATGCGGCCTGGAGCCAAAAGGTCAGTCAAGCTGGACAAAGTGGCTTCCATCTTCTACACTGCCATCACCCCCATGCTCAACCCCTTTGTCTACAGCCTGAGGAACCAGGAGGTGAGGGCTGCCCTGAGCAGGGTGAGGAGGAAGGCATTGCTCATGTGTCACAGACATCGGGGCAGCTTTTAGCTGGGCATGGCCAGGTTGTGATTTCCATGGAGAGGGCCTGGAGGAAAGGGAAGATGCTGGGGTGTTGAGGGGTCTGTCCTAGAAAAGGTGGGATGCAGCCAATGGTGGGAGAGCCTCACAACAGAGCAGTGTTGGTTGTTTTCAGGGTTACAGGGCAAAGCTGTAGTGACTGGCTGCAGGCTGGAATCAAAGAAGAAAAGCATCTGTTTATCCCCCCATCTCTTACTGACAAATTCCAGCCAACGTGAAGGGAAATGCCTTCTCTTTAGAAGGGATTGTTTTCCTCTTCTGGTGGACAGAAGCAGACCACCAAGGATGGAACCTCAGGGAAGCCTGAGCACTGCCACGTGGAATGCTTAAGAGAAGTTCAGTCAGAAGTCATCAATATTTGATAACAAGAACTCATTGTCACCTAACTCCTATGTTACATCTCAGGCACGCTCGTCAGTTCTGTTAGGGTATCCCTTTGTCATGTTTCTTTGAGTGTCCCTCAGAGAGATCAGCATGGAGGACAGCCCAATGCAGAACTCTGGAACCCACCTAGCAGCACTGATTCAAGTGGGGATTTCATTATTAAAGCTCAAAAGAGGAGGATGTCCATCAGAAAGGAAGCGTGGGCTTCGGGGACTTTGGGATTACCCTCCTTGAATGAGTCCCCAGAGAAGCCAGGCGAGATGCAATGCTGAGAGATGAGCACGGCCAGGCACTCAGAGATGGGGCAGAATGCAATTCTCACCAATTTCAGAGAATTGGACCTCCCACATAACTGAACTGAGAACAGCCAGAGAATGGACCGCTCCAGGAGGAGAATTTCAGCACCCTTTACTCCGTATAGAATATGTTGGCCATGCGGTGTGATTAGACACTCTATATCTTTCAATAAAAATCATGAGAGAGACGTTCTGGTGGTCTGTGTGCTTTGCATGGTGTTAATGTCCCTGCGGAACCCCTTCAACTGCAGCCTGAGGAACTGGGAAGTGAGGGATGAAGGGATGAACTGAGGAGGCTGGGAAATAGATGACGTGCTCCTTAAAAGAGGAAAATGGGGGATTGCACATCCCTGAAGGTGCATCTACAAGAAGAGAACCTATCTTTTCCTGTTTATGTTTGTATTCGTTGCTTTTCACAGCCTCTACAGGAGAATACAAGAAAGGAGCATAAGCACTTCAGATCCTGAAATGCTTTGTATGTTAGAAGTGTACTGATTTGCTCTTACTTGGACAAGGAGTTTTCAAATTCAAGAGGTAGGTGAGCCCGATCCCACACTTACTCTCCAATCCCAAATTCTAAATGAGAGAAAACACACTTATGAAACCCAACCAATATGCATGAACACCTATGCTAAAGCAATGAGCACCAACACATTCGAGGCCTGAGGTGTCCTTGAAAAGGTCCAAAGGTGAGAAGAAGTATAAGAAGCGTTCCCAGTTCCCGTCCTCTGAGTGTGGCTCTGCAACCCCACAGCCATGCCCAGCAGAATTTGGGGAGCAAGGCTGTGGTGACAGCTTGGCCTATGCTTTCCTGAAAGAAACCAACTCCAATTTTTAACATATTGAAGAGGGTTTGGAAATCAGTACTTTCTTTAGGTGCTTTCTTTTGTTCCATGGGTCAAAAGCAGACAGGAACAAGTTGTCTGATTAGTGAGAACCAACCAAAGCGTGTCAGCTTGACTTACAGAAAGCTCTTCCAGAAGGCCTGAGCTCCAGGCTCTTGTCATCCAGATGGTTAAGGCTATTTCCATCACAAGAGATTACGCTCCCCTTCTCAGGGCAGAAAGTGTTCTTTGGAGACCAACCACCCTTCAAGGAGTCATTGGCTTAACAAGCCCTTCTGGGGCTTACCAAGAAAGAGTCCTCCTCATCCTGAGAGCTTCTCTGCAGGCTTGGAGTCAACTGAATTCATCCTTCTTAATGAGCCCTGAGAGATTCATTAGTGGGGACTAACAAGAAAGAAACTTTCTTCCTTGTTAACAGCAAGGAGCTCCTCTACAGCCACTTTCTTTGTCAGACTTGGTCCAAAGACAATGAGGGTCACTGTATTGCTATGTGACACGGTCAGGGCAATCATTTGGGCATGGCTGATAGGAGTTGGATGCTAAGGAGTTTGGCACAAGATGTGATTTTTCCCCAAATCAAGCGCACGGAGTCTTTCCACTTGCTTCTATTTATGATCAAAAGTTTTCACTGTGTTCCTACCTCGTACATAAGTCACACCTACCTATTACATATTCATAGCATTATCTAGGTGTGAGTTATCATATTTGAATCTTCTGCTCTTGGGCATGGGTCTTTAGTGGTCTTCAGTGATCGTTTGGGGAGGTATCCCACTCCTCACTTGATCCATATTTGGGCTCAAGGGCACTTAGCCTTTTCTGATCAGTTACTGCTTTCTACACGTGCCTCAACCCGAGGATGCCTGTCCTTGTAGTACTTATTTATGTCCATCTTGGCTCCTTGAAGATAAACTTCCCACCTATGTTCCTTATCTAATTTAAGATACCCACATAATTCCCCACCTTTGACTAATAAACACTTTAAGGCTAACCTTGCCTGTGAAAGTGCCCCACTATTGTCCTGGGCTTGCTTTTAACTATTAAAACACCTTGTCTTGAAGCATTTGCAAGGCTTTCCACTGGCCATGGAAGATTGCATAGTAATATCCTATTCTCAAAAAGCCCTAGTTCGAGGTGCAAACAAAGCTTGAAATCCCCAACCTGTATGAACCATACTAGAGGGCCCATGCAAAATGTCCATATTTTCCAACCCTTTTATCTTTCCCCAGAATTTCGTAGATAGTGGACTCGTTCTTCATAATGGGCAAAGGGTTAAATCTCCAGTAGTAAATTGATGGTTAGGTGAGTTTATTTTTAAATTATCCATCTGATTTCCATCACTTAATACCCGAGCAATGGAAGAATAATAGTCTCACACTGAATTTAACCTCCTAAACCACCTCCAGTGTATTCTGAATTCCTACACTTACACCCCACTTCCATGGCTTGCCATATTTCAGTAAGATTCCAAACCCATTCTTGTCCAAAGCTTGTACAATTATATTTCACTTTACAATCTCTTTATGTATAACGGTCCCTTTCTCTGGACTAGGAATTATTCCTTCGTATGTTGGATTTTGACCTTATTCTGAACTTCCTTCCCATTGAAAACACCGTGAGACTTTCCCAACATGTGTCCATCCATCTCTTAAGGGCCCACTCTATGAGGTGAAGTGCCTTCTTGTTAACCTCCTATTACACTAAGAGCTCTCAATTCAGTGGTCTTCTCGGGGCTAAAACTCCCCCACTGAAATGGATCTTTACTTGACTTTGGCATTTATAGGCAGGTGGTGATACTGGTAATATTCTGTAACTTCCCAAATCCATGCATTCAGTGTAAGACCAGGTCGTTTTCCAGCCCACTGACCTTCAACATATAACACAGTGTAATTAGAACTCTAGCCTCTGCTAGCATCCTTCCAGGCTGGCAGATAAATCCAGTCTCCTGGTTTAAAATCAAGTACTGAAACACCTGATCCAGTGATTGAATTCATTCTTTCCACCTTACCACTGGACTGTGGACACCAAGGAGCATGCATGTTCCACGTAATTCCTAAAGCCCTAGCTATCACCTCCAAGTGTGGTCCTCTGTCTGATGACATTCCCAGTGGGATCCTACATGGAGGGATAATTTCTATTTCTATCTCTCCCCCAGGTGTCACTATTGCATAGCCAGCTTGATGGCTACCATTGGAGGCAGTCAACCCATAATTTGGTATCCACAATCTAGGCCATCCTGACATACCTAAGAGAGCTCACAGCTCCCATTTTGACTTCAGCTCTGGTATTTGACATACCACCTCCTTTCATTCATTCTCCAGACTTTGGTATCCTTGAGTGATGGTGAAACTGGTTCAGATGCTTTGGATCACCCTGGGATTTCAGCAGTCCACACCAACAGACTCACAGCAACCACTACTTCAGTAGGGATCTTCGATTTCTGCTCCTCTTCCTGTAGCGAAAAAATCCCTCGAGCTTCTAAGACTTTATTTTCCATTATCTGTATCCTCATTATTCCTTTATCAGAAGTTATCTGTGTGTTCTATTTGTTCAGCAAATCTCTTCCTAATGAAGGTCTCGGATGTCCAGGAAAATACAAGAATTCATGGGTAAACACACAGTTTCCAGTTCCACATTGGGCTGGCCAGAAAAAGGCCGTATCTCCTCTTCCCTGTGGCTCCAGATACAGACATTTTTTCCCTTAGGAGCATTTAATATGTATAAGTTGCTCCAGTGTCTAACAAAAGTTTCACCTTTTCCTTCCCCAACATTACTATCTTGATCTCCCTATGTCTCCTCAATCTCCTTACATCTTTCACCCATTCTACACTCTGAATAGCACTGTTGTATCGTAGACTTTTCCCTCTGTTTCTCCAAAGCCAGAGCATTTGCATCCTCAGACACTGACCAACTGTTCTGTGGGTTGTATATTAACCACATTACTGACCAGGAACAAAACGCCCTTAACCAAAATTAACCTTAACCAAATACCCTGGATTCTGGTCATCGCTGTGACAGCGTGCAGGGAAATACCGAAACACCAACATTAAGGCACCGATTCCTTCATATAAATTTCAGTGTCCCTGTACTGAATACCAAACAGCTGCTCACCAGCTGGAGGATCACAAAGGGAGTCCCATTGAAGTTCTCTGGTGCGCACTGGAGCCTGACTTACAACGTTCTTATTGATGGCAGTCTTGAATCGTTGAAGAGAAACATCCTGTCTTGAGAAGATTGCTTTTCAGGACATCTGGAAATTAAAGTAGAGCTGAAGTAGAAAAATAGCCAGACAGAGATGTCAAATAATCAGCCTTTGAGACACCAGTGCCAGGGAAGGTTTAGGCTGGATGTTAGGAAAAAGACCTCCAATCAAATGGTCACGAAGAATTAGAACTGGCTGCCCAGTGAAGTAGTTGAGTCACCATCCCTAGAGGTACTTAAAAGATGAGTAGATGTGATGCAGTGATGTAAAATGACATGCAGATGTGGGCATAGGTTAGCAATAGATACGGCAGTGCCAGGTTAATGGCTGGACTTGATCACAGAAGACTCTTCCAAACTAAATGACTCTGTGATTCTAAATGATCTCTTTTCACGGCTCATGGACATCAGCAGGTCACCAAGGATGGACTCAGGGAAGTTGGAACAAAACCACCAGGGATTCTTTGGAGCAGCTCAACCTGAAATCACTAATCACTGCAGAAAGATTTTAGGGCAAAAAATTGCTAACAGGAGCTTTCTGCCATGGAAATCCCACGTTGCATCTCTTTTACACACTTCTGTATTTCTTTGGGGTATCTCTTGGTCCTGTTCCTCTGGCAGCTCCTCAGGGGGCTCTGCCTGGAGGACAGATCAGTGCAAGAGCTTCAACACCCACTCACCAGCAATGAGATCTAATTAATAAAGCACAGAAGAGGCAGACATCCATCACAAAGAAAACACTGGCCTTGGAGCTTTGGATTGTACTTCCCACAGGGAGTCCCTGGAGAAGACAGGTGAGATGCAATGATGGGAAATGAGCACAGTCAGAGATTAGGTGATCGGAGACAGTCAGCATGGCTTCACCAAGGGCAGGTCATGCCTGACCAATCTGGTGGCTTTCTATGATGAAGTGATGGCACTGGTGGACAAAGGAAGGACAACTGGTGTCATCTATCTGTACTTGTGCAAGACCTTTGACACGGTTCCACTCTAAGCTGGAGAGAGATGGAGTTGAAGGCTGGACTGTTAGGTGGATAAGGAATTGTTTGACTGGTTGCAGCCAGAGGGTTGTGGCTCAGGTGGAGGCCCCCAAGGGGTCCCCCAGGGGTCCATCTTTGGACCAGTGATCTTCAATATCTTTATCAATGACGTGGACAGTGGGATTCAGTGTGCCCTCAGCAAGTTTGCAGGCGACACCAAGCTGAGTGGTGTAGTTGACACAACAGAAGGGAGGGACGTCATCCAGAGGGACTTGGACAGGCTCGAAAGGTGGGCCTATGTGAACTTAATGAAGTTCAAGGAGGCCATGTGCAGGGTGTTACACCTGGGCCAGGGCAATCTCAAACACAGAGAGTGAGGGCAGTGTTACTTATGCTTAAAACATGCACATCAACAACCTTGCCCTGTGAATCATAGTGTTTTTCAAAAAATTACATAATTATTTGTATTGCCATAATGAGCTCTTCTCGCTCCTCCTATGGCTGCTCTGAGACGTGCAGCTCTGCGAAGGGATCTCTTTAAGAAGCTGCCCTCATCTAACATTGCCTTACGGGCTCTGGAGTTGTCACACCTTCGTGTGCTGGGACTTGAGGAGCAGTCCCAGCCCCAGAGAACTTGTTCAGTCAAAGACTTTGCTGTGAGTTGCAATACTAAAACACACTACCATGCAAAAGTAAACTGAAGTTGGCTTGGTTTCCAGCTAGCTCTGAAAGAAAAAGGTTGGTCTCCAGGTTCTTCAGCTCTCCAGGAGTCGTCCACTCCCTTTCATTCAAAGGAGAACAAGTACATTTTTCTCTTTCTTTGCCTTCGTTTGCTCACCAGCATTAGTCAGGTCCTCCAGAATGGGACTAATTTCTCTCTGTTTTAGATTCAGCTCACATGAAGACCCATAGCTCAGCATCTGTTGTTACTTCTTTGTGAGCCAAGTTCTTATAGTCAACATGACTCTGACCAACACGATCCACAGAGCTGAATGAGCTCTTGGCTGATGAACTGTTGGTGTTTAACCCAGGTCCCACCAACACAGCTGAACAAATCTCCCTTGGCCACAAAGGGTGCTTACATAGGAGAGATGGAGATAAGTCATTTCCATACATTCATATTCCTTGTATTCAAGGCCAGGCTGGATGTGGCTCTGGGCAGCCTGGTCTGGTGGTTGGCAACCCTGCACATAGCAGGGGGTTGAAACTCAATTATCATTGTGGTCCTTTTCAACCCAGGCCATTCTGTGATTCCATGATTCTATGATTCATAAAGACATTTGAGGTGATCTTCAGCTCTAATCACTAAGTATCTACAGAAGGTGAGGTGAATCCTACCCCTAAGAAAGTAGCACCACTCATACTTGTGTTTAAATCAAAGTTAACCAAAATGAAGGTAGCTCCACCTAACAGCAAGCTTCACCACATTGGATTAGATGGCCTTTAAAGGTCCCTTGTAACTCAAATTTATATGCTTCAGTCTTCATTGCCAAGGCCAGCCCTCAAGAGATCCCTGGCCCAGAGGATCAGGGAGAAAGTCTGGAGCATTTAGGGAAACTTGACACCCAGTCCATGGGTCCTGATGGGATGTGGCCACGAGTGCTGAGGGAGCCGGTGGACATGACTGATAGGCCACTCTTGATCATCTTTGAAAGGCTGTGGCAATCAGGAGAGGAGCCTGAGGACCAGAAGAAAGTCAAGATCACCACTATTCAAAAAGGGCAAGAAGGAGAATGCAGGGAACTGCAGGCCAGCCAGCCTCACATCCACCTCTGGAAAGGAGATGGAACAGTTTATTCAGAATGTCATCTCTAAGCATGTGGAAGACACAAAGGTGACCAGGAGCAGGCAGCTTATGCTCATGCAGTAGGTGGTATGCATAATAGCCATGGCTGCATGTGGGCTTGGGACCCATTCCAGGGACAGGGAATATGGGAAAGGATGGATAACCAGTCGTGGGCTCCACGCTGTAGCTGGATATGGATCTCAGGATGAGATTTCCCACAGTGAATTTGCCACATAGGAAACTCCGGTGGTGTCTCCCTTGGTAGAGTGACAGCTGTGTTGATAAGGCAGGAATGGGAGAGCAAACAGGGTGGGAGGGAAACACCCAGCGCAGTCTGAGAGGGTTTGCTCCGATCTGATGAGAAAGACAACCACAGAATGGATTAAATAGTAACCAGAGATATGGAAAGAAACTCAGGACACAAGAGTACTCAGCTCTGCTGCTTTGTAGTCTGACCTGGAATGCATGGGTCAGGGCTAGCCTGTTGGTTATGTGTCAATAAATCAGCAGATCACTCTCACCCTGATGTGGTTCGATCCAGTTTCTCCCTTGCCTCACCACCAACCCAAACTATTGCATGGCTCTGGGGGAGCACTAGAGTTCTAGATTCATCACCGTCCTCATGGGCCATAGATTTAATAAGGCTGGGAAACAACATCTAGCATTTGCCTTTGGGGAGAATCATCATGGCTCTATCACGGACTGCTTTGCAATGCCTTCATTCACAACAGAGGTTGCCCAACTGCCATCCATACTTTTTTATCTGTTAATCATTGAATGATGTTTCATGATAAACAAGGAAGAACAGTTCCCATGTAGCACAGCAGTTACTTGCTGTCATCTTCCCTTTTCTTGCTTAAAGGCGTTCATGTCCTGAGGCCACACTTGATGGCATTTAATGACTTTATAACATTTCCTTGGCTTCCTGGAATGACAATACCTCTTTTGTCCTGACTTGCCAAGCAGAAGGGCCAGCCCACGATGTGAAGATTTCGATAGGTAGCAGAATACGGCAGAGATTTAAGTGAGAAGTGAGGCTGTGGTGTAAAGCACTGCTGTCCACTTATCATCCCTGGAGCCGTTCCTTAAGTAAATAGTGATGAACCGTGGAGGAAGCTCACAACTGTCAGGTGGGAGGCACAAGTGGAGCAGCATTCTGGGAATGGGATGACAGAGTACAGCAGGGAATGGCAGATGGCTGCACAACGGTCTTAAGCCATCATAGCCAGCAGGAAGCCCAAAAAGTCAAAAACGAACACCTGGGCTGCACATCCAGCATAGGCAATGCCCTTCTTCTCTGACACAGAGTCAACCAACACCTCGGGGGTGGTGATGGTGGAAGAGCAGAGAGGTCTACAAAAGCCAGATTGCCCAGGAAATAATACATGGGGGTGTGGAGTTGAGGGCTGGTCATGATCATCACCAGGTTCCCCAAGACGGTGACAATATAGATGAGCAGAAACAGAAAGAAAAGGGGAACCTGACTCATGAGGTCACCTCTGAACCCTGCTAAACCACATGCAGTCACCTGGGTGCAATTGCTTTCTGCCACTGGCTTGGTGCATGCCTCCTATGTGAAGCAGGACCGTGAGATCCTTGCAGTTCCTTCTGCTGCAGGCAGGTATCCCCCAGGTGTAAAGCCCTCTTTCCAGCAGGCCATAGAGACAAGATCTGGCCATGCACATCCGCTTTGTGAACACTTCAGCTTCACCAAGCACTTCGATGGGCACTGGTGAGGCAAAATCCCCCAGCCACCATGGGTGATGAAACACCTTACTACCCGTTTTAAACCCCTTGTATGCGAACCATAGCTCTCAAATTTGACTACAAGGAGCCAGCGGTATCAAACAGCTACCCACTGCTGCCCTTCTGACCCACATGGCCATCACCCCATCTTGCACAATGCCCAAGTTGGTCAGGCGTGATTTCCCCCTGGCAAAATGCATGCTGGATGCTGTCTGCTGCCTCCTTGCCCTTGCTCTGCCTGGAGCTTCCAAGGCAATTGAGATCACGATCCCACTGAGGGCTGCCCACAGTCCTCCTGCACCCCCTGGTGCTTGGGGTGACGCCTACCTTCAAAGCAAGGAGGAACTTTGCAAAGCAAGGTTGGGTTCCTCTTTCCCAAGGCAAGGTTGGGTTGGACAAACTCTTGGAACTCACATTTTACAGATGCGGTGCATCTGGAGCATCATCTCTGGCCATCAGATGGTGATGCACAGAGAGGGCAAGACCAGGCCCTATGGCTCTGTGCTCCGTCATGCCCCGACACCCCTCTCCTTCAGGTGTTTGCTGGTGTGATAAAATGGGCTGATTTATTGCAGACCCAGATTTACCACCCCGAGACCCTCGGTCTGTAGGAACTCTGTTGAGGGACACCAGTGGGTTAGAATCACGGTGCCAGCGCGACCACTGCATTCATTGATTGAAAATAGGAAGTTGGCAGCCTTGGGAAGGAAGAAATGAAACAGCAAGTGATGCTGAGGCCCAGAAGCAGCCATTTTCACATGGCGTCATGGTTTTCAAGCCAACCATCCCCTGTTCACAAACCTCTCTCCCAAAGAGCACCTGCCCCCAAACTGGGGGGTCTCGCTCCCACCCCTATGTGGGAAAACACTCTGCTGGCGGAGACCAGAGAGGGCCACTAATTGCTGAAAAACAGAAGAAAGCAGAAAAATCGACTACGAGGACGGCAGCGCTGAGCCCCACCCTGGCTGTCATATCACCTCACACCTCCTCATCTCCTGCTCAATGCCGGCCCTGCGGCTGTCAGCAGGAGATGGATGGGGCCATGCTGCTGCCGCAGGGGATGCAGGCAGAGAGGTGATGGATGTGGGGGCTTGAGGGGGTGGCGGCCCCCCTCTTTGTCTGCACACCAGTCCCATTCACCAAAATCTAGCACTGACCCAAAACGCGGGGACTTCACCCCCTCCCCCCAGTGTCCCCATCACCCCAGCGGGGCTGCTGTCCCCGCTGCAGTTTGGGAATTGCCCCCCACCCCCAGCAGATTGCAATTGCATCCCCACCCCAAGGCAGACCCAGGCCCACCTGGGGGTCCCAAAGCCATCGCTGCCCCTCCCGTCCATCCCTGGGGTGCCAAGGCGTGAAGGCGGAACAGGGAGGGGGGGTTGTGCTCCCATCAAGCTCCATCCCCCTCGTCTCCACCCCTAAGCAGGGAGATAAAACCCCTCGGTGTTCTGCAGGGGCTGCAGTCTGGAGCTGGCAGTGTTGCAGTCGCTTCCTACCTACCTATGGCAGGTAAAAGGCAATGGGGTGGGGGACGACGGCGTGCCACATGGGGACCCTCACCTGGAGGAGGACGCGATGGGTGGCTGAGGGTGCACAGGGTGTCTTCCAAAAGTGGGGTGCAGGAACCTCAGCACCTGTTGCCCCCCTCTGCAGCCTTCCTGGCCGTTCCCAGTGAGGGTCCCCCTGCAGGCAATGCTCCTGGGTGGGTGTGTGAGGGGCCAGGGGCCAGTGGCAAGAACCGCCGCGTGTGCCATGCCATGGCACGGCTGGAGATGGGCAACCTCTGGGAGGAATTCAACCGCTTGGGCACCGAGATGATCGTCACCAAGGCAGGCAGGTAGGCACGGCGGTGGGTGCCGGAGGGTGGTAGGGTGGGGGGCACCCCTGTGGCCTCCCCCCTCCCCGCAGGAGGATGTTCCCCACCTTCCAGGTGAAGCTGTCAGGGTTGGACCCGTTGGCCGACTACGTCCTGCTGATGGACTTCGTGCCATTGGATGACAAGAGATACCGGTGGGGATGGAGAGGGATGGGGATGTGATGGGAGCATCCCAACGGTGCTGAGCCCCCTTGGCTCCCCAGGTACGCCTTCCACAGCTCGTCTTGGCTGGTGGCTGGCCGTGCTGACCCAGCAGCTCCCGGCCGTGTCCACTTCCACCCCGACTCACCGGCCAAGGGCGCGCAGTGGATGCGGCAGATCGTCTCCTTTGACAAGCTCAAGCTCACCAACAACCTCCTGGACGACAATGGCCACGTGAGGACACGGCGCTGGGGTAGGGACGGGGGGCACATGTGGGGTGAGAGTCCCACCACCCACTCTCTGCCTTATCCCAGATCATCCTCAACTCCATGCACCGCTATCAGCCCCGCTTCCATGTGGTGCTGGTGGACCCCCGGCGCGACAGCGAACGCTTCGCCCACCAGAACTTCAAGTCCTTCAGCTTCCCAGAGACCCAATTCATGGCAGTGACGGCATACCAGAACCACCGGGTGAGCTGGGGAAGGGGAGGACAATGGGGTGCCCCCCCAGCCCCCTGATCCCGCTTGCTCCCCCTTCCTCTGCAGATCACCCAGTTGAAGATCGCCAGCAACCCCTTCGCCAAAGGGTTTCGGGACGGCGAGCCTGAGCCATGGTAAGACCCCCCCCCCCCTACTGCCACAATGCCACGGTGATGGCCACATCCTCAGCACCCCCCCCTGCCCTCCCTCTTGCAGGTGTGGGGCCACGCTGTCCCTCCCCCAGGCCACCACGCAGGACAAAGGTAGGGGGGCCAGAGGCCGTGCTGCCCCCCCACTGCTTCCCCGCAGCCATGGGGCGCTGGCTGCTGTGGCCCCCCCAGGTTTCTCTGCGCCCCACTTCCAGCCCCTCCCCTACCCACCCCACAGTGTCTACGTGGGGGCCAAGCCCCGTGCCAGCCCCTACCCCCTCCCTGCCCTACATCCAGATGGCTTCAGCTACGGGCAGCAGTGAGGGGTCCTCTCTGTGCCCCCCCCCCCCTCAAGGAATCCCACTCAAATAGGGGACACAGACGGGGAGCCGGGGGGCTTTATTCACTGCAGAAACCTCTAGGCTTGGAAAAGGAGAGGACGGGGCCAGGGAGCATGCAGCCAACCCACCCCCCGCCACATGGCACTGGGGGGTCCCAGCAACGCGGAGCCCCCCAGGTCCATGCAGCACAGTTCAGTTACTCCCAGGGATCGGGCGCGAAGGTGAAGGGGCACAGCTTGTAGCCAGCACCCACGTAAAACTTATTCTGAAACTCCACCCTGCCAAGGAAAGAAAGGAAAAGGGCACAGTGAGGGCTGGCGGGGTGGGGAGGGGGGGCGCGCGGGGTTCTGTCCCCTCCATATCCACTAGGCTCACCAGTGCAGGCGAAGGGCATGCAGGAAGGCGGAGAGCCCCTCCATCACCAGCAGGATGGCCACGGTCAGCACGGCGAAGGCGGCGAAGACGGGCACCAGCACGACACCACCAACGTAGCTCAGCCCCACAAAGCCGTTGTGCATCACCATGGTCCACAGCACCTCAGAGAGCTCTGCCCATGGGGTGGGGGGACACAGAGGGGACAGTGAGGCTCAGCCCAGCCGCTGGGGTGGGTCTGGGGGGCCACGGGGGGCACTCACGTGCGTGGGCAAGGCTGAGCGCCCAGAGCCGCAGGTAGGACGCGGTGTTGGAGATGCAGCCCAGGCAGTACTCGATGGTGTGGATGGCTTGGTGCATGAAGACCTCAGAGAAGTCCATGTGCTGCAGGGACAGAGGTGGGACGCTGTGTGTTGGGCTGGTGGGGGGGGGGGGGGGGGAAGACATCAGATCCCCTCACCAGCCCCCAGCCCCTCACCTCGGCGTCAGGGCCGTGCCCCCCACTCTCCACATCTTCCTTGGTGGCATTGACAGAGTTGCCGGCCTCCTGCCCTTCCAGCAGTGGCTCCTGCTCCACCGTGGCTGCAGGCTGCGTGGGGACATCAGCCTTGGTCAGGCCATGCTGTTGTGCCCCCCCAACACTAGCCAAGACCCTCAACCTCATCCCCAGCCTCACCGGGATTGAGTTCGCCCTCCGCCTGTGCCGCTGCTTGTACAAGTACAGGGGTGTCCCCAGGAGCAGGACAGGCACCGACAACAGTGCCAGCACCACCAGCACCATCTGCACCGGCACCTGCAGCACACAGCAATTTGGGGTCCCTTCCGGCACCGGGACACTCAATGCCCCACAAATCCTCAGCAAGTGGAGCTGAGGATGTCCCTGCCCGTGACAATGGGACACGCCGGTCTTGGTGGGGGTCCCAGAAGTGCTACCTGCCCCCGGTAGAGCGGGAGGTTGTCAGCATTGGAGGTGAAGAGAAACATGTCGATGAAGTGGATGAGGATGCTGGGGGCCACCTGGGAGTCGACGGCGCTGAACTTGACCCACTTGTAGAAGATGAGGAAGACAAGGTAGCCAAAGAGCGCCAGCAAGAAGACGACCTCAGGCAGGAGCTCCAGCACCAGCCGGTGCCACTGTCGGAAGTGCCTGAGCAGGAGTCAATGATGAGGCTTGCGCTCAGCTCAGCTCCGATGCAGGCGCGGGACCCCCCTCGCCCACCCCATTCTACCACAGCCCCCTCAGCGTGATCCAATGGGGGACTCACACGTGGTTGAAGACGCCCAGCAGGACGCCGAAGCCCATGTGCACGATGCCCAGCACCACCGACATCTTCATCTTGAAGGAGTTGAGGAAGTTGAGGTGGTTGGTGGCTAAGCTCCAGATCTGCCGAGGACAACGTGAGCGAGATGCCCAGCCGCCCCACTGAGGGTCCCATCCTGCCCTTTGCCCCCATGGGATACTGACCGGATCGATGCCAAAAGGATAGGGCCCTCGGAAGACACCGGTGACATTGGGGTCCAGGGTAAGGGATTGGTGGGTGGCGAGGTAGGCAGAGCTGTGGGCAGAGCGAGGGGTCGGCGTGGGCAGGACCGGGGCCGCACGGAAAAATGGGGACTCACCTCCAGGAGGAGTGGTTGGCCATGGTGGCCACGCTCCAGGCCGAGGGGAAGATGACAGTGGCTTTGCTGAAGCACTCGTTGTAGATGAAGCCGGTGTAGATGGAGAAGGCCCCCATGAGCAGGATGAGGTAGCGTCCCTTGAAGAACATCTGCCAGATCTGGGGGGGGACAAAACGTGGCTCCCACGTCCCACACCACCACCCCCAGCCCACGCAGTTCCCATCCCACACCACCCTGCCCAGAACTTCAATTTGCCCCAAGCTGACCCCGTGCCACAGCAAACTCCATCTCATGCCTCCAACCTCATCCTCTACATCCAACCCCAACCCCCAGCACTTGCCCTCTACCTCCAACCCATGGCCCCACGCCGTGTCCCACTCACCTCGTTGCTGCCCTGCTGCAGGCTGGGGCTGTTCTCAAACAGCACCATCCAGAGGGCGAAGAGGAACATGAGCAGCCCGTGCCCCACGTCCCCAAACATGATGGCAAAGATGAAAGGGAACGTGATGATGGCATAGGGGGCTGCAAGGCACAGGGACCATGTCACACGGGGCCCCCTCAGCACTGGGGTGCAGTAGAGGGACACAATGGTCCTTACCAGGGTTCACCTCCTGGTAGCTGGCCACCCCATAGGCATCCACGATGCTCTGGAAGCCAGCAGTGAACTTGTTGGTGCGGATGAGAGTTGGGGGGCTCTCCAAGGTGGGGATCCTCTGCACGAAGCACTCCACGCTCGAGCCACTCTTGTACTGTGGGGAGAGCATCCGGAGCCTGACCCATGGCACCCAACCCATGGCCATGTTGGAGTAGGGTGGACGCAAAGTAGGGGTGGCACAGGGATGCGGGGCGCCAGGGGTGGGGGATAAAAACTCTCCCCATGACGTGTACCACCATGGGGCACGTCTTGAGGGTGGCACCTCTGACACTGGTGGGAGCACACCAAGCAGCTCTTGGCACAAGGACATGGGTCAACCAAAGCAACCCTGGCATGAGGACGTAGAGCCAACCAAGCAACCCCACAAGAAGACACGCACCGATCCTTGGCGCAGGGCTTCCTGCACCTGGGGAAGGTCCTGCACGGGACACCAGACCTCAGCAATGAGGCACTTCTCTGTGACGTCCAAGCTGCACTGGTTGAGGACGAGGTAGATGGCCTTCATCTTCTGCACCTGCACCCGCCAGGAGGGCAGTGCCAGCACCACCTTGTCCAGCACCTGCGCCAGGTACTGCTCCGTCTCCTCCAGCACCTGTGGGCACCCAAAGGGGGCTCAGGGATTTGGAGTCCTGGTGTGGCCTCCCTGTCCCCCGCCACGGTGCTCAGCTCACCACGCTGAGGTCCTGGATCTGGCTGAGAAGCCCATTCAGCGTGTCGGCCCGGCTGGCCTCGCTCTCTGGGTAGGGGTACACGTGGCAGTGGAAGCTGGGACAGATGGACATTGCCGTGTTGAAGGCTGGTGCTCCCTGGTACCGCAGCGGGTCTCACTAAATAAACCTTTTCCATTTGTCCAAATGACATGGGGCTGCTCACTCACCAGTCTGAGATCTTGTGGATCTTCTGCCCGATCTGCTCTCCCCAGTAGGAGATGAGGAAGATGACCCAGGTGACGCTCTCACCCTGGGGACACATAGGTCACATTAGCACCGGCTGTCCCATCTCCCTTTCCCACCAGGCCCCCGGTGCCCCAATCACCGTGTTCGGGTCCTCCAGGGGCTCAGGCATCTCCACAAAGCTGGCCACCAGGTAGCCACGGCAGGCTCGCCACAGCAGCCGTTCAAAGGCATTCACTCTCCACGGGTGGATGACACCAGTCACAAAGCTGTGGGGATGCAGTGTGGGCACTGGGATGGGCACGGCTCTGCTGTCACCCGGATCCGTGGCCATGCCCGCGCTCCATGGCCTATTTCCAACCCTCATCCTACAGCTTTGCTTACTGTCCCTGATGCATGGCCCACCTCCAGCTCTTGTCCTAGAACCACAGCATTGTCCCACGACCCATCTCCAACCCTCATCCCACAGCCACACCACTGCCCCACACCCATCTCCAACCCTCATCCCACAGCCACACCACTGCCCCACGACCCATCTCCAACCCTCATCCCACAGCCACACCACTGCCCCACGACCCATCTCCAACCCTCATCCTAAAGCCACACGACTGCCCCACAACCCATCTCCAACCCTTGCCCTACAACCACGCCTCTGCCCCACAACCCATCTCCAACCCTTGCCCTACAACCACGCCTCTGCCCCACAGCTGCCCCACACCCCCCCAGCCCCACTCACTTGATCTTGCGGTCAAGGTGGTGGTGCACAGAGGGGTCGAGCAGCGGCTCGTGCTCAGAGAACGCCCGGCTGGACGGCGGCGATCCAGGGGGGCCCTGCAGTGTTGGGGTGCAGAGAGAGGAAGCTGCGGGTGATGGGGTGCGGGACAGACGTCCCCATGGTCTGATGGGTCCCAGCACCCACCGGCATGCTTGTGAGGCGCTGGCCTTCACGCAGGACGTGCAGGTACTGGCGCAGGTCCTGCAGGCGCCCTCGCAGGGCAGCGCGGTTGCGGCTGACCTCGCGCAGCTCCCTGGCCAGCTGCTCTGATTGCTCCTGCACTCGTAGAGCCTCGCGGGCCACCGGTGCCGGAGGGTTTTCGGTGCACGGCCCCAGCACCCGCCCGGCCCCGTGCAGCTCCTGCTGCAGGAAGGCTGCGAGAGGAGATGTTGGAGAGGGGGATCGAGGGGAAGGACAGCCCGCCCCCCAGCCCAGCCAGCCCCGGGTTCAGCACTCACTGAAGGTCTTCTCCATCTCCTCGCAGCGCCGCACCTCGCCCACAAAGCGCCGCTGGAAGGCGCTCACGTGGGGGTTCAGCTGGGGAGGGAGGGGGCACAGTCATGGTTGTCAGCATTGGGGTGTGCAGTACCTCCGTCAGCATGCAGCCGTCCCCAGAGGACCCAAACCCCATGGCCCCACAGCCCCCAAACCAGCCAAACGTATGTACCCAGAATAACCCACCTGCTGCGCACACTGCACCCACAGCCATCCATCCCGCTTCCCCTTCACTCAGAACACCCCAAACCCCTGCACCCAGAGCACCCACACCCATCCATCTCAATTCCCCTTTACTCAGAAAACCCCAAATGACCCCAAACCCCTGCACCCACACCCACCCATGCCGATTCCCCTGCACCCACAACACACCAAAGCACCCATGCCCACCATCCTGCACCCAGAGCATCCACACGCAGAGCATCCAAACCTATCTATCCCAATCACCCTACACCCACAGCACCCCGAACCATCTATGCCCCATTTCCTGCACCTAAACCCAATCCCCCGCACCCAAACCCCGTAGACTCCCCTCCTGCACCCATGCTACCCAACCCCCCAGCCCACCCTGCCCGTCCCAACCTGTCCCACCACCCCAGCTCCATACAGATGGGGGGCCCTGCACCCCCTACGTACATCCCTGAACTCCAGCAGCCCCCGCTCGCCCAGCTCACTGACGCAGCTGTACGCCGAGGCCGAGTGCAGGAAGAGCTGCGCCAGGCAGACCTCCTCGCTGCGGAACAGGGACCCCATGGCAGCCTGGATGGGGGCACCCTATGACTATGGGGGGGAGGCAAGTAGTCAGCAGGGGACTGCAGTAGGGGTAGGATGGAATGGAGATGGAATGGAGGAATGGGGTGGGTTGGGATGGAGACGGGTTGGGGCGGTGGAATGGGATGGAGATGGGATGCGTTGGGGTGGAGATCGGATGGGTTGGGGTGGTGGGATGGAGATGGGATGGGTTGGGGTGGTGGAATGCGGTGGAGATGGGATGGGTTGGGATGGTGATGGGATGGATTGGGGTGGAATGGGATGGAGATGGGATGGGTTGGGATGGAGATCAGACAGGTTGGAGTGATGGGATGGAGATAGGATGGCTTGGGGTATTGGGATGGGTTGGGATGGGGATGGAGTGGGTTGGGGTGGTGGAATGGGATGGAGATGGGATGGGTTGAGGTGGTGGGATGGAGATAGGATGGGTTGGGGTATTGGGATGGGTTGGGATGGAGATGGAGTGGGTTGGGGTGGTGGAAAGGGATGGAGATGGGATGGGTTGGGGTGGTGGGATGGAGATGGGACGGGTTGGGGTAGAGTCGGGGTGGGATGGGGAGATCCTGCTGCCTCTCCTCAGCCGCGCTGTCCCCACGGCAGGGCTGCAGGGCTGCAGGGCTGCAGGGCTGGGGCCAGGGGAAGTCACACGGCACTTCCCGGCTGAGTCGGCCGCGGTCACGCTGTTCCCAGCACTTCTCTTGCACAACGCTGTCCCACCCCCAACTCCCTCCCCCCCCCTCCGCTCCCAACTCCTTCCCCCACCCCCCCACGCGGAGCTCAGCTGCGTCTGAGTCACAACCAACGCGCTCCCGGCCCGGGGGGACACAGACCCCCAGATCCCCGCCCCTCGGTCCCGGCGCCCGCCCCACGCTGTCCCCTCCCTCCTCCCGGGATTCGCAGCCGGGAGCAGCCCAGCACCGCCCGCTCCTACCCGGTGCTCGGTGGGGAGGGCCGGGCTCCGCACTTCCTCTTCCCCCAGGAAGAGCCCGGCCCTCCGCTGCCCGCAGGAACACCCCGGCGCTTCGGGGGCGGCACTCCAGCAGCCGAACCCGCCCCATAAACCTCCCCAGCACTGGAAACCCTTCCATAAGGTGTCCCCCGCCCCAATAGGCTGCAGCCCCCAGGACCAACACATCCCCCCCGCGGCTACGGAATGGGACGAGGCAGGCACGAGCTTGGGCTTAGGAAGGGGTTGGCGTACCCCCGCTTTATTAATGGGATTTGGGGGGGCACATGGCGTGGCCTCCCCACCATCACCGGTACAGGTAATCAGCCTGGATGTTGGCTGCAATCTCAGCCTCCCACTTGTCGCCGTTGTTGAGCAGCTTCTCCTTGTTGTACAGCAACTCCTCGTGCGTCTCCGTCGAGAACTCAAAGTTGGGACCCTGCGGGGTTGGGAGACGTTCAACAAAAGGACCGTCGGGGGTCCCCGTGGCAGGAGGGTCCCGCTCCCAGCTCACCTCCACGATGGCATCCACAGGGCAGGCCTCCTGGCAGAAGCCACAGTAGATGCACTTGGTCATGTCGATGTCGTAGCGCGTGGTGCGGCGGCTGCCGTCCGCCCTGGGCTCGGCCTCGATGGTGATGGCCTGTCCCCAAATACAACGTCAGAGGAGGGGGAGCCTCGGGAACAGAGGTTGGCCATGGGGGGGGGTGGGGGTGCTCACCTGTGCGGGGCAGATGGCCTCACAGAGCTTGCAGGCAATGCAGCGTTCCTCGCCCGACGGGTAGCGGCGCAGTGCGTGCTCCCCACGGAAGCGTGGGCTCAGCGGTCCCTTCTCAAAGGGATAATTGATGGTGGCCGGCTCCCGGAACAGGTAGCTGAGTGTCATGGCCAGCCCTGTGGGAGCACAGTGTCACCCCCCCAAATCGGAGCACGATGTCACCTCCAGATGCCACCGCAGGGGTGGGGCACAGCGCAGGGCTCACCTCGGAAGAGCTCTGTCCACAGCAGGGTCTGTGCAGCTCGGTCGGTGATGGACTTCATGTCCATAGCTGGCTCCTGGATGTTGACATACTCTGTGGGGGGCACAATGCCATCCTTACCCTGCACGGAGTCGGGGGGGGGGCGGCAGCAGATCCCGCTTTGTGGGGATGGTGATGGGAGGGGAATTGGGGCTGGGAAGGGTCAGGGTTGGGATGGGATGGGACGAGGTTGGGATGGGACAGGGATGGGATGGGGATGGGATGGGGACGGGATGGGGTCGGGATGAGATGGGGACGGGGACGGGATGGGGATGGGGACGGGATGGGGACGGGACAGGATGGGGAGGGGACGGGATGGGGATGGGGACGGGATGGGGATGGGGACGGGATGGGGACGGGGACGGGATGGGGACGGGGACGGGACAGGATGGGGATGGGATGGGGACGGGATGGGACAGGGATGGGATGGGACGGGGATGGGATGGGGACAGGATGGGGGCAGTACTCACTGTAGCACTCTCGGGGGGTGGTGGTGCTGAGTGCCCGCAGGTAGCACACGGGGGGAACTGGCGGACCTGGGAAGGGCAGAGTGGTGGGGAGGACGTGCCAGCAGCACGGAGCTGGCGATGGGCTGCAGGGTGGTCCCGGTTTGGTCACTTACCTGCCCGGGCGGCCCGGTACAACAGGCGTAGCGCTGCCATGTGCTGTCCTGCGGCAGGGGGTGCTCAGCACTAAGGGGGTCCTGGGCGGCCCCCCAAGCACTGCTTCCCATAAGGGAACCCCGGGCGCCCCGCTGCCCCACACAACACCCCACAAGGGCACCCTAGTAGCTGGGTTATTGAACATGGGGGCCCTCCCCCCAAAACACACAGGAGGCTTCCACCTTCCGCCCCAGGAAAGCCCACAAAGCCCTCCCCCTGAGGTGACAGCTCAACCCCGGGCCTCCCCCGTGCCCCCCCCCCAGCCCTCACCTCCCAGCCCCCCTTTCCGCCCCCGGGCCTCACCTCCCCCAAGGACCCGGCCGTCCTGACCCCTGGCCCACCCCCAAGGCGCAGCGCGCAGGCGCAGGGAGGCAGCGGCGCATGCGCACTGCGGCGCCGGGTTCGCCGGGCGGGACCACAGCCGCGCTTCAAATTCTATTGGTCGTTGCGAGCCGATTGGCGGCAGTAAAAACCATTCGTACGGGGAGAGGGGGCGGGTTTCCTCGCCGATTGGCTAGAGTGCGGCAGGGCGGCGCGGCGATTGGCCAGGCGGAGATAAGGGCGGAAGGGAGCGTTTACTGAGGCGGCTCTCCGAGCGGCGCGCGGGCGGCGGTGGTTCTTCATGGCGGTGCGGGGCGTACGGCGGGTAGCGGAGGCTGTTCAGCGCCTCCCGGCCGTCGGCACGGAGCAGGGCCGAGCGGAGGTGCGAGAAGGTCTCGAAGGTGAAACGGCCGTGGTAGAGGCCCGTGTCGCTGTGTCCTGAGCGGGGAACGGAGCCTCAGGGCCTGCGACGGTGCTAGGCCGCGGCCTTGGGGGGTGCCTGGGCCTGAGGGACGGGGCAGCACCCCATGGGTGGGGATGGACGGACAGAGGGATGGATGGATGGATGGTCCGGCAGATAGACAGGTGGGTGGACAGATGGACAGATGGACAGAGAGGCAGATGGAAAGACAGATGGACATACTGATGCCACCAAAAGGCAGTGAAGTCAGCATCATGTGCGTGATAACATCATTGCCCTTGGTCGTCCCCCACCTTGGGTCAGGGAATGTGAGCTGTGAGCAGCCAGCAGTCACCCCACATTGTCCCTGTGGGCGCTGAGACGTGGAGGTAGCTGCCCACCTTCGTGCTGGAGGAGAAGACATAGAGTGTCTGTCAGCAGCCATTCTCAGGCATTGATGAAGGTGGTGGCATCCTCCTCGCTGGTCACCATCAAGATGGACAACACAGGGCCAAAGATCTCCCTCCACATCACTGGGTCATCCTCTTGGACGTCCACCGGCACTGTAGGGACTACAGGAGCACAGACAGGTCATCCCGCACCGGATCCAGCAAGGCACCCACCCCATGCTTGCTGTGCTCTCACGAATGTAGCATTCCTTCTCATCTGCCTCTCCCCTGATGGCCACACGCCCGCTGCTCAGCAGTGCCTGCACGCACTTGAACTGTTTGTCCCTCACGGTGCAGGCAAAGTCAGGGGAATTGTGGAGCTCAGAGCCATAGAACTCTGTGGTGGCCTCATGCAGAGCAGGCATCAACTTCTCCTGCATCTCCACGCTGCACAGGACGTAGTCGGGTGCAATGCAGGTCTGCCCCGTGTTGATGAAATGTCCCCAGACCACCCACAGGGCCACGTTCTGCACATCACAGGTGTCGGATATGTAGCAGGGGTTCTTGCCCCCCAGCTCCAGCATCACCGGTGTCAGGTGCTTGGCAGCAGCCGTCATCGCAATCCTGCCCACTGAGGGGCTGCCTGTGGGCAGGGGTTGCAGTGTAAGCTGAGTTTGACCGTGTCCTTTTGTGTCCCCTTGCCTTGAAGGTGGAACCAAAGCACAGTTGTGCCTCCCCACAGGACGCACCAGTGAAGATGTAGTCAAACTTGTTCTCCAGCAGCCTGGTGATCTCCTCCCTGCCAGCAGTCACCATGGTGAAGCAGTCCTGTGGTTTAGGAGAATGATACAGGATACAGCTCAGCTGTGTTTGGTTTTTTTTTTCTTGTCAGGACACAGAGGGACAAGAGGCCGTGGCCAACAGCTTTCCTACCTTGTTAAGGTAGCTGAGCAGTGCCTCGGCCACCAGCCTCTCCATGTTCCTGCTGATTTCAGAGGGTTTCAGCACAACACAGTTACCTGTAGGACAGGAGCTACTTCCCAGTGAGGAGCTGGCTCTTGGGGAACAGAGAAACCCACCACCATCGCCGCCCTTGGGGTGGACTCAGGTTGCCTATGTGGAAGTCCTGGTACTCTCGTTGGGTAGTAGGGATGCAGCCTTAGCCTTACCAGCAGCAATGGCCCCAATGAGGGGCACCAGGAGGAGGTAGATGGGATAGTTCCAGGGCCCGATGATGAGCACTACCCCATAGGGGTCCTTGCAGATGAAGGCCGAGTCCAGCTGCATTGCCTGCAGCAGGAAGGAGATCGTGAGGGGCCCACTAGTCCCATCCTGCCCATCCCTGGCAGCCACAGCCCTATACCCAGTTCTTGTCCTCGTTCTCGTCCTTCATCCAGGCACCCAGGTTGTTTAGCATGTGATTGAGCTCTCTCCTGCAGATGGAGATCTCGGAGAGTTTCACTTCAAAGGATGGCTGAGGACATGCAGGAGGACATCATGGCCACCACCATGGTCACTGCAATCACTCCACTGCAATGGCTTTCCTCCCAAGCCCCACACTCACCCTCCTAGTAGGGTGTGATGGCCTCAATGGGGCCACATGCCACTTTTGGCCTTGTGCTGGTGAAGACAGGTGGCACTGTCATCTCAACCATGTGCCACCCATGTCACAGTGTGCTGCCTGGCCCCATACTACTCTGTGCTGCCATGTTTCTGGGGCACAGCAGAGGCTCAGGTTTGGAGGCATGTGTTTAGTATCTCAAGAGCTTTAGCTCCATTGATAGTAGAAGAACACACATGCAACTCTGGAGATCGGGATGGACACAAAGGATTGAATTGCTCCCAGCAAAAGCTTCTGCAAAGCTGACTGAGCCTAATTCTGTGCGATCAGGAGATCTGCTTTGTGGTGTCCCATCAAGGGACCCATCCAAAGCTGAGTTGAAGGTCACAGCAAAAAGCAGAGGCCACCTCTCCCCAAGAAACCATGCATCCACCCCAGAGAGGTGCAGGTGAGCAAAAGGGAGAAAACTGATGGAGGATAGGAAAAAATGAGGGGAAAAATGTGAAGGAAAGTCAAGCACTTCTCACCAGCAGCCCCATCTCTCTCACCTTGTGCATGTCCAAGGCAGTGGCCTCCAGGATGTCCTGCTACTTCTCCTCCAGGAAGAGGCCCAGGGCCTCCAGCTGGGCTGTATGGTACTCCAAGGGCCGTGTCCTCCCTGAGGGCCAGGCTGCCCACAGGCAGCTCACCAGCCCCACATGGTCACTCATAGCACAGGGTGGCTGCGAGCTGGGGAGGATGGAAGATGTCACCCACCCTGAGGTGGAGGAGAGCACCCAGTGCCAGGGTGAAATCCACCATCGTGTGCCAAGCTCCTGTTGTAGCAGGCAGCGTGTGCCTGCTGGTGGCCATAGAGCACAGCCAGGAGCAATGGGACCCTGTGCTTTGCAAAGATCAGAGTGCATCGGAGTCCGTCTTCATGCTCAAGGATGCATGTCTGTGAGTTTATTACAGATTGCTTGAAGTCACTACTGCTAAACATACATAAATGCATTTTTTAGGTTACTACAGATTTCCCACTAGAGAAGTAAGCGCATGTTTCTGACCATTCACCCATACACATAAGTACCTGCTTACAGCCATTCAGCCATACACACATCTTCATAATTTATGATATTAGTGGCACAACACTTGCCAAATCTCTACCTGGAGTGGGGTCAATTGTCAGAGCAGCCTTTGGAGACAGTCCGCGTTGTGGAGCGTAGTGTCATGCAGACATCCCTGGCAGGCTTCTATCTGTCTGATGCAGAAAAGGTTTTGGATGTGTTTGTGTGAAAATCCTTCTGAGGACAGATAAGGATCTGGTGTCTTTATGCCTCATTTGCATATTGGGAAGTGGGTGTAGAGCACCATCTTCCTGCTTGTATCTTGATCATGTCTTGCTGGCTACACCTCAACAAGAATGGCACCAGGTGAGCACACCAGAGGCATCCTGGGCTCCAGCCAAGCACGTGGGAGACGTCTCAGGTTCCGCAGCCAGGCCAGCATCCACCATCGCCAGCATGTTCACCGGCTTGTCCGTCAGGTGCACCCAACAAGGGGATTGGTTTTGTGAGCCAAGGCACTGGAGTTTGGTCCTCCCTCTCTTAAGGCACAGGATGGGGTGAGCAGGGCTGGAGAAAATGAGGAACAGGAGGCATATGGAACTGGGAGCTTCAGCAGCCAGCATTCAGCCGAAGTCACCAGCCAAACCTCTCTAGTGCCTTGACACCCCCCTTCTTTGGAAGCACTTAACAGCCTGTGTGAAATAATCACTGTTTTGCCAGAGGACTTGGTCAGCACAAAGGTCACGGACACCAAGTTGAAGAAGTGCAGTTATCTTTACTGAAGTTTGAAGCAAGGAGATAATAAGTGAATTGATACAGCAAAAACAGAATGTGGCAATGCACCTAAATATTAATACGTGAGGATAGTGATTAAGAATTAGTGATTGCCCTCGTACTTTACCTTCATCCAGATCTGCAGTTGCTGGGAGCCCGAGTTGCAGCAAGGATCTGGAGAGCCTTTCCCAGCAACTGGGAGGGCCTGTGAGGTGCATCCGCTCATAGGTGAGGACTCCAGCTTCACTAAATGAGGGTCCAGCTGCTAATGGGTGGACGTGGGGAGCGCAGGGTGATGTGAGAGGCAATGGGAGATGTGTGGAACATGCCAGGAAACATGGGGGAAATGGGAGATGGGGGCACCGGGGGCAAAGTGGGGCACCAAGAACTAGGGGGCACTGTGAGACATTGGAGATGGGGGGCCACCATCTATAGTTGGTTCCACTCCCTAGCCCCAACTCTTTCTTTTCTCCCCTCCCAGTGGCCACCAGCTCCACCCCACAGTGATAGGCAGATGGCTATGGCATCACCGAGCCAGTGACAGGTACAGCGAGGCACTTGGAATCCACAGCAACAGATGACATCGACTGGTCTGGAGGACCTCCGTGGCTGTGGTGGCACCACGGTGGCCCCGGTGGCCCCTCAGAGGAGGAAGCATTCCCCCCGGCGCTTAACTGAGGTGGCAGTGCGGACCAGATCCATCTTGTGGGTGCTGTAGGGGGGGGTAGCGCAGGGTGTTGATGGGCTCCAGGCCGGTGCTGCGCTGCAGGCAGCCACGGTGGTGGGTGAAGGTGTCAAAGGTGAACTGGCCGTGGTACATCCCCAGACCACTGGACCCTGCAATGCACAGCACACAGCGTTCTCAGTGCTGTGGTTGGTGAGCTGAAGAGAAACGTGGGGAGAGCCTGGGAAGGCAGCAGGACGGAGAGCAAGGGGTAGAGGGCCTCCCAACAAGGCTTCTGGGCTCCTGGGGGGAGGAAAGGCTCCCGGCCGCCCTCATAACCTCGATGTCACCGTTTGCATTCTTTAGCCCCAGTGCAAAGCTCCGTGCACCAGATGAGCCTCAGAAAACGCGGACAGAAAAATACTTCTGCAGGGCATCACCTCCTCGCTAGGAGGAGCTGTGTCCTCGAAAGTTTCTGAGCCAAGGCGAGCAGGATGAAGCCTTTCTCCTCATGCTGCTGCCCTGGGGAGGGGACCCCAAGTGCCACCTCCTTGCTGCCCTCCCGCCGAGGAGCAGGGCTGGTCCCAGCCTCGGTCATGTGGTTCTTCTTCACCTAAAACCTTTGATAAACAGGTTTCATTTCTCCGTCTTTCTTTCTTCTTGTGCTGCAGCTTCCCCCTTCCCCTCTCAAGTTTCTGTTCTCTTTTTGGCTCTAAATACAGTAGTGGAAGTTCCTGGTCCCAAAACCTCACCTGGTGCCACAGTGGCTCAGAGCAGACAGCAGCAAGTGAGAGCTTCCACTAGCCCCACTTCCCTACTGCAGCATCTTCTCTACCATGAGCACAACCTCCCCAAAACACCTCCTCGCTCTATGAGGTCGTGCTGATATTTCGAGGTCCCTCTCAACCTTCCTGTGCTATTGTATGGTCCACTGATGGGTTGTGCTCACCCCCAAGAGGCAGGAAGGTTACTGAGACAGCTGAAATCTCTGCTGGAAAACAGGAGCTGGCAGTAAAGCTCATCCTCAAGCCTGGGTGTCTCCATCATCTATACTCCTTCCTCTCCGAGGAAAAAGCAAAGTGGCTGGGAGACCTTCTGGAGGTCCATACTTGCTCTGCTCCTACTCACACATCTGCATAGGGTTTTGATAGAAAAGCCTGTGCAAGACTTCAGAGAAAGAAAGAATGGGCACAAAACACCTACAGTGGCTCAGAAATCAGCCGACTCATGGGAGCTCTAGAACTTACAGTGGATATTCACTTCCTTCATGTCATGAGGGATTCCTTGCACAATGTCTTCGGTTCATCAAATGCAAAGCTAAAAGCGCTGCCTGGTGGCCAGGCTACATGCAGAGAAGACCACAACATCACAGGAAATGGAGCAACAGCTGTCTTTTGCAGGAGGAAACACCCAGCAAAAGGGTCAGAGTAAGATTTAGACCTTTTCAGGGTCTGCCAAAGATCTCTGCAAAAAGCTTTGTGTGAAGCAACGAGGAGGACCGCCAGGAGTTGCATGTTCTTGAATGGTTTCTCAGCTCTGAGATGGGATAATGGTAAATACTTTTGTAAAGCTTTTTACCCTTGTGCTGTCTCCAGATCCATGTGATCTGGATTCAGTGCTGTATATACCTCAAGAGCTTTATGCAGTATGTGGCTTCAGGTGTTTACCTAACGGGACACTGTATGTTTAGGAATTCTTAGGAAATTGTGCTGTATTCAGACCTGCGGCCCAAAATGAAGATCCGCGAAAAAACTGATGCTCTAGAGATATTCCTCTGCTGGCACTATCTCAAATTCCCTACTTCTTAAATAAGACATCTCACATACACAAGGAATGCTGCTTGGGACAGCAACCACTGAGAGAACAAAGCTTTCAGTGCTTGGCACACACTAGGCAGAAGCAGGGCTGCAAAGCCCCGGAACTCAGCCCTAGGAACTGAAGCCAAGGGTGCTGGTGGGACAAGCCAGGGCTCACATCTGCCTCAAGCTTGGGGGTTTGGACCTACCGATACCACCGAAGGGCAGCGAGGTCAGCGTCACGTGCATCAGGGTGTCGTTGCCACAGAAGCCCCCGCTGCTCGTCCTCTCCAGCACTTGGTTTACCTCCTGAGGGAAGCAGAGAAGGGGATGTGGTGTTGATGCCATGGCCCCGGCAGCCATCCATCCGGCAGAGCCAGGGCCAAAATCCTTCAGCCAAAATCTTTGGTGAGGAGTGTGGGCCAGATGCACAGCCAGGGCACTCTACCTTGCTGTTGGAGGAGAAGGCATACACAACCAGAGGCCGTTCACGACTGTTGATGAAGTCAATGGCTTCATCTATATTGGCCACTGTGATGATGATCAGGATAGGGCCAAAGATCTCCTCCTGCATGGCAGGGTCAGAGGGCTTCACATCCACCAGCACCGTAGGGGCTGCAATGAAAGAAACCTGAAGGTGTCAGCCATGCCTGGAGGTTAGGGACAATGCCTTGACCTACACAGTAGGCAGGTCCCTCCTCTAAGGCTGGGTGCCTCACCAAGCTGCTGTGCAAACTAAATGTCCCTTCTCTCTCTGCTCTGGCCGCAAGCCCCTCTCCAAAATCTATACCACTTTATGCAAGGGTGAGCAGAGGTACCTGAAATTCAAGCCCTCACCAATGTAGCGCTCCTTCTCGTCCGTCTGTCCCCCGATGGCCACACGCCCGCTGCTCAGCAGCGCCTGCACACGCCTGAACTGTTTGTCCCCCACGATGCGGCCAAAGTCAGGGGAATTGCGGGGCTCAGAGCCATAGAACTCTGTGATGGCCTCACGCAGGGCAGGTATCAACTTCTCCTGCATCTCCACGCTGCACAGGACATATTCGGGTGCGATGCAGGTCTGCCCCGCGTTGAAGAAGCGCCCCCAGACCACCCGCCGGGCCACGTTCTGCACGTCGCAGGTGTCGGACACGTAGCAGGGGTTCTTGCCCCCCAGCTCCAGCGTCACCGGTGTCAGGTGCTTGGCAGCAGCCGTCATTATGATCCTGCCCACTGAGGGGCTGCCTGCAGGGCAGAAAGGGATGCGTCACGACAGAGATCCCCCAGTGCTGCAGCCTGACTCGGGGATGTGGCAGTGCAGGGAGCCAGGGCCACAGGGAGCACAAGTGCTCCCATATGCCGGCACGAGGCAGGGCTCAGCTCTGGGCCTCAGGACGCACCGGTGAAGAAGATGTAGTCAAACTTGTTCTCCAGCAGCCTGGTGGTCTCCTCCACACCAGCAGTCACCACAGCAAAGCAGTCCTGCAGCAGAAGAGGAGGGGATCCCCTGTGTCACTCTGTCCCTGTCCTCACTATCAGCACCCTGGACGAAGTGCTGTGGCTGAGTGAGCAGTGGGCAGCCAGGGGCTAGTTCTGGGGAGCACAGCCATAAGGAACCCCATGCTCTGGAGTGTCAGGATGGGTGAGAACAGGTGCGGTTCTGCATATCTCAGAGGACTCAGAGGTGGGGAGTATAGGGACAGCTTGGCATACACAAGGGGTGGGAAGAACCCAGCCATGAGGCAGGGACAAGGATGAGAAGGGCTTCTTACTTTGTCCAGGTATTTGGGCAGCACTTCCTCAATGAGTTTCTCGCTGTTCTTGGTCAGCTCTGAGGGCTTGATGATGACGCAGTTACCTGGGGGGAGATCCAACCAACAACGTGTTCCCCCGCCCTGGCATGTGCTGCTCACATCCTGTAAGCAGGGGATGGGCTCAGCCTTACCAGCAGCAATGGCCCCAATGAGGGGCACCAGGAGGAGGTAGATGGGGTAGTTCCAGGGCCCAATGATGAGCACTACCCCATAGGGGTCCTTGCGGATGAAGGCTGAGTCCAGCTGCGTTGCCTACAGGAGCACATTGGTGTGGGTCAGATTCCATCTGAACAGCCCTCTTCATGTTCTGGGCTTTCCCACAGCCCATACTGGCAAGGTCCTTTTCTCCCTTACCAGGTTCTTGTCCACATGCTTGTCCTTCATCCACCGGGACAGGTTGTTCAGGGCTTCATTGAGCTCGTTCTTGCACAAAAGGACCTCAGAGAACTCGGCCTCAAAAGGTGGCTGGGGATACAGAGCACTGTGCCCATCACTGCCTCCACGCTCTCCTGAATCTTTCACATGCACCCCAAGGGACTTTAACCCAGATATGGGTACCCTGCTGAGCCTCAAGGGGAGCAGAAGCAGTGAAGCAAAAGCTTTGAGATATCCTCAGGGGAGGCTGTGGAAGAGGAGTCCAAGGAGAAGGGGCTGTCCAGAAGGAGCAGGGACTTGGAGAACCCCTGGACCCCAGGAGGTGCACAGCCACAGGACTCTCCCAGGACACTAAGTGGGAGAGTATTTGCAAGCATTGTGTGGATTTGCCCATTTCTGAGCACTCTTTGGTGAGACGGGGCTGGGCAGACCTTTGGTCTCACTCCACACATCATACCCATGTCCTTATAGCCATGTCCCTTTACCGAGCTGCTGCCATCAGGTTGTTTTGGGGACAACCATCAGCAAGTTGCTGCTAGCCCAGTCTTGGGCTTCTCAGCAGTGCTTCCCCATGTCAAACACTTCTCATATGTGCAAGACCCTCCTAAGTCCCTGGGGTCCCACAGCAGCCATGGGAAAGGGGTGAAATGCAGCACCACTCTGCATCTTCTTCCAGCACAAGAGGCGTTGTTTACAAGTGTGGAAAGGCTGCAAGGACGGGCAGTTGTGCAAGGGGAGGTTCTGAGCTGCAGAGGGGAACAGAAGACTGAGCCCTGTATGGTGCTCACGGTACAGGTGAATGAGCTGTCCTGAAGCAGATAGGTTCAGGCTGGGAGTCTGGAGCACAAGCACTCGGTCTGCTCTGCCCCGTTGCTCAGAGATCCCGCTGGGAGCACAAGGGAGGGAGCAGAGGCTGGGGAGTTAGTGGTGCCAGGGATACAGTCGGGATGAGGTGGATTTGGGTGTGAGGACTTGGCCAAGCACCAAGCAAGGAGGGGACTGGTTTCAGAGGGAGAGAGCAGGGAGCAGGTGGTGGGAGCAAGAGATGCATAAATACGTCCAGGTGCTCCACATGACCCCACCCATCCTTTGCAGGCAGAGGTTCTGGGAACAAGGGTTGGCAGTGTCACCTCCGTGTTCGCTGGACTCCTGCAGCCCCCATGGGCTGCTCCTGATGGAGATGGGGTATGGTCTTCTCCTTCACTGCCTCTATGCGCACCCACGGGCTCCATGCCCAGGGCGAAGCTCCCCAGCCCTGCCAACCCCTGGATCCTCCAGTGTCCAACCCTGGGGGCCTCACCTTGCGCATGTCCAAGGCGGTGGCCTCCAGGATGTCCTGCTTCTTCTCCTCCAAGAAGCGGCCCAGGGCCTCCAGCTGTGCCACGCGGTACTCCAAGGGCCGTGTCCTCCGTGAGAGCCAGGCTGCCCGCAGGCGGCTCACCAGCCCCGCATAGGGGTTCTCACTGCAGGTATGGGGGCATCAGGGAGACCCCATCGCAGCCCCTTTGGGTGCCGAGGCACAGGGGCTCTGCTTTGCCCCAGCACAACCCAGCACCCATCCAGCATCAAACTGGGGTGGCCAGGCTGTCCGGGCACTTCCTGCCTCCCTTCCACCCCAGCTACTCGTCACCATCCCTTTGCTCTCACCTCATGCCACCATCATCCGCACCGGCTGTGCCAGCCTCACCATCCGTGGGCTGCCAGGGGTGCTCAAGGGGCTGCTCCATGCCGAGCTGTGTTCAGGAGCCAACAGCAGGGAGCAGCGCGGAGGAGCAGCGAGGAGGAGCGCGGGGCCGCACAACACGCCTTCCACGGCGGTTCAGCCTAACGGGAGCCTTACCCAGAAGGGGTGGCTTTGGGGAGCCTGCGTAACACCCCGACACCGCAGCCGTGTTCCCGCTGAGCGCAGGCTGCCTCTCGCTCTGCAGCTGGGACTCCCACCAGCAGCTTCCTGCCCTTCCCCTCAGCTCCCTGCGTCACTGCTGGCTGCGCTCCAGCCTGCTTGAGATGCAGGATGCACCTCGCAGAGTGGTAACCCTAAAGCTGTGCCTCTGGCACCATGGCAGTAAGCAGAACAGCCCTGCCCTGCCTCCCGGGTCCGGCCCTGGCGTGGTGCCTCAGCCCAATGTTCCTGCAGCTCCTCTGGCTGCCGCCACAGCTGCGTCACAAGTGAGGGTGCCCTGCCCTTGGTGGGACGGCCTAATGCGGAACGAGGGTGTCCAGGTACGGTGCAGGGATGCAGGATAAAGCTGTGGAGGCAGTGGAGGCACGAGGCGAGGCTGCAAAGTCTTTACTGAGGGCAGAGTTATACACAGAGAAAAAAGCAACAGCCAGCAGGAGAGTATCAGAAGGAAAGGGTCCTAATTGGAGATGAGATTAGGGGGGCTGATTGCTGGTCGTGAGCAACCGGGGCACTACTGCTCTACCAGGAGGAGAAGTGTGGGGTGAGAACAAGAAACTGTCATCATTTTAGATGTGTCACAGCACACGGTCCTGAGCAGAGGAAGCTGGAGAGGAGCGGACACACAGGAGGGGTCTGTCCGCACTGTCCAGCAGGCGTCAGGATGGCAGTGTGACACAAGACATGGCATGGGTTGGGTCCTGGTCAGTCCATTTGTGGCGCGGCGCCGTGCTCAGAGCAGAGTGCACGTGCCCTTGCGCTTGATCTCAAAGGTGGCAGTCATCAGCCCCAGCTTCTGCTGGGTGTAGGGTGGGTAGCGTGGGGAGTTGATAGCCTCCAGGCCCATGTTGCGATGCAGGCAGCCACGGTGATGACTGAAGGTGTCGAAGGTGAACTTGCCATGGTATTTCCCCAGACCACTGTTTCCTGCAAAAAACAATACAGGCCCGGGCTTGCTATGGGACTCCTGCCCAGCTCAAGCACCATAAGCACAAGAGAAACACATTCCAGGCTTTTCTTGTGCCAATACAACGGCCGACGTGGTGCAGCACCTCTTGCACTTCCCCGTTCCTTTTCCAGCCCCACCAGGGCTCAGTCGCTCAGCACCAGCTGTTCCCTGCAGCTCACCATTGCTTGGTGCCCCAGCTGCATCCTTTTGACCACTCTGAGCCTACCTACATGGTCACATGCTCTTCAGAAAGCTTTGCTGGGTCGCATCTCCCCAGTTTCCCCCTTGATGCGGGGTCTTAACATATCTACCCATGGTCAGGAGCCACCAACCCATCTGGAACAAACAGCTCCAGGAAGAAGCTCCTCGTAAAAATCAGAGGCCCATTGGCCACGTTGGCTCCCAATTCCTGTGGCTGACTTAAGCTCGAGGTTTCACATCATGGTTAATAGCTTTGGCAAATGTCACCTCGGCTCTGGTGACTTCAGGCCCTCCACCTGATAATTTGAGGCAGTTTCTCTGAATCATTTCCATAAAGATAAGTTACGACACAGGAACCACCACCAATTGTTCCCTGATCTGCAATCAAGCAAGGAGTTAATTCTGCTTTGCTGTTGTGCTGTCTTATTATGGCTGAATCAGCTGGCAGCTCTGAAATGCTGAGCATGTGGAGTCTTTTTCCAAGAATAATCTCCAGATAAGAGTAATTCCAGGGAAGAGACCACAGGATTGAGAAAGAACTCTGGGGAAGAAACATGACAATCATCCTGTATTCCTGTGCTCACCCCTGGGCATCTCATGGTAGGCAGTGCTATAACCAGAGCTCAGCAGACCTCTTGTCAGCTGAGAAAACAACTGCTGTGTTCATATAAGCTCCTTGAAGGGCAAAAACTCTTCCTCATGGCTGAGGAGGATCTCCCTGTTACCACAAGCAAATTTCCCAGACATGTATAGGTGTTTTACTCCTAGTATTTAGCCTTAAAATGCAGAATGAATGTACAAGCCCACTCCTGAGTGTCTTTAAGAGCTCCAATCCAGCACCACGCTGCTGCAGGAGGAAAGCTCCCCTGCCCAAGAAGCACAATGCTATGGATCTGCTTCCAGACAAGGAGCAGCGATGGGCTGAGCAAATTCACCAGCAATTGAGGAGCACTCGGGTAAAGCTTAGGCTGGGCAAAAGCCCAACCCTGGCACAAAATTCACTCACGTTGCCCCACGCTGCTCAGAAATACCAAGGAAATACCCAAGTGGTACAAACTTCCCTATATTTGATATGAGGCATTTTTTCCTGACACAGTGGAACACGGGGAGAAGAAAACCTGCGGTGCTCCACATGCACTCAGCAGAAGCAGGGCTGCAAAGCCCCAGAGCTCAGCCCAAGAGAGCTGAAGCCGAGGGTGCTGGTGGGACAAGCCAGGGCTCACATCTGCCTCAAGCTTGGGGGTTTGGACCTACCGATACCACCGAAGGGCAGCGAGGTCAGCGTCACGTGCATCAGGGTGTCGTTGCCACAGAAGCCCCCGCTGCTCGTCCTCTCCAGCACTTGGTTCACCACCTGGGGGGAGCAGAGAAGGGGATGTGGTGCTGATGTCCTGCTGCCCCAATTTCCCTCCTTCCCTTTCCTGCGCCGTGGACCACACGCACCTTGCTGTCACAGGAGAAGGCGTAGATGGCCAATGGCCGGGGCCGTGCATTGATGAAGTCAATGGCTTCATCCATGTTGGCCACAACAACAATAGGCAGGATGGGCCCGAAGATCTCCTCCTGCATGGCAGGGTCAGAGGGCTGCACATCTGCCAGTACTGTGGGGGCTGTGGAGAAGGAGAATGGCAGCAAATAGCTCACTGTACAGGTGTGGGCACTCACATCAGCCCCGGGCTCGCCAGGGACCTGCTGCTTCACAGGTTCCTCCCCCCAGACAAAGATCATAGAACCACAGAAACACAGTCGGAGAATCACAGAATATCCTGAATTGGTTTTGAGCCCTCCACAATCTCCCCGTGTTTCTGCCTGTGGTCCCTGTGGTCATGGCTCTGCTTCCGCATCTCAGAACCCCCTGCCAAGCACTTCCTTGCTCCCCACACGCCAAACCATGCTCCTCACCGATGTAGCGCTCCTTCTCGTCCGTCTGTCCCCCGATGGCCACACGCCCGCTGCTCAGCAGCGCCCGCACGCGCCTGAACTGTTTGTCCCCCACAATGCGGCCGAAGTCAGGGGACTCCCGTGGGTTGGAACCAAAATATTCAGTGATGGCCTCACGCAGGGCAGGCATCAACTTCTCCTGCATCTCCACGCTGCACAGGACGTAGTCGGGTGCGATGCAGGTCTGCCCCGCGTTGAAGAAGCGCCCCCAGACCACCCGCCGGGCCACGTTCTGCACGTCGCAGGTGTCGGACACGTAGCAGGGGTTCTTGCCCCCCAGCTCCAGCGTCACCGGTGTCAGGTGCTTGGCAGCAGCCGTCATTATGATCCTGCCCACTGAGGGGCTGCCTGCAGGGCAGAAAGGGATGCGTCACGGCAGGGATCCCCCAGTGCTGCAGCCTGACTCGGGGATGTGGCAGTGCAGGGAGCCAGGGCCACATGGAGCACAAGTGCTCCCATATGCCGGCACGAGGCAGGGCTCAGCTCTGGGCCTCAGGACGCACCGGTGAAGAAGATGTAGTCAAACTTGTTCTCCAGCAGCCTGGTGGTCTCCTCCACACCAGCAGTCACCACAGCAAAGCAGTCCTGTGGTGTTAAAGGAAAAATCCCCATGTCAGCATCTGCCTGAGCCAATCTGTCCCGGTCCCCATTAGCAACAGCCTGAGCTGCTCAGATCACAAACACTGGCTGAGCATGGAGCAGGCATGGCAGCACCCCAGAGCAGGGCAGCCGTGATGCTGGTGCATGCAAATTGGTGTGAGCAGGGGTTGGAATGCCCTGGCCACAGGCAGGGGTAATGACAGGGACAAGGAGAATTTCTTACACTGTCCAGGTAGCAGGTCAGCATTTCAGCCACAAGCCTCTCAGTGTTCTTGGATATCTCTGAGGGTTTGATGACCACACAGTTTCCTGGGGGGAGACAGAGAGAACGTCAGAGCAGTCCAAACTAGGGACAGAGACCCCATCCAGGTCCCCTCGCCTGCATCCTCCAGGCAGGGGATGTGCCTGGCTCTCTGCAGCCTGGCCTCACCAGCAGCAATAGCACCAATGAGGGGTACAAGGAGGAGGTGGATGGGGTAGTTCCAGGGCGCGATGATGAGCACCACCCCATAGGGGTCTTTGCGGATGAAAGCTGAGTCCAGCTGTGTTACCTGCAAGAAAGGCGCCTCAGTGCTGCTCCTGAAGCAGCTCTGCCCCTTCCCAGTTGGCCTCCCGCTTGCAAGGAGCCAGAGATTCTGCCCTACCAGGTTTTTGCCCACGTGCTCGTCCTTCGCCCAGTGAGACAGGTTGTTGAGGGTGTCATGGAGCTCATTCTTGCAGAGGAGAATCTCGGTGAAATAGGCCTCAAAGGATGGCTGGGGACAGACATCAGCATCAGCATCACCCCAACATCAGCACCATCTCCTCCCACCCACAGATGTCTCCCTTTCTCCTGCTCACGAAGGCAGAGCAGAAGAAGCTATTAAGGAGAAGCTATTAAGCAGAAAGAGCTATTAGCCCTGCAGCTACTGGGGAGTATCATGGCCACCAACATTTTATAACAGTTGGTATTTGGTCAGAGAGAAAAATAATATTTGATGTCTTTTGGGCCACACTGTGCTCTCACACTGGTACCACTGCCCTTGAGGCCACAAGTTGCTGCCTTCTGACCACTTGGGAGCTGGAGGCAGAGCCTAGTGCCTCCTTCCACTGCCTCCGCGCAGCCGCTGGGCTCAAAGCTCTGCATTGTTCCAGCAGGAACGCGATGAAGACCGAACACTTCGTGACTGAGCTGGGCTGTGCAGCACCAGGCAGGAAAATCCCTGCAGCTGTGGGCCTCCTGTAGCGAGCCGGAACACGGCCGGGCCGGGCAGGTTGGGTGAGACATGGGGAGGAAACAAACCCAGCAGGTTGCTCCCAGATACGCCATCTCAACACGTGGTGACTAAAATCGCTGTGAATTGGGAGCGGCGCAATCCTGCCGAGGCATTTCCTGCCCACACAGGTCCTCTCCATTGACAGAAGGATGGCAGAGTCAGTTTGTGATGGAGAAGCACGAGGACACGAGGAGTTAGCTCAGAAGGACCAACTTCCCTCCATCACCGTGCAGAGCAAAACTCTTTGACACTGAGTTGCTTGCAGAGCCTCCACTGTGACAGCCTCCAGACCACAAAGCATCTCTGGTGGGAGCTTTCCTCCATCACAGCAGGAAAACGTGGGAAAGTTGAGTTTGTGACTCCTCTCCTTGGGGGCTCCACCACCAAGCCCCGCCCGGGAGACCTCTCTGGCTTCTCAGCATATCGGCTGCATGGTGAAGCAACGGGGCTGCTCTCTGCCTGGGCGGCCAGTTGCATCACCAGGAGGATGAGGAAACTGATGCTAAAGATTAATGGTGGCCATTAAGGGTTTTGATGGGACAGAAGTCTGGTGGGATGGGACATTAAGTCTGAGGTCACTCTTCGATCACCGGGAGAGAAACCGGCATGGCCACGGGCGAGGCAGCCACCTCAGATACGTAAGAGCAGATGAATTGTCCATCCAGCTATGAAGACCTGACTGCATAACAAGCACGTTAGTGGACAACCGGTTCTAATTATGTGCAATTAGGAGAGATGAACGACGCACGTGGGGTGTCGATGCTTATCAGCACCTGTCCGAAGCTGAAATTTCTCACCTCAAACAAACAAGGCAATTAGAAGCAGGGGGAGATTTTGAGATGCTCGAGGCTATCTGTGGGCATGGCCACCACACAGATACAGCTCCAACCCCTCAGAAACCTTTCTGAACACTCTCTGACCAAGCTGTGTGACTGCAGAGCACACCAGGAGGGGAAGAAGTCACCACAGACTGAATTTGTTCCCAGCGGGGAGCCACCCTGCCTCCTTGACAGATCACTCAGGAGCTCCTGGGGTGCCACAGTCCCCAAGGTTCCCACTTGTACCACGACACCAAGCCAGCAAGATCAATCCCTGCATGGCTGGCACGTGGGAGGAACGTGCAAGATCAGCTCCTTGCACAACACCAATAATCCCTGCTGCTGTGACCAGGCATGTGAAGAGCACCCTTGGCTACGGCCTCTGCAACCAGGGCACAACAGAAGTGACACGAAGCTACCCAGGGACTTGGCACTCTGAACGCCCCACAGCAGCACGACGCAGGGATGCAGGACCCCAACATGCAGACCTCAGCACCCATTCCCGACTCCTCTCACCTTGCCCATGTCCAAGGCGGTGGCCTCCAGGATGTCCTGCTTCTTCTCCTCCAGGAAGCGGCCCAGGGCCTCCAGCTGTGCCACGCGGTACTCCAAGGGCCGTGTCTTCCCTGAGAGCCAGGCTGCCCGCAGGTGGCTCACCAGCCCCGCATAGGGATTCCCACTGTGGGAGTGGGGGCGTCAGGGGGACCCCAGCCCTCTCCCAGTCCTCAGTGCTGCAGGTGCCAAGGAGAGGAGCTCCACATCCCAGCCTCGTCCCACACCATCTGCGCCCTCCCTCAGAGTTGGAGCTCCCTGTGCTCACCTTGTCCCCAGCCTTGGCTCCCACGGGTCCCATTGTGGCCTGGTGCCCGATGGCTCCTCACATTTGTCCCTGGCATCCCAGCACTTTGCGGCACCCACACCCACCTCCCTCCATGCCAGTGCCCCATCCCCTGCTGTCCCCAGCTCCTTGCTCTCACCTCACATTGCTGCAGACCACTGACCCTTTCGGGATGGCACCAGCTGCAACGGCACTGGTGCTCAGCGGGATGCTCTTACCACAGCCTGGGGGCTGCTGCACGGGAAGCTGGAGGGGTTGCTGCATGGTCTACACGGGCCCTGGGGAGAGGTATGGGGATGGTTAATTTACCCAAGGGCTCTTCCCTCCCCCAGTGGTGTGGGGTCTGCAGTCACTGCAAGGAAGCCCCGGAGATGCAGAGCAGCCACCCCACAGCACAGCACCATGCCCATGGCGGCACTTTGAAGGCAGCTGGGTGCTTCAGGCCCTCCCGGCTGAAGCATGAGTCACTTCAGTGCAGCTGCCTGAGGCCCCAGAGCACCCAGCTGGAGATGCCTGAAATTCCCATACCCTTCCCCACACCCTGGATGGCCTTCAGCCATGGGATTGCCCCACAAACGTGGGGTCGGTCTGGAGGACCTCAGTGCAGGGAGGTATCCCAGGATGCCCTGTTGCGTTCCCCACACACCCCACTACAGGGCAGCACTGGTACTGCCCCAACCCACCATTGGGCATAGCATCGCCCCCCCTTTCAACAAAGATTTGCCCAAACATGGGTCGAGGGGGGAGGGGGGAGGGAAAAGAGGGAGGGAGAGGGCAGGGGATACCCACAGCCCCACATCTGCTTCCCTGCCCCTATCCATACCCAACACATCCACCCTTCCTCGAGGGAACCCACCAATGGCAAAGTCCAACCATGGGGCAGCTGAGTGCCACATGGGGGCCCATAGGTACCTACCTGTGGGGCTGAGTGGTGGCTGGAGGAGCACGAAGCTGGGCTGGCACTGCTGAGGCTCAGAGTGGCCCTCATAAATGCTGTGGGGCAGGTGGCCTGGCCCCATGTCCAGGGGTGGGCAGGATGATGCCCCGCCTCCACGGGGCTGGCAGTGGGGAGAGAGCACCCCGCCTCCATGGGGCTGATGTTGGGATGGGGATGGGACCAGGAACTCCCAATGGGACAGCGGGGCTGGGAACAACCAAACCATCACTGTGAGCCCTGACCCACAGATGCCCCACAGAAACCACTCACTCTGCTCCCCAGAGCCAACCCTGATCCAGGGGACTCTGCAGACCCCATGGGGACACGATGCCATCCCTATGCCCGCTCCCACCCCATCATTACTGGCACAAGCCCCAAGCTCACCCCACACCCACCTCCCCTCCACTCACTCCAGCTCGCCGCACGCCCTAATTAATGACGCTGCTTTGTAAACAGGAAGGCAGCAGCCCTGCCCCATGCCCCGTGCCAGGACAGCAGGATGGTGCTGCCCCCAGATCCCAAGCAGCACCACCAAGTATAGGGGGCACGGATTCACCCCAAAGTGCTTCTGTACTTGGGGGAATGGAGCCCAGCCCTGAGCAGTCCCTGCCTCGGTGCAGGGTCCTCCTGGCCCATATCCATCCTCTGCAAGGCGATTAGGGGTTGATTTGGGGTTTTTGGCTGCAGTGCTGTCCTCTGGATGCATGCCCACCGGGGATACCTGTAAGGGACATTGGTGCTTGTGATACCGACAGGGTCTCCCACTGCAGTGTGGGACATGCACATGGCCAAGATGCTCCGTGTGACCCGTGGGGAAGAGGAAAGTGGAGACTGGCACTCCCAGACCCCAAATAAGTCTTTGGGGACACAATGTGGGGCTGCGCTCACTGCTCTCACTCTGGGTTTAGGGTCACAGAGGGCACGGGAGGCATCCCACACCCCTCCTTAGGCTGTCCCTGTCCCCATCCCGCTGTGTGACATTCCTTTAGTACCGGCTCAGCCAGATCTGTCCCTCGGCTGTGGGTGACCGATGACAGGGACGGAGCAAAGCTGCCAGACTCCCTCCTGGCTCCCCTTTCTGGGGTGCTGGAGAAGACAAAGGCACACAAGCCGGGGGGACATAGGGGGAGATGGGAAAGGGGACACATGGATGACAAGGGGACACAAGCAGACAGGTGACAACACAAGGGACACGGGACACGTGCCGCTACATGTGGCAATGGGACAGGAGCAGCATTAATTGGGTGCCGGTGGGAGTAAGGGGAGTCTTGGGGGTTCCCGGAGCGGCTCCTTTAAGCCCCCGTCCCGCCCGCCCCATTCGAAAGAGGAAGCAGCGGCAGCTCCGCCCCGAGTCGGGCACAGCGCGGCGGCAGCCAGCCCGGGGGTGCCGAGCTCGGGGGTGCGGGGTAGGGGTTGTTGGACTCGGGGGTGCGAGGGTGCCGGGTGCCAGGTTTGGGATCGAACGGTACGAGGATGGAGGAGTGACAGGCACAGGGTGTAGGGGTGCAGAGCACATGGGTGCAGTGTTTAAGGGGTAATGGGCAAAAGGTTTTGGGGTGCAGAGCACATGGGTGCAAGGTTTGGGGGTGCCGGGCTCATAGGTGCAGGGTTTGCGGGTGGAGGAATGATGGGCGCAGAGGACATGTTGTGCGGGCTCATGAGCGCAGGGTTTAGGGATGCAGAACACACAGGTGCCAAGGTTTGGGGGTGCCAGGCACACAGTTGCAGAGTACGGGGGTGTGGGGGCTCAAGGGTGCTCGGTGCAGGGTTTGAGGGTGTGCAGTGTGGGGGGGAGGAATCATGGCTGCCCACCGGGGGGTGTGGGTAGCAGGGGATGCAAAGCACATGGGTGCGATCTTTGAGGGTACAGAGCCCAAGGGTGCAAAGTTTGGGGCCATAGGACACATGTTTCCCCCCAACACCCCCAGAGTGCCCCACAGACGCAGCAGCGATGGAGAAGGACCCCAGCTGCTGCCAGGATGCGGCCAAAACAGCAGCGGGTGAGATGCTGGGCCCTGAGGCACAGGTGAGGCAGGGAGGTGACGCGGGTTGGTGACGCAGGGTGGTGGCACTCCATGGCTGAGCAGGGGGCTCCTGCAGCTGGATGACATTGTGGGAGCGCACACGGACTACAATGAGGAGGAGGAGGAACAGAAGTATTTCCGCCGCAAGCGCCTTGGCGTGGTGAAGAATGTGCTGGCTGCCAGCTTGGCTGCCATGCTCACCTACAGCGTCTACCTGGGTACGGCCCTGGCCCCAAAACGGGGGACCCCCTGATGTCAGTGGGGCTGTGACGTGATGGTACTTGGGACCCCGCAGGCCTGCTGCAGATGCAGCTCATCCTGCACTACGACGAGACCTACCGGGAGGTGAAGTACAGCAACATGGAGCTGGAAGACATCGACCGCAAGGTGCTGATGGGCATCAACGTCACCCCCGTGGTGGCACTGCTCTACACGCCTGTCCTCATCCGGTTCTTCGGCACCAAGTGGACCATGTTCCTGGCCGTGGGCATCTATGCCCTCTTTGTCTCCAGCAACTACTGGGAGCGCTACTTCACGCTGGTGCCCTCTGCTGTGGCCATCGGGGTGGCCATCGTGCCGTTCTGGGCCTCCCTGGGCAACTACATTACGCGGTAGGTGGCAGGGGGAGAAGGGAACAGTGGGACAGGGCAGAGGCTGACCCACACTCCACTACAGGATGGCACAGAAGTACTACGAGTACGCCAACTACAAGGAGGAACACGTGCAGGAGCAGCGGCAAGCACCACGCGGAGCCTGCAGTGCCTACATTGTCGTCTTCCAGACCATCTTCTACATTTGCTTTCACGTGAGGGCCAGCAGGGACAGGGAGGGGACAAAGGGGACAGCCCAATGCTGAATGTCCACCACTCTGCATCTTGCAGCTGAGCTTCGTCTGCGCGCAGATGCCCATGCTCTTCTTCCTCAACAATTACATCTACCAGCTCAACCACACACTCTCTGGGGTGAAGCACTGTGGTGAGCACACGGGGCAGCAACATAGGGTTGTGGTGGCACAATCCTGGCCAGTGCTGAGCCCGGAGTGCATGCCCCTGCAGGTACCCTGAGCCACGGCATGCTGACTGGCTTCAACAAGACGGTGCTGGACAGTCTGCCCCGCAGCGTCAACCTCATTATGGTGGAGAGCGTCCTGATGGCAGCTGCCTTCCTTGCCATGCTGATGGTGAGCACGAAATTGTAGAATCAGAGAATGGTTTGGGTTGGAAGGGACCTTAAAGATCTTCCAGTTCCAAGCTCCTGCGGTGGGCTGGTTATAAGATAGGACAGGATGGGGCAAGTGGCCATCAGCATGTCACCTGCCACCACAACGCAGGTCCTGCTGCTCTGCGGCTCGGCGTACGGGACCACTGAGGAGATTGACCTGCGCAGCATTGGCTGGGGGAACATATTCCAGCTGCCCTTCAAGCACATGCGGGACTATCGCCTCCGCCACCTCCTTCCTTTCTTCATCTACAGCGGCTTTGAAGTGCTCTTCGTCTGCAACGACTTCTCCCTGGTACAGCACAGAGCTGGGATGGGGTGGTGGCGTGGGGACGGCACGGCTGCACGATGCTGAGCCTGTCCTCGATGCAGAACTATGGCGTGTGCACCCTGGGGCTGGAGAAGCTGGCATACCTCCTCATCGCCTACGGCTTCTCCGCCTCCACCTGCTCCAGCCTTGCCCTCTGCATGCTGCGCCTGCGGCGTCAGTACCCATTGCTGGCCGGAGCCTTGCTCCACGCTGCTATCCTGGTGATGCTCTTCTGCTGGGCGCCCAAGCCCCAACAAGTGGAGCAGGCACCTCTGCTTTACACCATAGCCGCACTCTGGGGAATGGGCAGTGCCCTCAACAAGACTGGCATTAGCAGTGAGTAGTGGGAATGTCCCAGCAGTCTCAGGCGTCCCCAGGAGTGGGCAAGTTGTTTCCAGATCATCCTCGCCTTGTGTTCCCCAGTTCCACGGGTAGGGCAGGTTGTCCCCAGCTCATCCTGTTCTTGTGTCTCCCGGTGGTCCTAGTTCTGTGGGTAGGGCGGGTTGTCCCTAACTCATTCTGTATTCTTGTCCCCCGATGGTCCCCACCTCTGTGAATAGAGCAGACCCTCCCCAGCTCACTCTGTCCTTGAGTCCCCCAGTGGCCTCCAGCCCTCTGAGTAGAGCAGGTTGTTCCCAACTCATCCTGTCCTCATGCGCCCTGACGGTCCCCAGCTCTGTGGGTAGGGCATGCTGTCTCCAGCTCGTCCTGTCTTTGTGTGCCCCAGCGGTCCCCAGCTCTGTAGGCCCACTAGCAGTTAGCACAGGACGACACCATAGGCTGGGGATGCTGACAGCACGTGCCTGCCTCCCTCCACCCAGTCCTCCTGGGCATGCTGTATGAAGACAAAGAGCGCCAAGACTTCATCTTCACCATCTACCACTGGTGGCAGGCGCTGGCCATCTTCACCGTGTACTTGTGGTCAGGGCTGCCCATGAAGGTGAGCAGGGCTGGGATGAAGGCGGAGGGGTGGAGGGGGGAGGGGGGGGGGGGGCGGGCGGCGGGCACAGTGAGGCTGTCCCACGTGCTGACCCCTGCCATCCCCTAGGCCAAGCTGTCCCTCATGCTGCTGGCGCTGGGGCTGGCGGCGGGTTCTTATATCTGGATGGAGCGCCGGCTGGCACAGCGCGTGGCCTTCCGCCTGCCCCGCATGCCACGCCCGCGCCACAGGGCCAGCGGATACCGCTACCTGGAGGAGGACTCTGACGAAACCAACTCAGAGGACGAGGGGACGAGCCGTGACAACAGCCAGCACCCGGCGGAGGAGGACGAGACGCCAAGAGATGACGGGGAGCAGAGAAATTAGGCAGCAGGCCCACGGGCCTCACTCTGGCAGCCCCAGAGCCCCACAGGCCTCGCCACGCAGCCCTACAGGCTGCACCCATCTGGGGCTTGAGCCCCCCGGAGCCGACCCCGAGGCACTGCGCTGCGCTCCCCGCTGATCTCCGGCTCAATAAAGGGTTCATCCGACCGCCATCTCCGCCTTCACTGCCGCCGTTCCTTCGCGCCGCTTTCGACGCCCCTCCGTGAGGGAGAGGGCAGCGGCACTTCCGGCCGCCGGCGGGACTTCCGGCCACCTGACCGCTGGGGGACTACAGCTCCCGGCATGCGATGCGCGGGGGGCGCGGTGCACGCCGGGAGCTATAGTCCGCTGCGTGCCCCCACCCGCGCAGCCTCGCCGGCCGCGGACTCGCCGCCCCACAATGCCCCGCGCTCAGGCAGGCGGCCGGGCAGGGCGGGCGCATGCGCGCTGCGCGCTGTTGTTGTGGCGGCGCGGCCCGCTGCTCCCTGGCCGGCAGCGATGAGCGACAACGATGACATCGAGGTGGAGAGCGACGTGAGTCCGCCCACCCCCCCGCTCCCCCCCTCCCCCCGGCGCCCCGATGTGGGCAGCGAGGGGGTAACGCTCGGTTTGTCCCCTCTTCCTCCTCCTCCCCTCCGCCCTTCCATGCTTCCTCCTCCCGGGGCCCGCAGGAGGAGCAGCCCCGCTTCCAGTCCGCGGTACGTCGGGGGGGGCCCTGTGGTAAGGGGGGGCGGGGGGGGGCTGTGGGGTTCTGTCCCCGGGGGTAGCACTGGCTGGGGGTGCGCTGTGTCATGAGGGGGTCCTATTTGAGGCGGGGGGGGGCACTTGTGTGGGGTTTTTTGGTGGGGGGGGGCAGCTGTGGGGGGGGCGGCTGTGGAAACCGGGAAGGGGGGGGGGTCTGAGGGGGGTCAGTGTGATGGAGGGGGGTCTATAGGGTCCTGTTTGGGGAGGGGGGGATGCGTCTTTGGAATGGTTTGGGGGAGGGGTGTTGTGGGGAGGCCTATAGGGTTTTGTTGTGGGGGGGAGGGAGGGTTGGAGGGGGTTGTGGTGATGGGAGAGCTCTGTCCGGGGGGGGATAATTGTGGGGTTGTGTTTGGGGGGGGGGGGGGCTGCGTGTCATTGGGGTGGGTGGGGTCAGCTGTGGGGTCCTGTTTGGGGGGGAACACCTGTGGGGTGTGTGTTTGGGAGGGCTGCATGGGGAAGGGGGGGGAGCTCTGGTTGGGGGGGTGGGATGGGGGATTGTGGTGATGGGAGGGCTCTGGGGGGAACGCTTGTGGGGTTCTGTTCTGGGGGGGTATGTCGTGATGGAGGACCTATGGGGTCGAGTTGGGGGGGAAGACCTGTGGGATGTGTGTTTGAGGGGGCTTTGTGTAAGGGGGGGTATCTATGGGGCTCTGTTAGGGTGTGGGATGTGTCTCTGGGGGGGCTCTGTGTCATGGGGGGTACCTACGGGGCTCTGTTAGGGTGGGGGTCTCTGTTTGGAGGGAAATAGGGGGGCTGTGGTGATGGGACTCTCACAGGGATGCTTCTTTGGGGTTGTGGATTTTGGGGGGAGGTGGACAGCTGTGGCACTGTTTTGGGGGGGTGAGGTTGTGTTTGGGGTGCGTCTGGGAGGCTGTGCTGATAAGAGGGTACTCTGTCTTTGGGGAGGGGTCGGACAGACACAGTTGGGTTTGGTTTGGGAGGTCAGAACAGACACCTGTGGGGCCGTGTTATGGAAGTGGCTTTACTTTGGGGGGGTGATGACACCTGTGGGGCTATGTTTAGGGGTTGTCTGAGGGGAGGGTTGTGGCATTGAATAGGGGTTGTCAGGTGGGGGGAGCAGGGGGACTGTGCCTGCTTTATGGGGAAGACGCAATGACTTTGTGTGGTTGGGGGGCACGGCTGGGGGGAGGGTGTCTCTTTTGGAGTCAGGACAAAGCGTGGGGCTGCCTCTTTCCAGAAGGATACCTTGGGGAGTGGGGGGGACGGACAGGGACACACACACGTGGGGCTGTGCCCTTTGGGTAGATGCAGAGGCAGTGCTGTGTGCTACGGGGGCTGTGATGCATTCTGGGGGGGGCGTGAAGCTGCTTTCCCCACCCCCACCTCTCATCTGGGCCCAGCCCCAATTCAGCCGCAGCAGGAAGCTGCGCCGTGGGGAAACCGAAAGCACCGTGACCCCCCCGCCCCCCTCTGTATGTATGTGTGTGTGTGTGTGTGTGTGGGTGCATGTGCCCCCCCCTGCAGGCAGACAAACGAGCCCACCACAACGCCCTGGAGCGCAAACGGCGGGACCACATCAAGGACAGCTTCCACAGCCTGCGTGACTCCGTGCCCTCCCTGCAGGGCGAGAAGGTGAGGTTGTGGAGCGCGGCGGCACGCCCCACGGGGACCTTTCTGACTTCCCCCTCCTGCAGTGCTTCCTCCTCCTGCATACACGTTGCCCAGCTCTGAGGTTCTGCTGGTGGAAACCCAGCGGTGCAGTCGGTCCGTGGGTCCCCGCCACGGTGCCACGCACATCCACGTCGGGGGGGCCCTCCGCCCCACGGCAGGGCTGAGGTCTTTATCTGGCCCGTGCCTTTTCCCACTATTGCCACAGGCATCCCGGGCCCAAATCCTGGACAAAGCCACAGAGTACATCCAGTACATGCGCCGGAAAAACCACACGCACCAGCAGGACATCGACGACCTCAAGCGGCAGAACGCGCTGCTGGAGCAGCAAGGTGAGCTTCTCCCCCCCCCCTCCCTCCACCCCCAGGAAGGGGATACAAAGGCCGTGCCCCTCCCCACCCTGGCCTGTGACACCCCCCTGCCTTGCAGTGCGAGCCCTGGAGAAGGCGCGCTCGAGCGCCCAGCTGCAGGCCAACTACCCAGCAGCGGACAGCAGCCTCTACACCAACCCCAAGGGCAGCACCATCTCCGCTTTCGACGGCGGCTCCGACTCCAGCTCCGACTCGGAGCCCGACGAGCCACAGAGCAGGAAGAAGCTGCGCATGGAGGCCAGCTAGGCCCCCCCACACCTGCCCCCTGGCCCCCTAAGGACTCGCCCTTCTCTCCTCAAGGCTCTGGGGCTGCACCCTTGCAGCCCCCCGTGCCGGAATCTGGGGGGGGGGGCCTGGGGGACCCTGACTGCGCAGAGATGCCCCCAACATCCCCCCTTTCCCCTCCCCCCTTCCCCCCCCCACGCCGCTAGCGAGCCTCTCTCTGCGCCCCCTCCCCCCCCCCCCCCCCCCTTTCGATTTTATATGAGCATTTCTATTTATACCCAGGGACCACTGCAGCCCTGAGCTGAGCACGAGGCTGTGCAGGAGGCGGGCATCCCCCTCCCCCGGCCCCCATTGCCCACCTGTGGGCACCCCCAGGGGGTGAGCACAGGGCGGGGGGGTCTCGCTATTTATTTCCTGCGTGTGCAAGGCACCCCCCTGCCCTCCATGGCATGGAGCTGCAGGGCTCGGGCTGGGTGGTCTGCGTGTGCGTCCTGCCCTCTGTCCCGCCCCCCCCAAAACACAAACACCAGAAGCCCCCTCCCCACGTTTGTGGCATTTCCCCACCTCTCCTCTCCCTGTAGGTGACCCCATTTTAACGCCGTTCATTCCATGGATCTAAAGTATGTTGTACATACTGCTCAGAGTTGTCTTGCAAGTTAAGGCTTCCCTTTACTATAAGACTTATAAATAATAAAAAGGAAAAAAAACCCAAAACTTATTTTTTATCCTTCCCCATGGTAACTGTGTTTTCTTGGGTTCGGGGAGGGGGCAGCAGGGCTGGGAACCTTCCCGTGCTCCTTACTCACCCTGAGGGCAGGTGGCAGCTCTGCTTTATGGCCCCCCGGCTCCTTTTTGGTATGGCTAGCACCCTGAGGGCCTCACTCTGCCCGGATGGGGGTGGAGCTCAGACCCCTACCCTGCAGCCTCCAGGCTGGGCACAGGCTGCTGCAAGAAGTGCATCACCGCCTTCACCACTTTTTCCGGCACAATGTTGTAGACTGGATGCGTGGGCCGCTGCCAGAGTGAAGGACAAAGCACTTTGAGCCTGAAAAAGCCCCGAAGTGGGAGTCCCCGATCTCCTCCCACCCCCCCCCAACCTACCAGGCGGTTTTCGGGGATGCCCAGGACCAACTCGTGGTGCAGATCTCCACTGCCAAAGTGCTGGGCAATGGCCAACCCGCTCAGGCAGTAGCAGGTGTGGTAGAAGTCCCGTGACCTGGGGCAGGATGGGGGGGACACGCTGAGCAGAGAGGCCCGGGGGTGCGTTACCCCCCTCCCCCAAACAACCATTTTGGTACTCACTTTCCTGGCTTGTCCAGCAGCCCCCCAGCTGGGCACTGGCAGCACAGCAGGATGTACTCCTGCAGAGCCGACTGGTCGAACATCCAGTGTGACATGCTGAGTGCCGTGTCACCTGCACAGGGCAAGGGGGGGGGGCAAAGAGGGTCTGTTAAACACCCCGAGACCAGCCCGGGGAAGCCTCTTTCTACCCAAAGCTCCCGCTGCACCCTGCAGGGCTATGCCACGCTTTGTTTCCTTGCTCAAGCTCATTCATTCCCCTTCCCCTTCCGCAAACAGACGCTCCTTGGAGGCAGACGAACCCGATCTCCCCCCACTCACCCTGCGCGTGAAGGGCACGGTGCAGCAGGGGCAGCAGCCCCGCCTGCCAGAAGGAGTAGCAGCCATCCACCAGCTTGTTGCAGCGGCCCTGGAAACCGCCCTCGAAGTGCATCTGCCGCCCGGTCACCCAATGCTGCATGGGACAGCAGGTTTCAACACCAGGAGTGGCTTTCACCACCAGGACCGGGGACCCCCCCAGCACCGTGGCGCCCCGTGACACCCACCAGCAAGCTGCGCAGGTTCAGCAGATGCTCCTTCTTCAGGATGACCAGAGCTGCCAGCCCGCAGAACGTGTACCCACCGTGAGCCTCCATGCCCGGCACCCCGCCGATACCACCCTCCCAGTTCTGGCACCTGCATGAGGACAGTGCTAAAGGACGGTGACAGAAGGGCCACCAACCCTGCGCCCCCTCCGGGCCAGCACTCACCTGGCAATCCACTCGGCCGTCCCGGTGAACAGCGCGGGTGTGAGGATGTTGGTCAGCGATGCCACTGCAGCAGCACAGTAGGCGCTCCTGGGGGAGAAGGGGGGGGATGTCCCTCCTCTGTGCACAGCCCCGGGGAGGGCTGCGTAGGGTCACAGAGGGGACAGCTCACCCACCTGACGTCCACCTCACCACCCACATGCATCAGGAAGGAGCCATCGGGCTGCTTCAGCGTGTGCAGGTACTCCAGCAGCTTCTGCCTGTGGAAGGATGCGGGTGTGTGGGGCAGCATGGAGCTACAACCCCCCCCTGCCCCCCGCCACCCCAGACACCCCAACCACAGCCCCACACCACCCTCCTGTACCTATCGATGACGTTATATGCCTCTTCTGTGCCGATGATGCAGAGCGCGTTGACAGCGGCATAGGTGGGGGCGAGGTGGGGGTGCTGGCCCGGGCCCCCCCCAAAGCCACCCTGGGGACTCTGGCAGCAGCTCAGGAACTGGCAGACACTGCAGGGATAAGGGGGACAGCTGGCGACAGGGCCCAGGGAAGGACACTGTGGCGGGGTGGGCAGGAGGATGGGGCTCCCAGGGTGGCACCGAGCCTTCCCTTAGCACGTCCCATAGCAGCAAAGGGTTCCAGCCCCATCACAGCGTCCCCAGGTGTTTCCAGGGGGATTCCCACCTTGGTGATGTGTCCCGACCACCCTGGGGAGCCCCCCGCCCTAGGAGGTGGATGCTGACTCCTGTATCTCCTCCACCTCCCTCTGTCACGAGATGCTGGCCGGCAAGAATAGGCAGCATTGAGGGCTCCACAGGACACAAAGCACCGTTGTGCTGGCGCCAGGGACACGGGGACGGCGGGAGGTGGCCCCAGAGGACAGGGCAGCGGGCACCTCTGGGAGCGGGCGCACCCACGCTGTGCAGCTCTGGCATGGCTCACGGGGTGCAGACCCCTCGGTGCCCCCCGGGGCCGGGGGAGGACTTACTCAGAGGCGACCGACTGGGGAATGGGCTCCTCCAGCAGCTCCAGGCTGTGCAGGATCCAGTAGCAGAGCCAGGGGCGGCTGGCATCCAGACACTACAGGGACAGGGGGGACACGAGGGGCTACAGGCACTCTGGAAAGGGCAAATCACGAATCCACCGCCCTGGGGCACCCCGTGGCACAGGAGCAGCCTCCAGGGCAGGGAGAACTCGGTGACAATTGAAGGGTTCACCAGGGAGCCCTGGGGCTGTGCTCAGTACCTCATACGCTTCGCCCAGCTGCCGGAGGCCTCTCTTCAGGTAGTGGAAGTGCTTCTCCCGCTGCAGGACAAACCTGCAAGGCAGCAGGTAGGGCTCAGCAGAGCCCCAGCCCAGAGCCTGCTGTGGGAGCGCTCGCAGGGGACTTACTGCACGGCGTGGTGGTTCGTCTTGTAGGCGTCAAACACTTCCTGCACAATGTCCTCCACTTTGCTCTGTGGCACAAGAAGGAGAGCACGCAGTCAGGGCCAGGAGCTGCCACGCCATGCAACCTCCTTTAGGTCTAAGGTTAAAGCTTTCAGACCCCTCCCTGTCCCATCCGAGCACCCCAGGGGCCGAGGGAGCTGATTCAAGAAGCGCAGCTGGGCCTTCCTACCCCCACAGTTAAGCAAGGCACCCTGGCAGGGGCAGCCCTGGAGCCGGAGCAGGGGAATTCACCCCCTCACTGCTTCCCACCCGGCCCCATGGCACTCTCTGACCCCGGCACTCTCAGATCCCAGCCCCACAGCGTCCTCCAACCACCGCCTCTCAGACTTCAGTCCTTCAGACTTTGGCCCTCTCAGACCTCACTCTCGGCCCCTGCCCCTCACACCCCAGCTCCGTGGCTCCCTCACATCCCCGTGCTCTGCAAGCTCTCAGTCTTAGGCCCCTTCATATCTCAGCCCCACAGCCCCCTCAGCCCCTGGCCCCACAGATCCCAGCCCCACAGCTCCCTCAGCCCCCTCAGCCCCACAGATCCCGGCCCCACAGCCCCCTCAGCCCCCGGCCCCACAGATCCCAGCCCCACAGCCCCCAGTACCTCAGCCCCCAGGCCCAAGGCCCCCTCCGATCCCGGTCCCATAAGCACCTCCACACCCCAACCCCTCAGACCCCCGGGCCCCTCACGCCGCAGCACCTCAGCCCCGGCCGTACGGCCTCTCAGACCCCAATCCCTCACGCCCCGACCCCACAGCCTGTCTCCCCGCACCTGCTCGGCGGAGGTGTGCGTCCTCACTCCGTCCTCCCGCAGCCGCCGCCGCCCGCCGGGGCCGTGCGGACCGGGGCCGTGCGGGCAGGCCCCCGCCATGCTGCTGCCGGCCGGGCCGACGGCGGCCGGGCGGGGACATAAAACCACGCCCCTTTCGCGTTGCCCACGCCCGCCTGCCGTTGGCCACGCCCTTCTGCCGTTGGCCACGCCCACTCCGCTCCAAGCCCCGCCCACCCCGGGCCAGGCGGCGGCGCGCGGTCACGTGGCTCCGTGTCGCAGTGTGGCCGCCGTGTCCCCTCGTGGCGCTGCGACGCCCGGGCCGCGCGGGCAGACCCCCAACCCTGGGGGCGTCCCCACCCCGTCACCCCCTCGGCGCGGCCTCCCGGTGGCCTGGGGACGCCCCCCCGTTGTCCTCGCCGACGTCCTGCGGTGTGTCCCCTCCTGTCACCCGCGTCCCCCGCCCCATACCCCCCGCCGCACCCTCCCAGTGACCCGGGATGCCCCCCAGTGTCCCCTCCGGGGTCGCCCGGTGCGCCCCTCCGCTGTCCCCCGCTGCGTCCCCGGCTGCTGCCCGCACCCCCTGCCCCAAAACCCGACCCCCTCCTCGTCCCACACCCCGCAGCCCCTCCCCGTGACGCACGACATCCCCTGGCGACCCCATCGGCGCCCTCCGGCGCACCCCGGTGCGTCCCCACGCTGCCCCCTGCTGACCCCCAGTGCACCCCCGGCTGCCTGCTGCCGTCCCACCCGTGTCCCGTGGGTCCAAACCTGCGTGTGCGTGCCCCCCTGGCGCCCCCCTAACGCGCTGCTGCACCCCCGTGGTTCCCCCGCAGTGCCGTGGCTGCATCTCCAGGTGCCCCGCGGTGCATCTCCGCTCCATTCGCCCCAGCGCTGCCTCTCGGCGCCCCGGGACGTCTCACGCTGTCCCTATCGGTGTCCCCCATTGCATCCCTGTCTGTCCCTCTCCGTGTCCTCATCCGTCCCTCACATCCCCTGCTCCGAACTCCCGACTCCTCATCGTGTCCCCCACCCCCCCCCCGGGTATCCCCACGACGCCTCCCGAAGACCCGGACGCACCTCCCGGCGTCCTACCGCGCAGCCCCGGCTGCCCCCTGCTCTGTCCCTTACACCCCCCTCTCCAAAACCGCGTGTGCCTCCGCCTCGCACCCCCACGGCGCGTCCCTCATTGCCTCCCCCCCACCCCCACCCCCATCCCCATCCCTCCCGCCTCTCCCTCCCGGTACCCGGCGCATCCCCGCGCCCCGCCCCGGTGCCATCCCGCAGGATCCCCGCCCCCGGCCCGGCGGCGGCGCCAGGCCGCCATGGCCAAGCAGTACGACGTGCTGTTCCGCCTGCTGCTGCTCGGCGACTCGGGCGTGGGCAAGACGTGCCTGCTGTGCCGCTTCACCGACAGCGAGTTCCACCCGGCGCACATCTCCACCATCGGTACCCGCAGCGGGGATGCGCGGAGCCGGGGGGTGGGAGCTGCGGAAGACGGGAAACCGGGCGGGTAGCGGGAGCTGGGAGCAGTGGGAAAGCGGGGGTAGAGGGGGGGGGGTGGGAGCAGAGCGAAAGCGAAGGCGAAGGGAGCTGGGAATAGCGGGGGAACCTGGAAAGAGAGGGTACCGGGAGCATCGCGGCACCGGGAAACGGGGAGCGCCGGGAAACCGGGGGCGCCGAGAGCCGGGAGCGATGGGAGAACGGGAAACCGGGAGCGACGGGCGGTGGGAAAATGGGAAACCGGGAGCACCGGGAGGTGGGCGAAGCAGGAAGAGGGGAAAGCGGGGGCTGGGAGCGCCGGGGGACCTGGAAAGTGGGGGAGCGGGAGCCGGGAGAATTGGGAAGGCGGGGAGGTGGAAGCTATGGGGAAACGGGAAACCGGGAGCGCCGGCAGCATCGCGGCACCGGGAAGCAGCGGGGGAGCGGGGGGCGCCGGGAGCCACAGCGATGGGGACGGGGAGCAGCGGGGAGCCGCGGCGCTGGGAGCATCGGAGGGCAGCGGGAGGAGCTGCGCCGGGGCGCGGTGTGGCACAGCACAGCCTGCTGTGGGCCGGGAGGGCTGAAAAGGGCTGCGGGGGGGGGGCGTCCCCGGTCCCGGCTGAATGTAGGGAGGGGGCACGGAACGGTCCCACCCCCAGGAGAAAAAAAATCGCGATGGTAAAGCCGCCCTCCTCCCATCCAGGGGTGGACTTCAAGATGAAGACGATCGAGGTGGATGGCATCAAGGTGCGCATCCAGATCTGGTGAGTGCCTGGGGGGGCCGCGCCCCGCGGCGCCCCCCCTCGGGGTTCAGCTGAGGCATGGGGTGAGGAATGACCCCCCCCCCCTCCCCCGACCCCCCCCCAGGGACACGGCAGGGCAGGAGCGGTACCAGACCATCACCAAGCAGTACTACCGGCGGGCACAGGTAATAGGGGGCACGAGGGGGAGAAACTGAGGCACGGGGAGGTCAAAGTGCTGCCTTCCCCCCCCCCCCCCCCCCCCCCTCCTCCCTGGTGCCTTTCCTGCAGGGCATCTTCCTGGTGTATGACATCAGCAGTGAGCGCTCCTACCAGCACATCGTCAAGTGGGCCAGCGACGTGGACGAGGTGGGGGCTCGGAGGGGGGGTCCCCCTCGTTTCTAGGTGAGGTGAGAGGTGCTGATGTTGCTCCCTCCGCCCCCCACGCCCCCTCCCTTTGCTCAGTATGCACCCGACGGCGTCCAGAAGATCCTCATCGGGAACAAAGCGGACGAGGAGCACAAGAGGCAAGTGGCCAAAGAGCAAGGGCTGCAGGTGAGCTGGGGGGGTGGCACCCCCTGCGTGGCCAGGGCCCCCCCCAGGGCACCAGGACCCCCCCCCAGAGCCTCCTGCACCCCGAGCATCCCCCTGTGCTCCCCCCAGCGTCACCCAAGATCTCCCTCCGAATGCAACCCCCCACCTCAGCCTGCCCTAAAATGCCCTGTGCCCCCCGCCCCAATGCATGGCCAGAGCGTGCACCCCATGGGACTGTCCGTCTGCCCCAGTGCTGGGAGCAGAAGGGCCGGGGGGGGGGGGGGATATGATGGTGAGAAATGGGGGGGGTGACCCCCTCACCCCAAAATCCCATCGGCACCGCCGAGCCCTTTGCCTCGCAGCTTGCCCGGGAGTACGGGATGGACTTCTATGAGACCAGTGCCTGCAGCAACCTGAACATAAAGGAGGTGTGTGGGGCCGAAGGGGGGTGCCTCCCACCCCGTGCCAAAGGCTGACCCCATTTCCCCGCAGTCCTTCACCCGGCTGACGGAGCTGGTGCTGCAGGCGCACCGCAAGGAGCTGGAGGGGCTGCGCACTGCCACGGCCCCCCCCGAGCTGGCCCAGCTGGAGGAGGATGAGCAGCAGACCCCGGGGGGGCACGACAACCCCAAAAACTGCTGGTGTTGAAGCCTGGCCTCCCTCAGCCCTGCTACAGAGGGGGCATGGTGGGGGGACACGAGGAACGGGGACTTACCCCCACTCCACCGCAGCCCCTTGGTGTTTGGGGGGAGTGGGGGGTCCCAGGCACTGTTTGCACACCCCGCACCCCTGTTTTGCACACTGTTTCCGTAATAAAGGAGATACTGGAGCCCCCTCACCGGGAGCGGTGTCACCCGGCGGTGCCACCCTGGCGTCCCCGGCACTGCGGCAACCCGAGCAGCGATGAATAATGGAGGGGAACCGCCAGTGTCCCCTTTCCCAGGGTGGGGACAAGGGAACAGGGCCACGGGCACTGGGATGGGTGGGCGATGGGATGGTGGTGGGCATCAGGGAGCGGGGGGCACTGGGACACGTTGGTATCAGGGTGGCAGCGAGCACACGGTTGGGGTGTGGTGGGCATGGGGATGGTTGGGCGTTGGGTTGCTTATTGGGATGGGTGGGCGTTAGGATGGTGATAGCACGTGTAGACATTGGGATTACGGTGGGCACTGGGATGGGACGACATTAGAAGGGTGGCGGGCACTGGGATGGATGCGCAGTGGGGTGGTGGCGGGGACCTGGTTGGTTGGGCATTAGGATGCTGTTGCTTACTGAAACTGATGGACACCAGAATGGCGATGAGTGCTGAGATGTGTGAGCATCGGGATGGTGGTTGGCAGTGGGATGGGGGGACACGGGGACGGTGGTGGGCACTGGGATGGGTTGGCAACAGAACGATGGCGGCCACTGGGACGTGTGGTTGTTAGGGTGGTTATGGGCACCGGGACGGGTGTGTTTTAGGACACCGTCACTCTCTGGGATGAGCGGGCGTTGGGATTATGGCGGGCGCTGGGACAAGCCGACATCAGAACAGCGGTGGCCATGGGCATTAGGATGGCCACGGGCAATGGGGCAGCATCGGACATCGGGATGGTCACAGTGATGGCCATCGGGACGCGCAGGCAGCAGGATTATGGCTGTCACTGGGATGGCGACGGGCACTGGGACGTGTGGGCATGGGGGTGGAGGTGGGCACAGGGATGGGCGCGCACCGGGACGACGTGAGGGCACACACAGCCAGCGCCCTCCACCCGCCCACCCCCCGGCTGCTTCCAGCTCCACGCTGTGGCAGCCACATCAATAATTGAGGCCGGCGGCGCTGCCCTGGCCTTCCCCCGCCCCGTCCCTGGGCAGGTGCCAGCAGGTGGGCCGGCTCTGCTTTCCACCCAGTCGCGGCGTGGACGCTGTCACGTGGATGCGAGGCAGCCTTTAAGGCGGGCAGGCGGGCGGCAGAGCACACCGTCGCCCGCAGCCATGAGCGTCCCCATCGCCAAGTCCTTCTACGACCTCAGTGCCACCTCCTTGCAGGGGGAGAAGGTGGACTTCAACGTCTTCCGCGGGCGGGTGGTCCTCATCGAGAACGTGGCGTCGCTCTGAGGCACCACGGTGAGGGATTACACCCAGCTCAACCAGCTGCAGGCACGCTACCCACGGCGGCTGGTGGTGCTGGGCTTCCCCTGCAACCAGTTCGGCTACCAGGTAAAGCCACGGGAACTAAAGGGGATGTGGGGTGGTGGGCGACACGGCTCAGCCCCTCCTACCCTTGCCAGGAGAACGGCACCAACGAGGAGATCCTCAACTGCCTCAAGCACGTGCGGCCGGGGGGCGGCTTCGAGCCCAACTTCACCCTGTTCCAGAAGTGCCAGGTGAACGGGAAGGACACCCACCCCGTCTTCGCCTACCTGAAGGCCCACCTGCCCGCCCCCGTGGACGAGGCAGACCACCTGATGGCCGAACCCCGCTTCCTGGTGTGGAGCCCTGTGAGGCGCTCCGACATCTCCTGGAACTTTGAGAAGTTCCTGGTGGGGCCCGAGGGGGAACCTTTCCGCCGCTACAGCCCTCGCCTGCCCACCGCCCAGATAGAGCCTGACATCCAGCGCCTCCTCAAGCTGGCCAAGTAGGGCCGTATCCCCCCCCCCAGATAGCCCCCGCCCTCTGCCGGGTGATGGCCCTCTCCGAAACCCCCGTGGGGAGGGGGCCTGATGGGGTGGAGGGCTGGGGCCGCTGGGATGGGGCCGGCGGCAATAAATGAGCCGGAGGCAGCACCCGAGCCCTCTGTCTGCGCCCCCCTCCTTCCTGGCTTCTGAGACACCGAGCACATGGGATGCAGGAAGTGGCCGCGTGGGATGGAACGGTGCCAGGCATGGTGGCAGCCCCATGGCAGGGAGGGAATGAGGGAGGGGGAGAGGTGGAAGCAATTTCTGCAACCTCACAGTGACGGTGTGCCACCCTGCCCTGCCCTGCCCTGCCCACGACAGGAATGAGTGCCCCCAAGCGGGGCACAGTGGGCACGGTGAGGCGACAGCCCTAGAAGGGGGAAGGGGAAATGCTTCAGGTGGGGGGGGGGGTTGGGAGCAGAGTAAACACTGGGAGGTGGGGCACAGGGGGATGACATCACCCCCAGCCCCTGTTCCCGCTGTAGGGGTGGAGGAGGGGGGGAACAAACACAGAGTGCCGCCGTACGCAGCTCTGGGCTGTACCAGATTCACCTTTATTGCTCACGCTCCTCGGGGTTCCAACAGGCTGGGCCCCCCCTTTCCTTTCTTCAGCACAAAGGAGACTCAGGTCAGGGCTGAATCCGTCCCCCACACCCCCCCCAGGGTTACAAACTGCCTTCAGAAGAGTGGGGTCATCTGGCGCGGGTCGTCAGGCAGGATGCTGACCGAGTCCTCGGCGCGGCCGCACAGCAGGCACAGCATGGTGTACTCCTGGAGCAGAACACGGTGCAGGAAGGGGGCTCAGGCCACGCTATCCCCTCCCTCCACCACCAAAGGAAACCTGAGCTGGGGCCGACACCTGATCCCCGATTGCAATCAGATCGCAGGGGATTGCATTTCACACCCCCCCCCCCCCAGCACCCTGTCCACCACTGGCTGCCCGGAGCCCATTTTCCAGTGCTTTGCTGCTGAATGGGCAGTGAGCCAGGGAAGAGGGATGGGGAGTGCGGGGTGGCCGCTTCCATGTGTGCCACGGAGCTCCTGAGCTGAGCACCTGTGACACTGGGACCAGCGCCAGCGCTGCAGCTCGCCCCGACCTGCTGCTCACCTCCAGCTCCCTCCAGTGGCTGTGAGGGCAGGTGGGCACTAGCAAGGCTGAGGGCACCCCCAGAGCTGGGGAGAGACCGCACGGCACAGCAGAACCCCCTGACCCCTGGAGGGTGTACCTGGTAGTCGTCCACCACGCTGAAGGTGTACTCATGGCGAGCAATCAGGTGGTGGCAGTTCTTGCACAGGTCTGCAGAGGAGACCAGGTAAGGGCCTTCAGGGACAGGGATGTGCCCATTCCAGCCCCGGCACAGTGCTCACTGGGGACCCTCACCTTCACCCCTGAACCCACCTCAGCCCCTACGTGGGGCTACGCCCCCACCCTGGGGTGCTGAGCCCCCTGATCCCCAGGTTAGGTCTCAAAGCACCAACCCAACGCCCCCCCCCAACACCTCAGTGGGCAATCACCCCCACAAAGCCCCAAACCCTCAATACCCCCCCCCAACGGCTCCAGACTCCCCCCAGTTACCCCCTTAAGCCGCCAGACTCCCAACAGCCCCCCCGAGCCCAATACCCAAACGCTCCCCCCACAGCCCCTAACACCCCCCACGCACACCCCCATCAACCCCCCTCTTTACAGCACCAAACCCCACCAACTACCCCCCTTCAGACACCACACCTGAGCCAGAGATCCCCCTCCCAGAGCCCCACACCCCTAAACGCTCCCCAAACCCCCACAACACCCCCTCACACACAAGGCAAACCCACCCTAAAGCACCAGACCCACAACGCCCCCCCTCCCAAACTCAGATCCCACAACACCCCCCCACCCCCAGAAACCCACCGGACCCCCCAAACACCCCCCAGGAGCCCCATACCCCCCTCCCAGACGCCCAGACACCCTCAGAGCCCCACACACCAGGCCGCCCCCCCCCTCTCCTGCTCACGGTCGTAGGTGATGATCTCATCGTCGCCGTGCAGGCCCGCGGCGCGGTTGCCCAGCAGCACGAAGTCCCGGCGGCCGCATCGCGCGCACCCCACGAAGTTGAGCAGGAAGGAGCCGCCCTCCAGGCAGGTGGTGCCCTACGAGGGGACACCGCACGGCTCGCCACCGGGCTTCGGTGCTCCCCGGTACCCCCCCCGGCCCGGCCGCGGCCTACCGACCCGCTCGGGGTACTCCGTGCCCACACAGCCCCCGCACATCTCGCCGCTTCTCGCGAGACTTCCGCCGCTCAGCGGGGGGCGGGGCTTTGCGCTGGAGGGGGCGTGGCTAATGTTGGCCACGCCCCCTCCCCGAGCGCGCGGGGCTGAGTGGGGGCAGCCCGGGTTAGTTGGGGGGTAACGGGGGGGGCCGCTCGGAGCTCCGGGCTGCCGTTAGGGGCAGGCGGCACTACGGGGCTCGTGGGACTGGTTGGGCTCAGCCAGCACCCAGCGGGGCGCTCAGGAGCAGCTGGGGGCACCCGGGAATAATTTAAGGGGCGCCCAAGGCCATTGGGGGGGGCATCCGGCTTTAAGTGAGGGGGTTTCTAGGGCTAATTAGGGGCCCCTAGGGGTAATTAGGGGCCCCCAGCGCTAAGTACGGGCACCCAGCACTCACCTGGGGGAACCTAAGGCCAATGCGGGTCACCCAGCGCTAAGTGGGGAGTCCCCCACGGTTCACTGGGGTCACCCAGGACGAAGTGGGGTCACCCGGCACCGAATGGGGGCACCCAGCGCTGCCGAGGATACCGGGGGGCAGCCCCAGCTGAGGGGTTCGCCTAAGATCACGAGGGGCACCCGGCACGACTTAGGAGCACCCAGTGCTAAGTGAGGGGGTGACCAATGCCCCCGGGTTGGGGGGACCCATCGCTAACTGGGGGGAGCCATAGGATTCACTGGGACTCCCCGGCTGTATCGGGGAGGGGGGGGTGGGTGACGAGGGCCAAGTGGGGGCAGCCAGCGCTAAGCGGGGGGCGCACAGAGCTATTGGGGGCTCACCTAGCCCTAACCGGGGGGCACCTAGCACCGCCCGGGGTCACCCGTCCCTAACCGGAATGCTCCTCGCCCCCCTTCATCCCCTCCCTCCCCGCCCCGCTCCTCCCTCCCGGCGCTCCCGGTACCGGCGGCGCTGGCCGGGGGGGGCCGCTGTGCTGCATTGCGGGGCGGCACCGCGTCCCCGCCCGCCTCCGCCCGGCCCTGGGGGGGAGCGGGGCTATCGGGGCGGGCAGCGCCGGGCCCCGGGCAGGAATGTCCCTGCGCGCTCCGATAATGGTATTTATAGAGCGGCGCCCGGCGGCTCCGCTCCCCCCGCCCCGCTCCGCGCCCGCACCCGCCGCCCTTCGCCCTCCCGCAACCGCCGCCGCCCCGCGCAGGTGAGTGCGGCACCGGGGGGCGGGGGGACGACCGAGGGGGAGGTGGGGATGGACGTCCCCCGAGCGCCCTGGGGACAACCCGACGGGGAGTGGGGTTCCGCCCGGTGCCCTTGGGGGAGGATGCAGCGATGGGGCGTCCCGATGTGGGGTGCCCCACTGTGGGGTGCCCCGCTGTAGGGCGTTCCAGTGCGGGGTGCTGCCGTTTGGGGTGCCCCGAGCGGGGTGTCCCAGTCCTTTGGGTTCGGTTTCGCTCCGAGTAGTGGGGTGTTTTTCTCCATGCTCACCACTGCTGCGCCGGGTTCAGCGCCACGGCGAGCGGCCCCTCTCGCCGTGGGGTGTTGCTGCGGAGTTTTGGGGTCCCATACGGCTCCCTCGGGTTGCGGGTGCCCCCCGCTCTTGAGAGAGAGCGGGGCTGAGCCCGGGCCTATTTATAGCCGGCAATGCACGCAGCGTGGCAGCACGTGTGTGTGCCACCGGCGGGCGACTGCAGGGACAGCGGGACGGGGACAGACAGTGTGGGGCCCCGGGGAGCCGTGCCGTGCCGTGCCGTGCCGTGCCGTGCCGTGCCGTGCCGTGCCGTGCCGCGCCACCGACGGACGCGGTGCCATCCCTGCGCCCGCAGCAGTGCTCTGATCCCACTTTGGGCATGGAGAGCTGGGGTGACGCTGAGCGCTGGCACCCCGTGGGCTCACCCTTTTGGGGTGCGCGGGGATCCCGCACGCTGCTCTCCTCCCATACCCGTATCCAGGGTTTCCACGGAGTGGGGCGGGGGCGCAGAGCACCGAGCAGCGGGATCACCGGGCGCGCTACGGGCACTGTGGTGGCAGCTCAATGCCAGCCCCGGGCCGGGAAGTGCTGATTCACGGCACCGAGCGGCAGACGGGGAAGGCGGCAGGGGGCACGTGGGATGCCCCGCACCGCGACCCCACCGGGCTCTGTGTTTTCCCGGTGGTGGCAGAGGCAGATTTGAAGGGTCGGCGCTCCCTACGCTGCCAACGTGCGCCGGCGGCACGCCGGGGGCCCTGCCAGCACTGGGGAGGAGCAGGAGGATGCTGGCTGCCCGCTGGCATTGCAGGCGCAGAGACACGGCACGGCTCAGCAGCACGTGCGGGAGGGTTCCCGCATTTGGGATTCCCCACGGTTGGAGTGTTTTTGGGGTGCTGTCTGGCACGGCGCTGGGATCCCGCCCGCTCTGCACGTACACCCCTCCCCAGCCCCACTCACATGTGCACCGCTAAGATTAGGGCACAGCACAGAGCCCAACCCAGCCCGGCTGGCCCCGATAACCCCCCCTCTGTGCGCGGGTGTTTTCCCCCCAGCACCCTCACAGCCCATGGGGTCGCCTCATGGGGGACACCTCAGTATCCCACGCGCCCCCACGGGTGCTGGGTCCCAACTGCGCAAAGCCCATGGCATAAAGAAGGTGTGAGGATTTTGGGTGCTGGAGGTGGCAGCCCCCAGCCCGGCTTCCCCCACACCCTTCAGGGGCCCCAGGGTGGCCGGCAGCTGCTGGCAGCATTTTTAGATACCAGCCAGTCCTATCTGCGGCTCAAATGTCCCCGAGGGCGGACGTCCCCTCCCCGTCCCCCCCGAGCCAGCAGCTGTCGCCTGCTGTCTGCCCAAAGCCCCCTCCAGCGCAGGCGTGGGTCAGTGCCAGTCCCTTTGGGTGCCACCCGAAGGGATGCTGTGGGACCCATATGGGGTGACAGCCGTGGGGAGTGCCCAAACACCTGGGAGCGACGCTAAATCCCGCTGAGCCGATTACGCGGCAGGTCTTAGCCGCAAATCCTACAGCACAGCGGGGTGGTCGTGCCCATGCCCACATCGCCCAGCGAGGGTCCCTTCCCCGTAGCCGCCGGCCACACAGCCGCGGGACACCGGGACCATGACCTCTGAGAATGACTACGACCATCTGGAGCTGCAGCAGTCCTACAGCCACTGGGATGCCTCCGACGATGAGTTGGACAACGACAACAGCTCAGCGCGGCTCTTTGAGCGCTCCCGCATCAAAGCTCTGGCAGGTGTGGGGCTGGCTGTGGGACACCGGGGTCCCCGACGCTACGGGTTGGAGGCGGTGTCACTGTGGTTGCCCCTGTTGCAGATGAGCGGGAGGCGGTGCAGAAGAAGACCTTCACCAAGTGGGTGAATCTGCACTTGGCGTGCGTCACCTGCCGCATCTCCGACCTCTACCTGGACCTCCGGGACGGGCGGATGCTCATCAAGCTGCTGGAGGTGCTGTCCAAAGAGATGCTGGTATGAGTGCCCTCCGGACAGAGAAACCTGGGGTCCGTCCTGTGCCATCTCGTGCCGTGTTGTGCTGTGATGTGCCGTGCTGTGCCGTTGCATACCTGCGCCATGCCGTCTCAACCCGTGCTGTTCCGTCCCATGCCATCACATGCCGCGGCGTCCCATGCTGCGTGTGCAGTCTCATGCTGTTCTATGTTATGCTGTGCCATCCCATCCCATCCCATCCCATGCCGTTCCATACCACGCTGATCTGTTTCCTCCTGTGCTATCTCATGCCATTCCACTCTATAACATCCCGTGCCATCCCATGCCATCCCTTGCCATGCTGCGCTATGCTGTCTCATGCTGTCCCATCCCATGCCATCCCATCCTGTGTCATCTGGTGCCATCTCACTCTATGATGTGCCATCCCAGGCCATGCCAATCCATGCCACGCCGTGTTATCCTATGCTATATACCTTTCCATGCTATCCCATACCCTGTGCCATTCCACGCCCTTCCATGCCATCTCATCCTATGCCATGCCATCCCGTCCCATGCCATATTCTTCCATGCTATCCCATGCTGTTTCTTGCTGTATAATCCCATGCCACGCCATCCCTTGCTATCCCATCCTATGCTGTACCATCCCATCCTGTGCCAGGCCAACCCACGCCGTGCCGTCTCATGCCGTGTCACTCCATACCACAGTGTTTCATTCCCTGCTGTGCTGTCATGCCGTGACATCCCGTGCCACACCATGCCATGCCAAGCCCCCCCTTGTGCTGTGCCATGACTTTTGGGCACGGCGGCAGGGTGTCCCTGGGCAGGGCAGGGGATGCCAGGCAGTGAGGGCAGGGCACTGAGTGCTATCGTGCCCCAGCCCAAGCCCACCAAGGGCCGGATGCGCATCCACTGCCTGGAGAACGTGGACAAGGCACTGCAGTTCCTGAAGGAGAAGCAAGTGCACCTGGAGAACATGGGCTCCCACGACATCGTGGATGGCAACCACCGCCTCATCCTCGGCCTCATCTGGACCATCATCCTCCGCTTCCAGGTACCAAGGGCAGGTGGCACCCACAGACTCAGTGCCCCGGCAGGAGCCGTTCTCCACCATCCTGGGTTGTCAATCTGTCCCGCAGGTGCAAGGCGTCATCGAGGATATGGAGGAGGATACAGAGACACGCTCGCCCAGGGAAGCGCTGCTGCTCTGGTGCCAAATGAAGACGAAAGGGTAGGTGGTGGTGGAGTGAGTGGCCTTGGGGCCCAGGGGTGCACAGAAGGTGATGGTGACACCCTGTTGTCCTCGCCATAGCTACCCTCACGTGAATGTCACCAACTTCACCTCCAGCTGGAAGGATGGACTGGCCTTCAACGCCCTCATCCACAAGCACAGGTACATCCTACAGCCGCTGGCATAGGTACAGTGCCAGCGGTGTCAGCTGTGTCAACGTGTCTCTGTGCTCTCTGTCCCCAGGCCTGAGCTGTTTGACTTCAAAACTCTGACCAAGTCCAACGCCCGGCACAACCTGGAGCATGCCTTCAGCATGGCCGAGCGGCACCTGGGCATCACCCCGCTCCTCGACCCTGAAGGTCAGTCCCCCTGCCTCATTTTTCCCCCCTCGGGACATACCCGTGGAGGGATAAGAGGTGGAACGACCCCAGAGGTGGCTCTGGATGGGATGTGAATGTGGGGACCCATCAACACCATGGGACGGTGGCACCCCCATTGTGCCGGTCGGGGCTGACACCTCTCTGCCACTGCACAGATGTGTTCACGGAGAACCCCGATGAGAAGTCCATCATCACCTACGTGGTGGCCTTCTACCACTACTTCTCCGAGATGAAGAAACTGGAGGTGAAGGGCAGGCGGCTGGGCAAGGTCAGAATGATGATGAGTTGGGATGGCGTGGCATGGCACTGGTGGTGAGTGCCGGGATGCCCCACGCTCACCGCTGGCTGTGCCGTAGGTCATTGAGCACGCCAAAGAGACCAAGCGGATGATCGAGGGCTACGGGGGCCTGGCCTCCAACCTGCTCACCTGGATCGAGCAGACCATCATCTCCCTCAACAGCCGCAGCTTTGCCAACTCGCTGGCCGGTGTGCAGCACCAGCTGCAGACCTTCAGCACCTACCGCACGGTGGAGAAGCCCCCCAAGTAAGCATTTCTCCCCAGACCCCCCGCCCATGTTGAGCACCCATGGATGCCACAGGCTGAGCTCTTGCCGGGTCAGGTTTCAGGAGAAGGGCAACCTGGAGGTGCTGCTCTTCACCATCCAGTCTCGGATGCGAGCCAACAACCAGCGTGTCTACACACCACAAGAGGGGCGTCTGGTCTGTGACATCAACCGGGTATGGAGACACACGTACCCACTGGGGGGTATTTTGGGTCCACTGGGGGCAGATTTAGGCCCTTGAGTCAGGTTGTGTCCACCTTGGGATAGGTTGGGTTCATCTTGGCATTTGTGAACTTGGGGTACTTTGGGTCTATCTGAGGGCATTTCGGGTCTTGGGGCGGATTGGGCCTGTGTTGGAGCAGTTCAGGTCTTGGTCTTGGGTCATATTGGGTCCATTCTGAGGCATTCTCAGTCCATCCGGTGGCATTTAGGTTCTTGGGCCAAGTGAGATCCACCTTGGTGCAGGTCGTATCCATCCTGGGTGTTTGTGCACCTGGATCGAGTTGGGTCCATCTTGGAGCAGTTCAGGTCTTGGGGCATTTCGGGTCCATCTTGGGGCAGGTTGGATCCATATTGGAGTTGTCCAGGTACTGGGGAATTTGGGCTTCATCTTGGGACAGTCTGGGCCCATCCTGGGCAGGTTATGTTCATCTTGGAGCAAGTAAGAACTTGGGTCGTTTGGGTTTCCTCCTGGAGCGGGTTGAGTTGATTATGGGTTGGGTCTACCTTGGGGCAATTAAGGTCTTGGGGCAGTTGAGGTCTTGGGGCATTTGGGCTTCATCCTAAGGTGGATTCAGTCCGTCTTGTGTTGGATTAAGTTCATCTTGGTGCAGTGTGGGTCCATCTAGGGGCAGATTGGGTTTCCGCGTCGACGTTCCTCCACCCTTGTGGCACATGGGGGCTCACCAGCAGAGCAAGGCATGGCCAGTGGGATGCAGAACGTGTGTCCCACCACCCAACTCCGCCTTTCCCCAGGCATGGGAGAAGCTGGAGAAAGCAGAGCATGAGCGGGAGCTGGCACTGCGCAATGAGCTCATCCGGCAGGAGAAGCTGGAGCAGCTGGCACGGCGCTTTGACCGCAAAGCAGCCATGCGGGAGGCCTGGCTGAGTGAGAACCAACGCCTGGTGGCACAGGTGGGGCCAGCAAGCACCACTGCGGGGACTGGGGCACCCCGACACTGCCTCACTGCTGGCTTTGCTCCCAGCAGGATAACTTTGGCCACGACCTGACGGCGGTGGAGGCGGCCAAGAAGAAACACGAGGCCATTGAGACGGACACAGCTGCCTACATGGAACGGGTGCAGGCCATTGATGCAGTGGCGAAGGAGCTGGAGAGGGAGGGCTACCACGACATCAAACGCATCAGGGGGCGCAAGGACAACATCCTGCAGCACTGGGAGTACCTCCAGGAGCTGCTGCGCAACCGGCGCCAGCGCCTTGAGATGAACCTCACCCTGCAGCACCTCTTCCAGGAGATGCTGCACAGCATCAACTGGATGGATGAGGTCAAGGTGAGCTGCAGGTGGACGCAAGAGATTCGGGGTCAGCGTGGGTATGGTGCCTTGGTCCCACCACACAGGGGAGTCAGTGGTGGTTATGGGGTGTTTGGGTGCTGGAGTGCTCACCACCTGCTCGTAGCCTGCAGGTGACCTCCAGGTCTCTTGCAGGTGCAGCTGGCCTCATCCAAATCTGGGAAGCACCTCCTTGAGGTGGAGGAGCTTCTGGAGACCCACCGGCTACTGGAAAGTGACATGGCCCTGCAGGCAGAGAAGGTGCGGGCCGTCAGCACTGCTGCCCTCCGATTTGCCGACGCTGAGGGTAGGTGTGCTTCAGGGGGTTGGGGGTGCTGCAGGGGTTGGATGCTCCAAAGGTTTGGGGGTTCCAAGGGTTGGGCACTCTGTGGGTTGGGTGCTTCAGGGGTGGGTTTCCCAAGGGTTCTTAAGGGTTGGGCTCTCCGGAGGTTGGGTGCTCCAGTGGTTGGATGCTCTGAGGGCCTCCAGTGGTTGGGTACTGGATAGTGGTTGGGTACTAAGTGTTGGATTTTCCAAGGGTGAATGCTCCATGGTTGGGTGTTCCAAAGGCAAGGTTGCTCCAGGGGTGATTGCTCCAAGTGTCTCCAGCAATGGGGAACTCCAAGGGTTGGCTGCACCGGTGTTGGATTTTCCAAGGGTGGGTGCTCCACTGACTGGGTGCTGCAAGGATCTCCAATGGTTGGATGCTCCAACGGTTTGGCACTCAAAGGGTTGGGAGCTCCAAGGGAGGGTGCTCAAGGGTTTGGGTCCCCCAGAGGTAGGATTGCTCCAGGGATGGGTGCTCCAAGTGTCTCTACCGATTGGGCACTCCAAGGGTTGGGCAGTCGAAGGGTTGAGTTCTCCAAGGGTGGGTACTCCAGTGTTTGGGTGCTCCGAGGTTCTTCAGTTTCTGAGCGCTCCAACGGTCGGGTCCTCCAAAGGTAGAGCTGCTCCAGCGGTGCATGCACAAGTGTCTTCAGAGTTGAGCGAACCAGGAAGCTGCAGCGCACCCTAGGAGCCCCACTAATGCATGCCCCTGCTGCTCCCTGGCCAGGCTACCGCCCCTGCGACCCCAGAGTGATCCGAGACCGCGTGAACCACCTGGAGATGTGCCGGCGGGAGCTGCAGGCACTGGCGGCGAGGCGTAAAGCCCTGCTGGAGCAGTCCCGGGCTGTCTGGCAGTGTCTGCAGGAGCTGGACGAGGCAGAGAGCTGGATCAAGGAGCAGGAGCAGATCTACTCAGCGCTGGACTACGGCAAAGACCTGGCGGGCGTGCTGCTGCTGCGACGCCGTCACACCGCGCTGGAGGCTGAGCTGGAGGCACGGGGAGCCCGGCTGGACAAGGCGCTGGTGATGGCTGAGCAGCTGGCAGCAGCAGGGCGTGAGCCCGGGCGGCTGCGGGACCGGGCGGCTGCCGTGCGGGTGCTGTGGGACCAGCTGCAGGAGCTGGTGGCCTTCCGCCGCCGCGGGCTGCGGGATGCCGAGGGCTTCTTCCAGTTCCAGGCAGAGGCTGAAGAGCTGTCAGAGGTTCTTACGGAGGCTCAGCAGCGGGCGGCCAGCGAGGAGCTGGGTCACGACGAGGTCCACACGCAGGCACTGCTGCGGGAGCACCAGGAGCTGCTGGAGGAGCTGGCGGCTGCCCAGCAGCTCCTGGAGCGCTTGGGTCACCAAGCAGAGGGCTTCCCACCAGAGCTGCGGGCCGGACCCGAGGCGCACAACCGGCTGGCAGCGCTGCGGGAGCTGCACCACAAGGTGAGCACGCTGGCCGAGACGCGTGGCCGAAGGCTGCGGGATGCCCTCAACCTCTACACTGTTTTTGGAGAGAGCGAAGCCTGCCAGCTCTGGATGGGCGCCAAGGAGCGGTGGCTGGAGAAGCTGGAGGTGCCCAACAAGCTGGAGGACCTGGACGTGGTGAAGCACAGGTAGGGATGTGCTGCCACCTGCTGTCATGAGCTCTGGCCAGTTCTCAGCCTGGTGCCATGAGTTCTCTCGGGTACTCAGCCCAGTGTCAAGAGATGTGGCCAGTTCTCGGCACGACGTCATGACGTGCAGCCAGTTCTCATCCCAGTGCCATGAGCTCTGAATAATTTCTTAGCCCGATGTCGTGAGATGTGGCCAGTTCTCAGCCTGGTGTCATGAGTGCTAGCCAGTTCTCAGCTTGATGTCACGAGGTCTGACCAGTTCTCAGCCTAGTGCCGTGAGATCTGGTCAATTCATAGCCCAGTGTCACGAGCTCTGAGCAGTCCTCAGCACAAGTGTCACAGTCTCCAGCCAGTTCTCAGCCCCATGCAGCGAGCTCTGGCTAGTTCTTAGCGTGGTGTCATGAGATGCAGCCCGTTCTCAGCCTGACTTCCCGCAGGCTGGATGGGCTGGAGCAGGAGATGGTTGGCGTGGCTTCTCAAATCGACGCTGTCAACCGCTCAGCTGACGGTCTGCTGGAGAGCGGCCACCCGCGCAGCCCACAGGTCCGGCAGTGCCAGCAGCAGCTCAATGAGCGGTAAGTCCCGGAGCAGCAAGGGCACCTCACCCCACCGAGCTCCCCACCTTGACCCCCTTGGTCATGCAGGTGGGACCGTTTTCGGGAGCTGGTGTCCCAGTGGCGTTCAGCAGTGGGCTCGGCGCTCAACCTGCTCAGCTTCCAACTGGAGTGCGAGGAGACGCGCGCCTGGCTGCTGAGCAAGACACGGGTGGTGGAGTCCACAAAGGAGCTCGGCCGTGATCTGGCTGGAGTCCTGGCCACCCAGCGCAAGCTGTATGGCATTGAACGTGAGCTGGCAGCAACCAAGAGCCGCCTGGGTGCCCTGCGCCCGCAAGCCGCCCTCCTGGCCCAGGAGCGCCCTGAGTTGGCCGAGGACACAGCACGGCGTCTGGCGGGGGCACAGGATGCCATGGACGGGCTGCAGGGCGCCCTGCGGGACCGAGCGGCTGCGCTGGGAGAAGTGGGGCAGCTGCAGAGCTTCCTGCAGGACCTGGATGACTTCCAAGCGTGGCTCTTTGGGGCGCAGAAAGCCGTGGCAGGCACCGAAGAGGTGCCGACTTCGGTGGGTGAGGCAGAAGAGCTGCTGCGGAAGCATGCGGCTGCCCTCGAGGATGCCGAGGGGCACACAGCTGCCTTCACGGCGCTGCTGGAGGCAGGCGAGCGGGTGACAAGCAACCAGGAGGACCCCGAGTATGAGCAGCTGCGGGAGAGGCTGCGGGGTGTGGAGGCGGGCTGGGGAGCCCTGCACAAGATGTGGGATGCCCGGCAGCGCTTCCTTGCCCAGTGCTTGGGATTCCAGGAGTTCCTGCGTGACGCCAAACAGGCTGAGATTCTCCTCGCCAACCAGGTGGGTGAGGGTCGTGGGGATTGCGTGGTAGAGAGCACCAAGGGCACAGCTGTGCCATGCTCTTGCAGTTAGGTTCGTGTTCTTGAGGTTGGATCCACGCAGCAGAGATCACCCAGAGCTTGGTTGTGCCATGCGCTTAAGGTTGGGTCCATGTGATGGAGAGCACTCAGGGCACGGTTGTGCCATGCTCTTCGGGTTGGGTCTGTGCTTTTGGGGTTGGGTCCACGTGGTGGAGGAGTGCACCAAGGGCACAGTTGTGTCATACTCTTGTGGTTGGGTTCACGCTCTTGGGATTGGATCCATGCAGCAGAGAGCACCCAGAGCATGGTTGTGCCATGCATTTGGGGTTGGGTTCATGCGGTGGAGAGCATTCAGGGTGTGATTGTGCCATGCTCTCGAGATTGGGTCCATGCTCTTGGGGTTGGGTCCATGCAGTGGAGAGCCCCAATGGGCATGACATGGGGAGGGCTGATGGCACGCTGATAGGATGCTGAGCCCCCTATGCCCTCTAGGAGTACACGCTGGCCCACCTGGAGCTACCCCCTACACTGGAGGGTTCTACAGCTGCCCTGCGCCGCTTTGAGGATTTCCGTGCCTCCATGGAGAGCAGCGCTGAGAAGGTCCCTAGCGTGGTGGCCGCTGGCTCCAAGCTTGTGGCAGAGGGCAACATCTTCTCTGAGAAGATCAGTGAGAAGAACCAGGCCCTGCAGGAGCGGTGAGTGGGCAAGGGGCTGATGGGCAGTGCCATGGTGTGGCAGTGGGGTGATGTCTGTGCCCGTGTTCCCGTGCCAGGCACCAGGTGAATGTGGCCAAGGCACAGGAGGCGGCGGGCTTGCTGCAGGACAACCACAGGCTGCAGAGCTTCCTGCAGAGCTGCCGGGAGGTGGGTGAGCAGCACGGCTGGTGGCACGGCGGGGTGCCCGTGGCCAAGCCATGACGCACTCACTCTGCCTGCAGCTCGCTGCTTGGGTGGATGAGAAGATGCTGACAGTGCAGGACGCGTCCTATGGAGGTGCACGTGGTTTGCATGGCAAGTGGCAGAAGCACCAAGCCTTTATGGCAGAGCTGGCAGCCAACGAGGCATGGCTGGAGAAGATCAAAGCGGTGAGTCCCATTGAGGCGAGATGGCCACGTGCATGGCTCGGGGATGTGGCGCACACTGAGCTCACCACTGTGCCAACAGGAGGGCATGGAGCTGGCGAGCTGCAAACCACAGTACGGTGCAGTGGTGGGCCAGCGGCTGGACGAGCTGCAGGCGCTGTGGAATGGACTGCACGACGCTGCCAAGGAGAAGGGCCAGCAGCTCTTTGAGGCCAACCGCACTGAGCTGTATGCCCAGAGCTACAGTGACCTGGAGCGCTGGCTGGGGCAGGTGGAGGGCGAGCTGCACACCACTGAGCGTGCCAAGGACCTCACCAGCGCCAACCTACTGCTCAAGAAACTGACGGTGCGTGGCATGGGGATGGGATGTTCTGGCGTGAGGAATGACGTCAGACATGGGACTGATGGTGTTCCCCTCCCAGCGGCTGGAGGAGCAGGTGGCGGCACGACAGAAGGAACTGATGGAGCTGAAAGCACCACTTGCTGGGATCGCACCAGAGCCCGATGCGCAGGAGGAGAAGCTCCAGCAGCGATTCCTTGACCTGCTGGAGCCACTGAGGAAGAAGAGGAAGGAGCTGGAAACCTCCAAGGCGATGTACCAGCTGGGGAGGGACCTGGAGGACGAGATGGTGAGCACCGTGGTGGCAGCGGGGGCTGCAGGGCTGGGGCTGCAGGGCTAGGGACGCAGCGTGCTGAGCAGGCGCTCTTGTCCTCAGTTATGGGTGCAGGAGAGGATGCCATGGGCCAAGTCAACTGAGAACGGCACCAACCTCCAGACCGTGCAGCGTTTGGCCAAGAGGAATGAGGTGAGTGTGCCGCCATGGCACCCACTGCCCTACCCTGGGGGACCATGGACAGCTCCTAAGCCCCAAATCCCACCGCAGACCCTACAGAAGGAGCTGCAGGGCCATGCCCCCCGCCTGGCCGAGGTGCTGGAACGTGGGGAGGCGGCTGCTGGGGGACCCTGCCCGGAGCTGGCAGAGAGGGCACGGGAGCTGCGGGCACAGTGGGAGGCGCTGAGGGAAGAAGTGGTCGCACGGCAGCAGAGGCTGCGGGAGGCCAGCGAGGCCCAGCAGTACTACCTGGATGCTGATGAGGCCAAAGCGTGGGTCAGCGAGCAGGAGCTCTTCATGGGAGATGAGGAGAAGCCGAAGGTGAGGGTGGCTCTGCTTTGTTTGCCGGTTTCTTCTGGGGACTGTGCCATGCTGTGTCCTGCGTGCCATCCTGTGTTGTTATACCCCATCCCATGCCACGTTGCCCCATTCTGTGCCAGGACACGTCATCTCATGGCATGTGTCATTGCGTGCCATCTGTCCATCCCATGTCAATACATGCCATCCCATGCCATGCCATACCGTCCATGCCTTGCCATACCATCCCACACCATGCTATGCTGTTACACACTATCCTATACCATGAGATGACTCTAGTGTCATGCCATGCCACGCTGTGCCATTATTTGCGGTCTTATGGAATATCATGCTGTGCATGCCATCTGTGCTGTCCCAGGCACTGCCATTACTGGCACACTATGCCATGCCATTACACATCGTCCCACGGCACACCATCAGCTTGTTATTACAAGTCATCTTGTGCCATCGAAAGTCATCCCATGCTGTGCCATGCTTTGCTATGTCGTGGCATCCGATGCCATTATATGCCATCTCATGCCATGCCATGGCACTCTATACCACGTAATTATACTGTCCAACCCCATGCAGTTATGTGCTGTTACACGCTAACACATGCCATGTTATGCCATGCCATCCCAGCACACACTACCCTATCAGATGCCATGATGTGTCATTACATGCCATTACTTCACATTCTGTGCCTATATACACCATTCTGTGCCATCCATTGCATACCACACCATGCCATGCTGAGCCCACCATTGCTTCCTGCTGCACTGGAGGGAGGTGGGACAACCCCACAGGGCGGGCACTAGGGTTGAACCCCAGTCGCCATCTCTTGGCCATGCCATATATTGACTTTTCACGGTGCCCTTCCTGCTGCAGGACGAGGAAAGTGGTTTGGTGATGCTGAAGAGACACGTGAGGCAGCAGCGCTCCATCGAGGACTATGGGCAGACCATCAAGGAGCTGGCGGGGAGGGCTCAGCAGCTGCTCTCTGCTGGCCACCCTGAGGGGTAGGTGTAACCACGTGCGTCCCCATCCTGGGGGCAGCCCCTTGGCTGCGGTGCCCGGGTGAGATGGCACTTCAGGGACAGCCACTGCCCTGAGTGGTGGCGGTGGAGGGACGTGGGGAGCCCATCTGTGGGGGGTCCTCCTCAAAAAAAGCCCTGAGACGTGGCGAGACCGGCAGGTTTGGGTGCAATCTGAGATGTCTGTGTGCCTGGGGCCACGCAGGGAGCAGATCATCCGGCTGCAGGGCCAGGTGGACAAGTATTACGCGGGGCTGAAGGAGGCGGCCGAGGAGCGCCGGCGGCGCTTGGAGAACATGTGCCACCTCTTCCAGCTGAAGCGTGAGGTGGAGGACCTGGAGCAGTGGATTGCTGAGCGTGACGTGGCAGCCTCCTCCCAGGAGCTGGGGCAGGACCTGGACCATGTCACGGTGAGCCCACTGGCACGCGCACGGCGGTGGAGGTGGTGATGAAGATGAAAACGGTGATGGTGGTGATGGAGGTGGAGGTGGTGATGGTGGTGGTGGTGATGGAGATGGTGGAGGAGGTGGTGATGAAGGTGGTGGTGGTAGTGGAGATGGAGACAGTGGTGGAGATGGAGTTGAACACGGAGTTGGATTTGGAGGTAGAGATGGTGATGGCGGTGGAGGTGGAGATGGTGATGGAGAAGTTAGTGGTGATGGAGATGACGGTGATGATGATATTGGAGACGGTAGTGATGGTGATGGTGGTGATGGAGATGATGACAGCAGGTCACTTTTGGGTGGTGAACCCATCTTTTCTTCCCCACTGCAGATACTGAGGGATAAGTTTCGGGAGTTTGCACGGGAAACAGGCAGCGTAGGGCAGGAACGTGTGGACCACGTCAACCTGACCATCGAGGACCTCATCGACGCGGGGCACGCCGAGGCTGCCACCATGGCTGAGTGGAAGGACGGACTGAACGAGAGCTGGGCTGACCTCCTGGAGCTGATTGACACACGCATGCAGTTGCTGGCCGCCTCCTATGATCTGCGCAAGTACTTCTATGACGGCTCTGAGCTGCTGGCCCTCATTGCTGCCCGCCACCAGGAGCTGCCCCAGGACCTGGGCGACGACTCGGGTTCGGTGGAGGCTTTCCACCGTATGCACAGCGCCTTCGAGCGTGACCTGCAGCTGCTGGAGGGGCAGGTGCAGCGGTTTCGAGAGGTGGCAGCTCGCCTGCAAACCGCCTATGCTGGGGAGAAGGCAGTCAGCATCCAGCAGCAGGAGCAGGAGGTGGCACGGGCGCTGCAGGCACTGCTGGAGGCATGCAGTGGGCGCCGGGCGCAGCTGGTGGACACAGCCGACAAGTTCCGCTTCTTCAGCATGGCCCGTGACCTGCTCTCCTGGATGGAGAGCACTGTGCGGCAGATCCAGACACAGGAGAAGCCCAGGTAGGAGCAGATGGGTGGGGGTCCCACTTCCCTGCTCACCAGTATGGCACAACCTCAACATCTCCATCGCCCCAACACCTCCAACTCTCAACGCCACCGTTTCCAACATCTCCACTCTTCATCTCCATCCCCCAAATCTCTTCCTGCTACGTATCTGACCTCTGACGTCTCCAACCCCCAACCTCTCCAGCCCCCAACCTCTCCAACCCCCAATATCTCTATCCCTCACCTCCATCCCTTGTCATCTCCATCTCCTGGCATCTCCGTCCCCCAGCGTCTTCGTCCTCCACTATCTCCATCCAACCAACTCCAACCTCCTGTACCTCCATCCCCAACGTCTCCCCTCCTCTTCTCCATCCCTTCAAATCTTTGACCCACAAAATTCCCCAGCACTGTCACCCCCACTGTCTCCATCCTCAATACCTCATCCCCCCGACACCTGCATGTCCTGACACCTCGGTATCCCCGGCACTTCCATATCCTCAACAACTCCATTCCCAACCTCTTCCCCCAGGGACGTTTCCTCGGTGGAGCTGCTGATGAAGTACCACCAAGGCATCCACGCCGAGATAGATGCCCGCGACAAGAGCTTTGATGCCTGCATTGAACTGGGCAAGAAGCTGCTGCAGCGCAAACACCGGGAGTCTCCTGAGGTGAGTGGCAGCCCCTCGGGGCAGGGAGACGGTGGGAAAGGACCTCCTCCAGACAGCCACCCCTTGCAGATCAAGGCAAAGCTGATGGAGCTGCTGGACAAGAGGAAGGCCATGATGGAGATGTGGCAGAAGCGCTGGGACCGGCTGCGGCTGCGTGAGTGCGGTGATGGCGTCTGGGTGGGCCGTGGGATTTTTGGGGTCATCCCCCTCCCCCCCAAGCTGGGGGTGCTGAACGCCGCCCCTTTCCCGCAGTGTTGGAGGTGTGCCAGTTCTCCCGGGACGCCTCAGTGGCCGAGTCGTGGCTGATGGCACAGGAGCCCTACCTGGCCAGCAGCGACTACGGGCAGACGGTGGACGCGGTGGAGAAGTTGCTGAAACGGCACGAAGCCTTTGAGAAGTCCACGGCCACGTGGGAGGAGCGCATCGCTGCCCTGAGGAAGCTGACGACGGTGAGGTGGTGGCCCTTCGGGTGGCAGGAGGGCACAGCTGGGTTCCCACTCATTTCTGTGCCCCCTTGCCTGGCAGCTGGAGCTCATGGGCGGGCGGACGCTGCGGGAGGAGGACGTGGTGCACGACGCTGCTCCCGAACGTCAGCTGGATCTGGATGCAGAGCTGGAGGCAGGGTAAGGGGTGCCGTTCCCGTGGCCCCACATGGCAGCACCTTCCCTTGAAGCAGGGAATTTTTAGCAATATGCCCGTCCTGAGCAAAATCGATGCAAGCAAAGCAGCTGACCCACAGCTTTGCTCCTTTCTGGGGCTTTTCGTTCTTGGAAGAACACACAAAAGCCCCATATTCACGCCCCTGACTCCCAGATCCGCTGCTGCACTGATTCTATGGGGTTCCCTCTATTCCCACCTCCATCCTGTGGGATGCTGAGCACCATCTCCGTGCTGCAGGTCTGAGGAGGAGGAGGAGAAGAGGAAGGGGGTGATCCCTCAGGAAGCCTCTCCGCCCGCTGTCGATGGACCCCAGCCGGTCAGTTCTGCCTTTTAGCTTTCTCATTCCCCAGCACCAGGGACCCCTTGGCCCCACTGCACCAACTGCTGCCCCGGACACATCCCTGCAGATATCCCCTGGTCCCCGTCCCTTTACTCTCTCCTTCCCATCCCGCAGAAGGAAAAGACACAACCCACACCTCCAGCCCTTTTGGCTGTTGCTTGCGTTGAGTTGAATAAATGTTGAATGACCCCAAATCATCAGGCAGGCACAAGGGCAGCACCTTTGCCACAGTGCGTCCCCATGGCTGGGAGCCCAGGGTGGGGCTCAGGGTGGTTGGCAGAGGCTGGCACCCATGGGTGCACAAGGCAGAGACAGAGCCAAACGCTCTGGAGCAGGCAGATCCATGCTGGCATTTGTCCCGGGAGGAGCCCACAAGTCACAGGGACACCGCACGGCCACCACCACATGGCACCCAGCTGTGCAAGCTGGCTCTGTCCTGGCTTGGAAGGGATAGCTTGGGGACAATGGCACGTGGTGATGGTGCTGCTGGTTGGATGTGCCTGCATCGGCTCCCTCCTTTGTGTCCTCGGAGCATGGTCACCCCAAGGGGATATCACCCCGTGGGCATCGTCACCCCAAGGGACGTCGCTGATCTGCAAGGCATCGACTACCCTGCAAGGCATCGTCACCCTGTGAGGATGTCACCCAATGGGGCATCGTCAGCCCCTGGAGGCGTCACCAACCTCTGGGGATGTCACCCTGCAAGATGTCATCACCCTGTGCCGCATCGTCACTCCATGGGAATGTCATCCTATGGGACATTGTAACCCCATGGGGACGTCACCCTGGAAGACATCACCTTATGGAACATCGTCACCCCAAGGGGCATCATCGCCCCATGGGGACATCACCCTATGGGACATCATCACCCCAAAAGGCATGGTCACCCCACAGGGCACTGCCACCCTCTGGCGTCGTCACCCCCTGTGCTGCCACCTCATGCTCGCTGCCACTCTCTCTGCTCCTTGCTGTCTGCTTGGGGACAAGACTTGCTTTCTGGTTGTTCTGCCCGCTTGGGGACAACAACCCCTTCTGCCTCTCCTGCCCTCTTGGGGACGTCTTCTGGCTCTGCGGGGACATCTTCTGGCTCCTTGGGGACGAGATCACCTTCCCGGGGACAGGGATCCCCAAGTTCCTACTGGGGGACAAGATTAGTTCTTCTGCTTGGGGACAACTTCTGACTCCTTGGGAACAGGGTCTGCCTGGTTTGGGACGAGACTGCTTCCTGCAAGCTTGGGGACACCATCTTTCTCTGCCTGCCTCCTTGGGGACACAGTCACCTGGGGACAGCCTCCTGTCTCCTGTCCCCTTTGGTGGGACACGCCACAGGCACTCCACGTGGCTCACTGCTGCCATCTCCAGCAAGGGGCTGAGACCATCACCGTGTGAAGGATACGATGACCGTGGCATTGCCGTGCTCCGGATCCAACCATGCCTCTTCCCAAAGCCTCACCCCAAGCATTCCATCCACCTCGTGCCACTGTCCCCAAGCACTGGCACCGTATTCAGGGGTCCCGTGCCGTGGTGGCTCCCAGTGGCTGCCAGCTCCCACGCGTCAGCAAGCGTGGGGTGGCCATCCCCAACATTGGTACCTGCGTTCAATGCGTCCCCACTGGGGATGGCACAATGGGGAGGTCCCCGTGGGAGGTGTTTTCCTGGGAGGTGACAGCAGCGGGGATGGGCAGTGACGTGGCTGTTGCTTCGCAACAGCTGACAGTGCCCGAGGAGGAGCCCGTAGCACCGCGGGAGGAGGTGGCCACGTTGCCCGCCCAGCCTGCCCACGTTCAGCTGGAGGGCTACCTGGGCCGCAAGCACGACCTGGAGGCGGCCACCAAGCGTGCGTCCAACAGGTAGGCACGGCACAGTGGCCACCCATGGCAGTGGAGGTGGCCCGGTTGTGACGGGGCTGCCCAACAGGTCGTGGAGCACGCGGTACTGCGTGCTGCGCGGCGAGGAGCTTGCCTTCTTCAAGGACGCCAAGAGCCGGGCACTGGGGGTGCCCTGCCAGGGCGAGGAGCCCCTGGGGCTGCGCAACGCACGCTGCCAGGTGGCTGCTGGCTACAAGAAGAAGAAGCACGTCTTTGCGCTCAGGTAGGGCACGGTGAGGTGATTATGGCATGGCACGGCGTGGTTATGGCATGATACGGCACGGTTATGGCATGGCACGGCGTGGTTATGGCAATACACGGCGTGGTCGTGGCACTGTACGGCATGGTTGTGTCGTGGCATGGCGTGGCACGGCGTGCCGCAGGGTGGCAGATGTCTCACCGCCGGCTGTGCTCTGCCCCCAGGCTCAGCAATGGCAGCGAGTGGCTCTTCCACGGCAAGGATGAGGTGAGGTGGTGCCCTGGGGACATGGGGTGGCCAACAGGATGTTGGGGTGGCCAAGGGGACAAAGAGCGGCTGGTGGTGCACAAGGGGTCGTTGGGGTGGCCAAGGGGACAAAGAATGGCCGGTGGTGGCCAGGGGACATTGAGGTGGCCGGAGGTGCCCAAGCAAGTAAAGGGTCTCCACAGTGGAACGTAGGGGGCTGGAGGGTGGCCAGAGGGACCTTGGCATGACCAGCAGCACCGCAGGGGACGTTAGGGTGGCCAAAGGGGTACGTGGAGGTGACCTGATGCCCAAGGGGACATTAGGGCAGCCATGGGACATCGGTGTAGCCAACGGTGCTCAATGGGACAAAAGTAGCATCCAGGGGGATACTGGGTTGGCTAGTGGTAGCCGGAGGGCGCCGGGATGATCAGAGGTGTGTAGAGGTACACAGTGGTGGCCGGTGGTGCTCAGAGAAACATAGGGCAGCCGTGGGACGTGAGGGTGATGTAGAGGAATATGCTGTGGCAGTGGGTGACGCAGGTAGGCCACGGGACGTCGGGGTGGATGGAGGTGCCCAAAGGAATAAGGGTTGGCCAGTGATGCCCGGGGGGACATTGGGGTGAGCAGAGGGGGGGGACACCGGGCGTCTTGGAGCTCCCGGGTCAAGCCGTGGGGCGACCACCAGGGCCACGGGGTGCCAACAGCCCCGTGCCCCTCCAGGAGGAGATGCAGACGTGGCTGCAGGGGCTGCACGTGGCCATCACCTCCTGTCAGAACCTGCCGGCCAAGGCGCGCAGCCTGCCCCCGCCCCACGCCCCCCCCGAGCCCCGGAGGGACAAGGAGAAGCGCTTCAGCTTCTTCCCCAAGAAGAAATAACGTGGAGGGGGGCGGGGGGGGGGGGGGGATGAGGGGGCACGTAGGCGAGTGCGCACGTGTATATATATATATATATATTTATAGATATTTATATTTATATATACACACACACACACATCTCCATGCTTCAGGGCATGCACGCGCCTCAGTGGGAGGTGCACGCACAGAGACGCACACGCGTGTGCTCACGCCCCCCCCAGCCCCCCTCCGGGGAACACACCTGCGTGCGTGTGTTTGCACTCGCGTGGCCCCGCATGCATGCACGCGCATCCACCCTACGTGGGCACATCCTGCCCCCCCCCCCCCACCCCTTTTTCTAAGCCATAAGCCCCCCCCCACCTCCAGCCCCCCCCCCACCAGCGTGCCCTCAGCCCATGGGCACCAACCAAAGAGCACGAAGAGCACGACCTCCCCAAACACTTGGCCCCTTGCTGTGGGTGGGGGGCACCACTCGTCTCTGAGGGGGGGGGGGGGGTGGAGCGTGCTGGCAGGGAGAGCTTTGGGTTTGGTTTGGGTTTTTTTTGTAATAAAGATGTCGAAGCGAGGCGGGCCCGGGGCTGTGCAATGTGGGGGCCCTTCTGGGCAGCAGGGTGGGGGACCGCGGGCTCCTTCGTGTCTTGGTGGTCTAGGGGGTGATTCCTTTCCTGATGGTCCATGAGGTCGCCCTTATCTTGGGGAACCAAAAGGTTCGTGGAATGCTACTGCTGCTGGTGGTCAGTGGGGTGTCCCAGCTCCTGGTGGTCGAGGGACATCCCAATTCCCCGTGGTCCATAGGGTGCTCCATCTCCTGAGCGAGCCGGGTTCCACTGTGTGCCCCTTCATGGGGTCCACTGGGTGTGATTCTCCCATCTCAGCTGGGTACCCTTTGGCCTGAGTGAGCTGAAGGGGGGGGTTGTCCATGAGATGTCCCATCTCCTGGTGGTACAAGGGGCCTCCAGTCTTCTGGTGGCGCACGGGATGTCCGTCTTCTGCTGGTCTGTGGGGTGCTCCATCTCCCACTGGTCCATAGGCTGCCCCATCTCCCGGTGGTCCATGGGGTGCCCCATCTCCCAGCCGCCCCCCCCCCTCCCCCTAGCTGGCAGCGTCGAGGGTCTGAAACTTCTGCCTCAGGTCCCTGACGAGGCCGTGCCGGGGGGGCTCGGGGGCCTCAGCCTGCCCATGGGCGCAGCGCTGCCTGTACTCCTCGGAGGCCTGGTAAGCCTTGCAGCGCTCCACCACCGCCTTCAGGCAGATCTTCTCCCGGGTGGTGGGCGAGCGGATCTGCACGTAGGTTGGGGGCTCAGCGGCGACGGCGGGGGGCAACCGCTCCAACACCAGCACCCTCTGCCCCCCGGGGCCCAGGGGCGCCTGCGCCGTCACCCACAGCCCCGCAGCAGCGTGCTGGTGGTCATCGCCACGCAGCACATTTGGGGTCCCGGTGCCCGCCTCGGCGCTGCGGCTGCGGCCCCCCCCCTGCTGCTCCTTGGCTGCTGGTCTCCCCCCACGTTCCGGCCCCTCAGGCGCAGAGCGGCTGCGCGTCACCGGTGGGGGCCGTGGGGCTCCAAAACGGGCACGCAGCTCCCGGACATCCGGCCAGGAGAAGGCTTCGGCAGCAGCGCCATTGGGGCTGGGCGGGCTGCGTGGCGCTGGGACGGTGACGCCGTCCCTGGGTGACACCGGCAGCTTTGGTACACCTGGGGTGGAAGGAGCGGGGTGAGAGCGGGGTGGCGGCAGCGGGACGATGCCTGCGGTCCCCCATCGCATCCCACCTGGTGCCGGGGTGTGAGAGGCGGCGTCCCCCGGCGCAGCAACGGCGCGGCGTCGGCTCTTGATGCGCAGGCTGTATTGGCGCGCCAACTGGTACACCCTGCTGGTGAGACGCCGGGGGGGGGCCCCTGCAGCCAGCACCCCCGGGGGGGGCACCTCTTCCTCCTCCAGGATGAGCAGGGGCTCTGCGGGAGGCTCGGGCAGCCCGTTCTCTCGGCACACGGGTGGTGACGCTCCTCCATCCGGCGCCGGCGACACTTGGGGGCTCGCCGCTTCCAGCGACGTTTTGGGGCTCCCCGGTTCCGGGGAGCTTTTGGGGCTCTCTGGCTCCAAGAGGGCTTTGGGGCTCACCGGCTCCGGGGGTGTTTTGGGGCTGCCCGGCTCCGGAGGAGGCCAGCTGTTGATCCTGGACACCGAGTTCCTCACCAGTCCTTTGGGGATGTAGGAGAGGCTCTCGCGGCGTCGGATGCTGAAAGCGGCGTCCTGGTGCTCCGCGTGCTCGTAGTAACTGCGGATCTTACGCAGCAGCAGCCGGTCCTGGGTGGAGAGCAGCGAGCGGCGCCGGCAGCCCTGGGGGGAGCCCGGGGAGGGCAGGGGGCTGCAGGACCCCATGTTTTCTTGCGGAGGGGTCACCCCATCGAGGCTGAGGGCGCTGCCGCCGCGCCCGTCCAGCACCACGCTGCCGCGGCGCGACATGCTGCTGCCAAAGCGCTCGGCGATGACGCTGGCCTGGTCCAGCACGGAGGGGGGCAGGATGCTGCCACCCCCGTGGCCTTCCTCCTCTTCCTCCTCCTCCTCCTCGCTGCTCAGAGCCCGCGGGTCCTCCCCGGTGCCCGTCTCCGGGTGCTGCTCCTCTTCGTCAGGCAGCCCCGCTGGTGGGAGGGACCCCGATGGAGAGGGGGGAGCGGGGGTCCCCAGCCCCTCATGCTCCACGTGGCATGGAGGGGACGCGGGGGACACCGGGGTGGCGGCGGCCTCTTGGTGCCACTCGTGGGTCTCCTGCAAGAGGAAAGGTTGAGGGAGGGGTGGGGGTGAGGACCACAGCGCTCGGGGCGTGCCCCTTAAGTGATGCGGGCCATCCCAAGGGTGGGGAGGATACCTGCTTCTCCTGGGGCTTCTCTGCCACGTCCCCATTCTTGTCCCTGTCCCCATCCTCGTGGCTGTCCTTGTGCAAAGCCTCCTCTTCTTCCTCCTCTTCCTCCTCCACGACACCCTCCGCCCAGCTCCTAGGGGGCTGGAGGGGTTCCCCAGCATCCAGGAGGGTCCCCTCACTGCCTGCGTGCTGGGCGAGGGGAGAGGGGGGCAAGGGCTTAGCACCCACTTGGGGGACAGAGACACCAGGGGGCAGCCCCCCACCGCCCAGCCTTACCTTCATCCCTCCCAGCTGCTGCAGGATCTGCTTGGCGGGCTCTGTGGGGACACACAGCAGTGTCACAGAGCTGCAGTGGTCCCCACGCCCCCCACCCGTCCCCAATCCCCATCCGCACCCGACTGCCTGCGCCCCACATGTCCCTGCAGCCGGTCCGGCAGCGTCTCGGCACGGTCACGGCACTGGAAGGGCTCTGTTGGGTCCGAGGGTATTCGGGGAGGGGGGGACACACAGATCAGCACGGCGCTGTCACCACGGGGGATACGGGGACGTGGGGACACTCACCAGACTGCCGCCGGCCGTGGCGTGGTGGCTCTAAGGGTTGGCAGGAGTGGCTCCGGGGCAGGCGCTCAGGGCTGCAGCGGGGCAGGCGTGGGGGGTCTGCATGGGTAGCGCAGTGATGAGGGGGTGTGAGGACAGTGCGGGGGGCGAGGGGACAACGGGGGACGTGAGGGATGATCGGGGGCGTTGGGCTCATGGGGACAATGAGGGGCAAAGGAGCGTGGGGTCAATGGGGGATAAGAGGACAACGGGGGACGTGGGGACGGTGGCAGACATGGGGATGATGGGGTCAAGAGGGCAGTGGGGATGATAAGGGACTTGGATTCAGCGGGGAACGTGGGGATAATGGTAGACGATGGTGACAGTGTGGATGTGGGGTGAGTGGGGAGCACGGGGGGGCAGTGGTGGACAAGGAAGCAGTGGGGACAACGGGGGGCGAGGAGGACGATGGGGGATAGTGAGACAAGGGGACAACGGGGGACACGGGGACACTCACAGAACAGGTCCATCTCCAGGATGGCCTCCTTGGCCTGGCGGGGGGGAGAAGCCGTGGGTCAGTCAGCGGCAGAGGGTGGCACCGCAGGATGTCCCCAACACCAGGGCAGAAATGGGGGGACACGGGGGTGTGCGCCCTCACCTTCTGCGGGACGATGGCGTGGTGGTTCTCCAGGATGAGCCTCTTGATGTGGTGCGTCCATACCCGCTTCTCCTCCGCGCTCTTAGCCTGGGGTGGGGGCAACGGCAGCATGAGGTGGGCGGGGGCCCCCAGGCCCCCCACCCCATACACCCCGTGTCCCCTACCTGCAGAGCGTACTGCTGCTTGATGTGCTTGTAGTGTGCCACGCTGAAGCACAGCGAGTCCCGTGTGCTCTCAATCAGCATCAGCGAGGCACACTGCGGGGATAAGTGCCATCAGCATTGTGCCCACCCCCATGCCCACCCCTGGAACCCCCATACCCACCCCTGGAACCCCCATACCCACGCACAGGACCTCAGCTCCCACTCCTTGAACCTACTGCCCACCTCCATGCTTCCCATATGTGCCACCAGGACCTCAGGGTCCACCTCCAGGACCTCACTGCCCACATCCATGGGACCCCCCGTGCCCCCTCCACACCCACTGCTTGAACCCACTGCCCACTCCGAGACCCTCATACCCACTCGCATGCCCCCCACTGCTCACCCCTTGGAACTCAGTTGCCAACCCAAGAACCCCCATGCCCGCCCCCATGCTCTCAGTGCCCAAACCTGGGACCCCATTACCAACCTCCAGGACCCCATAACCCACCCCTTGGACCACGGTTCCAAACCCTGGGACCCCTGCACCCACCCCCGTGCCCCCAGCATTCATCCCTTCCAATCCATTGCTCACTACCGGGGCCCCCCTGCCCACCTTTGGATGCTCCACACCCGCTCCCTGGACCCCACTAACCAACCCCGGGACCCATGGTCACCCCCAGGAACCCCATGCCCATCCTAGACCCCCATAATCCCAATGGGACCCCATTCCCACCCCCTGGACTCCTACACCCAACCCCGTGACCCCCACGCCTACCGCCAGGACCTGTGCCCACCCCCTTGGACCCCACTGCTCACCTCTGGGACCCCTGCCCCACCCCTTAAGACTCCAGTGCCTATCTCAGTGCCCACAGCTGAGACCCTCATACCCACCGCTACGCCCCCAGCGCCCACCTTTCGTTCCCAGTCCCCAACCCCGGCACCTGTGCCCAACCTTCGCAACCCTTTGCCCACCCCCAGGCCCCCCCCAAAGCTGGCTGCGGACACCCACTGGGATGTGGCTCTTGTAGACATAGTGGTCCCCACGGCGTTTGGTGATGAGGAGCAGCTTGTCGAAGAGGAAGACGGCACGCTCGCTGCGGGCACGCTGCGCACGGAAGGAGCCCTCCAGCACCAGCTCTCCATAGGTGGTGAGGTCGGGGCCCTTCCACTGCAGCAGCAAGGACTGGATCTCCTGCTGCCTGATGGCGTGCTCGTGCTTGCGCTTCATGTCGTTGATGTACCAGGCCACGCAGGTCATGGTGTCGATGGCCTCCACCACCACCTCGTAGTCGTCGCCCGACTTGTGCTCGAAGTGCTTGGCGATCTCCTGCAGGGACGTGGTGGGTACACATGCCCGTGGAATGCACGCTTGTTGTGTCACGGACATAAGCTACACCAAGTGCTCGGGCCATCAAGAGGTGCCCATTCTGCATCATGGAGATGCACTGCGCCATTGCGGATGTGCGCCCAGGCTGCACCATGGAGACGTGCCATGGCAAGCGCCCGGTGCCGTCAAAACTGGGCCAGACTGTGCCACGGGGATGTGCCACACCAACAAAAGACACCCACGTTGTGCCATGGATGTGTGCCACATCGAGTCCCTGTGCCACATCGAGTCCCAGCGCCACGGACACGTGCCATGCAGGTGTGCCACGGAGCTGTGCCACGTCAAGCGCCCGTGGCATCAAAGCGTGCCAAAGCTGTGCCGTCGAGACACGCCACGATGAGCGTGCCACGTCCCACACTGTGCCACACGCCTGTGCCCCAACACACAGGGTGCCCACGACGGGTTCCCATTCCACGCCAGCCATGGACTGTGGCACAAGGCTGGCCCCGGCCGCGCCCCACGCCTTGCCAAATGCCACGCCACGTGCTCCTGGCACACCAGGTGCCCGTGCTGTGCCCGGCGCCCGCCCCACGCGTGCTCACCTGGAGCAGCAGGTGGTACTTGAGGATCCTCTGCACCGGCTTCAGCAGGTAGGCACCCAGCGGGAGCACGTGCCGCATCTCCTCCTGGCACTCACGGAAAAACCGTGCCTGCTGCTTGCTCCTCATGCACTCGCTTAACGTCGCCACCGAGCTGCGGGGCGCAGAGGGGGCTCAGCCCCACGGCGCCCGATCCCATAGCACCCAAACCCCATCGACCTCGAGCGCCCACTCACTTGGGGTAGTTGTTGCAGTACTGCGTGTAGATGTCAAACTCTTGGCTCTGCGGGCAGCGGGGACGTGGTGAGAGGAGCTGTGCGCCGCACCCCCATCCCCACGCGTCCCCCCCCCGTGCCCCCTTACCCGCGTCACGAAGCAGACAGCCACGGCCACCGGGTCGCAGGCACAGCTCTCCAGGCTCTGCAGCAGGTTGCTGGGCGCAGAGGGCGGCACATAACCACGGGGGGCGACCGGAGCATCCCACCCCCCCCCCCCCCCCCCCCTTTACGGCCCCCTTACGGCCGCTCACCTGCTGAGCTCATAGATGTCCTCGATGTTCCCAAAGAGCGCGCTGACCTGCTCCGGCCGCAGCGGCGGCTCTTGGGCATCGATGATCTTCCCCAGGTAGCCCTGCGGGGACGCCCAGTGGCACCGAGGGGCCACGCTCGGCAGCGCGGCGCCCACCCTGCGGCTCACTCACCTCCACGATGCCACGCAGGTCGCGGGCGTAGGTGCGCTCCGACTCCACGATCTCCAGCAGAACACGCTGCAGGTAGGAGGGCTCCTCGCCCCGCCGGCACGGCCACCCCACCGGCGCCGCGTTGTTGTTGCTGTTGGCCAACCAGGGCTCCGTGCCGTCACCCGACGCCGCCTCCTCCTCCATGCCGGGATCGGGACCCGCGCCCAGGGCGGGCACCGGCATCCCCGGGCTCTGCGGGGCGTACCAGCCGGGTTGACCTGATGGCCGGCGCTCCCCGCGGGGCGCCCACGTCACCACGCCCCGTTGGATGCTACCAAAGCCACCGCAGCGCCCCAAACCCAAACACCGGGCGGGAAGAGGGCTGAAACGGCGACGGGGAGGGGACAGCGGCGACGACGGTGACCTTCAGCCACGTCCACGTGCCGGCGGCGAGGTCCTCCCCCCGGGCACCGGAACGGGCGCAAAACGGGACTCGAACCGGTCCGGCCGGTTCCCTCCGACTCCTCCCGTGCCGCGTGGCCGCCTTCCACCGCCGCCCTCACATCGGCGCCCCCCCCGGGGAGGGCACGGCCGTGGGGCAGCCGTCCTCGAGGGCGGTTTGGGGCTCTCCGAGCCGCGGCTCCGCTCGCCCCGCGGCCACCATAATCCGCTCAGCTCCGGGATTACGGCGCGGGGCCGACGTCACGGGGCGGGGGGGGGGGGGGGTGATGCCGTGCCCCCCCCCCACCCCCCCTTCCCCCTTCCCGGTGCTGCCAAAGGGATTTAAGGCCGACCTCAGGCCCCCGACCGGCCGGGTGCCCCCACCCCCGACCGAGGCCGGCCCCCCCAGCGCCCCGCGGATGGGGAAACTGAGGCAGCGGGGAAATCCCGCGTGGGAAACGAATAGCCAGGCCCGCAGCCCGTCGGAGGGCGGCCGGAGCCATATAAGGGCAGGAGCTTCACCATTTCCCTGCTTTTTTTTTTTGCCAGGATTCCGGCGGCCGCGGAGCAGCGCTGGGGTGACGCCGTGGGGTTGGGGTCCCGACGGCCGTCCCAAACACACGCGCCCCCTCCTGGATCCCGCCCCGCCTCTTTGGGCGCACGCAGCTTCCCGCCCCATAGCGACCCCCGGGACCCGCGGGCCTCCCGCCCCGCAGGGACACGCAGTCCTCCCCAGCCCCAGGGGGACCCACGGCACTGGGAAGCCCGGGACCCGCAGACCTCAGCCCCATTGGGACCCACAGTCCCCAGGCCCCGTAGGGACCCCTGGTTCCTACCCCACGGGACCCTAGCCCCATTGTAACCCTCGGTCCCCAGACCCGTAGGCACCCACAGCGCTGGGAGCCCCAGGACCCACAGACGCCAACCCCACAGGGGCCTTCAATCCCCAGCCCCACAGCGGCCCACGGCACAGGGCACCCCACGACCCACAGGCCGCAGCCCCATACAAAACCCCGGCTGCAGCCCCAGGGGGACCCTCAGCTCCTGCCCCACCGGTCACACAGCCCCATAAGGAGCCCCAGATTCGGCCACCCACGGCTTTAAGCGCCCCAGACCCACACCGCCCCACGGCTGCCGCCCCATAGAGCCCTCCCCCTCCCGCACTCACTCACTCTCAGCACTCCGCCGCCGCCCCGTCCCGGCCGTGCCCGCAGGAAGCAGCGGGCGAGCCCCGGAGGGGCGTGGCCTGAGCACGAGGGGCGTGGTCTCCGCGCACGGCCACGCCCAATCCGCCCATCGCCCCGCCCAGTCCGCCCATCGCCCCGCCCACCCGGCAGGGGGCGCCGCCTCCTCCCCGCCCGCCATTTCCCGTGCTGCCCCGCGCGGGCGGGAAGGTGCCGACAAGATGGCGGCGGGGCTGGCGGAGCGCAGCTACATGGAGCTGGGCCCGGCTCCCCGCGCCCCGCCCCGGCGGCTCCGTGAGGTGTCCTTCAGCCCGCCGGGCACCGCCCCCGTCCCCTCCGGGCGTTACGGGGACAGCGCTGGGGGGTTCTGTTACCGGGAATGCGCGCAGCTGGGGGCGGCCACGCGGAACCGCTGCGTGAGGTGGTGAGTGAGGGCAGGCGGGGCTGTGAGGGACGGGGGCGGGATTGGGGGTGGGGGGGGGAGAACGGTGGGCTGTGAAAGCGTGGGAGGGGGGTTTGGGGCATGGAGGGCTGTGAGGGAGTGGGTGTTGGGGTAGGGATGGACTGATAGACGGGAGGGGGGATGGGTTTGGGTTTGGGGGTGAGTGAAGGGGCTGTGGGGGTGATGGGGTCGCGTTTGGGGGCAGGTAGGGATAGAAGGTGGGGTCGTGAGGGTTGGGGATGGGTTTGGGTTTGGGACAGGTAGGAATGGAAGGTGAAGGGGCTATGGAGTGATGGGGATGGGTTTGGGGCAGGTAGGGATGGAAGATGGGATTGTGAGGGATAAGGATGGGTTTGGGGGCAGGTAGGGATGGAAGGTGGGGTTGTGAGGGATGGGGGTTGAATTGGAGCAAGCAGAGAGGGAAGGAAGGGATTTTGTTATAGGAGGGATGAATTTTGGGGCAGGCAAGGATGGAGGGGGCTGAGGGGATGGAGGTGGCTGTAGGGCAGGCAGGGATGGCTTTGCCTGCCCCCAGCCCTTCCTGTCTGTCCCCATGTGCCCCCAGTTTGTTGTCCCCTGTGTCCCACACTTCCCTTCTCCTCTCAGGACGACATCAGGGGACACCCTTGAGCTGGTGGAGGAATCGCTGGACACAGAGCTGCTGAACAATGCTGTGCGCTTACACATCCAGGGCTGCCCGCTGCTGCCTGGTGGGGTGCACCTGTGTGAGGTGCAGAATCATCTGGTGCTGCTGTTGGTCACTGTGCAGAGCGTGCACCGCGTCCTGCTGCCCCACCCAGCCTACGCCTACCGTGGGGTGAGTGGCATAGAGGGGTTTTTGAGGGGCTTAAAGCCCATCCTTGTGGTCAGTGGCTCCTTTGGAGGCGTTGCTGCATGTGAGGAGGAAGAGAATGCTGCTGGGAAGGGAGACTTTAAAACCTACGTCTCCTCTTGGGGAGCAGCGATCATGGGTTGAAAAGCGAATGGCAGAGTGAGAGTTTTTACTGAAAGGAAAAACCTTTTTCATCACGTAGCAGTGTTGCTCCATAGGTGCTGGATTACTTCCTCCATGGCTCGTGCGGGTACTTGAGGCTTGTTCTCTTCCCTTTGCCTCTTCCAGGATCTGATAACAGAGAGCCAAATGCAGTCCGTATTTACAGACGTGGGCAAAATCAACTTCAGAGATCCATCCAGCTACTACCTGATTCCCAGCGTGCCGGGCTTGGCAGCCAACTCAGTGGCCTCAGCAGCCTGGCTGAGCAGCGATGGGGAGGCCCTTTTTGCTCTGCCCTCTGCAGCAGGAGGCATCTTTGTTATTAAGCTGCCTCCTCACGATGTACCTGGTAAGGCTGCATCCTCACACCTGCTTCTGTGCAGTGCAGTGCAGGAGTCCCTCTTCCAGCTCTGGGTCTGGATGGGTTTGGGTTTTGTCACATTCGTCTTATGGCCTTGCTGCACACGCAGCATCTCTTCTGCGTCAGCCTCCCTGCTGGCAGTAGATGTTTTGTTAACAAGTGCTCAGCGTGTTTTCCCTGTGTTGCTTTTATTTTGCAAGGAGTTGTTTCGGTTGTGGAGTTGAAACAGAGCTCTGTGGTGCAGCGCTTCCTCACCGGTTGGATGCCAACGGCCATCAGGTTGGTGTTTGGGGGCGAACACAGGGAGTTCGCTTTGTTTTATGATTCTTTCATGTGGGAGGAGGTGGTGTTTTAAGGTTGAAGTCCAGGATAGGCAAATCAGCATCTGCAGATGTGCTCTGAGAAGTTAACTGGGTCACAGGCCCCGTCACAGTGAGACTTGAGGGCTGGATTAGTTCATCTTAATGGGGTCCTGCTGATTCTGTGCGTCGGTGTCCGTGAGTGCGTTACGTCGAGTAATTGGCCTCTGAGGATTTGCCCAGGATGTGGCTCGCAGCCAGGGCAGATTAAGGATTACAACAGTTGTATGTTCTTGTCCTTGTTCCAAAATGTCAGGCTCCTTTCTGACCAGCAGAGGTTATGTGCAGATGACCCAGGCAGAGGCAGCTCATTTGGGGACTGTAGTCTTATGGCAGCTTAAGCACATGATCAGACCCAAAGCCCTGTTAAACCCTTCCTGGGAAACATGAACGAGCCTGCAGTGAGTTGGATCGCCAGGGGTGCGTTGCCTGGGGCCAGACGCCTCTCTTTTCCCACCTCAGTCCTTCGTCTCTGTTCGTGGGTAAAACATCACGAGAGAAATCCGGTGTCTTGGACCTGTGTGCCAACCTTGGCTGCCTTTTAACCCACTGCAATAACACCTGTGCTTTCAGAGGTGACGGCCCATCAGACGTCCCCATCAGCCTTGCAGTTCACTGCCTGGACCACGATGCCTTTCTCTTTGCGCTCTGCCAGGACCACAAGCTTAGGATGTGGTCCTACAAGGTGAGGCCTGTGTTTGGGGCAGCAGCGTGGATGCAGGTGTAGTTTAACAGGTTGGCGTTGGCTTATTTCCAAACCGACTCAGATAGGCAAGTGGGAGCACCCAAAGGGATGAGGCAGCACCCGAAATGGGTGTTCTGCTGCGTGAGTGGTAATGCGACGTGACTCTTTGTCAACAAGAAGTTGTTAAAAGCCTCTGCTTGCTGCGTGCCACTTGCTCCAGAGCTAATCAGCCAGCACAGGCACTTTCACGGCTCGGCTGTGCTGGAATGCGTGTCTGCTACTGGAGGGAGGGGAAGCTTTGTGTGCTGGCTGAGAGAGCACAGATGAGCTGGGGGAGCTAAGCTGCAACCAGAATGCTTACAGTGCACGTACGGATGCTTTGCTGGCATCCTGGAGGGAAGGATTTGGCCGTGCTGCTGCTGGGGAAGGCTTGAAGGCAGCTTTGCGGTCCTGTTTATTTCTCACGCCGCTTTCCTGTGTCTCCTGCAGGATCAAATGTGCCTGATGGTTGCAGACCTCCTGGAGTTCATGCCGGTCAGCAGGGACCTGCGGCTCGCAGCTGGCACCGGTCACCGCCTGCGCCTGGCCTTCTCCCAGTCCCTGGGGCTCTACCTCGGCGTGTACATGCATGCACCCAAGCGGGGGCAGGTAGGGAGCAGCAGCAGGGCTGCCTTGCTATAAACACGTTTTTCTTGGCCCGTGCGGAAAATACATCGTTCCTCCTTGGAGCTGAGTATGCGTAAGGCAGAAAGTGAAGTCTGCCCTTACAGAGAGAGGAGGCAGTGCTTTGAGCAAACGTTTTTGTCCTCGGTGGTGTAGGATGTGTGTCCTTGCTTTGGGAGGAGAGTTCTCTGTGATTAAGCCACATGCTGATCCACTCATTCACCCTCTGTTCTGGTAGTACATACGTGCCATGGGAAAGGTCTGAAAGGGGCCATAAACGTGGAAACACTGAGAGTGTGTTTATGTTGGGCTCCTGGGAACGTGCAAGTGCATCACAGTGCACTGCCAAATGTTAACTTCTGTAGAACTCCGTGTCGTGTGGTAAATAATAAATCCAGAAGGAGGGGGCTGACAGCACAGGACAGCCTCATCTCCTGCACAGCTTCTCCTTGCAGTTCTCCGGGGGATTCAAGCTCTGAGTAGAAGCACACACTGTGGCTTCTGCTGTCTCTCCAGTGCTAGCTCGCTTGTGTAAGAACACGCAGAGCTTTGTTTGCAGTAGCTTGCCTGAGGATTCCAGTCTTTTCCATCTCCACTTGCCTGCATCGTGTTGTCACTAGCAGGAACCAGCAGTGTTGTTGTTTTTCTGGTTCAGCCTTTCAGAAGACTGCTAGAAACCTTTCAAGTCCAGGCAGGGATCAGGCTGTCCTGCTGACAAGGCTGGCTGGAGCCTAGGCTGCTGGCTCGGTCCAGTCTGTGCTGCCCTTGGCCCAGCAGCTGCCGCACCAGGAGCCTGTGGATGGTGGCGAGGAGCAAGGACAGGCTTCCCTGCAGCATACAGGTTGGCATTCCTCTCTAACAAACGACTTACAGGATGTGTTGGTAGTTCTGTGTCTTCCAGCTGGTGAGCACCGAGAGCAACCGCTACAGCCTTGACCACATATCCTCGCTGTTCTCCTCCCAGGTGAGTGCCAGGGCAGGTCTTTCCCAAGTAAGAAGGGAGCGTTCCCTGCTGGATTTAACTGTTAGTCAAGAATTCTCTCCAGAATACGGGTAAATGGCATGAGGGAGTTTGGCTGTTTTTAATCACACAAGTCTCTGCTGTGCTCGTATTTCTCATAAAGTCAATCTGTGCCCTTCCTCCAGGAGACTCTCATTGACTTTGCCTTAACCTCGGCTGAGATCTGGGCACTGTGGCATAATGAAGAGAACCAAACCATTGTGAAGTACATCAACTTCGAGCAGTGAGTGTCTGCCTCGAGTTACTGGTGGGGGGAACTGCCAGATGCTGCTCTGCTCATTGGAAGCTCTTACCCAGCACCTCTTGCTATCACAGGGTTCATGTCATGTGCACAGCTGTGTCTTCCTGCAGTGCAGATCACATGGATTTTTTTTTTTCTGTTGTTCTGCTGTATAATGCTGCAGCTCAGCTACAGGAATGTGAAAAATGTAAGAAGCCAGGCAGAAGGCTTGCTGTGAGGGAGGGCTGCACTTCACCAACAGTTCCTCCAAAGCAGATCTGGCCGCTCTTTTCCAAGTACGATCATGTTTTGAGATGAGCGGTGACATGAAAGCGTTGCCCTTATTTCTGTAAAGCCAAGAGAGTCCTTCTGGTGCGTAACCAAGCGGGGAGTTAAATACTGGATAAAAAATGCTGAGCATTCAGGTTAGCTCGGGGTTGGGGATAGCGGCGCGAAGCTCTGCTGGCTCAATCTGTTGTTTGTCACCAGTCAGAGCCCTGTCAGCAAACCCGAGGGGCCGTGGTGGCTGTCAGTCTTCTGTCAGCTGGTGCAAGTGACAGGTTGGGTTCAGGTGACAGCTTCTGGGAGTGTTGCCCTGCAAAACTGATTGTTTTTTTCTGTTTGTTTGTTTAATTACTCCAGAAACGTGGCGGGACAATGGAACCAGGTCTTCATGCAGCCACTGCCTGAAGAGGAGGTGACGGTTCGACATGACCAGGACCCCAGGGTGAGCTGACTAGAAAAGCAACGAGAATTAATGAAGCTTCTTTGCCCCAAGGAAAATGTCAAGGCTGCTGAAGTGTACAATTTATCTTGTAACACTTCTTAAAATTGCTCCAAATTAAAGGAGATGAGCCTGGGGCTCTTATCACAGCATTAAAGCACTAAGCCTAGTTACAAAGCCTGAATTTGAGGGAAGGGGAGAATTTCAAGTCAGTCCAGAGCAAGCCTTGAGACAAGACGTATGAATAAAGAAGGTCTGGAGTGTGTGGGGAGCCGTATTCAGCTGTGGGAGCTGCAAAGGGTGGGGAAGAAGAGAGGCTGGAACAGGGTGTGAGTGTAAACCGAAGCTGGAAAGAAATACAGGTGAAGGGGGTGAGTTTGAGAACAGGAGCTAGTACCGGCAGCAGTGTTTTAAACGTTGTCCTCCCAATACACATTGTTTCTGTAAATTGCCATCTTGTTCTCTTCGCAGGAGACCTACTTGGAGTACCTCTTCACGCCTGGCCGCTTCTCAAATGCAGCCATCCAGAAGGCTTTGCAGGTCAGTAGGAAAGCATTTGGTGCTCCCCCTGTTCACCTTCCTCGCAGTTCGGATGTGAGGCAGCAGGATTCCTTGGCTGGCATCAATTTGATCTCTACAGCCTACTGGCCTGTCAGGGGTCACTGGAGCAAGCTAGGAAGAGCGAAGCTGGCTGAAGCACTTAGCACCCAGCCCTACTTTTCCCACACTTTCACCCCACAAATCAATGGATAATGCATTGTGATTGTTGTGTGTCGCTGAATGCCTCTCCAAGACAGCTCTCTTGGTTTAAAGGAAGGTTTGCTGTGTTGCTTTCCAGATCTTTTCTCAAGGAACAGAGAGGCACATGGACCTGACGTGGGATGAGTTAAAAAAAGAGGTTACCTTAGCTGTGGAAAATGAGGTAGGATTTCTTTTTCCCTGCCGTGCTTTGTTCTTGCATTCATTTTTACGTAGTGTTGTGGTGGTTCAGTGAAGTTGGTGAAATGCAACGTGAGCCTGAGCCGTGTCTTATCCTCTGCCTCTCTGGAGGAGTTACATAAGCTGTGTTTTTGGTTCTGAGGAAATAAAATCTTCACCTGTCCTGCCTGTTTTTTCATTCCCCATTCTTTATTTGTGTCTTTTGTGGGGAGAAAACGTTAGCAACAAATAAATCTTGCCTGTAGGGTGGTAGGGAACTGCAAGTGGTCTTCATAAATCCTTAGCTGTGTAATTGTGTGACGCTGATCACGAGGAACAAAACATCAGTGCAAATGCTAGTTTTTCATTCCCTTCCTGTTCCCATCTGAAGCTGTTTTGGTCCTGCTAGTTCCAGGGCAGTGTGACAGAATACGAGTGCTCTCCAGAGGAGTTCTGTCAGCTGCAGGTGGATTTCTGGTCCAAGTTCTGTGCCTGCTGCCTTCAGTACCAGGAAGCGCTCTCACGGCCCCTGGCCCTGCTCTTGAATCCCTACACCAACATGGTGTGCCTGCTGAAGAAGGTGAGGCTGGGCAGCAGTGCTCTGGGTGCTTTGGCAATTGGCCTGCGTGTTTCCATGCCCTTTTGACTGTGGAGTGATTGGAGGAACTCAAAGAATTGCTTTGCCTTGCCTTTTAGGGGTTTGTGTCCTTCCTCGTGCCCTGCTCCTTGGTGGACCATCTCTATCTCCTCTCTAATGAGCATCTGCTGACTGAGGAAGATGCTGCCATCTTTGATGGTAAGTGAGGAGATGCAGAGTTATTGGAGGCTGAAATGCTGCCTTTTGGGAAAGACTGCAGCAGAGGAATGCAGGAATATCTGTAGTTGCTCTCTGAAGTGCTCCTGACTGTAATTCTCTACACAGTTTTCTCGTTTTGCTATCTGTAGGGAACTGTGTGTTGGGAAATCGATCACGAGCACTAGACTAGGAATTAAAAATTGGTGTCAGGGCTGTAAATCTGCCAAAAGTCATTTCAGAAAACTTGAAAAGGAAGAGTCCTAGATTTCAGGCTTAGTGACAGGCATCCACAGCAATGTGATCCTTGGCCTTGTGGCGTTCTGAACTCTCTGAGTACACACACCGGTGCCTTCTTGACACCCACTATATGGGTTAGATCTGCCAGACTGGAGCTTGCCAGCATGCTGCTGGGGTTCAGGAGCTTGTGTTTCTGTCCCCTGCTTTGTTTAATCAGTCTCCAACAGCTACCAGGTGAACGCAGGGTCAAGCCAGGAGGGCAATTCCATCAGAAATACTTCATAATTTTGTATCATACCAGCTGGTGACCCCGTACATAAAGGTCTTATGGGTGACACCCCGGTGTGAACCCCTTTTGGCTTTGCAGTGCTCACCAAGAGCTGTAGGACCTGCTCTGACTCGTGGCAAGCCATTCTGTTTCATAAATTTCCCCAATCTCTGTGCTGTGCTGGTGGAGTAAACTCCTTGAAGAAGCAACAGATGAGAGAGATGTCAAAGTGCTTGGAGAACTGCAGGTTTCTGAGACTGTTAGCTTAGTTTGTAGTGGAGTATTTTTGTGTATGGGGAGGGACTGGGCAGCTTGTCTCCAGGAAGTAAATAGTAGAGAGAGCAAAACTTGACGTTAATATCGTCACCACAGTGCCCTCTATGCTTTGCTGGTGATGGAACAAGAAAAAGGCAATGGAAAATGTTACTTAACTTCTACTTTTGTGCTGGACTGATTTTTTTTATTATTATTATTATTTTGGGGGGGGTTATTTTTAATCATCCTCCACTTGGTTGAGCTATTTCTGGCTCCGATAGAAGGAAAGCTGGAGGCCTGGGCTGGTTTGGAGGCTGACACTGCCTGCTCCATCTGGTTCAAGCTTCTCAAAAGAAAGTGACTTGATCTTTAAAAAGTACACACACGAGGGACTGCATTGGAAAACAGGGATTTATTCTGCAAACCCTTGGCCCTTAAGTCAATTTTCAGATCGTTTCTAAGAATGTGAGAATCTTCTTGGTTGCGAGAGAGGGCTGCTCATGGGGAACTGCTGCAGCAGGAGTGGCAGCTCCTTGGCAGATCCGGTGGAGCTCAGCTGTATGAGCTCTCAGCTTTGGGTTTCTTTGCTGTTTGCTAAGTGTTTCCTTTCAACCTGTAGCTGGAGAAAATGCTTTAGAGGGAATTTGATGCTTAATTGTTGTTAAAATTTTCCCCCCCTCCAAATAAAAGAGTCCACATCTTTCCTTTGTCAACTGCCACCTTTTTATTTGGTCTCATTAGCAGGGCAGGGGCAGTTTGACATGCAGGACTGAGACCAATCTGCTGCTAGTGCTTTGCTGATGGTCAGCCGGACTAATGAGTTTTGAATGGTCCTCCCACCTTCTTGTTGAAATCTCTTGTAAATATACAGTTAGATTTTTTCATTGCAGATTTGGAGATGTCTCGTGATGTTGTCTGTCTTGTCCAGTGCCTTCGACTGATCGGAGAATCAATTTCCATGGAAATAGCGTTCATTATGGAAATGGCTTGCTCCCGCCTCCAGCCTCCAGAAAAGGCTGCAGAGCAGATCCTGGGGGACTTGATAGCTAATGACACGTAAGGAGAAGCATTCCTGCAGGCAGGGATGGCTGAGCAGGGGTTGCCTGGAGCAATCCTGTCTCACTGGGGATGTGTGGGTATCTCCCTGTGCTGCCGGAGGGAGATGGTGGGCGTGGGTATTGGTCCTGTTAGCAGGCATTTCCACCCCAGTCCCCTTTGCTGTTGCCTTGGGCTCTCCTGAGCAGAAATGTATGCAATTGTGAGATGAGGCAGGGTGGAAGAGGAACAGGTTCTCATTAGCTGATTGTGCAGGCACGCTTATTAGAGGTCAGAGCCATGGTCAAGCTGTGTGGTTACACGCTAACCTCCTCCAGTCGCTCCCTGTGGAATGCCAGCTATCTGACTGCTATTTCCTAGTGCCCTGGGGGAGCAGAATAAATAGCCCAGTCTCTGCAGGCGCTGTAATAAAACTGTGAGCCAGAAGAGGATTCCCTTCAAGAACATCCAAGCTGATTGGATGCTCTCCCTTCCAGAGATGATCAGTAAGGGTGAAGAGGGAGACCTCTTCAGTTTACACCTCATCTTTTTTTTTCTTTTTTTTTTTTTCCTAACAGGGAAAATGTGATGGAGGACATACACAGCAAACTGCAGGAGATCAGAAACCCTATCCATGCCATCGGGGTGCTCATCCGAGAAATGGACTACGAGACTGACACTGACATGGAAAGAGGTGAAAGCTCTACGGCAGTACTTTGGGCTGGGGAAGTGGCCGCTCAGCCAGCTTTCCTGTTGGGCTGGTTTCTCCCCTTACCTCCATGATTTTCTTTCAGCTCACCCTCTAAATATGCGTCTGAACCTCACCCAGCTCTATGGCAGCAGTACAGCCGTCAGTGTGGTGTGCTGGGGGGTATGTAAGATCGCCATGATCCGTTTCCAGATCTGTCGGGACCTGTTGATCCTCCAACAGCTATTGCTGCGGCTGGGCGATCCTGTGAGTACAGCCCTTCCAGCTACCGAGCACACACCCTTTGAACTTTTGGATCTGGGTTGCCTGGTGCCAGACTGCAAGCTGCCTCTCTTCCCACAAAACACTGGCAACTGTTGGAACTAGCCTGAGGCTTGGGCAAGCCCTGCCCTCTTCTCCTGTGTCTTTTGTCATCCTGAGCGAAGCAGCCGTGCGCCACTCACACCCAAACTCCCTGTTTCCATGCTGTACGTCCAGGAAGCAAAACTCTCTGAGGGAGGAGGGCACCATTTCCAGCCCTCCATCCAAACCAGGGCTGCCTGAGCACGCACAGCTCTCCCATCCAGTCCCCGTCCCTCCCACAGCAGAGCTGACAATCGCAGCCTTGTTATCCAGCAACGCAGCACACAGCTCTTCTGCCTCACAGCAGCAGCATTTACCCAGAGGCCGTCGTTTTGCTGTCCGTGCGAGGCTGTTCCAGCCAGTGCCAGCAGCTGCCACGATGGCAGCTGTGTTTATAGGGTAACCCAGGAAGGGTTGATTCTGCTGGCTGGGGGGGCTGAGCAAGCAATGGTGCTGGTGATTTGAGGGGAGCAAGCCCCCGGGGCAAAGGGGGCATTTGTTTAGACCAGTGTTATTTACTTGGAGACACTGCTGCAGTTGTTCAGTGAAAAGAAATCCCCTTCTCCGCTTCTTCTTGGATAAGCTTGTCTTAGTGACGTTTAGAGCACGTTGCAAGGTGCCCTTCTGGAGCCAGGCACGTGGCATGGTCAGAAGCTGCTGTTTTGCCACCTTGAAATGCTTGTCCTTCACAAGCGTGGATCTCTCTTCTTCCTCTATCAGCTGTCTGTGTTGTCCTTGGCTAGATCAGAAGGGATGCAGTCCCTGGATGTGGCCACAGCAAAGCTGTGATCTCAGTCTGTGTTTCATTGCAGTAGTGCCAAGCACCTTGGTTCACACATCACTCTGCTTGTCAAATTTTTCCCCGTGGCATCTGGGCCTCCGGAATCCTTACCTCACCCCTTGGCACCGAGGGGCACGGGCTGTTGCTCAGCCTCTCTGCATGTCAGCCCCTGTGCTTTGTTTGCAGATGGTTCTGGGAGGGGGACAGCTGTTCCAGTCTCAGCAGGACCTGCTGCACCGCACCTCCCCTCTGCTTCTCTCCTACTACCTGATCAGGTGGGCCAGCCAGTGCCTGGCGTCGGACATCCCCATCGACACGCTGTGAGTCCCTGCCTTGCCCTTTCTCTCTCTGACTGTACGCTGCTGCAGAATCGACCTGAGATCCCCTTTCCAGCAGTACATGGTGGTGGTTGCTGTGGGAGTGTTGCTCTCAGAGTTAGTTTGTGCTAGGCTGGCTTTTATCTTCTGTGTTTTGAGCTGACTCCTTGCCTTGTGCTAAATCTGCCCTGTGAGGTCTCGCTGTTCTGTGCACTGTTGCCTTCTTTAGCAGTAGGAGTGATTTGAGTTGAACAATGAGTACAATTAAAGCAGGGGGCGTTTTGTTTTCTCTTTGCTGATGGCTTTTTCTTCTCCAGGGAATCGAATCTGCAGCATCTCTCTGTGTTGGAGTTAGCAGACACTACTGTTTTAACACCCCATAAGCTAGGTAAGATGTTTACAGCTTGCCAGTTCTCCATTTCTTGTTAAATAAAATCCTTAAACTTTTTTTCTGCCACCCAAGGGAAATGCTTAAGGCAGAGAGCCAACGGATGGTGTGTTTGAGCAGCCCTGTTTCGTTGTTCGTGCTGTTCACTAAAAACAGCAAAGTGTCCTGCAACGCTGGAGCGAGTGTAGTTATGTTAGGTCCTGCTCGCTGTCCTTTATCAAGCAGGAGCAGCAGCTTAGGGAAGGGATAGAACGTGGAAAGTGCTTCCCCAGAATGTGCTTGTGCTTCCAAGAATTTGCATTTCAGGTGTGAGCGCTGCTCACAGCCAGTAGCTTAAGTGGGGAAACTGCAGCTGATAACCTGCTCACGTTTGATGTCTTGCTACAATCCCTAGACAAAGCCATTATGCTTTCAGCTACCGGCTTCGGGGAAGAGTCATAACGGGGGAGAACACAAAGCAAGTTAATTAGGGGGATAGGTACCTTGAAATGGTTTCAGAGAGAGAAGATGAGCAGGATAGGGAGGAGAACGCACAGTCAGAGCCTGTGACTAATTTGTGTGGTGCTTCAAGGCTGAAACGCTTCAGAGGGAGCTGCAAAAAGAAGTGAGGAGGCAGCAGGCTGCTGGGAGTTTAGGAGTTCTCTCCATTTGCTGACAGCCCTGCAGGGTTTGTGTTCTCTGTAACCGGGCTGCAATCTTCGGCGTTGGAGCTCTCCATCGGTGTCTCAGTTTGGGAGCAGTTGCCTTTGACGTAAATGTCAGTGCCTGAAAGCAAAACTGAAAACATCCTTTGTGTGCTCGCCAGTGTTGTGGGTTATTGCTTGGCCTATTCATGAGGAAAGTCCTGTTTGGCCAGCGTGCTCCAGGAAAAATATGTGAGACGTGGGGAAGATAGAAAGGAGGTGGCAGCTTGGGAAGAGGCGTTGAAAACAGTTAGCTCATGAGAGATCGCGCTGCTTAAGGGGCTGGAATGAGGAGGGAGGCATTTGCAGAGAGGCAGATAGCAAAATCAGCACTCCCTCCATCAGCCCTGCCCTGCAAAACACTGGGGAAAGCTGCAGATGGATTGCGAATAGCACAGCTGGGGAGAGAGCACAGCCCTCTATTTGTGTTGTAATCGAGCTGCAGTTAATAAAAGCTGCAGCGTGTGGCTCTCTGATCTCCTGCTGCTCCCTCTGATTTAACTAGAAATTGAGAGAAATCCTGTACCCGCAAGTCTGAGCACTGGATGTCCTTGCTGTTTTGCTCTGGCTTAACCTGTGGCACTTGAGCTGATGAGCCCAGCATAGTAGAAACCTGGGACGTCTGCTGCAGGCCCTGTTCTCCGTACCTCCTTACCTTGTATTTCAGTGTCCAGCCCTCAGACAATCGTGGAGCTCTTCTTTCGGGACGTGGCCAGAAAGCACATCGTCTCCCGACTCTTCCTGCAACCAAACACCTCTTTGATTGAAACGAGTTTGAATTGGCCCCATCTCATTACCGCAATAGTGGCTGACTTTCTGCCCCTCCTGTATCCTTGGCTGTGAGCTGTGCTTTCTGTTGGGGCTGTAACAAGAGGGGGGCTCTGTATAAAACAAAACCTGTTGTGGACCTGTCCTGAGGCTGTCTCAGGAGAGCAGCTGGGACAGTGCGTTGGCCATCTCATTCCAAAAGCTTCTCGCACCCAAATTTCAAAGTCAAGTCTCCTAAACAAGTGGCTGTTGTAAGCATTAATGGGATTTGTGGGTATTTTAAGATTTCATGGACTCCATTCTATTGAGGTACACAGTGAAGGATTTGAGTTTTTGACTTTAAGCCCCTGAGCTCTGTCTGGCAGGTTTACTTGGCAAGGTGCGATGCTGGGAGATCTGGAAGGGTAACGAGATTTGGGCAGTTGTGGATTAGATGTGCTAATGGTTTTGGTCTAATATGGATAAATCTTATTACAGAATAATGATTTGTAGAAAGAGCAGCTTAATCTTCTCTCTTCCCCCCCCCCCCCCCCCCCCCCCCAAATGGGAGAAGAGCACATGCAGAGTTTAAGCCCAATGCTCTGAGTTCTCCGGACCGGACCTGTTCCTTAATTCCTGCTCAGATGGCCCAGCAATCCTGGGTTCCTCTTCCCAGAGTGCCTGATAGGGAGCTGCCAGTACACCCAGCTGCAGGTGAGTGCCGTGGGTTTTTTTCCTTATTACCTACAGTCCCTTCAAGACATGCAGATAGTTCTCCTGAGCTTCTGCTTTCCTGTAGCTGCTGCCCTCTGAAATCAGGCACAGAATGGTCTTCCCACGTGCTCTGTTCCCGTGCCTCCAGTTTGGAGGTGATGGGCTGGAAGTTTGTCCTGGGAAGGAAGTGGTCTACAAGGAACGAGTTTTTGGAGGAGAATCAACACAAATCTGCCTCTGCAATTAACTTCCATCTCGTATCTATCATCATCATTTTAGTGGCCACCTCAGTCTCTGCTAAGAGAAGGGCTTTTTGGCTTAGTATATTGTACTTGGAAAATGCAGCAGAGTTCAGTGATGGATTTGTTTAAGGTAGTCTTCTTACTCATTTCCTCTTGCATCTTTTTTGGAAGAAGATCCAAGCACAAGTGCTCAGGATCCTGACATGCCCTGCTGAAGGAGGAGCACAGTCTTGAGAGCAGGATGCTGTGGAGCTTGTTTGGCTGTCACAGCAAGCCCCTAACCTCATCAGCTGTTAGCTGCCCACGGGCAGCTGTGGTTCAATGGCAAGCACCTTGCCCACCACATAAGGCATGTGGCAGAAATGCATTTTCAGGAAGCCTCACCCATTTCTTCAGTGTCCTTCCTGGTGAAGAGCAGTGTAAGAAACATCCATCTGTCTTCCCATCGCCAACCGTGCTCTCCCACGTCCTGTTGGTGCTCTTTATTTTTTTGAGTGTCTCCACAGCTGTGTTTCAGGGATTATTTCTCGTGCTGTCTCCTCTTGTGTGCTGTAGGGATTTGGTGGTTGCAGCTGCGTGTGCTCCACTGAAGAGCATGATTTCTTGTCCGCAGTGCCACGTGATGCTCCTCGTTCCCCCTACTGACAGTAGTCCTTGAGGCATTCAGGATTAGGCAGGCTGCTATTAATGAGATGCTTTCTCCTGTGTTTAGCACAACTCTTGTTCTCGCAGTCCCCTCTACCTGGGGGCTGAATTGCTTTCTCTTGTGCTCATCGTGCTGCTAAGAAGAATGTCAAATCTGCAGCTCTTCTGAGCCAGGAAATGCCAGGACGGTTCAGGCAGCATCCCTCTGCTCCTGGCATACGTGCACGTGTGGTGTGAGCACGCTTTGAATTTCCTCACGTTGCTTTTGCCTCGCTCGTGTCCTGCCTCGAGGAGATAGGAGAGCCTTCCACCCTGCAGGAGTGGGCACTTCTCCTCCTCACTGCCTTCTGTCGGGCTCGCTGATCCCTGCCAGTCACGTAAACTTGGATTAAGTGCACTGACCTCAGAGAGCTAACAACAGCTTTGACTGTGAGCGTGCATGCAGTGACCCAAATAGAGGTGGAGATGCAGGAAGCGCCCTGCAAGTACCAGGCGGGAGCAGAGAAGGTCTGGTGGCCAAAGTGCTGCCCTGGGATGGGTGCTAAAGCTCTCCTTGGTGCTTATTGGGGTGAGATTTATCCGGTGCAGGTGGCTAATCTGAGCAGGGAATCCGAGCTCAGAGCATGTCTTATTACATGGCATTTCACAGAGCTGCGCTTGCTGAGACTGGGGTGGGACAGCAAAACCTGGGCTCTGCTGCCAGCTCCTGGCTCCCCTGTGCCTTTCCCTGCTGCACCCCAGCAAGCTTAGCACAGCTCTGCTTCTCTGAGTGCAAAGAACAGCCGGTGCTCTCCCAGCTACTGAGTCTTCATCGTGTCTTCTAGCTCCCTCCTGATCGATGATGATGACATTTTTCAGTCTTTATGTTATCTTGATGAAGCAGGCACAGGGCCGGGGTGAGTTACATTGCCCTGTGCTATGGCTTTTAGCTGTGGTGTGTGCCTGGTGCCATCTGCCCTCCACACAGTGCCTGGCAGCTTGTAATCAGTGCTCTGGCTGCTCTCCCTCTCTTGCCCTGCTCCTACAGTAAGTTTGTAGCGGGCATTCTGCATGATTCTGTGGGATGCTGGGTGCAGTTTGGTGTGTTTCTTACAGATACTGGGAGAGATTTCATGCAAGCCATAGGGAATGCCTGTTTCTCTCTGCACACCAAGGAGATGTTGAGGTTGGGAAACGATCCTGCCAGAGGTGGTAATGAAAGCTCCTCTTCTTCCTTTCCTGTAGGAATACATTCGCCTACTGCAGCCATGGTGCCATGTGAACATGGGCTCCTGCTGCTTCATGATGGGCAGGTGCTACCTCGTCATGGGTGAGGGCCACAAGGTAAGGCACCGTGGTTGTATTTGCTGCTAGGGCCTTGTTTCTGCTGTGTAGCTCAGGGAACATCGATCTGAGCTCTGCCTCTGGGCAGGGAGTGGGACTGGGGGGGGACAGTGGGACCTACCTGCTGTCAGGGCAGTTCTTGTTGCAGCTCGGGGCCAGCAGGACCCGTAGGACGCAGCTGAAGTGGGCGGCGCTGTCCTCTCCAGTACAGCAGGCTGGGGCAGTCCCCAAAGGCACACACGCAGCTGCTCTTTGCTGTGCTTCCAGGCTTTGGACTGCTTCTGCCAAGCTGCTTCCGAGGTGGGAAAAGAGGAGTTCTTGGACAGGCTGATCCAGCCTGAGGAGGGCGAGATGGTCTCCACCCCGCGCCTGCAGTACTACAGCAAGGTATGGCTCAGCCTACCCAGCACGTGTGGCCCCCACCAGTGCAGAGCTGTTCCACACCAGCGCTGCTTGTGGGGAGGCTCCCAGCTTTTGGGGAGGTGACTTCAGCCTTGAGAAACACATTTTTGGGGGAAGCAACAGCTTAGTTTTGGGGATGACCATGAGGATAGTGACTACAGTATCTGCAACTTAACCAAATGCTGTTGTTGTTTTTTAACTTTGCTCTAGCCACTTAGATACAGTGGCCAAGTATCTTGATGGGTCGTATAGCTAGAGTTGTCACTTGCAGGTTCTGCGCTTGTTGGACATGGTTGGCTTACCAGAGCTGGTCATCCAGCTGGCTTCTGTGGCCATCATGGAATCAGCAGATGACTGGAGAACCCAGGTAGGTACAGGTTCCTTCTGCGCTGAGATGCTTCTTCAAGGAGCTTACACAGGAGCTGTTTCTTAGTTCTACAACTTGAAATGCGCTCTTCTTGTGCTGTGTGGTGTTTTCAGGCTACCTTGAGGACTTGCATCTTCAAGCACCACTTGGATTTAGGGCACAACAGTGACGCATACGTCGCCTTAACGCAAAACCCAGATCCGAGCAGGTAGGTGACAGCTTTGTCCCTTAGATGCTCACTTGTCTTGGAGCTCCTGCCTTTGCCAATTTTTGTGTTGAGGCAGAAGGAAGCTGGCACTGCAGGGTAGGACATGACTGCTGCATTAAGGGGTTCTGTGTAAAGATGCCTCTAAAGAGGCGTACTTAATCTTTGTAAGAGCAGTTATAATTGGCAATATGTCCGAAGTGGAAACTGAAAGAAAACACGGGGCCTTATTCAGGGAAAAACCAGAAACAAAATGGCTGAAGAATTGCATGCAGCATTACGTTTGGGAGGGCTTCAGGAGTCTGATTAACTTAGTTTACTAAAGGAAAGAGCCTTGGGATGGCATTTTGTCTTGTGTACCTCCTTAAAGCGAGCTGTGCAGAGGAAGCTTCGCAGCAGCCATGGAAAATGCAGTGGGCAGGAGGAGATAGAAGCTGGAGTTGGGGTTTTCATGGAAGTGGAGCTCTGATTCAGTATGGAGGCCCCAGAAAGCTTCACCAAACAGAGCTGGTGGTGGGAGGCTGCCCTCCTGAGCAACACAAGCAGTGCGGAGGGACGTTCTGCTTATCTTTGTTGCCAACGCAGGAGAAACCTGAAGGGACCTCTTGGTTTGAAGCCAGTAAAACCTTTGGCTCTCGTCCCAAAGCAGCACGTTGGTGGCTCAAAGCCTGCATCCTGGTGGTGGGTCAGCTCAGGGCTGTGCTTTCCCTCCGCAGGCAGCTGGATTGCCTGCGCCAGCTAGTGGTTGTGCTCTGCGAGCGCTCCCAGCTCCAGGACCTGGTAGAGTTCCCCTACGTCAATCTCCATAATGAGGTAATTAATTAACCTGCGCTGGGAGGAGGGGGGGGCACAACTCCTTCGAAGAGGATTTTTGACCCCTTTGAGCCTCTTTGCATCGCAGGTTGTGGGGATCATAGAGTCCCACGCTCGAGCAGTGGACCTGATGACCCACAATTACTACGAGCTGCTCTACGCTTTCCACATCTACCGCCACAACTACCGCAAGGGTGAGGCGTGGGGTGGAGCAGCCCTGTCCCGTTCGCCTTGCTCCGACAACAGCACGGCTGATGCATCCCCTCCTTTCCTCAGCTGGCACGGTGATGTTTGAGTACGGCATGCGCCTGGGCCGCGAGGTGCGGACGCTCCGAGGGCTGCAGAAGCAGGGCAACTGTTTCCTCGCAGCCATTAACTGCTTACGGCTGATCCGACCTGAGTACGCCTGGATAGTGCAGCCAGCATCTGGAGCTGTGGTAGGGGATCTGTGAGCTTGTCACCAGCCCTCTGCCCCGAGCTTTTGGATGTAGGGGTGTTGAGAGCTGCGCTGGGGGAGGCTGCTTCTGAAATCCTTCCCAATGCAGCTCGATGAGAAATGTGGCTACGATAGCGCAGAGGGTATTTGTAACCTCCTGCAAGTTCCACAGGAAGGAAAGTAGCACCTCTTGTTAAAGATAAGTCAAATCTCAGGGAGACCAAACACCTGAAATTCCAGTCCAGGGGAGAATTACAGAAACACGGTTTGTATTTCCGATCTCTTTGTGGAGAGGAGGTGGCTGTAGCCTGATCAGCCAACGCTGCGCTGTGTTTGATAGCCAGAGATAAGGAAATGTAACCTGAACTGATAAGCAGTTGCATGGCTCCTCATTCAAATCAAGGCTTGAGAGGAGAGCTGAGGGCTGGAGTGTATTGTGCTGATTTGTCCTTCAGGAACCAGCTGGGCATCAACCTTTTCTCTGCTTCTTTCCTGCAAGTACGAGCGGCCTGGAGCATCCCCAAAGAGAAGCCACGATGGGGAGTGCGCTGCGGTCCCCAGTAAGTGCCTGGTACTGACTTCTTCCCATCTCCTGCGTTCCCACAGCTTTTCCCCTTGCCTCCTGGGAGCTCATCTCTGGTGGGTTTATAATCGGGGGGGGTTGTAAGCATATGCACTCTGTTAGTGTTGGCATCTCCTAGCTGCAACATCCTGCCACGTAGTGCTTCTTCCCCAAGGACTTTGTGTTCTGTAGTTAGATATGGTTTTACTTTCAGTGGAAATAAATTGTAACAAAGCCTTTCTGAGGCCGTTCCTAGTTCTCTGAAACTCTCGTTGCTTGTGTTCTTGGGAGCCCTGTTGGTGTGGCTCATCTCTGCTGGTGTGGTTTCTGCTCTGTGTCTGCCAAAGCAGGGGGTGGGAGGGCGTTTGGTTGGACTCCTAATCTTTAGCATGACTCTAGCAAAGTTTCAGGTCAGGCATATTTTTTTTAAGACAATAATTTTTGAACGAACTCCTTTGTAGCACACGCTGGGCAGGCAGAGCAGCAGCTGTTTCTAAACACGAGGTAACTCAGGAATTGGTGTCCCTGACAGATGAGGAGTGGGAGAGGTTTGTGACAAGGAGATGTGCACAGCTTAGGGCAGCAAAACCCGCTCCTTCCTTGGGCACTTCCTGCGGTGTGAGCACTCAGAGGATGATGGCAGAGGGGTGCAGATGTAGAGATTTTCTCCATTGTTCTTTCTTTAAATGCTGAGGTCCCTTTGCATCCATCTGTTACAGCAACGCGCCAAATCGAGATCCTGGAACTGGAGGATTTGGAAAGGGAGTGTGTGCTGGCCCGGATCCGTCTGACTCTGGTGCAGCACGACCTGTCTACAGCCGCGGTGGCAGGTGAGAGGGGGGTGCAGAGGAGCCTCCTTGTGTCACCCACGTGGTACTGCTGGAGCTCTGCTGGCAGAACTGCGTGGGGCTGAGCCCTGTGGCTGTGGAGGTGCTCACCTGGTTCTGCCTCCCACAGGCAATTCCACGCCTGAGGAGACGCTTGCCCTCCTGATCCGGGCTGGCCTGTTTGACACCGCCATCACCCTGTGCCAGACATTCAAGCTGCCACTGACGGCCGTCTTTGAGGGGCTCACGTTCAAGTACGTAGCCAGCTCCTGCCTCGGGCTCTGCTTGTGGCTCCCAGAGACACTGTCTGCACTGCTCCCTGTCTTTCAGGTGCATCAAGCTGCAGCTGGGAGGGGAGGCAGCACAGGCAGAGGCTTGGGAGTGGCTGGCATCAAACCAGCTCTCGGCGCTGGTTACCACCAAGGAGTCCAGGTAGATCCTCAGCTGTGGGGGAGAGGAACAGAGGAGAGGCTTCTTTCTCCCAAAGGCCGGAGTCTAAAGTCTTGTGGAAGGCCAGAGGCTGCTAAAATCCTGCACGGTGGCTGCGTTGAGGGCCCGAGGTGGCCGTAGAGGGCAGACATTGAGCAGCAGGGCAGGTCCATGGCATGCTCTGTGGCACTGCAGGCACTCTCAGAGGATGCCGGCAGGGTGCTGAGAGAGATATTGCCTTGCAGTGCCACAGATGAAGCCTGGAGGCTGCTCTCATCTTACCTGGAGCGCTACCCGTCCCAGAACAGCCTGTACCATCGCTGCGTCATCAACAAGCTCTTGGCACACGGCATCCCTCTGCCCAACTGGCTCATCAACAGCTACAAGGTGAGACCAGGCACAGCCTCACTGCACAGCGTGCCTCCTCTGCTGCTTTGTGCGACCTCCCAGCCCTGGGACTGCGTCAGGGGCTGTGTGTCCGTTCAGAGGCTCAGAAGGGCTTCCTGGGCTCTTTGCAGACAGTGGATGCTGCCCAGCTGCTGCGTCTCTACCTGAACTACGACCTGCTGGAGGAGGCGGTGGATTTGGTCTCGGAGTACGTGGATGCCGTGCTGGGCAAAGGGCACCAGTACTTTGGAATCGAGGTGAGCCGAGCTGAGTGCTGGGCAGCTCCACGGGCCTCCTGCTGGGAGCGGGAGAACGAAGCCAGGGCAGCGTGGCACAAAGCTTCTTCCTCCCTGCAGTTCCCACTGTCGGCCACGGCCCCCATGGTGTGGCTGCCCTACACAGCCATCGACCAGCTGCTGCAGGCGCTGCGGGAGAGCTCTGCCAACCCCAGCAACGTCCTGGTAGGTGCAGCTGCTGGGGCAGAGGTGGGAATGAGCTGAGGGGCTCTCACGGAGCAGCCCCCCTCTCCTTTCTCCCCAGCTCTACCAGAAGCTGCACGACAAGATGGAGGACTACCACCAGAAGGTCAGCGTGGCCACGCGGGACCGCCTGTACCTGCGCGCCTAGCCTCGGCCCCGTGGCCGGGTACAGCCCCCTGCGAGGCCTGGCAGCTGCCGGTGCTATTTTTACTCCTTTTTCCCATTCCGGGGCCGTTTGGGGGCGCCGCAGTGGCCGTTCGCTGCGGTGCCACCACGGCCGTGCCCCGGGATGGAGCAGCAGAGGGCGGTGAGGCCGCGCGGCTGCCCCTCTCTCGCGCTCTCCGTGTTTGTTTCTTTTATTTATTGTCGTCGTTTTGGATGAACTTTAATAAAAGCCAGGTGTTGTTAAGGGCGGGCTCCGTTCGGGGCGCCATCGGGGCGGCCGCTGCAGGGCAGAAAGGGGCGGGGCGGGAGGAGCGCGCCGCGACGTCATGACGCAAGGCGCCGTGGTGACGTCACCGGCCGCCGTGACGCACGGCGCCGCCGCCGCTCCCCTCCGCGCGGCCGTTTCCCTCCGCGCCGCCGCCGCAATGGGGAAGAAGTCCCGCAGCGCGCCGGGCCGACGGCCCATCCTGCAGCTCTCCCCGCCGGGGCCGCGCCGGGAGGACGCGGGGCCCTCGGGGCAGGCGGCGGAGGGGACGGAGTCGGGTTCGGAGCCGGGTAAAGGAGGAGCCGCTTTGTTGGCGGGGCGAGGCCTAGCGCGGCCCGGAGCGCGGCCTCCGAGCGGGGCTGCGGCCGCGGCCCGGATCGGCGCCCCCCCCGCCTTTCGCCCCCCCGCCCTTCCCCGACGCCGGGGCCCTCGTCGGACGCGTTCCCTCTTTTCCTTCCGCAGACGAAGCCGAGGCGGTGCCGGAGCCGCCCCGCAGCGCTCCCAACCCGCCGCCCCCCGCGCCCGCCGCCGTCAAACCCACAGGTAGGGACCGATCCTCCCCTCCGACGGCGCCGGGAGGGCTCGGATGGGCCCCCCCCGCCCGACTGAGGGTACCCCCGCTGCAGGTGGGCTGTGCCTGCTGGGCGCCTACGCCGACAGCGACGACGAGGAGGGGGAAGGCGGCGAGAAGCCGGCGCGCCCCGCCGGTGCCAACGGAAACAGCTCGACCGACATCGACAGCACGCTGGCCAACTTCCTGGCGGTGAGCGCGGAGCTTCCCCTTCCTCGCAGCCCCTTCCTGGCAGCCCCGCGCCCTTCAGCCCTCCCTCACGCCCCCTCGTTGCGCTCGCTTTTCAAGGAGATCGACGCCATCACGGCCCCCCCGCAGCCAGCCGAGCCCACCCCCGCTGCCGCCGCCCCGCCTCCCACCCCTCCCCGCCCGGAGCCTAAAGAGCCGGGCACGGCCGCCGGCACCACCACCGCCAACGGCACAGATGCGGCCGCGGCCCCCGAGTGGCAGTATGACACGCAGTGCTCGCTGGCAGGAGGTGAGAGCGCCGTGGGGTGACTTACACACAGCGTAGGGGTGTTGGTCCCGTGGGTGACCCGCTTGTCCTCATTCCCTGGCAGTGGGAGAACTGGAGATGGGCGACTGGCAGGAGGTGTGGGATGAGAACACCGGCTGCTACTACTACTGGAACACGCAGAGCAATGAGGTGACCTGGGAGCTGCCGCAGTATTTGGCAGCCCAGGTGCAGGGCCTGCAGCACTACCAGCCCAGGTGAGAGCACACGCGGGCTGGGAGGGAAGGAGGGAGGGAAGGGGCTGCATCTCTGTGCTGACTGCTCACTTGTTTTCCTCCTCAGCAGCACGGCAGCGGGCACCAATGGGAGCTTCACAGCAGCTGCTGAGCCCTTGGCACAGGAGAAAACGGGTCCAGTAAGCGCTGCCAGACCCGGGGCTAAGCGGGAGGTGAAGAAGGTGAGTAGGGCAGCCAAGCAGCAAGCACTCTGCTCTGCTCCTGAGCTGCCACTGGAGCCTGGGGGTGCACGCAGCCACTGATGCGGCGCTCAAACCCCGCAGGAAGTAAATGAAGGAGTGCAGGCGCTCTCCAACAGCGAGGAGGAGAAGAAAGGGGTGGCTGCAGCCCTCCTGGCGCCGCTTGTGCCGGATGTGGTGAAGGAGGAAGAAGAACGCTGGAGGAGAAAGGTGATCTGCAAAGAGGAAGTTGAGCCGCCCCCAGAAGAGGAGGTGAAAGCAGAGGAAGTGCCAGCTGCCTCTGAAGAGCCCAAGCCGGGCAAGGATCCCCTGGAGGACACGCTGCAGGAGGAGCTGTGCAGTGTAGTACAGTCGGGGGAGAGTGGCGAGGAGGAGGAAGAGCAAGACACGCTTGAGCTGGAGATAGTGCTGGAGAGAAAGAAGGTAAACTGGTACCGAAAAGATAGTGAAAAATGGCTAGCAACAAACAAACCAGGCATCAGTAGCAGCTGCTCCCATCCCTTCCTGAGTCCTTTGGGAGGGGTGCTCTTTGTGTCCTGTGCTGCTGGCGGAGCTGGGAGCTGATAGTACAGCTTCACACGGAGCTGATAGTACAGCTTCACACGGGTGCTCTGCTGGCAGCTCCAGAGCTGTTGCTTTCTGTTCGCTTCCCTTAACGCCGTGTTCTAATTAGAGTAGTTCTTCTTATACGTGCGGCACGTATTTGGGGCAGTTGGGATCCCTGAAGCTCCACTCACCGTCTCGTGTCTCCGCAGGCAGAGCTGCGTGCTTTGGAGGAAGGAGATGGCAGCGTTTCAGGCTCCAGCCCGCTCTCTGACGGGAGCCAGTCGGCCTCGCAGGATGCAACCCGCAGGCTGACCTCAAAGCGGGGGAAATGGAAACTGTTTGTGGGAGCTGCCAGCCCTGATTCTGCTAGTCGAGGCTCCAGCAAAACGGGCCGGGAGAGCCCGGAGGCGGGAGAAGCAGGTAATTTGAAAGGCTCCCTTCGGAGGGAGGAGCGGGTGTTCGGAAATGCTGCGGCGCTCTCCTGCCGGGGCTTCTCCTCCCCGAAGATGGGGCTTGCCTGCGGCGCGCGGTGGAGCCAGGAGGTGAGGTAGGTGACAGGGCACAGGGGTGGCTGGCAGCGGTGTCACGCGCAGCCCGGCTGCCAGTGGGAGTTCCAGGGATGACTCCCACTCTGCCAAATCATCTCCTTTAGCCTACTAATGAAGTAATGAGGAGAGCGCTAACGCTTAATGCATCAGTAGAAAAGAGAACGCAAAAGCATAACCGTGGCTTCGTGCTCCACAGTTTCTCTCACGACGTTATAAATCCTAGCAGTGATACATCAGGAGCTGTTACGTCAATTCGTAAGCTCTGTTTCTTCATCCCTGGGTAACAGCAGCCACATTTCACGCAGCTCAGGTGCCCCCAAGAGCCATCTGGCTCTGCATTTAGTGTGCAGGAAATGTAAGACCGAGCCTTGCTGCAAGTAGCACCTCCTTCCTGCACGAACTGTGCTGTGCAAGGCGCACTGAGCTTAATGCCTGAGCAGTAGTGACACTGCTCATGCTCCCCTTAGCTCTCCACGCAGCAGCAAGATGCTGAGCCATGGTCTTTCAGAGACCTGTATCAGCCAGATGTTGCAGAGCATCGTGTGAACCTGCAGCCTGGTGGAGGTGATACGCTCGTGGCTGTTAATGCTCCGCCACGGCTTGCACTCTGCTGGAGGCTCCCCAGCTCACCTGGCCCCTTCGGAGCAGCTCTCCCCAAAATGCACTAGTTCTGTTGCTGTGTTTGGGGGAACAGCACATAAACAGGTGTAGAAGCACCTCGAGCCTGTAGCAGGCTGTGCTCTGCCGAAGCAGGAATCAGCATGAGCCCAGCTAGGGGCTGCCGTGACCCTGAGGCGTGATGGTCAGTGGTGGTGTTTGCCCTTGGGTGGAGGGTTTGGCTGGAGGGCCTTTCCTCCTGCCTCGCGGGCTCAGAGCAGATGGTGCCCAGAGCCAGCTCTCCTGCAGCGCTGCAGTTTTCCCGCTTGGCATCTGGGGAACAAGAAGCTGTTCCTTTAACCTGCACCCTGCTGCTGTGGGGTAGCAAAGGGAGCTGAACACCAGCACCAGCAGTGTGACTTTTTTAACACAGTGACTCTGGTTGGAGTTCCTTGCAAAACTTCCCCCCGGCACGTGGGCAGGTACTGAGTCGCTGCTGTCCTGCAACGTAGCCCAAACAAAACCTTACCATCTTGACAGCTTTTGGGAGCTCTTCGATCTCCTTTGACAGTTGTCTCAATCTTTTACTACCTGACGCTTCTTCCTAACAAATAATTAAGCTGCAGGAGTTCAACGATTGGTCGCTTGGCTGCTGGCGCTCAGCATTTCCTCTCTGTCCTTCTTCTTCATCCTTGTGTTGTGGCATCTGCCGTTTACTGAGTCCTGTGTGTTTTTTTCTAGAAGGATACTGACCACCTACTGTTTTTAATTTCAGGTTTTTCTTGTAGGAAAGAGGCCCCTGGCTTTGGCTCCCCGGTGGTTATGAGGAGCATGGGCAGCACTGTGGCAGACAGGCTCACCTCTCATTTTTTTCTCCTGCAGCTGTGAGCACAGAAGCAGCTGATGGGCCTTCAGACAAAGACGCAGAGTCTGAGGAGCCCCAGGAGAAAGTCAAAGCACAAGTGGCACCAAAAATAGAAGAGGAGGAACAGGACCTAAAGGTACGGATCTATGCGGATGTGTGATATATTCCATCGTGCGGCAGGGATGGCAGCAGGTCCTGGGGTCCTGAAGGGGACAGTGGGGCCAGCTCACCCTGTGGCAGAGCAGCTGTGCAGGATCAGGCCAGCATCTCTGTAGCCTCATGCCCTGTCTCCAGCAGGAGCCAGCAGCAAAGGCTTTGAAAGAACCTTTTCAAAAGAGAAAAGGGGGATGGAGGCACAAAGAATGCCCCCCAGGTCTTGCCAGAGAGAGAGAGCAAAGACTTTTGCCTTAAATTCTCACTGCAGTGGTCTTGCAGTGTTCTCTCTCACGTGCCCCATCAGTTTCCAGGCTGAAGACTCCTCGTCCGTAATTATGCACTCTGTGTCCGGAGGCTGCCAGTGCTGATCCCCATGCTTAGCTTTATTTTATGAAGCAGCGATGGGCTGCTGGATGCAAACTGGGGATTCCTGCACCATTGCTCTGATATTTTCCTTCCTGAGGCTCAGTCCATTTTTCTAAGCAGCCAAACAATTCCCAGAGCTCCTTCCTGGGCTTGTTTCAGAAGCGTGGACTTGTGGCAGTGAGGGACGTGATTAATGGGCTCAGTGGGGATGGGTTGACGTTGGACTCGATGATCTTTAGAGGTCTTATCCAACGTTAGTGATTCTTTGATTCCTGAGCCGTAACGCTTGCACGCAGAGCTTCAGGCTCTGCTGATGGCCATGCATGAGGACAGGGGACATCTCCCTATTTGCCCTTTGCAACCTGTCCCCTTCGTTCCTCAGTCGCTCGTTACTGAGATCTGCTTCGTTAGCAGGTTGCATCCCTCCCTTTGCCAGACTGTTTGTGGACGAGGAGTCACTGGCTTATAGTAGAACCCCCCTGGAAATGCTCTGCTGAGAAAACTCAGACTTAACCCTTATTTCCACTAATTTAATCATTTTTACAGCGTGAAAGGGCTCTAACGTCCTCGTGCCGCATTTAACCTCTGTCAGAAAAACTCTTAGCACAGTTCTGAGGTGTGATGTGACGTTCTGTGCACAAAACCTCCTCCAGCGTAGCATGTACAACGAGGCTTTTGTGGTTTTCTAATCTATGATTTAAAAAAAAACAACAAAAAAAAAACAAAGCCTGTGGTGAGGATCGTTATCATTGGCTGCTGCATCCCAGCCAGCTGCTGGAAGCCTGTTAAAGTGTCACGTTTGCTGTCACCTTTTCTTCTGGTGCTGGAGGTGCTCTGTGTGATGGACTGTGTGCCGTAGCGTGGTGATTTCACGTGCAGGATCCCTTTAGCGCTGTTGGAGGAATGCCGGCTCCTCGGGTAACTTGTTCCGTTCACTTCATCGGTTCGGGGCGATTCTCTTCAGCCTGGTTTGTAGGAGATGCTGCGCTGCGGAGCCGTCCCCTGATTTGGGATCTTCCTGCCTTCTCCATAGGGACTGCAGTGCGGGAATTTGTTTCCCTGCCTCGGGCTCCTGTAGCGTGGCTCGTCAGCCCGGTCCTGTTGTTGGCTCTGGGAATTTTCCAAGGTCTCTTCTGAAGAACGATGGAAAATGAAATGGTTTCAGAGTCCTCCTCGAAGCAACTGTCGTGTCCCCGGGAGGCATCTCTGCTGCTCTCTGTTGCTTCCCAGCTCACCCCTTGCCTTCAGATTGCTCCCCCGGGGCACGTCCCCTCATAGAGCTCCCGCTCCCGTGGGGTGCTGGGGTTGAGCTGTGCTCACTGTGGGCTGGATTGTAACGCAGGTGCTCCCTCAGCTCAGGAGTAAATCTAGAGCTGGTGCCTTTCTTGGCACTCTCCGGAAAGCAGCGATTTCCAAAGGCCGAAAAACGCATCCTGGCCCATTTCCTTTTGGAAGAGCTTAAAGTGTTTGATTATTTAGCGATCTGCGTTTGCTCTGCTGCGACGCCAGGGCCTGTGGCTGAGTTGGAGCCGGGAGCTGTGGCTAGGAGTAGGGAACGGTCCCCAGGAAGCAGCGGAGGCTGCGGGAGGGAGCGGGCTGGGCGGAGGGAGTGACCAGCACAGGAGCAGGGCATGCTTCCTCACCGCGGGACCGCAGTAGGACCCCAGGGACGTCCCGGCGTGGGCACAGCAGCCCGGCGACGGCGCCCGAGTGCGGCTGCTGACTCTTTCCCCTTTGTCCCCGGCAGTTTCAGATCGGAGAGCTGGCAAACACTCTGACTAGTAAATTGGAGTTCCTGGGCATCAACAGACAATCTATCTCCAACTTCCACATGTTGCTGTTGCAGACAGAGGTAACCGAGCCTTCGCCCCTCGCTCCAGCCTTCCGTCTCCAAGCGGATCCCACTGTGCGCCGCTGAGCGCTGCGCGAAGCTCGTGGCTCCGGCGCCGCAGGGCCCATCCTCGGCGGGGCGCGAGCATGGCTTTGCGCAGAGGCGGGCTCCTCCTCCCGGCCCCCCCGAGCCCTATGCCATAAGGGAGCCTCTCCCAGACCTCGAGTCCCGTCCCCGGGGCTGCCGGCAGCCCCCTCCCTCAACGGCTTCCCCCCCGGTTCTTGCCCCTCTAGACCCGCATTGCAGACTGGCGAGAAGGTGCTCTCAATGGAAACTACCTCAAACGCAAACTCCAAGATGCAGCCGAACAGCTAAAACAATACGAAATAAACGCCACCCCTAAAGGCTGGTCCTGCCACTGGGACAGGTACGCCCTCTCCTACCTTTCTCACCTTTCATCTCTGACATCTCAGACATGATTTGTGACCATCACCACCTGACGACGCGGCGCCGTCCCTCTCGGAGACTCCGTTAGCGGTGCTGGGCAGGCAGAGCAACTTGCGGCACTTACAGAGTTTGAGCCGGCCGCCAAATGGGAGAAATGCAGAGCGAGTGCTCAGTGCTTTGAGACGGAGCCGATCCACTGTTTGGACAGAGCTGGTGGCACTCTCACGAGTGTAAAGCGCTGCTGCGTTGGGCGGGCCTGGGGGGTCGCGCATGCGAGAGCTCTGTGAACTTTGCAGGATCTCTGGATCACCTCTTCTGACCAACAGCTCTGACAAAGGACAAACTTCAACTCATCGCCGGAACGAAGAACAAGATTTCTGTCTCCTGCCAGCAGGTCAGACCCAAACATTTCTTTGTCTATTTGGCTTTCTCGATTAATTTTCCTTTATTTGAAATCTTTGCTCTTTTGTTTTTCAGCTCCCAGATCCGCTCCCTCTCTCTAGCATTCACTGTATGTTTGACACCAAGAGTATCATAAAAGCGACCTCCACGCACCGCGGGGTTGGGGGGCAGCCGCTTCTCACTGGGCTGTTCCCTGGTGCCCCTTCTTGGAGGGGCAACTTTAAGCCGAGGTGGCGGCTCAAAGTCCCGGTGCTAGTGCGACGTGGCTCTGCTGCACGCTGGCCCGCTCTCAGCCCTCCCCTCCCTCGGAGCAGGGGGCTCGGGGCAGTGCTCAGGGAGCCAGCGGGGCCGCTAGCTTGGAGCAAGCTGGCTTGGGCCTCTCCTGCCTCTGTCCTCAAAGTTGTTTGTCGCGTTTGGGAGCGGCAGCCCAGCTGCAGAGGGTCTTCCCTGCGAGAGCACACTGCTGTCGTGGGCAGGCCCACCTTGGAGTGTCGCTGTCCGGGAAGGGAGTGTAAAGCTTCGTTTTCTTTCTTGTGATTTAGGGAGCATAGGCGCTATTTCTATGTTAACGAGCACTCAGGAGAGTCGCAGTGGGAGTTCCCCGACGGAGAGGACGAAGACGAAGGACAGCAGAGCGCCGACAGAAAGCCCGACGGTCCTCCCAAACCACCTCCCAAAGAGAAAGGAGAGCATCCCGGCGACGCCACTGAGAGTTCAACAGGTATGGCGCGGGGATGGGAAGAGGAGGGGGGCAGTTTGGTGTGGCACTCCCGGCCCTGGGAGCGGGTCCCCGTCCGTGCGGCGGTGGCGGGAGCTTTAGGTGAGCCTCCCTGTTCGGCGGCAGGGCCTTGGAAGGAGGCAGCACGCGCCCGTGCTGGCAGCGGAGCGGCAGCGCGGTCAGTAGCCTGGGTTTTCAAGCCTGTGTCACTATGTATTCTTCAGGCTCCCTTTGTAAAGAATCCTTCTCAGGCCAAGTCCCTGCTACGTCTCTCATGCCGCTCACTCCATTTTGGACTCTGCTTCAGTCCTCTGTCCCGGTCCTCCAACCTCCCTTGCCTTTGGAAATGCCTCCGCCGCCTCCGCCTCCGCCTGACTCGCCGCCGCCGCCGCCACCGCCCCCACCACCTCCTGGAGAAGACGGCGAGATCCAGGAAGTGGAGATGGAAGATGAGGGGGGCGAGGAGCCGCCTGCCCCGGGGACGGAGGAAGATGCTCTGCTCAAGCCTCTCCTGCGCCCGGCTGTCAGCAGGAGCCAGGTGAGCAAAGCTGGGCCTCGCTTGCTGTCTCCAACTAGCAAGCCGTGGCCCCATCGGGCTGTATACCTGCTGCCTGAGTTCTCAGCCCAGTGCTTTCCGTTGCAGGGCGCTGCGGAACCCAGCCCCGCACTGCTACTCTCCGCCAAGCCCCAGAAGCGGAAAGCCGCAGAGATGAACCCGGAGCTGATGCAGCGAACGGCCACCATCGGCAGCTGCCCCGTCATCTACAGCCAGCCCCTGATGGCCGCTAGCAAGTACCAGCCTTCGCCCGTGCCCCTCACCTCCCTGAGGCCGCGCCAGCGCCTGCAGGGCGAGATGCAGAGCCGTGCCAACCTCCGCCTGCCGCCAGGACACGCGGTCCCCCAGCCATCCAGCATGGCCATGCAGCCCGGCTACTTGGGTGTGACGGCGCCCGCTGCGCCATCCGTCATGAGCTACTCTGAGTGCGCCATGCCCGCCGGCCTTGCTGCAGTGCCACCAGCCCCGGCACGTGGCTCCCTGCCTGCCACCAGCACTGCTGAGCATCCGCCTCCCCCACCTCCACCCCAGACACCCCCGCCTCCCACACCCAAAGCGCCGCCGCCGCCAGATAAACCTGAAAAGCCAAGGAAGGGGAGGAAGGAGAAGGTAGGAGGATGCTCCCGGGCCGTTCCGTTGCCTGCGTGCCTGCTGTCTTGGTGCTGTGCCTCACTGCAGCCCGCTTAATTCCTTTGCAGAGCAAGAAGGGCAAAACAAAGATGCCGTCACTGGTAAAGAAGTGGCAGAGCATCCAGCGGGAGCTCGATGAGGAGGAGAACTCCAGCTCCAGCGAGGAGGACCGGGAGACAACGGCGCAGAGGCGCATTGAGGAGTGGAAGCAGCAACAGCTGCTCAGGTATGGACACAGCAGCTTTGTCATGGAGCAGAGCCACCCCCTCATTCCCCTTAGAGGCAGGGAGTGCGATCTGGAGTCTCTGGCTGGGGGGAGAGAGCGATGGGGAGAGTGTCCCTTTGCACCACCTGAGTGCTGACACCCTGCTTTGTCCCTGCAGTGGCATGGCGGAGAGGAACGCCAACTTCGAAGCGCTGCCAGAGGACTGGAGAGCACGGCTGAAGCGGAGGAAAACTGCATCTAGCACATGAAGCGTACACGGAGCGCTGTTTTTTACAGTTGTACAGTTTGGAGCCCTTTACGACTCAACTGTTGTCCAATAAATTGTAGCAGTTTGGGATGTGCTGTCTGCTTGAGTGGCAAGAGCGACGTTTGGGGCTCACGTGCTTGGGGTGACACCGTGGGCTGGGGCTGGAGCATCACCTGCAGTATGGGGACTGAGAGGGCCCTGCCGTGGCCCCGGTGTCCATCAGGGCGCAGTGAACGACGCTGTTCCTCTGGCTCCTTTCCCAGATCCACTCTGGGACCGCCCCGTCCTTCCCCACTGCCAGCGGTCGCCGAGCGACGGCGTCTGGGAACGGGAGAAGGGGACAGGAGAGGGTTGAGCTCCTCTCGAAGCCATGTGGCTCCTGAGGCACCCTGCTGCCCAGGTTGGGGGCTGCCAGGGGGGGTGGGAGGAGGACTGGTGGCTGCCAGCCCTGGGAGCGAGCAGGGCCTGATGGCACTGTTCTGCCCAGGCCGTCCCTGAGCCCTACGACAGCTTCATGCACGGCCACCTGTACTACTACGGCTACTTCCAAGGTGAGCTGCACGTCCCCTTCTTGTCCCCCGGGCTGTGGGACCCCCGGTCGGGCTCCAGCGAAGCTCTCCCAAAGGCCAGAAGACAGCCAGCCAGCAGAGCTCCGTGTCTCCACGGGGACGCACCGAATGCCACTGTGCTGACTCTGGCACCCGGCAGGACCCAAGCTGTGAGTAAAACCCCCAGCGCCAGGCTGCAGCACTCCTGGTGGGGCGACAGGTGTTTTGGGGCTGACACCAGGAGCGCTGTCGCCAACCTTTCCAGCCCGTGCTGCCTGTTCTCTGCTGGAACTGCGCCATGGGGCTGGGAGATCCCCAGGCCCTTCCGCAGCCCTCAGGGCCCCGCAGATGGTCCCCTTGCAGGGCTACGGGTCACCCAGGGAGCCACGGGCTCTCTTTGCCCTTCCCTCGGCACGAGGACCCCTTCCTGCTCCCCGGTGGCCCATTGAGTGCGAGGTCATCAAGGAGACCATCGAGCACATTGGTGAGGTAGCACCCTGCCTCTTCCTATCCTTGTCCCCATGGCCAACCCCCATGATGACAACGGAGTGTGTCTCCGTCCCTCCCCAGAGTGGATCCCCCCTGCACCAGAGCCCTTCTGCCAGCCCACGGACCACCAGTGGCTACCAACGGGTGAGGAGCAGGGCACCGTTGTCTACCAGCTCAGCCCAGGTAGTGCCCGGGGGTGCTGCTCGCCCCCTCCTTATCCCCGTGCCATCCCTGGGGTGCTGATTCCAGCTGTTCCCAGTGCCCTCAGGCTCCCGCTTCACCCGTGCTCGGGCTGGGGGGGCCCCAGGTCCCCTTTCCTCACCGGCAGCCGCCCTGGAGGGCTCCCAGGACAACACGCTGCTGTTTGAGTCCCGCTTCGAGAGCGGCAACCTCCAGAAAGCAGTCAAGGTGTAAGAGTGGCGATGGGGTGGGCAGCGGGACGCAGCGGCGTGCCACGGTGCCGGAGTGTGGCCCTTCTGCCCCCCAGGGGCCCCTACGAGTATGTGCTGACGCTGCGGCCAGACCTGTACACCGCCAAGCACACCCAGTGGTTCTACTTCCGTGTGCAAAACACGCGGAAAGACACCGTCTACTGCTTCACCATTGCCAACCTGGCGAAGCCCAAGAGCCTCTACGGCCAGGGCATGTGCCCGCTGTTCTACTCACAGAAGGATGCCCAGAGCCGCGGCATCGGCTGGCGCCGCATCGGCACCGACATCCGCTACTACCGAGGGAACAGCGGGGAGGAGCCGGCTGCCTTCTGCCTGTCCTGGAGCGCCTGCTTTCCCCACGACGGTGACACGTGCTACTTCGCCCACTCCTACCCCTACACCTACTCGGACTTGCAGCGTTACCTGAGGGCGGTGGCGGGCGACCCCGCACGCTCGCAGTACTGCGTGGTGCGGGCTCTGTGCCGCAGCCTGGCCGGTAACATCGTCTACATGCTCACCATCACTGCGCCATCTGGCGGTGCAGCCAAGCGGGCGGTGGTGCTGAGCGCCCGCGTGCACCCTGGGGAAAGCGGTGGCTCCTGGGCCATGCAGGGTTTCCTCGATTTCATCCTCAGCGCTGCTCCTGACGCTCAGCTCCTGCGCCAGCTCTTCGTCTTCAAGGTGGTGCCCATGCTCAACCCCGATGGGGTGGTGGTGGGCAACTCCCGCTGCTCTCTGGCCGGCCGTGACCCCAACCGAGCCTACAGGACGGGGTCTCGGGGCTCCTTCCCGGCCGTCTGGCACCTGCGGGCCGTGGTGGAGAGGTGAGGCCAGCGGTGTGCGGGCAGCCAGCGGGCTGTTTGGCTGCTGTATCCTGACAGGTACCTGCAGGCTCTTGGCGGAGCGGGAGGTGGTGCTGTACTGCGACTTCCACGGGCACAGCCGCAAGAACAATGTCTTCGTGTATGGCTGCGATGGCGGCCGGGGTGGCTCCGAGGCACGGCTGCGGGAGCGTGTCTTCCCACTGATGCTAAGCAAAAACGCGCCTGACAAGGTGGGCTTGGTATCTGGTCATCTGCGCCGGGCAGCGTCGCGGTGACATCGGTTGCTGTCATGGCGCCTCCGTGGGGGCCGCAGTTCTCCTTCTCCAGCTGCAAGTTCAAGGTGCAGAAGAGCAAGGAGGGGACGGGCAGGGTGGTCATGTGGCGGATGGGCATTGCCAACAGCTACACCATAGAGGTGGCCTTCGGCGGCTCCACGCTGGGTGAGGGACAGCGCTGCGGATGGCATCACACTCAGAAGCACAATTCCAGCCCTAAGGACACGCTCTGGGGCCTGGTGGAGGGATGCAGCCGCTTATTTTGTTGTCCCGTGTCCCCTTCAGGTGGGAGGAACTCACACTTCACCGTGGAGGACCTCAAATCATTGGGCTACCACCTGTGCGACACGCTGCTAGACTTCTGCGACCCCAGTCCAGCCAAGGTGGGCGGGTGACTGCAGCCAGCGGCAGCCCCACACAGCAGTGACAGTGACACTGGCTCCATCATACAGTTCCAGCAGTGCCTGGACGAGGTGGATGCATTGCTGCGGCAGCGGTTGGGCTCCGGTCAGAGCTGGAGTGACGCCCCCACCTCAGAGCTGGAGTCCAGGTGTGTCCCGGTGGTGCCATCCGTGGGGACAGTGGCAGTGGCTGCAGTTGTCCTCTCCCTCGCACAGCACCAGCGGCTCCGACAGCTCCGTGTCTGATGGGTCCCTGGAGAGGAGGGAGAGCCCCTGGGGACAGAAGGGACAAGGCGCCACGGTGGCTCCAGGCCAGTTGCAGCTGAGGAGGAGGAAGCGGTTACGGAGCCGCAGAGTGAGGAATGCCACGCGCAGGTCCAGTGCCACCCAATGGAGTCACGGGGGTGACCCGGTGAGCGTGGCTCAGCCGCCCTCTGCCTGCCACAGTGGGACTCGGAGTGCCCGCAGCCCCACTTTTGTGCCCCAGCAGCCACAGTCGTGGTCCCCCAAGCCCCCGTCTGTCCCCATCCCCACGCGAAGAGGCCGTGGGGCGGCGGCGGAGTTGCACAGAGCTGTCAGCGAGGAGTTGCACAGAGCTGTCCCCGGCGCACGCACAGCAGAATGCCACCACCGCACCGCTGCCAGAGCCACACGGATGGAGGGCAACGCGACGACCGCTGGGCACCGCCGGGCACCACGGAGCGCCATCGCTGCCACCACTGCCATCTCCGTCACCACCACCAGCAGCGGCACTGCTTCCTCACGGGGAGGCAGAGTGAGGCCTTCCTCACGGGGCGCCACAGCGGGGCCGTCCCTGCGCGTGGCCGCCGCTGCTGGCTGCGGGAGGCGGCCGGGCCTCACAGCGCTGCGCTGCTCCGCCTGCACTCGCCATTAAAGGCAGCTTTGTCGTGGCTGTGCCCTGTTTGTGCCGCGCCGTGTCCCGTGGGGGGAGATGGGCTCCCGAGGGCCAGCTGCCACGGTGTCACCTCAGGCCCCGTCGCCATGGCGACAGCTCGGGCCCGCAGGCCTCGACGCCGCACCTCAGGCCACGAGGGTTGCGCAGGCCGCGTTGCCATGGCGACCAGACCGGAAGTGGGCTGAGAGCGCGCCGGAAGTCGCGGCGAGCCGGAAGCGGAAGCGGTGGAGGTGTCCTTTGAGCCGTGGCGCCGGGGCGGCAGCATGGCGGACGAGGCTTCGCAGGTGCTTCTGGGCTCGGGGCTGACCGTGCTCTCGCAGCCTCTCATGTACGTGAAGGTGCTGGTGCAGGTAAGGGCGTGCCGGGGGCGGCGGGGCTCGGCTGTGGCACAGCGCAGCGGTACGGGGGACTTTGGGGGGTGGCACGGGGAGCGGGCCCGGGGGGGGGCCGTGGGGACCGTCCGTGCTCTCCCGCCGCAGGTGGGGTACGAACCGCTGCCGCCCACCCTGGGCAGGAACATCTTCGGCCGCCAGGTCTACCAGCTTCCAGGCCTCTTCGCCTACGGTGAGTGCCGCAGCGCAGCCCGTCCAGGCGCGGTGGGCACACGGCGGGGCTCTGACGCCGCCCGTCTCTCCTCCAGCCAAGCATATCGTGAAAGTGGATGGCAGAGCGGGGCTTTTCAAGGGCCTCGCCCCCCGTCTCTGCTCCAGCGCCATTGGCACCGTGGTGCACGGCAAAGTGCTGCAGGTACCGTGCCCCCTGCGTGCCTTCGTTTGCAGCTGCCGGTGGGTCACTCCTGACCGTGTGCTTCTCTCCACAGCGGTACCAGGAGGCCGAGAAGGCTGAGGTATGTGGGGGCTTTTAGGCTGGCGGGGGTGCATTTCGAGGGGTTGCCTCATGCGTTTGTCTCTCTCCAGCCGGGAGCCAGCAAGAAGGAGCCCGTGTCCTCACTGGAGCAGGTGCTGAAGGAGGTGAGAGGAAGGAGGGTGCCGCAGGGCTCCCCCCCGCCCTCTCTCCCTGCCTCTGACAGCTCTCTTCTCCTCCAGACTTCCCGAGAGATGGTCGCTCGCTCTGCTGCCACCCTCATCACCCACCCCTTCCACGGTACGTACCCCTGCAGTTGCCTGTAACCACCGCTCTGGCCCTGTGGGCATCGTGGTGACGGCTTCGGTGCCATCCCACTGTGCCACGCTGAGCCTGGCTCTGCCCGCAGTCATCACCCTGCGATGCATGGTGCAGTTCATCGGCAGGGAGACCAAGTACAGGTACGGGGGGCAGCCACGGGGTGCCATGTCCCCGTGCCCCTGCTTGCTGTGACCGGTGCCCTCTCCTCTTCTTCCTGGCACAGCGGAACACTAAGCGCCTTCGCCACGATTTACCGAGAAGAAGGCATCCTGGGGTTCTTCGCGTGAGTGCTGCGGGTTGGGGGTTTTCAGGGGCAGTGGGGGTCTTTCCACTAAGCCTGCAGACCTCAGGTGTTGCTTTTTGCTTTGTTTTCCCGTTTTCTCGCTCACCGTTCTTCGTAGTGCTCTGCCTTTGTTTTGGTGCGTGGTACTAAAAAGATGTACTGCGTGGGCAAGCCAATGGCTTGTGATCACGGCACCTGCCCCGTGTTCATAGAAGCACAGAATGGTTGGGTTGGAAGGGATCATGCAGATCCCTTCCCCCCAGCAGATCATGCTGCCCAGGGACCCATCCAGCCCGGCCTTGGGCACCCGTAGAGATGGGGCACCCACATCTTCCTCGTGTAATTCGTTGCGTGGCTGTTATTTGGTGCCTGGGGAGCCATAAAACCATTGCTGAGCACCCCGTTATTTCCTGAGTGTCCACATCCCTGAGGCTGTGAGCTCTTGCATTGAGCGAAGACCTGCTCCCTCCTGTTCCTAAACCCTCTGCCTCTTCCCTTCCAGCGGCCTTGTTCCCCGGCTCCTCGGAGACATCCTCTCACTCTGGCTCTGCAACATGCTGGCCTACCTCATCAACACATATGCACTGGAGAACGGGGTACGGGCTCTGTGCCAGGCTGGGGGTGATCACAGCCTCAGGGGATGCTCAGGTCCCCGCTTCAGCTGGGCCTCACGGTGCCTTCCTCCCCCCAGGTCTCTATGACAGAGATGAAGAGCTACTCGCAGGCAGTCACCGGGGTGAGTACAACCCACAGGCACGTGTTGGCCGACTCGTGGTGTTCCCCACTGAGCAGCCCTGCTCTGCCTTGCAGTTCTTCGCCAGCATGCTGACATACCCCTTTGTGCTGGTCTCCAACCTGATGGCTGTCAATAACTGCGGGTGAGCGCACTGCCACCACCACCACCACCTCCCTCGTCACTCACACTCACCATGCGTGCGTGTGATCTACGTGAGATGTTCCCAAAGGAAGCTCTCACAGGGCAGCAGTGGTTTCCAACCCCCCCCCCCCCAAAGGCTGAACCGTGGGGAGGTGTGGGGTGGGAGCTGGAGCCTCAGCGGCGTTACGGATGAAGCTCAGCCCTGTGCAGGGCTGTGGAATGGTGGGTCCTACATTGCCCCCGGATGGAAATAACACTGCTCTCCTTACCAGGCTGGCTGGGGGCCTGCTCCCCTACGCACCCACCTACTCCTCCTGGCTGGACTGCTGGAGCCAGCTGCACAAGGAAGTAAGCGCCACGATGGGCTGCCCGCTATGGGGCTGCTGTGGGGTGACGGGCAGCCCCGAACGACCCCCATGCTGATCCTCATTCTGTTCCAGGGCAACATGAGCCGAGGGAACAGCCTGTTTTTCCGCAAGGTGCCAGCAGGAAAGCGATACGTGTGGGATGAGAGGAGGTTCCGCTGAAGGCAGGAGCGGAGCCCTAAACCCACGCTGGTCTCTACTGAGAAAGAATTATGAGAGAGTGGTGATTTCTATACTTTTTTTTTTTAATCATTTAATTTTGAGCGATGAAAACAGCGGTGTGAAAGCGTCTGTTGTGGGGCTGAGGGCTTATTTTTGGGGGGGGGAAGGGATCCTACCCTGCCTGGCTGATGTTCCAAGGAGGCTTGCACATGCTGTACCAAGGCTGTGGGGCAGGAGGGAAGGCTCAGGCACACGTTAGGGTCGTTGGTAGGGCTGCACGCCCAGCAGGGTTGCTGCAGTCCTTGTGTCCCAGTTGTCCGTGTGGCAGCAGCGTGCAACAGGGGTTGCACAGCCCGCGGGGGAGGTGTAGTCCCAGCGATCGAACCTTACACCCAGTGCCAGGGTTACACCCTGCCGGCAGTGTTACACCCCCTGTGTGCGGGCTGCACGCCTGGCGACGGGACTGCGTGCTCGGGGGGAGTGCTGCTCTCCCAGCTGCAGGGCTGTACGCTTCGTGAGCGCGTTGCTCGCCCAGCTGGGGCGCCGCACGCCGCATAACCACCCCGCACAGCCGCTGGGAGCGCTGCAGCCCTGTGGGGTGGGGGGAGGTGGGGGGCGGTCCCTCCGTCCGTCCCGGCGCGGTGCGGCCATGCGGGTGGGCAGCTGGGCGCGGGGGGCTCCGCACCGCGTGACGCTGTGCGGGGCCACGGAGCGGCGCTGCCGGCGGCTGCTGGCGGAAGGGGCGGCGGGGGGGGGCGCGGAGGCGGGGGCGGCCGTGCTGGTGCCGCTGTGCTCCGTGCGGGGCCGCCCCGCGCTGCTCTATACGCTGCGCTGCAGCCGTCTGCGCGGGCCCTACGGCGGCGATGTGAGGTAGTGAGGGGGGAGGTGAGGGGGGGGGTCATGGAGTGGGGGTCCCCCCCCCCCCCCCGGCCGGCCCCGCCGCAGCGCCGCCCCCCCCGTTGCAGCTTCCCCGGGGGGAAACGGGAGGCGGCGGACGGCGGAGCGGAGGGCACCGCGCTGCGAGAGGCGCGGGAGGAGTTGGGGCTGAAGCTGCGGGAGGAGAGCGTCTGGGGGCGGCTGCGAGGGCTGCCCGAGAGGGTACGGAGCGGGGACGCAAACGGGGACAGAGGGGCGGCAGTGGGACGTGGGGACGGAAGGGGGGTCGAGGGGCGCGGGGACAGAGGGGCGGCACCGGGACGTTGGGGGGTAGCGCAGCGACACGGGGACAGAACGGGGATATGGGACAAAAGAGGGACGTGGGGACAGCAATGGGACGTGGGGGCGTGGGCAGAACGAAGGGTGGGGACAGTGCGTAGGGCAGAATGGGGGCAGGGACAGCGCGGGGACACGGGGCAGAACGGTGGCATAACGGACAGAGGGACATTGGGGATAGAATAGAGACGTGGGGACAGAACGGGGACGGGGACAACGCTGGGACGTGGGGACAGTGTGGGGAGTATTGGGAACGGTACCGGGATGGCAAAGGGACACGGGGACAGAACGGGTAGTGGGATGTGTCTGCCTGAGTGTTTTGATGTTGTTGAGCTCAGGGCTGGCAAGGATAAGTTGAGAGCAGCAGCCATCCCCATAGCCACCCCTGTGAACAGGGGGATGTCGGTAACAGCACAGGGACACAGTGGGGTAGTGGGGTTACAAGGACTTCAGGGGGTGTGAGAGGACGTGGGAATGGGGGGACGCAGGGCTGGGAGGTGGGGCTGGGTGATCGGGGTCAAAGTATAATTGAGGGCACTGGGGACACCATGTGGCTGGGAAATGGAACGGAGGTGACGGGGACGCCGGGGACACAGTGGAGACGGGGTGAGGTTGGTAAAATCGGTGGGGATACAGGGATGGGGCGTCTGGGGACGGGGGGAGGTTGGGGCTGAGGGGGGATGGGGCTGAGAGGCTGGGAGATGGGACAGCAGGGACTGGGAACGGGGTGGCAGGACGGGGGCAGCGGAGACGCACGGACGGGCACGGGGTGGCTGGGGATAGGGCGGCAGAGGCTGAGGGTTTGGGGTGGGACATGTGGGGATGGGGAGGTGGGGTGGCTGCAGCACAGTGGCGTTTGTCATCCCGTCCCTCTGCCACGCGCTCCCTGCCAGCACGGGATGCTGGTGGTCCCCGTGGTGGCCAACCTGGGACCCCTGGAGGACCTGACGCTGTCCCCAAACCCTGACGAGGTGGGTGACCCCCTACGCTGCGTCCCCTTCCCCGCTGCCACCCCTGTGTGTCCCCCCAACCCTCTTCCTGCCACTGCAGGTGGCAGAGGTCTTCACGCTGCCTCTGGAGCACCTCCTGCGGGAAGAGAACCAGGGCTATACCCATTTCCGTACTGCCGGTCGCTACGGATACACTCTGCCCGTCTTCCTCAACGGCCCCCACCGCATCTGGGGGCTGACAGCCATCATCACCGAGCTGACGCTGGAGCTGCTGGCACCCGACTTGTACTGCAGAAAGACCCACGTGCCTGGCCGCGGCATCACCGCCCCCCAAAAAAGGGCTTGAGCTGCATTTTGGAAGGAGCCCAGGCTCTGGGGGTGAGGGGTTTGGGGCTGGAAGGCTTTAGGGTGGAGGGTGGCACGGTCTCACCGCCGTCCCCCTCTCTGCGCCACTGCGGCCACGGTTGACGTTTCACGTTGTGATTTTAGTACAAAGCCATGTTTCAAACCACTTCAGTTGCAGCAGTGTTTATTAAGGAGCCCCAGGAGTGGGCGAGAACCCACTGGGAGCAGCGAAGCGTGGTGCCACTGCTGCCACCACCCAGACCTCCTCATGCTGAGGCCGCTCGGGCTTTGGCCTCTCCAAAGCGCCGCATCCTGTCCTCCAGCTCCGGCCGAAAGTGGCGGATGAGGCCCTGGGTTGAGCAAACAAAGCGGAGTTAACGAGGCCGAGAGCTAAGCCCCCGAGGTCCTGCCGCCATCCCAAAGCCCCGCGCTCACCTGCACGGGCCACGCGGCACCGTCGCCCAGCGCACAGATGGTGTGGCCCTCGATCTGCTTGCTGATCTCCCACAGCGCATCGATCTCGGCTGCCTGCGCGTCGCCCCGCACGAAGCGTGCCATCACCTTGTTCATCCAGTCGACTCCTGTGGGGACAGGGACACGGTGACGGGCCCTGTGACGCGGTGGTGGGCCCCGTGACGCAGTGGCGGACCCCGTGGCACAGCCCCACGCTCACACCTTCCCGGCACGGGGTGCACTGCCCACAGCTCTCGTGCTTGTAGAACTCGATGAGACGAGCGATCGCTTTGACGATGTCGGTCTGAGGAGGAAGGGGACACTCAGGGGACACTCATTCAGGGGAGGGGGCAGCCTGGGGAGGGCTCACCCCGTACCGATTTATCCATGACGATGACGGCAGCCGTGCCGAGCCCGCTCTGCGCCTGCACCAGGGAATCAAAGTCCATCAACACGGTCTCACACACCGACTTGGGGAGCAGCGGGGTGGAGGAGCCCCCCGGGATGACAGCCAGCAGGTTGTCCCAGCCACCACGGACACCCCCTGCCAAAAAAAGAGGGGACGCGCTGAGCCGGGCCCGGCAGGAGCGTCCCGTTGGGTTTGAGCACGGCGCTTACCAGCATGCTTCTCAATGAGCTCCTTCAGCGGCACTGACATCTCCTCCTCCACTGTGCAGGGGTGGTTGACGTGGCCAGAGATGTTGAAAAGCTTTGTCCCGGAGTTGCGCTCGCGCCCAAAGCCGGCGAACCACGCACCACCGCGCCGGCAGATGGTGGGGGCCACAGCCACCGTCTCCACGTTGGCCACCGTGGTGGGACAGCCGAAGACTCCTGCAGGGAATCAGAGCCGTGAGCGGTGCCGGAGGGAATCGGGGGAGTGGAGATGGGCAGAAGGGCTCCAGGACGTACCCACGTCAGCGGGAAAGGGCGGCTTGAGGCGCGGCTTGCCCTGCTTGCCCTCGATGGACTCGATGAGTGCCGTCTCCTCGCCACAGATGTACGCCCCGGCACCCCTCACCACGAAGACATCAAAGGCATAGTCGGAACCGCAGGCATTCTTCCCCAGAAGCCCAGCCTCGTACGCTTCCCTGATGGCCACCTGCGGAGGGGACAACAGGCAGCTAGCAGCAGGGGATGTCCCCACGTGCGTTCCGCTGCGTCCCTGGCGCCCACCTGCAGGTTGGAGGCCTCATTGTAGAACTCGCCGCGGATGTAGATGTAGGCGGCCCGGGCGCCCATGGCACGGCCGGCCACCAGGCAGCCCTCCACCAGCTTGTGCGGGTCGTGCCGCATGATCTCACGGTCCTTGCAGGTGCCGGGTTCCCCCTCATCTGCGTTCACCACCAGGTACTTGGGTCTGATAGGATGCGGTGTCGGTGTCGGCACTCTGTCCCGTCTCACAGCTCCGTGTCCCCGGTGTTCCCTCTGCTCCGTCTCCCCACTACCCCACCCCTGTCCCCACCACGTTCCCAGTGTCCCTAAGTAATTCCATCCCCTCTCAGCCCCCTCCCAACCTCCCTCTCTCCTCAGCGTCCCGATTCCTTTGTCCCCAGTCACTCCCTTCCCTGTACCCCCACCCCATCTACGCCTGTACACCCTGCCCCCCAGTGTCACCTTGTTCCCAATCACCGCAGCCCCATCTCCCAGCCACACGACGCCCCCTGTAATCCTTGTCCTCACGTCCCCAGACCTCCCTGTCCCTACTGTGTGCAATCACTGCCGTCCCATCTCCCACCCCTGTGTCCCCAACGTCCCTCCGTCCCCAGACACTCCTCTCCCTTCTCCCAAGCCGTGTCCCCTACTCCCCATCTCCCTGTTCCCTGTCAGCTCTCAGCCCCTTCCCGACCTCCCTGACCCTCCGGTGTCCCTGTCACTGCATTTCCAATCACCCCAGCCCCCTCAGCCCCACCCTCTCTGCATCCTCCGCGTCCTCGTCCTGCCCACCCCCCCTCCCCAACGCCTACCTGCCGTCAGGCGGTTTGTTCATGAAGCTCCACTTGAGGCCGGTGGGGAAGCCGGCCCCCCCGCGGCCCCGCAGCCCCGAGGCCTTGATCTCACCCAGGATCCAGTCGACGCCCTTCAGCAGGATCTCCTTTGTCTTGTACCAGTCGCCCCGCCGCAGCGCTCCCTGCAGCCTACGGGCACGGCACGGCGGCTGTGAGCACCCGCACCCCCCCGCGGCCCCCCGTCCCTCTCCCGCTGCCCACCTCCACTCGTGCCGCCCATAGAGGTTGGTGAAGATGCGGTCCTCATCCTTCAGAGAGCCGAACTGCGTCTTCTTCGGCGCTGTCTGCGGGGAAGGGAGGAGCTCAGCGCGGCCCCCCGAGCTCGGAGCCGGGCTGAGCGATCGCTCCAGCGCTCACCGAGAAGCCGGCGGTGGCGGCGGGGAGGCGGCGCAGTGCCCTCAGCTGCCAGGCGGCCATGTCGCTCCGCCGCCACCTTCAGGCGCCCCCCGCTGCGTCGCTCGGCTGTGGCGTCATCGGAGGGCGCCGCGGCGCGCTGTGATGACGTCACCGAAAGCCGGCCGGGGGTCAGGGGGCGCGGAGGCGGCGGGGTTCGCGCCGCGCTCCGGGCTCTGAGGATGCTGCGGCCCTCCCGCGGCCAACCCCGCGCCCCGCGGTCACGGCTCCGTGCTCGGGGACCCCCGCGGCCCTCAGCCCGGCCCTGGGCCCCCGGTTCTCCCACCCCCGGGCCCCGCAGCCGCTCCCGCGGAGGGCCCCCACACGGTCTCGTTGTCCGGTGTCGATGTCTCGGCTCGTGTATCCCGGCCGCCGGATCCGGTTTCCCCTCTGCAATCTCACCCTGGCACTGGGAGATCGGATTCGGAGCCCGGAGGGAGGGTAGTGAGCCCTGAGCACCGGGCGGGAGCCGTCATGTTCCTGTTCATCCGCAGCCCCCAGCGCCGCGCCCCCGGCAGCCCTCTGCCCTCCCCCTGCCGAGGCCCCCCGGGGGTGAAACGGGGCCACCGCAACCCCCGGGGGCGCCGGAGCTCTGGGGGGGGGCGGCGGAGCACCGAGGAGCCCCAGCTGCCCCTCACTTCCAGGCAGGTAATAACGGGGCTGGGCAGGTAACGGGGCTGGGCAGGGAATGGGGAGGACTTGGGGGGGGGTTGACAGGGGTGGGGCAGTACCACCGTCCCCCCTCCAGGGGAACAGCTGGGCGGCTCCCCCACATCTGGAGCGGCGTGGCCGAGAGCAGGGCATAATCCGGGGGATTATGTGTGTGTGTGCGGGCAGCGTGCGGCCCCCCCGCCCTGCCCTGCATATCCCGAGATATTCCATAAAAACCGTAAATCCCCACGCAGCCTCTGTTACTATAAAAAAACCCCGTCCTGGCGCGGCCGGGCCAGAGCGGCGGCCCCCCAGGACTGCGCCAGGCGGCCCCCCGGGGGGGACCGGTTATGCCTGGGCACCCCCAGGCCATGGGCAACTGCACCAAGACCCCCGAGCGGAGGCTCTCCAAGGTAAGGCCGAAGGGCGGGGGGGTGCTCGGGGGCTGCGCTGGGCTTCCTACTGCCCTCCGGCTCTGCCCGCAGGACGGGAAGCAGCGCTCCGGCCCCCCCGGTCCCCAGGACGGCGAGGAGCTGGCAGAGGCTGCGCAATCGCCGCCGTTGCAGAGCTACTCGGTGCTGCACGGGCTTGTGGGGCCGGCGTGCATCTTCCTCCGGCAGAGCATTGCCATCACACAGCTGGTATGTGAGCGCTGTACCCCCCCCTCCCGTCCCGGGGTGCATCCCGGTCCTTTGGGGGTCACCGCCCTCACAGCTGCCCGCCGGTGTGGATTTGGGGTGGCTGAGGGGAGGGAGCCGTCCTCCAGCCTGTGTTCTTTTTTGCCAGGACCGGGAGCTGCGGCCGGAGGAGATTGAAGGTGAAGTGTGGGGACGTGTCCCCAGGCTGGGTCCTTGTGGGGCCAGGGGTGCTGCTCCGCCGTGGGGTCCCACCCAAACCCGTTCCCCTTGGTCCCCACCCATCTGTGGGAAGTTCCCATCTTGCCACCCATGCTGTTCGATCCCCGTCCCTCCACACGTTCCCCTCAATTTCTGTCCTGGTCCCCACCTCAGCACCTGTTCCCCTCACTTCCCATCCCCGTTCCTGTCTTTCCACCTGTTTATCTCGGTCCCCATCACAGCGCTTGTTCCTCTCAGTCCCCATCCTGGTCCCTGTCTCACCACCCATTCCCCTTCGTTCCCGTCCAAGTCCCCATCTCTCCATACATTCCCCTCAGTCCCCATCTCACCACCCATTCCCCTTGGTCCTCATCCTGGTCCCCATCTCAGCACCTGAGTCCCCATCCCAGTCCCCATCGTGCCATCTATCCCGTTTGATCCCCGTCTTGATACCCATTTCCCTTAATTCCTATCCCAGTCCACATCTTGCCACACATTTCTCTTTGTTCCCGTCTCACCACCTGTTCCTCTCAGTCCCCATCCCAGTCCCCATCTTGGCACCTCTTCTACTGTGTCCCCACCCTGGTCCCTGTTGTGCCTTTTATTTTGCTCTGCCCCCATCTTGCAACCCGTCTCACTCGCTCCTCATCTCACTACCTGTTCCCCTTGTTCCCCATCCTGGTCTCCATCTCAGCACCTCTTCCACTGGATCCCCATCTCAATCCCTACTGTGCCACCCATCCCACCCGGTCCCCATCCTGACACCTGTGTCCTTGGGTCCCCATCCCAGTCTCCATCTCAGCACCCGTTCCCCTCAGTCTTCATTCTGGTCCCCGTCTCTCTGCCCGTTCCCATCAATCCCCATCCCAGCCTCCCCCCTCTCAGCACCTGTTCCATTGGGTCCCCATCCCAGTCCCCGTTGTGCCACATCGTTCCCCATCTCGACACCCATTCCCTCGAGTCTCCATCCCAGTGTCCATCCCAGCACCTGTTCCACTGGCTCCCTATCCCAGTGTGCTGTTGTGCCACCTTTCCTGCTCAGTCCCCATTATTCTCAGTCCCCATGCTGGTCCCCATCTCAGCACCATCTCAGTCCCCGTCTGAGCGCCTGCTCCCTTCATCCCCACCTCGCCGCCTGTCCCGCCCCCGACCTGTGGGGTGCCCCCAGGTGTCACCATTCTCCCCGTGCTGTCCCCAGAGCTGAAGCAAGCCTTTAAGGAGTTCGACAAGGACCGCGATGGCTACATCAGCTACAAGGACCTGGGCGAGTGCATGCGCACCATGGGCTACATGCCCACCGAGATGGAGCTCATCGAGCTGTCCCAGCAGATCAGTAGGTGCCGGGATGGGGGGGGGGGGGAAGGAACCCCACGTCCCCCCCGTGATACCACCCCCGCTGACCTACCCCTCCCTTTGGTCCCCCAGCAGGCGGCAAAGTGGACTTTGATGACTTTGTGGAGCTGATGGGCCCTAAGATGCTGGCGGAGACGGCGGACATGATCGGGATCAAGGAGCTGCGTGACGCCTTCCGCGAGGTGAGGGGCGCGGACGGCAGGGCCGGGGGGGGGGGACGCGGCGCTGGGAGCACGGAGGTGATGCTGGGTGTCCCCCCCCCAACTTTTATGGGGCAGTTCGACACCAACGGGGACGGGCAGATCAGCATGGCGGAGCTGCGGGAGGCCATGCGGAAGCTGCTGGGGCAGCAGCTCAACTACCGCGAGGTGGACGAGATCCTCAAGGACGTGGATCTCAACGGGGACGGCCTGGTGGACTTCGAAGGTAAACGGGGGGGAGGGTGAAGGTGAAGGGGGGGAGACCCCCCCCGATCCCGGCTTTACGTGGGGGATGATGGCGTCAGCGTTGGGGGGGGTGAGCCCCCGTTGCCAGCTTTATGTGGGGGTTCACGCTGTGGTTCTTTGCAGAGTTTGTGCGGATGATGTCGCGCTGAAGGGCCGGGAGCCGCCGCCGTGCCTTACCGGGAGGAGGAGGAGGAGGGCCTCCCCGGGCCTGCGCTGCCCCTCCGGGGGTTGGGGGAGAGCTCCGGTCGTGGCCCCCCCTGGGGTCGTGGGTTGGCAGCTTTGCCGGTTCCCAATGAAGCTCTGTGCCGTCGGGTGGCTGTGTGCCCGTCCATTGAGTGCCGGGGGAGGCCTCGGGCCCTCGCGGTGGGGGTAGGGGGGGGAGGGGGGAGGGGGAGCGGGACGCCGCGCGTCTCCATGGTGACGGAGGCACGGCGCGCCGTGTTTGCGTGTTGGCGGCGTGCGGGCCGTGACGTCATCGCCGCGCCCCGGCGAGAGCGCAGGCCGGCTCCGTTCGGGCCGCCGACCAATCGGCGCCGGCGGGCCGCGCCGCCCGACCAATCGGCTGTTAGGAGGCGGGCGCCCCGCTCGGCCGCTCGCTTCCGTCTTCCCCACACGGCGGCCGCCGCTCGGGACGGAGAGCCGCTCGGGAGCGGTGCGGGGATGTCCTACAAACCCATCGCGCCCGCCCCCAGCGCCAGCCCCGCCCCGGGGCCCGCCGCCACGGCCGCCGGTGAGAGGAGCCCCCCGGGGGGCGGCGAAGCGGGGGTAGAGCGGCGGTGGGGGGGAAGGAGAGGGCTTAAGGAGGGGCGCGAGGCCCGAGGGGGGGCGGCGGGGCCCGAGCGGGGCGTGAAGGAGAGGGACGGGGACCGAGGAGGGGACGCGGGGAGTCGGGGGCCGAGGGAGGGAACGGACGGCGCCTGGGGGCGGCCTGAGCGGGGCGCAGGGCCTGAGGAGAGCCGGGCTTGAGGGGCTGACAGGGCCTGAGGAGGAGCACGGGGCCCGGAGGAGGGCTGGACGCAGTCTGAAGGAGGGCCGGACCCGGTGTCGCTCCCCGCAGCTCCCAGCGTCCCCTCGCCGTCCGCCTTCCGCCCGCTCTTCAACGACTTCGGGCCGCCCTCCATGGGCTATGTGCAGGTGAGGCCGTGGGGCAGGGGCAGGCGAGGGGAGGGCGGTGTGGGGCAACGCTGAGCCCCTCCCCCCCACCTCCCCCCCCGCCTTCTGTCCCCCCCGTGCCTCCCCTGTCAGGCCATGAAGCCGCCCGGCGCTCCGGGCTCGCAGAGCACCTACAGCGACCTTCTCTCTGTCATCGAGGAGATGGGCAGGGAGATCCGGCCCACCTACGCCGGCAGCAAGAGCGCCATGGAGCGGCTCAAGCGGGGTACCGAGCCGGGGGGTGGCCCTCTATGTACCTCCCCACCCCCTCAGCCCGGACCTCGGTGCCTGACTTCGTGTCCCCCCCCCCCCCCACTTCAGGGATCATCCACGCGCGGGCGCTGGTGCGGGAGTGCTTGGCCGAGACAGAGCGCAACGCCCGCACGTGACAGCCGCCCCCCGCCCCCCCCCGAGCCCCGCCGGTGGCTCCCCAGGAGCGGGGCCACCCCCGGGGCTCCCCCCCACCCCCCAACCCTCCGGCTTTTATAAATAAAGGACGTGCTGCATCCCCCCCCCTTAAAGGAAATTCTCCTTCGAAAGAAAAAAAAAGCAAAAACAAAAGAAGAACCCCAATTTCCCCAAATACACCGCTCCGTTTTAATTTCCCGGTCCGCCGCCCCCCCGCCTCTGACGTCCGCTCTGATGTCACACCCCCCCCCTCCCTCGCTGTACCACCTCCTGACGTCAGCGGGCGCCCCCCGCGCCGTGACGTCACAAAGCGCGGGGCCGGCTCAGAGCGGCGCAGGTTCGGAAGGGGCTGAGCGCAGCCGAAGGGAACCGAAAGGAGCCGAAGGGTTACGGAAAGAGCCGAAGGGAGCCGAGCGCGCGGCCGAGCGGGCGGGGGGCGCGTTGCTATGGCAGCGGGGAGGGCCCGGCCGAAGCGGGCCGGGCCGGGGCCGGGTTAACGGCGGAGGGCCGCGGAGCCCCCCTCGCCCCCCCCCCAGCCCCCCACCCCAACCCACCCGGCGCCATGCTGATCAAGGAGTACCACATCCTGCTGCCCATGAGCCTGGAGGAATACCAGGTAGCGCAGCTCTACATGATCCAGGTGCGGCTGGGGCCTGGGCTGCGGCCCGGGGGGGGGGGTCGTGTAGGGCCCGAGGAGGGGGTCGTGTGGGGTTTGCGTGGGGCCGGGGATCGTGTGGAGCTTGGGGGCGGGTGCAGGAATGTGGGGCTGAGGGTGGAGGTCAGGGGGTTCGAGGCTGGGGGATATGGGGGGCAGCGTGGAGCTTGGGGGGTCTGGGGGACTGTTTGTGGTCTGGAGGCGTCCTATGGGGTCTGGGGGAGTGCAGGAGGATGAGGCTGAAAGTGAAGGTCAGGGCTGAGCTGGGGGCTGAGGGGTGGGGGGGTTGTATGGAGTCTGGGGGACTGCGGGAGCGTGGGGCTGAGAGCAGGGGTCGGGATTCGGAGCTGGAGGGAGTGGTGCTGGATTGTATGGAGCTTGGGGGTTGTGTGGGGTCTGGGAGAGTATGGGAGCCTAGGACTGAGGGTGGAGATCGAGGGGGGGTTGGGGCTGAGGGGTATGGGGGAGTGCAGGGGTGTGGGGCTGACGGTGGGGGTCAGCGTGTTGTGGGGGTGGAGATCTGAGGTGGTGGGTGTTAAGAGTATAGGGATATGAGGGCAGTGTGGAGCCTGAGGGGTGCAGGAATGCGGGGCTGGGGATTGGGGGCTGAGGAGGCTGTGGGGTTGGGGGCTCGGGGTATGGAGTTGTTGTGGAAGTGGAGTGCGGAGGCATGGGGCTGAGCCTGTTTCTCAGAGTGCGGAGTGAAGCGGGGGGTCTTGGGGCTGAGGTGGGGGTGCAGGGATTTGTGGCTGAGGAAAGGGCTGTGGGGAGGGGGTGCTGGAGCTGCCAAGATAGCAGGATTTGGGGTGCCGGGGCTCAGCCCACCCTCACCATGCAGAAGAAAAGCCGGGAGGAATCGAGCGGCGAGGGCAGCGGGGTGGAGATCCTGGCCAACCGCCCCTACAGCGACGGCCCCGGTGGCAGCGGGCAGTATACCCACAAGATCTACCATGTGGGCTCCCACATCCCCAGCTGGTTTCGGGCACTGCTGCCCAAAGCTGCGCTGCAGGTGGAGGAGGAGTCCTGGAACGCGTACCCCTACACCCGCACCAGGTGGGACCCCGCAGGAATGTGGGCTGGGGGCTGCCTGCTGGGCACAGCCTCATCCCCGTGCTTCCTGTAGGTACACCTGTCCCTTTGTGGAGAAGTTCTCTATCGAGATTGAGACGTACTACCGGCCAGATGCTGGCCAGCAGACCAATATCTTCAACCTGAGCGCTGCTGAGAAGAGGCAGAGGATCTTGGGTGCGTGCAGCAGGGGCATGAGGCAGGATCCGGGGCTTTCTCTGCTGACCTTGTGCTTTAGGGACAGGTTAAGTTATCCTTGTAGGGGAAAGTGCCCGTACCCTGAGCTCCCTGCCCGGTCCTGTGGATCAGCTGGAGGCAGGGAGCTAGGGAATCGTGTCCCCATTTTGTCTTCTGCTTCTCCTGCCCCCCTAGGGCTTTGCACAGTGTCGTTCCCCGTTCCCAGCCCCCCCTGTGCTGGGTGCCTGGGGCAGACTGTTCCCCCCCAGGGACGTGTTTGTCCCCTGTTGCTGCCTGTTCCCATTCCTGGCAGTGTCGACACGGTTGTTTTGGGCGCTGGAGCGCAGCGCGTCATGCTCTGCTCCTAAAATGGAGGCCTAAAATAGGCACTCGGAGGAAATGATTCATCTGACCTATTTCTCTCATTGGCTCTCGCAGCGTTGGGGATGTCCGGCTGGGACGCTGGTGGCACGGCCAAGGCCGGGGACAAATTTTGTCCCTGCCGCCATCACCAGCAGGCAGTGAGCAGAGTTCCGAGCTGCCTTGTTTGGCCTTGTCCTCGGCACACCCCCCCGTGCCCCTGGGGTCACCGCTGCCGTTCTCCAGCTGCCAAATCCCCACGCTAATGCGCCTATGTGTGTCAGCCCGGCTCTTAGCCTGGCCACCCCCCCTCCTCCCGTCTCTTGCTGCCACTCCTTGAGGCAGCGGGTCTGGCCCCAGTGTGAGGACAGTCCCCAGAGGCTCAGGGGGGACAGGGAGGTGTCCCATCGCGAGCACACGGTGTGTGGAAATGATTCACAGGGTGCCGCCAGCCTTATTCCTCACCTTGTTTTCCTCCTACCCCAGACACCATCGACATTGTGCGTGACCCCATCTCCCCTGGGGAGTATAAACCCGAGGAGGACCCCAAACTCTACCGCTCGGCCAAGACGGGCCGGGGCCCGCTGGGGGATAACTGGCTGGAGGCAGCCAGCAGTGGGCCGCTGATGTGCGCCTACAAGCTGTGCAAGGTGGAGTTCCGCTACTGGGGGATGCAGTCCAAGATCGAGCAGTTCATCCACGATGTTGGTGAGCGTGGGGCGATGGCGGTGAGCCCGAGCCCTGTGGGGACGGTAGGTTTCTGGTAGGTGGGGGGCCATGCCTTGCTCACTCCCCCTGCTTCAGGCTTGCGCAAAGTGATGCTGCGTGCCCACCGCCAGGCTTGGTGCTGGCAGGACGAGTGGACTGACCTGACCATGGAGGACATCCGGCAGCTGGAGGAGGAGACGGCGCGGATGCTGGCACAGAAAATGGCCAAATGTGGTGAGGCCGAGGAGCCCTCCACCGCCGGGCCCAGCCCTGAGGGGCGGCCGGAGCCAGGAGGTGCCAGCGGGCAGGAGGGCAGCGAGGCTCAGGGGGCTGCCGACATCTCCCCCGATGATAGCTTTGCCAAGCAGTGGTCCACATCTTCGCGTTCTTCCTACTCTTCTCAGCACGGAGGTGAGAACAGGAGGAATGCGCGACCCCTGGCACCTGTGGGGTGCTGCTGTTCCCTGACAGAGATGCATCGGGACCCTTCTTTCCTGCCCCAAAGGGTGGCTTTGGATGTCCCAAAGCTGTGGGTGGCTCTGGGTGCATGAGCAGCACGGTTGGGCAGGAGCAAGGGGGTCGCTGCCCTCAGTGCTGACCCCGTGCTGCTGGCAGGTGGGGTGTCTCCTCAGAGCCTGTCTGAGTGGCGGATGCAGAACATTGCCCGTGACTCCGAGAACAGCTCCGAGGAGGAGTTCTTTGATGCCCACGGTATGGCAGAGCAGCCCCGCAGCACAGCAGTGTGCTGGATTTGCCCTGTTGGGTTTCAGTGGGGCACAGGGGTATGGACTGTGCTTGGCTCACCCATGGCCCCCTCCCTGCCATCGCAGAGGATCTGTCTGACAGCGATGAGGTCTTTGCCAAGGAGATGACCAAGTGGAGCTCCAATGACTTCTTGGACACGCTGGAGCGGCCAGCAGAGCTGGATGACAATCTGGGTGAGCAGGATGTGTGCAGCCTGCCCAAACCCAGCGTGGGCATCCCAGGGTAGGGCTGACCCCTGTGTGGACACCCCAGCTTGCTCACCGTTGATATGTGCTTGCAGGAGAGGGTCCCAGCGCCTCCAGGACAGATGGCAAAGAACAGCCAGCATCCAGCTTCTCCGAGGTGTGTGAGCTGCTCACCCCATCCCTCGTAGCCCCCAGCCAGGTCCCTGGCATGGGTGCAGACAGGAGTGCTCTCCTCCTGCAGGGCGGCTCGGCCGAGAGCACGGTGCAGGCGTGCCGGATCCACGTGCTCTTCCTCATCCTCCACAGCGGCAACATCCTGGACCAGGGAGGGGGAGAACTGGGCTCCAAGCAGGCAGATGTGCAGACGTTGGCTGCCACCTTCGATGCCGTCACCCGTGTCCACTTCCCCGAGGCACTGGGACACGTGGCATTGCGCCTGGTGCCCTGCCCGCCCATCTGTGCCGCTGCCTATGCATTGGTTTCCAAGTGAGGATGGAGAGAGAGGGCTGTCCCCATGCAAGCCACCCCCCAAGAGGGAGGTGGTGGGCTCAGAGAGGGGCTTCCCAGAGAAGTGAGCATCACGGGATGGACTGGGGACATGGGGCAGCCCCGCTGACCCATCCTCATGTCTCCCCCAGGCTCAGCCCTTACAGCCACGACCGGGACAGCCTGTCCAGCAGCCAGGACCACATCCCACTGGCGGCCCTCCCGCTGCTGGCCACCTCCTCGGGGAGCTACCAGCATGCTGTGGGCAACGTCATCACCCGTGCCAACCAGGCCTATGCTGCCTTCCTGCACTCTGCTGAGGGCACCGGCTTCTGTGGCCAGGTGAGAGGAGGAGGGGGCTCGGGGGAGGCTTTGCCCTGGATTCTGGATGGGACTCGGCTCCCACTGGGATGATTTTTGTGCCGTCTGCAGGTAGTGCTGCTTGGGGACTGTGTGGGAGGCATCCTGGGCTTCGATGCGCTGTGCCAAAGCCGGGCAGGTGCTGGGGGCAGCCGGAGCAGCAGCCGCCGTGGCAGCCTGGTGGGTGCCTCTTTTTTAGAACTACCAACCAGCTTGGCAGCATCTGGCTGCTCGCTGATTCTTCTTGTTCACCTGCAGAGCACGGAGCCCATCTCCCCTGAACTGTGTGGCACCCGGGACCCGCTGGCCGAGGGGGCGGACGCAGCAGTGGGGTTGGGCCAGGCCAGCCCCGAGCCAGGGGACAGCCAGCATCCAGGCTCCTCGTGCAGGTGAGAGCAAGGGGCCTGTGGGAGAGCTGGCACCCTCCATGCAAACGTTGTGCTTTACGTGAACAATGAATTCCCCATCTGTGCCCGGAGGAAGCATTGCACAGGCGCAGCAGTGCCGTGCAGGGGCTCCCCAGCTCCCAGCAGCTCCTCTGGGCTCAATGGGCTGCAGCGGGCGCAGCGCTGCCATTCCTGCGCCCACTGGCTCTGCTGTTGCAGCCCGCAGCCTGGCGATGCCCCACTGGAGGCAGAGGCACCACGGAACAGTGCTGCAGCACAGGATGGGGCGGAGAGCACCAGCACCCGCCTTGACTTTAAGGTATCCGGCTTCTTCCTCTTCGGCTCCCCGCTGGGGCTGGTGCTCGCGCTGCGCAAGACCGTCATGCCTGCTCTGGATGGTGAGGAGCCTCACTGGCTGCAGTGCAAGCCCCCACGCCTCCCTGTGGGGCTCAAGCCCTCGTCCTGAGTCATGCTCCCTCCTGCTTGAGCCCCCCTGGACCTCCCCAAACGGCTCTGCTTGGGTTTTTCGCACCGTGGCTGTACGCAGCTCAGTGTTGGTGCATGCCTTGAGCATCCCCTCTGTGCCACTGGTCTCCCGGCTTTGCCTCCTCATCTTTTCCTCCTGCCCGGGTCCTGCTTTCAACTCCCTGTGCCCTCAGCCCTCCTGACTGCGCATCACCCTGCCCTGACCCCTTTCTCTGCCCCAGTGGCCCAGCTGCGTCCTGCCTGTGAGCAGATCTACAACCTCTTCCACGCTGCCGACCCCTGCGCCTCCCGCCTGGAGCCCCTCCTGGCCAAAGCCTTCCATGCTGTGCCACCGCTCAGCGTGCCCCGCTACCAGAAGTACCCACTGGGTGACGGCACCTCCTCCCTGCTGGGTGAGTGGCCTTGGGGGCTGGCATCCCCGTAGCGGGGGGCTGTGGGTGGCCTGACTCAGTGCTGTCTGCAGCGGAGGCCCTGCAGATGCACTCTGCCCTCTTCCTGCCCGAGGTGGACCTGGCTGCTCCCCCCACTCCCACTGGCAGCTTTGGGGGAGGCTTCTGGAGGGGCAGTGAGCCAGGAGACCCCCCTACGCCTGCCAGCACCAGCGAAGTCGTCAAGAGTGAGTGCCGTTGCCATCATCCGTAGGCGCAAGGGACTGGAGTGGTTTGAGCCCCTGAAACGGGGCCAGGCTGTGGGGTAAGGCTCGGGGATGGCCTAATGGGAGCTCTCCACGCAGTCCTGGAGCGCTGGTGGGGCCTGAAGCGCATCGACTACTCGCTGTACTGCCCTGACGCGCTGACTGCCTTCCCCACCATCACCCTGCCTCACCTCTTCCACGCCAGCTACTGGGAGTCCTCCGACGTGGTGGCCTTCATCCTGCGCCAGGTAGGGCACGCGTGGCAGGGCGGGCAGCGCGCTCAGCCAGCGCGGGCTGAGCCGTGCAGCGTCCCCCGGCCAGGTGATGGAGAAGGAGGGCCCGCAGCCGGCCGAGAGTGAGGAGAGCTCCATCTACAGCCCCGCGTTCCCCCGGGAGAAGTGGCAGCGCAAGCGCACCCAAGTGAAGATCCGGGTATGGGCACTCTGGGGCTGCGTCGGGCTCGAGCTGTCCCCAGGTGCTGTGGGGCAATGCAGCCAGGAGGGTTTGCTCCCATCCTGGCGGACTCCACGTGCCGCTTCCGGGGGCTCTTCTGGTTGCCACGTGCTGCTGAGCCGTGTGTGTCCCTGCAGAACGTGACAGCCAACCACCGGGCCAGCGACGTCATCGTTTGTGAGGGCAAAGCTCAGGTCCTCAGCGGGCGCTTCATGTACGGCCCCCTGGACGTGGTGACGCTGACGGGAGAGAAGGTACTGCGGGGACGTCCCCGGGGCCCTGGTGAATGGCAGGGACACCTAGAAGGGGACCGTGCTGGTGTTTAACTGCACCTAAATGAAAGGGCTGGAAGGACCAGCACTCCACAGGACCTCGTGGGATGGTGGGAGAGGATAGTGACGGCTTGCAGACTGGGACCACGGTCTTTTTGCCCTTACTCAGGTGGACATCTACATCATGACGCAGCCGCTGTCAGGGAAGTGGCTGTACTATGGCACGGAGGTGACGAGCGGCAGCGGACGCCTAACCTTCACCATCCCTCAGGACAAGGCCCTGGCCATCGGCATCTACCCTGTGCGCATGGTGGTCAGGTGAGATGTTGGCTGCCTGCTTCTGGTGGGGTCACCTCGGCCACCTCCCCACCAGCGGGCTGAGGGAGATGACAGAGCCGGTGCTGAGCCTCGCTGCTGTCCCATCCCAGGGGGGACCACAGCTACGCGGAGGCGTACCTGACAGTGGTGGCCCGGGGCACTGAGTCAGTGGTGTTCAGCATCGATGGTTCCTTCACTGCCAGCGTCTCCATCATGGGCAGCGACCCCAAAGTGCGGGCGGGAGCTGTCGATGTCGTACGGTAAGCGCTCTTCTTATAAGGACAGCCAGCTTTGTGCAGTGACAACCCCATGCGAGCACCAGATCCACCCCAGGGTGTCCTGCTGTCACACCTGTGTCCAGCCTGGTCTGCAGACCGAAGTTTTGGAACCTGCTCAGTTAGCTGGGAGGTGCTTGGTGGCTTCCAGCCCACTTTGCAGGTGGGCCCCTGGTGACAGTATGTATCGTATGTGCCCCGGTGTACCAGGCACTGGCAGGACTCGGGTTACATGATCATCTACGTGACGGGGCGCCCCGACATGCAGAAGCACCGCGTGGTGGCCTGGCTCTCCCAGCACAACTTCCCCCACGGCGCCGTCTCCTTCTGCGATGGGCTCACCCACGACCCCCTCCGCCAGAAAGCAGCCTTCCTGCAGAGCCTGCGCGCCGAGGTGGGGCTGGGACGCTGACCCCAGGGTGGTGGGGAGGCTCCGTCCCCACCCTCACGCTCCTCTCCTTGTGCAGGCAGAGATCGCCATCGTCGCTGGCTACGGCTCCACCAAGGACGTCTCCGTCTACAGCTCCCTGGGGCTGGCGCCAGCACACATCTACATCGTGGGCCGTGCTGTCAAGAAGTTCCACAACCAGTGCCAGGTGGGGCCAGGGCTGGGGCTGTTGGAGGGGCGCCGGTGCCCTCACTGGGGCCTCACGCTGCCCCTGCGTCTCACAGTTCCTGTCTGAGGGCTACGTGGCCCACCTGGCCCAGCTGGAGGCTGCTGCCCTGGTGCACTCCCCCAAAGGACCCCCTCGGCCTGTGCTGGGCAAAGGCACCTACGGCTGCCCGGCGCCCGTCGATTTCCTCCGCAAGCAGAGCCAGCTCCTGCGCTCGCGGGGCTCCAGCCAGGCAGAGCGGGACGGGGGCCCCCTGCCCGCCCGTGCCAAGCCCCGCAGCGTCAGCCTCAAGCTGGAGGGTGAGGAGTGAGCCCCTGCCATTGTGCCCCCTCCCGGACACGGCCTTGGTTTCCCGACGCAGAGCTGGAGCTGAGAAGTGAGGAAGGTGCTGCACTCTGAAACTGCGGGACGCAGCCACGCTGCTCTGAGCCACCCCGGGGGCTGGAATGACCCCCTCTGGGCTGAGCTCCCCTGGGTCCTGCCTGCTGCCCCCCAGCTCTGCCTCTGCCCTGCTGCCCCAAGCAGCACCCAGCCTACTCTGGGGCTTGGGGTGCCGCCCCCAGGCTCCGATTCACCTTTCTCTGCCCCAGGTGTGAGTGGTGGTGGTGGGGCAGGCACAGTGCCCCCTCCCTGCACCCTTGTATTTATTTCTGTTTCAGTGTTGTGGGGACAAGGGAAGGGCTGAGATTAAAGAAAAGAAAAAAAGAAAACCAACAAAAGAAATGGTTGCTCTGTTCTGTTTGTTTCATTGTGAAATAAAGCGATGTAAAGCAGAGCTGCTGGGGCTGCCTGTCTGCTCTGTACCCCCACAGCCTCAGGGTGATGCTGGCCCAGGGCCCCACGGGCGCCACGGAGGGCGGTGGCACCCAACTGCTCTTGTTTGCCCTTCGGTTTCAGTTGGCTATCTCTAACAGCACTTTTTCTACAGGACCAGATATCTTTCTTTGACGAGTTTTACTTGTGTTTATCTCGGTATAGCATGATCATGGCTTTATATACGCAGTGGTAACAAGCAGTTCAGATAAGAAGTTTACGGCTCTGCTGCGATGCAGTACAGAGGAAACGCAGCTGCAAGCTGGTGGCGGCAGCCTTGCGAAGTGGCAACGCAGGATGTGGCACGGAAGGGCAGGAGATGGGGCACAGCCTCGGCAGTGGAGCCCTCGCAGCCATTCACGGGCTCGCCTCGCCCCACACAGCACAGCTCGGCCCAACACAAGGGATAAAAACCAAACAAGGAGTAAAAAGCAGCGTGGAAGAGCGTTGTCCTGGGCTCCTTTCCTCCGCCGGATTTCCACTGTGCTGCCAGGTGCCATCTGGGGCTCAGTGTGGAGATGCAGGCTTCTGCTGCCATCCAATGGTCCAGCACTTCACACCGCGCCTTCGGCGCCGCGCCGAAATCCCGCGCGCCTTCCGCTGACTCCCCATAAACGTTGTATTAAACATTAATAAACACGGGTAACCATTCCACATGTGGAATATCTATCAGAACCTGGCCCGGAGAGCGTGGCGGGCTCTACTGGGAGAAGATGCCCTTGAAGCGGATCTTGTCCTCTGCGTCCTTCTGGCGCAGGCGCGCCTCCAGGCTGCGCAGCTCCTTGCTGACCACGGGGCGCAGCGAGGGGTCCAATGCCAGCACCTTGGCGAAGTCAGCCTGCGCCTCGGCCACGTTCCACACGGCCGCGTGAGCCTTGCCCCGCTTGAAGTAGGCTTTGACGTTGTCTGCGGGGAAGGAAAGGTCAGCCGGGGAGCACGCGGGCCTCCCTGGCGCGTGCGCTGCGTGCGGCCGGCACGGCTCCTTACCCTCGTACTTGTTGAGGATGGAGGAGCAGTGGTCCAGCACCTCGTAGTACTCCTCGCTCTGCAGCTTGCACTGGCAGTAGTTCAACAGCAGCGGGGTGATCTTCTGGTCCAGCTCGATCCAGTCTGGAGAGCCGGGCTGCTCCTGCGGGACACGAGGGCAGAGTGAGCGCCGGCACCGACAGGAGGGCGGCGGAACCCCGAGGGATGGGAGAGCCCACCTTCATCTGCAGGTTCTTGAGGCAGGCGATGGCGTCGTAGTACTTGGTGGCCGCCTCCCGCACCTTGCCCTGCCGGTACAGCTCGTTGCCCTCCTGGTGGATCAGGGGCACGGCCTGCAGCTTCTCCTCGTCCGTCATGGCCCAGGGGTCCTGCTGGTAGGAGCCGGGCTCCTCCACCTGCGCGCACGTGGTCAAAGGCCGCCGCGGGGCGCAGCCCGTCAGCGCCGCGACCCCAGGGCCCCGCTCACCTTCAGCATCTCCATGTCGAAGATGAGGGGCTGGGGGTTCTTCTGCAGCTCGTCCAGGTCGGGGTAGCCCAGCGAGTAGTGCTCGTGCAGCTGCGCGATGCTGCAGCAGTGCCGCTGCCCCTCCAGAGGGTCCTTCCCGGCCGCGATGTTGCGCAGGCTCTTGGCCACCAGGGGGTACAGCACCACGTGCTGTGGGCGGGGGGGGGGGTCTCAGGGGGCAGGCGTGGGGCCGAGAGGAGGCCCAGGTGCAGGCCCCGCCCCCCCGCATCAAGCCACGCCCCCGTGATAAAACCCCGCCCCTCGGGCGCGAACCGCATCCCCAGCGGCACCAAACCACACCGCCCAGCGCCGAGCGGTGCCCCCCACCGACAAACCACGCCGCTCAGCGGAGCCACACGGCCGAGCGAGCCCCGCCCCCCGCTGCGAGCCACGCCCACAATCAGCCAAGCCCCGCCCCCGTCCGGGCGAGACCACGCCCCCAGCTAAAGCCCCGCCCCTTCCGGCCGCACCTTGGGCTCGCAGCGGAAGCGGGCGCGCTCGCCGGGCCGCATGGTGCGCAGTATCGCCTCCCACACGGGCAGCTTGAACTTCTTCCCGGCGATCAGCTCCATGGGTTTGCCCCGCGCCCGGCTGTCATCCAGCACCGCCTCCTCGGGTCCGCACCGCAGCGTCCGGTAGTGGAAGGTGGCCTGAGTGTAGGCCGCGCGTCACCATGGCGACCGGCTCCGCTCCGGCGCATGCGCGTCGCCCCCTCCCCCTCCCGCCCCGCGGCCCGGCGCTGACCTTGGTGCCGTCGCGGAAGTCGGGCAGCGGCCCGGTGCCCTCCCGCAGCACCTCCTTGTGCACGCCGTCCGCCCGCAGCTGCTCCGCCATCGTCCGCCGCCTCCGCCGCCCTTCGGCCGCTTCCGGAGAACGGAGGCTGCGCCACAGCGCCCCCTGCCGGCCGGAGGTGCGCGCGGCTCCTCCCAGCGGCGACGTCCGGCCCCGCGTCGTGCCGCGCGTTCCCCGCTGCCAACGTAAGCCGTGGCGGCGGACGGCGTCGCCGGGCGGGTGGTGCTCCAGGTGGGGCCCCACGAGGGCAGAGCAGAGGCGGGCGGTCACCTCCCCGCCCGCTGCCACCCCTGCGCTGATGCGGCACGGGACACGGTTGGCCTCAAGGGCTGCAAGCGCACGCTGCCGCCTCACGCCCAGCCTCCCGTCCTCCACAGCCCCCCCGGTCCTCCGCAGGGCCGCTCTCGTTGAGCTCTCCCAGTCTGCGTATCCAGCATCGCCCCGACCCAACGCTCCGTGCTGTTGAACGTCATTAGGTTCACACGGAGCCACTTCTCGTGGCCGTCCGGGTCCCTCAGATGGCGTCCCGGAGTGGGCTCAGGATGCTGAGTTTTAGGAAAGCCAACCTGCAGCTCTTTGGGGCTGTAGGCAACAAAGCGCCCTGGGAATCTGTCCTCGTGGGAAGGGTGCGGAGCAGAGCTGGCAGCTCTTTGGGGAAGCTCTCCATCCCCAGGAAAGGAAGGAAAGAGACCGGCGTGGCTGCGGCTGCTCAGGCCAAGCAGAGGAAGCTCGGAGCATCCATCAGCGCTGGGGCCCGGCTGGAGCTGCGGGGCAGGAAGCGCAGAGTGGGAGGAAACGGAGGGGCAGCGCAGCGCGGCCGCCTTTCGCTTTTGGAAGCGGCCCTTTGTGCTCCGTGCCCCCCGGCGGCGTCCCCGAACCACCGCGCTGCGGCTCTGCAGGTGGCCCGGGGGGCTGCGTGCGCTCGGTGCCAACGCCGCGTCCCCGCGGGGGGGGGGGAACAGCCCCATCCCTGCCCGCATCGCAATGGGGCCGCGCACCTGCAGGCGGGGACGGCCCCGTGCTGCGTGCACCTGCCCGGGGCGCGGGGACCTCCTTGACCCGGGAGGGGGGGGAAGGGTGGGTTCAAAGAACGGGTATGGGTGTGCAGAGCGAGGGCCCGCTTCTGTCCCGGCCCCCAGCTCTGGGACACGCGACGCCAGGGCCCGGTGAGCATCGAGCACAGAGCCCCCCCGGCGGGGCTGTGCAGGGGCAGAAGCGGAGCTCAGCATCATATTTGGGCACAGCGCAGGTTATTGGCGGCTGGGCCCCGTCAGGCGGCAGATAACCCCGCTGATAACGGCTGTGCGGGGCCTCCGCTGCACCCATTGGCTCCCGGCAGCGGGGGCTGCCTATATCTCCCCTCCCGGCCCGGGCTGCTGGGTCTGTGGGGCGGGATGGAGCCCTGCGGGGTGCTGGGGCTGCTGCTGTGCGGGCTGAGCGCTGGGCTTACAGCCGGGACGCAGCCCTCCCCGGCGCCGGCGACGTCCCCGCGGCCGAGCGACGCGTCCGTCCGTCTGCGGTTGGCGGACGGCGGCCACCGCTGCGCCGGGCGGGTGGAAGTGGAGCACGAGGGCGAGTGGGGCTCCGTGTGCACCTACGACTTCGACTGGGACGCCCGTGGGGCCGGCGTGGTGTGCCGGCAGCTGGGCTGCGGGTCCGCGGCGAGGGCGTCCCCGTTCGCCCCCTTCGGGCAGGGCGAGGGACGCATCTGGCTGCACCCCTTCAACTGCCGGGGAACGGAGAAGGCCCTGCAGGACTGCTACAACTTCGGCTGGGGACGGCATTTCTGCGGCCACGAGTGGGACGTGGGGGTGACCTGCACGGGTGAGGCCCCGCCGGGGACGTGGGGCGAAGGGGGGGGGGTGGGCCGCGGCCGTGGCTGATGCCGTGCGCGGTGCAGAGGCGCTGGAGCTGCGGCTGGCGGCCGGCAGGGGACCCTGCGAGGGGAGACTGGAGGTGAAGCTGCGGGGCCGCTGGGGCACAGTGGCGGACGCCAACTGGACCATGGAGGACGCCGAGGTGGTGTGCCAGCAGCTGGGCTGCGGCTCGGCGGCGGACCCCTACCACGGCTCGAAATTCGGCCCGGCGGAAGGTCCCATCAGCCTGGCCGTAGTTAATTGCAGAGGGAACGAGAGCGCGCTCTGGGACTGCGCCATTGAGGGCTGGGGGCCCTACGACGGCCATCACGACCACGACACCGCCGTCGTGTGCCAAGGTGAGGGCGCGGGCGGGCGGCCCCGAGGGGGTGCCCGGCGCCGAGCCGCGGACCGACCGGCGCCCCCCGCAGGCTTCTCCCGGCTGGTCGGAGGGGACGGCGCCTGCGAGGGGCGGCTGGAGGTGCGGCGGGGCCGGGCCTGGCTGGGCGTGTGCCACGGCCGCGTGGACGCGGGGAGCGCCCGGGTGCTCTGCAGGGAGTTGGGCTGCGGCGCGGTGCTGGCCCTGCCCGAGCCCGGCCGCTTCGGGGCCATTCTGGGACGGCGCCTTCGAGTGCGACGGCTCCGAGCCCCTCCTGGCCGCCTGCGCGGCGCGGCCGACCCCCGAGCAGCGCTGCAGCGACCCCGCCGCCGTCGTCTGCTCCCGTAAGCGTGGGGCCGGGGGCCGGCAGCCCGCAGCCCGCAGCCCGCGGCCGCACCTCGCCGCCCTCTCTCTTTCTCTTTCTCTCCTTCTCGCAGCCTACACCGGGTTCCGACTGGCGGACGGCGGCTCGCCCTGCGCCGGGCGGGTGGAGGCGGAGGAGCGGGGAACGTGGGGAGCGCTGTGCGCCGGGTCCTTGGAGCTGCCCGACGCCCACGTCCTCTGCCGACACCTGGGCTGCGGCCCGGCCGCCTCCGTTCAGCCGGGGGGGCGTTTCGGGGCGGGGAAGGGACCGCTGAGGCGCGACCGCCTCGGCTGCGTGGGGAACGAGCGGCACCCCGGCGAGTGCCCGGCCGCGGTGCTGGGGGAGCCCGCCTGCGAACCCGCCCTGGCGGCCGCCGTCATCTGCTCCGGAGCCGCCGAATCCCTGCGGCTGCGGGGCGGGGAGAGCCGGTGCGACGGGCGCCTGGAGGTGGCTCTGCGCCCCGGCGTCTGGAGCGGCGTGTCCGCGGGGTCCCGCGACAACGGCACCGCGGCCGTGGCGTGCCGGCAGCTGGGCTGCGGGGTGCCCGAAAAGGCGTACGCCGCTCCGGCGGTTGGCCCCGGCCTCGCGGAACTGCGGTGCGAGGGCGGCGAGGAGTCCCTGGCGCGGTGCGACTCTCCGGGGGTGGGCCGCGGCCCCTCGGCGCTGACCGTGAGCTGCTCAGGTGGGCGTCCCGGGAAGGGCCGCGGGCGTCGCGCGTCCCCGCCCGGCCCCGACGCGGCCCTCCCGTGCAGGCGGCCGGCGGCTGAGGCTGGCGGGCGGCCCCGGGCGCTGCGCCGGCAGGGTGGAGGTGTACGTCGACGGCGCCTGGAGCTCCGTGTGCCGGGACGCGTGGAGCCTGCGGGACGCCGCCGTCGTCTGCCGCCAGCTGCGCTGCGGGACGGCCCTGGAGGCGCCCGGCCCCGAGCGCTTCGGCTCCGGTCCCGGGACGCCGTGGGCGGGCGCCGGGGGCTGCGCGGGGACGGAGGCGGCGCTCTGGGACTGCCCGGCGCGGCGCGGCTGCGGCGGCGGCGGCGGAGCGGCGGCGGTGTGCTCAGGTGAGCGCGGGGCGGGCGCTGCCGTGGCGGTGCCGCCGGCGGTGCGGAGCCGTGAGCGCCCCGTCCCGTGGCAGCGCTGCGGGCACTGCGCGCGGAGGGCGGCGGCTGCCGAGGGATCCTGGAGCTGCTGCACGACGGCGCGTGGGGCCCCGTCTGCGCCAACGGCACCGTGGAGGACGGCGTCGCCCCGGCCGCGGCCGCCGCCGTGTGCCGCCAGCTGGGCTGCGGAGCCGCGGGGAGGCTGCACGCCGTCCCGGATCGGGGCTCGGGCCCCGCCTGGCTGGGATGGGTGCGCTGCGAGGAAGGGAGCCGCTCGCTCTGGCGCTGCTCCTCGACGCCCTGGAGCCCGCGGTCCTGCGGCCCCCCCGGGATCACGCTCGTGGCCTGCAATGAGGACGGAAGCGACGTGGCCGGCAGCCCGGCCCCGGGCAGCGCGGATCGGGACGGGGACGTCCGCGCAGGTGGCTCTGCCGTGCCCTCCGCCCCCGCTGCTGGGTGGTCCCCGAGGGGCCTCACGCTGCCCTCGCTGTCCCCGCAGCTGTCCCGCTGGGAGGTGCGCCGCTGCCCACCGTGCTGTGCGCGCTGCTGGGGATGCTGCTGAGCCTGGCCCTGGCTGCCCTGGCCGTGCAGACGCACCGCGCTCGGGCTCAGCGTGCAGGTGGGGGTCGCTTTGGGATCTCTCCCTGTTGCGGACGCATGGGGACCCGGTGGTGACACGCGTGCTGTTCGCAGGCCCCAGCCAGGACGCCGGCTCCGAGGCCGTGTACGAGGAGCTGGACTACAGCCAGGAGCCCGAGTGCTGGGAGGGGCCCAGCCGGGCAGGTGGGAGCGGGTTCGTCCCCTGAGCCAGGGCTGCCCCGTCCCCCCCGTGCCCCCAGCGTCCGTCCTCCCCCCAGGCTCTGTGCTGCAGGGCTCGGGGATGCCGCTGTCGCATCACACCGGGGACGAGGAGGAGGGGAGCGGCGCCGCAGGGATGCTGTGTGCAGACTATGACGATGGCACAGCTGTGCCCGAGGAGACCCTCGGGGAGATGGGGTACAACGACGTTGACGTCAGCGCCCCGGGGACACAGCCGTGAGGAGGCTCTGGTTGGGGACACGGCTGTGCCCCCTCGGACAGGTGGCCCTGGTGTGGGGTGTCACCCGGCCTTGCAGAACGGCAGAGGAATGGCTCCGCGGCCGCTCCTCCTGCTGCCCCCACACATCTCGTTAGGGTGTGTGTTAAGCAGTAAAGTACTCCTTCAGTGTGAACGTCCCTTTTTTATTCAAGCCCTCAAACTGCTTGGAAACTTGCTGGCCTTCCTTCGGCACCGGGGGGAATGTTACCAGCAGGAAGAGCAGGGCACGGCCCAGCTAGCACAGGCTCCTGCTGTGGGGAGGGGCTGCCCGAGAGGAGGGGAGCCCCTTTCGCCCCCGAACAGCTGCCCCCCTGCCTGCCCAGACGCTGCGCTGGAAGGTCAGTCGTGCCATGGCACCCGTCTCTGGGGCCTCGTGTTCCAGTAGGTCTGTGATCTTCAAGCTGGGCTTCAGCGCCCGCAGGGCAGCCAGCTCCTGCAGCGCATCCTTGCTCAGTGTAGAAGTGCTCAGCCTTCGGGGAATGCAGAGAAACAGCCTCAGCACCAGCAGGACCCGCCTGCTCCCCGGGTCCACGTGGCCACACTCACCCCAGCGTCTGCAGCGTGCAGCTGTGATGGCGGAGATGCTGCAGCAGCAGCGTGGCTCCAGCTCCCAGCTCGGTGTCACTCAGGTCCAGGCACTTCAGGCCGTGGCTGTGCCTGAGCCATGCCACCAGGGCCTGGCAGCAGGCGCCGGTCAGGCTGCAGCTCCCCAGCCTGCAGAACAAAGGGGAGATAGCAGCACTGGGGACACAGTGGTGGCATTGGAGCCACTTGGGTGTGCAGGTGCCACGTTTCCTTACCGCAGCGCCCGCAGTTGGCAGCCGCTGTGCTGGAGCCCCTCACACAGCAGCTTCACGCCGTCATCCCGCAGCCCGGCGCTGAAGGACAGGTCCAGCTCCTCCAGGCACGTGCTGGTGCCCAGTGCCACGGCGAGGTCCTGGCAGCAGGCACTGGTGAGGTGGGTGTACCGCAGCCTGCGGGAGAGAGCCTCAGCAGTGCCGGTCCCCCCGTGCCTCCCAGCCGCAGCGGGACAGAGGGACACGGCCGCCCTGGAGGATGCTGGGGGACACGCTCCCACGGGGACTCGCAGGGAAGGCGGCCGTCCTGGCACTGCTCACCGCAGGACACGCAGCTGGCAGCCGGGTTGGCGCAGCCCGGCACAGAGCATCCTCACACCATCATCACCCAGCGCTCCGTCGCCCAGCTCCAAGTGGACCAGGCTGGGGAGCGTGGCCAGCAGCGTCCCCAGCGCCCCGCTGTCACCCTCCGTCAGCCCGCACCACTGCAGCCTGCAGGAGAGAGGCACGCTTTGCCCCACTGCCCTGCAGCACGCGGGGAGTGCAGCCACCCACCCTGTGGAGGTGCACACCGGGGCAGGGCCATACCTGAGGCTCTGGAGTGAGCTGCCTGGGTGCCCCAGGGCCTGGCACAGCGGGTGCAGAGGTGAGTGCAGCTCCTCCTGCTGCCAGCTCTGCCTAGGAAGAAGGGGATGAGTATGGCCACCCTGTCCCACGGTTCTCACCAAGAATAGGTAAAATCCTCCACTGATGGACTAAGCCATCAGTGAAGACAAGGAGGTGGTATTGTTTGGATGGAAAGAGGCATTCACCATTCCAGAACGTTCCAGAACTTTGCTTTGCAAGGGAAAAGGGGAAACCTCTGTGGATACAGAGCACAGAGTCAGTACTCACCGGGGCAAGCCCTTGGCTGGCTCCTGCCTGTGATGCTGCTGGTGGAAAGAGCAGCTCCGGAGGGTGACACTGAGCAGCCCGGCCCACTGCTTGATGCAGAAGCAAAGAGCCGCCTGGTCATACAGTGTCAGCTTGACGTCCTGCAAGGCTATTCCTGTGAAACTGCCCAACACGCTCTGCACAAAGCTTTTTTCGTTTGTCTCGAATAAAAGGTGGAAGGTGTCCAAATCCTCAATCTTCATCACTTCGCGGGGATGGGAAGTGCCTCTGGGCCGTGTCTGAAGCCACCTCAGCAGATCTTCCCGAGGTTGCAATGAAATTCTGCACCCGATTCCTTCACCCGCGTACTCTACTGACTTGGGGTTCACCAGACCAAACAGGAGCCTCACTGTGACGTTTAAATCCATCCTAGATGTGTGGTAGCTTTCTAACAACATATTCACGTCCTTTGCAAGGATCCGTGAGTCACTGACCATTCCGTCCTGGTCCTCCAGGACGTAAAACATCGCTGCGAAGAGCTCCTGGAGGTGCAGGTGGCTGAAGCTGTAGACATTCACATGGTCTGTGCCTTTCTCCAAACCTTTCTCATTGAGGAAGAGGGAGAGGAGCTGTGGCTGATTCAGGCCTTGGTCCTCAATTTCCTTCTCCTCAAAGAGGACCTTGTGCTTCCAGATGCCGTCAGCAGCCAAGGAGCAAAGCTTGTGCAGGAACTGCTGCAGGTTCTGCCAGGCATTGCTGACTCTATGCTTCATTAACCAGGAGAGGTAGAACATGATCATCTGTGTGGTGGTCTTAGAGCACGCAAGGAGCTGATTCCTCTCGTACAGCTCTCGCTCAAGGACGGTGCAGACAGTCCAGCTCATGACGGGGATGACACACAAGCTGTAGAGGACCTCATTTCCCCTGGTAAACCTGAAGGCCACATCTGCTTTATTGTCATTCCCAAAATACCTGTGGAAATACTCCTCCCTTGCAGCTGGTGAAAACCCCAGGATTTCCACATAATGCTTGCCCTCCAGGCACTGCCCCAGGCTCTGGAGAGCTGCTGGTCTCGTGGCAATGAGCACAGAGGACTCAGGGAGGACTGTTCTCCTGAGCAAGCTCAGCAGGGTGGTTTCCAGTGGTTTGGCTTCCGTGGGGTCAGTGCTCAGCTCGTCCTTCGGCTGAGCCAAGGGCAATCCCAGGGCCTCAAAGCTATCAAAGATGAACAGGATCTTCTCCGGGTTACCCAAAATCCTTCCAGCCGGCATTCGCTGTTGAGGGCAGCATTTTGAAATCAGGTCCACCATGCTCACTTCTTTGGAAAAGGAAAGCTCCTTGCAGTCTATGCAGAAGACATAGTCAAACTGTGTGCAGAGGGTCCCTTCCACCCACTCCATCATCACCTTCCTGATCGTCATCGTCTTCCCCATGCCAGAGGCACCCACCAGCACCGTGATCAGAGGCACCTGGCCATCTTTGCTGGGTTCAAAGAGTGTTTGTGTGGTGACAGTGTCAGAGCTGACATCTCCAGGCTCATCTCCGTGCTGATCCCAAGACTTCCTGGCTATGGTCAGGTTGGTGTAGCGGTCGCGCACAGACAGGTTCTCCCCTAGGCAGGAATTCGCCTCTTTGTACTGCAGGAACTCTCTGGCCACGTGCTCTGTGTATTTCTGCTTATACTCTGCACCAGACAGAAGTAGAGTCAGTTCCAAAACACAGCCATGCTCCTGACACAGCAGCAGCACAGGACATTTGTTTCAAGTGCTCTGCCTCAATGTAAAATTCAGTTACGCACTTCCTATGTGCCATCCCCTCAGCCCTCTTCTTCTGGGCCCTACCAGGAATGTCCCCAGGGTGTCCCTCATGTCCTTCAGCTCAGCAAACATCTGCCAGCTGGGACCTCGTGGTTGCAGTGACTGCTTGTATAGGAATACTGTTGCCCCTTCCAGGCACCCTAGCCTTGTCCCCACAGGCCTTACTCTGCTTGTGGCCTCACTGCATTATGGGGCAAGGGAGAAGAGGAACCCTAATGGGATCAGTGGGACACCCTCACCATTCCAGCCTCGCCATGAAGCTGAAACCTGCTCTTTTATTGGCTTCTCTCTGTCCCCAGCACTCAAAAGACAAAGGAAATCAAAATTTACCCTGGCTGCTTACCTTTCACCTTCTCATCAAGGATTTTTTCAGCAAGGTCCCTCTGGTTCATCTCCTCAAACAGACTGATGGCAATGTCCATAGCAGCACCTTCCCCATAGCTGTCGCCCATATAACTGATGAGTGAGGAAGGATGGGTGACCTTCTCCAGCTCATCCCTGCCGATGTTCCAGCCTCCTTTGATATCAGTGTGTGGCAGCTTCTTCTTGAACTCTTGGAAGTCTTCGAGTGTGAGACCTTCCAGTGCTTCTAAGAGGATGGTGCTTTCTTCTCCTGCCATCACGGGAGATGGAAAATCACCTGAAAAAAAGCAAGAGTTAGAAATCGGTGCTCCTTTCAACATATATTGTTATGAGACATCCCTGAGAATGCATAAGCACCAAGAGCAGCCAGAGTGGTATTTGAGGCTCAGTCTCACACCCATTCAGGAAGGGCAGGTGAGGGGTATTGGTGTGAACTTCACAGGGACAGAGCTGATGAGATGGGGGTTGCTGCTGGCTCAGAAATTGAGGAGGAAAAACACCGACACAGAAGGGCAGAAAATCCATGAGGGCAAAAAAACAGAGTGTCACTCAAAGCTAGAAACTCGGAGATGACTTTATGAGCCAATGCATAATTACAAAGGTGGTGGTGGGATATGATGTCAGGTCCCACCGACCTATTGCTGGTGAGGCACAGGTGGCTCTGGCAACGAAGCACAAGAATGTTCTGCCCAAAAGCATAACGTGGGGAAATTCCCTGGCAGAGATCACATAGGGTTGCTAGTAGTTACGAGGTAGGTTCAGGAGAAAAGGGTGAAATTTAACATGGGACAAGTGGCTTTCAGCAAGGAGGGAGGTGGATAACAGAGGAGGGGGGATGGATGGAAATGGTGATGGTAGGGGTAGGACACCAGAAGAAATGGACTTCTGTACAAGTAATACAAAAAACATTGAAAGGCCGTTGTAAAGGGCTCAAAGACAGATACAAGCTAAGAGTCAGATCCACAGTACTCTAAGAGCCACTCTGAAGGGATGGCAGAAAGATTGGCCCTGGGGAAAATCCAGTGCCCAAGCTGAAATCAGGCACCTTCTAGTCACGCCCTGAAGAAGCCAAAGCCAAATCTTTGAGGATTGTTTTAAACAATATTTCTTGAGAAATTATAAACCTGCATAATTTTCCACTGTGTCCCATTAACAAGGCTGATGGGAAATCCTGACAAATGACAATGGAGTACTGCCAAATAAACCTGTTCACCATGAGAACTGCTCCTATTTTAGCAAGGCAGTGATTATTGCTAAGCTACCAGCAGACAACAAGTGGTTTTCAATTATAGCTCCAACCATTTCTTTGCCACCCTGATTACTGAAGAATCATTTTTCAGGGTTGGATTTTTTTGGGTTTTTTTTTTGTTTGTTTGTTTTTTGAAGAGATAAAACCCTTCACATGCAACACCAGGGCTTCCTAATGCACCTGCAGGACACAGGCTCACTTCAGCACCTTGTTCACATTATTGTCTCCTGAGAATAATGAAAAAGAGTCATCTTAATGGATGCTATGCTAGCAACCAGAGCAGCAGAATCATATCACAGAACCATAGAATGGTTGGGTTGGAAGAAACCTTAAAGATCATAGGTATTAATATTAATGGACAGAAGAATTACCATACAGACCTTATAACAACCGTATCTTCTCACTCCTGCTCTGGCTGAACAAGGTGCATATCACACTGTTCAGAAAGAAACCAGTTGTAATCACTGGGCATGGATGCAGCGTTCTAATAATAAACCAAAGGCAAGCTTCATCGATGAGAGAGCTAGACACAACCAAGGACAAACAGTCCTATTATAGAACAGAATAAATAATGTGGAAACTATTATAATAAAAAAAACCTCCCACTGGAGTATAGGGCACTATAAACATTATTAGGAGAAGAAATATCTAAGCAGAATCCTTTGCATCTCTTCGTGGACAGTGATTTTTCTAATAATGGAATAAAATAGGGGAGGTGTGGTTGGAGAAAGGAGCATAGAAAGCTTGTAACAGGAGATGAAAATGAGACTTCTTATAAGCTGTGACAGCTCGAGGGAGCCCAGAGAATTCTGGCATTCAAAAGCTGCATCCACCTAGGCTGGGGACTCAGCACTGGAAAAACATGTTAAAATTACAACAACTTGGTGATGCTGGCAGGCCTGTTCAAGTACAGGACCAGTCTCGGCAGACAACAAGTTGCAGAGAAGCAGGTGGACCAGCAGCAGAGATGCTGAATTATGATAACCGTAATATACTGAAGGGGTAAAATGCTTATAAGTAAATATGATGACTCAAGAGTTAGGCTGTTGTGACATTATTTATTGTAGTTATTGCACGAAGCCTATGGCAAATGCCCAAGGTCCATACAAGAGACAAGGTCTCCCTCTGACCTTGAAGGAGCTGCTTTCACCTTGCTGCATCTTGAGCTGAAGCGCTGCGTGCTGTGCTGGCACTTGGCTCCCTCCTGCGCTCTCCTGCAATGGATTTTCTGTGGTTTGCTTCAAACACGGACAAGCATCATAGCCCTTATTTCCTGATCAAATCCAGCTAAAAGACCCACAAGAAGTCCCAGGTTTGGCCCCAGTGATGTGCTGTGGGGTGGTTTCAACCTGGGAGGATTCAAGGAGAAGAGAACAGAGATGCCACAACCTCCCCTCTATGCAACATTTTAGCTTCCTCCCCCTGCGCTGTGCAGAGCCATCTCTCGAGTGAGAGCGTTTGTAACAGCATTCTCAGAAATCCTGAGTGCCATGAGCCCTCAAATCCCCCTTTTTTTTCCTTCTTTTTTCTTTTCCTTTTTCTCTATGCACAGAAGCATCTCAGATTGCCAGGCTGCCCCCTCCCATTCTCTTCCCCCCCTGCTCCAAGTTGGCGGCTGCAATTGCTGCATGCTCAGTGCTGTGGGGACAGCCCCAAATCACCCAGCCCTGAGACACGGGGGTGTCAGACATGGGCCCCCCCCCATCCTCTCCCCTTGGCATCCTGTCCCTCTCCGCGGTCCCAGCCCTCCCCTCCGGATTGGAGCACTCTGTGCCCTCCTCCCCTTCTCTCCATCTTCCTGTGGTTTGCAGAGGTGCATTGTGGGAAACTCCCAAGTTTTTTCCACTCCCCCACCCTCCCTCCTTCCTCTGCCTCCATCCCTCCTCTCTGCACAAGAGCCAGCTCTGGAGGACAGAGGTAAGGCTGCTGCTTTTCCCCGTGCATACCACTAACTGGGGGGGGGGGGAGGTTGGAGAGAGGGGAGGGAGATTTTAATCCCCGTTAATAAATAACAATATGTCTTAACCCAAAATAGCAAGAATCTCTGCACATGTCCTTCAAGGTCAGGCAGCCCTGGAATAGAGCTGGGAGTTGGGATGGAGGCTGGGAGAGGGGATGAAGGCAGGAAGCTGGGATGGAGTTCTACAGATCTGGAATGGAGGCAGGGAGCTGGGATGGAGCTGGGAGATGGGATGGAGACTGAAGCCCTGCGATGGAGGCATGGAGCTGAGATGGAGGTAGGGAGCTGGGATGGTGGCAGGGAGCTGGGATGGAGGCTGCAGCCCTGGAAGGCTCTTGCCAGGTTCCCAGATGTGTTCCTGCTCCTTTCTGCCTGCACAGTGCTATGTTAAATATCTAATTGCTAGCGGTCCACAGGCAGGAGGCTATGCAGAGCAAGCAGTGCTGGTAATTAATAGCCCTGGCTGTTGAATATTTCCCTTTTCCGTGTTAGGAGCTGGAGGTTGTTCTGGTGGGGTGGGGCTATATCTCTGATACCAAACGGATAGCATTTGACATTGTCCCCTGCTTTGTGCTGAAAAGTTGCTTACAAAGAGAAACAGACCAAAAACAAAATCAAGCCCCTCTTGGAGAGCTGAGAGGCATTAGTGCCTATTTTCAGCTAGTGTACCAAATGGGAGGGGGACACCAGATGGGAATGAAATGCATGAGGGCTGTCTGGAGCGTTCTGTGTGCCTCTGTGTGTACCTCTTTTTGCATCCATGTGTGCAGAGACCTGTTAGCTTGGTCCCTGCCTTGGTCTTGGTGACCACTGTGGAGGGGGGGAGAGGATTTTTATGCCATATCCGAGGTCAGCCTGGGGGAACTTTGGTGCTGGGGCCATAGGAGGGTGGTGGCAGCCTCTTCTCCTGGGTGGGGCTTGGGCAGAATGCTGTCAGGAATGGGAGGATGCAGCTGGACAGAAGTCCCTGCTCCAAACAGGGACCAACCTCCACATTCTGACCTTCACAGCCACGACCTTCAGCAGTTCCCATCTTTCCAGCCCCTCACCCATGCAATTGCAGCAGGAGGAAAAATCTAGAATTCCCCCTCAATGCACACATTCATCCCTTGGCTGGCCGGTGGCCACAATTGCAGGCACGGCCCGGTGCAGCGGTTCCATCCGTGGTGGGATGCAGGGAGGAAGGATGGATATAGGGCAGCCTTCCTGCATTGGAGACATCCCGGATCCCCAGAAGGTCACTGCTGAATTATTCCCCATCCACCTGCAGGGGCTCCTCACATTTCAGCTGCAAAGCAACAGTTTTCAGATCTTGCAGAATGGAATCTGCAATCTTTGTGACCACAGCTGAGATGTAGAGGGGGTGATGCCATGAGAGGCTTCCATCGAAAGGGTCTATCAGGATGCCCATAAGATGAAGAGAGCTGCCAAATCTGCTGCTGCTTACTGCAGTGCCTGGGGCTATTGCACTGTGTCACAGATGACCCTTTTTTCTTTCTTTTTTTCCTTTTTTCCTTTTTTCTTTTTCCCTTTTTTCTTTTTTCATCCTATTATTTTTCTTCTCATTTCTTTTTCTTTCCTTTTTTGCTCGTGTCTGTTGCACTTCAGAGAAATGGAACCAATGACTGCCAAGATGGGGCTTTAAAAACAGAGTTAGGAGGGTGAATCCAGTCCCCATCTCCCCTCTTGGCAGACCATAAGGGAAATAGAACTGCAAAGCTTGGAGGAACCAAAAGCACTTCTGCATTTGGGTTATTGCTGAGATCCCAGCTAGGTGTTTGGATGGATGCAAAGGGGAACTGCTCTTCTGTTCCTTGGGCAGACCCTGAGGGTTTTGGGGGGAGGTAGTGGCCTCCATCCTGGAGCAGGCAGTCCTCTGGGAGGATGGCTGAGCAAAGCTGTCTCAGGGAATGCCTTGCAATTTTGAGTGGTAAGGGCTACAGCCTTGTTCCAGTAACGGAGGTATGGAGTGACTTCTCATGCAGTCTCATGGCCTCATGCAGTGCCACCACGGAGGCAAAATTCTGTGTCCCGGGGTTGTTTCGGTGCTGCTTTCCCTGTTCTTGCCATGTTCCAGGGCAGCTGCAAGGCACACAAAGAAGGGTTTGTCTGCACCAGGCTGCAAGCAGGTTTATAGCTCTTCTTAGGGCTCTTGGAGTTACTTTCACATAGGGCAAGAGTAGGTAACATAGCAGAAATATGGCATTAGTTTACACAGACCCTGTGAGGCTCAAGGACCGTGGATGTGATGGCTGAGATTCCAGGTCTTGATGCAGCCGCAGGGCTGATGCAGACACTGCCAGCAGCGATTTGAGGCTGCTGCTGCCTGCTAAAAACCTCTCAGCTCCTTGATGCTCAAAATTCAAAGGGCTCGTTGGGTGGGAAGCATTTAATCTGGGATGCAAGAAGCAGCGAACAGCACGCTGGGAAAAGGATCCATCAATATTTCATCCCGGGGAAGTGGGTCAACAGCGTGTGCTGCAGCTCAGTGCTGCTGCCTCCAGGCTGCGCTTTGGGAGGGCTGCACAGCCCAGCCCTGGCGCACTGAGCCTGCTAAAGAGCTTCTACAGAAAGTGATTCCCACTCTGAATGCATTCATGCTGTTTTATTGCATTTGCCGGGCGTTGCGTCAGTCCAAAGTAGAGTGGAGGTGGCTGAAAAGCTCCCAGCTACATGACACAAACTCCTTACGTAAAGCTGCTCTGAGATTTATGGCAATCCTGCGATGTACTGCATTACCTCATCCGCCACCACAGCACCTCTTGGAGATGGGAAATGGCTTAGTCACAGTATGCTGCCGTCACACTGCCTGGCTGCTGGCATGGCATCTTGCTGCCTTTGATGTGCCTGTTGCCTCAGCAGCACAGAAAGGGGCAGAAGGGCTATTTGCCCTATCAGGACCGGGGAGTTGGGGCTCTGGAAAACCAAATGAGCTCCCTGCTTTTTCTTAATGCATTTCCAAGCCACCTTGGTGCGTTGGGGGCATTTGCCTATGGGCTATTTCTGGGAGAAGAAAGAGCAGCAAGAATGGTCTTGGGCTTCACAACCTTAGAATCATAGAATCATCAAGGTTGGAAAAAACCTCTAATATCATCAAGTCCAACTGCTGACCCATCCCCACCGTGCCCACTGACCACATCCCTCAGTGCCACATCTACGTGGTTCTTGAATGCCACCAGGGACATTGACTCCACCGCCCCCTGGGCAGCAGTGCCAATGCAGCACCACACTCTGAGAAGACTTTTTTCCTGCTATTCAGCCTGACCCTCCCCTGGCACAACTTGAGGCCATCACCTCTCGTGCTCGTGGCTCCAGCTGCTTTCCCCCTGGCCACCTCAGCCAGGACGTCTTGGTGATGGCAATTCTCAACATAACCGTACTTTCTTCCATTTGAAGATCTGACATCAGTCAGCTCAGCCTCCAGTATGATATAAATCCCATTTCCACAAGTTTGTGACGTGCAGAGGTCATGTAGGAAGCCAGCAACAGCACTGATATCCCAGTAGCACCCTGTTTCTAACAGCCTGGTCCCTCAGCTGCCCCGTTTTTGGTACTCAGAACCACGCTGCTTTTGGTGTCATTTCCTCCTTTTGGGGAAGTCATATAGTTGTAAGTTTTCAGGTGCCTCTTTGAAGTGGCTAAATTCTCATTTCCTTTTTTATGTGCAGTCTGCCATAACGGAGCGAAATCCGCAGACTTCAGGCTAAAATTACCTGCTCATAATCTACCAGCTGGTGCCAACAGATGAATCTGTGATGGTAATTGAGTCCTGAGAGCTGGTGTCAGCAGGTGCAAATTGCACTCAGTAAAGGGAAGCTTTCTTTGAGAAAAGAGCTGCTTTCTGTTCCTTAGGAAGTCGGTTTGGTCTTAAATGATTAAATACAGGTATGGCAGCTGAGACCTACCCAACTTGGCAAAGGGATCTGGGAAGCTCTTGAAACCAACTGGTGTTCTGCATCTGTCTTGTACACTGAAAGATTTTCCCCGTGTTGTTGGACAACGTGGATGGGCAGGGAGAAACATTAATGCTTGCCTAGTCCAAGGGACCCATTTAATTCCTTGCCCAAAAGCCAAGACAGCTAACTCACAGTCAGGAGAATGGGGCTTTGGAACTTTGGTATTTCTTTCTAACTCAAAAGTGGGAGGGGAAGATTATAGGGCACGGGAATGAGGCAGGGAATAGGACCTTCTAAGAGTGATACCTTACAGCAAAGCCAGCAATGACTCATCTGCTCCAATTGGTGCAGAATTGATGCAGCTTTCATCTGCACACACAGGAGACAGATGAATAGATGCGCTTGCTAATGTGGTGGGCAGGGAGGGGGCCTGAAGCAGAAAAGGTGCCCTTCAAGGAGCCAGGGAAAGCTGCTCCTTCCCTGTTGCTTTGGCTGGGGCTTATTGTAATGGGTCTGACTGCGCTGACCTTGAGCTGCAGCAAGCAGAACCAGCCAAGGACTTTGTTAGGCAGGAATTCAGAGTGCTTTTCTTTTCCTTTCTCTCCTTATTTGCTGGTGTCATGATGTCTGCTTCCCCTTCCCAGCCCGGGGAGGAGCTGGTGGCAAGTAGAAAACTCCCTGCAAGGGGCAAAGATTGTTAAACAAAGGCATAGAATTGGGGAGACAGAGGGAATGAAGTCTGTTTCTCACAAAACCTCATTCTACAGTGCTGCTGTCCGTAGGAGGGAGGCAGAAGGGAGCTGGAGGGGGAGGAATGGGTAGACATGTGGAGACAGGAGCTGAGGAGAAATAAATAGATGTGATGAGCTATGGAGAAGAAAGTAAAGGTAGAGTGATGGGCCACGAGAAGGAAAACTTCATGTGATGAGATGAATGAGGGAAAGGAAGGAGAAGAAAAGCCCTTCAAAAATGAGGAAATTGCTGTTCTTTTGAGCCTGATGAGGGCTACAGAGGTGCTTGGAAATGAGCAGCTCTTGTACCCTTGAAAGCACAGGGATGGAAAGAGGAGAGAAAGAATTAGGGAGTCTGATGGATATTGACAGCTTTGGGATCAGTTCTGCAGAATGCTTTGTACTGCTTTTAGAACCTGGCTTGGCAGGGAGAAATAAATGCAAAACCTGTGTTCTGCACGTTCACATAGTCCATCAAGGAGTGCAGGGCAAAGCTTCCCAGCAGTGGAAAACCGCTGGCAGAAAGCCTTTCACATGCACACTTAGGAACAGCTGATAGTAAATTTGAATTTAGTTTGGTTTCCAAATCTTTTAAAACCTTTGGAATCTGCATGAGGGGAAAACAGCAAATATTTAGCGATAGCAGAGTACAGTATAGCTGCACAATGCTTGGAAGCGTGAGCAGCCCAGCTAATTGCCACTGAAGTCTCTATGTAGGTAATTGAATATTTATGATATGATGAATCTGACTCTCCCTGCCTGAACCTCAAAGCCTGCTCCTGTTGTGAGCCTCACCTTCTCTTTGTGGCCTGTGTCATCACTGCACCAGATGCAAAATGAGAATTAATTCTTCCTCAAAGCAGAAGAGTAGAGCCTTGCAAATGACTGGAGCTGTACTGCATAGGAATATGCCTCTGGATGTACTTAGCATTTCTACTAAGAACATTACAGAATCATAGAATCATTCAGGTTGGAGAAGACCTCCACGGTTATCAAGTCCAACCGTTAACCTGGCAGTACCAAGTCTACCGTGAAACCATGTCCTTAAGCATTACATCTACACATCTTTGTAGATGTCTCCAGAGTTGGATTATGAATGTTCTTTGGAGGCAAAGGGAGGAAAAGATGAGGCAGGTGTCATTTAGAGAGATGCTGCAAAATGAGCAAGAAAGGGAAAACACCACTCCTGGCCAAGTGCATCTACAAACACCCAGGCAACAGGGAAGGTCTTAATCTCAGTGAGCATCTGCAATTAGGTTTGTGTGGTACAAGATGCCCAAGTGCATGTTAACCTTCAATGAAGCACGAAGGGTGGTAGTTTGGGTTCCCAAAATGATTTAATATCAAACTCAGCGATGTCAGTAAGTGTTGCTCAGCTGCAGACAAAGCAGACCTGGTCTATGTAGAGCAGCTACATGGGCATTTGGTTGCTGTGTTTTAACTGAGTGAAGAGGTGGTTTGATTCTATACCCTGGGAGAAGTTTGAGTGAGACCGAATTGAAAGTCCAAGGGGAAGGCTAGCAAATATCCTGCTTAATGCTGGCTATAAAACCCTTTGTGCAGATTATTTGCCTATTTTCAATTATTTATTTCAAAACTAGTCAGCTTGGATCACCTCAAGTCATTTGGAGCCTTCAGGCTCCATCTTACCAAACACTGTTCAGCTACAACACATCTGCCCTCAGGGAGGTATATAAGGAGATAGATGAGAAGCCTTCTGGAAGTGATATCCTATCTCCATGATACAAGGCCTTTACCCAAATGGGAAAATGTTCCCTGTTCAGGGAGGAATACAGCATACCAGTATCATGGCCATAAGCACGGTGTACCATGAGAGATACGGACTCCAATGATTTCGGTGTTGCAGTTTCCTGAGTTAACTCCAGTTCACTGATGCTGGAGGAAATGCTGCCTATAGAACAAGAAATGGTTCTGTGGAGAGGCGCAGAGAGGGCAGTTTCTCGCACCAACCAGGAAACTTGTTGGTTTTGCTCTGAACCCAAATCTAGCATTTCTGAGTAAGTCTTCTCCAGGCCAGCGATTCTGCCTAGGCAGAAATTTTAAACCCAGCATTTGTAAGCCTGGTTCCCAGAAGAGGCAACAGTGTAAAGCACTGCTGCAACCCTGGCACCATTAAAGGAGAGATCTGTCCTCTGAGCTGTTACAGAAGCAACGTCTATCTGGAGAGGTTTTTGATGAGCTTCTCTGTTTCTAAACCCAGACAGTTGCTGAGCTCATATTTCACTTAGCAGGCAGAGAGCCCTCAACAGCGCCAGAGGTCAGCCGGGAGGTAGTGAAGCAGTTGACTCAGATCTGATGGCTTCCTCTTGTTTATTCATCATTTCCCAAGCTCAAACCCGATGTGGTGCTGATGGAAAGCCTCTCCTTGTCCCCTGCACACAGGGAGGTAGCCGTGGGAGCTCCATCTCCCACCTCACCCTGCCCAGATGGCTTAGGTGAACTTGCTGAATTATCTGTAAGCAGACATACTGCTTTCATCAGCTCCTTGGAGAAAATGATTCCAGCTCATCTCTGTCAGCAGTATGGGTGATGTATGTAGGCAAACCTAGCTAACCACTGCAAGGAGATAAGAGCCTGCCACTGAGATGTGGTGGATACCCTGTCCCTGGAAACATTCAAGGTCAGGCTGGATGGGGCTCTGAGCATCCTGACTGAGCTGTAGGTGTCCCTGTTCATTGCAAGGGAGTTGGACTAGATGACTTTTAAAGGTCCCTTCCAATTCAAACAATTCACTGGAGCCCATACACCACGCTGCTGCACTGAGGTTCTGGCCCTTACCTTGCCTTACAGTAGCTTTGATAATTGAGAACCTAATCCATTTATTAGCCTCTATGTGGATGGAGATATCAGACAATATCACATGAATCACTTCCTAAACTCCACTTAGGATAGTTCTACAAAACAAAAAGGGCAGAGGGTGAGTGATGATCAGGCACGAGCTGTTGATCTTCTTTCCTGTGGAACAACATGTTCTCCCCTTACCCAGGAGGAAGGCATCAAGGAATTAAAATCTGGTTGGACATGAGTACATCTTGTCACAGACGAAGGACATTGCATACACAGCTAGGGATGTATCTTGCAGATGGAGTATAGCTGCAGTAGACCTCAGTGATGGTTGGTGTGATGTGTTTGGTGTTCTCTCAAGTGCAGGCGCTACAGCAGATACTTTGACTACAGCTCACAGTTCTCTACAGTTTTGTTCTCCTCTTCAGGTGGGATGACAGTAGCTTGTTCTCTCTTCTTCACCCAGCTCTCATTGCTTTCCTTTCTCTTCCAGGTGCTGTATCATGTCCAGGTAGGACACCACTAGCGTGAACATCATCCCAAGGTGATCACCCCAAGGCACTGAGCTGTCCTGCTCTTGTGGCTCCTGTTTCACCCAGCAGCAAGGCAAAGGCAAAGAAGACCTAGGACTGCCTCCCCTGAGTGTGGCATCCAGACCACCTGCAGCACTCGTAGGGATGGATTCCAAAGGTAACGTCCGAAGTGCCAACAAACCCGATGCCAAGGCCCCCAGCTCTGGAAAGTCAGAAAAGCCCAGCCCTGGGCCTGCCACTAATGCAGACAAGAAGGAGACCCCCAAAGAGCAGCCTAATCCTGCCACTGCTCCCAAGAAGGCCGGCAGCGACGCTGCTGTCGTGAACAACCACAGCAACCTGAAACCCAGTGCAGCTGCCACGGAGACACAAGAGGCCACTGGCCAGTCCCCTGACTCTGACCACAAGGGAAATGGCTCCGAGGAGTCACCGGGCAGCATCTTCGACAACATGAAGCCCTTGATCATCGTTGGAGGAGTGGCGGTGGCGGCGCTGGCGGTGATTGTGGGAGTGGCGTTCCTAGCCCGGAAAAAATGAAGACCGAGACGGGGTGGGCTGAGAATCCCAACCTGGCTGTACAGCTCCTTTTGAGACAAATGCATGCAGAAAAATTCTATACATATCTATATAGAGAGAGCGAGCTAGATAGGTCAATGTCAAACACCAACCGCAACTCCAAGGGTCTTGTTCAAGACAACTGTGCCAGTTTGACCCGATGTGGGTAACTCCATGCACTCAGTGTGTTCTTTTCATGTAATATATCTTGGCTTATACCACTGTGTATAGATTACAGCTTCTCCTGATTGGTGTAAATGACGGTGTCCCCTCCCCTCCCCTGCTGTCCTCCCTGGGAGCCACTCCCACTTCTCTTGCGGTCCCCTGTTTTCAAGTCCAAAGTGTTCTTCGTCCCATCCGGAGTCCCTGCTTTGTGTTTTGGTTTTTCTGTTCAGTTTGTTTTGAGGGAAGAGATGGAGCCTAGTGAGAAGACCCAGTTCACCTGTCCCTGTATGTGGGGCAAAGCGTGGTTTCTTTGTGTTAATTTCTTGGGGCTTTGGATAAGGCTGTTCGGCTGGTATTTTCCCACTGGAGGCTATGGCCTTTCTGTACATGAGAAGGTAGGAAAAAAAGGGAAACACAAGCTGGTTTTAGGGGTGGACAGGAGCTGGGACCCCATGAAAAATAACACTGACCTGCATCATGCCAGGGAAACCCTGATCAAGGTCACTGGAAAGATCCATCTGTCCTAGAGTGATTCCTCGCCTGTGGCAGTAGCAGGGATTTGTGACTCCTCCACATCTTGGAAATGGAAACAAATTCCCAGCACTGGGGAGCAGCCTGGTTTCACTGGTGAGTACCTCAGGTCTAAAGCCAGACCTTCTAAGAAGGAAAAGGAAGGCAGGCAATGAGAGGATTCAGTGCCTTGGCAGATGCCCTTACCCTGACAACCAAGAAGTGGGTCATTTTATCTTGCACTGTCTTTTTAACTTGGGTCAGAGCTCAGATGATGTCAGAGATTAGATGAGGTCACAACCGCAGGCTCCCTGGAGCTCAACAGAAGTTGCAACCAATGGGGTTTTGGAGTGATGCTTAGAAAAAGGCCATGAGATGGTGGGGTGAGTTCAGTAGAAATCAATTGAAGAGCCAATGTGATGCGTCTTGGAGCCTAGATGTACACATTCAGTGTGTACTAGGGCAGAGAAAGGCATATGTTCCTTGGGTGCTGTCTTTGCAGAACCAGCTTCTTGAAAAATTACTAGATAGGATGGCAGATGTGTATAACCCAATCTGGTAATTCTCTTGGCTCATTTCTTCTTCATTTACCTCCAAATTTGTTTGGCTGAATGCATAAAGCTTCCCCAGACAAAAAGCCTTTTCAACACAGCATGGCCTTTCCTATGGTTGCCCTCTTTTCCCCAAGGCTCATAAAATATTCTCAAGGGCACACAACCTCTGGGAGTATCAGATGCTGTCTTCTGATGAACGACAGGCTGCTTGCAGCATGAGTTTAATGTCTACCTCTACCTTCACCAGTACAGAGAAAGGAGATGTATATGTTGAGTTCACAGTGGTTTTGGAAAGGGTGCTAACAGCCCAGGAGAAATCCTGGTGGTCCAAAGCACTCCTTCCCTGTATTGTGGGTATGTCTTCAAGTAGCAGTGTGTCACAGCCTGGAGAATTTTTTGGAGTTGAACAGAAGGGCCCATGGCTGGGTGCCTCCACAGAATGGATTTCCCCTCATCCTGCTGTGCAGTTCAGTCATTCATTTTTGGGGGGGGTGAAGTGAGGGTAAACAACAGCAGAGGAATATGAATTGGGAAAGTAGGGATGTGAGGCACAAAGTAACTCAGAAGCAGTCCTAGCACAGAACCTGCTGCAACTGCAGCAGGGCTTTGCAAGAGGATGCAATGGGGCTGCTTCACCTCCCTGCCTGCACCTCATCCAAAAGCCTGGGGTGATGCAGAGCACCCAGACTTTGGCAGTGCCCTTGGCATGTCCTCATGCATGAGCCAGAAGCAAAAGGCAACTCAGTCCAGCCAGGAACCTCATCTGTGTTACCGCCCACCAGGTACAGAGTAACATACCCAAACCAATGGTGTTTGGATACAGGGATGGATATTGCTGGGCTCTGCTTCCTTTCAGGCACAAAGCTTTTGGCTGTAGGGACTCTTATTGTGCTGCTTACGAGGAAGGGAAGATGGCCACCCCTGTTCTGATTCATGTTTTACCAAAGCAGGGTTGGTGATTTTCAGACCAATGCCTCTATTTTCAACTCCTGCCTTTAAGAGATGCTTCCACCTGTCCTGTCTTCTCGTGGCATGGGATATTTTTAGCAGTGTGTGATGCTACAGATGCAGCATTTATCTAGTCTGCACTGATCAGCATAGATAGATGCAGGGGGAGGAAAAAAAAGCCTGCCTCATTTGAGAATCTTATTATTATTTTATTTCTGAAGTGTTTTCCTTTTCTTTGCTTAATGTTTGGCAACAGAAGAGGGAAAAACAATTCTCAGCCAACATGGGCCTTAACCATTTCTGTCTGCATCCGACCCCTCCTTGCCCTTAGGGTATGTGGGTGTAAGGCCAGTAACCCCATCCGGAAACACCCCACAGAGGCAGTGCTGGGACAGCAGCTTATGCTCTGGGTACATAACCACATGCAGCCCTCCCCAGGCAGGGACTGTAATTTGTCCTGTCCATAAGGGATCTTCTGCTTACTGCCGTAACTTAACACTGTCTGTTGTCCAGATCTATCATCTGGAGCCCACCTCTTTGGTTTGGTTTGAGAAACACCTCTGTTTATGTGTGCATGTGAGTGTGCCTGTACCACCACCCTGCCTTGAAGAATATTCTGTGTATGTCTGTATATTTACATATCTATACTACCGCAGTCTGAGTAAAGTCACATTCCTTGTAGGGAAAACCAAAACAAAACCTGGAGGTGACACTTTGTTTGTTCCCCTGCATTCTCACAAAGCGTTCATGATGTCTTTTTTGTGCCATGCATCACATCACGCAGCACCCACATTTCTTTATTTGGCCCTGGTTTCTGCTCAGTGCAAAGAATGTATGGCTAGTGAACTGCTGAATGTATCACGTGCACATTATGCTATAAGCGTAAAACTGCTGTTCTTCTCCCTGGATAGTCATGTGGGCTACTCGCTTGAAATTAAGGCACTTTTAGACTATATTGAACTGTATGGACTGTGTAGCACTTGTCAAAGTGTGGGTCTAGCGTTGGCTTGGGTCAGGCAGATGAAGCGTAGATGCCACACGAGCTCCCAGGCATGCTGCTGGGACCACGCACTTGTAAGTGACCTCCTCTCAGCAAACACCTCCCGTTCTGCCTTAACGTGCCAGGCTGTGCGGTAGTTTCGTTCTGAGTAAAAATGTCCAGTGAGAAGTAGGCTGAGAAGAGCAAATTCTCCTCTCTCAGCATCGAAGCGAGACTGAACTCAAAGCTGTCGAGAAGCCGAAGGCTTAAATGACTGAACTCGCTGTGCTAAATAAATAGTTGTCTTTTCTCGTACTGAGCACATGCTGTTATTTGCTTGATGTTATTCTTTGTGTGGTGTTTGTGATATGAAGTCCTTCTAGTGATATCTCCGTGGGGAGAATGAGCTAATTGCTAAAACTAATAAGACTCTGCGCTTGGGTTTTGAAGAGATCTAGATTGCTAGTTTACTCTTTTGATAAAGTCTAAATCAGAAATTTGACTTCACAGACATTGCAGCTTATCACTAAAACTACAGATTCAATTACTGTACCTGATCCATAAGTTTTGGTTGGATTCAAAGATGTATACTCGCTTGGGCAACTTTTTAGAAGGTTTTTGATGCTTCTAGCTTTCAGGAAGATGGGAGAGATCACAGGTCTGCTTCCACTTTCCGCTGGTTTAATAGGCTGTGGTAAGCCCTGCTACCCCCAACGGCTTTGCAGCAGGATGCAAACAAACCTGGGAAGAAAAGGATAACATAGCAGCACTTTCAGGATGGCAAGCACTGGGCAGCTGCTTGCCCTGGAGCACTTCCCAGCCCCACCAGGTTTAGTGGCAAATTGAAAATGGATTGGTGTCTTTGTTGGATTAAAGGTTAGCAGCTGAGCCACAAGCTGCTGAAAACAAAGGGAATTTTTCCATCAATTTCACATGCTGTGATCAGGCACTGGGGTCTTATCGGCACCAGGGATATGACAGCAGGTCACTGGAAGATACAAAGGCATTTCAGTGTCATTTTTGTACAAAATTGGCAAAAATACTTCTTAGTCCTCTGCTGAGTATAAGGGGAGTCTTTATGTGCAAAACCATGCTTATATGGACAGTAATATTTGTGAATAACAATCAGGATGACTTTAAAAACCAGCAAACAAAAAACTCACTGGTGAGAGATGATTCCTGCTTAAAATTCCCTTCCTTTCTTGGAAATGCCACGAGGGTTCAGAAATCTGCCTTGTTCTAACTATTCTTAGAACTGGTTGAAAATAGCAATCCTGAAGATTTCTGAGAAAGAAAATGTTCTTCAAGAAACAAACCAAACAATGGAGGCAATGAAAAGAGGACCTGAAGAGTGAAATTCCAGGAATTTCAGTCAGTTCTGCAGAGAGCTTTGGGTCAGTGTTGCTGAGGAGGTGTGAGAACCAGGGCAGAGCAAAAAGCATGACATAGCACCTTTGAATTTTTATACCTTATCCACTTCTTTTGGGCCAGGGTATGTGGTACCACCCGCATACATCAGCATTTAAGCTGTGTGCTACAAAGAAGTCAGAAGAGGGTAACGTGAGCAGTGTCTGCCTCACACAGTGGATTAAATATTGCTGCTCTTTTCAGCCCATAATCTATCCCAAAGTGCTTCCTGTCCTATAATATCCATTTTTGGCCTTTTTTGTCCAAAAATGTCTCCTGTTTCCATTTCAACTGGAAATGAGTGCTATTGCAAACTTTATCTTTGTGAAGTGTTGATCATTAATGAGAAGCTATTTTTAAGGGCAAGGAGCATAGAATAAGGCTAGTAAGGTTAATGACGGTCTTAGCTGTCAAAAACAAGATAGAGCGTGCTTAATCTAAGTCCATCCTACTGAATGCAGCTGTCCAGAAGATAGCTGTCATTGAGCTAGACTACGATAGCTTGAATTTAGCACCCCAGATGATGCTGCTGCTGAGGGGACAGCAATTTATCTGAGTCATTGGCTTGGAGCACGCCCCATGCGCCACTCGGCTTGACTTGGCCAGCTCTGTTCCAATATCATTTTTTAGTCTTTTATTGCTTCTTGCATTAGTTAGCTCAGATCACATTACCTCAATTGGCCCTGGAGAGTTAAGTCTGTTGAGTAAAGGGTTCTCAGTGATGAAGACTTTCTTCCTCTTCTAGTTCACACAGCCATGTGACCTGCTCTCCTTTTAAAAGCCCGGATTCCTAGGCTGGTCACACCAGATCTTCATGGCTCCATCGGTTTCTAGAAATTTGGTTCATTACTTGTGCTTTACTGCTGCTTCACTTACTGAACTGTCTTCCCAGACAACTCTGCAGATGTGACCTCTCCACAGAGGCAGAAACCCTGGCCCAATGCAGAGGCAGATTTTGGGCAGCCTCACCTAACAGATACAGCCAAAGTTCAGCCTCTCAGCACCTAAAGGGAATGCAGAGACTGTGTGGTGCAGCAGAGAAGTATTTATTTACCCTGGCTGCTAAAGCTTTGGAGTTTGAGGTGCGAGATGCCGAGCGCTAGCCTGCCACAGGAGCTCAGTAGAGAAGAAAAGCACTGCTGGAAGGTCATGTCCTTGTCCTTACTCAGAGAAACACTGCATGACTGCAAGCTCTTCCTGGGACTGGAGACCCAGGAGCAGCCAGCCAGTTGGATGTGAGGGCATTCAGGCTATTCAAGAGATGCTAACGCAGTGTACGCAAACACTACACCTGGCTGAAGCTAGGAACGCTTTGGTACTCTACATATTGGAGCATGAGGAATACAGGCAGAGAAGAGAGCTGGCTCTCAGCTGAAGTCAAGGACCTGCATTTTTGCTGGCCTTGCAGAATCAGACCATACGTAGGGAATGCACTGCAGCCCTCATCTTCCACCAGCTGCAGGACTGAGGACAGAGAAGACTGCAGGAATGTTTCTGTTTGACTGGGCTGCTCGAGTTTTACGAAGTTACATGAGATGGCTGGGCCTGGAAAATTCACATCCTGTTCAACAAAACCATACTAAAAAGCTAGCACTCAGTGCATGCAGAATAGATCACAGTAACTGGTTTTCAAATGCGTGAGTTTGGCTCTACCCTGCACTCTCATTCTGCTGGCTGCTTTGTAAAGGACTTGATCTCTTCCAACCAAAATGATTCCAAGTGTTTGTTCTGTTTGGACACTGACAAGCAGTGTGTAGGGAGACACATTCTCTGCTCTTGGAGGCTGTGCTCTTCTGATTAAATAGATCTTTTTTTGCTGAAAAATATAACTTGGATTAAATAGGATTTGGACCGGCAGTATTTGGCTATGTTACTCTTGCTCTCATTTATTTTTCCAGTTGTTACCAGCTTGAAATTCCCAGACTACTCCATTCTAGTTTTTAATTTCTCATAATGCAAATCCGCAGAGCAGGATCCCAAGAATAAAGTTATTGTTTCCTTCTGTCTGTGCATGATGATGCTTCAGTACCAAAACTCCCAGCAGGAACAGAGGACTCTTTAATCAACCCTGCAACAGCAAAGACCTGCATTGTATCCCTGGTTTTGCCTCATCAGCTCCAAGCAGTCAAGTTTCTGGGACAATCTGATAAGAACAAGGGTGCCATACAGTTTGTTTCAAAAACAACAACAACAACAGAATCATTTGGCTTTATCCAGTTTTGAGCAGCCCTTCTTAAGCCTGATGCCTTTTTCTGAGTCACTGGTTATGACCCTTTCAGTCCCAGTCTTTAAAAGGTGTAATCTCAGTTCTCCAGTACAAACCAGCTCCCTTCTAGTGGTAGGTGCAGGTTGCTTATAAAGTTGTGGAGAAACTAAAATCGTAGAAAGGGAACTTGAAGGTCCGATTACAGGTGATTTCTTTTCTTCTTTTTGGTTTGCTTCTACTCTGTTACTTTGCCAGGGACTGACTCAAAGCCCCTGGAAGCCAGGTGGAAAGCTCAACCACTAGCAGCAGGGAAATGTCTGCTGTGACATCCGTGGGTTTTGCATCAGCCTCTGGATGCATTTTGCAGTTGATAATAATTTTCAGAGTGACATTTTGTTCTCTTTCCGGTACAAACAGACCTGCTTATCACTTACACATATTTACCCGTGTTCAACACACAGGTTTGGGTTAGTATTTATTTTTATCTTTTAAATCTCAAAAACAATATGCTGCTAGATACATTTCCTGGAGGGAAATGGACACCTACCTACACACAAAGCTATAGAGCTAATTTATACCTTGTTGAATTTATAACCTTGTCTATGCTTCTATGGACACTTTGTATGGGCTGCAGCTCAAATCCTAAAATAGTCAAGAATTTTTCCTTTCCCATATAGTATTCTATTTACTTTGACTTAAAAAAAAAAGCGTATAAATGCAATAATGCAGGTAGACTAGAAATACTAGATTGAAAATTAAAGTAGTTTAGCTTGTCCCGTTGTGACTGACAGTGTTGTATGACACCCAACGCTGTACCCTACCATTTTCCAGGCTTTCTACGTAGCTGAATCTAGTATTAGCTTTGAAAACCCATTGTATGAGTGGTGGGTGGATGGGCTGGAATTGTGTGCTCTCTACACACTGTATGTTACTCACATTAGAAGCTGTATGGCCACTCCATATGCTGTGAAACTGTAAATGATTCCCAATACACCTGTAACTCTTACCAGGATTGTGAGAAATAAACTATATATAGAGATATAATATACAGATATAGATATACTGTATAATTCCTCCTGTGAGCATCTTTGTGTATGCGGGTATGCGAGTGAAAATGGTTCCCTTCCCCTCACTCCTCGGCCATGGTCATGTTTCCTGAAGGCTGAACATTGGCTAGGATTAGAGATCCCAGTAAGAAGCATAGCAAAATGAAATCCCTGCCCAGAATAAACTCCAGCCTACCCGAGGAAAACAGGCAAAGGAAGATTATTATTATTATTATTCCCAGACACGGGCTGAGCTGTAGAATAGCTGAATGACTTATCTGGAGCCACCCAGGCAACACCTTCTGATCCCAGCAATCTCCGTTCTGCAGGCTGCTTTTTCTGAATCAGAATCCTGACTCTGAGGAACTCGGACGGGCAGGTGCCTGCTCTTCCAGCTAGTGGGTGTGAAGCTTAATGTCCCTTGGGCCAGTGAGGAAGGGGTGAGTGTCTGGCAGGGTGGAAACCTCTCCTGCCCTCCCTGGGCTGCTCAAAAGCACTGATGCAGGGTGAAATGCATCCTCCTTCCAGTGAGAGGCCCTTCTAGCAGAAGTGGGTGTGCAGCCATGATAGGGGATATCATCCTTCCTCTCTTTCCTCTACCTTTTCCCCTCCTTATTAAAAAAAAAAAGCACAAAAAGTAGAGGCTATGTTTGCAACTACCTTAAGCTACAAACTGCTTTTCCCCTCTCTTTTCAGTTCTAGCCACCACTCAGCCCCAAAATGACATGACACAAAATCACCACACTCCTGAGCAATGCTGTGGTTATGTACCACACCAGATTCAAAGAGGAAGCACTCAGCTAACACAACTGCTCCATCCAGGCTTTACCAAAGCAAACTGCACAAAGTAGCGATCATATTTTATCATCCTCATGATTCTACAGCAGTGCTAGTTGCTTGCTAACCTCCCACATTAAGCAGACCGCTCACTGGAAGAGAAATGAACAGAAGAGCTTTTACAAAACCTCTCTGCACGTGCTCTGGTAAAGCTGAGATGCTGGCACTGAAAGATCAAGAGTTGAGGTCACCGTATAATTTAATTTCTAAGGAACTGGGGCTCTCATATGAATTTTTTTTTTCTTTCTGTACATTCTCACCTTAAATCACTGCCAGGTCCTCTCATGCTTTGTATTTTTGGGCAGTCTAGGGAGGGTAGGAACAGCTGATGGAGCACAATTTGAGACGACGGTTCGCCTTCTGCTCTTGGATTTAGAAAATAAATTAAAATGGATTCACACGTAAGGAAGAAAGACTATAAACCCAAAGCTCAGTACCATAAGGGCTGAGGCTGCTGGAGGAGCACCACGTCCTCTGCGAGGTGGATACAGTGAATATGGCATTTTTTTTGGGTTTCAGTCACTTCCTGGCAGCCCAGGTGGAACAGATAGGAGCACTGAGGTGTCTCCATGTAACATGGCTGCGGGTTAGGAACACTTATTGAGGAAAAAGGAGGACAGTATGAGCTATGAGCTGCCTTTCCTATAGGAAACCAGGCTGTGAAATCAGGTCCCTTCCAATAAACAGACAGAAATAGCAGCATAATTGTCTTCTGCTCATTTTATAGCCTATCATTTTGTGACTGTTTCTTCATAACACGCTCGCAGCCATCAAGAAAGCAGAAACAACGGAATTAACAGATTAAAACACAAATCCAGGGCTCACAGCAATCACACCGCCCCGTCACCAAGAGCAGCAACGCCTGCAATAAGCGTTGCCCTTGAGGAGCAATGTTACTAAAATCCAAGCCCGAACACAAAGAAGATGAACCAGGAGACACACCAAGGATAGGAAAGACACTTTTTGGGAGGTTTGGACGAGTTTATTTATCTCGTGCGTTAGAAACACGCCATAGGGCTCCACTGAGAGGTATTCAGATGAAGACAGATTTTGGGAATCATAAGGTTGGAAACCCAACACCTCAGCCACTGGGCTGGGCACTGAAAATCAGGTGATAAATCGACATTACGTTGTTTTCTCGTCCCAACAAATATAAAACCGGTATAAAAAGCCAAATATCAACACAAAATCCGATGAGGAAAGACGGAGGGGAAGCTGAGCAGGGCGGACACTCCGCACTACAGCGCAGGCGGACGAGCTGACACCGAGCGGCTTAAAGGCAGCGCGGGTCAACAGCCCATCATGGCGGCTCCCCTCAGCGTTCCCGCCCAACGGTCGCAGCGCTCCGTCTGCCCCGAGTGCGCATGCGCGGCTGCATGAGGAGACGGCTCCGCGCGCCGCCACCCGTCCCGGCCATGTCGGAGCGGCTCGGCAAACCCACCTGTCTCCTCGTCGCCAGCGCTGCCGCCGCGGGTGAGCCGCTCCGGGGGCAGCCCCGAGTCGCCCGACGCCCTCCTGCCTCCCTCCCGGCCCGGCTCGGCTGTGCGCGTTGCTCCGGCCCCTTTTCCTGTCAGCCCGGCTCCTCCCCTCCCCGGTGCGCGGCCCTATGGTGTTCGTGTGGTCCCGAACATTGGAAGGTTCCCGCGTCGGGTCTTGAATTAACATTCTGCCGACCTCCTGAGCTTTTAAATGACCCGAGGTAGGTAAAATCACGGCTGGCGGTACAATGCGGCTGTTGGGCTCTGTTTTCCAGGGGTGTCAGCCCAGTCCTTCCTGCAGTGCTTCACGCTGAGCAGCTCTGCCTTCAACCTGCAAGTCGCCACTCCCGGGGTGAGTAAGAATGGTAATTGTAATTTCAGGCTAAATCCCTCGGTACCGAGGGGCTGTGTGTGCCAGCTCACCGCCTGCATGTGCCCTGTGAGAGCTGCGGGTGCGATTTGGGCAGTATGGGGCTGCCCATCAAGTGGCATCAGCATGGATGCTGCCAGCATGGATTGCGAGGGATGGGGTAAGGAGAGGCAGGGCCCAAGGAGCCTGCCACTCTGTTATACGAGATGCTGGGGAAGGGCCTGCTGAGGTGGGCCAGTTGTAAAACTGGGTACTGTTTAGGTTGGAGGAGCAGGAGTGGCACCCAAAGCCTGTCTGCTGCTTGGTGGCAGCAGGGAGGGGGGCAGAGGCAGGCACTACTCCCTCTCTGCTGCTGCAGCAGAGTCTGGCAGAATTTAAGCAGTGGGTAGTGGCTTTCTTAGGATGATGGAGTGGCAGGGGACCCATGGGTGCCACTGTCTCTGGCCCTTCTTCATTTTCTGCTGTTAGCATGCTCCTCTCTTACCCAGAAGCTGCTCCCCCCATGAGCTGGGCACCTGCGCTGCTCCTAAGGTGGCTCTTGTTCAGATCTCTCCCTGCGGAGAAGGGGCAGCCATAGAATCAGAGAATGGCCTGGGTTGAAAAGGACCACGATGATCATCTAGTTTCAACCCCCCTGCTATGTGCAGGGTCACCAACCACCAGACCAGGCTGCCCAGAGCCACGTCCAGCCTGGCCTTGAATGCCTCCAGGAATGGGGCATCCACAACCTCCTTGGGCAACCTGTTCCAGTGTGTAAATGTCCATGTCTCATCGCTTCAGGCCAACTCTTTACTTGAAGTGTTCAAGCAGTTGTGGATAATCTCTCTTGAAGCATGAGTGATAGTAGAAAAGTAATTAAAAAAATGCAAAGCAGAAAAGTTAGTTGCTCTCAGTTTGGGACTGAAAGATAGCAAGATACAGGAACTAAGACTTTAAATCGCTAAAGACAAACATGGTTATTAAATGAGTCTATCGGTCAGATTAATCCCACAGTTTAGGCTTATTGGAACCTCTATCCCTTCTGCCAGAATATGGTGAGAGTTGGTTTATGAGTTGAGCAACTGAAGTACCTTTCTATGAGCTTCTTCCTCTACTAGAAATCAGTTTCCCAAGCAATATTAACAAAAGCAAATAGCAATCTTTTCTCAGCTTGTCACCGTATTTTTTGCAGATGCTCCTTGACTTCAGTAGCACAGCTTCTGCAAGGGAGTAGCTGTGTACACACGTGATGCTCAGCAGTCTCCCAGCAACTGCTTTGTAGGTCCAACCAGAAAAAGACCCTACATCCATTTTGCTGATGGCATAAACAGGAGATGTTTCTGGTTCCTGTGCTTTTACTTGATGTTTTAGGAAGCAAGCTAACAAAATGAGTTATGTTCTTCAAGCCTTTTAAGTCATACCCTTCTCTATAGGATCGTGTGCTTAATCTGTAAAGGAAAGGTTTGGTCTAGAGATGGTTTCTTGATGCAAGATTTGAGTGTATGCTAAGTTTGAGGGTATCACTAAACTGGAGGAGCTGTTGACTCTCTCAAGGGTAGAGAGACCTTGCAGAGGGATCTTTGACAAATGTGAGGGCTGGGCAGTCACTGAGTGCATCAAGTTATTGAACAAGAGCAAGTGCCAAATTCCCTACCTGGGCTGCGGCAATCCAGGACATATGTAGAGTCCTGGGGACAAGAGGCAGGAGGGCAACCCCATAGAAAGGGATCTGGGGTTCTGGCTGATGGAAAGTTGAAGCTGAGTCAGCAGTGTGCCCTGGCAGCCCACGGGGCCAAACCATACCTTGAGGTGATGCATCAGGCCAGGCACTGCCAGCTAGGCAAGAGAAGGGATTATCCTGCTCTGCTCTTTGCTAGTGTGGTCTCACCTGGAACCCTGTGTGAAATTTTGGGCACCACAATGTAAGAAGGACATAAAGCTATCAGAGAGCATCTAAAGGAGGACTATGAAGAGGGTGAAGGATCTAGAGGGCAAGACATATGAGGAGTAGCTGAGGTCCCTTGGTTTATTTGGTCCCCCTCTTTGGCAGCCTTACAGCTTCCTCATGGGGGGAACAGAAGGGCAGGCACTGATCTCTTCTCTCTGCTGACAGTGACAGGACCCAAGGGAACAGCATGGAGCTGCATCGGGGAGGGTCAGGCTGGGGGCTAGGGAAAGAGTCTTCACCAGAGGGTGACTGGGCACTGACTGGAACAGGCTCCCCAGAGCAGTGGTCGTGGCCCCAAGCTGCTGGAGTTCAGGAAGTGTTTGGACAATGCTCTCAGACATAGGGTTTGGGTTTTGTGTAATCCTGTGTAGAGCCAGGATTTGGACTCGATCCTTCTGGGTCCCTTCCACCTTGGGATATTTTGGTTTTTCTTTCTTTTTTTTTTTCTTTGGTACTGAGTGATGTCCCCCAGGGATGCTCGTTGACATCCTTATCAGTGACGTAGACAGTGGGATGGAATGTACTTTCAGCACGTTGCTGATGGCACCAAGCTGTGTGGTGCAGCTGATACAATGAAAGGAAGCACTGCCATTCAGAGGGACAGGCTTGTATCCTGGGCTGCATCAACAGAGGAGTGGCCAGCAGGACAAGAGAGTTGATTGTCCCCCTCTGCTTTGCCCTTGTGAGGCCCCATCTGGATTACTGTGTGCAGACCTGGGGCTCCCAGCACAAGGAAGGTGTGGTGTTGTAGCAGATTCAGAAGAGGCTATGAGCATGCTCAGAGGGCTGAAGCACCTCTCCAATGAGGAAAGTCTGAGGGAGAGCTGAGCTTGTTCAGCCTGGAGAAGGGAAGGCCCTGGGGAGACCATATTGCGGCCTTTCAGTAGTTAAAGGGAGTTTACAAACGGGGAGGAGACTGACTTTTTACACAGGTAGGTAGTAATAGGACAAGGGGGAAGCTTTCAAAGTAAAGGGGGAGATTTAGGTTAGATGTGGGGAAGAAATTCTTTGCTCAGAGGGTGGTGAGGCACTGGCACAGGCTGCCAGAATAAGCCAGGGGTGCCCTATTCCTGAAGCATCTCAAAATCCCCCATGCCTGTCCTTCAGGAAACATAGTAGAAATCTGTGTGCTGATGGTAACTGTAGTCTGCAAACCTTTTTCCCACTAGGGGAAGTCGATTGATTTTGTGGATGTGAATGAGAGCAACATGCGCTGGATACAGGACTTCCGTATGAAGTCATATGCAAACCCTGCCAAGCTGGAGTCAATTGATGGTAAGGTCTTTACTGTTGGCTTGTGTGTTGCTTCCATTTTTCAGGGAAACGGATTCTTCTTCATGTTATGCTTTTAGAGAAGAAGGGTATAGAAAAGGCACGAAAGCTTTTGTTTTAAGAGGAAGCCATAGCAACTACGTTTATCTTCCTTCTTACTATTATATAGTATCTTGGTAAAATGCTTATTAAAAAAATTAATATCTAAAGTAGAAGCTAGCAGACAGAGCTTTTAAGCTTTGTCTACATAAAAAAATGTCTCCTAGGATAAAAATGTGTCCGAGGATAAATAACTCCTACCTCCTTCTCCTCTATTCCACATAGATCGTTTAGTTTACTTAGTTCTTTCAGTCTATGAAACTTATACACTGTTGTCCGAAGTTTGTCGAATCTGAAATGAATTTATGGTCAGGTAGTTTTTTAGTTATGTTAGTTTTTGTTCCTCTTTGCTATAGGTGCTAGATACCACGCACTGCTGATTCCAAACTGCCCAGGGGCTATGACTGACCTTGCAAACAGTGGGTACCTGGCAAAGATACTGCAGCACTTCTGCACGGAGAACAGTAAGTGATCATCTCATAGGGAACTCCAGATTCTCTGGTATGTACTGGAAATGTAATACAGCACAGAAGAAGCAGTCTAAGAGGTTTCTAGAGTGTGTGGAAGATAATTTCATGATGCAGTTGATAAGAGAGCGTACCAGGGGAGGTGCCTCACTAGATGTGATGTTCACAAACAGAGGACTGGTGGGAGGTGTGGAGGTCAGGACCTGTCCTGAGCAGCGGAATCGTGAAATGTTAGATTTTGCTTTTCTTGGTGAAGTCAGGAGGGGGGTCAGCAAAACTGCTGCCTTGGACTTCTGGAGGGGTGGACTTTGAACTGTTCAGGACACTGGTAGGGGGGTCCCTTGGGATTCAGTCCTGAAAGGTAAAAGGGGTCCAGGAAGGTTGGTCACTCTTCACAAAGGAAGTCTTAAAGGTGTAGGAGCAGACTGTCCCCCTGTGCCACAAGATGAGCTGGTGGGGAAGAAGACTGGCATGGATGAAAAGGGAAGCTGTGCTGAGGCTCCAGGAGAAAAAGTTTAACCTCCTGTGGAAGAAGGGATGGGCAACTTGGGGAGACTACAAAGAGGTTGCTAGGATGTGCAGGGGGAAATTAGAAAGGCAGAACCCCAGCTTGAACTCAACCAGGTCACTGTAATAAAAGGCAACAGAAAACTTTAATGAATATATTAACAATAAGGGGAAGGCTAACGAGAATCTCCATCCTTTGCTGGATGCAGTGGGGAACGTGACCACTGGAGGTAAGAAAAATGCTGAGGTTCTCAGTGCCTTCTTTACATTTGTCTTTAAAAGTCAGACCAGTTATTCTCAGGGCACTCTACTCCCTGACCTGGAAGTCTGTGATGGGGAGCAGAATAAACCCTCCATGATTCAGGTGGAAATAGTTAAAGACCTACTATTCCACCTGGACCATGGGCCCAGATGGGATCCAGCTGAGGGTGCTGAGAGAGCTGATGGAGTTGATTGCCAAGCTGCTTTCCACCTTCTGGAAAGCACATCAAAAGTTCCTGGAGAGGTCTCAGAGGTTTGAATGCTTGTCAACGTGACTCCTAGCTACAGGAAGGGTTGTAAGGAGGATCTGGGAAACTATAGGCCTGTCAGCCTGACCTCGGTGACTGGGGAGGTTATGGAGTAGATCATCTTGAGTGAGATCCCACAGCATGTGTGGGACAGACAGAGAATCAGGCCCAGTCAGCATGAGTATATGAAAGGCAGGTCCTGTTTGACCAACCTGATCTCCTATGAGCGGGTCACCTGCCTGGTTGATGTGTTCTACCTAGAATTTGGCAAAGCCTTTGACTGTGTCTCCCACAGTGTTCTCCTGGAAAAGCTGGCAGCCCATGGCTTGGACAGGTACGCTCTGGGCCTGGCCATCCAGCCAGTTCTTTACCCAGCAAAGAGGGTGGGTGTTATGGAGTTAAGTCCTGCTGGCAACCAGTCATGCGTGGTGTTCCCCAGGGGTCAGTACAGGGACCCAGCCTGTTTAATCTTTACTGATGATCTGGATGAGGGAAATGAGGTGCACTGTCGGTTTCATAGATGACATGAAATTGGGAGGAAATGTTGATCTTCTTGAGAGTAGGAAGGCCCTTCAGAGGGATCTGGACAGGCTGGATCGCGGGGCTGAAAAAAACTCTTCTCCAAAAGAGTGGTCAGGCACCAATGGGCTGCGCAGGAAAGTGGTTCAAGAAATGTGTAGATGTGGAACTAAGGAACATGGTTTAGTGGGCAGCGTTGGTGGTGGGTGGATGGTTGGACTAGATGATCTTGGAGGTCTTTTCCAACCTTAATGATTTTTATGATAATTAGATACTTTGCTAAATGAGATAGTCCTACTACTTCAATATTCATGCAAGATTGTTACCTGAAGAATGTTTACGTTGTAGTTTTGGAGTGTTGCAGCAATGAGAATTGCAAAGAGGTGGCTTTTTGGGGAGGGAGGGGGGCTGGAAAAATGTATCTTTACTTAAAAAGTATCTTCTTTGTGCAAATAAATGATAATATTTTTTTATGAGAAGGTTCTCAGATACACAAATGCTTCTCTCCTAGTCAATAGGATTCAAGGTTTGAGGCCAAATATGGGATGTACCAGACTAGTCATTAAAGCCCCAGTAGATTGAGATTTTTGGCAGTTTGAAGATGCTTACAATTTCTTAAACATGCTTTGATCTTTCTCTAGAGCCTGTCTGTGCAGTTGGACATGGTGTTGCAGCTTTGTGTTGTGCCACCAATGAGGATAAAACCTGGGTATTTCAGGGATACAGCCTGACAGGGGTAGGTTGAGCTTTCATCTCACTTCCTGGGATTTTTTTTGTCTTATCCTATTACAAGGATCTTTTCCTGTCTGGGCCCTGTGGCTTGAGATGGCAATGCCAGTGTTTATGGCCTTATTCTAGAACTTTCTACACACAAATCCATCAGCTCGGTGTGTTTAATTTATGTTCAAGGAGCTGTTATTGGAAGGGGGCCCAGTACCATCCATGAGGGAATTGTTTCACTTCACCTCGCACACTGAGAGTGTTTCTTTCTTGCTGTTCCATGAACTTCAAACTGAGTCTGTAGGATGCTGGAAATGACTGCTGCAGCTCTTTGAGTTCATAGCTGAGGGCTTTTAAGAGTCTTTTCCCTGTTTCATGAATGCAAGAGGGAAGGTTTACTGCTTATGGTGCTCTTTCCCCCAAAACTTCCTTTAGCCATCAAAATAAAAAAGCTGGCTTCTGAGTTACAAGTCAGTTTATACAAAGCCTTGTATATAGCAGTTATAGCTGTGCACCAAACCTATGTAGTGTAACTTCTAGAGCTGAACATTTGTATGCAAAGTTCATGAGACTCGGGAGCCACTGCAGTGTCCTGCTGTGCTTCTATTTGGTATTAGAATCTATCATCAATTCTTTTAAATGAAGAGACATGATGTAGACTAGCTATTGCTGCTCTGGAAGCCATACAATTCACATTTCTTATGTTTGTATCACAAGATCTCAATAAATACCCCTATTTTATTTTCTCTTTATTTGAACTGGCTTCTTATATGCAGTAATCTTAGTTGGACTCCACAAGTGACACAGCATTTACCTCCAAGTGTATGTTTCAGTGTCCAGCACCTGAACAAGTCTTGTGCTTACGTAAATTTAATTGCACACATGCTCTCTGGTGTCCAGGCCTGCACATTCAGCTTAATCATTTAAAAATATGTATACATGCAAGACATGATGTTGTGTTAGTTCTTGGAAAGCTTCACAGCTGAGGGCAGGGAGAACTGCGGGTCTGACATCTGTTACAGATGCTGCTTACCTCTTCTAGTTAAATAAGAAGTGTTTGAATACCAAATGTGCGTGGGGCGGATCATCTTGTGGTGTCATTCTTTCCTTTGTTGCATGAGGATTTCCAGCTTGCTCCCTAAGGAAAGTCCATAGAAGCAGTCTTCAGTCACTTAGTTTTTTGCTTTGTTTGCTTCATTTTCATGGTAGTGGGAACAGAAAAGATAAGCTACAGAGTTTTACCTGTCTTCTATTTCTACAAAAGCATGACAATTATTTTTTTTTTTCTTTTTCAGCCCTCTGTGTATGAACTAATAAGGCAGCCTAATTTTGCCAGTTTGCCCATTATTGTGGAAGACTTTGTGAAAGATTCTGGAGCTACGTTTAGCGGTAGGTCACTCTTGATGACCAGCACTTTGTTTTGTGTCTGTGTTGAATATAAACACTTGCATGCGCATTTGACACAGTTTCCACTGCCGTGCAGCTTTGCAGTCCATGCCTGCAGGGGAATGTCTGTGTGTAGGCAGTTTTCTGTAGCTGTTTCCTTGCTGTGTGGCAGGGAGCATGTGCTCTGCTGGGAGAGGTGAAGTGCACAAGGATTTGGGGCTTTTTTCAAGCAAAACGTGTTGTCTTGTTGAAAACTGGAGGCAGTATGCTAAATACCTTTGGTTGCTCTCATCAGTTATTCCCTAGCTCTGAGTAAAACATTTGATGATAAATCTCATTTTTTCATTATTAGTCATTTCATTTATTATTATTACCTAAATGTAGAAGTTTGCCTTTCAAGGGCCCAGTCCTGCTGTCCTTTTAGAGAATGGCTTTCTAGTGAAGTTATTGCAGGACTGGGTGCTTGAGATCGTCCTTGTCTGTTGGGTTTATAGATTCACTGAGCAAATCTCCCTGGTCTAAATAGTTACCTTCTGCATTAGTTTTATGAGGTGAAACACTGAACTGAAGCAGTGTCCACTAACACGCCTGTTGTGTTTTTTTTCCTCCTGTATCCAGCCAGCAAACCAGATGCTGTACACGTTGTGCTGGACAGACACTTGGTGACAGGACAGAATGAGAATTCCACCCTTCCAGCAGTCCAGAATCTTCTTATTCTTTGCAATGTCAGGTGAGGCAATATAGGAGATGAGAACTAGGAACAGATAATGTCAAAGAATCTTTAGCTCCAGGAGTTTTGTCCCCCAGATATGTTCTTCCTCATTTCACTGCTGAAGTGGATGTTGTCTGTGTGTGATCCACCTGTTCAGCCTGATAAGTCTTTTGTTAAAAAGGCGTTTGTGTAAAATGGGTTGGAAAGTGCAAAGTTCTCCATCAAGATTGGTGGAGTGAAACAGTAGGCTTTTCTAAATAGTTCTGTTAAGCAAAATTTCTTTTGTATGGTTTTTATTTGTGCTTTCCCAAGTTAGCATTTAGCTATATGTTAGGATTCTGGGAATGAACAGGTTTAATTTCTTTGGTAATAGCTTGGCCGTTTGACTGTCTTTCATCTTGTCAGATAGAAGAATGCATTTAAATAACCACAAAAATCTTCTTTTGTTCAGGTGAATGTGTGTTAGAAGTCCTTTCCTGGACGTGGACTAACAGGTGCTGTCATGTTTGGATGTGTTTCATTCAGCAGGAAATAAAGGAGAAGGTCTCTTTGCAAATAGGACGGATGAAGAGCCAGCAGGCTAAGGACTCTCTTGTCTTTTAACTGGATAAAACGTGTTTAAATTTCTGTCCTGGACTATGAAGTGACTGTGGTGTTGAAGAGGCAGTATTAGGTTCTCCGTATACAGAATGGAAGAAGGTTGCAAGTAAGAGAATTTGGAAGTGCATCATGCTTTAGAAGCAATTATGAAACCACCTTGTATTTGTTACTACATCTTCACTGCTTCTCTCCAGACCCTTGGCTTACGGTGGTGAGGAACTCTCCTGTTTAAAACAAACAACAACAGAAAATCAGTGGCTATGAATGTTGTTTACTGAGGATGAAGACAGTGTTCTTGGCTGACGTTATACCAATCATCTGTCACTTGTAGTTCAAATATAAGGATCTCCACGTTGATGTGTCCTTTCAGAGGTGTTCTTACTTTTCTTTTGGTAGATCACAAAGTTACTGCCTGAATTCAGAATGTATCAGAATGTCACAGACACTTAAATATACTTGGGATGGAAAATGCTTAGCAGTGTGAAATAAAGCAGAATCGGTTGTCTGAAGGTGTTTCACTGTGGTGCTGCTGCTGGCATGACGTGCCCTTGTTTTCCTCTTGCATGTTCATGTTAATGGACTTCAGTTTGAAACTATTTTAAAATTGCCTTCTAATTGGTTCTGCTTTGTGGTGTGTGTTACCATTATTGTTTCTCTCTGGCACGTATGTTGCAGTTTTCTTGCTGAAATCTTACAGACAAAAGAAAAGATGTAGCAGATAGCATGGATCAGTCTCGTGAAGAACTTTAAGATGAAATCTGACTTGGTCTTTCTGAGTATCAGGTGGAACTGTTTTTTTTAACACTTTTTGGTTTAAACCCTCATTTCTGACAAGTTTGCTTAGAGGTTTGTTAGCCTCTGTCACTATCAGAACAGACTTTCCATCAGGATTTCTAGCAGATTATCTGCTGAAGTGATATAGAAGGCTTTGTTTGTATCTCTGTCAGGAAGTACACTGATAGGCGAAGTACAATGCCTTTAAATTTTTTGTAATGCTTCCTTCTTGCTTTATAGAAGCAGATGTTACTATGTGTATTCATTCACGTGTCCATGCTTTGCTTGTGGTCAGAGTGAAAAGCAGGCTTGTAAAGTACACCCCAGGCAGCCAGGAGATGATTTCTTTTTTTCCTGAATTTCCTTCTGCCAGCAATTCACTAGAATTGCTCCATGCATTAAAATGATATATCCTCATCTCCCAAGCTGTAAGAACATGGTATGATAACGCTGTTCAGTAGACAAGTTTTAAGTATTTTTCTTACCCAAGAGTGCACAGCAGATATATATATATATATTTTTTTTTTTTTTGAGAAGGTTCATTTGCATGTATGAGAAATGTTCCTGCCTATTTCCTTGTGACTCTTGACCTTTATCAGTGTCTCTCTTTTGATAGAGTTAGCATGTATTCTGATACACCCCAGGGATGCTAATCTTTAGCTTAAAGTTGATTAGAATGTAAAGATTGTGATTAACCTGGTGATGTGAGTCAGAAACCACGCGTAGCTGATTTGACCTGGTCAGAAATCAGCTGGAGGCAATATCAAATGTCTTGACATTCTTGTTTATCATGTCTGCTGCAGTGTGTTGGCTTTCTCTTCAGAGCTGAAGCACACTACTGGAGTTACTTGAATATAGGTTAGAGAGTCTGCAGTTCCCTTGTCAAGAGGAGGAATGAGAAGTCTGCTTTAGGGAAAAGGAGGAGCAGTGCATGGTGAGTTGCTGGAATGAGGTGCATGCAAACAAAAAAAGCTGAATGACTTGACAGGAGATAAGAAAAGGGCCTTTAATGAGCTGTGGTGTTTGAATTGACATCTTCTTTCCACTTCTGTTTGAGTAGAAGTTGCAGATTTGCTTTTTATAAGCAGGCTTAACACATGGGAGCATATTCTATTTTGCTCTGATATTCTGATGGGCAAACTCACATCTGCTAGAAGCATTAAGAGTGCTTCTGCAGTATGCAGATCAGGAACGTTTGTGAGCTGAATCTAAAGGGAGAGGGGAGCTTTCTGGGATGATTTGTCCCTAGGATGTTCTTTGCAGCAGTTGTTTCACAGCTGTAGAGAAGCATTCCTGTATTTTTCAGGAAATCACACAAGATTTCACCAGCATGTGTCACTGTGCATCCGGGCACCACACTCACCACCAGAGCTGCGTAGTTTGTCCCTGCAGGGAAGAAAGGAAAGGCAGAGAGCAGGTAATAAGAGCCAACAGTTTTATGCAAGTTGAGGGCTGCTGAAAATAACATACTTGCATGCTGGAGCAACAGCTGCTTGGGAGTGATGGGAATGTTGGTGCTTTTTGCATCATAATTGAATTTAGATTTGGGTTGTAACAATAATAAGAAGATATTTCAGGTAAATTTAATGTTGACAGCGCAAAAGATTGAATAACATAAAGATGATGAACGGGCAAATCCTCAACACCCTGCCTGGGCTTTGGTCACAAGTCTGTGCTACTATACCTCTATATGGTATAGATGGTCACTATCTGTGCTACTATACCTCTCCTACAGTTAATAATGTAGCTGTAGGCAGTGTAGATCCTTTGGAGCCAGAGAAGGTGTCTGGCAGCCAAAGCTTTTTGGATGAGGGAACAATCCTCTCTTCAGAATGCTTTCAGAGCATTTGCCTAAAGGGATCCCTTACGGAAAGTTTGAACCTTGTTGCTGTCTGATGACTGTGTTAGTTACCCTAGTGTTTTATTAGTGAGTTACACTACTGTTCTATTAGTGTATGAGCATGTTCATAGATTTTTTTTTTTTTCCTAGAGCTTCCAAGGTATTATCTTTTGGAGGGAAAGCAGGGAGAATACTTTTTGAGTGTTGCACCCAGCTGTCAGTTTTGAGTTCCCTCATGGGGTCTCACAACCACAGCAGGGGCTGGAAATCAGAAACTGAGGGTATTCTAGTCTATCTCAATGGCTAAGCAACCAAAATTCTGCCTTAAAAGGCTAAGAATACATTATGGTGTCAAATCTTTGAACTCTTTTCCTAAGGGCTATACTCTCCTGTACCTCTCTTGCACCCTCATTTGAAGAATACAGGAGATACTGAGAGCAATTGCTGGGAGCAGCAGCTTGGGTTGTGTGATGCAAGAGGATGTTCAAAGAGGAAGGAGAAGCTCTCCCACCCACCAAGCTTTGTGTGCTTGCAAAATGTGTAGAAGTGCCTGCAAACACACGGGAAAGTTTTACATTTCTGCTCGTTGGTTAGTTGCAGCAGTATGAACTATAGAAAAGGGCTGTCTGTGCTGTTGCAGCCTCCCACAAGGTGGTGATACTGCTCCACGCCGACATCCTCATTCCTCAGCCACCAGCAAACTTCATACCCAAACAGCAAGTGCAAAAAGATTACTTTCCTCTTGTCGGTTCCTGAGGACAGGCCTGCCATGTCGGTGCACCTGTGCTGGGCAGGTGGCATGCAGCTAAGAGAGAGGCAGAAACATGTGACATCACCCAGAGCTACAGTAGCACAGAATGCATGTTAATGCTGGACTATATATTGGGCTGTATGCAGCGAGCTGTACCTTGGGACTTCCCAGTAATCTATGGCAATAGGATGTGCTGTCCCCTGCTCCTTCCTTTCTTAGGAGGACAAGGGTGTAGCATCATTTGAAACCTTCATGAAAGACTTCTGTGTTTTGTCATCTTCTCCAATGGCAATAGGCTGTTGCTGAACCCCTTTTCTTCCAACAGATCTCCATCTTACAGTTTTGCTTTATGTAAAGCTGAGGACCAGTGCTGAATTGTAGCTGATTCTTTCAAGTTGTTTGTGTCTAATCTTGAGCAACTGAATGACAGTTAGGTAGGTGTGCTGCCACCTGAAGTGAGTTTGAGGAGCCTGTGGAGTTGTTCTGCTCTCGATCTCCTAGGTTAGGCACTAGCAGTAAAAATGGACCCACATATCCCTGGGAATGAGAGAGTGGGACTTGTATTACTAGGGTGCTGCATTGCCTTAGGCAGAATTTTGCCAAGAGGATGCTGTGATTCTGTGAACTTCCCACAATAACTGGGAAATGAGAGTAAGCAGTGGTTGTCAACCTGATTAATGGTAAGCAGCATGGCCAATGCATGTATAATAGCAGTTATAGCCTATTAGATTTGTAGATATTTGAGGAAAAACTCCTTGTGTTGGCAGATACAACTGTAAGAAAACTTCATATGGTAGGAGGCTGATCCTTTCCCTATTGTTTGAGATTGGGGATCAGAAGATCTGCACTTCTCAGCCCAAAGAGCAGTCCCCCAGTGGCTTTTGCACTGGAAAGCAGAGCATAAAGGGTGTTTTCTTAGGTCTGAAATCCTCCTCAACAGCTGCTGGCCACTGTGGGAGATGGGACGCTGTGCTAGATGGATCTACAGTCGAACTTGTCTTTGCTTTTCTTAAGGAGTGCTGGAGATGTTTATCCATTAGACTATATTGAAGCCTGAGCTGTTGCTTGTTGTAATGATGATTATCTAGGAGGGCAATATCTATTCTCAATTTCAAGATGAGTTTTGTATTCCTGATGGAGGGGAAGCCTCTGCATGTATGTTGATTTTAGCAGAGGGACTTGTGCTGCTAAGCCTCTGTATTTTCTAGTATAAAAGTAGCTAAATCCATATAGAAGATTAAACTGAAATGTTGAGTGCCCACAGCTCTGTGTTTCTTTGTATGTGTGTGTGTCAGCAGCTGTAACCTTGCTGTTACCTTAAGGAATGAATAACAAAATGTGGCCTATGGAGTCCAGAGCTGAACATGGGATTATCATTTATTTTTTTTACATCAATTTACTACAATTTGCAACTTTGTGCTCAACATGGTAAGTTACTTTTTAGCCAAGAAGATGCATAAATCACTGAAATTAAATAGTTTTTTTTTTCCTGTACCTAATATATAAATTCAAAGGCTGCAGCAAAAGCTGTGAGACGAAATGTTTCATTTGACCCCAAATAAAAGGTATTTTTTGCTTTTTAATTCCATTCAGGCTGCTTATTGTAGGCCTCAAATTTACTTGTCATCGTTTTAGTGTGGTTGTTTTTTTTGTTTTGTTTTTTTTTTTTTCAGTTGTGTGAGCAAAGCAGAAATGATTCATTTGCCAACTTACATTCTATGCTTCCAAGCTAAACTGCCTGGACAGTCTGTTAAACAAAAAGTGCTTTTTTTTTTTTCTAAAGGTTTTTTTTTTTTTTAAATTAGGTTTCTACCACTTAATTCCCTGCTTGAGAACTGCAGTGAAAAATAAAAGCTTAACATGTTAATTTAGACCCTCACTTAGCCCCGAGTAGAATCTGTTGTTGGAGGCTCTATTACTTTAATATGCTTTTCTCTTGCAGCAGTACTCAGGGACTTGGATCTCTATGCACAGAAGCTTACAGGATCCCATGGAATGGATCAGAGCCACATGTGTAGGGAGATTCAGCACTGTTTCTCCTTGCAGTTTGGGACTGAAGCACAGAAAGAACAGTCTTCTCCAACCTGGTATGCCAGCAAAATCTTGGGCACAATTGCATTCTCTCTGCAGTTGCAGGAGGTGTCCATAAATACAGACGTGGATTTGTCCCAGGGTAGCCACTGCAATATGAGCATGATTATTGGGCCAGTCCCCATTCACCTTAACTCAGAGAAATTCCTGCTTTGTTTGGAGTGTGGGGTCTCTTTCCCCAACTGTCTCGGGAGAGACTAAACCTTACCTCTGGCACTTCAACCAAAAGCACCTAGAGGTGTACTGCAGATATTTGCCCCCAGCAAAAAGGAGGTTGATTGTAGCCCTCTGTGCTGGTACTTCTGGGCTGCTCAGGTGAAGCCCATCTTGTGGGGATGTCCTGGTCAGTGGGCTGAAGTGATAAATGGAGCTATCCCTGCCCTAAGGCTTTGGAAAGGCTTGCAGGAAGGCTTGCCAAAGTTGCCTAGGAAGCACTGGTTCTAAGTGGGTTTAATGATTTTTAAATCAAGCATACTTGTTCTTTGGGATTTCTTCTCCTCTGTTTTACTTGTCCCTTTGGTTGAAGGTTGTATTTCAGTATTTCTAAGCTTGTCTCTATGACTGTGACAGCTAAAAGCCTGTCTGAGAGACAGCAGGTATCTATTATGCTCAGTCTCTTAACTGAGGAAGCATAGGGCAATTGGTGGAACGAGTTTATGAACTGGCTTCAGACATGACTGTAGGAGAGATGAATAAAGCTGAAAAAGTAGTTGTGTAAGGAAGCTCTGAGTGGATAAACAGATGCATAGGCTGAAGGTTTATGTAGTTGCTGGGGTCTTGCTCTGTTTCAGAATGGATGTGGACTTTGAGGCTCAGCTATGTACATCAGTCGTTGCAAAACACCCAGCCTGCACTGAAGGCAAAAAGGCCCAGTACTGAAATGGGAAACTCCAGCTGCTACCAGTGCAGGTAAGTCAAGAGCTGAGGGAGCAGATCCCTGTGTATTTAAGTGGAGTTAGGTTTGGCTGTTACTGGGGCTCCTCTTTCCTGTCTCCCCTTCCTCTGTAGCTGCAAGATCTTACTGTCTCCTGAGCACCTTTTTGAATGCCTCAGAGTTACCTTTAAACCTTGCTACTGACCCTGGCCAGCTGCTTCCCTGGTATGTGAGCCTACAGATACTGTAGCTCTGCTGGTGGCATGAGGGTGCAGGGCACTTGCCTCATCCAGGAGCAAAAAGAGGTATTTCTTGCAGCCAAGTTTCTCTTCAGTCCTCCTTCCATTCCAAACTACTCTACGATTTTTATGGTTAATTTCTACTGCTGTTAAGGCTATGTTTGTGGTTTGGAAATGAAATCTAGCCAAATTCAGCTGCTTGATCTTATTATGATTTTTTTTCCAGTCCTGATCTGTTGCTCTTGTTGCTGCTGAGAGGACAAAACAATTGTTTGGTGTTTCAGTAGAGATCTCCCTCCCTGTTACTGAGGGGCAACAGGGTTCTAATGTATAGCTTGTACTGCTGCTGAAGCCTTTATGGGTATTACCAAGAGATCTGTAAATGCTTATTGGTGTATTGTGTGTCTGAAGGAACTTCAGGTTTGTTAAAGAAGGAGAAAGAAATGCTTCCTTCTGGCAAATGGGAAGTAGGGAAGGATGTAATTGGTGATTTGCAACCTCAAATTGCATTGAGGGTAATTTGAAGCTGGAAAATAGTCTTATTTGGAGCTGTTCCAAAGGGCACTGAATGCAGTCACAGCCTGACCTGAGAGGAGGAATGGGGCAGTGTTGCTATAGCCTAGGAGTAGATATCCTGCAACTGTTGTAAAAGTAAAACCCCTCTAGCTGCCACAATCAATCTTTAAACAGCAGCAAATTCTGTTCCTAGTCTACCTGTAGCTTCAGGTGTGGTCCTGGTGGAGAACAGCAGCCCCTCTGTGGGAGCCGAGGGCTCAGCAGCTTACAGCTGAGCTGCCCAATGCAGTGCAGTACCTTGCCTCAGCTTATCACAGCCCTAAATCTGCTTCCTTGCACAGGGATGATGCTCTGGGTTTACAAGTATTCATGGTAGCAGCTTGAGCCATCCTCTCTCCCAGCTGCCAGGAAGTGCCTGGGACCGTATACTAGTAATTAATGTTCAATTTAATTTCAAGCCTATGAGAGGGAATATACATTTATGGGAGGAATGTTCTGTGTGCCTTGGTGAGGTACTTTCTGCAGTCATTTATCTGAAGTCTACTGGTGATAGTGCCTTATTATCTGACTGCTTTAAATAATGACAGAATATTTTCTAGAGGTACCTTTAGGAGAGAAGCAAAATATTGGTATTTACAGCTGTTCTTAGTGATAGCAGCCCAATAAACTATGCCTTTCCTTAGGTAAATGTTAATTCCCACTGAGGCCAGCAGAGGAGAGCAGTGATCAAGATGCTGTTTTCTGCTTTAAGTTGCTTCAGGGTTATTTCAGAAGCAACAGAGGAAAAGCATCCTCTTTCTTGTCTTAAATCAAATCTTGGGTAACAGTGCTGAAGGTCTTGTCTTACTTCAACTGGAAGGTTGTGGAAGAGCTTGGGGAGAGGTTAGCCTCCTTTCTGCTCCTGATTCTTCCCATCCCATCCCTGTTTTCCATGGCATACTTTGGAGATGTGAGGTATAGCCTACATGTTCATGAGGAGGCTTTTGCTCTTCAGAGTCCAAGTGCCCATGTTGGTGAGCAATTTGTCAGGTCCTGTGATGAGCCACTGGGAGGGTTGCTCTTTGCTTTCTCAGCTTTCTCCCTGTGTAAGCACCCTCTCTCCTCTGAGCTGTCTCCTGGCTCCTTGCAGCAGTGTGCAAACCTCAAATAGTTGGAGGACAGCTGGAACCTGCTATGAAAGCCAAGATGACAAATGTGAGTAGTGTGCAGCACAGGAAGTTTCAAAATAAGCTAAAGCAGGAAGATCTACAGAAGTTGGCATAGCTCTGCTGAATATGCTTTGTCCATCTCTGTTTTCTAGCTTGTAACTGCTAGTGTTACTGTTTGATTGTGTGATATTTTTAAGTGTTGCATGAGTTATTTTCTTGCTCTTAGGATGATGTTTTATTTAGGAGAGAAATTGCCTTGAAATACAAACCCATTAGGAACTGCTGTTCACAGCTTCCCAGCTGGATGATGCATCCACTGAGTTGCCTTAGAGGTGGCTGGGTTTTGTCTGTGGGCATTTGTCACATTAAGCTAAACCCGTAACAGGTGTACTGTCATCTCCAGTGATGTGGCCCTTGGGAAAGGAGGCCAATGGGTACCACCATCTCCTAAGACTTTGCTTCCATTCTCTTCCTGTGTGAGTTCATCCCTGTGTTGTGTTCTCTCAGGAGAACTTGAGGCTAAAAGATGGTCCCCAGAATGAGAGGCACACAGGGAGAGCACTCCCCCGGAGCAGCAGGATTAACCATAAAGACCAGGCAGCTTCCAGACATTTCCTGAGCTGTCTGGCTGCAGAGAGCAAGGACCCAGCTTCCACAGGGAAAGATTTGATTGCTGAGTGAAGTGCAGGGTGGGACGAGTCTGGCACGTGAGCTTATGTTGATGGCACCACTTCATGGACCAGAATTGCTGCTTCCTCACCTTTGGGCTCCTTAAGAGCTTGGAGTCACCCTTTGCACAGGTATTTGGGCACAACTCACAGAAGTCTGGTGGTTTGGCCAGCTTGCAATGTCAAATTGTAACTGAGGGATTGTAAATGCTGTCCGGTGCTTTGGTTGTGTGAAATGTGGACCTGTTGGTAACAGGGGCTGGGAATGGAGGAAGAGGAAGCATTTTTAAGGCAGAGTGAAAGGCCAGCAGCAGCCCCCCTACTGAGTACAATTCAGAGGACAATCTTAGATTCCTCTGATTGTTCTCTAATTCCTAGTTCTATTTGAAAGAACAGCATCTTTGCAAGCATGGGGCTTCCTCACTAGATCTTCAGACACCACTAGCACTTCTGTTTCTGAAGAGCCATACTCAGGCTCATAGGGAATTTAAACTGATGCCACTTGCCTTATCTTGGCAGAGACAACCAGCTAGGGGCACAGCAGGTCTGCCCAAGAAGATCTAGTATAAGAGAACAGGTACTCTGAAAACTAAGTGGGAAGAAGGGGTCTGGATTGCAAAGGATTTTTGAAGCAGATGAATCCCTCAGTAGCCACTGTCTGTTTGGGCTGTAGCTACCGGGTGATGTTCCTAGAAGTCTGTCCTGGTTTTGGTTGTGAGAGAACCTTCCATATCAAAGGAGCTACTTGGGGTCTGACCTTCTGCCAAAAGTCAGCTTTGCAACTAAAACCAAGGACAGATGCAGAAAAATCATTGTACATTAGATGCAGATGTATAGCTGAACTGTTTCAAGAAGCTGGCTTCATGTTCTTCTGCAGAAAATACATGCTGGTGCCTCAGGGCTATCTGATAGCACTATATTGCCTTGGAGATGGATGTGTGTGTGTATATATGTATATGCCAACTAACTATGAATCTCAGGAGAATATCTCAGCTAAAGGAATCAGCAAAAAAACTCTGATACCAACGGACTGGTAAATGCAGAATTTGGACAGGTAGTCCCTCCTGTATTTCACCTGAGCTGGCTGCAAGGACTGACCAGCCAGGGTCAGTGCTATCTCTGCAGCGTAGACATGTCTGAACCTTTCCAACTGTAAGACTGCAGTGGTGCCTTCAAGTACCTGCTAATTCTTTTCCTAAGAAGTAAGGCGCATGCTTGCCTTGATACACAACAAGCTGTGGCAGGCTGAACCTCATCCTGCCACCTAGGTGAGCTAATATCCTGTACAGAGGTTATCATCTGCCAGTGAATGTCCAGGGGCGACTGCACAGGCTTCTCTATACAGCATTTTGTCTGTGCACTTCCACAGCCCCAGATTCTGGGGATACTCCAGCTGTTCACCTTGGCTAAAACAACAGCCCTCAGTTTGCTGTTCTGACAATACTACCAGTGGGTCCAACTGAGCTTACTGATCAGTCACTCTCTTGGCATGGTTTTTCTTGTGTTATTCAAACAGGACATAGCTTGTATGTAAATACTGTAGTCTTAGTGTTGTTAAGTCTAGAAGTTCAGGCTCACTCATGAGGAAATAGTTAAATATTGCCTGCTCAGAAACAGGAACATCTTGTCTGCTCTTGATGGAACAGGACCCACATAAGCTAAGAAGATATTTAATTAGTCTTAACAAAGTACGCCATGAAATGTAATCAGATGCATCCCTACTTAATGGAGAGCCCTGTAACTGGAAAGTGATGCGTTTAGGATTAGGTCATTCCTCAGAGAAGACTGCCCCATAGCTCTTATTCTTTCACAAGAAACAGAAGCTTATGGACAAAGAGGAAGGGAGGAATGATAACAGGGCTTTTCTTGTTTGTTTTAAGTCAATTTGGTGGTAGGGTTGGCAGCAGTTCCAAGGCTGCTAGAAAGAAATGCAGTAACTTCCCCTAAAAACAACACACAAAGCTATAACCAACAATCCTGAGCTGTGTCCAGATGTTCATTCTGTCAGCTGGGATTAAACAGTTATGAAGTTAACAAGTAACTGCTTGACTTGGTTACCTAATTTCGAAATAGTGTAACTCATGCTGGTGTTGTAACAGCACTACCACTTCAGCTTCAACACAGCAGTGAATTCTACCACTCAGTAAGTTGCAGCTGCTACTACCTTGGCTGCAAAGAAGGGGCAAGGAAGGACTGGAGCCCACTGCTTTGTGGTTCCTGTACCATACATAGCTTCTGCAAACTGCTGTTTTTTACAAGTCACAGTAAGACAGGATGAAAGACAGCTGTTTTCTTATCATAGGAGGAGTGTAGACCGACACTTCAGAGTTTAATATAAACCACAATATTATGTCCTAGTAGAAACCAAACTGTTATGTCAGCCAACTCACTCAATTCCCCCGCAGTGAGGAAGTAAACACATTACAAGGAAAGGATGTGTTAATTTGCATGTATTAACAAAGTGCCACAAAAACAATGAAGTTTTGTCCCTTTGCAAATTGTTTTTTTTAAAAAAGCATGATACAGAAATCTATGCATACACAGCATAAGACTTTTACAGGTAAGACATTTGTACATCCGTTTAATTTCAGGTGATCCACTCATTCAGCCTTGAGCAGTCAGGAGAACTCTGCCTCTTTTACTTCCCATTCTCAGTGCCGAACATTCGCTCCTAGAAAGAGAGAAGTGAACAAAGCATTGGCAGTTTAGGAACTGAATTTTGCTTCAGTAATGCAAGTGATATCACTGCTGAGTAGCTGTCAGTCTATGAGCGCCTTGAACTAATGATTAGTGTATATGTTTTTTTTTCCCCCAAAAAGCCATAAAATTCAGTTAATCCCCTCTAGAAGACTTGCCCTATACCAGTAGAAAACTTTTACAGGGCTTGGCTGTGCTCAGCCTCTGTTCTTGGAGCCTCCTACAAGGAATACAAGTGTGCCTTATTTCCAGTTTTTTGGTTATTATTGGTGCGTCTCAAATCACTGCTGACAGTTAACAAGTCTAGAACTAGACTTTTCACTTTGAGGCTTTTCATTTAAGATAGGAGTGCTATCTTGATTAGCTGTGAGTCTAAACACTGCCTTGGGCCTCAAAAACCAAATGTCTGTCTATACATGGCATGAATTCCTTCATGAAATGCACTGGAGTTGATCAAGTTCATTCCATTCAGGTGGCCAGTTTGCAGGCTGCCTGTCCTATATAACAAGCACCACCTGTACAAAACCTGACCCAACTTGTTGACAGATTCCTAATCCTTTGCTGTACTGTAAGCAATTGAGGGTTAGCTGCAGTTTTTAAAGGAGTGTGCAAGGTGGAAAGAGGCAGCACGATACAGCATCTACCTTTAACATCCTCTCCAATTTTATTGCATCTGCAGCAAACTTTCTGATCCCATCAGACAGCTTCTCCACAGCCATTTGGTCTTCGTTGTGGTGCCAGCGGAATGCCTTCTCATCCAGGTGGATCTTCTCGAGGTCACAGGCCTGAGCTGCACCAGGGCAATTGAAAAAATAAACGAAACTCTTCAGATTGTCATCAGGTACCCTGGGCTTCTTAAAAACTGTCTCAAGCTTCTGGCCATCTCCAAATGAAAAGCTGAGAAGTTTCTAACACCATTTTCAGCATGACTTGCTCTGTGAGCACACTATAGGATGCAAGAATCAAAATGCTCCTCATCTGCGTTCATAAGAAGGTTATCTAGATCATCAGTTTCCTTCAAAATACAGTGTTCACAGGTGTGCTGTTATCTTGTATCTGTTTCTAATTGGTCTGGTGCTTTCAGGAATACTACCAAGAATACTGCAGTGAGATATTCTAAGCAAAGAGGCTGAACAATTAGGCCTTTGATCCTGTGGCAAGTACCTAACAAAAGCTCAATTGATATACGCCTACAAGCCAGCTACCACCCTCTGAGCACCAACTACAGCTGTACACAAATCCCAACATCTGAACTGAGAAGCAGCATTTTAATAAGGCTACAGAAGCACAAGAATAATGCCATGAGAACATACACTCAAAACTACTGAGGCAGAGTATCACTAGATCAAATAAGTCTTGCGTGTGACTTCATCTCTAATGTTTCTGGAGGGAAAACATCTTTTGGCATGCCCAGAGCTAACAGCAGTATTAGCATAATGATTAAACTCTGCTTGGATTTCTGCTAACCATCAGTAAGATTTCACACCAAGTACATGAAGCATGAAGTTCCTCCTCCCTACCCGTCTTCAGGGAAAGAGACTGAGTATTTAAGCATGCCCAAAGCCCAGTTCCAATTAATGTACTCAGTGGGAACTGAGACCCTAAGGAACTAACCATGTATAAGCAGTTGTAGTGGTACAGCTGTAACATGACCATTTCCTTCAGAGAAGGGTCAAGTTTTAGCCTTAAAGCAGAATGGAAGCACCATGGAACTGGATGGAACCACATACTCTTCACGTTCAAGAAGAAAGGGAGTCTGAGCAAATCTGTATTACAGAGAACTGGACTTACCCTCCTTAACGCTGAGCGTGGGAGTTAGCTTGACGTGCTCTTTGCTGAGCTCTGCCAAGAGCTTGGGTGAAATAGTGAGATAGTCACAGCCTGTAAGAGCTTTGATTTCTCCTGTATTTCGAAATGAAGCACCCATCACAATGGTTTTGTAGCCAAACTTTTTGTAGTAATTATAGATCTTAGTGACGCTCTTCACTCCTAGAGAAGAGAAATCGGGGACTTTCAGAATGCTTCAACTGAATTATAAGTGGTTATTTAGAACATTCTAAAAAAAAAAAAAACCATTTGCTTCACAAGGGGATTTTTAAAGTTAATTAAAATTTGAACATATAGCTATTGCATTCAAAAACAAGAAAAGCTAACCTGGATCTTCTGAAGGCTCGTAGGTTTTCTTATCTCCGTTAGCAACATGCCAATCCAGGATGCGTCCTACAAATGGGGAGATCAGAGTAACCCCAGCTTCAGCACAGGCGACTGCCTGAGCAAAGGAGAACAGCAAGGTCATGTTGCAATGAATCCCGTACTCTGCTTCCAGAACCCTGCAGACATAGGCTGGCTTAAAATGGCAGTTTGCTCACCTACTGTACGCTCTAGCAGTAAGTTAATAGGTTAAGCTACTCGTTTCTTGACTTACATTAGAGATGTGGTACAGTTTACAAGCTTTACAGTTCAAAGGTAGCAGAACAAAGTTTTGCAGTGCCAGGCTCCCAACGATCTACTTAGTGTTTTTCATTGAACCAAGTACAGATGGCTTAATGGGACACTCCAGGAAACTTCTTATGAATGGCCTGGCCCCCGTATGAACAAACTTTTCCTAATGAACAGAAAGCTCCAGGATGCCACCGTGCTTACTGCAGACCTAGCAACAGACTTCCTGGTGCTGTGCTTTCAAAACAGTTCTTTATTTTAAGTGTAGAACGTGTTTGTCAAGTGCCTGTGAATAGCCAGAAGCACGCCATGAATCAGCACAGCAGGTACAGAAGTACTTACTTGCCAGCCTGGATTCCTTCCCATGTTGAAGAAAGCTTTATGAGAATCCGATCTTTACCAATTCCTACTTCCTTATAAAGGTCAATCAGACGCCTGGCCCTCTGAATCATTCCTTCTTTATCAAAAGACAACCTTTGGAACAAGAACAGGGCTTCTTCAAAGTCGTGCGGGAACAGTACGAGTACGACAGAGATCAGATCTGTGGTATTTGTTCTCATCAAGTTTTGTCACCAAAGTTAAAACAAGCACACGAACTGCAGTTCATTCCCTTAAATATTAACAATACAAACCCCTGCTAGCCTTGTAACGCTCAGCTGTCCAGACAAGAACGGATTTCAACTCTATCGTGTCTCTCTTTGTATGTACCAAGACCTAGGGTAAGCCAGAGGAAAAGGAGCCAACCTTGCATCTACTTCTGTGGACACACGGCCAGGTATCCTCTTCAGTATTTCAGCTCCAAACAATACAAAGAGTTTGTCACAGGCATTTTGGATTTGCTCATCTTCTGACCTAAAAACCATGGGAGGGGGGGAAAAAAGTGCATTCAAGCCTTGCCATTGATTTAAAGATCAAATTTCACAGCCCATTTAGCATTAAATTCCTGTGCTCAAATACGCCTGGAGCAGAGCAGAAGCGGTGATGTTCTGCCTTTGGAGATGGGTATACAGGCAGACGAGTGGAAAACCCACTGCGTTGCTAAGAGTACAAGACACAGTTTGCATGAGTAAAGTGTCTGAAATACACACCTACTGAGGAGCAGATAAGGAACCAACCAACAACTCAACTCTTGACTTACCCCCCCAGTTTCTTCCCATATGCAACCGCATCATCCACAAGTTTCTGGTATGCAGGCATCTGAGCGGCGGCCAGGATCAGAGATGGGTTCGTGGTGGCATCCAGGGGTTTGTACTCATCGATTGCTAGGGAAATCAAGACGGCTTGTTGGAAACGATCAGCTGGCCTGAATGATTCCGAGCATTTTGCTCAGGTGTGTAAAAGCAGAAACCCTCTTCCATGATCAGGTTTGCCAGCATAGCTGGATTCCAGGAACGGCAGGGGGAAGGAAAGACAAGAGGATCCCTCTTCCCCTCTGTGGCCAGGCATTTGGATTTGTTTGCCCCCAGAACAAAAGCAAAACCCATCTCTTAGAAAAGCTGTTAGAGCCTCATTGCACTCGAGGACTCGGAGTCGCTGAAGACAACTTCTTGGTACCGGCTTCCTTCCTCCCAAACACCCAATGGGCCATCTGAGCGCTGCGCTCACCTTCAGCCCGCACCGCACCTATTCCAGGTGACACAGCTGTGTACAAAGCAGGCTGTGGCCGCGCACTGTCAGGCCCCGATCAGAGCCGAGCTGCCTGGCACGCAGGGCTGACTCAGCACCGGGGGGCCTCTGCAAGCCCTGCAGCGGCTCCTGCCTGCCGGCTCTCTCGTTAGCACAGCCGAACGTCCAAAACAACGAACTAGTTATTGCCAGCTCTTCTTCCCCAGCGTTCCTCCGGGGCTGGGAACGCGGGCTATCAGCGTTTGACTCGGCTTTCGTAGCGGTAGAAGGAAGCAGCGTGTTTTTCCATAGCTTCCCCCCTGCGCAACGACTGCGATCCCACAGCCGCTCCATCCCATGCAGACAGGAAGCACTTTAACTCACGATTCAGCAACTCGCGATAAAGCAGCGCGCTGATAAAAGCGCACTGCGAAACAGATACGCAGCTTTAGAGAGCTATTCCAGCGCACGGCACGGAGATACCAGCAGGGATACGGCCACGGACGCGGTTACAAAACAACCCCAGCAACTGCGTTAGCCACAAAGGCACCCTCCCCTCCCCACCCCCTCACCGTTGAAATCCCCGGTGTCGGCCACCACCGTGGTGTGGTGCTTCAGCTGCTCCAGCGCCGACTCCATCTTCTGCCTCTTCACGGGGGACACCGACATAACTCCGCAGGACGCGGGGGGGGCTGCGGCCGCCTTAAAGGAACGCTGCGTGCCCGGAGGGGATCCTGCCCGCCCGCCTGCCTGCCTGCGCGCGCACCCGCCGCTCGCTCCCGACACCCTCGGCCGGGGGGAGGGCGCGCCGCCCGCTCCGTCCAATCCCGTCTCCGGTGGGTGTTGCTGCGAGCCAATCGGCGGCGCGGGGACAAGTCAGGCAGGGGGCGCCGCGGGGAGGCGAGCGGAGGAAGGAAGCTCGTCATTGGGTGGTTTGGCGACTCGGGAAGGGCGGGGATTGGTCACCTTGGCGACGTGGGATGCAGCCTGGTGCCATCCCGGTGGCGATGTCGTTGATGGAGGTGTTGACGATCCCAGCAGGGACCCCCGGGTGCTGTCACTGGCCTCCATCCGGACACTGAGCTGCGTGTCCCAGACCCACAGCCACAAGCCGTTAGGAAAAGACAGCTCTTAGCAACGCTTCAAGTCCCGTTGCTTGCCTTGCTACCCAAAAGCAAGAGACAGAGATGAAGTTCTATGTATAACTTAACTATTTTAATAAATCTTATACAATGCATGGTTATATTATTTTCTCCTTCGTTCAATTACATCAATGTACAGTGCATTATAGCATTATCTGCAGGCAGTACAAATAGAGCAGATGCACAGCTCAGTCACGTGGAGTTTTAAAAGTGACCCCCAACGAGGCTTACAGACACTTTTGTTGTAAGAAAAGCTTCCATTCCAACCCCAAGTCGCTGTAATTCTGCTGACTCTGTGCAGCCTCACACACAAACACAAGGATGGCGCTGTGTTTCCAAGCTCACCGCTCGTTTTCATTCTAATTGTAGGGTTGATTCAGCCTCCTGTGCTTGCACCACCAATGGCTCACCAGCGTTCACTCCCGCTCCTCATCTCCACCCAAATCCAGAGCCCGAGCTTCTCAGCACTGAAGAAGTGTCCTCTTCACCTCTCCCTGGCAAGGTGAGCACCCTTTTGCAAATCCCAGCCTTTTCATAAGCCTTGAAGCTCCCTGCCTGCACCCCAGCTCTGCTGATGCTAACAGCGTCCAATTCAAAGACAAGCAAAACAAACTGGGAACAAATCGGTGTTCTCAGACTGAGACATCTGTCCCCCAGCCACCTGCACGGCTTTTCTTTCCATTGAATGAGCAATCACAGGCCCAAATCATGCCGAGACAGTCACCTTCCAGGGGGTGGTTGTGCTCTGTGAAGGAAGTGGGACCATTCACAGCACCTAAAGGAGAGCACGTGGACACGGCTCTGTGCCATCTGGGCCTGAACCCATCCAACCAGTTAGTGTGAGTGAGAAAGGCAAAGCATTCCCCCTCTTATATTTGTTTGAGTGCATTCTTTGCAAGATTGTCTGTCAGTAAAATACAGATATAAATACAGTGAGTCCACCTTGCTGTGGGCAGGAAATCTACCATACGCTCGCTTGAGCTTGAGCAAATTACTGATGCACAATCATTTGATTATACCTCTAGGAAAAGGGATTTTTTTCCCTCGTCCCTATTTGTGGATTGTAAGAGTGAGGGAACATTTCACTAGAAAGATGCACAAATATGCACATAACGTTAATGAGAGAAAGAAGAACTGAAGAACAGCAGCATCTACTAAATCAGAATTCTTTTTGCTTTTTCTTTTTCCGTGTGGCTACTGATTTGGTATGAAAACAGCCATTCCTTATTGAGGAAACATCTCAGATTACTCTTTGCAATGAAAACGTGAAGGTGAGGGTGAGTGGTGCCCACCCTGGGAATGGCTTTGGGTGTGAGCAAACAGCAGGGGCTTATCTTCTCCTTGTTTGAGGCCTGGCTTTGGCAGCACTGCAGCTTTCTGGCCCAGGATCAGCGCCAAGGTGAAGGGCTGAGAGCCCCAGCCTCTGGGTAGGCAGGGATGATCAGGCTGAGCTCACCTATTTGCAGATTCAAATCGCTTCAAAGCCCATTTCCACTGTTGGAAGGCAGCACTCACGGGCACGGGTATTTAAGGAAGCATCCCAGTCTTAGGGAAGGCGTGTTGCAATTCTAACCTGGTCCAACGAGAGGGCACGTGAGGACAGAAAGGGCAGTGATCTGACACCGAGCCTTTGCTGTGGGCTGCAGGGGATATCTGCCACCAAGAAGGACAGGAAGGGTGGGGGAAAGGAGCTATTTCTGTGGTCCAGACTCCTCTAAGCATTCAGGCTGGCTTGTTCTGTGCTGGGTGCCATGCCCTCTGCTCCCAAGGGGACTGGGAGCACAGACAGCCCTGCTTTAAAAGCTCTGTATTGTATTGTTTTGTTTTGTTTTCTTGAACCCAGCCATTGTCATACATTCATACCTCGTCTGTTCTGATCACATGCACATACAATTTCAGTATAAAATATATAGATATAGATATATATATATATATATATATAAAAAACTTCATGCAATATTAAAACACCTTTCCCAACGGGATATGGTCTTAGTGTCTATCCTTATCAACAGTGTTTGAGGAATTGTCCCTTTGATGGCAATTACACTGCTAAATGTGGAGCACTGCTGTCTCTTGTCTAGACTGGGGGTCATTGCTTTAATTCCCTTTTTCTGCACTACTACGACTAAGAGCTGAAAGAAAGCAGATAGATTTTAATTAGCAGAATCAATCCTCTCCTGGCGACGCTTCATGATTTCTTGGAGCTCTGTCTCCCCTCTGTTTTTCTAGAATGGAAACAAAAAAAATAATAATAAAAAAAAGGAAGTTTGAATGTTATCCTCAAGCTGTGGTTTAGTATTATAATATCTAACTAATTCCAGAAGAGCAAGTATCAGAGGGAACAGCAAAAAGGCAGACTCTTCAGTGGAGCCATAGTGATCTGGCCTTACAGATTTGGGACCCTTCTGCTTAAAAGGATTCTCATCATTTTTAGTGCTGTTTTTGTTGGTTGCTTGCTTTGGATTTTGCCTTTTTTTAAATGGCACTCTTAAAATGCTTGTTTAACGGGACATCCAACACTGCTGATACAGGCATCCTTTTGGGTAGGAGCTGCCCAGACGGCTGCTTACCTCCAGCTGGTTTTTCTCCACCGTGATTTTACTGTACACTCGGTTCCCCTCATCACCACACACTTTCTTCAGCTCCTCTCTGTTCAGGGAGAAAAGCTGAGCTCCAGTAAGGATGCCAAGGTGTTCCACCGTCCTGGGAAGACACAAAGCCAGTAGATAAAACCAGCGCCATATGTGGCCTCCACCAGTGAAGGATTTGGCTGTGAGTTGTGAGGATCAGCAGGACCATGGCTTTATTTGCAGCTGCCGTTAGATCTACTCGCTGTACTGTAAGATGGTATTTACTTGACAGCGTAGAAAGAAGAGAGCCAATGTGGGCTCAAAATGCACTTCCTTAAATGAAGAACCAACCTTTCAACTGGCAGCAGTGCTGATCTTACCCTTTGCTGAATGACTTTGCCTCCAGCCACGCTTTGACTTCTTCAGCACTGGATTCGAAGGTGAGGGGCACAAAAACTTCCTGAGGCTTCTCCACTCTGAAATTCCTCTGAGGAGGTTGAATTTTACTGTTTGTAATCTTTTTTAGCAACTCATCGTTCACCTCATCCATCTGATGCAGAAGTTCTGTGAGGAAACAAAGCACACTTTTTAGAGCACCTTCAAACTGTGATCAAGAACAGATGTGTAGAGGGAGATGATCAAGGTTTTGGATGGTGGCAAGCTGATGGAGCAGGGTTTCCTTGCCTTTCCTCCCAAGCCTGTCAGTTTCTTTTGGCTTTTGAAACACCACTTTTTCTTTGGAAGAAAGCTAGATCTCTCCAGTTCTCCTCCAGAATGACGGAGAGGAAGTATCACCAAAGCAACAGCCAAATGCCCATCATCTGCACGGCGGTCACCAAACCTACAGAGCTGCTTCAGCTAGGTGCCAGTAAGCACATACTCTGACCTAGTGTACAGAAAAATATATTGCGACTCATCTCTTGTTCCTTCTGTTGCTACCCTCTCCTGTTCATCATGCTTCATTCAAGCCTAGCAGAATTTTGCTCAGCAGTGTAAAACACCTGGTCTGGCAGTGACTTTGCTGCCATCAGTGCTGTCAGGTGGTGACAAGGGACTCTCCATTGTCTTGCGGTGCTGTTGTGTTTTTGCTTTAGATGATCATCTTCCTGTCTTGGGTTACTTAGTTCCCTTCCAGCTACTGAGATAAGGAAATTGCCCTGCCAACTCAGTGGCAGAGAGGGGAAAAGAAAACCCAGAGCACATGAGATAGCAGAAGTCAGAGAGGCCTAACTGTGTTTTTGAAAGCAGGTTCCCATTTTTCTGTGTCCCTGTGTTGCTGTCTATTTTCTTCCCATCGCCTCTTTGCCATTAGCTGATGTGATCGCCTACGATTAGAGCCTTCTTTTTAAGCTGTAGTCCTGCTCCCTGCACTCTCCAGTCCTCACTGTGACTTCTGATAATCTGCAGATCCCAATCTTCAGACCTTCAGCTTTTGCTTCGCAACTAAATAGAAGTGGGAGGAAGCCTGAACTGGGAGGGACTAGTAGAGCTTCAGTGACACATCACCCAGTATCACTCTTTCCACGAAACCCCTCAAGACTGAGGAGAATAACTCAGTGTTATTAATAGATATGTGACTACAATGTTTGTATTGTGGGGCTTTCCACTGTCCCAGAAGAGCTTCTGCTTCCAGGAGATTACAGGAGGTGAAGAGGGGATGAGCTCTGGCTATGGCTTTCAGCAGCCAGTAGGCTACAAGTGTGATCAGGGTGAGGGAAGGGGGTGAGGTGAGCAAGGCTCCTCGTCTTTCTCATGTTCGGTGTGTCTGTACAGCTTGTGCAGAGGGCAGGTGTGATGTACATCTCATACATGACAGATCTGGTGGCTGGGATTTCCCTGGAACCATTCGAAGGAACAGGCCAGCTGGGCACCGCATGTGTGACAGGAGACAGCAGCAAAGGAAGTGAGAGAAAGGGATTGACCTGAGTGGGGATGGTCTTGGACACAAATCATGCTGAAAGGAGAGGAGGCTCTCTCCTTGGGAAGAGGAAGGTCAAGCTGGAAGAAGGGTTAAGTCGATATTAAATCACCTTTTTGCCCTCCTTTTCTCAGCTGGCTGAGCTCAGTCAGTGAGCTCCTCAGGGCTGCCCTGCTGGCTGGAATTTCCTCCCTACATCTCTCCCAACACCACTGCTGCTCTCGTGCGTATCACTAAAGCTGCAAAGCCTCATGAGTGGGGACGTGCATTTGGTAGGTCGCCCTGGCCACATGCACATGGACACAGCAGGCAGGTCATTATGGCAGAGGAAAAGAAAGAGAGGAAACCACAGGGGCAGGGGATAGACACAAGCACACGTTCACTAAAAAGTCCTGAAACACAGAGCTGCCTGAGAGCAGCACGCGTGGTGTAGAAGAGTCACGATGGGAGGCACATACGTTCTTTGGCATCCTGGGGAGAGTTGCGTGACAACATTTCACTTCCCCATTTATCCCCAGCGTAGCTGGCAGGCAGCTTGTGAGTCGGGCTGGATGGCCCGTATCCTCTGGGACTCGGGTCTCCTTTGTACCTCTGGTTAGCCTAGGTGATCAAGAAAATAAACGTGTGAGAACATTTCTTTGTGTCATTTCCTGCGTTACATTTATTTGTTGTTTTCAGATATTTCGTCTCCCTGCCGTGGTAACAGATGGAGGGACAAATTGCTGTGTCCTCCCTGCGAGGGTCTTCCCCCACTCAGGAAGCGCTGCGTGGAACTGAGTTCAATTCTGGGGCCTCACAGGAATAAGCACAAGAAGAAAACAAGCCCCAGTCCCAGTTGGAGCTAAAACACCAATGCTCCAGTAGCTGGATGTCGAGTGGGACTATTGCCAAGTGCCCAGAGCGGTCTGGAAAGAGGCTTTTGATATTTTCTTGATTAAACTTTTTTGTCCAAAGGCCTTCTGGAGCACCTTATCCTTTGCCCAACTTGAGAAACACCAAAAGGGGGAAGAAACTCCATGCTTCCTTCGGGCATTTGGAGCTCTCTGTCACGTTTTTGCAATGCGAGGTGCCTGAGAGTGGTGCTCACTTAACGCTCACTTGGCTGGAGTTTCAGTCTGCCTCTACTCCAGTAGTTTGTTCCCACTGCTGAGCTGAACTGGTGAGAGAACTGTCCGGCCTTAAATTCCCAACAGCAACAACAACAACGACCCTCAATGCTTTGGTGGCAAAAAGTGCTCTTATGGCTGCCTTCGCTCTCTCATCCTGCTTACAGTACAGCCCTGAAAACATCAGTCTCACAACTGAGGAGGTGGTAAACTGCAGGCTGAGAAGTACATGAGCTTGGGGGGAAGGCACCAGCAAAAGGTGAAACTACTTCAAGCCACCATAGCCAGCAGATATTTGGGGACAGCTCTGTGTGAGACCTTTTATCTGCTTGGGATGGCTGCACGCAGTGCAGGGGGAGAGAAACGATGGCAGAATGTGGGAGTTCATCACAGGAACCTCCTGGACCCCAGCTCACGTGCTTGTGAGGGCTCCTGCTGTCCTGCGTGTGGTATCCTAAGAAATCTAGTGGCTGATTATGCCCTACTGCAGGCTAGCAATTAACATCACCTGGCTACACACCTGTTCGAGCTCCTCCAGTTTCACCACATCCAGGATGTTATAAGGGACGTAACCAGCCTGCCCGCTCCGGTTGAGCAACTTCCACCACTGCTTGTTGTCTTCCAGCACCTGACAGAGAGAGGGGAAAAAGATTGCTGGTGAGACCATCCCATTTCTGGCCTATGTAAGTGGGACACGGCGGAAAGAAATGGCACACTGAAGTGGTCGGAATGACACTGCTGAGACAAGCAGACCTGCTGCACTGACGTGCAGTTCAGGAGTGAAGCCCTTCCTGGAAAGCATCACAACTTATCCTAATGATGAATAGGAGAGCTCGGTGGGGCTGATGAATAGGAGAGCTCTGCCGGGGTTTGTTTCTCTGTCATTGAGGTCTTTGCCCTGTTCCTACAAGGGGAGGGGGGCGCACCTCTGAGCACGCTGCTCACCTCCAGAATTTCATCCTTCAGCACTGAGAGTTCATTGGCATTCCGTGCTGTGAAATCATAGCGGATTTTGGCATATCTCTTCGGCTGGGCCATTGCCTGCGCCTCAAAGTTCCTGCAGGAGAGAGGAAAAAAGCATTTTCAAAGGAGGCCTATTGAAGAGCTAAGGCCACGCAGGTCCAGACAGTTGTGCAAGTGCAGGTGGAACCAGTTGTGTTTGTGCGAGGAGGGGAAGTGCCCCTCTGCTCCCAAAGCAGGGAGAAGGGGTGTCAAACACGAGCATGGGTAGAACTGACTGGAAATCTGTGCTTTGTCCTTTATTTTCCAGCAGGCAACGCTGAGCTACTGAAAGAGAATTCTGCAGATCCATAGGAAAAGTGAGTTGAATGTTTCTATTCTAAGATGCACATGGTGGGAGGAGAAAAGCATTCGAGTATTTTGCCTGGAGATCTGTGGCAGAAGAATGCATGGCTTTCTGTGTTAAACCAGCTTCTAGTTTGGAGAGGAGAAGCAAACGTGGTAGGCTGTCCAAAGTGGAAATGTGAAATGAAAGATTTTGTTTGGCCCAAGCTGAAATGTGGTTGGTTTTGTTTTTTTTTTTTTTTCTTTCTCTTTTTTCCTGGCTTAGGCAAAAATGTGCCTATGTCATCTATTTTTTCCTCCCTCTGCTTGGGATGGGCATAGTGTTATTTTTTAATCCCAAATATGCCTGCTGCATGGGTAAAGCTGCATGGCCTGGTTGCGTAAGTGTAGGCAGGAAATATTTTAATGCATATTTTGTGGCTCTTTCTGCCTATGACTGGCAAGCAGGTACACAGTGCAAGGGAGTTCCAGCTGCTTATATTCACAACAAACATGCCAGCAGGGCGTGAGGTTCTCCTCCAGTGGAGTTACGCCAGTTCATATCAAGGCCCGTGTAACTCGATGAAGCCAGCTGTATAGCTGCAGGTGGGCTGAAAAAGGTGCAACCCACTAGCTCAGTGACTTGGTATCACACTTAATTCTGCAGCATAGCCTTCAGTTCACTTGATTTAGGGTGGCTCTCAGTCTAGTTACAGAAGTTTGGTGCAGTCTTTCAGGCAGATGGAATCTACCAGTCATGAAGGGGAGTGGTGGCCTTACCACGCAGTGCCCTGAAGGCAGGGAGAGGGGTGAAAAGCCTGAGTTACACAGGAATGACTTATTTTGTACCATTCCAGAATGTAAATGGGTCATGAGGAAAGGGGACAGCTGGAGGAGTGTGAGGGTAATGCATGCTTTGCATGCATCTAGGTTTTACATGAGAGAGCATCACTGTTTATTATAATACTGCCTAGGGCTTTCATGACGCTTCTCTGCAGCCCAGAGCCCTATTATAAATAATAATACATGCATGGGTGCTCTCGCTAATATAGAGTCTCTTGGTAAGAAAACTATAGCAGGAAATACTCTATCCCAGGGCTGTGGTGTTGGCAGTCATCTGAGCAGACTTGGTTGAAGCCTGCTCTGGACTGAAGAGTCGTGGAAACATTCTCAATTATAGCATCTGCTTCAGTGCCATTAACTTGGATATTTTTTTTTTTTCTTACATATAACATAAGGAAAAGTCACTGTTGATAGTCTGAAAGGCAGGTAAAAAGGAGAAAAGGCATCCTCATCTACTCTTCCATGAGCTCGTGCTGTAGTTAGGCTGGGTGGTGTTGCAGGGAAATGGTCACCTTGGCGAAATGGCACGCTGCTATTCTGTATTCCACTCAGTGCGACCATGCCCTGCTTGAGTTGGTGATCTTGAGGAATGCGGGCCTGCCAAAGAGTGGAGTCAGCACCCGGAACCTCAGGAGGGCAAACTTCAGGCTGTTTAAGGAACGCCCCCCTTCCTGGAGGTGTTCTAGGCCAGGTCAGATGGGCCCCTGTGCAACCTGATGATCCTCCCAAGCTGAGCCATTCCATGATTCTATGCCTTATTATTTACCCATGCTAAGACTAACAGGTAAAACTGTCTTCTTCTCTCCAATGCCTACCACTCACTTAAGAGGGGCTTAAAGGTTCTCATGTAAACTGATTTCTTATTTTTCATAGCATCGCTGATCAAAAGTAGAATTGGAGAAGAGAATCCGTTACCATAATTCTCTCCCACTCGGCGCACTGTTTCTGCACCTTTTTATGATCCCACCAGGACATTTGGGGGGGCAAATGGGAAGAATAAGTTCTTTTGCTGTTGCAATTGGATTTGAAGATTTTACTGCGGATCTGAACATTTTGTAACAGCAGCAGAGCTCGTAAATCTTTTGGATTAGAACACCAAAACATGAAACAAACAGTGTGTCTTTAAGCTTTTTTTTTCCAGCCCAGTGCTGGCTTTGGAAAAGTCCGTGGTTAATTGCTTTGCTGTGACTGGACTTCCAGCCTTTAACATTTCATGGCTCATTAGTGTAATCCAGGCCTGTGCTTGAGCAGAGGGCACTTCATGTCAAATCACTGCAAAGCAAAGCGTGGCAAGGAATTCATCAGTAATTTGGGAAGAGTTTGTTGGAGCTCGGAGGTCTTGGGGAGACATTAAGAGCCACAGGATGCTTAGCATCGCTTTGCTGGGTGGATGTTATGGAATGACATACAGACAGACTAATGAGGCCGGCCAGGAGCTTTGCCTCTCCTGGCGAGGAACGTGCAACTCATTTCCTTGTAGACCTGATTTTAAAAGTTCTCTCTACCTTGCCCACAAGCCCATCCGTCAGGCTGCCAAAACACCCTGTTATCACGATGTGGTGCTGTGGGTGCTGCTGAGGTTACCTGGGGAAGGCCAAGGCCCTGTTTTGCAGGGTGGTGTTGGTGCCTTACCTATTTACATGCTGAGTTACGTTCTGCTTAAAGGCATCCACAGCTTGTGTCTGATCAGCTGCCTGGCCACGCTTGAGGGAGGAGTTACGGTAGGGATATCCATTGGCTGATGATAGCTGGAAGGGGAGAAATGGAGTCAGTGGTGCCAGGAAAGGGGGGAAGCTGCAACAACAGAGGGAAAGGAGTGCCTGACGGCTTTGCTCTCGCTGGGTTCCTCTGGTGCCAAAGGCAGAGGCCAGAGAAATTAGCTGTAGGCTGTGCAGATCCCTCTGAAGAAGAGAGAGGAAGGGTGAAAGGAAGAGGGGATGGTCCGGAGCACAAAACTCACCTCTTCTTGCAAGTGCCCGATGTCTATTTCCCAGGGAGCTCCGCGGAAGATTTCTATGGGCGGTTCCCAACCATTGCGGAATTTGGGGATGTAGGTGGGAATGTTTGCTTCTCGGGGCCATTCAGCCCTAGGACATGAAGCAGGGAAGAAGTACGTGGTGAGAAAGTAACATCTGTCACAAAGCACCCGGTACTGTGTGCCAGGGAGAGAGCCAGGGCTTGACGTGGCTGTAAAACCAAGCATCCCCTGCCTGAAGAGCCTGCGGATGCTGGTGAGATAGCAGCTCTGTCCTCACCTGGATCTGGTCCACGCCTCTCCCAGGGAGTCCCAGAGGCTTATCTCTTTTGGTGTCAGGTGTCCTCTGAGGAAATCTGTGGCATCTTTAGAAAGAAGTGGACTGATGACAGACCGGGCAAGCTCGGGGCCGCCGCAGCTACTGACGATCTGAATTACACACAGACACAGAGGAGTATGAGAGACTTTGCAGGAAAGGTTCAAAATATCACGAAAGAAACAGAAACCAAAGACAGAAAAATCAGTCGCTCTGAGCATTTGGACTCTCTATGCCCGCCCACTCCAAAGGAAGAGGGTATACCTTCTAGACTGTATAAAGAAAGAACAGGCAAATAAGGCAAATATTCCTGACTACATTCTCCAAAGGATCCAATGAAAGCCTTCATGCCATGGAATGGCCTGGCAGCAGCTAATGTTTACATTAGCTGTCTCAAGAAACATCCACCTAAATCTCTGCAGAAATCTGAACAGTCCAAAGGAATGCGATAATTTTTCTACTGGACTCAAAGAAACCTTAAAAATCAGCCATTGCTGGAGAAAGGACACAAACTGCCACGCTGGAAAATGGAAAACCTCTCGGTATTTCTGCATCACTTCTGGTTTCTTCTCTAGGCTGGATTCCTGCTGCTTCCTTTCAGTGCAAACACTGAACCATGTTTGCCCAAAGGTGAGATCAGGCAGGTTCCCAACAAGAACCAGAGCTGGCTCACACTCTTCACAGTAAGTCTTTGTGAATGTGGTGGAAATGTTTGCATTTGCTTGGGTTTGTGCGTGTAATTCAGGCTGGAAATCAGATCAGAAAGCAGGGACGCTGGTGCTGCTGCTTACTGAGAAAGCTTTGGAAGGTTCCGAGCACCTTTCTGATTTCTCTGCACAATTTAGCTGCAAAAGCAACATTGGAAATAAAAAGCAAATTCATAGCAAAACCTGCGAATTGGTTTTACCAGTTCCAGTGGCCCAAAGAGGAAATGCACCAACTCTGAAGCGCTGGGGTTCTGAATGTGCTTTCTCAGTTTGGCCTGAAAAAGATAAGAAAGAAAACCCCACTTCAATCCCAACCTGATTTTGGTTAGGGTCCTGTGACATGGGGGCTCATGCCCCCTGATGATCACTGATTCCTACACGCCTTCTTACTTTCCCCCACTCTCTCTTTGCAGGCTTCTGGGTATATGGATAGCCAAGTGCAAGACCTGCATGTGGGTGCGTGGCCGTGGCCTTAGCAGGGTGCCTGACCAATTCTCATCCCAAGCAGGCAAAACTGTATGAATACCTGCTTCTAAAAGAAAAGGTTGCATCTTTGTGTCCTGCCTCGGGCTTTATTTTTTTACAGTCTCTGTGGTTTCCTTACTGATAAGGTTTCAGGAAGGATCTTGTTCGCTGAGCAAGTTCAGAGCTGATGAAATGTCCTTCTGCCTCATTACCCTCCTGGTCTCACATACTTGTCTAAGCAGTGCTGGCAGCACTGGGAACATCTCCGTGCTCCAGCTCGTCGTCTCCTTCTTAACGCCTCCTGGTACAGCTCTTCAAGAGCAGAAACAGAGTAGGAGCTGGGAATCTGGGAGCAACGAGGGATGCCTCACAAGCAGGGGCACAAATGCTTGGTTTGGCATATAGAGAAGGGAGGCACGGGCAGAGGAGCAGGTGGCTCCTCTCAGCTCAAAGCGTTTGTGAGATGGGGCCAGGTGCCCACTGTGTGCACCATGGCAGCGGAAGGCACGTGCCTTTTCCAATGGTTGGACTTCAGGCTTCTGGTTTCAGTTTAACAGCTTGGCTAAAGGCACCTCCACAAACCCCACGCAATGTTTGTTTTGTGGTTGCTTCTGGCAGAAGAATCTGAATTTCACACCTTTGTCCCTTGATAGTGCTTTCGGTACACGTTTCACTGCACATGCTTGCTACTGCAGCGAATGTGGCTGCCTAAGATGAGAACATCCCCAGTGTCTTACCAAGAGGTTAAAAGCCAGTTTGGTTTTCTGGAAGCAGTCGATGAACTCAGCCTCACTTGGGGGTCTTGCTCGAAGAGTCAGCATCCCCTCTTTATCAAGAATGCAGAGAGAAAGACAGTTTAATTAGCGTGTCCCTTTCTGGGATAGGTCTGCCTTGCTGGCATGCAAAAGCCACAGCAATAACAGGTGCTGCACATCTATGGATTGAGAGAAGCCAAATCTCTGCACTAAGTCCCTAGAGACCAGCAGGACTTTCCAAATGGCGTATTGCAAACTGATGCAGTGCTGTGCTGACTTGCCTGGTGAGCTGAGGCTTCCCAACCTTATCTGTGCCCCCACGTTCCCCATCTGTTCTAGCTGCTGCACTGTACCTGCTGGGCCTTTCTTCTTGTTCTTCTTCCCTTTCTTCCTTTGGTTGAGCTGCTTGAATGCCTCTGCAGCCTTCTGAAGCCTGGCAACAAAGACTTCAATGTCATCCAGAGTGCAGTTCAGGATTTGCTGTGAGAACAGAAATGCAACGAACACAGGTGAGAAAGAGCCCAAACTGTGCACAGGTGGGAAACAAGAATCCTACGTCTTTACCTACTTCATTTCCTGGAAGAGTGAAGAGTTCAGGCAAAAAATTAGGCTGGGTTCACCCCTTTCCAAGCACAAAGCTGTGCCTTGCTTTGCCTGCTACACTTGCCAGCGTGATAATGGGCTCCTAGCTAATGGGCCTTTGGAAAATAACCCCAAGGGAGAACTGTGCACTGGGGAGAACCCCTCTGAAGCCAGCAGAGGAGATGGCAGCTAACCCTGCGATGCAGTTTTGCTTTTGCCCTCCCTTCTAAGCAGGAGACATCAGTTTAAAAATGGCTGAACAACGCATAAGATGCCGGCTCACGGAGGAGCCCCTTGCTTCCTTCCTGTCTTCCCCTTTTCCCTCTGCCTGCTGTTCTCGTTACCAACCGTTTCTTTTTCAATCTTCTGTGCTAAGATGGCTCGGGACTCTTCGTGGTCCTGGGAGGCAGAGCCTCGGCGTTCATAGTCTGCAGACAAGGAAGGGGAGAGAAAAATACTTCTTACCGTGGAAGATTGAAGACTGGCTCCATCAAACACAGTGAACCCAGGGGTGGTGACGCCTGGCTGTGTTTGTTTGTTCCTTCCTTCCTTCCTTCCCAGAGCACCTCAGAAGCTCACAAAGGGCAGGAGGAGGTGATCAAAGGTGCCGATTAAATCTGCCACGGATTGCAGCACCTGTGTCTGTACGCTGCCTGTTTTCAGATGGGAGCACTGGATGAATCACGGAGAGCAGCCAGCTACCAGCTACAGGCAGAGACCTGCAAGCCCCAGCTGCTGGGAGGCTCCCACTTGTTTGCCCTCAATGCATCTATGCGAACTTAGGCCCACCGAGGAGCTGAAGAGCTGCCCCGATATTGCTGAGCATCCCACATATACATAAGTGTGGTCAGAGCAACTCTGAGCCTGTCTTCTGGCCCTGAGCTCCCCAAGAAAGAAGAAATAAGACCTGGAAATGAATGCAGGTGTCACCCGCTAGAAAGCAGCCTGCCAGGAATTCTGCATGATTGGTATTGAGGCAAGCCCCTGCACAAACTGAAGTCAGGGTGACTTTGGAATAAGGTTTCAGAAGGGTGAGTTCCAATCTGCCTTCCCACACTCAGCTCTAGAATTCATGCAAACCACTCAGTTGCTGCGGGTGAAACGCGTGTCCTTTGTGAAGTTAGCAAGGGCCAGGAATTTGCCTTTCCAACCAGGTCTGTACCTTTTTATTCCACTGCTCTGAGCTTCACACCATCATTCGGTTTGCTGAGGGCCTGTCACCTCTTTGGGTGCTTCACACCACAGTGCAAAGACACTGGGTGGCAATAGTGGGGCTGAAATGGCCCCAGGCTGTTTCAGGAAGGTTGTCCGCCCAGGCTGACCCTCAGGGACAGACTCACTGAGCTCTCCCAGTACCTGGTTCATACTGGGCAGGGGGTGCCACCCGGTTCCTGTTCATGGCTTGGCCTCGCATGTCGTGCTGGAACGGGATGGGGGCTGGCCCTTGTGGCGGTGGGAGGATGGACTGTCTCTGCTTGATCTTCTCTTGGTTTGCCCTGCAAGGCAACAGCACAGAACAACCCCGTCAGAGGATGCTGATCCTATTTCCAGGAGACCTGCGTGAATGCAGGAGCAGGGATGCAGCGCTGGGGGTGATACTAAGTGCACTGCCTGCCTTGCCCCCTTGTCCTGAGTCCTGCAGTACTTACTTGAGTGTCTGTGGTCGTATTTTCTTCCCATGCTTGTGGTCTGCCAGGGCGCTTTCTATGTCTTCGTGAACCATCTCCGCCTCCAAGATAAAACAGGAATGTTTTTACTACAGGGCTGTGCTTTGCAAAGCTTGAATTGAAGGCTCCAAGCGAGCAAGGGGAGGAGTGGCTGGCAGAGAGCTGGGAACGCATCTTGTTCTGTGTACAAGATTGCTTGGCCTTGGGGTAGTCTGCAGCCAGACATCGCTGACTGCAACACAGGGGAACCTTTAAAGGGTGGTGTCAAGGCACCCATATCTGGGCAAACCTTTAGGGTGGCTCACAGCTCTCGCTGGCCACCATCAGTGCCTGCCCAATCCACGCCTTTGTTTGAACAAGGGAGTACAAAGCCATGCCGTGTTCTGATACATCCGTGCAGGTGGCACTCCTTCCCCTCACCTCGCCCTGGGCTTTGCGGGTTACTTAGCGCAGGTTCCTCCGTCTCACATGGCCCAGAAAGATTTTGGGGGGCCACAGCAGCTCCATTTCCCATCCCATCCCAATGGCGAGGAAGGCTCTGCTCACCTCCACCTCATCGCAGTTGAAGAAGTGGATGTCAGGTTTGTGCTGCTCCGAATCCTGGCACACCAGGAGGAGGATGGAGGAATAGCGCATCTGGTTGAGCACCGTCTGGCAGTGCTGGACAGTCGGCAGTGGGAAGTCCTCCAGCTCCTCCTGGGAAAGAAGAAGGGATGGGTTGGGCAGCAGGGATCTGTACATAGGATCACAGAAGCACCAAGGTTGGACAAGACCCACAGGATCACCCAGTCCAACCAATGAACTCTTGGGATTCCTGCTTGAAGAGAGAGACCTGACTGAGCTCGTGCTCTGGGATTTCCTCGACCCACCAAACATACTTATTACCATCTGCAAAGGGCTTGGGGCTATGGAGGACTGGGAGAGGGGTGGATGCCAAACATCTCCTGAGGCTCCAACAACTTGAGTTCTCTTGCTCCCTGTGAACCATGCTGTGCTCTACCTGCACCAGCCGCTTGCTGTGCATCCCAGCAGAGCACTGGGAAGAAAGATGCTTGCTGGGTGATGGCGGTGAGCAGCTTGCCCTTCCACTGACTCTTTGGATGAACTTGGGCAAACAATGTTTAGTTCGTCACTGCTAAAACCAGAGCAGCACCTCCCTCCTCCTGCTGTCTGGATGCTCATTCCCATCAGAGCAGGTGCCCTATGTGCACCTACGTGCATTGCTGTCAAAACGAGGCACAGTTTTCAGGCAGGGGATCCTGCATGTTTCTATAATACCAGTAACAAGTTCTTCCCTCTCTGCTCATATGTTACGTGCAGATCTCGGTGGACCTGCATCACTCCCACAGAAAACAGTTATACTGTTTGCTTGGAGCAGAGCTGAAGGTACCTTCTATCTGGACTATCTGTGCTCTGGAGCCACGAATAAATCAACCCACACCTGCCTACCCTTCCAATTAGAGTCAGCCAGCCCTTGCAAAGCCTGGAGTGGATTTTGGTAGTGATTCACCCCTGTCTGGTTTCCTCACAAATGGTTTCCCCGAGCAGAACCCCCTGTGTTAACCTCTGGCTACCTGTGACTCGCAGTCCAGCAGGCGGATGGACTTGTCGTTCACTTGCAGCAGCATCTCCTGTGTCCAAATTTTCTCCTTGGAGTTGAGCAATAGGAGTTTTCGGATGGCATCATCCACTGTCACGATGGACTCGCTCTTGTCCATGATGAAGGTGGCCAAATGCTGAAGTTGAGAGGGGGAGAGAACAGGTAAAAAAAAAAAAAGCTTTGGTGATGGGTGTATTGTAAGTCAGTGGTAAAACCATCTCTGGAAGTTTGGACAGTTATTTGTTCTTTATCGCACAGGCTGAACAGAGCCGCCGTGCAAAGTATGCATTCTGGTTGTTACATGACTGCACTTGCATGCTTTCCCAGCCCTGTTCTGTGTCCTGAAGCAATGATCCAAGCTTCACACTTGGCGCTGAATTTATACAGGCTTTTGTAACCGAGTGGCACCTGCAGGCTTTTGACTGCTGGCAAGGCTCCATGCGAGGGGAACCTCAGCAGGGTAGGGCAGGGGGGAGTTACAGAAAGGAGAAGCATCTGCCCTTTGTTGTCTTCAGCACAGGAGTGAGTTTTGCCTGGCTTTTCTCCCTGTGACCTCCTGTTTTCATGCCTTCTCCCAGTGATCAGTCATAACCATTTCAGAGATCAGGCAGTAGCTCTTTGCTACAGTGGTGATGTCTTACGGGTTGGATGGGCCCAGAGTATCCACAGAGCCTTGGGTGGCCTTGTTGGAGCGTGGGTGAGAGCTATCGTTGCACCTGGTTCCATATGAGATGTGTATGCAAGGGGAAAAAGCTCAGATTGAAAGCAGTGGCAGCCCTAAGAGGACGAAGGGGTCGAGTCTTTAATCAACATTAGGGACGGAGGGAATTTGTGGTGACCAATTTGTTGCTCGGGTGATTGCTGGATAGCTGACAAAGACTGGATAGACCAGAGAAGAGGACAAACACTGCAGAACTGAAGTGATGGCCCAGTTCTGTGCTCATAAAGCAAAGGTATGGGGTGAGGCACTATCTAAATAAAACTTCTGGCAGGTATGTGAGCAGCTGAAGCTGAGATTAGCCGTGCCTTCAGATATGAAGAACGTGCTTGGGTAAGTGTTACTGTAATTGTAAAATGCTGCACGAAAAGCTATTTGCACAGTCAATATTACCCACGCAGAGATGCCAAACCCTCTGCCTTCTGAACAGTGAGGAGAATTGGTTTATACCTGCTGACAGGCGTTCTTATCTGCTCCATTGTGGTAACTGCTAGGTTTACAATCTTCATAAATTCCTTAGTTATTTACTGTTAAGTAAGTTAATTTTCAGGGAGCCAAAGCTACTTCTCCATCTCAGACTCATTCAAATAGTTTTCCTTTCCCTTTTCTTTACATAACGCTGGAGGGGGGGAGGGAGGGAAGAAAGTCTTGTTCTTATCTTTATCTGATTAAGCCCCCCTATCCAGAGGGAGAATCAAATATGCTAACTTTCCTAAGAATGGGCAGCGACTGCTTCCACTTTTCAAGCCTGATCGACTTACAGATTACTTCAGGGTATAAAATGCCTCTTCCTGCCTCACTGCCCTCCACGGAAGCCCTGTTTGCTTTGGTCAAAGTTCAAGGCAGAAATCACAGGTGAGTGGCACATGGCATAAGGAGTGAAGAATTCACGTACGCGTCACTGTTTAAAGTCCCTTCTCTGGGTCCATGAGTGATATTATTTGGCAGGGCTCACTGATGGGGATGGTTGGCTGGGGCCTTAAACCAGAGAAGAGAGGACCCTTCCCACCACCTGTCAACCTCATGAGCCTCCTTTCTTGCCTCGCCACCTCAGCCCCCAGCCAGGTGGAGCTCCTGCTGGTTGGCAGCAGCACAGGCTGGCTTCCTCCTTTATGTAGGTGTCTGCGACACTGGAAGCTGAATTTGGCTGAGTGCCTGTCATGGCTGAAGGGTTTTGAATTACTTGAGAGGACGCAGCAGCCGAGGGAGAGCTGAAAAATGATAGCTGATGTGCTCCGTGTGGTTTGGGCAGCTGAGTTCCTCCAACCACCATGGTCAGCAGGAAGAGCGATAAGAGGGGCAACAGCTCCCACTACTCCCCTTCACATGTAGAGGAGGATGAGGTCAACGCTTTCTCAATTTCCTCTTTCTTCATACTGAATTTCTCTTTTTTTACATCTTTTTTTTTTTTTTTTTCCTCCGTTCTCCATTCCCTCATCGCTCAGTATTTGAACCTGCTGGATCTCAATCATTCATCTTTCTGGGCAGGCTGGTCTGGTGGTTGGCGACCCTGCACACAGCAGGGGGGGGGTTGAAAACTTAGATGATCATTGTGGTCCTTTTCAACCCAGGCCATTCTATGGTTCTACGACATTTTTGATAAAGGATGGCTCTGTGTGACATTTCATGGCAGGAATGGCAAGTCCCATCTCCCTGAAGGGCGAATGGAGGATTCTCAAGCAGCTTTGCTGTTTGCCTCTCCCAGGACGTGGAAAGCAACGCTTCCATATTATTAAGTAGGCTACCAGCTGCTCTTTGACCTAATAAAGCTCCAGGAAAAGTGAAACATTTCATTACCAGCATCTACCACTGGCACAGGCCTTGCAGTCCCATAAAACTTCATTGCATACTCACCTGTACGTGGTACTGTGAAGTCTCATGCATGATGATATTGGAATTGGAGTATTTCTTCCTTTGTTCTGCAAAAGAAGAAAAAAATAAAAGAGTGAGAATGCCTTTAGTTTAAAGGCTGTTTATCATACAGTCATCATAGAACCATAGAATGTCCTGGGTTGAAAAGCACCACAGTGCTCACCCAGTTCCAACCCCCTGCTATGTGCAGGGTCGCCAACCAGCAGACCAGGCTGCCCAGAGCCACATCCAGCCTGGCCTTGAATGCCTGCAGGGATGGGGCATTTATCAGTGTATTCGGGTCTGAGAATTAAAGCTCTCACAATGGGGGTGCTGCTGTCCAGCCTTCCAGCTTCAGAGCGCTGAGAATCAAAGGCAGCCACTTCTGCCACAAAGTGTGTTGGATGCACATTCGAGCTGCATTCCAAATGCCACTGATCATTCAATTCCTGCACTGTTTAAGGAGGAAATGAAACCTCGTGTAAAGCAAAGCCTCAGACAGCAAATGACCAGGGAAGGTCTCAGAAGAGCAGCTTGCAAAGGCTGCATCCCATCAGCCTGGACATAACAGCCCTTTTAAGTGGCCTCTGGAAGAATCCCTCTGCAGCACTGTGACACTGCTCGTTTGCTTTCTTGCATTTCCTGGCAGGGGGGAGGGCTGCAGGGATCAAGGCCAGCCAGCCAGAACCTGCCTGGAACAATATTTTTATGAGGCAACAAACCTTTATTGCTTCCCGCATCTCTCACTGGAAAACAGCAGCAAGGAGCAAGTGGGAAAATATACTGCTTGCATTTGCAAGAGGCCATGGAGCAAAATCCTAGAGAAATGGACGCTGTCAGCTCTTACTCCTGGGTTAATGGTATGCATCCATTCTGTATGCGTGCTTTGTGTGCCTGGCAAAGGAGTGACTACCTGGGCTCAGAGTGACCTGAACTGAAAACACCTTCCTCACCAGCAGAGGACATCCTCTCCTCTCTCGTTTGCTTGGAAAATGCAATTGTAGATCTGTGTGTTGTCACACACGATCTGTTTACACATTTTTACCCATCCTAAGCTGGAAACAACCTGTGTTAGAATATCCTGCCCTCTGCAGCCGCCGTCACAGCCGGGAGGATCTCTTGATATTTTGATGGAAAAACACCCCCCGGATGAAATACTGGCAGCATTCGTGTGTCAGCCTCACGGTTGCTTCCAAACCACGGAGTCGTTTGCTCTAAGATCTACCAAGCCTTCCCTTGGCATCTGGCGTGGTTTGGAGCCAGCCCACCTGCGCTTGCTCACCCACTGGCTGAACAAGCTCACATCTCTCAAGTATTTGAGGCTGTTGTGCTCTCAACCCATGCCCTCCAATGCTCGGGTCAAGGCCCATGGCTCCATTGCTTTGGGTTTCACCCCTTTAGCCTTTTCCCTGGACTCCTTGGCGCCCCTGATAGATGTTTATTCCTGCTTGGCTTCCATCGAGGCAGGAGGTGCCTCTCCAGCCAGCAGGTGTCTCTCCAGAACAAGCACTGCCCTGAAGGGTTGTTTTCCGTGAGATTTAACTTGGGATTTTCACCTTTGCCAGACCAGGAGAGCTTTTAGATCCAGCCCCTCTTTGTGCTTCTCCGAAAACACAGGGCTCAGCACTGGTAGCAAAGCTGCCTGCAGATGCAAGAGCATCCTAAGCATACAAGCTGAGGCCCAGAGAGGTGAAAATGAAAAGGAATGCTGGTGATTTCAGTCGAAGCCTGGCAAGGGCTGACAGATACAGCTTTCTAATGCATTTTACTTTTAAGCCTATGAGACATCTCATCAGCGTGGCAGGACACCCGTGTACTTTGCACCTTGCAACTTTGTGCTGGTCACTGAAAACACAGCAGCGTGCTTTGCTCCCACAGCTAATTCCTGGTAGCACCAAAGTGGCTGCTGTGCACAGGTAGGAACTATTTTCTGCTGGGCATGTTGGCAAGGGTGTTGGCTGAGGCTCTGCCTTGCACACCAGGAGGACCTTTGGACACCGTGCACAGCTCCCAGCTCAGCTATGAGCTCCTGGAATGACCCCGAGTACAGGAATTAACCTTTCAGCACGGCTGCTCCCCTGCCTCCCCCCCCCCTTTTGGCTTACACTGAGGGGTCATTGGCAGTTTTCAGTTTGCTGGGTGTTTTAATTGCAGCCTGCCCTACTTCAGATGTGGGGCAGGATCTGGGGTAGGGCACACAGCAACGCACGTCTGCGGGGAGCTGTGTCTGATGTGAGGCCCTTTTTTTTTTTTTTGCTCTGAGTAACCTCAATTTCCTCACCGAGCACTTCTCATGTAAATAGATGACACCAATGGAAATGAGAACACTGCGTCTTGTGTGGGACGGGGACAAATCTCAGCGTGGAGACATCCCGTCCACTCCTTCCTATGAGGGAGTGGGAAAGGCTGAAGTGGTCAGACTGGAAACCAAGGTTCTTTACAGTGGGGCAGGCGGATGACTCCAGCTCTGAAAGGAGAGGTGTTGAGCTTGTAGACACCACGGAGATGGAGTTCCATGAGAGCCCTCCCAGCCTTTTCCAGCAGAGGTGCAAAACACTGCAATCTCCTTTCATTTTAATGCAGGAAGAAGCAAGGATTCGGGCTGTGAATCGCAAAATAGGCAACTGTAGGCCACCTCAACCCGAGAGGCTGTGTGAAAGAACGCTGGCACATTCCCTCCTGGTTCACCTGACACCACTCGTGCTGGAAATACTTTGCATTTCTACAGCACCTTGCAATGGAGAAGGCCCAAGCGTGGTGAGGCGTCACCCAATCCATACTGAGTCCTCGGCAAGCAGGGAATGTGCATCATCCCCAAGGATGAATAAGAGCAACGGGAACTTAAAGATGGTTTTCAGGTGGCAGAGCTTATGGTGGAGGGCCGCTGGGTGCAGCACGGGCTGGATTGCAAAGAGCAGGATTGCTCCAGGACTGTGGCACGAGTACAGCAAACATCTGCAGGTGATAAAAGCTGGCGTGAGCCCTGCAGTGACCACTGCTGGTACTTTTTCCCTCCTGCCTGCCAGGAGAACCAAAGAGACAGGGAAACAATAGAGCTTTGTCCCTCGCTTTTTGCTGTCTGGTAAGGAAAATCCCTCATAGCATGAAGATCACTGTCCCTTCCTAAGCAGCTGGCTTTACTGCTGCCTCATACCTACAGGCGTGGGAGAAGCCGCAAAGCTATTCTCTGACGAATGTTATCTGTCACCAATATCTTGCAGGCAACACAGCACTCCAGAAATGGTGTTTCCACCAGCACCAGTGGAAATGGGAAATGCTGAGACCACCGCAGGGTGGACTTTACCCACTCGAAATGGGCTGAAATACTGCTTGGAAGGGAGATCATCCTGCTTGGCTTTATGATAATGAGTGAGAGGATACACATCCTGGAAGAATGGTGTTATGGGAAGCCAAAGCACGCTCTATGTGCCAGCTTCCCTCCCCATTGCCATGCAGTGCCCTTTTCCCCATGGAGCTGGGCCACGCTCCCCTCGATCGGGTGCTTTGTGTGCACAGCAGATCAGTGGGATAAATAAACACAGTTCCTGCCTGTCAGTGGGAATTTGAGCACTCCTTTCCCCCTCCTGGAGGTGCTGTGCTGACCTGCACAAGGGTGCTGTGGGTCGGAGACATCAGAACCCAAAGGCTCAGGCCCAAGCTGCTATCTCTTTCCATCCATTACATTCTCATTGCTGCTAATATACAAAAAATTCACCCGTGTTCTCGGCGCACGTCAGAGCCAAAGCCACTTGTGGTGCCAACAGGTGCCTCACAGCAGGGCTGGGGAGGCTCCAACCTCTCCTCCATGCACATCCTTCTCTGCTTAATTAGGGAGCTGTGTCACATCGGATCCTCCCTCCTCCTCCCCGTATCTCCCTGTGTTTGTTTCCTGCTGTTGCTGGGCAGAAGGCTCCGTAGAAAACGTGGGGGATGAACAACTCAGCAATGAAACAGTTAGGAGGGAACCAAAGCATAACAACCCCAGGTTCGGGAGATGGGCTGGCAAGGCAGGAAAGAGCATGGCTGCTGCTGAGCATCTGTTCTCTACAGGAGCTGTCAGCACAGGACAGCAGGGACCACGAGCCAAGAAACGCAGTCATGCTGCAAGGGCTTAGAAGGGAGCCAAGAGCCAGGACTGCTGCTTTGCTTCAGAGCTCTGGTGAAGGACACGCGTGAAGCAGGGGATCCCCGGCCTCTGTATCCATTATAGCAGCTTAAGGAAAGCCCTGGCTGTTGCCTCCTGGAGTTTGCCAGCTCTTTCTATTACCTATACATTATCTAGCAGCGCACACGCTTTTTATAGTAACCTGCCCATGCAGCATGAGCTGGTCCTTCTGCCAAACCAACAGGTCAAGGCACAGCCCTGTGGAGGAGAAACGAAACAGCAAATGCCTTGGAATGCTAATGGCAGTTATGCAGATTTGCCAGGCCTGCATTATAAAGCAGCCTTACGAAACAGCATCCCTTCCCAGGATGGCAGCAGGAGGACAGATCTGACCTGACAGCAGCGCCACGCATCTGCACTGTGCAGCTCTGCCTATCCCACAGGCTCCTATAAGAGGGAGATTGGTCTGCAAAGCATGTGGCACTGAAAGGCCTCCTGCTAAGTGGGGATAGCACGTCCTTTTGGGACGTGAAGCTCAGGAGGCGAATGAGAAGGCTCTCATTGATACTGGGGGCAGCCAGGGGTATGAATGGACCCGGGCAGCACTGATAGCGTGCTGGCAGCCAGCTGCTGACAGGAGGCTGAATTCCTCCTCAGCGTGCCTAATAGTTGCCACAAGCTCAAGCCCAATTGCTCACATTCCTCTTTTATTAGCTGAAGACACACTGCACTCCAGAAGAGCAAATAAAAGCCTGACGCAGCCTGTGGGTTGTGCAAAGCCTGCGTGCACCGAGTAACACTGCCTGCTTGTGCCTGGCGTGCCCAAGGGCTGCTCAGCAGAAGATAAATGGGCTATTGAGAAGCTCGCGGGGAGAGGTATTCCCTTGTCCTTTAAAATCCAGGCTGGATGGGATACGCCAGAGGTGGAAATGCCTCTTTGTCGACCCCCCGGCCATGCAGTTTTCCAACCAACAGCACTGCTCTGCTCTGAGCCACCGGTGGGTTTTGATACAGGAGCCAACAGGAATGTTGGCTCCCTTCCTTTCTTCCTGCCCCGTTTCCAGTTGAAGTATTACATTCCCAGGCTTCAAGTGAAGAGGGTCACCCACCAGGGTGGAGAGGAGCCACGTAATCCGAAGCTGGAATCTGGGGTGGGAAAGGGGACGTGAAGAAAGGCTGCAGAAGCGACACACGGAGGCAGACAAGGGAGCTATTCAAGGCTGGAGGTGGGGGAGAGGGGGAACCACTGCTTCAGGAGCACCTCAGCAGGTCGGTGTTGCACTGCTGTGGCATGCAGTGACCAACACCAATGACCCCGCTGTTGGTCACCGTGCCCAGCCGTCAGCTGTAAATGCATTTTTACGGTGCAGCTTTAGGAAGCGGACCGTGTGGAGTCTGTGTTTCTGTCTTTCTCCTTTTGAGGCTGGCACGGCTCCTGTCTGTAAGGGCATCTTGCTGCATTGCCACTTCACGCTGCGTTTGCCCGGTGTGCAAGTGAGGATGCAGGAGAGCAGACAGCAAGGAATTGCAGCCTGGGGGCCATGCAGGACATCCGAGAGCCCTGCGGAGCTGCTCCGTGACCATTAAACACAACTCAGTCCTTCACCACCAGCTTGTTGGTGCAGCCCCTCTCCCCACGGCTCCCCAGGCAGATGATAGCCATCGCAGGGCCACGCTGTCCTGGTGTGAGCAGCTCCTGTCTTTGTGTTAGCATCCCGTGTCCTGTTACAGCCCCGGAGCCTTTCTTGGGTTACAGGAGTGTCAAGTGATCACGCCTCACAGACCAAAGCTTTTCAAGTCTGTGTTTCTGTAGCCTAACACGCACTGTATTTCCCAGCCCTGTGTGCGCCACGTTTGGGTCCTTCCCAGCCCTGTGTGTCAGGAGGAAGATGGGCAGCCCAGAGCCAGCTCTTGGGAAGCAGCCAAGCATCACACGGATGGACACAGCACGGAAGGGAGCTCCCCTTGGCTCCATGCAGCTTCTCACAGCTACAGTGCCCAACCCACCACCCAGCCAGCCACGAAAGCAGCTCAGATGCCCTGCTGACCACCCCAGAAAGGGGTGGCAAGCTGTGGCACACGCCGTGCTTCCTTCCCAACCCTCCTCCTGTCACACTCACTTCCCCCCGCTGCCTTCCAGCTAGGTTCAGGGCACACACTGGTAAGCAGAGAAGCAGCTTAATTTATTTATGGTATGCATTAACATTTATTCAGCTGCTTGCTGTGCGTCGGGTACGGTGGCAACCTGATAGGCGCCAGCCATTCCCCATGCTCTATCTCTATGGGCAGTCATGGACTCTTCCAGAATATGGAGCTGAGCAAATGTGATGCCGTTTAGGGGAAGGATGAGCATCTGCTGTCACGGCAGCCAGGCAGCTCCACGGCTGAACGCCCTAGGATTCTGGTAGGGCTGGAGATGGGGAAGATGTCTTTAAGCCCTGCAGAGCGTGCAGAGTTCCCTGGCGATTTGGATCTTTCTACATCCCTCCGTGCTCCCCGCAGTGAAAGAGATGCCAGCTGTGGCACGGGGGCAGCCACCCTCCCCTCCTCTGGGCCACCGCTGCCACCTCTGTGGACCAACACGGATGGAATCACTGAGGCTGGAAAAGACCCTTCAGGTTATCGACTCCAACCACCATCCTAAGGCTACAAGCCCACTGCTAACTCACGTCCCTGAGCACCACATCCACGCATCTCATAACCATCCCCAGGGGATGGGGACTCCACCGCCTCCCTGTGCATCCTGTTCCAATGCCTGACAGCTCATTCCATGAAGAAATCCTTCCTCGTATCCAATCTAAACCCCCCCCCAGGCACAACTTGAGGCCATTTCTTCCTTTAAAGTGCTGTGGATTTGGGGCTCGTTGTGCTCATTCTTGGGAGGCCCAGCAGGGTGCAGAGGCTGAGGGTCCTGCCCGATGGCACAGGAGAAAAGTGGGAATATAAGCTCCAAAACGTCCCTCGGCAGCGCCACGATCACATAATCAAGGCCAGCTCAGCTTGATGTGATTTGTTTCATTACGAAACATAACTCTCCCAGGAATGTCAGTTCTCGCCTGCCCTCCACCCCCAGCTCCCAGCAGAAATTAATGCTGGGGGAGGGACGAGCCAAGCCAGAGGGGACCCAAACATCTGAATGCTGCTTTCACACACGCTGAGTCGCCCTTTGGAGAAGGAATGCTGAATGAGTGGGGCGGGCCCGACGTTCTGCAGGCAGAAACCCCACGGACGTGCTTGTGCATAGGGGCAGAGCCAACACCAGCTGCTGGCAAAGGGCTGCCAAGGTGAGGGGGGAACGAAGGGAGGTGATTTATTCCTCCCAAGGGTTTGGCCTCTGGCCCTGCCGTCCTCGGCTCAGGTTTGCTGGAATTTGGTGGGAGAGGTGTCCTGTTCTTGCTGAGATTTGCTTTTGAGGTGTGTCCAGAAAAATACGAGAGATGCAACTCTGCGTTGGAAGCGACTTATTTGAGAAAGTGGGTTTGGTTTCAGAGCAGTTGGTTGGCTTTTTCCTTCGCTGGCTTTTACGCTGCAGGGCGGTCAGTGCTTGCTGGTCTCCTGTGCACAACTCAGTCCCACCCTGTTAGAGGGGCAGGGGGAGCTTATCTGAGCAGCCCTGTGTGCAGAGTTGAGCAGCTCCCAGACACCCCTCACTCCTCTCTTCTCTCTGTGCTTTTACCCCCAGACAAGTGACCGATGCATCTCAGGCCTTCCCTTTGCAGCTGCTCGTCATACAGATACCCACGGTCAGTAACACCGAATTTCTCATCTACCTTTACTCCCACAGTTCACTCCTTGCAGCCACCCTCACTTCACAGCAGCAAAAGGAGCTGCCTGATCAAACACCAACTCTCTGACAAGGGGCTGCCACAGCCAGTGAACGTCCCAGCCAAGCAAACTGACAGCCAGAGGGTGGGAGATTGGGTTGAGCACAAGCACCCATCCCACCGATCCTCTGTTTCCAAAGAGCCAAAGGGCAGTGGAGTTGTCACGGTTCACTGCGTAGTTAAGGGAGTATAATCATTAACCTGCTGAGGACAGTCTTTCTTTTGTTAGGTTCTTTATCGAGTTATCTTGCTAACATAACCGGAGAGGATCTAGGTGAGAGGAAGAAATGCCCTGCATAGATTTGTTTGTCCTCATGGAACCACAGCCATGCCCAGCGTGGGACATGGCAGCATAAAGTGCAGACACACGTGATGGACTGCTGGCCTCAAACTCCGCAGCAACAGCATCCAGACCTCCAGAGGTGCCCTTGCTATAGGAAACCCAAGACAAAGCAGCGTGTTTGTGGGCACCACTCACCATACAGGTCCTTCCCGCTCAGCTTGGAGGCTCCGTCCGCTTTGCCCATGCTGCCACTGCAAAAGAAGGAAGGCACAAATCAACATCAACAGTGCAACCCCACAGCAATCCCGAGGGAAACCAGCCCTGCTCTCATTGCCACATCCATTGGAGAAGCTGCCAGGCGAAGAGTTCTGCAGCCCCCTCTGCAACCCTAGCTGTTATCCACACCACGGGCCCGTGTCACCAAACCCAATGGCTGGAAAGAGGAGCAGGGCAGCACATCCAGGCCTGTCCCTGGTAGAGTTACCTTCGCTCGCGGTGTCCCTGGGAGCACATCACTTCTGGAAGGGCAGTTTTAAGAACGCTGCTCCCAATGAGTTGTTATGGGGAGGAGGCCAGGGAAAAGGAGGCTGCTCCTTGGAACTGAGTCCACCTGAACCCAAGCAGTGCAAGCACCAAGGCTCAAGGCTCTTGTAAACCTACTCCTTTAAGGTAAGCCCTTAGGTACAGCCCATGTCCCACGTGCAATTGTGGGTGGATGTAATTCTGTGTGAAACAGTTGAGTTTTGGGGGTGTCAAGCCTCCAGGCATGGGTTACATCCCCCATAAGGCCCATCTCCACATCCCACGTGGTGTTAACGTGTGAGGAACCCAGGAAGGGTGAAACAAACCCTGTGAACTTAGGGGGGAAGATGGGACCACAAGGAGAATCCCCCCCGGGCACTGGGAAGGAGTGCAGCCCACAGGATGGAGGGAGCCCGCCACGGAGATCCTTACTTTGTTGAGCCAGGGCTGCTGCTGAGGGATCCCTTGAGACTCATGTTGCTTCACAGGACGGGCAGCTTCAACAGAAGCAGAGGAGAATAGGTTAGAAGTTAAAAAACAGCCTTCACACTCTCAGGTGTGTTCCCTGATTTGGGGTTCCCAAGCAGTTGAGAGCAGCACAGCGGGGTTTTCTGGCCATTCACTGCCCCATGGCTCTGACCTGAGCTTAGGCTAAGATGACACAACCTTCCTGAAACCTATTTCCACCTCTCCTCTCTTGCCCGTCCCCCCCAGGTGCTCCCAGAGTTGGTGGTGTTCCAGCATGTCCATTTTCTACCAAAGCAGCCCAGCCTATGGCTCTGCACAGACTTGATGAGGCCTTATTACTGTGATGGCTGGCTGCTTGGGAAGAGGCAGGCAGGCTTAGTTCAGAGAGATTTTACCTCTTTTGCAATCAGAATTATCAATAAAAGTGCTTGAGAGAGATGCAGGCACTGCTCTGAGGGCAGAACTACAAGGGGAAAAGGCGGGGAAAACAAGGTATAATAAAAACTCAGGACATTTCATACTGGGATCCAAGTTATTGGCCTTAGCTCCATTGCACAGTTTGAAGGAAAAGCAAGAAAAAGTCTTCAATTTAAGGTAAGAACTTAGGAGACACTTGCATGAATGATGGGGCACTCAGGCCCTCTTTCTTCATTCATGTGGATCAGACCCCACTCACCTCATTCTAGGGTTGTCAGAACACACAGAGTTATAGAATCACAGAATAGTAGGATGGCTTGGGTTGGAAGGGACCTTAAAGATCATAGAACCATAGAATGGCTGGGTTGGAATGGACCTTATAGATCATGGAACCACAGAGCAGTTGGGTTGGAAGGGTCCTTAAAGATTACATAACCATAGAATGGTTGGGTTGGAAGACACCTAAAGATCATAGAACCACAGCATGGTTGGGTTGGAAGGGTCCTTAAAAATCACAGAACCACAGAATGGTTGAGTTGGAAGGGACTTTAAAGCCTTCCCAGCCCCAACACCTGCTGTGGGCTGGTTGCCACCCCATCCAGCCAGGCTTTGGGCACCTCCAGAGATGAGGCATCCACAGTTTCTCTGAGCAACCAATTCAGATGGCTTAAAAACACTCCCCATTTATCTAAAGGAAGGTCTCACTCAGTGTCTTCACCCTCCGTTGAAGGAGGGTGGCACGTTCTGTGAGGCTGCTGCGAGCTGCCCTGTTAGTTTCTTCTCAACCCAACTAAGGCTTGTATGGTTGCGTGCCATTCCTGGGGAACACTTCAAGAGTCATCCCTGACGTCTGGGATTTCCCCACTGGAGGCTGACTGTGTGCTGCAGGGCTTGTTGTATCATCGCTGGGGCTGCCCTGGCTTCCCCACGTATCCGGTTTTGCTCCTCGTGCTGGAAGCGCTCACTTGCGGTATTCTGCTCAGTGCGTTTTGCCCTGAGGTCAGGGCAGATATGCAGCTTTCTCACTGCACGTGTGCCAGGGAGATGAGTTCTGTGGCAAGACAGACTCCCTCTGGGGGGGTCCCTGGCATGTTTTGGGCTCAGCCTTACAGCAACACACCTCAGTGCTGAGGCACCGGCAGGAATTGCTTCCAAGCACATCAAATCCCCCATTTTCATTCATTTTGGTGGACACCGAAGGCCCTCCTCTCCCCCTCCCCACCCCCTCCCCCACATGCGTGTGGATATTAATTCATATAGATGTCAGAATCGATACTTGGTGTTCTGCCAGCCCCTCTGTGTGTAATGAAACCCGTCCCTGCGCCCAGGCTTGGGTACCTGTGAATTTTTCCTCTGTTAATAGCTGTCTGCTGGTTTCCTCTTACAGTCCTCAAATGGTTCCTATCTCTCAAATCTCCCTGTACATTAGCATGAGATACCTAGAAAGGGGAACGTGCTCTAATAAACTCAGCTCTCTCCTGTTTACTTGTCTGAGCACTTCAGTCCCATGGCTAATGATGAGAGCTGGGAGTGTTTCTGCTTATTAATGTAATATTTCTGGCTCCCTCTCACTTACTGCCCCAGGGCCGTGTCCTTAATGGACTGGAATACGGGTTACTCCAGCATGCAAGGGTTGCTGAGTTTGGCTGGTGGAGTCCAGAGCTGGCTCCCAGGACCCAGACAGGAAACAACAGCAGGAACAAAGGATGCCAGGCAGAAGCTGAAATGCATCGGCACTGCTGATTACAGCAAGAGGCTGATTGCATGTTGCTCCTTTGGACACACAAAGTGATTCCTGCTTCCTCTCCGTGGTCACAACACAGTAAACTCCCATGGAACCCTCCCTTTGCCATCACTGTTGAAAGGCTGCCCTCACTTCCAGGGTTTCTGCATCCCAGCTGGAGCACAAAACCAAGCCAGCCTTATGCCAGAGGGCTCCCTGCTTTTTCTTTCTTAGTGCTATTTCAGTGTTTAACCTTTGCCTGGCTCTTGCTGCTGCTGCGAGGACCACTTGTTCCAAGTTCAAACTTGTGTTAGTTGAAAGGAGGGCGTGGTGTGAGGATGGCCAAGTCAAACTGGGACGCAGCCTCACGCCACATCTTTTAATTCCATTTAAATTGTCTGATATTAATTGAATCCTGGCTGGCAGACCGGGGGAGGACACTCTTCTGAGGGGTTGGAGCCTTTATAATTACTTTGTGAAACTGAGAGACGGCCAGGCTTGAGTAAGAGGAAGAAAGAGCTGAGAGAGCTTCACCTTCTGAAGAGCGCCGGCAGTCTGCAACTTCAGCTCCGTATCCGCCTTGTGCTGAGGGCCCCAGATGTGGACACAGTACTCCAGATGGGGCCCCATGAGGGCCCACCTTTCGAGCCTGTCCAAGTCCCTCTGGATGACGTCCCTCCCTTCCATTGTGTCAACCATGCCACTCAGCTTGGTGTCACCTGCAAACTTGCTGAGGGCACACTCAATCCCACTGTCCACGTCATTGATAAAGATACTGAAGAGCACTGGTCCCAAGATGGACCCCTGGGGAGCACCACGTGTGACTGACCCCTACCTGGGCTATGTCTGTTGATAACAACCCCCTAGTTACAGCCAACCAACCAATTATTTACCCACCGAATAGCCCAGCCTTCAAATCTGTATCTCTCCAACTTAGAGATAAGGACGTAGTGTGGGACCATCTCAGAGGTCTTGCACAAGTACAGGTAGATGACACCAGTCGTCCTTCTTTTGTCCACCAGTGCCATCACTCCATCACAGGAGGCCACCACATTGGTCAGGCACGATTTGCTCTTGGTGATGCCATGCTGGCCGTCATGGACCACCTCCTCATCTCTCATGTGCCTTAACATCCCTTCCAAGATGATCCACTTCACCACTTTCCCAGGCACAGAGGTGAGGCTCACCGGCCTGCCGTTCCCTGGGTCTTCCTTTCTCCCTTTCTTGAAAATGGGAGTGATTTTTCCCCTTTTTCCACTCTCTGGGGACTTTGACACCTATGACTTTTCAGATATGACGGAGAGTGGCTCAGCAGCCACATCAGCCAGCTCCTTCAGGACCCTGGGATGCATCAACCATTCACCCATCTTCACCACGCCTGCTAAACCACGTCCCTAAACAGAATCACAGTCATTAAGGTAGGAAAAGATCTCTAAGATCATCAAGTCCAACCACCAGCACATCACCGCCATGCCCACTAAATCACGTCCCTCAGTGCCACTCTACATGGTTCCTGAACACCTCCAGGGATGGTGACTCCACCTCTTCCCCGAAGTGACACCGAGGTGGGTGAAGTACCGTGCTTTAAAGCAAAGGAAGTCTCCCTCCCTGACTTGGCAGACATCCTTGAAGGTCAAATATCCTCCCAAAGACGCACGCAGAGTCATGACAGGAGCCTGTCATTGTTGTCTGTGCTACACCTCTGTACGTTCCTAGCAAATGGAAGAGAGCCATGCATTGTTTTGGCTTCCTCCGAGTCTTTGAAGAGGGAGGTGCAGCCCTGCAAGAGTGGAAAAGCTGTAAGGGAAAGAACAACGGCTCTCTTCTGTGCGGGCTGATTGCTTTGAGTGCTGTTCATCCTTTTTATCAGCAATACTTTCCGTTCATCTGCTGTGATCACACGTTGTTTTTGTTCTCAAGCAAATGGAAAGGAGTTGTGAGAAATCCTGACCCCTGGGTGAAAACTGGATGACTCAAAAACTGGAAATACTCGTGCATCATTAATCAACGTGTAACCAAACAGGAGTCACATAAGGTTTGATATCCACAGCCTAAAGCCACTGGACTGAAAAGGGTCCGCTCACACCCCACCAAGCCAATCTAAAGGCAGTCAGAATGGCTTTGCTCAGGCAGCAGTGAAATATATGTGAAGGAGAGGCTGCCCCGGGGTCCTGCCTGGGCCTGGAGCACACATCCATGCAGCCAACTGGACACGCCGGGCAGAAATGCTAGATTAGCAAAAGCCTCAGCAAGTAACATAAAGCCTGGCTTCGAAACATTAGCTGTGTGCCCACATGATGTTATCTTTTAAACTTCCCAGGACAACAAAGCACCGTCTGTTAGGGTTGCTGGGTGTTTTTGCAAGGGAACGTCACACTGACAAAAGCTGTCTGATGGACTGTCCTGCACAGCTCAGCCTTCTTGTATGCAGCAGAGCAGGGGGAGGACAGACACCATGATGCACCACCTATCCTGCCCTGCTTGGCTTGTCCACAAAACAGGCAGCCCCCGAGGGCATCCTTCCAGCTCCCTGCATGCCAGCAGAGGATTGAAAGATACTAACAGATGGAAAAGGCTGCACCCCACGTGGATCCTCTAACAAAACAAGCTTTTCCAAAAGCTTGCTTTTTTTCAAAGCAAGCCTTGCAGGTCACAGCGGTTCAGTGAACTCCATGGTCTTAACCTGGTGCTGGCCATTCCTGTGTTGAAAAGGGGAAAGCATCCAACTGACATTGGATAGCCTGGTGGGGCTCACCTCCTGGGGTTCTCCATTCCCATCTGCGCTCTCCAAGATGCTTCGAAAAGCATCTCGAGTCTCATTGCCCCTTTCTTCCTCCCTCCCACCTTTCAACTTATCTTCACAGCAGTGGAGGCACTCAGGATCGCAGGTTGCTTTGGGAAGATGTCGGCTCCAGATGAAGGGGTGAGCCTGGATGGGTGTGCACAGCACAGTGGGGTGACAGGCGGTGGATGCTGGGAAGGAACGCTCCCTGCTCTGCACATGGGTTTTTTTCCCATTGCAGAGATTCTCCAGAACACCTCCTACAGACTGAGGCACCTCAGACCTACGGCCACCCCTCTGCCAGCTTGGGTGGGCCCTACATTTAACAGCATCTCCCCCTCCTGTGCCGTGCCCTCCTGCGCTCTGCAAAGCACCGGGATGAGATTTATACCCATCACACCCAATGCCTTGTTCTCTAAGCTCCTCAGGAACAACCATTTGTGCTTAAAATGTATTTCCTGAGCAAACAGGCAGGATTCCAGCAGCGAGAGGGGAACACCCATGTGTCTGTCAGGCGGTTGGGCTTGGCACCAGTGGTCCCTGGGGTCACGCCATGCCTACTATAGAGCCAGCAAGGAGTGGCGCTGGAGGCTCTTTGCTCAGGCTGAACCAAACTGGGAGTTCTGCTCCTGCCAGCAGGTAAAACACCCCAAAGCAAGTCTGGGCAGCACCTCGCTCTATAAATATCCAGTGAAAATGCAAAACTAGCCGCAATCTCCAAGATCTTTGGGAAAAAGAACAGGAAACCGACTCCACTGCCCCTCTGAAAGAAGTGTAGGCAGAGTCTCCGTGCTGAGTCACTGCTCCTGAATTCACACTTTTCCTCCCTGCTGCAGGAGCCCCACGGAAGCAGAGGGAAAACATGGAGCAGGTCTGGGCTTGCAGTGTCTGCACAACCTCCCTCTGGCCTGAGGCACCATGCAGAGCGTGCACCATGCCTGAGAATCCGGCCCAGAAGCAGCCTGCCAAATATTTACTGATGCTTTTGGAAACATGGAAGGAGGCGGATGAGCGCTTGTTGCTCCTTATAATGGTGTAAATGCAAAGATCCTGGCTCAAGGCAATCCGAATGGGAGAAAGCATGATGTGAGTCCCAGGGAAGGGGGGGCTGGGGGCTCGTTCTAGCACTCAGAAAGCTCACTGCAGGGCAAGAACACCTCTCCTTTGGCTTTTTCAGGCATCTGAGGAATAGGTGGGAAGCTCAGCAAAGCCAGCCCCAGTGGGGCAGCAAACGGGGTGACAGCGCTTCTTCTTTCCAGTTCTCTGGTCCAGTCATCAGCCGTGCCGTGTGGATGGGTAGGGCATTACCCACTGCAGCGGTGGTTGCTTTGAGCTGATCACCCAAGTGCATTAAGGGCTCATTAGGCACTTGCTGTAATGTGTAGGTGTGCTGTGACCCCACCTCACGCTGCTACGCACGGTCCTTACGTGCTCTCCTCTACAGCTACTGCTTTTACAGGCGACCTGCAAAGCTTGTCAGATCCAATGGGCAAACAAAAGCATTTTCCACATCACTTCCCAGCAAAAGCCTCAGCCCCAGGACCATGATGCTTAAACCTGAACACCGCCTGCCTGGTTGCCACCAGCAAGGCAGAAAGTCAGGCAGAAAGAGGAGATCACCAAAATGCGCTTCGGCTGTCAGTCATCTGTTTGTTCAACCTGCCAAGGGTGGGCCTTCCCGTGCATGCAGGTCAACCCTATAGGTTTTCACAGCATGACAGCTGCCAGCTGGCCTTAGGGATTGGTTTCTGTCACTTGGGCTTTCCATAAAGCCAGGAGGAGGGGGGGTTTTGAGGCAGGAAGAGCCGGTCGCATGGTGACCAGAACAGTCCCAGGGGAGGTGGTTCCAAAACCAAAACAACGAGGGAAAAAAAAACCCATCCCCTTCGCCCTTTGTTTCGCTGAGAATAGAAGGATGTGTGCAGTTGGGTTTATCGAGGGAATTGAAATGGCAGTTTCTAATCTGACCGCGCAGAAATGTTTTAACAATAAAATAAACCAGCAGAAAAAAAAAAGAAAACACCAAAAAAAAAAGCCTCCTGCGATGGCAAAGAGGAAGAAATAGATGTGGTCCCTGCAGCAGAGGGCCGGGCTGGGAGCATGGAGCGTGGGAGGGCAGTCTGTAAGCTGGGCTATGAGAAACCACAGCCATCGCAGAGCTGGGAGAGTGTAGGAGGGCTGCCTGCGGTGCCTCGAGGATGAAGGGCTTCACTGAGTGGTGAATGGTCAGGTTGGGTATTAGGAAAAACCCCTCCTCAGCAAGAGTGGTGAGGCATCGGGATGTGGTGGAGTCACCATCCCTGGAGGTGTTCAAGGAAGGTGTGGCACTGAGGGACGTGGTCAGTGGGCGCACTGGGGATGGGTTGGGGCTGGACTGGATGATCTTAGAGCTCTTTTCCAGCCTTCGTGGTTCCATAAGTCTATGAGTGCCCGCACGCCCACAGACCCACTGGGATTTCCAGTCCCAGAAGACCAAAGATCTGCAGGTAGATAGATGCACAGGGGATGGTTTCTGCTGTGCAACCGCAGTGCTGTGGAGGAGGCTGCCCACAGAGGTACCACTGGATAAAGCCCTGAGCAACCTGCTCTGGTTTCAGAACTGGCCTTGAGGTCCCTTTGGACCTGAATTACCCCGTGATCCTGCAAGATGAGAGGCAGAATGAGCAAGAAAGAAAGCCCTTTTATGCCAGGTGGGCAATCTGAGTGTGCAGGGGTTGGTGTCAGAGGATGGCACAGCCACGAGCCAAAGACTGCGTGCATTTTCCTACAGCCAAAAGAGGAAGCAGGGGAGGTGTCTGCTGCAGCCTGAGGTTTAAAGCAGAGTCCAGCACGGAAAGCACAGGAATATATTTTGAGAGGGATGGGGAGCCTCTGACTAGACAGAGAAACCAAAGTCATTTAGCAAATACCACCTTGGTCCTCTTGCTAAGCTGGGAGTTTTGAGCTGACCAAGGTTGAATTTAGCTCGAGGTGTTGGGGAAGGAGATGCTGAGACAAGAGGAGTTGAGTGTCAGCCACCCGTGCAGCGCTGGAGCGGAGAACAGCTTTGCATGCAGCACCTTGGCAGCTATCTGCACTTGTCTGGCCAAAGACAGATCATCTTGGGGTCAGCATCACACCCTGTGGAGCACACCAGGGACTGCTGAGAGCAGCGACAACCCAGATCTCTCCTGCTGTGGATGGCTCCCCTAACCTTTGACTGTTTGCTCGCGAGGTCTTGGCAGCAGGGAGCAGAGCAGGAGTGTCTCTGGGCTCCTGCCAGGCATGGAGCAGATGTTCTGGGGACCTGTCTGGTCTAGTTTGCATGTGACTGTGGCAGGCGGGCTGTGAGCACTCAGCCTCAGTCCTGGCTTCCTAGGCTGTGATTAAACTTGCATGACATTTCCTTCCATCAAGCAGTCCCTGGGACTGGAGCTCTTCTCCTCCCTGCTGGGGGTGCTGGGCACCTCTCAGGTGTCAGGCTGGGAGCACAGTCCAGCCGTGCCGCATCAGTGCACGGATCTGCCTCGGAGATGTGCGGAGCAGGGAACAAGAACAGGATGGGCACATGGGGACCCTCTCCTCAAAGCCTCCCAGCCTCCAGTAGTGGGATATAAGACTCCAGCAGTGGGATATAAGACTCCAGCCGTGGGATATAAGACTCCTCGCTACGCTTCTTCATCCCAATATTTGTCCCGCTGCACTTTATCCTACCCACGTAAGCTTCTGACATCCAAACCACCCGTGGCACGGTGCTCCATAGTCTGTACCTGCACACGGCATGCTCAGCCATCTCTTTCTGTTGGTTCTGCACTCGCCAGCTGCCAGCTTCACGGGATGCCCCCCAGCTCTGCCATCACTCAACAGCTGCTCCCTTATTCACTGTCTCCATGCCACAGGCAGCACTGCAGGTCTGGAGGCCGGCAGCACCTCAGCTGTGTCTCTTCCAAGCTGAGGAGGGCTGTGAGCTTTGTGACCCAGCTCTCACACACAGGGGCCCTTCCTTCTTTATTTTGAAGCAGAGCAGCTGCAGCAGCGTGGAGGAGTGGTGGGAAAAGGGTGCTGCCCCTTGGGAGAGGATTGCTCAGGCAGCTGTTGGCCTGACCACACCTTGGGTGTTACCTGCTCAGAGACCAGCGGTGAGCCCAGCTCTGCTCCATTTGCTCTCCATTTATCCAGTTCAACCTGCTCTTGCTTAGCTCCGTGCTCTCTGCTACTGAAATACTGCAGGACCAGCTGGAGAAAGCTGGCTTACACCACTGGGCCATCAGCCCTTTGACCCCAGCGGGGCAAACTGCCGTTCCCATACTGCAGAGGTACCACCGTCTTCCTTCAGTTTGCATTGCTGGGGAGCAATGGAAGAGTGCATCAGCAGCTCACCTCCCTGCGCGCTCATGTAGCAGCCCTTTGTGGGTCTGGGCATGCATCTATCCCACTAAAGCTATCTAGTTCCAGTCAGGGGAACAACGACACCAAGAAGCCATTCCCTGTGATGGAGCCTTACACCTGGCAAGCAGCATCCACGCCTGCATAGGCTGCCCGGGTGCTTGTTGTTCCCCTTTCCTTTTCAGAGGGTGTTGAAAGTCCTATATCTCAGCCCAGAAGCGATGCTGAGGGCATCAGGCGCTGCCTTGCAGTGTGAAAGCTGGTGTTAGAGGGAGGCTCTCCTGCAGGAATGGCCGGGAATGAGTCCATAGCCCCAGAGGAAAGCATGGATATCTTTCTAGGGAGCAGAGAGGTTTTAATTAGCGCTCCCTTCTGCACAAAGCCTGGCTCTCCTCCTCTGGCTCCTCAGATGAACGCAGCTATAATTAAGAGGCAGCGGTGTCGAGAAGGAGAGCAGGCTCCAGCCCGTGATTTATTAAGGGCTGTCGTGGGTGCAATTAAGCTTTCTCTCTTCCCCTCTCTTCGCTGTTTCCACAAAGTGGATTTGGTGATGAAAGGAGCATCTCAGGCTCGGCTAAATGGGCGCCTCCGTGTTTATCTCCATTGCAGACGCAGCAATGGCACAGCGGCTGCTTTATTTTTCCCCATAGGGTTACCAACGAAAGCCTCCAACATCTGGAAGTCTCAGTTCTGGCCTAAGCCCTATGCCTGGGGGAGGCTGGTGTTGGCTCAGCCCTGTGCGCCTCGATCCTAATCACTGCCCTGCCAGCTGCAGCCCTCCAAATTCCCTGGTGATGGCCGGCAGTGCTGCTGGCTGCCTGACCTTTGGTTTATTGCCATTCAAATGGCCTGCAGTTTACCTTTGTAGGATATAAATCTGTACAGGCTGAGACTGATAAAACAGCAGGGGGAAGAAAAAAAAAAAAGACAGAAAGGAAGCAGGAAGAACAAAATTGAAACCAATTGCGATTACGGGAAGGTTGAGGGGGGCAGTGCCTCAACTGCAAACCGAAACAAAGAAAGGATTTGCTGGCTCTTCCCAAGGCGGTGCTGAAGACCCCACCAAAAGCAGAGCTCAATGGCCACTAAAGGAGCTGCCTTCACCTACAGCACGGCTGGGCCGGGGGGCTGTGGGCCACGAGGGCCCAGTTGTGCCACACCTGCTGATCGTGACAGCCAGGACTGTAGTGAAATCCTACCTGCTGTCCCTTCCTGCCCTGTGTCTTAGCGCCCATGGTGCAGGTGAGCGCCCACAGTCAGTGGGAGGAAGGGAACCCAGTGACAGCAATGCTGGGAAGCTTCTGGTCTGCTTCCTCGGTGGCATCGCTGCAATGAAACCCTTGGGAGCACTGAGTGCACGGAACAAGGGCTGGGCTCTCCTGGGGAACTGCAGGCGGATGGGAAACGTCTCCAAACCGGTCCAGCTCTCAGCGACGAGCCCTTCCCTCCCTTCCTAATTGCCATTCCTCCCGATGGAGCCGAGCTGCCAGCAGGAAATAAAACCACCAGGGCTTTTTTGCTTAACCCCCCCTGTCACGGTGCGTTTGCAGGTGGTGCCTTCCCAGCCCAGGAGAAAGGAAGCAAGCACAGCGGATGCCTCATCCATATGCACAGGACCGGCTCTCTCCAGCATCTCCTCCTGCTTGGATCACCTCTCTGTCGTGCACCGTGCTTTACACGGAGCGGGGAGCCGGCTCTGTCACTCCAGGAAGTCAGCAGACTTGCCTTGGCACTCCTGCTGGGGAAAGCTGGTGAGGCTTTGAGTATTTTTAGAGGGTGATTAATTTTATTGGCAACGATGACATCAAAGTCATGGGCCAAAGGGCGCGCGCTGACACCTGCCCCACAGGTGGGAGCAGCCTGGCTGATGGCTGTTACATGAGACAGGCATGGGGCCGGACTTCAGTCCCACGCAAAGGGAAAATGGCTGAGTTGCCATCAACCCCACAAACCTGCCTTGACTGAGCACGCAGAGGGGGACCACGGTGTGGAGGAGAGAGAGAAGCCGGGGGTGCCCCGTGCCTGGAGGTGCCCAAATCCAGGCTGCATGGGACCCTGAGCAGCCCGATGGGGCGGGAGCAACCAGCCCACGGCAGGGCCTTGGAACTACGTGGGCTTTAAAGTCACTTCCAACCACGCCATCCCATGGTTCTGTGATTCTATGATCCAGCCCTCGGGGTGTGACACCCCACGGCTCCCCCCACGCTCTCAGCCTTGCAACCGGCCTTATTTCATATGGATGTTTCTCAAGCCCACGCAAGCCAACTCATACATTTCCCGTCTCGCTCCTTTCTTTGTCTATCAGGACTGAAACCTCCTCAGTCCTTCAGCCCGTCGGGTTTCTCTTCTGGATCTCCATCCCTGTGAACTCACACGCTCATCCTGCATTATCCCAAGCACCAGTTTAAACCCTGCTTCCCTCCATGGCAAAGCGAGGACCTCCGCCACTTCACAGAGGCGTTCCCATGGTGGATGCCAACCCCCTCTCCCCAGCCGCGCTGTAAAGGGATTCGATGCTGCTCTCTGCCCTGTATGTATGCTAAGGGCTGCTTTTTCTCCCATGCCAACTGAGAAATCGATCGCTCGACAGGACAGAGCTGGGAATGCACAGCTGAGTGGCACCCGCAAGTACCGTGTGGGTCTCCCCGTGGGGCATCAGACAGGGTCTGAGCCTCCCCTGCCATTCCTTCAGCTCAGAGAAGCCCTTTCTTTAGGGATGGACCCCACAGAAGCAGCTCAGAGGGCTCTTGGACAAGCAGCCACCGACAGACCCGTGCCTGACGCAGCATTTCAGAGCAGCCCAGCAATGCAAGCGTTACTCCCCGTTGCCCTAATTACAGCAGGGCAATCACCGTGTTTTACTACTGTGTTGTCTCCCAGTTATTCTCTGTGTTCAGAAATAACATTGGTCACATCGCTGCCCCCGAGCCTTGTCCTCAGTGGAGTTTGCACCAGTGTTTTCCAAGCAAATAAGTGAAAGGGGAAGGAGGGCTGCACTCGGACTTGCTGATAGAAGGGAAAGCCGTTGTGCGCAGGGATGGCTCAGCACCAAGGCAGTGAATTTGCCAAGGTCACCGAAAGCAGCAGCTCGCAGAGGAGCCCGGTGCCAAGCAGCAGAGATTCCTGAGCTCTGCAAACAAGCAGCTGCTTGATCCTACACCCTCCGTATTTTGTTAGGAACGAGAAAAAGAGCCCCCGTTCTGTGCAGGACGGACATTTTGCTGCCAAGAAAGTGCCACCTACTGGAGCTGGCCCGGCAGGAACGTATGAGAACGGCAAACAAACCCAGAAGTAATGCTGGAAAAATTACTTTTCTCCCCCCTTAAAAAACAACCCGAAGAGATACAAAGCTCCACACTTACAGTGCCCCCAGCAGCAGCCCCCTCTGATCACAGCCCTCTGTCCCTCGATCCCCCGTGGAGGACCGGCGCTGGCGGCTGGGGGGATATGCCGTTTTAGGGTTCAAAAGGAGAGACTCACCGATGCTGAGCAGCCCCTCGTGTCCCCAGATGGTCCCCTGGGCTCCTCTCGCTCCTGTCCCAGATAGCCGTGCCCTCCTAGCGCAATCCTGCTGCCATTCTCCGGCAGCCCGGCTCTTCTGCTTCACTTCGTGCCCCAGGGATGGAGGAGGGAGACCACCTGGAGCCCCGACCTGGGGGTCCCGCCGCCTCCACCTCCCCGCTGCCCTTTCGTCCCCGTGCCACTCGCCCCAGTTGTCTGCGAGCAGGTGACAGAGGTTTCTTGGCAGAGGAGAGACGAGGGGAGGGATGTGGAGGCAGCGAGAGGTGGAGCTGGGACCCGGAGCAACAGGTTACTGAATAACTAGGAGCCGGCGGCCCCAGGGAGCTGGGCAGTGGGCCTTCGCCGTGCGAAAACCGAGGCGGGGGGGACGTGTGAAACGTCAGGTTTTTCTCGCCCGAGAACATTTCGTGCCCCAGGGGGAGGCAGAGGAAGGCGGGGGTGATGAAGGAGAGCGTTGAGCCGGGTTTTCCATCGCCGGTGAGGGAGGGGACGCGGTGCCCGGTGGGGGGAACAAGGCAGCTTTTGTGCAGCCCTGCTGCTCGCGGGTTGTTTTCCGCCAGCTTCGCTCCTGCCTGCTCTCACCGCCCTGGTGTGTGCTGAAACAGCTGGGACAGATGCCCCGACACGGACAGAGGGCAAAACATCCTCCCCGACGGCCCCAGAGCAGAGCGGGGTGAGGATAGGAGCCCCGCCGGGGTACCCTGCTGGGGAGGGGGCTGTGATCCCTGAACCTCCCTTTGGGAGAATGGAGGCGAAGCAATTGCCGTAGCTCAGGAGGGGAATGAAGGGCTTGCTGGCATCAGGCAAGGTTTGGAGGCACTGTGCCCATCCATCCATCCCTTGGGTTGCCACCACACTGTAGCAATGATGGCAGAGCTGATGGTGCGGTTTCGAGCTCAGTCTCCCGTGCGGGCAGACTGCTGCTCGCAAAGGGCGCCCTGTTTCATCTGCCTGAAGACTTGGTTTTAAAGTGTTGATTAAAGGGATGGGATTAGCTCACTGAGCTGATGGCCACGCTGGAAAATGTCACAGCACCGAGGAGAGGAAGCTGTCAGATGCTGTCAGATCCTGCACCAGTGCAAACCAAAAGGCCTGCTGCACTGCTACGGCTGCGGGACTGCTGGGCTGGGCTCGCTGTCCCAGGGTGCAAACAGCTCGTTGGAGGGATTCACTTGCAGAAGCTGTTTCATGCTAAGGCACCTCATTACCTGGCAGTTTCGGCTCCATGGTCATTACAAAGATAGGCACGAAGTGCTGTGCCCTGTAGGAGATCTCAAAGTGCTGAGCAGAGGAGGGAACTTTTCTTCTGGGCAGGGAAGAAAACCACAAATGAGCTCATTACATCTTCCCTGCAACACCTGGCGCTGGTCAGAGCAACCACCATACTGCTGCACTGCTGCCTGCACTCCGGACTCCTCTGCTCAGATCCCACAGAGCTTTGGACCAACCCAGCCCTATCGCTCACAGTATCTGAGCGTGACATCCCAGGAGGCCAATGTGCTCCTCGGGATCAGCCTTTTAAATCAGGTTGGCGGCAGACATCCCTGTGATGGCTTGAGAACAAAGGTTTCTCCCTCGCAGAGCAAACAACACCCAAACTGAGCTCCTCAAAACGTGGCTTCCTCGTTTTTCATGCCGTTTCCATCCAACTTGCTCATCCTGTTTCAGAAGGGCTGGGCCTCGTAATTAAAAGCTCCACCAATCTTACGTCTGGCAAATGTCATCAATGACTTTACGATGACTTTTCTACCTCTACTCATGCTGAGATTCTGTATTCTGTCTGCAGTGAGCACCGTGGCGCATACACAGAGGCTGCAACTTGAAGCTGACACGTGTGACTCCACCACCTCCATCCAGGTAAGAAACAACATTCCATTCAGCAGTTGCCACCAGTCTTTCAGTGTCCAGCTTTCTGCACAAGGCAGATGTAAATAGATACCAGGAAAAATTTGCCCTCTTATTTGTACGCATTCAGAAAGGGCTTCTGCTCGGAATGCATTCATCATTAGTAGGGCAGATCCAGGTAGGTAGGTTTGTCAGTCTTTGTAACAAATACGTGATGAGTGCATTCCATTATGCCATGCAAATTCAGAAGAATGAACAGGTGGGTATTTGATTTGTGCACAAGCCCAGAAGCATTTGGCCATTCCATTTCCTGGCTGCTTTGCACCCACTTCTGCTGCTTCGCTGCCTTCCTGGGTGCAGCCCTGCTCCTACTGATCAGCAGAGGGTTGTTTGTGCCATTGGCTTGAATAGGATGAGGATCTGGCCTGGGGAGATCCATGCCACTGTGTATGTTTTGGTTTTGACTGCTGGGCAGCATGACGAAGCCAAAAGCTGGCGTTACCTAGCTTGCAAGGATCTCCCCCAGCTATGTTGAAGGATGAAACTGGGTGGTTCTACAGGAACTCTGGCATCTTTTGTTCCCTTCTTCCATCGCTGCAAAGGAAAAACCAACGTGGCTAAGGTGGTACTGGGCCTGTACCACCGCCTTTTCCTTCCCCTGGCTAGTTGTCAATTAGCACAAACCTCAAACACGCTTCCCCAGTGCAGAAAGGCCTACAAAGAGCAGCAGGAACAGAGGGTTTTTGCACACATCCAGTCTCGCCCAAGTCTCTTTTGTGTAGGTAGCCATGCCCTAGGATTCAAACAAAACACTGTACTTCAAACACTTCTCAGATCTAATGCATTCTTTATTTGAATAAATAAATAGAAGAGATTCTGAATATAAAAACTGCCTGTACAAAAACAAAAAACAAACAAATAAAAATCCCTACAAGCTCCCATGCTTTACATTCTTACATATTTTTGACAGAGTAAAAAAAAAAAAAACACCTGAAATTGCACAGTTGATTTAATAAAAGAGGTTGGAAAGTAGTCACTTCTGCAGAATTGTGGCCCTGCAGACATTAAAGACCAAATAGAAATATCTCTGACAGCTTCTGTTGGGCTTCGAAACAGGACAGAAGGGTGAATGGTGAATGTTGATGCTGATCTTTGGGCTGCTGTGCTTAAACAACCAGACCCTCACACCGCTGCCTTTGGTCTCCATGCCAGTAAGAGGCAGCCGCCCAAACCTCGTGGCTCAGCTCTCCGAGGAGCAAAACTCAGTTCAACCCAACCCTACTGGGACCAATCAGGTACTGCCCTACTAAAGGCAGGGAAATTACCACTGGGGTCTGAAAAGAAATGAGAGCAGATGTGTGATAAAGCAAAACTGTGCCTTGAAACACATAAGTGTATGCAGGAAACGAGTCCATACGACACTGGCCTCATTCAGTTCTGTGTCACTTTGCTTGCGTGGTGTTGCTCTGTGCCATGAAAACTCATGCAATCTCAATGGCATGCAGCACTGGCTGCTATTCTGTGTTGGGAATTAATATTTAATATTGATCCCTGATGAACACTAACTGATGAGGCGGTGTAACACAGCTGGTAGAAAGGCTATCTTACCTCCCACTCGGGGGGATCTCTGCCAGAATAGGTCATTTAAACAGGAGGAAGCATTACAGAATCTTGATATGCCAGAAGAATTAAATCTTTGAAACAGAAAAACTCTTCAAAAGAAGAAATGTGTTGAAAACGTGCTGTGTCACAGTTAGAGCTCAGCCAACAAAAGCTGCAATGGCCAAGACCTGGAATACTGACTCAAGCCCGTATGTAAAGAGAAGAACGGTGTTGATAATGACATCTGCTCTGAGCACGTAAGTTTGCCATATCAGGAAATACACAGATAGAATCATGCTTCCAACCGTTATCACAAGGCTGAGCCCTAATGGAGCCTCTTCTTCTGTCAGGTTACCCTTTGAACCTTGGAGGAAAACAAAAAGCTGGTATGAATCTTTGATTTATTGAGACAAGGCTCAAAAAAGGCTCTATTTCTAACAGGTCGGGGTAGGTAGCAATACTGGCCTGAATTGAGGCACAGTCAGTAATGTAAGAATAAACCCAAAGATCAATGGACAACCCATTTCTTGCTGACTGAGGTTTACCTGAACGCAGAGAAACCAGCTGACATTCCAAGTCAAAAAACCTACCTTTTCTTACTACAGACAACCAGTCCTGAAGCTGCAACCTTTCTGATTGCTCAGTCTGACCCTCTCCTTGGCTAAGCATCAGGCTTCCCCCCCTGCTCCCCCTCAGCCTCCAATCCAGTGTGGCAAAGTGGCAGAATTTAAGGACATCCAATGCTGACTTTAAAATCCTGTGCAATTGAGAGTCTTCTATATACCCCAGTACTCTATTCCTACTTCAAGTTCCTGACATTGTGAAGAAGCTGTACTTATTCCTTCCTTGCATCTTATTTCTGAGCTTGCCTTGGTAGATTTTGCTGTTTAACTACATGAGACTTCAAACTCGCTTTTTACTCATCCATCAGGCTCCAAGCAAATAAATGCAGAAAGCTTTAAGGCAGCAAGCTAAGCATTCAGCCCTACAGCAACACAGCTGTGTTCAACAGACCTGCCTTGTGTAAATATCTTAGGAATATTTAGCACAGATTTTAATAGTAATTTTAAATCTTGCTTAAATGAAAGGACTTTCTGAAATTTCAGCTAGCTTTGGACAGGGATTAGTAGGATTCCAAACGGACCCTTTCCATTGTTCAGGCACAGTGAAATGAAGATGATGGAAGTGACATGTGTCTTTAAAAGAAGTGAAAGGCAAAGCTGTAGTCATGGTGGCAGCCATGGGCTGCTCAGGGCCATCCTTAGCTCTACCTGTTCCACAAGGCTGCAGCCATCTGGTTACCATCGTACATTTCTGGAGCAGCTGAAAGGAGCTGTATCACCTCACTGTATGGAAATCTCTGTGTTTCAACATGTTAATTTTCATGAGCCACACTGATGGTAAACAGCGTAGCAACATTCCAGCTGTCCCAGTTACACTGCTGCCTGACAGCCCAGCTATTGTCTTCTTATGGCATTACAGATCATACATCATACGAGAGCAAATTCTATACGACCCTCTAGCCAAACATGTCGACCAGACAGATAAAGTTTAATGACATGAATGAGTGAGCCTCCAAAAATCTGCTTGTCTGCTAAACCTGACACCCAACTCTATTTCAGAATGATGAATGCTTAAAGATTCTATTCCCCTGAAAAGGCACAGTGATAACATGACATACCCAAGTACAACCGCAGCGCCTCAAGAATGGCCATGATGCAAAGCAATGCAAGATCGGGAGCCAAAAAACCATCTGGATAACTGAAAGCTTGACCTGTAGAATAACACAGCATAAATAAGCCAGAAGAGCAACAGCAGGGATACCAATAAGACACAAATGCCTCATAACCACGCAGCTTACTTCTGGTTGCAACTTACTTTTATAAATGATCATTGCAAGCGTTGCCGCGAAGTAAAAGATGTAATAAAACCCACTTATATAAAATAAAATCTGTAAAGGAACAGATGAGAGCTGATAACTGTTGTTAAGGAGTGAGGTGGGATCCATCTCATAAAATAACCAGTTCCTAGTAACCTCAGAATATTCTCTGTGCCTCCTTATACTAAATGATTCAGCCATACCTGGCCTATGGGGTAGGTTACAGAAAGTAACTGGAGACTGCAAACACCAGCAGCTAGGACAACAGCTTGTTGTTTCAGGTTTGGTTTTTGTCCCTCTTCAGTTTTATATAAATTTTGGTTGCAGTGGGGTATTCGTTAGCCTAAGGAAACGAAGGGAGGGTGTGCATGTGTGCATTTCCCCAGACAGCTTCTGTATCTGTTGGCTGGCAGAGGGCTGGCATGCTCTGATATACCCAATTCCCCCACGTCTTTGAAAATAGGTGGCTCTGTGAAGCAGACAAGCCTTATTATTGCCTGCGTGATGGAAAGTCTGAGAGCTGAGCTCAGCCTTTGTTACGTGTCTGAGAAAGGCCACAAGCACAACTTTGAGGTGTAAATTCGTAAGACAGATTTCCTTAATTCACCGCTCACAAAATGAAGCGTTGTACGAGGCGGTATTTAGCTCCAGTTATTTCTGTCAGCGTGGCTCTGCTGACACATTTGAAATCTCCACAATCCTTAACACATCCTCAAAGTGCCTCTGAAGGGCAGGGAACACGGCAAACACCGATGTACAAATATGGAGAACTTACAGGCTCAGAATATTCTCACCTGCAGCCATACTAAGATGAGAAACGTGGTAAAATTCATCACCTGGGCTCCCCCTGGAGTCAGCCCAGAGGAATACCTTCATAACCAAGCAGTTAAAAGTAAATTACCAGCCCATCTCTCTCTTTGGCTACGAAAGCCATTTAAATGCTTAACTTTATATGGGATACCCAACAGACATCTTCAGGAGGCCACCCTCCCCACTGGGTAAGTACAATTCCCATATAGCAGCTACATGCACACTGAAGGCATCACTCCTGAGGCACAGCAGCACGTCATGAATGTAATACAGAAAACACGAAAGGCATCCGGGGGCTCAATGCCATATGGGAAAACTGCAGTGTGGCTCAGAGAATCCAGAAAGCTTTGGCCATTCCTATGTGTTTTTTGTAACAAAATTATACCAGCTGTTTTCCTTAGTCTTCAATAAGACAAGGCCATTTATACATGGAACTTATCAGAGTTCATTACTTTGAGCTGTCTCAAGGCATTCTTTATCCTCTCCCCTCTCCTCGGCCCTTCTCAGATACTGTCTCTCTAAGCAGGGACTTCATCCCAGGCACCTTGTACAGGAACAACCCATCCGGTTTTTGATGGGAGCACCCACCCACGCGCAGTGAACGCCTTCCAGTTCCCAGAGAATCTCACTGTATTCAAACAGAACCAGGTTTTTGTGTTTTTCCAGTTGGAGGGAGGTGGAAATTACTAGATGGGTTCTAAGCATGGAAATCTCTGAAGACAAGGGTGTCTCCTTTAAGGAAGCTACTCAGATCACGGGAAAAGATAGGGTGAGAAGAGGGAGCTGCTTTTACTGCCTCTTGTTGGCTGTGCAGCATCAGCTGCCTGCAGTATGCTGTGTGAACCTTGGGTCTGCAAGTCCACAGAGCCAATCCGTAGCCTTGCTTCCTAAGGAAATGAGTTAAGACAACCAGAAGGTGACGGCCAGCCCTCTGTCAGGCCTGCGGGCTGGGCCAGAGCTCGTGTTTTGTGTGTGTGGTGGTGATGGGAGACTCACAGGGTAACAAACACCACAGCAGCACTGTGCAGATTAACAGGGAAGAGGTGACTCTGCTGCAGCCGGTCTTCCTGAAGATTCCTGCACGTGAAGGACAGAAGGCACAAAAAGGATACGACTGATGAACTTCTTCCTTTCCGTCGAAAAGAAAAGAGAACAGAGAGAATAAGATGAGCCTAAATACTCACCAAAAGCGCCGCAGAAACATTCTGCCCAGAACTGCCTACAATAGGTCGGCAGCAGCCCATGAGAACACCTGCTAAGTGGCCCTGAAAGGCTGCAGCCCATGAGAACACCTGCTAAGTGGCCCTGAAAGGCTGCAGCCCATGAGAACACCTGCTAAGTGGCCCTGAAGAGCTGCAGCCCCTTCCAGAGGCACCAACGCTGACAAGCCGTAGGCCCCGCCACCAGAGCCCCAAGGCCCGTTTCCCCTCACAGGCGGGCCCGGTGACCCCCCCGCTAACCCTACGCCCCTAGCTGAGGCGCTGAGGAACGCAGTGTAAACAGGCACGCCGTGTTACGCTGTGAAATGCCTCTGGTTCCGCGCAGGTGCGTTGCACGGCGTTGCACGGCGCTCACCTCTCCTCACGGCCGCCATGCCGGCCCCCCTCCCCCGCCGCCCGCCAGTCCTCCAGCATCCCGGCAGCCCCCGCGCCGCGGCCGTTCGTGCCGCCCCGCCCCTCTCCCTTCGGGTGCGATCGGAGCGCTCGGCCCGGTTCGGTCGCTTTCGGGCGGCTTCGGGCAGTGCCCGTTCGGGAGCTGCCGTTCGGGACGGCGAAAGGGAATTCGGGCGCGCTCGGAAAAGGTTCGGCACATCTCGGCTTTCCTCGCGACCGCCTCACCCGCCTTCGGGCGGGATCGGAAAAGACTCGAGCGGACTCGGGATTCTTCGACCCCGCGGGCCGGACCGCTCGGGGACTCGGCCCTGTTCGGGCGGGCTCGGGAGCTGTCAGGTATCGCTTCGGGCCGCGCCGCCGCGGCCTCGGCCGTATCCTGCGCTGCGATTGGCCGCCGGCAGGAAGCGCGGGCCCAGCGCCTCGGGACCCGCCGAGCCCCTTCGGACGAGGCCTGAAAGGACTCGGGACACTTCGGGCCGCATCGGAAACGCTCGGTTCGACCCGGGGAGCGCACTCGGAAACGCTCGGCACCGCTCGGCGGGAGCGCCCGAGCGACCTCGGAGCATCGCCCCCCCCACCCGGCGGCGCTCGGGGGGGAGCGGCAGGGCTCGGGGCTGCTCGGGCGGGCTCGGCCCCGCTCCCCCCCCCCATCCCGTCCTCGCATGGAGGACGCCGACTCGGCGGCCAAGCGGCTGGGCTTAGCGGAGGCGGTGGCGGCCGCGGTGGCGGCGGCGGCGGCAGAACCCGAGCGGCAGCAACCGCAAGGCTCGGAGGGGAAGGCGGAACGGCGGGAGGAGGTGACGGCCGTGACCGTGATGGCGGCGGACGCCGAGCACATCGAGATGGGCGCCGAGCCGCTGCCCAGCGCCGACGAGGCCGCCGCATTCGCAGGTCAGCGCGGGCCGCACTGCGCATGCGCCGCTCTCCTCAGCGCAGCCCGCGCTCCGCGCTGCCCGGGGCCGCCTCAGTGCGGGCGGCGCTGCCTTCACGCCGCTCCTCTCTTTCACCACACGCTGTGAGCGCAGCGGCGGCCCGTCCGAAGTCACTGCGGTGGCCCTGTGTGCAAAATTCCCGTTTCAGAGTCGTATCAAAACGCAGCCACGCGTTGGTCACTGGGTCAGGTGTAAGGCGGAGCCTAAAAACGCTCCGGGGTTCGTTCTGCTCTTCAGCCCCGTTCCCTGCTTTAATAAAAAGAGAGTTGTTCTAGAATAAAGAAGAAATAAACATTTTTTCCCCTTAGTTCATCGCAGGTTAAGCCGTGCTCGACCCCAAGCCTAACAGAGAACAGTAATAATTGCCCTGACTGACACTGGATGGGAAAAAGAGGGGAATGTGCTTCTATGGGGTTCACACACCGGGGTCTGCTTTGCTTCATTTCTGCTTTGCATTCCAGAAGTCACCACAGTGACAGTGGCCAACGTTGGTGCCTCTGCAGACAACGTGTTCACCACGTCCGTGGCAAACGCAGCATCCATTTCGGGACACGTGCTGGTAAGTCAGCCCTTCAGCCAAGGTGCTTCCATTGGTGTGCACATGAGGTCAGCACGTGTGCAGGCTGGTTTGAGCCACAGAGCTGAGGCACCCTCAGTGCTTTCCCTCTCTGTTTTCTGTGCCATTCCACCCATGTATGTGTGCTCCGTCATGGAGCTGACGGCCTGGAACACGTAGCCTTTGAATCCGGTTGGCTGAAAGCTCAAAAACGTACCTGCTAACTAATGGTGTCTTAGGGTGCCTTTGAGGAGATCTGCAGGAATGCTAACTTATTTGGTTCTCCCTTTATTTCTTTTGCAGTCTGGGAGAACCGCCCTCCAAATTGGGGACAGCTTGAATACTGAGAAAGCCACTCTCATAGTGGTTCACACAGACGGCAGCATTGTGGAAACCACGGGGCTGAAGGGGCCATCAGCACCTCTCACACCAGGTATAAGGCAGACTGAGCGTCCTCCGGTGGAGTTGCTTCCTCTTCACTTTATTTGTGTGGCTGGAAAACAGGAGAAACATCACACACATGACCTGAAGTTGCATCGTGCACTGTCCCCTCTTAACGTACTGCTTTTTGGATTTGTTGCGTGCCTTTCTAACCCACCCCCACAAGCAGATCGATTCTAACATTGATAATAAAAGCCCGGAACTAGGAGATTAATACTTGGGTTCTTTATGAAGAGCCCTTGAATGCGGTTTTGTCTCCATTCAGGCCTTTTGCTGGTATTTAGTTGTGACTGTAGCTGGTGACTTTATCACCAAGGTTGCTCCCGGCTGCCTGGCAGTCCCCGTTCTGCCCACGAGATGGCATGACGAGCTAGGAGGTGTTCCAGCCAGCTGCAAGTTACAGCCTGCGCGTTTCATGTGCTGTTAAGAGCGTGTTCTCTAGCATGCAAACTGCTCTATTTCCAGCCATTTTCAGAATGCTACCTTGTGTCATACTTCTTGAGGTTGGCAGGGCAGACCCATGGCTCTGGCTTACATCGAGCACCTGTTGCACACAAGTTCTTTGTGGCATGCTGACCACAGAACGCATTTGGCTCAGCCAAACTACATGTGAAGGTGTTGTCACTGTGCCTTTTGGTTGCTGTCACCTTCTTCCTTTTCTTTTTTTTTTTTTCCCAAAGGGCCGCAATCACCTCCTACCCCTTTAGCAACTGTCCAAGAAAAAACTGGAACCAAGTATAACTGGGACCCATCAGTGTATGACAATGAGCTCCCAGTGAGGTGCCGGAACATCAGTGGGATTCTGTACAAAAACAGGCTCGGCTCAGGTAAAAACAGCCTTCTTGTGTGAGGAAGATGTTGCCTTCTTCACTTACTGCACTTTCCTTTTAATCAGATTGCCTTAAAGGGCCAATCATGAAGAAAATAAGGACGGTTTCCTAGTCAGCATAGTCCCATGGATATTATTGTGCTCTTCTGTTTTACCCTTTTGCTTCCTTGTTCTTTATTCAGAGGCTTTTTATCTGTTAAAGTACAGCCTGCTGTGCAGTGAGTCTTCCCAATAGTAGGCTGACTCTTCCAATGTTCTTTTTGTGGACCTCTGAGAAGTACACCCTTGTCTCTACAAAGCTCTGCAGAGTCCCTGCTGGATTGGAAAGCAGAGAGCTTGTCTTCTAACGAGCCTCCTTAGCTGTCTTAGCCCCTCTCTTTGCTTTTATCTCTGTGGGAAAGCTGAAGAAGCAGTTGCAGAAACTGTCAGCAAGCCTGACTGCATAGCATAGTGTTTGCTTTGTGGAAAGAGAGTTTTCTTCGTGACCAGACAGATTAGAAATCTAAGCAAAAATTATGGAAAGGCTTAAATTCATGGTAGTTATCCAAAAAAAGACTTATCCTATGTGGGGATGAGTAATATTTTCTAGCCTATTGACGCCGGTGATGCACAAAATTGGAATTCACGGTGTGCACAGTCATTGTCACAGCCAGGCTGAGAAATGGTCATGCTTATCCTTCAGCAATGGGAAGCAGCAGATGAGCAGGTTTGGTAGTTACCATAGATTACCTGCTGTTTCGCCCAGTAATTTCACAATCACAGAATACCCGGAGTTAGAAGGGACCCACAAGGATCATCGAGTCCAACTTGCCATTAGCCAGAGCCTGCAGAGACCCTTCCTGGGGCTGCTCTCCAGCCTTTGCTCCCCAGTCTGTACACAGAGCCCAGGACTGCCTTGTTCTAGGAGCAGAATCTGGCACACGCACATGTTAAACTTCATGCAGCTCATCATTGCCCAGCCCCTGTCTGTATTCTTTAGAAAAATGGAAAAGTAATCCTTAGTCTTTACTGACGCTTTTATTTTTTTCTTTTGATTTTAATACAGGAGGCCGTGGTAGGTGCATTAAGCAAGGGGACAACTGGTACAGCCCCACTGAATTTGAAGCTATGGCAGGACGAGCCAGCAGCAAAGACTGGAAGAGGAGCATCCGCTATGCTGGGAGGCCCTTGCAGTGCCTTATTCACGTAAGTTTACGTTTGTTTTCTCCTGCCTGCTGGAAGGGGCAGGTTAATTCTGGACAGAGTCTGCCCTGCAGTCCGAGCCGCGTGCAGAGTTGTGTGTGATGGTGATGTGGGGTGAAGAAGAAGCAACTCATTGATTTGGTTGAGGGGAACTGGCCTTTCTTTTATTGCGTAGGGCCCCCAGAAGGGAATTAGTGTTTATTTCTCCCTGGGAGCTGCCAGGATCTTTGAGCAGAGCACAGTCCTGCTCTCGCTGCTTTTGGCGCCTGATGCTGAACTTGTAATCTTCCAATTTCAGGATGGGATTTTAAATCCTCACGCTGCCTCTTGTACTTGTGCTGCCTGCTGTGATGACATGACTCTGGTGAGTTGTGGGTTTTATATCCATTAGTTTAAAAACAATTCATCAATCAAGCTGCCATGGCCATCTGTGATCAGGTCAGGAGTGTCCTAGAAACACTGACAAGTACTGAGTATTTCCATATCAGACTGCTTGCTTTTTTGTAAAATGATGCTAGAGTTGTTAAGCAGCAGTATTTAGCTTCACCTCAAGCACTGTTTTGTGCTCTTTAGGTGTGAACTGGATGGTTTCCTTGTTGCGTAGACCTGAAACTGCATCCTTCCCATCTTGTTTCACTCATTTCTTTTCTTCAACCCCGTGGATTGGTAGTGAAGGATTTGCCCAGTTCTTGTCCTTTCATAACAGTGGGAAAAGGCTGAATCTGAGTGTAACTTTTTTACTCACAGAGGCTTTTCAGTTTAAAGATCCAATAGAAACTTTTTGGTCTATTGTTGCAAATCTACCATGGGAATACTTACTGCTTAAATGGTAGCTGCATCTAGAGAGGTTGGAGTGAACTGATACTCCCCTGAGAGGTGCCTCAGCTAATGTCTTTTTCTCTTTTTTTCCCCCCTAGAGTGGACCCATTCGACTCTTTGTACCATATAAACGACGGAAAAAAGAAAATGAAATGTCTGCAAATCCAGTCAAGAAGGAATCCTCCAAAAATATCACTCTGCTTCCTGCCACAGCTGCTACAACATGTAGGTTCTTTGCTCCTGGTAAAAATGGCCGAGCTAGATATCTTTTTGTCTTATCAGTGGTCAACTGAGAAAAATGTATTATCTCTTGGCGCTTCCTTTTATATGTCCTTTAATATCTGGTGGGGCCGTGTGGTAATATTTGTGCTATTTCTTGAAATACATGGGAAGGTAGGCCCTAAGCAACTGTAATGAAATCCACAGTCTGAAAGCTGTTAGTGAAAGAGGCAGAAGGTGGTGCTTTCATCTGTAAGCTCCCCTCTTGCATTCAGTACTTGCTTTGTCACTTCGTGTTTTTGAAGTCAAACCATCTGTGTGAGAACAGAAATTAATTTGCAGGCTGGTCCAAATCACAGGTTCCCTATCACATTCATGTCCTCCTGTTCTCATCTCATCATCTGGAAGGTAACATTACAAAGTGAGCTGAGGAGGAAGCAACAGGAATACAAAAAAGAACAGAGCAAGCCAAATGTAAGATTAGATTACTAGCAACAGCGGGAAGAGAAATGCATAAAGATTCTGCAGAGATTTTGTTGTTTCCATCCCCCCAAAACAGCTTTACTCTGTACTGTTTTGTTAACTTGTGCTGCTGGAGGGCTGCATGCTTGCTTGTGCTAGCACTGGGAGAGAACAGCACTGCTTGTCTTGTTGGCAGCCATGTCTTTCCTCAGAAACAGAACCGTAGCCTCAGTGTCTTAGAGCTGAACCGTTTGTATAAAGGTCTTTCAGGCTGAGCAGCGCTCTACAGAATCAGCCCATTAGTGGTGCTGGACTAATGCAGCTTAAAAAGGGTTTTAAACACGTTGGAGCTGCACTGCTACTTTCATCCAGATGTACTTTGGGACTTGTTTCCTGCGTTGACCAAGCATGGTTATATCACTCCATGTAGGTGGACAGTTGAACTTGTCCAGTAAACCAAACTCATAGAATTAGCTGTAATCCATTGGGGTATTTGAATCAATTTTCAAGCAGTAAGAACCATTCTTCCTAAAGTAGTGTAGTATATTAGGGCCAGCAATGCCTTCAGAAGCCATGCAGGGCTTTGATTCCCATTTCTGATGTTAGTGGCCTTAGGGGGGGGATCCAAACTTGGCTGTCACAGCTCGTTGACTGATCTGTGAGTTCTGTGACTTTGGGAACAGGGATCTCAGCAGCTAGACAGCTGAGGCCTGAGTGCTGATTATGAAAGTGCTTCTGCTATTTCCAGTCACCGTGACTCCTTCTGGACAGATCACTACCTCTGGTGCTCTCACCTTTGACCGCACGTCGACGGTGGAAGCCACAGCAATTATCTCAGAAAGTCCAGCCCAGGGGGATGTTTTCACAGGAGCCACTGGTAAGGATTGAGCTGCATGCCTGCTTGACATCTATGAGAAGGTAGGGAAAAAAAGAAGCCTTTTGTATGCTGCATGAAGGATTTTAGTTTTTAAGAACTTACACAGATGCTGTATGTAACCTGCTGTCACAAAAGAAGTGTGAATGTTTTGTCCAGATGCTGCAGATGCTTATGTACACCTCTATTGATTTCTTTGGTTTTATGGTTATCTCCATGGTTTTGGGTTTTTTTTTTCCTTTTTGCTACTTGTTCATCCTAAAATACCACCCAAAAAAGTAGCTGAGTGTTTAAACCAAGTGGAAAATGCTGAATAAATGCTGGAAAATAGCAAAATAAAGAAAACAGAAGTGCTTACCATAAATTTCAGCTCTTTCAGTCCAATTCCTGCATGGGGCTGTGGGTTCTGCAGGAGCAGCTGAGAGAGCTAGCATCCTCTGAGCACAATAGCTTGGACTCCTATCTGTGTAAAATAAAGTGTGTGAGGAGGAGACTGGCAGTAATCTTTGCAGAAGCCTTGAGATGTGAAAGCAGAGAGAGCTGAAATCAGTGCTCAGTTGCTTTGCTTGGTGTCCACGTGACATCCCGCTGCTGTCTCTCACTTGCAACCTCTGGAATTACCGTAGAGAATAGGAACCTGAAGAAAATGTGAAAGCAAAAAAAAACCCACCAACCCAAAGAGGTGAAAGAAGCTTAAGACATACCTGAAAGCTGTGCCATGCAGTGATGTGTAATGTTGTTGTTCTCCTGCAGTTCAGGATACCAACGTCCAGCAGCCGTGCCGGGTCGCTCACCCAGAGCCTCACTACCCAACTTACCAGGACAACTGTCAGATCTCACCTTTCCCTGAAGCTGCGCTGCCGACATCTCATCCCAAAATCGGTATGCTTCGTGTCCCTTGTGTCAGGCACAATTAGCAGTGCCTGAGTTTACCTGGGAGCCTTCTTTTCCAGCAAGGGGTAGAGATTGAAGCAGGAAAATAAACCTTCATTTTTTCCTTGTGGGTTTCGCAGTTAAGATTTGGATGAAGAGATTTTCTTCCCCCCGTGCTTTAGGCATTCTGTTATTGACAATTTTGATTTGTTGGCTCTTGGCAGAAGAAGCTCTTGTGATATTTTTTCCTAAATCTTTGCAGCTCCCTGCCTTTCAGTAGGCTTGTGCTTCAAAGATTTTGTCACTGCTTGGGCACTGTGGGTGGGTACGTATTTAATCTTCGATCCAAGAAAGCCATCTCCTCACTTAGATCTAAAGCTGTAGGAGCCTTTCTGAAATTTTCCACATCTCTTTATGAATCCTCTAGGTTAAGGTGGGGGCAGTTTGGAGCAGGTTTGCTACGCTGCTCTGGTGTCCCATGTCAGTTTTCCATGTGTTACTGCTGACACCTGTGCTGGAATGATAGAAGCTGGTTAAGGAGGGCAGTGGGGGTCTGCCCTGCTGCAGTCAGACAGACTGCAGTAAAAAAGAAAAGGTGATACAAGAAACAACGTGCAAATCAGCCCTTCAGTAGGACAGGGTATGTTGATGATCAGGTAGATATCTCTTCAGATGTAATTAAATCATGTGAACTTAATGATCTTTCATTCACTGTTTAATTCAGAGCAGCACAATGCATTCCTGGTTTGTCCAGAATGCAATCTTGTTGGTTTTAAGCCTTACTCAGCTCTTGATGCTATTAATTAAACATTGATTATTTTTCACCCGTGAAGCAAAGATCATTACTTTCCCTTGGCTGATACACATCTGCTAAAACGAGGAGTCGGAAGTAATTCCTGTTAGATAAGTTATCAAATACCGTGCCATGATAAATGCTCCTCTGAAAATGCAGCAGAGGAAAACATTCTTCTGCAAACAGTTACTGATAAAAGACTGATTTATCTTGACTCATATGGAAGTGCAAATAGTTCTCCGCCAATCATGGGAATGGAGCAAAATTACTGTTTTAATTAAGGGCCGTTGAGTGTAGAATATCAGCTCACCTGTGTGATGAACCTTCAGCACTGTCTGAAAACTCTGCACATCCCTCACACGGTGACCTGAAGTACACTGTGTTTTTGGAGACTTATTCCCTCTCCCCTAATCTCTTGTGGATTCTTTCAATTTTCATGAGTATTTATCGCTAAGAGTTCAATTTTGAAAAATCAAAACCAGTAAAGCCAGATGACATTTGTTCCTGGAATTGCTAACTGATGCGAGCTGACACTGCGTGCTGTTGGAATCCTAGCTCCAGGTTTTCTGATGCAGACTTTGGAAAATGGAGGACTGCAGAGCCACAGTAAGAGAGGGGCTCAGGGCTAAGCAAGGAAAGTGCGATTAGGTACCAGGAGAGGAGGTCACATTTTTTTCTGGTGGCTTCCTACTTGGTATAATCAATGTGCAGTTACTAGCAGGGCCATGGTTGGGGTTGTGAAAAAATAAAGGCTGCAACACCTCAGTAGTTTGGGGGGTCCTTTAATGTGACTTTTTGTATGCTTGGGAGAAGTACTGCTGGGTTTCTTTAACATTCGCCTTCGTATCTATGTCATTCTAGATGACACATGAGAAAACAAGTGAAGGAGTCCAAAGAAATTACAGCAGTGGAGGTTTTCTTTTTAGGAGCATCTGAACTGGTGGTTTTGGAAACTCATGTCATACATGTAATCTGGAGTAATGATAACTGTCTTGCTTTGATCCCAGTCTTCAGCCAGGGTTACTGTCAGATCAGATTTCAGGAAGCATTAGGTGTGAACCTTGTAACAAAACAAAACAAGAAAATCACTTCATGGAAACGCAGTCCCTAATTCTTTGTGTTTTATATTCCTTTCTTTGTGCTCAGTGTTGACCCCAATCCCTGCCCTGTCGGTGCCCCCCCAGACCCCCACCAAAGCCATATCCCCAACAGTGGTGAATGGGCTGGAAGTGACGGAACAGCGGAGCTGGCTCTACTTGGAAGAGATGGTCAACTCACTGCTCAACACGGCGCAGCAGCTCAAGTCTCTTATCGAGCAGGCCAAGCAGGCCAGCTCTTCCTTCCGCGAGGCCGCTGTCACGCAAGCCAAGATTCAAGCTGATGTGGAGAGAAAAGAGGTAATTATGCCACAGGAGGTGAAATGGGACGTCTTTTTGGCAGAGTTATGGAGGTCTTTTCCAATTGTAATGATTCTGTGATTTTATGGGTTGTACTTTGCTTTTTTTCCACTGGGTATAGCTTTGGTAACCATGACAAATTGTTTCTCAATGTCTTGAGAGCAGAGAAAAAGGTAAGTTATTCCCATGATAGGAAAAGGAGTAGAGTACCTGGGATTCCAGCAGCTGTGGGTAGCAGTAATATCAGTTGTTTGTTGTTACGGGTCCTGAGCTCTGCCATCAGACATTCATGCATTTAGGGGGCATGGATTGCCATATGTCCTGGTATCGGGAAGATCATGAGTGCTCAGCCCTGCAGTGGCTGCTTCCATTCTCTCAAGTGAGGAGGGCTATCAAATAGGCTTTTGGTGGCCTGAAGAGGCAGAGAGGTAATAAGAACAGCAAGCTGTGGAGTTTATTGGGAAGATAACCAGCAAAATTTAGAGGCATCTCGCTGAGCGTTCTGCAAGCAAAGCTGATCTCTCTTGTGTCCTGTGATAAGACTGCAAAGCCAGCTGGCATGATGAGAGTATTGGCTTTTACCCAGCAGCTCTTTCCTCCTCTGTAGGGAATTATCTGCAAGGTCTGCCCTATTCTCCCTGCTTCTTTTCTCCTTTTTTAATGCATGGTAGAGACCCTAGGTTCCTCTTAACACCTAACTCCATGCGCTGCTGAACGCATTCTCCTTCTCCCACAGATCCCCAGCTGCTGCTGTGACTTTGAGGGAGGCTGGAGAGGGGCAATGTACTGTGACACTCCGACCCTTGTTTGTAGCTGAGGAACTCCCTTTCCATGCACCACACTATTTGCTGTTACGTTATTGCTAATGTCAGCTTCCACTGAATTCATAGCAGGAGGGTGCAGCAAGAGGCCTTGAAGAAATGTGTGTGGGAGGATTTTGCTCAGAAACCTATGACAGTCCCTGCAGCAGCTTTGGTGTTCTTTGCCACGTTGTCACTGCTAAACTCTTCTGTACGCTGCATCCCTGTTGTGCAGGAGTGTGATACACTGGGAGTCTCTTTCTCCCTTGCCTTCAGTCTGGATAGAGCGGTTATTTGTTCTGCTGTCCAGATTTGGGCTGTCAGCTGCTAAAAGCTTTGTAGATCGTGGGACAGCACAAAATTGGAAGCTTTGACATTTTATAGATGGACATCTTACTTTGTTTAACTTTACCCTCTGCTCTTCTTCCAGTTTACATACCGTGATCCCCTCTGTTTATCCTTACCGAGCTTAATCGAAACAGTGCTTCAGAGTCCATCCCTCTCACCCTCTGATCCAAATCCATCTCACTTCACTGTACATCTTCTTGCCTCAGGAACAGGACTTAAAATCACTCCTCGGTATTGATCTTGAAGTGCTGACTTCACAAGGCAAGGATGAGCATGTGCTTATTTCCAGAGGAAGTCCTTTTCCCAGTAACTGTTGAATTCCTAATTACTCTCTTTGTGAATCTTACCACTCTTATTGGTAATGGGTTCCCCAAATGTTGGTCCCGGTGGTATTTTTTAAAATGCCCAGATAATAATTCTCAAGCTTGCTGCTGTGTTATGGTTATGTGTTATCTGCCAGCAGCTGGGCAATCCTGCAAGTAGGTATTCTAATCCATTCCAGTGAGTTCCATGTTTTTTGAAAAATGAGTTTTCTGGGAGCACACCTGGCATTGCAAGCAGTTACAGTAAATGCTGAATAATCTCCTGTCGGCTTTTGTGTTGGTCAGAGTTGCCTTCCCAGTTTCGTGAATGCTTCCATGGTTTTTAACATAAGTCTCTTTCCCTTTTTGTCTCTGGTCCAGCCACTTCTTCTGTCTTTTAAGTTGTGTGAGGGGGAGAAAGAGGTGTCATCCTACTTTGTGGTGTTGCTGATTTTTCTTGGACCCATTTAATACACAGTTGTGCCAGTGTGTTCCTACAAATTTAGAATTGAAAGGTTGTATGGTTATATCTGAGCTGCAGAGCCAAGGCTTTACAACAGATTAAATTATAATAGAGCTGTAGACTCAGCTCTTCCTGGAAGAGTGACTGCATAGAGAGCAGGATTAATGAAATCTGTTAGTGGGAGCAAGCTTGTTCCCAACTGTATATACAAACTTCAGTGCGATGACTGCAAATAATATGTATGTTTGGTTTTCACAGCAGTGCAGAGCGGTCAGCAGCCTGTCTCTTGAGGATATTGAGTTGAAGAGCTTTTGATCCTGTAACTGTCTGCATCCCTCCCTGCTAAGGAGCCATGCCTTCTGGCAGAAGAGCGAGGCAGAGGGCTCAGGACAGCACACCCTTTACCTGCCCTTCAGAGAAAGTGGCCCCAAGTTGTACTCTCTAATGACAGCATTAGGTGCCTGTGGGAGTTACAGAGCCCTGAAAGGTGAGAGGTAGGCTTTTTCCCCAAGCTTTCCTAGAGCCAGAGAGGCATTTGTGCTGCCTGCAGACTTTTGTCACTACCTGTGAAGTGAAAGAGCAGGCATCACTCTTTCATCCTGCTTCCACTTTCTAATGGTGTTATCCAGGAGTGTTCAGTGGAGTATTAGGAACGTTCCCCTTTTCTACAAGATTTTGAAGGTGGAAATGCCAACATCAGAGAGTAGCTGTGACAGGAAGAGGATTTGCTAAAAGTAGCAAATAAGAACCATAATAAATTGTAAGTGCAGCATAATTTAGAAGCATCAACGGTCACATTTCTTTCTTAAGATGGCATTTCTAATCTGAATTTTGCAGATTAATTGCATTTCCAAACGCATGGTCCTACCTAGAGACAGCATCTTCAAAAGCAACAGAGTTGCCGAATGGGGAAGCATTGAGTATTTAGGCTGCACAGAAGTGGAATATAAAAGCCTGTCTTCATATAAGATTAGAAAAAATATCCAAAAATATACTTGTCAGATGTAAAAGAATGGAAGACATGAGATGTTGTAATTTGGAAGTCCCCACATGCACTCTATTACTATTTTTTGTGCTTTTTAATTTCTGTATGTAACATAACAAAAAGCCACGATAGGGTCTCTGGGTATAAGAAGTTGTGGAAAGGCACCAGCTAGTCAAGTCCTCAAGATATGGACTATTTGTAACCTCTAAATCTACAGTTCCAGCATTTGTGAGAATATCTCCTTTGCAGTCATTTCTTTTAAGACAGAGCTGTTCAGGAGCCTAAGGAAGAGGCTGAAATAACCTTTCATGTTGCATATGCTGTTTGCCGCATCTCATGTGACTCTTAATGAGGACAGCTCCTTAATTAATGAGCACAGCCCTCACAGAGTTGGTTCAGACACGAAACTGACTCTATTTGGGAAATGTGGATGCCATAAAGCTTGTGCTTTCAGTGAGTAAACACGCAGCTGGTGCTCAGCCTGTGTGTGGCTTTGTGCTGGCAGGGACACCAAGTGTGTCCATCAGTAACATTGATGTTATCTGGAAGTTTTGAGGAATGATGTCCTAAAAGAAAACCAAGCCATGTGCTCTCCAGCTCAGTGTTTATCTAAAATGCATCATTACACAAAATTAAAATATCGAAATACTTGTAGGCTTTATAGAATTGCAACATTTTGCATGGGATTCACTAAGTACAACTGCTGTGTCAGAACTCTGCACAGCTGTTCAGAGAGAGCTCTACTCTGTTGTAATTAAATGGCTTGTAGATGAGGATATTGGATCCTTTGGCTTCTGCTGGGATTTTGGCTTTACTGCAGTTCTTAATTAAGGGAGAAGAAAACAATTAGGAAGAGGGTGTATGGGGCAAGAAAGGCTTAGGGTCTCTTGGAAGAGATGTTTGACCACTTGTAGTAGGATTGGCCCCAAAGGAACAGAGTTAAGGCTGTACTTTGCACAAAGATCTTTGGAAATGTAATTTCTTCTGAGAGTGCATGAAGCCGTTGTTTGTAATAGATAGACTTCAGAAGGGGGAGAACACATGAACCCACCAAGTTCTGTGCTGTAGAACACAGCTGGAGGGTGCAGATCTTCAGGAAATGTGTTAGGCAGTGTTTCTGTGTAAGGATAAAAAAAAATCAGAGTTGAAATCTAACATGTTTTAATTGCAATTGTCCTCTTTTTGTGATGCAGGCGTGTCTACAGAGCCCTATCCATTTGAAAACAAGGTGGAAGATTAAATCCGTTAGCAGCTGGGCCATCTGAATTATTTTTTTAGACAGATTAAAACAGTTCAGGGCTGGAGAGTATGAAATTAACCTAAAAAGGATTGGGCACTTAAGAAAAGTAGTTCCAGTAAGCAAGTGATGACTTATATCCTCCAAAGCAGCTGTGGAAATGGCTGAGAGCTGGGGCTCATCAGTTTGCTGGAAATGATTTTGCAAGAAATCTGTGTGTGTCAGGCTTGGTCGTCTCTGTTCTCACTCCTTTCCCTTTTCCACAGTTTCTCAAAGAAGTGACTGATTCACACCGTGGGCCAGGCAGAACCAGAGGGCTCAGAGATAAAAGGGAGGTAGAATGGAGTTACATTTCCATTAGCAGGATTTGGGGACCCAGAGCAGAGCTGAAGGGGGTGCCATGGGTCTGACAAGCACAGGAGGTGGCTGGACTTCCTCTCAGCTTCCTTTCTCTTTGGCAATCCCACTGGAAAACAGGATAAGCCACATTTGTGGAGGATGCAGTGGATTCTGGAGCTGTGGCAGCTCTCAGAACTGGAATTCTGTATCTTCAGCCCAAGAACTGTCTCTGTGCAGGTGTCACAGAGGGGCTGTAGTAGCAGGGTATATTTATGCAGATATTTTCAAGAAATGCTATCTCACACGTGCTTTGGCATCTGTACGTACACTCTCCTCACCAAGAAGTAGTTTAAAAACACTGTGCAGTGCATATGTACTGTCTTGCTAATAAGCTTGATCTTGCCTCTTTGTCTAATTGTGGTAGAACCAGGTCATAGCTCTTGCACCAGACAGCTTTCCCTGCCTCCTCCTCCATCACCCCAGAGAGCTTTTTCATCTCATCTTTGTGTCACAGTAACAAAAAGGTTCTCAAGGTTGCAACTTCACAGGAGAATAAATACTGAGATGTCAGGTCGTGGAGGCACTTAAATCAAGCCTTTAATCTCCTCACCTGTTGGGTCATATCACTCCTTGATAAACCTGCTTTGCCTGAAGGTGGGGGTTTGTTTTTTTCCTTTCTTTCTAACTGTTCCTCATGGAGTTTAGATCAGGTTTAGCATGTAACCAAATCGGGGCCATTTTAGATCCCTTTGTTTGAGCACTTTGCCTCTCAGCAGCACTGGCTGTTAAGCATGGCAGGACAAGGGTGCAGGAGCACTGAGCTCGACTTCCTTTGCAGCGCATCCGAAGCGTACTTTAAAATTCACCTTCAGTGGGCTGTTTAATGGATAAACTGTCTGAAAGCGTTATTATCTTTTTTTTTAAAGGAAGAATAATCATTATGCTTGATGTTGTTTTTGAAGTCTTGGGTGTGTTAATTTTGTCTTGACTTTTTTTTTTCCTAACCCAATCCCATACCTTCTGGGCAGTTCTAGCCCACAGGATTCTCCCATGCGTGTTGGTGGATCAGGATCACAATGCTCGGCCCTCTTTGCCCAGGAAGATGGCACGTGGCCCTATTTCCATGACATTTTCCTTGGGTTTCCTTTGCTAATTTGTCACTGTCTTGTGTGGAATGCAGTTCCTTGTACACAGTGAAGCCACATGTCTTGAGATTGGATGAAGTAGGGCTTGAATAAATGTATGTAATTGACAGTTTGTCACCTTGTTACTCCTGGCTTCTTCATCTGACTCCGATGTCTGAGTCCCTCTTCTGTAAGGGAGGAGTGAGGTTCCCTTTGGTCCTCACAGAACTGCATGAACCCTCCGTACAGACCTCACTTTTCAAGCCCTTGTTGCATATTGTGGCTGTGAAATGACACACTTGCTGTGTTTTTTCCTTGCAGCAATATCAGAACCAGTTATTTCAGCAAACAGAAGATGTGGATGGGAAAACAGAAATCATCATCAAGGTAAGCTCTGGTTGACTCATGTTTTATGAGGAGTCCGTTGTCTTGTTGCATTTAAAGATCCAGAAATCATGTATTCTGTGGCTGGCCTCATCTGAGCCTTCCCTGGCAGGACAGGTGCTCTGTTCTGGCAAAGTGTGTTCTGTTTCCATATTTTCACAGTCCCTTATGGCCCTCTGGCAAGGTTAGTCAGTCTGAGGCACCTCCAAGTAATGGCAGTGAAGCACCAACTGGTGGGTATCACTGCAGTGTGATAGGAAACTTCTTTCCTTTTTGCTCTGTAAGCTAGGTGTCAAGCCCCATTTTGATAGCCTCGATTTATGGCTGGGCATCAGAAACACAACAGTGGTTCAGTCCCACCACCTGCTAACTGTAGGTACCCCTTTGTGCTGTGAGCCAGTGGTGTGATGAGCTCGGTGCTGATGGGGGCACTGATGGCTAGATTGGTAGTGCTCAGGAGAGAAATGAGTCAGCAGCACTGAGTTGTGCTTGTGTTGGGCACTGCACTGATGGTGCTTCTGAAGCTGAGAAAAGTTTCCCTTGGCAGCCTGGCACCACTGCTCTGACGTGCTAATGATGTGTCAGTAACTTAATGAGCTGGGAACTGAATGTTCTGCAGAGTGCTTATTTTTGTGATAACTCAGCGAGATCTCCACCTCACCATGCAGGCTATGTTAATTGATGTCACCGGTGTAAGATTAAAGTGCTAGACACAAAAGCATCCTTTAAAAACCAGGTGTGATTTTCAATCTCCATATGCTACCTCATCCTCTGGGCTTAAGTCCTGTACTCCTGTTACAGTCTTCTTACTTTTACTCCTCTGCCTTCTGCTTCACTACAGTCACCCCTCCACTGTTGTTCCCTCTGATGTGGTCCCTTTCCTGCTTGTTTTCACAGCAGTCGTGTGTCAACTGTGGCCGCGAGGCAATGAATGAGTGCACGGGATGCCATAAAGTCAACTACTGCTCCACTTTCTGTCAGCGGAAGGTATAAGAGCGTCTGTGAGTTGCAGGTGGAGCTGTGCAGAGGGGACAGGTGACACTGGGGTCAGCCTGTGTGCAGGCTGAGAGCACAGCACAGACAGAAACATGCTGTGGAGTGGGGGGGTCACTGTCTGTGAGCCAGGGCGCAGTGCTGGGGTGGGTCAAACAGGTAAGGAGTGGCCCCAAGATCTGCACACACCTTCTGAAAGAGGTTATCAAAGTGTGAGTACAACCAGCAGTGAGGTGTGGACACCTCACTGTGTAAACATTGGCGTGAGCTGGGTGGGAGTGCTGTACAAGCCCTCCCTGCTGCTCCCTGGAAACCTGCACTCTACTCAGTACCTCTGATCCTGTGCTACCGAGGCTGTAGTTCTCTTATTTTTCACGCTATTTGTGATGGTATGGATGATAAGATGAATTGAGCACACAGACAAACGATAAAGCTTTAACATGGGAGGTGGAAACAGGTATGAAGAGGAAGCTGCAAAGTTTTGTGTTTCTCACTGCTTCCTTACAAAGACCTTAGGCACCACTTGCTTTAGAGGAGAGGATAATTTGGTTTAGCTACAGCTCTGTGACCTGGCTCTGTGACCTCTGGGTTCATTCTTTGTCAACTGAATGGAGCACCTGAAGAATTTTGACTGTTTCTTTGGCCTGTACCAGAGCGTAATGATGGCCGTCCCTGCACAGCAGGAAGGCTAGAATTTCAGAAGAAAGATTGCTTCTTGCAGATAAATTACAAAATTATCAATTATCAATGGCCTACCGTCCCCAGGCATCTCAAAGACAGTAATTTCACCCCATTGTTCTGTCACGGAACATGCTGGGAGGTGTCGCTGAGTGGTCATGTGCTGGTCACCCTCCGAGGCAGCTTATAACTGCTCTGTGAAGAAGCCTTTAAAGGGAGCTTATGGATGAGAGGGAGAGCAACTCTTCTTACACAGGCAGATAGTGATAAGACAAGGGAGGTGTGATTTTAAACTAAAAGAGAAGAGATAAATGTTAGACGTGAGGAGGAAATTCTTAGAGGGTAGTGAGGCCCTGGCATGAGCTGCCCAGAGAAGTTGTGGGTGCCCCATCTCCGGGCCATCTCTTCATGGCCTCTCCATCTGCTCTTCCCTGCAGGACTGGAAGGAGCACCAGCACATCTGTGGTGAGGCCAACGCAGTGACAGTACAGGCTGACGATGTGCATGTTGCGGACAATGTGATGGAGAAAGTCTCTGTCTGAACACACCTACCTCTGACCCCATGGCAGCGTGGTGCAGCCGGCTGGATCGGCGTCCTGATGTGAGCTGTCTGTCCTCATTTCTGTAAGACTTTTTCATACTGTGACAGTGTTTGCCTACTTCCAGTCCTACTGCAAACCTCTGGATAACGCAGAGACTGAGAAATCCGGATCTGGAGGAGGCAAACTGCAGCCTCCCGTCTGGGAGCCTCCTCCAGCTTGAGGAAGCTTAGATTTTGCTAGACTGAAATCTCCACTGTGTGGATAACAACAACCTCATCGTCTCTCTTGAGATGGTTTAAGAACAGTTGCTGCAATTAGATTTGCTGTTGTTCTGTTTTCCCCATGCCTCCCTACCTCTTATTTGAAAAAAGGAATGATCCCTCATTTGGTTTATTTAATTGCCTTGAAAAAGTACAAACTCTTAATTTGCCTTTGAAAGGACTTTCTTGTTTTGTTTTGTTTTTCTGTGTTCCCTCTGTGCTGGGGAAATTTGGAACACATTGGAGCTTCTGCACTTGAATATGAGTGAAAGATCACATCTTGTTCAATAAAATGCGATGAAAGCACAGTGTAACCCCATGGCAGCACCTTGGCACATGGACAAATGCAGCATGTGAGGGGTGTGTCTGCAGGGAGTTTTGCACAGAGGTGTTGGCTCTTAGTCTTTGCAGGACATCGGCGTGGATGTAACGTGGCAGCGGGGAGGAGCAGCTCTCACCACGGCAGCATGCCCTGGCTGCAGTGCCAAAATCTGGGCAACCTCCAAATAAGAGTGCACAGATAGAGTTCTGGCCTCTCGCTGCTGCTTAGTAGCTCCTAATTAAAGCAGTGGTGAACATTAAGAGGTTATTGGCTTCATTCGCTACTCCAAAATGCTTTAATTAATAGTGTGCTGCTTTAATAATTTAGGCTATGATTGCTGTTATTTACTTTCTAGTTGCTCACTGGAATGAGTTTCCCTCTTGGTGCTGAGGGTGAGGACCAGTACGGATGGAAGGAAGGCAGCAACGTGCCCCCCTCCTTTCAAGGAGACCATTCCTTAGTGGGAAGCCAAGCATGAGCTTAGTGGGCTGAGACAGAAATTACACATGGAGAACTCTGGGGAGGGAAATAGGCAATTCTGTAAAATCCCATCGCGAGCAACATACCCGCTCTTCAAGCTTCCCCAAAGTCATCCTTCAGTATTTACAGTCATTTCTTCTTACACGATGAGTGCCAGTTTTCTAAATCTTTAAGATAATTACTTAATGGAAAAGATGCTCTTAATTGAACCCACAACAATACAACTAATTTACAAGGTTTCTTGCCTCCATCTATTGCCCATTAAGGTTCTGACTAAAGGAAGCAGTGCGTCGTGCTGAACACCGTGTGCTGTTTGGTTTAAGCACCCATTTGTTCTCAGCTGCATCTTGTATTCCCCCCAGAGGAACATCCCTGCAGAGCACTGCTAGGCTGGGAGTAGAGCTCTGTGTTGGTTCAGGGATGACTGCAGCTACACAAAGACGTGAGCTCAGCCATACCCGTGTTTGTACAGATAACTGAGCGGCAATTTATACTAATGCAGAAAGCTCTCCAGTATCGTCGCTACGCAGTTTGTGGATGAGTATATCCAATGCTTTGGTTACAGTCTGAATTTTGTTTTTATTGCATCTTCTGATTAAGGAGATTCTGAAGAGCATGAGTGGGACAACAGTCCTAAATGAAGATGTGTAGGTACGACTCATGTGTGAATAAAGTTCTCTAGAAGCTTCTCATCAGGGCCCTGGCATCTGGGAGAGCTACTCTCTATAGCACAGTGAACTCGTAAGACTGCAGTATAATCGTTGTGGCAACGTAACGTGTTTATTTGTTGATGATAAATTGATGAAGCAATGTTATCCTTAGTCGAAGAAAATCTCAAGACCTCCCAGCAAGTCTTCTTTTATTTCTAAGCAAACAAATTGCCCCTTGGAAAGCAACAGCCCTGCATGAAAATCATTAGTCAGAAGTCTGCCACTTGTGCAATATCCGCAGTCTTGTGGGGTCTCTTGATGTCTACGTCAAGCACCAAGTGTTAAAGAAGTGGCTACGCCTGCAGCTTCCAGTGGGGGGAGTATCCAAGCCGTAACCACTGCACTCACCTGTAACTCCTCACAGTGGAGACAGAGGGCTGGGAACCACCATCCTGGAGCTGCCATCCTGGAACAATCTTTACTCCTTCCCTCCTCCCCAACAAAGACAGCAAACCTTAGGCAGAAATAGATCTTTAATGAACTATACAAAAAGTTATCCTGGTCATTCCCTCCAGTTCCAGTGAGCTCAGCAGAAGAGGTGCAAGACTTTGCGGAAGAAGTTCCTGAACTCGGCGTTGAAAACAGTGTAAATGATGGGGTTGACAGCGCTGTTGACGTAACCCAGCCAGGTGACGATGCTGGTGACTTGAGTGGGAATGGTGCAGGACTTGCAGAGAGCCCTTGTAATGTGGACCACAAAAAATGGTGTCCAGCAGAAGAGGAAAGCACCTGGCAGGAGAAGATTAAAGAGAGAAAGCGTTGTGTTCAAAAGGGTTGGAGTTAACGAATGCAGAGCTACCATCTCTCCGTGACAAAAATTTTGGGCAACTACCTAAATGTTGGTGAAGAAAAGATGTGAGTGGTGTGTCATTTTTGGATTAGCATTTAAAATACCAGGAGTCACAAATGCTGACAGCTGAAGTGAAGGTTGAATTAAAAAACACCACACACGTGTTTTCTCCCAGGAGCGATGCTACTCTGGATCAAAGGGAGACCGAGGCACTCTCTGGACCGGGTTCAACAAAATCCTGACCCCTGTAGGACCACACAGCACATTTCCCACCCTCCTTGACCAGCCTCTGCCACTGGCCACTCACCAACAACCACCGGCAGTACCCGCATGGCCTTCCGTTCCCGGCCGTTGATCTTGGCTCGCTTCTGACCGTGTGCCGGGTGTGGGTACTTGAGGTGTGGGTAGGAGACAGTCTGGAGCCCATTGCTCATCACATAGTCCCCAGAAAGGGGGTGCTCAGGGTGGGCATAAGGGTGGTACTCCTCCGGTTCCATGCCGACCCGCTCTCTCTCAATGAAGGGTGAGGGGTGATAGAGCATTCTGTTGCCCCCGTAGATGCCACCCCTTAGCTTGGCCTTCCTGGCTTCTTCCCAGCGCTTGAGTCCTTGGAACATGGCGCAGTAGAGCACCAGCATGACGGGGCAAGGGATGAAGAAGGAGCAGATGGAGGAGTACACGATGTAGTTGTCATCCTCCAGCTGGCACAAGCTGGGGTCCCGGTTTGGGACGTTGTTGAGGCCAAATATGACTGGGGATGCCACAGCAAAGGCGAATATCCACGTGGTGGAGATGAGGATCAGCTGCCGCAGGTCGATCTGTCGCCGGTTGTAGTTCAGCGGGACTGAAACAGCGATAAACCTGCCAACACAGGTGGGTCAGTGCTCGTGTGGGGGTAGCACCACTGGTAAGGTAAGCGAATGGAAGCAGCTTGATGCTGAGACATGATCCCTCTCCTCTGGTGTAAGGAGGAGGAAGGCACTTACCGATCCACACTGATAGCACAGAGGTTGAAGATGGAAGCCGTGCACAGCATCACATCCATGGTCATCAGGGCATCGCAGAGCACAGTGCTGAGGGACCACACGCCACCCTGAAACTGAACGACAAGATCCCCGGGTCAGTAGGTGCCTTTAACATGCAAGGAAACAGCTCTGTATACATGTGTATAAAATGCCCCTGGGAGCATCCTTGTGGCAGGGCTTGTCCTCTGACTCCTGCTCCCGTGTTCCTGGGGCAGCTCTGTACCCTGTGCTGGGTACCAGGACTGAGGCCAGGGACCAAACCAAAGGCTTCTCCCAGCTGTGGCCCTGAGCAACACCACTGGACTGAAGGCTTCTATTTGTGTCACATTTCTGAACCATCCTTTGAGACAGCTCTGTCTGGCGCTCCAGCAGAGAGAGATTAGGGTTGAAATTGCCTCAGGGCTCTTCCCCAGCTTGAAGCACAGTCTTTCTAAGACTGGTCCAAGTGCTTTGTGTCTCCCTGTGCTTTTTGGGTATCTGGTGACCTGTGTGAACTTGAGGTTTTTGACATTCATGGTCCTCCCCATTCACATTTCCAGGAGCAGGCAGCTCTGCCAGGATTAGTATCAGTCAGTACTGATGTCATGCACAGGATTATGATTAGTGGAGCTGCAAAGCCAAAGGAGACTCTGGAGAAACTGTTTGGCTATTTTTATATACCCATCTCCTTGAGAGGCCCCGCAAGCTTCCAGAAGACTGCTGGACTCAGACCTGGGTGTTTCATTCGGGCTTTTCTCTAGGGCAGATCAGCTGCTCCAAGCAGAATTTGGGAGCTGAATCCTGAAACACAACCCTCACATTTTTTACCAAAGCTTCACGAGGATCCTGACCAGCTTCATTGCAGAAAATTTGACTTGGCTGTGGTGTTCAAAACCCATTTGTGGTTTCAAAGAATGAATGGGTTCTGAACAGGCCCCGAGTTGCCAGGCTGCAGCACCTTCCAAGGACACAGCCTTTGCTGTGGGGCTCATGTTGGGCACCCTGAAAGTTGAGCACTCCCACAAAATGTGCCCGGAATCCCTCTGGTGGAGGAGTGACTTTGGATTAGAGGCAGAGCTGGCTTTGCTTGGTCATGTGGCTGAGTGGTACCTTATTACAGCAGGTTGCAGAAGATTAGCCCATCAAGGTACACAGTGTAAAGCTTTAGGGATCACAAACAGCTCAAGCCGCCTTTAGCAAGTGCTCCAGAACAACTCTAATTGCTTTTTTTTTTCACATTCTTTGCTTTTTTAGCATGAGACCGTCCATCTTTTTTTCCAGTAGTGCTGGTGCTGAGAAGAAACAGCCAGACAGTTGCACAGCAAAGCATGCAAGCTGTCTTCCTTACCAAAATAAAACAAAGCTGCAAATACAACCCCACAAGCCAGCTGATGTCTTTTGTAAGGCATTCTCTGTACAGATCTGGCAAGGTTTCACTCTTATTTCACGTGATAAAAGCACATGCTTCTCTCTGATGCCACACAGGAGCTTCGTAGCTGTCCTCTTGCCAGACCTGCAAGGAGGCTCACTGGGAGCAGAGCGTGTGAAGAGGACTTTGGTGGGGATAGCATCCAAAATACAATGCTCAGAAAACAGCAGGCTGCAAACATTAGGAGATCGTAGAATCATAGCATCGCTAAGGTTGGAAAAGACCTCTAAGATCCCCCACCCACCCCCACCACGTCCCTCAGTGCCACATCTCCACGTTCTCGGAACTCCTCTGGGACAGTGACTTTACCACACTTCGGGCAGCCTGTACCAGTGCATCACCACTCTTTCAGAGGAGAATTTTTCCCTAATATCCAATCTGAGATGCCCAGCTGGATTTCCAGGTACCTGCCTACCCTCAGCAAGGCCATGGTTCAAGGGTATAACACGGAGAAAGTGCTAATCTGAAGAGCCCAAGCCTGCTGGGAAGGATGTGGCACCAGCAGTAACCTTGGTGTGTGAGTGCAAAGTCCACTGCATCTGATTCCAAAGGTTTCCTGAATGTCCACAAGAAGCTGAATGCCTCTGCTTCTTCTCTGCTGGCAGAGTGCCTGCTGGAGAGAATCATCCTCCCCGACCTGCAGAGGTGCAGGGTAAGAGTGCAGAGCTGCTAAAACTGTTTCCTTTTTTTCCTAATCGCTTACACAGATCTTAGTGGCAAAGATGTTTACATAACCGTACCTCGCACAGCTCCTGCCAGCAGCTTCCTGGCTCGGCCCCATTTCACAGCTCGGGCAAGGATTAGGGAATGAGCTGAACAGGGTGAAGCAGGTAGGAGGCACAGCCACAGCTGAGCAGCATGACTACAGACTGGAAGCTCAGTTTCCTGTGCTGGTTGGAAGATCAGAGCTGACCAAGGACAACGACGTTTTTATTGAGGGAAGAGGGGCTTCACATCCATTTCAACACTCCTTAAGGCCCCAAGCATTAACCTGAGCTGCTAAGGCAGGTTAAAGACACAGAAGGATTACAACGCAGAACTGATGGTTTTGAACAGCCACTGAAGTGAGTGCACTTAAGGGAGAATCGTTGCTAGGGCACAGGTAGGACAGCTAAAGTTCCTAAAGCTCACCCATGTCTGGCCACCCATCCTGAGCATCGAGCAAGTGTCTGCCATCCCCAGAGCATGGTGGGAGACACCCGCCATGCTCTGGCCAGCTGGAAATGCTTCTCAGGGGCACAGCAGGGTACGTCAGCTGGGGACAGGAAAGGGGAGAGGGGAAGGGAAGAGGAAGAGAAGAAGGGAAGAAGAAGGGAAGAAACCCAATCAGCAAGAAGTAGCTAAGAAGAATGATAAAACACAGAGGCTTCCTAAGGACCAAAATTGTGACACGCAGGGAAAAGCAAAAGCACCCAAACAAAGCAGTATGGTGGGGCTCTTCTTGGTGCAGGGGAAAGAGAGGGGAATCTATTGCTCTCCTGTTTGTCACTGGTCCTTATTGATCCCCAGCAGAATGTGTGCCTCTAGAAGAGCTCTGGGGAGACAGAGGTCACAATGTCCCAGCAAATCCTAGGATGAGGTGGAGAGACTAAAAGCATCCTAAGCTCTAATCCTCTGCCTTCCTTGCTTAAGAAAATATAGGCCCAGCCCTGGTGTGGAAGAGGACAGGAGACACTCAGGCTGGGACACCGCCACTGTGATCTTCTGCTGGTCTTCAGGGATAGGAACACCACTCTGCCCCACTCACACGGACAGCCCCTTCCATCCCTCAGGAAGCACTTACAAACCCCATGGCAATGAAAAATCACAAGGTCAGGAAAGTTGACTGACAGCCATCCTCCTGAGCCTGCAGGTACAGCTTTCTGGGGCTGCTCCCTCTGCGTGGCATTACATCTCAGCTTTCCCTACATCTGAAAAGAGGTCCTCTGTCTTCTACACCTCCAGCTGCAGCAAGAATAGGTGCAAAAAGTCGGCTCTTTTGGCCCATGGGTGCTTTCCTCCATTTGTCTGAGGACTGATAGAGCTGCGATGGGAGCAGGGAGAGCCATGTGCAGGTCCAACAAATCCCTCTGAAATTGCAGGAAGATTGGTTGGGCCAGGGAGAGGAGCAACAAATCTCCCTGAAATCTCAAAGCATCATCAGTCCTCAGGCAGAATCAATTTATTTCTGTTTCACAGCAAGATGCAAAACCACTCTGGAGCACCTGAATTGTACAATCCTGCCTCTCACTCCCGCTTCCCTTTCCCTCAGCTGTCGTGGTCTCAGAGGGGAGCAGGTTTCAGTGGTGACTCAAAGTCTGCCAAACAGAGCACACCAGCCAGGAAGAGCCCTGCAGGAAGCCACCAAAGCCACTTTAAGGGTCACTGCATCTCTGAAGAGGCAGCATCCCCTCCTCAACTTGTCACAGCAACCTGCTTCCTGGCTAAAGACCTCACAACCCTGCTCACCTTACAGCAGCCAGAACACAGCATGAGAGCTCTTCTTAAACGTTGGCTGGTGGCAAATTGGGATGCTCACAGTGCGACGGCTCCCTGGAGAAGATATCCCGGGGCACTGGGGCTTGGGGAATTCGGGGATTGGGGCATTTGGGGCTTGGGATTTGAGAAGCTTGGGGCATTTGGGGCACTGGGTCTCGGGACCTTGGGGCTTGGGGGCACCTGGGGCAGCCAAGACAAGGGGCAGTACCCATCCTTGTGCGGAGCCACCCGCTGTCACCTCCAGTGGTCCAGGATGCCAGCAGGGAGGGCAGAACCGCCCCGTTCCCCCCGCCGCCCCCCGAGCATCTCTCACCTCGGAGTAGACGTAGAGGGGCAGGACGAGGAGGGCGAGCAGAAGGTCGGCGACGGCGAGGCTGACGATGAAATAGTTGGTGGTGGTCTTGAGCGCCCGCTCCGTGCACACGCTGAGGCACACCAGCCCGTTGCCCCCGACGATGAGCAGGATGAGGACGATGCCCAGCACCAGGGCGGCGATGTTGTGGCCGGCTGGAGGAGGAGGAGGAGGCGGCGGCGGAGCGGTGCCGTTGCACGGGGCGGCCCCGGCGCTGCCGTTCCCCATGGCGCCGGGGCATGGAGCCGCCGAGCCGCCGCCTCCCCGCCTCAGCCCCCCGCGGGAGGGAGAAGCGAAGGCGCTCCGCCGGCTCCGAACTTTGCGAGGTGATGGGAGGAGCCTCCCCCGGGCCGCCCCGGGGCAGTAAGCGGCTCACCGGGATGCGGCGGGGGGGTGGGAAGGAAGAGGGGGAGCTTTGAGGTCCGTTCCAGCCCAGCCGTGCCGTGGTTGTGTGCTTTCTGTACGTTGAACACAGCCGTGTCCCCTGTCATGAGCCCGGCCGCGCTGATGGGAGTTAGGAAATAGCGGAGGCATCGGTCCCACGAGCGCTGCGCTGCGAATACAGCGGTGGATCAAAGCGCTGTCGGATCTTAGCAAAGCCCTGACAAAGCTAGAGGAGGAAAGGAAAAAAAAAAAGCCACACAAACCGACAGGTTTTCGAGTAGAAAGTTGTTTCAAGTCAGCCCGACCTGAAGATTTTCCCCAGGAGATTCAAAGCAGTGATACCAACCGTGATGAGAGAAATCATTGCTCTGATCTCCAAGAGCATTTGAAGGACTGTGAAGACTCTGGAAGTCCAGCAAATAGCAAACACTGCCTCTTTTTAAATGGAGAGGGACAAGAGATCGGGGAACTAAAGAGCAATCTGTGTTGCTTTGAGTAACAGATCTTCTTTGGTGATTTTCCTATGAGGTGTTGATGGGGGGGGGTTAATGGGTGTGGGGCACTGCGATGTCCCGACCTGTGCCCTTTGCACATCACTGCATCAACCCTTGTGCTGGCGGAGAAACACGCTCTGTCTCTAGCAGAGCCAGGGCTGAAGGCTGGGGAAGGACGGGAGGGCTGTGAGCCCCATTTCTAGCCCAGGTGGGCTGGGAGATGTGAGACCTGATCCTGCATCGGTGGGCATCCTTCCAGCTGTGCTGCCATACCTCAGCGTGGGTGGTGGTAAGAGCCACTGACCATCCCATCCTGATCAGCCTTCTGTTGTGGGAGGCAGCAGGAAGGGAAGGCATTGCAAGAAAGGATCATTTACACCATAAGGAGTGGGGAAACTGCATTACTGCCTGCTTTTTATAAGACAAGAGGCTTCTCAGAGCTGCTAAAAGGTCCAGATATCACTTCCATCTAATCCAGCAAGAGACTGGAAGAAAGATTCCTCACTCCAGCCTTCTATGCCTCTCATCCCCAAATTCCTTTACTTTTGTTTGAAAGAAGACACAATCAATCCCCAGCATCATGGGAAAGCCAGAGCCCCGTTTCTAGCAGCAAGGACTTGGATCTCAGTTCCATCCTCCCCCTGCAGCCAACAGCACTTAATCCCACTGTCTGTTTTATCCAGCTGCCTCAGGCTCCACAGCTGTGTGTGTGAGAAGGAGAAATTTACCTTGGCTTAAGTACTCAGCGGGCAATCTGCCTTGCTAAATATTGTCTCCAGAGATGTGATTTCCAAGCTTGTTTCCGAAATCAGCAGGAGCACCATCCCTCTGGGAGCTCCCTCTTACCCCCAGCATAGCGTTGCCATCTTCCTGTTGATCCCAATACCTGTGGGTGAGTCTGTCCTGCTCCTTGCAGGTGACCCAACTTGGATGTGGAATTAAACCTGTAGGGCAGAACACAGCTCTGTCCTGCTGGCTCCCCACCAGCTGCAGAGGGGTTCCTTCAGGCCTTCTGCTCTGCCTGGAGCTTCCACGTTCCTCTGGGAACAATTCACCTTCTGCACAGGTGGGCACAAGGAGGGCTGCTCATCTGTCAGGTCAAGAAGAGCTGGTTTGGCAATATCACTTGTAGCAGAGCCCTTCTACTCCAAGCAAACAGCTCAAACTAGCCAAGGGAGGCCTTCAGGTGCATTAATGAAACTGTGGACGGAGTGCCCTTAATTTATTTCTGTTTAACCACCCTGAGCAGCACAGGGATCAGGATTGAGTTGTAACTGCAGGCCTTCTGCCTTCCCGCAGGGATTAATGCCATTTATCCAACCTACTTTAACACTCAATTTGTATTAATTATCTTGATTTTCCCTGTGGGTTATCACAGAACGGCTCTAAACTCTCAGTGTGGAAGTCCTTTTGCCAGACTAGCAGTGCTTTAATCCTAGACCAGTTTAATCCTGGAGTAGATTAATCTAATGTGAAATAAAGCTTTTGACTTCCAAAAGAGAGAAGCTGTGCAAAGCACTAATTAGTATCATAGAATCATAGAATGGCCTGGGTTGAAAAGGACCACAATGATCATCAGTTTCAACCCCCCTGTTATGTGCAGGGTTGCCAACCAGCAGCCCAGGCTGCCCAGAGCCACATCCAGCCTGGCCTTGAATGCCTCCAGGGATGGGGCATCCACAGCCTCCTTGGGCAACCTGTTCAGTGCGTCACCACCCTCTGTGTGAAAAAAAATGAGGGCAGCTCTTCCACTGCAAACTCCCAGGTTACAGCAATGCTTGCCCACTGCTTCTAAGTCCAATGGTTCCTCTGTGTGTGCTGTCTGTAGCGTGCCCTTAGCAAATACAGCGGTTGTAAACCACATCCCCAGCTCCATGTAAGCAATCGTGGGCCAGAATGTTTTGGTGGCTTTGCTGTGGGTGTCCCCAGAAAGCTTTCTCTTCCCTGCTAGTAGATCGGAGCAATAGGCACAGTCCATTGCTTGGATAAGAGGAACTGTGCTCGTAGCAGAAGAGATGGAGTAACATGTCAACGCATCCAAAGAAGTCGTCTCATGTCACTGCAAAAATAAAAAGTATGGCAAATGGCAGAGCCGTGTGTCACCCTCGCAGAAAGCAAGAAGCATTATCAGGCATCCCTGCCAGGGTTGGGATGTTTGAGTGACGGATGGTGAATATTTAAGAGCACCTTTGAAGAGTTTCTGATGCGATCGGTGGTTTTGAACAATGCTTTTTTTTTTGCCTGGGTATGCAGCCTGCAGAGTGTCCTTGTTCACCAGGCACATCCTTTGGGCTCAGTCCAAGGGTTGGAGAGGTTGTGAAATCACCTGCAGCTGCTTCTCTTGACATAAAGAATACTTTATTCTGTACCAAGCAGGCGCTGTGAAGGACACGAGGGGTGAACAGCAGCACTTTCTGCCAGCAGGACCACCCCAGCTTCACATAAGACCAGTCCATCAGAGAACCATCTGCTCTTTCCCTTTCCCTGCACCAGGAATAGAGAGACCCTCTGTACAAGTTCACATCTAGTCTGCAGCGAGGTTCTCGTGCTCAGTATTTTCCAGGACCTCTTCCTTTCCTTCTGTGCAACCACAGCCCGTGGCATGCAAGGACTTTGCTAGAGAGTGCAATGCCACCATCACTGCCCAGCAGCCAGCTCCGAGCTCAACCCCAACAGGCAGCCAAGGAGGCAGAAGGAGAACCCCAAAGTCTCCCCAGGCTCAGGTTATGGAGAGTCTGGTTTGTTAATGAGTTCAATGGACCAGGGAGGTTGCATGTGAGACACCTCTCGGTGTCCCAAGGCACTCAGAACTTTGATCACTGTGGTTGTTCATGCCTGAGGAGCTGAATTTTGACATAGAAAAGGAGAACAAAATTACCTGCCAAAATTTCAGCACAGATGTGCCTGAAGTCAGCTGTTGAATAGCACCCTGATAGCTGGGCAACACATCACTGAGGCTGCCTTCGGGTTCAGAACAAAGGGAGGAAAATAAAGAGCTTTTACGGCCAATCCTGTTCCTTTTATTTGACATTTTTAGCAGAGTGATTCTCTATGAAAGCACTATCCCCAGCAAAGCCGCCCTGCCTCACAATCTGCCTGTAATGCACTTCCAAGAAAAGAGACAGAGGCAGCGTCCTGCCTTTGGGGTTAATCTTTGCCAGGGAGGGAAGAAGGCAGCAGGGCTCTCCGGGCTTCCAGGCTCTCCAAGTCCCCCCTCCAAGAAGCTGCAGGGATGTAAATCCATGTAAGATGTAGAATCTCATGCATTTTTAATGGTGATGAGCCGTGGGAAAGAAGCTACAGAGAAAACAGGCAGATTTACTGTCTCTTTTAGCTTATAATCATACCTAGATGTTTTTGTGGGTGCCTGGCTTCAGACTAAGCCACATAATTGATCTCATGCAAGGGTAACCTCCTGAAATACAAGGGCTTGTGTCATGGGACAGATCAAATTAGTGTACCTCGAGAGCCCCCCCTGCTCTTGAAACATCAGTGAGCTTACTGGGACTATTCATTAAGGAAAAGCTCCTGGGGGGGAGACGTGCACGGTATCAAACAGGTATGGAAAGGCACAGCAAGAGCCTCGGAAGGAACCTCCTCACCTCACAAACCCTGTCAGGTCTCTGACACGGAGAGGGATGCAGCCAAAATGATGTCCAGGTGTTGGGAGCTGCCTTGCTCATGGCTGGCACCACACACCTGGAACAGCTGGGCAGGGCCGCCTGCCAGCTGGGTCACGGAGCATGTTATCTTTATAATTAAAATTAATTCCCCAAAGTGCTTTCTCCTCTTCCCCAGACGCAGCAAACAGCTGGAGGCTGAGATTACAGATGCTGATGCCAATTAGAGCTGTGGCAAAGCCAGGCACATGGGGAGCATTAGCGCATAGCTCTGCTGCCACGAGCCTGTGCTTGGAGCTCCTCTGCCTTAGGGAACAAGGCAGTTGGGCAGAGCCATGCCAGGCTAAGAGCCCAAGGACAGCCTGAGCAGCCCTGTCCATGCAGTAATGCACGTTGTCCTCCCCCAGGCAGTTGGATAAGGGACGGCTTGGCTTGCTCCCAAAGCATCTCTCATCCCAATCCCATGGGAAACCAGTACATTTGCCAGCATCCTAGGTGAGACGTGCCATCACCATCACACCCCTCCTCCCAGCTCTTAGCAAAATGTTCTAAGGATTTTGTTTTCCCAGCGTGTGTCAAGTACCTAATACTTTATTCCTAAAGAACTGGATTTTGTGGCAGGTTTCACCCAAGGGCTTGGCTCAAAGCAGATACGGCTTTGATCCAAAAGGCTGAGGTCTGCTCTAGCAAAGCCCAAATCTCCTAACACGAAGGTTTTGCTGTCCTTCCCCACAGGTACCGCTGCCAATTTCAGAGATAACTGGCATGTCCAGCATCTTCCAGACTTCAGAGCAAATGGGCACACTTTCAGGAGTGTGATATCTTATGCCAGTGATTTCCTCTCATCCCCCATATTTAACTTTGTTTTTAAGCAGGTGCCAACCCAGAAGAATGCCATATGATACACTGAAGCACAGCACATCCCTGCCTTGCCTTGCTGGACTCTGCTGCCCAGAACAAAGCAGGAAGGCACAAGCAATCCAAGGGAACCCCAAGGCGTCTTAGGAGCTGAGTGCAATACAGGTGGATAGACAGACAGAGCCGTGCACATCCCTCACACCCCCAGAGGACGGTAGGATGGGGGGAGATGCTTCTCTCTGCTGAGGACCCCTAAATCCTGGCATCTTCTTTTCTTGGAGTTATTTGCTCCTTGCTAAATCACCTGCTGCTCCGGAGGGACGTGTAGCCTCAAGGAATGGTTCTCCTTCCTTCTTCCTCTCCAAGGCTGGGACTTGAACGAACCCCAGATACTTATCCTACTGGGCACGGAAAGGTGCATACTCCCTGCACGCAGGGGGAGTCCTTTAGGGTTTGCTGTAGATCATTTGCATGCACAAGAGGCACAGGGAAGCCATCAAAACAGAGCGGGAACATGGCTTTCCCCTTTGTTTTATGCATTACTAATGGTCCTTCTCTCTCCATTTCTCCAGACCACCGACAGCTGCCCCCACCACATCCCTCTCCTCTCCTTCACAGCCAAAACTGCAGGTCAGGTGGCAAAGATTAAAACCACGCCTGAAACCATCCTGTGCAAGAAAGGAGTGTATGGGAGGCTAAATCCACCAGTCAATCCCCTTATTCCAATTACGGTCCTTTCTCTTTCAGATTTGAGGGTGGAGAAAACGCCTCCGATCCTCTCTCTGTAGATAGCAGCGTTGTGGCCAGGCCCTGGGTGTCGGGAAGGGCTCACCTGAAAGCATGAAAGAGAAAATCCTTATGACACTCATGGGCTCACACACATACGTGTTAAGAAAAAAGAAAGAATGGGGGAGGTAGAAGTTCCTGAACACCCTGTAAGCTGATTAAAGGGTATTTTACTTTTACGTAGGAAGGATTTAGCCGTGCAGTTCCGTGTACCATCTGACCTCAATAAACTCCCATGTCACCCATGGGTGCACTGCTGGATGCTGGCACAGCCTGCGCTCCGTAAAGGTGGGCTTCCCTTTGACAGCTTCTTCAAGGATTGGGATGGCATTGCTGGACCTGTGTTATGGATGAGATGGTCTCTGGCAACTTTCTCAGCCCATTTGGGTCCCTGTGCACTCAGCCATCTCAGGGCCACTGATCTCAAAGAGCGGCACAAAGGCTGTAGGGGCGTTTTGGCCAAGGAAGGTGTATCCACAAAGAGCAATCCCAGGAGATCCTGAGTTGCTGCTGTAACACATCCCGGGTATGGACAGTAGACAAGCTGGCAAGGGATGCTACCTTGTAAGGGCTGCCCTGGATAAGCAGACACCCCAAAGGCTGGACAGGCTTTCCCAGCCCACGGCAGGAGTTACAACACCCACACAACACACTAGCAGCATTTACCTGGCCTGCTCTTACAGCTTTTTGGGGATGCATTTTGAGGGGCAATAGAGTTATAAGCTGATGCATGTCACATTGCAGGCTTGCTATCCTCTCTGTCTCTCACCAGGGTGACCGCAGCTGACAGCATGGCTGCTGTGAATAGCCCTTGCACCCGTGGCAATTGGATTTCCTTAATGCAGCTCATCACGGGTCTCTCCATGCTGTGTTAATCAGTGCCCAGCCTGAGCAGCACTAGGCCTGGCCACACTCCGTTCTACCCCATCACCTTTTCACTCTCTGCCACTGCCACAAGGCAAACCCCATTCCTTGTTGCTAAGCAGATAAATTGGGTTCCTTCAGTTCTTCTTCTTCCGGTCTCCTCTCTTTTATTCCTCCTTGCTCTTTTCCTATCTCGCCTGGCGACTCCAGGAGCTCCAGCTGACCCCATCACCACTGATACCACTTCCAAGCATTTTCATACAATATAAATAAAGAGAGAAAAGTCGTAGTCTTATCTTTTCCCTCCATTTCTATGTCACTGGTAGCAGTAGTGTTTGAGAGCTCCAAAACCCAGTAAAGGCAGGGAGTATTTCCAGGGTGCTTCTATGCATGCATCAGTATTCTCCCTCCTTTCAAACTGTGGTACAATCTGCTCTTGCCAGACCTGTAGCAGTCGTGCCTGTGAAAGCAGAGCTTGAAAAACATTGTCTTCTCCTGCAAAAGCCCCACCAGTGCCACTGATTGGAGGGCGTTTGCCCTCGGAAACACGACTTGTTTTTTGTCCAGATCATGCTCACTGGTAATTGCAAACAAAACCCAGGCCAGAATTAAAAAAGGAAGAAAGAGCAGAAGATGAAGCTCCTATCAAGAAGTAATTAAAGCCAGGAGGAGAAAGAATGATGCCAATCATAATGAATCAATTGGTACGGGGATGTTTGCCCAACAAATTACTGTGATTATGCACACAACCTGGAGCATCAGCAGAAATGCGGCCCACTGAACTGTTGTGAATGACCTGATGGGTTTCGAGAGTAATTAAAAGGACATTTCAGCCCGGATGCATTGTTTGCTGTTAACCACAATTGCTCATATCCATATCTTTACCCAAATAATTGCTTTTGATAAGGGCTGCGGATTTATAGGGGGCTGTGGAGAGAAGTGGGCCAGTGGTGCATGGTGAGTTGGCTGAGAGTACAGAACGAGCACCGTGTGGTAAGTAGTGCTGTGCTGGCGTGGTCAGGCTGGGTGGGCTGCATCCTCCCTGCTCTGCAGGTTTGGGTGGTGGATTGCTGAGCCATTGCCATGAGGACATCCATCTTCCGAGCAGTCGTGCTGATAAGAGATGGGACTGTGCTCCTCTGGAGCAAAGAGGAAAGAACAGAGCCCAAACAGCAGCTGGACCAGAAATATGTGGTCCTTAGTTTTAGGTTGGCTGGGTTGATGGGCACTTTCAGCCAAAAGTGCTTGCAAGTGAAGGAGTTTGCACTTATTGAAAGCCAGCATCACTGAGGAGGGCAATAAAAGCTTGGAAGCGTATGATGGAAGTCATGAGACTGAAAATCCACCTCCTCCCTGGGTCTGTCTGATCAAAACAATTCGGCAACACTGCACTACAAAGTGATTATTACTGACACAAAGGAGAAATTCCCCAACAGCTGTTGCTGTCATATTTGAAACGTCCTTTCTGCTTTTTTTAAAAAAATTATTATTATTTTTTAATATCATCCCCTTTGAAACCAAATCAGGTAGGAAAAACAAAACCAAAAGCATCAAAAGCGTGCGGGAGGGAGCTCACAGATCTCCAACCATGAACTTCTTCTGCAAGAGCTCTCTGCTCTGCAGCTCCCATTCAGCAGTTGAGCCATGGCTTGCTACAAGAAAACGTCTGTATAAACCCCCTCTTTTGTCTTTCCTCCTCTTGCCCCATCTCATCCTGCAGCATCTCCAGAGTTGAAAAGTACCCCAGGCGTGTGGGTAGAAAGAAAGTGGTTCAGGAAATCAACAGTCTTTTAATGCTCTTCATGCTGTCTAGTTTCAGGCTGGAATAAAACCAGATTGGAAGAGCTTTCATATTAGGTTATCAAGGAGCAAAAAGAATTTCCCAGAGTGCGGCCAAGAAAGCAAAGCCCGCTCCTTTGCAGGAGAAAGAAGAGTATTTCAAATTAGAGACATAGCTTCTGGGTATCCCTTGGGGAAACATGAGCACCCTCTTACAAAGGCACATAGGCATCTCTGCAGGCACGGAGCCAGGAGAAGAGGTTGGAAGTAAAAGGGAAGGAAATGCAATGGTCTGTGATGAATAAAAGGCAATTTTCTTCTTATTTCAGTAAGAAAACAAAATACAGGCTGCTGTGGTTACTGAAAACCTGTGTTGTTTCTCTTTTCCCTCTTGAAGGATTAGAGGAGAGACGGATATCAGCACGCGCGTGGGGCTTTTCCTTCCCTTGCGTGTAGGTGAGTTCTTTGTTACAGGCCAATTTCTTTTGCCTGATAATTTAGAAGGGGAGAAAAATAGATTTCTCCTGGGCATCCTCGAGGTATATCGCTAACTGCCAGTGTGGGAGGTTTTCACAGGTGTTTGAAATCCTCTCCCTGCAGAATCGGTTCTCAAGGCGCTTATAGTAGGTTGGGATTTATTCCACATGGTGGTACCACCAATGAATTATCTGATGTTGACTCATTCTCCCTGCATATTCAAGACGTGTTATACTGAGCCCCAGCACAAACATCAACTATGAAAGGCACCCGCAGGTCCAAGCTCCAAAATTGCCCACTGGTCATGATAGAGTGACAGCCACGACTTCCTGGCAACGTGAATGACTTGAATGGTTCCTCTTTCATACTTTAAAGAAACGCTGTCTTTGCTGGCAGGAATTCCTGCCTAATTTAGTCACAGTTACGTTCTTTATGTAGCCGTGTCTTCTCTGTGGCATGTGATCCCCACCAAAGATCCAGGTCATTCGTTCCACCATACAACTTTGTGCTTTAATTCAGGAGCCAACATGGTGTCCTTGATGACTGGTCTGAGTCGGCTAATTATTCCCATGATCGTCCTGTCGCACTTCACAGCATCTCTTCCATCCCAGGAGAGGTAAGCATTTCTTGTGCCTCTGCTTCCTATTTCTCCCTGTCTTCCTGTTGGAAGAGCCTACCAGCCATAATGCCAACCTTTTATCTCCCTTCCTGAAGTTGCAGCTGCTTGGTTGTTGTTCTGTTTTTCTTCCCCAAATGGATTTAGTTCAATGAATGTAAATGTTGCAAACATTGTTTTTCTTGCTTAAGTGTGGAAGCATTGATTAGACTTCACTGAAAACTAAAATCATGACCCCAAACAGATCAAACTACATAAAAAAAGACACTCTCAAATCTGTTTTCCCACTAAGTACTTGCTAAAAGGGGAATTCACTCTTTTAAATAGATTAAATAGAGCAGTGAAGGCCAGAGTAACTGAAGGTCTTAGGCTGGAGGGCAGAGCTAAGACCCTTGCAGCCCTTCCATGGCCACCACCACTGCCTGGCCTAACTTCCATAATGCTATCACTGCCACAGATGCACACCCAGACAAGGGGCTGGTCCAGACCAACATCAGCATCCCAGACCTTTTATCCCACCCACTGCTCAGCCTGCTTTGGAGCACGCTGGCTTTGGCTGAACATCACTGAAGCTTTGAGCATGTTTGTCAGTGCTTTGTGAATCAGCCACCAGTGAATGCTGGATGTGGTATGACTACCATTACCTACCTTGTCCTCGGGGTTTGTGTGTCTGGATATTCTTTTTCTTCCTCCTCCACTCTCTTGTCCCACACTTCTGTTCCCAGTAAGTGTTAACCAGACACCATCAAACCCCCACATCCTTTTGATAAGCTGATGATACTAGCAAGAAACAAGAGCAGGTGGTTTTGCTGTGTGATGGTTAGGAGACACATTTCTTTTAAATTCTTAAAGATATGTATTTTTAATTTTGGTAAAGCTTTGCCAAATCAGCACGCATTCTTACCCGTCTTTGCCTGGGACCCTCTTTTCCTTGAGAGAGCAATTTTAAGTGCCCTTTCTTCTCCACTTTTAAAACCGTGTCTTTCATCCTCTCCTTCTCATCTCTAGGACTGAGAGACATGCTGATGGGCTTTTTCACAGTGAGCTCAGCAAGATGAATGACAATGCTTACGTGCAGCAGCTGGTGAAACACCTGGTGGGCCTCAAGGAGAGGTAGGGAGGAGCTGAATCCACTCACCTGGTGCAGGGAGAGCAGGAGATGGGATCCCAGCAATGAATGAGAAGGCTGAGCTTCCTCCAATTCCAATGCCAGCCTCAGTGCTGGCCTCACCCAGTGGATGTAGAAGATGGGAGGAGGCAGAAGGGGAAGGATACGGGTCTCCCAAACAGTGGAGAAATTTCCGAGCGCTGAGATAAGTTGCATGGCTGGGAGTTGCAGTCATTCTGTTGTCTTTTTCCTGCTGCAGAACTCAGAGGCACTCGGATGGACTGTTCACCAGTGAATACAGCAAGATGAGAGGAAACGCTCAGGTGCAGAAGTTTATCCAAAATCTCATGGGCCGCAAGCGCAGGTGAGAGCTCTTCTTCCTTGGGAATGGGAAGGCAGTGTGGTCTTCTACATACCAAAGAGTCGGTCAGCAGGCTAACAGACCACAGGGCAGCTTCCTGGTGGGTCAACCTGCCTTCCAGAGAGCAGTGCTGCTTCACAGCTGTGGCGGTTACCCTTCTTTATTGTTACTATTCCTTATTTAAAGCAGCAATCCAAGCCTGGTCAAAACAGATGTGTGGGAGAAGGAGAAAGAAAACAGCAGTGAGGACCTTTGCTATATGTGGCTGTACCAGAGCTTTCTGAACAGCAGGTAGGTGTGCTCTGCCAAAAGCTGTGCTCTCAGGGGTGGTTTGCAGAGCTAAGAAAGCAAATGTTTTGGTCAAACTGCAAGGTGGCAGGAAGATGTGTGCAATCTCAATTGATTTTCGTCTCCGCATTCGTGGTAATCTCTATTTCTACCTGCTGAGCCTGCCTGGCACTCTGTTGTGCTTTATCTAAAGTAATGTTGACATTGAGATTTACAGCTAAGATGTGCCATGTAAAAGCCAGTAAAGAAAAATAATAAAACCCAGGGAAATGAGCTAAGATCCTTTTCTAATTGTAGAGTTGTTGTTCTGGGCTAAGCTGATGGCACAGCTCATCAGAAGAACCAATCCATTCAGGAGTCAGGAAATGATTCAAGCACACCTCTCAGGATGTTCTACCCCAACATCTGGACATTGTTTCTTCCCACGTTAGTGATTTAGATAGGATGATTTAGGTAGATTTAGATAGAATGTAAGGATGAAACACTTTGCTATGTGGCGGTAAGGGCACAGGCTGCCCAGAGAAGCTGTGGGTGCCACAACTGAACGGGGCTTTGGACAGACTGCTCTGGTGGAAGGTGTCCCTGCTATGGGAAGGGTTGCACTGGATTGTCTATAAATGTCCCCTCTATCCCAAACCATTCTGGGGTTCTGTGATTCTGTGGTGAGGTCAATAACATTAGTGAGGTGTTTGACATCAGGTAGCAGCATTCCAGGCCCCCCCATCACACATCTCCTCCTTATTATCACCTCTGAATTCTGCCAGGTGCTCTTTTCCCTTTTCCTGTGGTCCTTTCCCATTAGAAATAACAAAGTATTTTTCATTTTCACCCTCCCCACAGCCACTCAGACAACGATGCCAAGGAAGCTGCTGCAGTTACCAGCCAGTACATCTGCCCCCTCTGCAGCTGGTGACAGATGTGAAGGAAGAGAGACGTTTTTGACTGAAGGTGAAAGGAAAACCAACGTTCCGTCAGAAACAACCAAGGAGATGATTTTGCATGTAAACAACCTTGAAAATAAAGAGGAAAGTCATTGGATTTTGCTTTGGAAAAACTCTTGAGATCAGCAAATTAAAAAAAAAAAAAAAGAAAATAAAAAAGACAGCCAACAACAATAAAACCTCTTAGATAATCAAGATTAAAATGCATGTTGGTGTGAACTGATGTCAACAGGTGGAGCTTGTGCAAAGCACATCACTTCTACTACTGCGTTAGCATCTGACTGTCTACTTCCAAAGGCCAACGAAGATACGTTGGCTATGCTTTGGCTATAATTTGGGAAACATAGTGAGGGTGGTACCTTCACTTGGTGTTGGGCCAATAGGAATGCAAGGTAGGGGCAAGAAATGCTTAGCCATGCTTCCCCTGCCTTGTCCCTGCTGAGCTGCTGGGCAATCACAGGGCTGCATCTGAGTCTGATCACTGTCTTTGGATCCACTCTGCTCACCTCATCTGGGTATCACAGGGTGACTGAGAGTAACAAGATTGTCTCAGAAGCATGGCAGATTATCTCAGCCTAGGGACCCGCACATGGACTAGCTTTCTTTGCTATTGAAACAAAAGGGCAGCCAAGATGGCTTCACTGAAACTTTAAACATTTTCAGAAATGAATTAATATGCCTAATTTTGCCCTACCTTTGCCCTGACTGTGAGGTCTTCTGTCAGTAGATGCTTTTAATACTGGATACACACAGTGCCCAGCGCACCATTTCCCACTTTCCACCTGATGAACACCAGGACCTCTGCTCTCTCAGATTCTTTCTCAGAAAATGGTAGACCCGAGGTATGAGGAAAGCCATTCCTCCTGCAAGGCTGCAGTGCACATCAACACAGGAGGAAGCACTGACAGCGTGCATGCCAGCAGCTGGGAACATAAGCAAACCAATAAGGAAAGAAGCAGCCTTCTAGGTAAACCAGACTGGCATTAAGTCATCTTCCTCTGAGAAAAGACCGCAATGAAATGAGACTTTGCCTTGAAGAGAGAGATTGAGGCACGGTGATGTCATTTACCTGGCAACAGAGGCTCCCTTCCCCACAGCACTATCTGGCCATGCTCCGTGCACATGACATAAAGCAGAAAGGTGGTGGTTATTTCTCTCCATTTAAATATAGGAAAATTAAGGAAAAAGGTTAAACAGTTTGGCCAAAGTCCAGCTTACATAAACGATGGCGCAACAAGGCAGTAAACCACAGCCTGGTGGCCTCTGCATGGCACCGTGCTTACCTTCTAACCTTCTTTTTGCCTTCACAATAAAATCAGACTCTGAGCAAGTGATGGGAGGCCCTCTAAACACTTATTTACTTAAATCACTCCAGACTTTTGTCTTCTCCATCCTATAAAAGGATTTACGACAGTACTGGGCAAAATTCTTGTTGAGGAGCATTCACCTGTGTCCCACCAGGTCTTGACATGGTGCTTGATGAGGAGAAATGGACAGGACCAGCTCCCCAAGGCTAAATATCCTCACACATTTCAGCTTGTAGCTCTGAGAGAGGAAGAGATAAAGCCTTGTGGATACAACTGGACGATGACAGAGAACAAGCAGGAAAACCCACCCTGTAAAAATGCTCCGAATACTCCCTCGTTGCTAAAGAGAGTTGGAAGGAGGAAAGCCCCAGGAGCAAAGTAGAAACTGGAATTCATGCGTTATCATGTTCCATGACCAGCATATGTCTTACAAGTCATCCAATGAGACGACGAGGCAAAGGTTGAAGTGCAGCAACGCTCTCCGTCCAGCCAATGTTATTCTGCCTTTGTGGAGCAGTGAATGCGGAAGGTACAGCGAGAAGGGGAGAGGAGAGGATCAGCTTGATTAGAAACGGGGATTTCTTCAACAACGCAGCTCACCATGGGTGTTTCCCACTGGCTCCTGGCTTCTGTGCTCTTTCTGCTGCTCCCTGTAACAGCACAACAAGGTAAGCTGTTGGAGGTCTGTGACCACAGGATAACCCCCATGGCACCAGGATGCTCCATTGCAGCCAACAAATGTGTTTTAGAGTCTTGTTCAAGGATTTTCTCTCCAAAGGTAACCAGAAGGATCTCAGTTCTTATCTAGCTCTAATACAGCGTGAATTCTGGGCAATTTTGTAATTCATTTGTGTGCTTTTTTCCCCCCCCAGGATGTTCTGTTCCCAGTAGCAATCCGAGTGTTCCTGAAAATAACCCTCCTGGATATGTTGTGACCACTATCTCTGTGGAAGCAAATTTCACTGTAGCTATCGATTCTAGCTCACCAGATGGTGATTATTTTACCATCCAGGGGTACGAGCTGCAGCTGATCAGAAGCGTGGACTATGAGGCGGTAAGCCTTCAGCGGGCAGGCTGTAAGGATGAGGGGGGTAATGCTGGGATGCAGTGAGTTTCAGCCTGAGATCTTGATCTTCCATGGATTTGTAGCCCGAGTCTAAAGCCTACAGGTAATATCTTTGAAAAATAAGCCTATTTTAGATAGTTTTTTTGCTCACTACCAGGGAGATCGGCCCTTTCACAGGCAGAGGACGTGGATGAGGGGGGTTGCATGATATGCTTGCTGTAACTTTCTTTCAATAAATCTGTAAGCAAGCAGAAGGTTTTAAACCAGAAGGATGACAGCTGCAGTGTTCAGAGCTCTCCAGGACTTGCATGAAAGGATCCCTCTCTGCCTGTCTTGAATACAGTTCTGAGCAGTGAGGTGATGTTGTGTGGAGCATAAAGGCAGCGTAAACGGTCAGTGTGTTTAGTTAGGATGCTGCCAAACTATTCTACCTCCTTGCAGGATTCTGTATGCAGCCACAAGTGTCCTTAAGATGCCTTTCCAACAAAGTAAAAACCCACATTTGAGTAAAGAATAGCAGGCAAAGGTAATAGAGTGAAGAATAGCACCCTGCAGGCGATGCTGTACTTGCTGCACGGCACATTTCTGTTTCATTCAGTTTAAAAAGAAACCTCCGTTTGAACTTACCTAAAGTAGGAGAAAACAGTTAATTAGCTCTTCTGCCATGTTACAGGGATCACAAAGAAGCTGTTGATCAGTCAGCTTTGACTCCTGTATAAACAAGAGCCCAGTGTTGATGAATGGCTGTAAAAGAAAGAAGGGGATGGTTAGATAGGCCTGAAAACAAGATAAAGTTCAACAGCATTTCTGATTCAGGAGGAGTCGGGCTATTTCTAAAATGGCTGGGTTTTTGTTTTTGCATGCAGAGCGACACTGTGCTGTTAGTGACCCTGACTTGCAAGAAAGGTGATGTGGAGGTGAGTGCTCTTCCAAACCCTCAGTTCTGCTATAAGGCAGTGCAGGGAAGCACATGCTAACCCTCAACTCGTCCTAGTGGCTCTGTGAATGGTGGGGATGGGAACAAATTGCAACCCCCCCCCACGGTGGGTTGTCTGCAAATCGTGGAATCATAGAATCACCAAGGTTGGAAAAGACCTACAAGATCACCCAGTCCAACTGCCTGCCTATCACCAGCAGCTCTCACTGCACCATGTCCCTCAATACAACGTCTAACCGCTCCCTGAACGCAGCCCCATCCAGCACCCATCCAAGCGTGCTCCTTACACCATCCCCTCTACCACTTGGTAATTCAGGACCAACCCCTAAATCTCACTTTTCTCTTTGATTCTCTTGCTTTACTCCATCCACAGAGTTACAGCCTGCCAATTATTGTGACCATCATCAATCTGAATGATAACAGCCCAGTGTTTAAGGAAACCAGCCTCACCAGAGTTATACCTGAGGTAAGGATTTCACAGAAGTGTGTTACTGAGTGCTGTGGGATAAAGGAATATCTACCAGGGAGACGTCTTCAGCCAATTTCATAGAGAGAATAACCACAACAACTTCATTTCAGGACACAAAAGTGAATGCAACCGTTGTAGCCCGTGAAGATGTAAGTGCTAGTGATGCTGACCTGGACACTATCTACTATAAACTCGATTCGATGGTGCAGGTAAGCATCTTTCTGCTCTGGGGGAAAAAAGTGTAGCTCTGAGGAAGTCCTTGTGTTTGGTTCAGGTGAGCCCCAGCTCTGAGGCTAGAGGATTGCTGTATGGCACCTGGCTCTCCAGCAACTTCTGGGAGAGGTATGGCTTCTGCAAGAGCCAAGTGTTGGTCTGGTTAGCAGAACACTGCAGTCGATATTGCTGATATTGAAATTCTCTAGTGTTTATGGTTCTATCACACGGTACAGCTCAAACTTTCATCTCGGACGTTTTGAGTCACAGGATTCAGGGAAGTCACAAGGGGATGGTCTGTAAACAGAGCAGGAGAGATCTTTGAACTTCACAGAGCTCAGAATTGCACTGAGTCAGAGAGAGAAAGAAGCTGTTATCCTGTTTGCCTACAGACGCAATGCAGAGTGGAGATAGCATGATCTGCCCAAGATTGCAGTTTTTATCAAAGGCAGATTTCATTTTCTTCTTGGTGTAAATCCAGAGGCAGTATTTTTATAACGCATCTGTGATCATGACTGCTAGCAGAGCTTTTCCATTTCTTCTCCCCCACAGAACACCAGTGATTATTTTGCCATAAAAGGAGTCAATAACCCTGAAATCTACTTACAAAAAGCGTTGAATTACGAAAAATTTAACTCCACAACATTGCTCTTGTATGCAATGGTAAGTTGTTTTGGAGCAACTAGAGATGAAGCCTGAATGGGAGGTGTCTGGGATGGCAGGAGGGAGGGTGGATAGTGAGGGCAGTGGGTTTGGAGCAGCCTCCCACCTCCATAATCACATAGTGATTGCAGGGATGCAACCAGACCTGCATTCAGCCCACCTTTGTCAGCAGAATGTCAGCAGAAGATTCACTGCTTAAGCTAATTTCATATGAGCTCCTACACCTGATACAGAATGGAGTTAGAACAAGCTAAAAGGCCTTGGGCCACTGGTTTTTCAGGTGGGATCTTCTGGCAATAAAACTTGCATCTTACAAATGCGATTTGCTTTTGGGTACAGGACAATACTGAGGGCACGAACGTAACCATTCATACAGCTACCGCAACAATAAGCATAATCATTGAGCAAGCTGACACCAGACCTCCCTGGTTCCTACCCTGCACCTTCGTTGACACGGACAGAAGCATTTGCATCAGCAGCACCTATGCTGGGAGAGTCAATATGTCCGAGATGTCGGTAAGAAGGCATGATAAAATGGCATCCCTCATGCTATTAGCACCTAATCACTGACACGAGCTTGTGCTGGTCTCCAGGCATAAATGCAGTCTTCATCACCCTGGAAAGTGAAAGTTCTCCCTCCCTACCTCCTTCCCCAGCAATTAATCTGATTCTGCTCGGGTAAAACCAGCAGAGCCATGCTGGAATGTGGGAGTACTGGATAGCATTTGGTGTTGTAGCATATTATGTAATACTTTGCCTTCCCATTGCAGACTGCACCGCTCACCTTGGAGCCAGGGCCCATCTATGCTATCGATCCTGACTACATTTTAAATGAAAAGATTGTGTACAGCATTGTTGGTGGTGAGTGGAATTTGTCACCTTCTCCAAACCGCTTTACTCCTCCATCTCCTACATCAGTTGCTGAGAGGAGATTGGCAGCACGTGAGAGTTAAGGGCCTGGAGATCTACCCCTCTGTTTTTGCCACAGAAAAATAATTAGATGCACACAGCATTGTGGATTAAGTAGAAGAAACAGGCTGTACAGAGAGGAAGATGGAGGAACTGCAGGCCCATAAGACAAGCTCCGTGAAATCTGTTTCAGAAGGACTTCCTCTCACTTTTGGGTAGTGAGCCATGTTTCATTTTTAAGCTTTTAGACCCGACTTTGCCAGTCTGGTCACACCACTCTCATACAGTCTTGGAGCTGAACCTAAAAACTCCCACATGCTCAGCACAATTTTCGTTCATCGTTTCATGCTCTTGTTCCCCTGTTCATTACCACAGTCTAATCTGCCTTGTTATATCCTTGATTTTAAAAAGGTTTCTTGAATATGGTGAAATGATTGCCCAATCATTTGGCTGGGCCACTTGGCCATCTATTTCATTCAAAAGACTATTTATTATTATTATTATTATTATTATTATTATTATTATTATTATTATTATTATTATTATTTTAGCAATGGTGGCTTCTAGATTAACCACCAAAGCAAAAGCAGATCATATTGGTGGAGTTTATTGATACCACATTGTCCCATATCTGTGACTGTCCTTCTGATAATAACGACATTATTGAACCTCAGATTCCATTTTGGGTGTAGTGTGGCCTCAGCTCCCCACAGTCAGTGGGAACCCAATAAGGGAGTCGTTGTCTAAACACAGCCTATAGCATCTCAGAATAAGGAAGGCAAGCAAAAATGATCTTAATGTACATCCAGCACGGCTGGTTTTATGATTCAGACACAGAGCAGGAAGCTGATGTCTACCTCTACATCAGTGCAAGAAGTTTTCTGTGCCTAGGCTCCTTCTGTAGTCAGCAGAGAGAAGGAAGTGTTTCCAGAGCAGAATGCAACTCAAAATGAGGACGATGTCCACAATAAGTCAGATAGGTAACAAAGCTGAATAGAGATGCCTGCCTGCTAGATGCCTAGAGCTACTCAAGGTGAAACCCCACTCAACTGCTCTCTGTAGCTTAGTTCTTAGCTGTCACCAAGAGGAGCCATGAGCTCCAGGTCACTTTATGAAAGTATCCCATGTTTGAATGGTCTTTCTGTTTCTTTAGGGAATGCAGATAACGTATTCTCAGTGGATGCAGACACGGGAAATCTAACTATGAACAAAGTAGCATCTTCTCCAAATTCATACCTATTGCAGGTGATGGTAAGTCTGATGACACTGCAGACAGAAATCCAGTATAGCTGGCTTCCTAGAAAGCAGGGATCTTGTCATGTCAGGAATTGATCACATTAATAATGAAAGCTAATTTTGTCACATCCTTTTCTTTTTTCTTTTTTTAAGCATTTAGAGCTAATAGTTGGTCAGTATCTTATACCAGTTTTCATGTAAAGCTTTTGCAGGAGTGTCAACGCCTTTTCTCTTATGGTTGTGTTATATTATTAAAGCAAGTTAACTGAGTGAGGACATCCTGCTGAGTTCAAAGCATGGATGAGTAAAAAGCTTTCTGTAGGCAGGACTGGAGCTTGTGTCGCAACAGTTAATGTCATTTTCTTCTAGAAACAAGCTCATTTTTTGGTTAAACTCCTCAAGAAAGAAGTTGCAAAGCACTCCTGCACATATATACCAAGGAAGGTGTGGACTTTTAGACAATAACTGAACTGACCAAATCCCTCATGAAGCTGAGCAGACTCTGCCTGCTGGTGCTGGAATCCCAATGCTTTGCTCTGGAGCATGGTAATTTGTCTGGAGCTGACCTTTACCACATCCACATGTTAGGACTAGACCAAGATGGTGTGGACAGCCAACAGCGGAAGCAAGCTTAACTACAAGGACCACAAGCCATAAGGTTCCCCTCCTGTGGCTCAAAGTTCACTGAAAATGATGGAAAGAAAGCCATGGGTTGGAACAGGTTTTGTATCAAGCCTATCTTTTTTATGTCTCATCACTAAAAGGAACGTCACTCTCTTTCTCCCCAGGCCACTCAAGTCAACAACAAACAGAAATACTCCATAGCCAATGTAGAAATTCAGGTCATCAATAAGAGTGACCATGCACCATACTTCGAGTCCAGAATGTATGCAGGGACAGTGTTTGTTGGTCTGGACCCAAGAAGCTTTGTCTTCCAAGCTGGTGATTCTTCAAGCCCCCTGATGATAGCAGCGCTGGATGATGATTTCCCTGATGTAAGAAACAGAAAATGCACTGGATTCTTCATCACTGCTTCAGCCTTAAAGCAGGATAAGCAAACACGGGGAGTGGGAGGTGGGGAAAGATAAGCACATTGTTTTCTCCAGTGTCCCATATACTGATCTGGGAATTCTACATAGATTAGTACCACTTGTGGTATGGTCTAATCTGGAGAAGCTGAAGAACTCCTTTCCTCCAAGGACCAGTCCTGCTTAGATTTAGGTAGGCTGGCTGATTTACTGCAAAACAACATGCCAAATAAGCTCAAAATTAGCAAATATTGTGAATGAGTCCAAATCTGAGCTTCTGAGAAGAGATCAGAAAGGCAGGATCCCATACAGAGAGGTCTTCTCTCAGCCTAGCAGGGTCTTGCAGTCCTGAGCTGGAAATAGTTAACTTTCTCCCTGTAATGACTCATTTTGAAGGAACCATTCTCAGAAAAAAAGCATTAGAAGAAGGGAAGAGATAAACTGACCAGCCATTCCCTTCTTCCCTGTAAAACACAGAAAAATGTGATAGTTTTTGAGACAAAGGAAACAACAGCGCAGACCTCAGAGAAAGGATTTTTCTTCATTTACATCCCCCTTTGTATCCCTATTAAAGAGAGAACTCATCAACTTTCTCATCTAGGACAAGAGGTAGTGGCCTGAAGTTGCAATAGGGATGGTTCAGGTTGGATATTAGGGAAAGTTTCTTCTCAGAAACAGTGATCAAGAATTGAAACAAATTGCCCAGGGAAGTGATGGAGTCACTGTCCCTGGAGATGTTCAAGAACCGAAGGACATGGTTTAGTGAGCACAGTGGCAATGTGTTGGTGGTTGGACTTGATCTTTTCCTACCTTAATGTTACTATGGTTCTATGAAAATTACAAGATCCCTTGCACAGATGTGTTTTGTTTGAGGAAATATTAATGACACCAACACGAGCCGGTTAAGACTTGGGATGTTTTTTGGAGGCAAAACTTCCAGGATACATTCTTACCTTCTTATGACAGAATTATTTCCTACTCTATACTTCTGCTTATACTTAAGGCAAATTTGACAAGTCCTACTGACAGGCTCTTACAAAGATGCACACAAAACACAGTGAGGTTTAATCATTTGCTCTTCTGGTTTTTCAGAAAGCCAACCCAAACATTGAGTACTACATAAGGAACAACACCAATTTCATTGCAACCAAAGATGGACTCATCCTGACTAATGTGATGCTGCAGTCACCGGGGACTGCAGTCATGGAGGTAAGGCAACTTTCTCCATGACCTCATCCAGGATTGTGGAAAGAAGGGAAAGTAACAAGAAAGGAGTAACAAGGGTGGAATTTCATTAGTTAAGGGACGTAACATAAGGCCAATCTTTGCCCCAGCCATTTGTATCACAAATACTTAGGGATGGAGGGAGATGAAGTGGTAGTTAATGCACTCTGCATGATACAGGCTATATCTGGCACTAGCTTCAGAATTGTTTCTTCCATCCTCTTGTGGAAAATATCATTGCAGACAAACTATTTTTTCCCCCACACAGGCTGTGGCAAAAGACACAGTGAGTCTACAGGAGGGGAGCACTGTCGTCACAGTGGAGATCACCGCTGCCAAAGGTAGATTGGGCATCTTTTGTCTTCTGGTTCATTGACCTCAGAGTGAGTTATCCCACCAAGCTGAGCTAGCTTTGATGGAGGCACAGCATAGAAGGAAGAAGGAGCTGAGTGTGGGGGAGCTCCACATCAGGCCTGTGGGCTGTGGCTCCCTAGGAGACGTGATTAAGAATTAAAAATGCAGTGACGTCCTAAACCCTCAACGGCTTATTAATGATAAACTGAGAGTGCAATCAAATGCAGAGAGAGTACTCAAAGTCCATTGTCATAAACAGGGCAGTAGGAGGAAAATGCTGCGTTTCATTAATCATTAAACTTTAGAGAGATTAATTTACATTACAAAATGAAGCTGGAGATTCTTAAAGAAAGAAACCCAGTGACAACTGGGTTGTCATTTTGTACAAGCAAATCTGATTAACCCTGAAGAAGTTTCTATCTCTCCACTGTAATGTGGATGATCTCCATACAAACATGCTTCTGCTATCCAGAGGCTGAAAGCATAAACCACTCCTACCAATTGCTCCTGTTAGAATCACTCTGCTTTGTGAGAGAAATTAAAGGTTTTAAGGATCTCTGCGACTACTTTTCTTCTCCTGGAAAGAAAAGGAACTTTCCCCAGTTCCAAAAGAGCCTAACAGCTCCAGTTCAGGGACTAGAATCAGCTTTAAGGAGGAAACTGCAAGAAGAAACGTAGCAAAACATCTTCATGACACTATCTCTTTCTTTCTCATGGCTGTTAGTATCTTTGCCTTCAGCATAAGGATAGACTACTGTACTCTCAAGTGGTAAAATACAAAGAAGTCAGATGTGACCTGGCTGTTCATACCGACATCAGAGTCAATTGCTCTCCTTCCAAGGACCACAGTCCTATTCTTTTTCTATATTTAGTCTCTATTTTTAAATGCTCGTCAGTGCCAGAGGTGAAGTTTCACAGTAAAGAAAGCTTTACATTTTCACAGACAGATGTCCAAATGTATCTTAGTCTTGCATGCTGGTGGAAATGGGTGAAGTGGGAACAGACAGGAGCTACCTAGTTCTAATTCTGTTTGCCTATCACAGTTGTGCGCATATTTGCTTATTTAAATCATTGGGCAAACATCATAGACTTGTAAATGTGTGCTTTTTCCATTTCTTATAACTGCACATGAGTTATAATATTCTTACAAGAAACCTCTTCTTCTTGGACAGCTACTGAATGGCCTTAGATCTTATTAATTATCCCACTGCCACATTCTGCAGCACAAGATGCCTCTTTGCCCTTCAAAAACTGGATCTTTCCCCAAAAGGATGTGTTGTAGTAAAAAAGTTGGTTGACACTGCTAGACTTCATAACATTGTTTTTTTTTTTTTTTTTTTTTTCTTGTAGCTGAAACCTCCTCCTCTGATAAGATATACACTGCACAGGATATGGGTATCTTAGGTGGTATCTTAGCTGCATTGCTATTAATTGCCTTAGTCTTCCTTGGACTGATGATATATAAACAATATGGAAAGACAGTCAAGTTCCTGATTAATAAAAAAGTAAGTGCCTTCTTTGTACCTGGTCCCTGTTTAGAAGTTGTTAGGGACCTGAGGAGGGTTTCAAGTATGGATGGGCTTTCCAAATATTACACATCTGTGTGAAGGTGATTATCCTTGTGGGTCCCTTCCAACTCAGGGTATTCAGTGATTCTATGCTTTGTCTGCACCTGAGCCATCCATCCCTGGCTCTCTCAGGTCTTTGGCAGCCTCATACCTTCTATGCTTAGGGCTCAGGTCATCAGACTGGATGATGATCTCTGCCTCTGCCTTAGGATGAGGAGTCTCAACTCCCCTGAAAGGAAAACTGACTTGTTTGCAGCTGTAAGCAGCACGTCTTGGGAGGAAGAAATAATAGCATTGCAAATTGTGGGAAATTATCCCATACGAAAGTCTTTTTTTTCTCCCAGTGCAGAAAGTGAAGATATCCCCACAACTATCAATAGGGTCTTGCTGGTTTATATTGGGCAAAATCCAGCCAAGTCACTTCAGCCACACTCCCCCAGCCAATTTCTTTTCCTTTCAATACACTCACGATGTGTCTCTTCTCCTGTAGTTCTCCAAGGATTTCCCTGGAAGCTACGACAATCAAGCTTACAAGCAAGATGAACATCCAGACCTGAGTGCCAACGGTCAGGAAAGCCCAACATATATCAATGTAACCCAGATACAGCAGCCATCACTTTTCTTGGCATCTTCTAATGAACAAGAAATTAATGGACTCCCGCAGACTTCCCCAGCTTCCGCCATCACTTTTGACCAGAAAGTGGAAGAAGAAGAGGAAGAAGAAGAGGAGAAAGTGGAAGAAGACTCTAAGCATGAAAAGGAAGTGAAATCTATCCTCAAAACAGACAGGAATGAGGGGGACCCAGGATACAAAGCTGTGTGGTTTAAGACCGATGTGGATCCAAGTGGAGAGAATGTTGAAGTGATTAATGACGATGCAGCAGATTATGATGATGACAGTGATCAAGATCTGCAGGAGAACGAGAAGGAGGAAGAAGATGACAAGGATGATCACTACAGAGGTCTGGGAATGTCCCTTGCCTCAGGCAGCTCATCAGTGTCAGTCAACATGTCTACCAGAGATGACAGTGATGCATAATGGAAATAGGTCTGCGACTGTCCCCTCACCAAAATGGAGAAATGTCCATTGCTTGGGTGAGACGGAGCCCACCTTTCTGCTCAGGGCAAAACTGAAATGCAAGAGGACAAAGTTGCCTGTCTTGCATGCAGAGATTAAAGCCAGAAGAGATTATAATTCAAACTTCTAGTGAGACCTTGAAATATGGCTTGGGATTTTGTGCGGGGAAAACACATCCCATCCTTCTTCCTATTTGTCCTAGGGTCCCCTATATCACATTTCCCAAGCTGGTAAGTATATTGAAGATGTAGCTGAACTGACTTTGAAGCATTTATCCCAGCTCATGGTAGCAATTTAGTTGTATGATCCAGTGCTTTCATCTCCTCTTGGTGGGAAAACGAGCCAGCACGGACTGCTCAGCTGTTCCCTTTAGGTGCTGCATGTTGACGTCAGCTGCAGGGCGTTAGCCAGTGCAAGTCACTCTGACCCTGCTGTTGCTCCCATGACTACGTTCAGGAGCTCACTTCAGGACTTGACTCTGCTCCCTGCACCCCAGCGGGAGCAGCTGGCATGACACACTAGGGACAGCAGGAGTGCCACTGCAGGTCTCCCTCCTGCCAGAAAACAAACGTTCAGATGATTGGAAGATGCTGTTTCCTCTGCTGCTGATAACCAAGGACTGATAACATGTTCTTTACTGAAGGAATTTGTCGGTTATTATTCTTTTCCCCAAAACCATTAATTGTGCTGTCCTTCCTTGGCTGTATCCTATGTGTCAAGGCAAAGAGCTCCTGCTCCTAACCTGCCTACAGAATGTCAGGTGTATTTCCAACTCTCTGAACTTCTGGCAGCAAAAATGTCATTCCGAAGTGCTAGATGTGGATCAGCACATTGTTTCCCCTGTCCAACAGGACTCGAGGTGTTCCTTTTATCATTGCTGCTGAAAGTGGAGGTCAGCATTCCTCCACACGCCTCACTTGGTGTAGATGAAGACCTCTTTGCATCCCCATTTTTTCCGTTCACAATGGGCCCAGCAGGCTCTTCTGCTGGTAAAATACCATCTTTCAGGCTTTACCTAGAGCCAAGCAGCAGCCCAAAAGCAGAGGTGGTCCACTGAGAACAAGTCAGCTCTGGTGCTCAGCTTTTGGGTCCGGGATTGAGCTAGAAAACCTGCTAGCAAGATGGAACTGACCCGCCTCCCAAAGCCTTTCCTCATCTTTCAGCAATTTTATCCTCAGTTGTGGTTGTGCCACCTACTCAGCAAAGCGAGCACACCATTGCCATTGGGAGTAATGTGAGTGATTCTCTGGTCCAGATTCATCCTTTCCATCGACCAATTTCTTCCCAAAGCTGGCAATCAAAAACTGAAATATTTTCCACTTAGAGCATGGCTGAGTGCATTTGCACCTTCTGATCTATCAGTATAAAATCTGTGCTGCTGCTGGTTTTCCTGTTTTGCAGCTAGCTAGAGGGCAGGTATGGGTTATTGAGCGTTCAACTTTCAGTTGAACTTTCAGACAGGGGTGCAATGGGACCCTGGGTCACAGATATTTATCTCACTTGCTTAGCTTAGCACAACAGCACAGCACCACAACAACAGGAATGTCCTTCTGGGAAAGAAACAACAATAAGTAATCCTGCCTGTGACCTATGGGCTATTCCCTGTAACGCTGTCATTACTCCAGATAAACCCATGAGAAGGAAACCAAAACACAGCTGCTGGAATTCTCATGTACCCCAAAACATAAGACAATCAGCTCCAAGCAGGCTTGCATCCTCTTGGTTTCCACTTTTTTTTCTGTACATTTCCCCATCTTGCTGTTGCTAGTGCTCAGCTCTGCCAGGGTTTCTCTGAAGAGAGCAGCCCTGCTGTGTGGACTTCAGGACCTGTACTTTTGCTGAAGGTAGAGACTGAAATATGGAAAGCTTTTCTCCTTGCTGCAATAAAGTTACTTGCCCAGAAATTACTACTGTGGTTTGTCTGATAACAGAGGGTGGGGAGAGTGCCTTATATTTACCTTGTAAGCATGGTTCCTCTGGTAGCTTAGGGTTATCTCTAGCAAAAAGTTCCCATGGGGCTGTGAGAACTCCCCAGTAATTGCTAATTGCTAGCCCAACATGTCCAGCCATCACCAAGAGTGAGGGTAGAGCTAAGCCTGTCCTCAGTGCTGTTGCTACCCATGGAAAGATTGCTAATAGGTGGGTGAAACAGAAGTGTTTCTGCTCTGACTCCCTCCAGGCATTTGCTTTTGTCACTTAATCTGTCTCAGGGTCCAAAAATGAACCACCAGCTTGCAGTGCTCCAAGAACTGGCATTTAAGAAGGTGTTGTGTACAGTGGAGCTACGTGTCCCACTGACTAGTGATTATCATAGCACAGGGTGGTGTCCCACGTCAGTAGTTGATGTAATCTGGCCTACATGGAACAAGGGGGGATCTTTGTGGAAGGCAAGCAGAAAATTGAACTAAGTGGCTGTTGCACTCAGTAAGTGAAGAAGAAGAACTTGAAACAGCAAGTTCTCGCCATCAGATAGGCAAAGGGAACAGGCATAGCACTGTGTTTTCTAACACTTGTGGGTACAGGAAGAGACTGCAAAGGGCAGAAGAGCCTTGTGAGAGGGAGCAAAGTGCAGATAAAAGCAACCTGGTGCTTATCATCTCCCCTGCCCTCACAACTGGGACCAGTACTTACCAGGATCCATCTACCGTTATTCACAGCTTTGCTATGTGGGTTACAGTTGGCTGTTCCTTCCTCAGTGCATTACTGAGGAACCTTGAATTATTTTAAGGCATAATGACCTGAGAAGTGACTGACTGGTACTGGGAAGAACTGCTGATTGCCAGGCTGTGTCTGCCTTTAACAAATGAAAAACATTTCTGGGAGAAATGCTGACACACAGATGTATAATACTGAAAAGCAAAGAACACGAGCCAGGCCCAACCTTGCCCTGGTGGACTTAAATATGTGCAGCCAGTGAATGCTGGCCTGGTAGCTATTGTAGCATGGCAAACTGACACCACCACCACGGTGATGCATGGGGACACACCTGCCTGCACTGCTATCCTGGATCGGCTGCCCTTTAACTGCACTAGAGCAGAAATACCTTTCTCAAAGCTGCTAAACCCAGGACTGCAAATTCTGGGCAGGCAGAGCTGTTCCTCTACCTATGTGCATGGTTGGACAAGCAGCAATGGGCACCAGAGATGGGCTGGTGGCCTCTGTCATCGTTATTAACCTGTTCCCCCCAAGTTTTAGCACCAATCTTCAGTGGAGTGTGTGCTATGGGAGGCAGCAGGTCACCTCAAGAAAATTTCCTTCCCAAACATGCCCATGGGAAGGATCTCTTCTCTCTTACTCCTCACACTGGTACACCAAGGTATTTTCCTCGCAGCCTCTCCATGCAAATGGTCGCTGTTTCCCTTCTCGTTTCCTTCAGCATTTTGCTGGCTTTGGGGTTGCTGGAGACATAACTTGTCATTCACTTTTACATTTCGAGACTGTTTTCTTGTGGACTGTCCTCCTTAAACTCTTCTTTCCATGTAGCTGGAGAAAAAAAATCCTTAGTCCAGAAGATTGTTCTAAGATAATCTGTGAGCAATGGCTGAACTGAATGTTTTCCAGTGGTATGTAGTTCCTGGTGACTGACACAGCGTAGCTATTTCATTTTTCCCCTTTGCTGTGCCATATGTGATCTAATCCTTGCTGTTGGCACAATATTGGCACTCTGTCTGCCCTCTCCTGCTGTGCTGTTTGGGCTTTTGGACACATGCATTGGCACACCGATGAGTCCCATCAATTTGCAATCTGTTCTCATCTGTTTGTGCTTTGCCTTCTCCCATTGGAGTGCTTCTCATACTTTTGGCCATACGTATTGACATGCAGCTTGAATCAGGGCACCCTTGCAATCCACTGGTATTTTGGTTTCCCTTACTTGGCACACAATTGAAATCCCTTCATTTTGCCACTCACCTGTGATGATCCCTGTTGTCAGTTTGTTCCTCTGCAGCCCGACCTGCTCAGCCTGGCCCTATGCAAGCTCTTAGGTTCTTATTCTTTTATCCCGAAAAGTTCGTTCTGGAAAAACCCAGAGCTCAGTTTTTTTATTAAGACAAATTACACAACAGAACTCAAAAGGAAAAACGTGTGTTCGAATAGTGCCATCACATGGAGAGCAAAGGCACCTGTCTTTAATCCTTCACAGCTTGAATTAGAAAGCTGAAAGAGAAGGTGCTTCTGCTGGCTCCACCCTGTGCTTGGTCATTCCTTCAGTCATACACTGAATATTGTGAGCATGAAGATTTCACTGGAATTTCTTCTCTTGGGATAACAGTCCCACATATCATGGAACCATGTTGTCTCAGAGACTCGTAGTTCACCTTTCTTATGTTGCAAAAGATCATAGCCTCACAGATAACATGGTATACGTTTCCAATAAGAAAGCAAAAGAAAATCTGTCCTTTCCTTTGGCACTGATTTGACATACAAAGTTCACAACACTTTCAATCATATTTCACTTGCTCATTCTCTTCCTTTTGGGTGAGATTTCAGATTTCATTTAAGAAGCAGTTCCATATTTCTTGTGTGTTTGGTTCCCCTGGAAAAACTTCTCCTGGGAAGCTGGCCAAAGACGAGTTCCCTGCTGGCCATCTGTTTGAACCATGGTAAGTTCTGAGAGACGTGAATAGTTACGAAGTCTCCTGAAGGCCTTCTTTCTGAATCCGAGGGGTGTGGAATGAGGGATGCCCTGGCCAAAGGGAAATGCACTGTGGGCCTCTGCAGTGGTTGGTTATGGACCTACCAAGGCTGAGCAGTCCCACTGGTTATCTGGAGAGGAGTGCTCCTTGGAGCTGTGTGCAGCCTTTGGGATGATTCCAAGGGATCAGGATTCTGCATGGAGAAGCGTCTCCTTTCCATGGAAAGGACGCTGGCCTTGAGAGCAAGAAGAAATTCAAGAGAACCTGGCCCCAGCTTGTTATTTTCAGGTCTTCCCTAGCTACTTAAAACCCTTCTCTCTGGATCTCTTTCTCTTGCCTTCTTACTGGCTGCCCTTGTAGTAATCCATTTTCCATCCCAAAATATACATGACTTGGGACCCCAAGTGGTCTTTAACACAATTACCAGGGAGAGGAGATGTGGGTCTTCCAGATGCTGAAGTCCAGTTTTAAAAGCAAAACATAGGCAGAGAGCGACAGTTCTCAGTCAGAGCAGCTAGCCTGTGCCTTGCCTCTAATCACAGACTTTGCTAATCATAGACATTTTTTAAGTAATCACAAAATATCCTGAATTGGAAAGGGCCCATGAGGATCATCAAGTCCAACTCTGATGAGACAAAGAAAGGAAAAAAAGGTAAAAATCCAATGTGCTCCACTTTTCCCCATTATTTTAAATGAGAGGAGTGAAAAATTTCATCCACCGGTTCCATATGAACATAGAACGTCAATAAATTCCAAGTACATCTCTAAGATCCATTTTTCAAAAACACAAATTAGACAAGTCCAGTTAAATCGTTATTTTCTTTGTGCTTTTCTACTTCTAACATCAGTAAATACAGCCTCAGTACTTATTATCTGTCAGTTATGCTTGTACCTAATCAAAGGAAACTTTGTTTTGTGAACATTGTTTAGGGCAGTTATTGTTATTTGTAATTTGTTACTGTCAAGAGAGCTAATAAAACTTAGCAGCAGGAAGAGCTCAGCTTCTCTCAGTTATTGCCTTTTAAAGCCTCTACATCTCATGATCTTGTCTCTTGCCTTGCACTTTCCCTGGTAGTATTTTTGATTGAATGGGAAGTAGTGAATGAATTCCTTTTTTTGCTTTACTTACCTGTGCAGCTTTTGCTTTAACTAGTTAACTGTCTTTATCTCAACCCATGAGTTCTCACACTATTCCCATTCTGACTCTCAGCAAAGGCAATCTGTCTGATAAATGCAAACCACTATGGAACAAGTTACACAGAGCAAGGGATCTTCAATCCTTACCTGCTAGAGTTAAAAACTAAAACAAAATAAGAACATCAAACTTTGATCAGCTTACCACAGCCTTTTCACCATATGTTCAAAATGCTGTCTCACAAACTTATGATAATATTAGCTAAGGGACACATAGCTAAGAGTGAAAAACTGTCATATTGTTCTATTTATGAAAAGAAGCATTAATTCAAGCATCTTGATTCTCTAAATGTGTGTCAGATTTAAAATATACTAACAAACTGTATATAATGTAGGAATATAGGGGAATGGGTAGGAATAGGGGAGGTTTCGGTTAGATATCAGGAGGAAGGTTTTCACCCAGAGGGTGGTGACACACTGGAACAGGCTGTCCAAGGAGGCTGTGGATGCCCCATCCCTGAAGGCATTCAAGGCCAGGCTGGATGTGGCTCTGGGCAGCCTGGTCTGGTGGCTGGCAACCCTGCACATAGCAGGGGGTTGGAACTGGATGATCACTGTGGTCCTTTTCAACCCAGAATGGCCATTCTATGATACTATGAATATAGCTCATATATGTTCTTTTTGTCTTCTAAAATTTTTCCACTTCTAAGATCTTTGAAAATGTGTTGTGCCATAATATGCGGTGTCCTGCAGTAACACTTTGTGATCCAAAGTGAATGACCATGTAGAGAACAATTCTAAGGAATTTTCTCTAGCTCTTGTATAACCCTGGCTTGCAGGGTAAGACAATGTATTGAGAGTTGTCAACACATCTCCAACAGGAAAATACCTGTTTCAGTGTTGCAGTGGTAGAGCTGGGTTTGAGATTGCGGCTGAAGGAAGGCTGAAATGCACTGCAGAAATGGCACAGGGAGATGAGGCATTTCTGAGCTCTGAGTACCCTCTGCTGGAGAAGACTACAACTAAGAAATGGCTATTTCATTTTCATTCCGATGACCTGGCCTCTTTGCATGTTGGATAACAGTCAAATACTGAAGACCTGTTCTCACAGGATTTGCCTTGGAGATGTTGCATCTTTAGCTCTTTTGCTCTGAAGGAGCCTTTTATTCCTTCAGAAAAGGTCCATCCATTTTATCTTGTTTTATACAAATATAAAAGTAAAAACGCTCAGGGATTTTTCAAACCTTATCTTTCCCTCTTCAAACAACTTAGATAATGTACTCTGATCTCAGGCTTGGAAATGGGTTATTCTAACACGGGTTAGTCCTCCCTGAAGCCCCTTGAGATGAAAGTCTTGGAAGGCTCAAACAAAAGAGCAACCAGTAGTCGCACTCTAACAAAGCTCTCACAACAGCACACAGCACCCAGCTGGGGTTAAATATGGCACAGAGAGGTTGCTGTGATGAACAGCAGAGATTCCACTTCTGATCCTCACCTTGACGTTGTGAAAGCTCAGATGAACTCTTGTGTGATAAGTGGAATAGATATAATTTAAGAGATCGTGTTTTGCTTGGTGAGGGGCTTGAGTTTATATATCTTTGTACTTTATTGTAGGATAAGAATGTAAAATTGGGTGGTTTTGTGTGGAGCCAGGGTGACGACGGTGGGACTTGATGATCCTTACGGGTCCTTTCCATCAGTGTTTATGTAGTTGCCACATATTTGAGATATAAAACACAGAAAGGAACGGGCCTGGAGCGCACTCAGGACTTTGTTTCCTGAAGCTGCTGGATTTTACTACAGCTTTCACTTAAAGAGAAGCAAGCATTTAGCCCTCGTTCCTTTTGGTTCGTCCACAGGGCCACAAGAAGAGACTGAAACTGCTGTGGGGAGCTGAAATCTTGCATTGCCAGGGATACCCAAAAAGTGAGGTTTTCTGTGACAGCGAGGCGGATCTAGTAGCTAGCTGTACATCTCGAGGATGCCGTCAGAAAAAAAAATATATATATATATATATATATATATATAATTATTTTCAGGCCTTCTGTCAAAACTGAAGAAATTGGCAGACCTCGGCCTTTTAGCAAAGCCGGTCAGCACCAGAGCGAACAGAGCACTAAGGGTACTACAGCTCCCATGATGCAGCAGAGCGGGCTCAGAGCGTCGACCAATCAGACGGCGCGCGGTGAGCCGGACAGCCAATGAGAGAGAGGCTGGCGGCCGTTGGAGGTTTGAATTTCTCCGGGGCTGCAGCAGCGCTGCCGTTGTGACGCGGGGTTCGCGCGGTCGCCTCAGAGCCGGGGCTGCGGCGCTCAGGTGCGGGAATTGGGTAACGAAAACCAGGTTTGCGCAGTTTCGGGTTCGGTGTCCGGTCTGATTAACGCTTTATGGCTTTTTTGTAATCACGCAGAGCTTGAAGATGTCACGGGACGGTGACGATGAGTGGGAGCTGAGCAAGGAGAACGTGCAGCCGCTGCGGCAGGGCCGGGTCATGGCCACACTGCAGGAGGCCCTGGCTCAGCAGGACACCTCCAGCCACACTGCCGCTCAGCTGAGAAAACAGTGAGCCCTGCTTTGAGTTTCCCCCCTTGTTTCCCTGCCTTCTCAGCAGCTCTTCTATACCTCCTCTACCTGTACTAACCTCCCTGGTGCTTGAGAAGTAAGCTGAATTTATAGCCTTTGTTCGTGTCTGCCTTCATTGCACTGGGGTCTGGTTGCTGTGGGTGCTGCACAGTGTAGGTGACTGTTTTTAGGTTAGCAGTGGACCGTTTAAACATCAGACATGAGAGAGGTTCTGTTGTGCTTTTAAAATGTGATCAATAAGAAAAATACTTAATGCTCATAAGAAAGAGTGCTTGTTTGTTTCTTCCTTCATGCAGTAATCATTTGAAGCAACGGGCTCCTAGCACAAGGGAGGTGTGCACCTTATAGAATGAGTCCAGCAGAGGCCACAAAGATGATCACGGTGCTGGAGCATCTCTCCTGTGAATCAGAATGTCCTGGGTTGGAAAGGACCACAATGCTCATCTCGTTTCACCCCCCTGCTATGTGCAGGGTTGCCAGACACCAGACCAGGCTGCCCAGAGCCACATCCAGCCTGGCCTTGAATGCCTCCAGGGATGGGGCATCCACAACCTCCTTGGGCAACCTGTTCCAGTGTGTCACCACCCTCTGCGTGGAAAAACTTCCTCCTAATTCTCAAACTAAACCTCCCCTGTCTCAGTTTAAAACCACAGGCTGAGGGAATTGGGCTTGTTCAGTCTAGAGAAGGCTGCAAGGAGTCTTTGTTGTGACCTTCCAGTACTTGTAGGGAGCTTATAAATGGAAGGGAGGTCAATTTTTTATATGGGTAGGTGGTGATAGGACAAGAGGGAATGGTTTTAAACTAAGAGAGAAGATTTAGGGTAGATGTTGGGGGAAATTTCACACTGAGAGTGGTGAGGTGCTGGCACAGGCTGCCCAAAGAGGCTGTGTATGCCCTGTCCCTGGAGATGTTCAAGGCTAGGTTGGATGGGGCTCTGGGCACCTGATCTGATTTAGTGGTTGGCAAATCTGCTGGCAGCTGGGGGGTTGGAACTAGGTAATCTTTAAGGTCCCTTCCAACTGAAGCCATTCTATGATTTCTCAGGAGATAAATATTTCCTACTATTGTGACAGCATATAGGTATCTATGCCCTCCCTAGCTTGCAAAGACTCTTAATTGTGCAAAGTCACTTTGGGTTTGGTTACAGTTCTTATTATGCATAGTTTTCTGCAGTTATATATGATTATATAATTTAAAGGGGGTATCTTGTAACCTGAACCTATTCAGTTGTATTAGAAGATCAGAGTATAGAAATGTATGTTCCCTGAGGAAGCCACATTGACTTCGTGAGGAGACTGCATAGGTGTGTGTGTATCATGCCAGAATCTGATTGCACTGAACCATCTGAGGGACTTTGTGTGCCTAAATATCAAGTTAAAATGTATGCTATTTTAACTTTTTCTATTATGGACTTATAAAATAGATGTGAGTGTGAGCAATGATCTTAGTTTACAGAATACAAAGCATTTATAGTTACACACACCTCTTGTATAGTTAATATGTATTTTTTTTTTTCCTAGAGAATTTGAATCAGAAATCAGATTTTATTCTGGAGATGATCCACTGGATGTCTGGGACAGGTAAGCTTCCTTCTGTTTCCGAAGAAATAATGGGATGATTAGAGCTATGCCACTGAAATGTTAGGCACCCTTGTAAAAGCTTAGAAAAATATTACTGTAATTTAATAATAAACTCATTAAAAGATAAAGTTATTTTTAAATATGTTATAATCTGCAGTATCTGCTTCAATACTATTCCTAAGCTTTATTTTAGGTCTCATTGTGTGCTGTAACAGAAGCCATGCATCTTCCTCCAAACAGAATTCCTATGAGTACATTCCATCCCTAGGTACATCAAGTGGACCGAGCAAACCTTCCCCCAGGGTGGAAAGGAGAGTAATCTCTCTGCAGTATTGGAAAGGGCAGTGAAAGCACTCAACAAGCAGCAGAGATACTACCAAGATCCCCGCTATCTTAGTCTCTGGCTCAAATTTGTGAGTGTTCTGTGAAAATCTCGAGTGTTGATTTTTCTTGGTAAAAGCCATTTGCATAACTAAGCTATTTACTTTAACCTACCAAGTAAAAGAGTATGTTGTACAACTAGTACAGTATTAGAAGTTGTCTCTGCAAACCTAACGCTTATTCTGGAATTCTATTTCAACCTTTCAGTAGTATCTTCAGATGTTTCTCAAGGTCATTCAGTTTGTATAGTGACATACTCTGTAAATTTTTTTTTTGTTTTATTTTGCAAACAAGCTGGTTTGAATGAGTGAAGCTTGATTCTGTATGTATTTTGGTATTTAAAGATATGTTTAAGGTGTTATATCTGTCCTTCCAGTCATTTTAACTTGTAACTGTATTGCATCCACATCTAAATCTAAGGAAAAACCTGTATGCTCTGGTCTTGCACTGTTTCTTCATTGGTATGTTTCTCGTTGCTGTTCTTGCCTTCTTATAGGGACTTGTCTCCCACTCTATCTTCTTCAGCTAATTTACTAGTACTTAGACTGCTAATATATATATTGTACTTTAGGTAAAGTAACTATTCTCAGGAATGCCAAAATGACATATTTTAATCACTGAAATATAGGAAAAAATCACTTAAATTCAATACTTGGAATATGTAAGCTGTAGTTAAAGGGTAAGTAATATTGACATACACAGGTGTTGTCAGAGGTGTTCCTCATTTGTTTTCTCCTGGTGACTTGCTTTCTTTCTGTGTGCTGTGACATGATGCAAGAGTATGTCTTGACCTAACAACTGTTCCGGCAAGTCTTGTATTGAAATAAAAGCAATGTTGCAGAGGAATCAAAAAGCAGACATTGACACCCTTTGAAATACTTGGGTTGTTTCAGGGAAATTGCTGTAATGAACCCTTGGATCTGTACAGTTATCTGCATAGTCAGGAAATTGGTACAACGCTGGCACAACTCTATATTACATGGGCAGAAGAACTTGAGGCTAGAGGAAGTTTTAAGAAAGCAGATATAATCTTCCAGGAAGGCCTTAATCGCAAGGCAGAGCCTTTGGACAAACTCCAGTCTCATCACAGGTAAGCTTCCAGCTGAAGAGAAGAGCTTGAAGTAGTTTAGCGTGCCTTAGTGGATACCTGGTACAGTGAAATTTGTACTGATTTCCCTGATGTTCTCAGGCAGTTTCAGACCCGTGTTTCTCGGCAAACACTACTGGGACTTGAGGAAGCTGCTCATGAAAAAGATACGGATCTTCTGGAAACTGAAGAACCTCAGAGGAGCACATTGGCAGATCTAAAAGGCAGGGGAAAGAAAAAAGTGAGAGCTCCAATTAGTCGTGTAGGAGATGCACTTAAAGGTATGTTCAGTTGCTGAAGCGATATATTATTGGAAAACTTATACCCTTTGGTTGTAAAATTTGCACCTAAGTGCAATAGGTTAAAGGCTAATTTGCATAAAACTTTCCACTTACAGCCACAAACCAAAACAGAAACTTCCAGACTCCTCAGCAGTTTTCAAACAATCTGGGTTTTGCTGTGTTTGATGAAAATTCCGCTTCGGCTTCTGGACCTGAGATTCCCATACTTACTCCACAGCACTGGACAGAACCTCCAGCTCCAAGGGGCAAGGAGAATGAACTAAGCGCAGGACCTTGGAACTCTGGGAGGGTAAGGAGACTCAAAATAGACTGGCAAAAATAGGAAGATGTATGTAAGCCAATGTCTTCATCCAAACCCGGAGACAAATATTATGTTCTTTCACACTTCATTGGGATTTATTCCACAGGTAGCTGTGGAACTTCCTAGTTTCTTCCTGAAGACTCTCTGGCCCCTGTAGTCAAGCTTAACAAGCTGATCTTGCTAGAAAAGGTTTGGAAAACTAAAATTTTCCTAAATCAAATTATAATACTTGCTAACCAGAAAAATTGGCAGAGTTGGCCTGCCAAGTTTTTTGAAGGGCAGGAAAGCACTATGAGAAAAAGGGAAAAGCTGAGCACAAGTTTCCTCTATACGAAAAGGAGCAAGAATTAAATTGGCATCATAAAATACAACCTGACGGAAGAACTCATTGCCTAACTTACAAAGATAATACATGTACAGCAAGCACTTTGCAAGTCTGTTTTGGAGTGCTAGTGATGAAAATGGGAGATTGAACATCAAAGGAATTGAATTGTAGCAATTGGATATTTATCCTGACAGTACAGAGAGGCTTGTCAGGAGATGAAAGAAGGGATGACAGAAGGTTTGTTCCAGTTGTTTAAACTGATGCTGGGGACATAGAAAGGAGAATGTATGCTACAGGTGTTTATTTTTCTTGAGAAATGGTCCAAGATGCTATCTGAAAGAAATTAATCCTCTGAAATCAAATTCTGTTTCATAGGTCCTTAGATAACTTCCAGCATGCTCCTGCTCTCTAGATTAGACAGGAAGAATGGGATGTTACCAGATGATAAAATACATGCATATGACTTATCAGCACAGGTGTGCTTAAGAGAGTGAAGCTTAGGAACAAAAACTAGAGAAGGAAGCAAAAGGGATGATATCCATGGAAACTCCAGGAAGAATTGCTGTCAGATTAAAAAAAAAAAAAAAAAAAAGGCAATATTATTAAGTGAATTGAGAAGTTTACAGTAAATCATGGGTTTAATTTAGCTGAGAAAAATGAGGAAGAATTATTAATGTGAAATTCCTTTTATCATTTGCCTTGTTTCATGCTGCCTTACGTTTATTCTGATCCCCCACATGCTTCTATATATCTGTCCTTAAGAGTTTTCTCTGTTCTCACTTTCATAGTTTAACTAAGCTGGAACTAGCCTAGTAGACAATGCTGTCAGGGCATGCAGGGAGGCAAGAAGGAAGGCTAAGGCCCACCTGAAATTAAATCTGGTGAGGGAGGTCAAGGACAAGAAGAAAGGCTTCTTTAAGTATACCAATAGCAAAAAGAAGACTCGGGAAATGTGGGTGTGCTGCTGAATGAGATGGGTCCCCTGGTAATGGAGTATGATGAAAAGGTGGAGTTACTGAACATCTTTGCTGCAGTCTTTACTGCTAATAACAAACCTTGAGAATCCCAGACCCTTGAAATAAGAATCTGGGGAAAAGGAAGACTTCCCCTTGGTCAAGGAGGATCTGGTCAGAGATTGTCTCGGCAAACTCAGTGCACACAAATCCATGGACCCCAAAGGCAGAAGTGATTGGCAAGCATCTCTCAATCATCTTTGAAAGGTCATGGAGAGTGGGAGAGGTACATGAAGATTGACTGGGGCATAGCCAGTGTCACTCCCTCCTTCAAAAAGGGCAAGAAGGGAGGATTCTGGCAGCTACTGGAGCCTTACCTCCATCCCTGGGAAGGTGATGGAGCAACTTGTTCTGGTTGTCATCTCCAAGCAATTGGAAGAAAAGAAGGTTATCAGGAACAGTCAACATGGAATCCACCAAGGGGAAATCGTGCTTGACCAATCTGGTAGCCTTCTATGATGTCATGACCAGCTGGGTTGATGAGGGGACAGCAGTGGATATTAAGTACATTGACTTTGGCAAGGCTTTTGACATAATATCGTAGGTAAGCTGAAGAAGCGTGGGACAGATGAGTGGGTGGAGAGGTAGGTTGAGAAGTGACTAACTTTTATAGCTCAGATCGACAGTGCAAAGTCAAGTGGGAGGCTTGTAACTAGTGGTGGCAACTGCTTAGCCTGGAGAAGTCTCAAAGGGATCTTATCAATGGTTATCAATATCTGAAGGACATGGATCAAGTGGATGAGGCCAAGCTCTTCTCAGTGTTGTCCAGTGGCAGATCAAGGGGCAATGAGCACAAACTGGAATGCAGGAAGCTCTATACAGCCATGAGGAAAATCTATTTGGGCGTGACAGACCACCTCTGGAGATACTCAAAACCTTCCTGGGTGCTTTCCTATGTAACATACTGGAGGAAACCTCCTTTAGAATGGGAGTTGGACTGGAGGATCTCCAGGGGACCCTTCTACCCCTGTGATTTTGTGACTGTTTAAATCCTCTTCAATGAAATGTTGTTTGTGCTGTCTTGTATTACAATGAAAGAATAATCTTTGGTGACCGCTTTGAGGCATTAAAAGCTGCACAGGGGAAAGAGGTTTTTGACAGGGTGAGTAAACTGCTGTGTGGGAAGGAGAAGCCAATTTGAAATATCCCTACAGTGTAACACTTTCTGTCTGACGACCTAGGAATATTTCAGATAGGCAGATGTGAGTAGAATGTTACGGGACTCAATGCCATCTGTATTCTCTTTAAATAACAGGCTCTAAAAGTAGTTAAGGGATTTCTGTGGTGTAGGAATGGCCTCAGAGGAAAACTGAGAAATCTGGAGGTTTTAGTGGGCAGCAGAAAGGAGAATATTATATGATTGAGACAGCTTGGGTTGAAAAATGAGGTCGATGGCACTTCTGGAAAACAAACGAGGAGCAAATAGTGCTTTCCTTGACCAGCACTCTTGGAATAACAGAGCCTAGGTCCTTATAAGAATGTGCAAGGGTGCTGTGTCTTGGTTTTTTTTGTTTTTCTTTGATACTAGTACCCAACTGACTGATCCGTAACTGTTTATGTATCAGAAGGGTATTTATCTTGTAAATGTGCATCTTGGGAAAGGTGAAACGTTTGGTAACAAAGCTGACAAATGAGCCAAATACTGGGAAAAAGGGGGATTCTGTTACTAAGTGAAAATTGAATCTTTAGACTGCTAACACCTACTTCTTTCTCAGCGTCCTCGCAACAGTGCAAATTCTGGTGTAGAAGTGCCCTGTCCAATGCCCAGTTTCACCCCCTACGTGGAAGAGTCAGCTCAGCAGCAAGTCATGTGAGTGTTCAGTTTGAAATGAGAAATGCGTTGAAACTATCAAAGCTGCTTTGTGCTATTCAGATTCTTTGCCAAATAATCAAGATTCTAGCTCTAAAGGAATTAAGATGTCAACCTAGAAGCTCTTAATGTTTCAGCTTGCTGGCAGAGGCTTCAGTGAAAGGTGCATCAGGACATGAGAAATATTTGACTGTTTGTTATGTAGGAGCCAATATTACATTTATACATGCTAAAGAGTTTGTTAGTTTAACTCAGTGCACTGACAGAATACCACAGCTACCTGTCTCAGGAAGCTCTTCTCAATGAAGGCAGCTCCAAATTGACACAGTCTTATTATTGCCATTTTCCTCTGTTTAGGGGACTCTGCTCCATCTATCTGGAGTTTTATTCTGAAACTAGCTATCAAAGTTTCCATGACAACGTTGTTGCTTAGGTTATGGAGGAGTATGCTGTTTTGCCTGAAATTACCTTCTTGTTCACACAGTGTTCACTGAAATGCTGATCAATCCCAGGAGATGGGGTTGCTCTGTTTTGTTACAGCAGAGGAAAATGCCTTATTTTGCAAAGCTGCTTACCTTTCGTCTGCTACCTAACGATGGCCATAGAATGCATAGTTTCTTCTCTAAAGAGAGACAAGTAGGAAAGAGTGTTTGACATTACATACTGCTTCCTTGGCTTTGAAGTACATACAATCTAAGAATACTGAAAGGTGTGTAACAGCATAGATCTTTCCTGTGGATTTTGCATGTGGGCTGCAGAGTAGCTCTGACCAAGGGCATACCATAACTTGAGAAAACTTAAACAGAATATTTCCCAACCAATAAGACTATTTCTGTGGCATTGCTGACTTCCAGGAGAGAGAATTGGACTTCTTGGTCTTACTGGTCTCTTAGATAAATACTTATTTACAGAAGGTAGCATATGTATATATTCAAAATATAGATATAAAATACTTTTTTTAAAAGTAACTATTTCCAGACATGTTTTTTAGATCAGTTCCTATGATCATCATTTACTGAAGAACAGATAATTGCTGGAGACATCTGGATTATTAACTGCTAGTTTGTACAAATTGATTCCTCGCCTGAAAATAAGCAAGTAGCACTTCCAGAAAGAACTGGCAATATAAGGAAGTGAATGTTCTTGGCCCCTTTCACTGCACAGACTCTCTAATTTTTGTAACAAGGAATTTTTTTTTCTGTCATTTGGTACACAGAACATTCTCATTGAAAATTTGCTGCTTATTTTGTCTTAATTATTTTATTTTAATCTAAAATGCTAAGCTCAATCAAACTCAAGATCTTTTAAGTCCTGCTGTTTCTTTGAGCATATATTATATATGTATATATAATATAATATTGTGTATATATATATATAATGTATAGTATAATATATATATATATAGTATAATATATAGTATACTATATGCATGCATATATAGTATACTATATATATTATAAGGTAAACTGTTTAGTAGGATGATTAGGGACTTGTTGTATATGTGCTCACTGGATTGATGGAGCTAAAGTAAAAACAGCAATCCAGAATGCACAGTGATTCAGAGTGCCATGAGAATTTCATCTGCTCTTCAGTGGACCTTAACAACACTTTCTTTTTCCTTGATTATGCCACTCTGACTTTTATATTCCTTTTTATGTGCTATCATTGTACTTTTCTCATTTATCTATCAAAAGAACGTCTTTTGACTTGTGCAGCTTGATTCTGAAACCAGCTATTTTCTCACCTGTATTGTCTCTTCTGTGTTTCAGTGAAGCATGTAAAAACCAAGCAATAACTGCTCGTTTTGTTTTGTTTTTCCTCAGGACTCCCTGCAAGATTGAACCCAGCATAAACCACGTTTTAAGTGCTCGCAAGCCTGAGAAGGAGGAGGATCCTCTACGACGGGTCCAGAATCACCATCAGGATACCCAGGAGAAGAAAGAGGTGGTGATGTACTGTAAAGACAAAGTTTATGCTGGAGTGGAGGAATTCTCTTTCGAAGAGATTCGAGCTGAAGTCTACAGAAAGAAAGCAAAAAAGAAAGCTGAAGGTATGCTTCAAAATGGAATGACTTCCATCTTTCTGAGATGAAATAGTAAAATTGTACTTATTTCTCATCATTATGTGGCAGTATCTATTATTGTAGCTGCCTTTTTTTCTACTGGAATAATTATTTAGCTAGTCTGAAGTATACTGATGGTAATGTAATCAACAGCTTAACATGTAACCCAGGAACAGGGGAAAGCAGACCAGAGGTTTAGCTTCTTTTTAAGGAATTCAGGCTTTAGCTACAGATCATGTGAAATATACATTGTGCCTTACAAGCTTTTCTTCTTTAGAGGAGATACAGACCATAGCACAGAAAAAGGAAGAAATACAAAAGAAAATTGAGGAACTGGAGAAGAAATTAAAGGAGAAAGAAAACCACAAGCAACAACAATTACATGAGCAGGTATTGTCCTCCTCATTTAGCTGCATTTCTACAAATAGCTACTATTTCAAAATACCAGAGGAGCAATATTTTTTTTTCTTGGCTAATATGTTTTCCTATTTGTGAAAGGATATTTCAATCTGCTGTACATGTACACTCAGTTTCACCCAGTAAATGAAAATTCAGATAAATGTTTAAATGCCCTTTCAGAATAGGGGTGTAAATCAAAGACTTCAGGTCTTGTAGTCTAACTAGACAGTGCTTTTTAAGCAGAGTTTAAGTTGAGATGAGGACAACTAAATAGATAAAGCAAAATAAGGAATGCAGTCACTGCTTCCCTTTGACAGAAAGATCTAGCTGTTTCCAGGAAAGCAAAGTTTCATTATGTGTAACAGTTACTTGGGAAGTCAGATGCTGCAACTCCAAACGTCTCTCCCTCCCCTGTTCGCTCTTTATACTTCTTTCTCCCAGCTTTTCTTGCTGAATTCAACATCAAATAGAAAGGAATGTCGCTTTAAGTTTGGATCAACTGTTCCAACTGTGTCCTTTCCCTGCTTGCTTTGCCCCTGTCAGGGCAGCATGACAAACAGACCCTGATGTTGCGTAAGCATTGTTCAACAAGAGCTAAAACTATGTTATCAACTCAACAAAATCAAACAAAAAAACCCACTACCCACACCAAGCTGTTATTCTGTTGGCAGTAGTTCTTAAATGCTATTTTTTTTCTAGTTGCAAATAACAAGTTAATTACCCTTAAAAGTTTTCCTTTATTTAATTATGTCCATTGGGCTAATAAGGATATCTTCTCTCGCAGTCTCCCTCCCTCTCCCCACCATGGTTCTCAGTTCTAATACTTTCGGAATAAATGTTTTTAAATTATGAAATGCAGAATATTCTGTATTTGATGTAAGCTGTGTAAGTGCTTGCATGTGTTGTTAACAGTTACAGTGTAGCTAAAGTCTCCTGTTTAAAAAGAAATCATAGGGTTGTGAGGAGTAAAATCTATTCATTTTAACTACACTAAGCAGTGGACGCTTTCTTATGCCAGCAAATTAAGTACAAGTAAAAACATCCAAAAATAATTACTAATCTGTTGGTGCTCTCATAACTCATCTGGGATTATCATAGCATTCTTGGAATATTGTTGCATGGTTTATCATTTCATCACTGTAGAATCAAAAATACAGTTCTATTTCTACAGCCAACAGAGGTAACAAAGCCTTCACCACCTTTGGGACTAAAAGAACGTACTTTATCCAGTGCAACAGAACTTGGGATGAAACAGCCTCACTTGCAAAGGTAATATGGAGGGTTTTCTTTGCCAGCGATGAGAATTTGTGGGTACAACTCATTTTAAGCAGTGTAGAACACTGTTTCCCCAGAAAGAGTGGAGGTACCCTTAGGCACCTGCCTGTAACCAGAATCTGAACTGAAGTTACGTGAAGATAGGTTTATTTGTCTGAGTATAAACCTAATTTTCTACAATTAGCATAGGTCATCTTGACTTTGATTTCTTTTTGTGAAGTTTCCTTGTGTTTTGTGAGTGTGTAAAATACAAGTAATAAATTTATATCTTGTTCACAGTGAATGCTGCCTCTCAGAAGATATTCAACTGCATAAACTGTCTTGTTCTGAGGGTAAGGATGTAAATGTCTACTAAGAATGAGAAGACTGTGTTGAAGAGAAAGTGTTCTTTGATGTGAATAGCAAAACTGTAGCAAGCTAAAAACAAGAGCCTACGTGAGTTAGAATGAAAATAAGAATGTGCTAGAGGCTAGTGCCTTTAAGCATATCTAAACGATAGACCCAGCATATAAGGGCTTGAGAATTTTCATTACTTCAGAGGACTTTAAAGCATGAGAGCATTTTTCTCTTTTAGTAGCTGAAGAGCTTTCTTCTCGCTTGTGTGTGCAGTCTTGTGTGCAGGAGTTTAAAACTCATGTTAAGATTGATACTATCTTAAGTTATTTCTTCTGTGGATTTCATAGAAGGAAGCAATAGAAATTGTATTTGATTTTGTTGGGGCGGAGGGGTACTGGAAAATTTACTTTTGGTTGGAATTTACTCCTGTTGCTGTTGACAGAAGTTATCAAGTCTCTTGTTCTGTGCCCAGATACGGAAGGAGGAAGTGTATTTTCTGACTCTGAGGATGAACAGGCAGATCAGAGAAATAAAGCCAACCTTGGAAAAAAAGGTAAAAATTCCAAGGCATATTCTAGAGCTGGTTAAAACAGTAGTAAAAGGGGAGTTCTTTAACATGACAAAACCAAACCTTTTATTACAAACTTTCTTTAAATATCAGCTTTGTAAACTCTTGCTGGGACTAGTATTTTTAAGATTGCCTTAAACCTTTTAAGTTGCATTTCATAGAATCATAGAATGGCTTGGGTTGGAAGGGACATCAAGGATCATGCATCTCCAACCCCCCTGCCACAGGCAGGGCCACCAACCTCCACACTTAATACCTAGTATTATTTATTAAATAAACCAGGCTGTCCAGGACCCCATCCAACCTGGCCTTGAATGCCTCCAGGGATGGGGCATCCACAATCTCTATGGGCAGCTGTTCCAGCACCTTACCACTCTCTCTATGAAGGACTTCCTCCTGATATCCAACCTAAATCTTTCCTCCTTCAACTTAAAAACCATTTCCCCTTGTCATGCTATTATCGACCCTTTCAAAGAGTTGGCTGCCCTCCTGTTTTAGGCTCCCCTTAGGTACTGGATACCATGTATTTAATACACAGTTGTGGAAAAAAGTGTTGGTATAATAAAAACTCTTTTTTTTTTTCCTTATAGATGCAGTATTCCTTCCCCCACCAGATCCTGCTACATCTTTCTCCATATTTGATGAATCATCTACTTCAGCAAACCAAAATACAAGGTAGAATTATTCATGACCTAGATCTTAGAGGGAGGGAGGGAGGGCAAACAGAAGTATCAAACCACTTTCTCCAACACCTGACATACAGGCTCTTACTTATATGGTTGTGGGCTTTTTTTATTTGTATTTTTTTCTCTTTGTGCTACTTGTGATGCCTGTAATGAAAAGATATTGTCATGCTGTTCCTCTTACGTAGTTATGTAGTAGAAAGTTGTAGATCGAAATACTCAGTAGATTAAACTCTTGAGAGGAGTCTGTAGTAGCAGCTTCCAACCTTGAACAAATATTTAATGGCATGTAACTCTTAGTCGTTCTACAGATCGTGGCCAGAAAACTGCTCGGCGCCCTCTTGCTGTTCGCAAACCTTCAGAGTCTATCACTGCGAAAGAAAACTTACAACCAGAGGCCTGTGTAAGGAAACAGCTTACACCATGGTAGATCTCCTGTCAGGGAGAAATGGGAGTAGAACATTCTACTGCTGAACTGAGGGAAACTGGCTGGACTAACATGAGAGAGAAGCAAGGATCCTAAGCCTCTGTCTGGCATGGTGATGCATGAATTGGGTGATGTTCATAGAACTGTAGAATCGCTTTAAAAATACACTGGAAAATTCATGTCTATATTAGGCCTTAAGGTGACTGTTATGAAAATAATGGTAAGGAATCTTCCTAAATTTTAAGCAACAGATTAGTGGCCAGGACTTTTCACTCCAAAATTTTAAGAAGCTGGCATGATTGAGTACAACTTCTAAACACTATCTCTGACTCAATCCATTTTCTTGCTACTCATCCACACAAACATCTCAGATTCTGTCACTTGGAGAGCTGCATATTTGACTCTTCTAAACCTCTGTACTTGTTTCTTAAGCTGTCGTGATTACCCTTCCTTACATGTGACTTTTGCAGATATTTGTAAAGCTTTCAGTAGAGGCAGAAGTTGCTGTCTCTCTAAAGGATTTAACTACTGCATGCTGCAATAGATCGTTAGACTGGTTCTGAAAATCTCACTTTAAAGAGTGAGAGGATTTTATTTCGAACTGAGAAGGACGTTACAGACAGTTGCAGTATGAAACACGTAATAGAGTTAAGTAATTCATGGTAAGCTTCATGTTAAATTTGGTTCTAGAGTCAGTCTGGATGTCTGAAGCGTGTAGTTTTACATGTGTGCTTTCCATGCCCAACATTTTAGTCAACACTTAAATAATATGCTTATAATTGAACTGAGAGGAACTTCTGGAGTGTTAGAAAGCAGATAGCCTTTAAAAGTACATGGCATCTCTGCAACACTCTAGAATGTAATAATGCTAGGCTTTCTAGCTGGGGGAAATACACATGCAAGTACATTAGTTAGGTTTCAATAACTCAATTGGAATAAATGATGTAAATAGAGGATGCAAAGACTGAACATCAGAGTCAAGTTGGAAGATGATGGGTGGGGTAGAAGGCAGGGAAGAAAAATGCTTTTCGTATCGATGAGGTGAGGGATAACTGGGACTGGAATGCCTGGAAGAGTCAACATGAGGGGTTGAAGACAATAGAGAAATAACACTATATAAGAGGTACTTCTAGTTTAAAACCCCACTGAATAAATTCTATCCTTATACTTGTAGATAAGCTTAAAAAAAAAAAAAGAGTAGATGTGACTTAATATGACATATTTAGTAATTGCTTGTATGACATATGTCATGGGTTCTTTTTTTTTCTGGAAGGAAGCTAGGTTTGAAGCACATCATGGCAGAACTTCTGAATTTCCCAGTGGAAAGAGGGGAGGAGTGAGAGACAGCTTTTCAATTTTGAATTAGAAATGTATGTGTAATTTGACATAAAACCTACAGGCTTTCAATCTTTTCCTACCTGTTTCAGGATGAGCTGCATGGAATTGAACCTTTGACTGAAGATGCCATTGTGACAGGCTCCTACAAGCACAAGAGCCTTTGTGCCAACCCAGAAGACACGTGTGATTTTGTTAGGGCTGCCCATCTGGCCTCAACTCCCTTTCATGGGGTGGTAGCTCAGAGAATCCCAGCTCCTGCTTATTCACAGAGTGTTCTAAAGGAAGACTGTGCAGAATCTAAGAGTGCACCTCTGGATGAGAAAACACCAGTTTGCGAGGGAACATACAGTGAAGCTCTCTGTGTAAATAAATTGAGGTAATTAATAGCACTGCATTGTAAGCTGTTTTTCCTGTGTCTTTTTGGTTGTGGTTTTGCTACTGTTTTTGAAGAAACAAGTTTCTTTTACGATGAACACTGCTATTTCTCTAGGTCATGGTCCGTTTTACACTGAGCAGTTTTAAGAATAATAGCAAACTCATTTAGCTTTCCAGCATTAGTGTTGAAGGACTTAATCCAATGCTTTTTCTACCAATTAATTTGTGAAGAATTTCGTAAATATATTCTGTCTTTGTAACTAGAGATTAAAAGATGACTAATTGGTTTCTTTTGTACTTGTTAGTTTCATTAGTCATTTTAGTATATAGAAGTGGATCAGATGATTATATCTGAGATTTCCTCTACAGATGAAGAAAGAGGGAAAGAAAAAATTGGCAAATAACCTGCTGTTTCTTACCCCTGTAAAGAAGAGAGCACCTGTTGTATGGTATCTTCTTAGTTCACAGCTGAATTTGATGTGGTAGCTGTTAGCATGTAAGCATGCATACCAATCTGAAGGTGTTTGTTTTCTTGGCAATTTTCCTGGAAACCATGCTGATTATAATTAGGAGGGGAGAGCAAGAATGATTCTCCCTTAGCTAAGGGACGAATAAAGATTCAGCATATCTTCTGTTGTTGTAGTTGTATTTAATGGAAGAGTCATTTGTAGACAGAGATTCTGAATATAAGCTGATTGAAGCAGACATGAAGTTCCAACATAGCTGTCCATTTTCCAGTAAGGCTAGGAAAGGACTTCTTTCTACAAGAAGTCTGGGAACGCACAGTATACTTTCAGTAGGCTACAGTGATTAGACCCTGCATTTTCTGAATGTCTGAGTAGTTGATATCTTTGTTTACAGCCCGATCATGGAAGCAAGCCTGGAGGATACTCGTTTGTCAGGTTCTTCTGTCTCTTCAGGATCTTCTCTTTCTTCTGTTACACAAACATCCACAATTAAATACCTGCACATCCCTGAGAAACTGGAACTTGCTCAGAGCTTGCCTGCTGAACCAATTACTGATCCTGGAGGTACCAGTGACATCATTACTGCTTAGTACTAAACTGAATTTCAGTCACAACAGATCACTTGCTGCTGATACTAAACTGTAATGGTTTTGTACATCCTATATTCTACTCTGCTTTTCTGCATTTCCCATTACTTTGTCTTGTGACTAAACTTGTCGCTTCCTGTACTATGTATCTCGATATGAGTTATGTAGAATAAAGTACCTGTATGTATCCAGGTGATGCAAATATGAAAGTAATAGAGCAGTTAAGGTATTACTTCAAGAAGTGTGGAGGAGTAATGAGGTGAAATGCTGAAATGAAAAGTATGGACTGGAGGGCAGGGAGAACTGTTAAGATGGTTTTGTTTTCTTCTGTCTTTTTTTCTGTCATCACACTCTGTTCTCTTGATATGTCAGTAATTGCCACATTGGAAAATACAGATGAAATCTAGTGACAATCGCATGCTTCTAGTTTGCACTCTAAATTTCTCATTAACTTTAAGTGATTCTTTGCAGTATTTTTTCTCATTTTCCTATTGAAGAAAAACAATACTAGTAATAACATAATTTGGCTACAAGAAAATGTGAAACTAAGACCTTTGTTTCTTGTTACAGATCTTTGTTAAAGCTTAAAATAGGAATGGTCAGAGCCTTCAAAACCTAGCCAATATAATTAAGCTTGTATTTTTTTTCAGTGTTTAATCTGCTTTGTCTTTTGATTGCAATTTGATATTTTAATTACAATTATGTATCTGAAAGTTCTCAGTGTATCTCCTTTTGGGAACAATGTAATCGTGTGGCTATAGGCCAGGTGATCCAAGAAGTCTGTTGTACTGCTAATGTTTCATAACAAAGTATGCTCAGAACCTGGAATCAGAGTGAAAAATAAGAGTGCTCAACATAGGATCACAGTTGAAATCTGTTAACTGCACTGTGACTCTTAGTTTATAGTGTTTTGAGAAAGGAAGTTGGCAGAAGCCTTTAGTGGTCTTGTATTTTGCTCTGCCTGACGTTGGAGGCCAATGCTTATCAGGCTGCCTTGGCTTTGTATACATGAGCTCATCTATTGAATGACATCTTCTGTTCTGTCACGCAGGAAAAACAAACTCAGAACTGCATGTAGTTTTCTTGAAGGTTTTCTGGGAAGTATAAACCGTTAAATTTTTATTGCAGAGAACAGCAGATTTGGAGTCCAACTTTTTCCTAAATAAAAACCCTGCTGTATTCAAAGAAGTTAATTACAATCAAACCCTTCATTTAAAAATCACCAACTGATTGTCTGCTTCAGATACAGATTTTAGAAAAGGACTGTTAATTCAGAAAATAATGGATTTGGATTGTACTGTGGCTGCACATATGAACCTCATCTAATTTAGAGCTTTCTTTCTCACAAAAGGCATGTTCTACAGTATGTTAATGGTAGTGTTACTTGCAGATAGAAAGCCAAGTTAAAGGCTTCCAATATCCAGGTGGATTTTTTCTCCTCAACAGGTATAAGCTTTTCGGAGTCTCAACACTTATATTGGACTGATCTATTTTTATTGTCTTTCTAGGTGATGATGCAACTGAGTTCTTGTGGACTGCTGAACAGCGTAAAAAGCTTCTAGATCCCATGCCAGAGTCATTGACTGCTTCTCCACATTTTCATTTGGAGGCTGGTTTCCTGCCTGTCATTGAGTTTGAGAAAGACATTGAGCTAGGTAGGTATTCCAGACATGGGGGAGTGTGAGGAACCTCATTTATCTGGTAATTGGTTTGAAATGCACGTTTTATTCAACCACAGTTTTATGTGGTGAAGATAGGGAGCAATGTGAACAGTTTGGACATATACTTGCTGTGACAGCTCACGAATGTAAAATTTCATAACAGGAAATGAGACTTATTGTATCAAACGGGAATATTGGACCAATGAAGAATACAAAATGCTTTTTGCCATTCCTGTTAACTTTCTTCAGTTGGATGCAAAGGGATTTGCAATAAAGGTAAGACAGATGACGCTTTTATGCATGAAGTTAAATGTTATGTTAAATTCATATCATGAGATAAACAATATACAATATACATAAACTTCATCATGATTTCAGAAATAGCATGCGTAAGATTTGCCATACCTCATGTCCTCTTTCTAATTCCTGATACAGATTGAAGGTTTCTGACTGTAGAAAACATGTTCCTTGATAAAACGGTGTTTAAAAAAGGAAAAGAAGACTATGAACAACTTTTGCTGTATTCCTAAAATAGACGTTCTTATGAATCCTCTTGTAGGTGTATTCTCAGCCTGTGCCTTGGGATTTTTATATCATGCTTCAACTGCAGGAGCGTTTGAATGCTGACTTTGACCAAAGCTTCAGTGGGAACTGTAGCTGTTTCTTGTACCAAGACGGCTGTGCTATCCTGCACAAGAATATAAATCGCTTCACGCTTGGGGTCAGTACAGATAAACAAAGTACAATTGTAGAAGGTCACGAACACTTCCATAGGTACCATTAGCGAGTTTCAGGCACTGCTGACCAAATAAACACATTTCTGTAATCTAGATCTTCTGTTTTGTTTTACCTACATACAAATTAAGATTGTCTATTCTAGTTTTAGTTAGAGCTGGTTTCTTGTTTACAGATCATGTGCTGCTTTGGAAAAAAGCAGTTCTTTTTCTTTATTCATGAGTGATAAACAATCTTAGCCAAGAACTGCATGTTATTCCACAATAACTTTGGCATTTAACGCTATTTATTGTTTAGCTTGGCATCTTTTAATGAGTTCCAGTCTTTCAGTCTGCTATTGAAAGATCATAGCACTTTAGTGCCTTGTTCAAGGATTTACATTTTAAATAAAGTCAAGAAAGTGCACTTTGGATGACTGCATATAAATTAAATAGGTTATAAATAAAATAGTAATTTCAGCCTTCAGTTCAATTTCCTCCTCCTGAGCTTTTGTCCTCTTCTGAATGATAGTGTCTCCTAAGAGCTCATGGTTATTTTAATTCTGACTAGGCTGTTCATGGGCAAAATCTGGTTTTACTGAATTTAGGGTAGGACCATTATCTCTGTACAGATGAGTGGGGTGGAAAGGTGAGCTATAAATATTTAACTTAATCTGAGGTAGGATGGCATATAAATGCATGTTTATTCCATTTTCAGGATGTTATTTGTGGCTGCAAGTCCATTGAAGAGGAAGTTATTCTACTAGTTGTTTATAATCTTCTGGGTGTGGTAGAGAAGCTCCACAAAGCAGAGATTGTCCATGGAGATCTGAGGCCAGAAATATTCTTTCTGGGAGACAGGTTAGGTTATGTGTATGAATCAACCTTTCTTTCACTGTCTGCCTCCTTCCGAGAAATGGTGTAGAATGATGCCGTAAAATGTATATGATTCTAAATAAAATGTTTTTGCCAGTGTTCCCAAATTTCTGCTTTGCCAGCATAGTGGACAGCTAACTGAATGTGGTAAATAACTTGCCTGTGGTCCTGCATATCAGTAAAACAAGAAATTAGAAGGCAAAGAACAGGTGATCTGTTTATATTAGTGGCTTGGCAGTACACTCATCTGTACAAGTACCCCCCCTCCCACCCTTTCAGTTTGTGCCCACTGGTGTGTAGACTAAGAGAGGTTTAATGAAGTATTATAATTCTTTACTTAATTCTTTCTCGTGTAGAAGTATTTTGAATTCCTGAATGAGAGGGAAAAGTGCTAGAAACTAGGTTATTTTCTTGTTCCACCAACTACGTTTCAGATAACTGTGGTGAATGTAAAAGCTGCAACATCTGTAACCCGTTAGTATTTCCTATTGCATACTCTGGAGATACTGGTACCAGCTTCAAGCTGCCAGCTGGTTTCCCTTTCACGTGGTTTGTTCAGAAGTAGTTCTTAAGCTAACCATGAGAGGGGAGCATTGGCATAGCTAAGACTCACATTTACTACACTTGTTTTTTTTTTTAAGTTGGATTTCTTCATGCTTGATTTGCTTCCTTTCTCAGGATCTGTGATCCATTTGCTAATAATGGGATGACAAGAGCTCTGAAGATAGTGGATTTCTCTCACAGTCTGGATTTAAGGTTGCAGTCTCGAGTAAGCTTGCCCAACAGCTTTCCAATATCTCAGACTCCTCATGGACAGCAGCTTCTGGCAAAAAGTTGCCTTCCTTATCAGGTATCTAGCAGAGTATCTTAGTGTCTGTGTTTCCTTTTCAAAATCCTTGCTTAAAGTTGTATTTAAAAAAAACTTATGGGAAACTCTAATAAATAAATACTGAATAAGGAGAATTTATCATCTGATTTATGTTTTTGGCACTACCTGAAGGGACTTAGCAGCATTGTTCTGGAGTTGCTGAGTGTGACTGCCCTATCTATTTAAGAGCTTACAGTTAGACCAGAATTCTACTTTTGAAGTTGTACTGCTTAACCCCTGAAGATTCTAATGCAAAGACCAATTCAGAATTAATTGTCTAAAAGTACAATATTAGAAATCTGTAATGGACTGCCGATTTCAAATGAAACTGAACTTTGTTATTGCAGGCAGACTTGGTTGGTATAGCAGATATAGCCCATTTGATGCTGTTTGGTGAGCATGTCCAGGTCTATCAGGAGAACTCCGTTTGGAAAATCAGCCAAAATGTATCCAAGTAAGTCTGTTTTCAGAGGAGGCTGCTGTGAGGGAATGCACTTCTTTCAGTTTCCTTCGCTTTCTTTACATTGGTACTATCGTCAAAGCTTAGAACACAGATTTTAGTGCCGTTGCTGAAAATGTAAGTTCTATGAGGGCTTAATTTTTGAAACTCACGCGCTGCATGAGTCTGGAGTAGCCTTAGTGCTATGCAGAAGACAGTTTTAAGCCAAATAAGGGCTGTACAGGCCAGTTACAGTGCTGATCATTTGTTTTGCTTGCCTTTCAGACCTGACTGTCTTAGTCTCTCTTTTGACTTGACAGACCAAGCTTTGAAAGTGAGTGGGTAGTGAGGAAAAAAAATTACATGAGCGTTTTGCTTTAGAAACGGTGATTTGGATTTTCTGCATTCTTCATTCTAGACTCTATTGAAGGGCTAAGGCACTAAGACACTGCTTTCCTGTCTACAACAGTTGCAGAAGCAGTATTAATCTTATACATGCACAGGAAGGAAAACCAATTAAGGCAACCACTCTTTTGGAAGTGATGGTGTTGGTCCTCAGTTATTAATACTGATCCCTTTTAGATGCATGTTATGGCTACAAAACTATCTTCGTATACCCTTTATTTATTCTTACATAAAATGCTTATTTATTTCACTGGTCATATCCTATAGAATTTTTCAACCTTAGCATTTCCTTAGGATTTTCCAGAGCTCTCTGCTCATAAAAGAAATTTCCTGAGAACGATCTGCATTCAGGATTGTGGTTTATTAGCTATAGTCAGTTTAGATGTCCTTCTGTAACCATTTCTTTAAGAAAACCTACTACAGATTTGGGACTTGTCCAGTTCCCTAGCAACCTGCATTACTTACGCTTCTTAGTTTGTTGTAGTCAACCATTAGGGGAGGGGGAAAAAAAATCTGATCTTAAGCTTTGTACAGGGATATAAAAGCTTTCCCCTCTTTACTCTGCGTATATCTGTTTTTTTACACGCAGTTATAGAGTGATACCACTAATTGTAAAGCTATAGCAAGCTTCTGCTGCATATTGACCGTACATTTCATGCTATATCCTGTAGCTAGGGATATTGTATGCAGTAGGCACAAAATCACCAAGAGTAATTCATCTCTGTGGTTATGAATATCAATGATTTATAGGTTGGCAGTAAATCTGCATGTTATAATGCCTTAGTTTCAGAAATACTGAGGGGAAAAACACAGCAGCTAAACTATTGATGGAAACTGGCTTTTGTTCTCTACTGACAAGTACTATAGTATTTCATATCTTTGAGTAAATCTGACATGTCTTGAGAAATAGGACTCCCGTACATTCATTTCTCTCAGGACACAGTCCTTTTTTTTTCTTTTTTTCTTTTTATGTGATGTTTTGTTGGGATGGTAGGATACAATTCTGATGTGTTGCTTTTTTATATATTTTATATTCTTTCTTGGATTTTTTCATTCTACAAGAGATGAAACTGAGCTATAGCCGGTGAAGCCAAACAAGGCCTGAACTGAGAAAGGGTGTTAGGGACCTCATCCGGGTGTGGATATTGAGGAAAAATAGCAAGAACTCTAGTAACTGGACTGAGATGATGTGAGTAGCAGGTGTAGAAATAGTGTGGAAGGGTTGGCCTGACCATTATGGGGCGTTTAGAAAGGAGGGGTCAGCTGTAAAGGCATTTGGGTCAAAACTGTAGAGACTGGATTGAAAGAAAAGACGTTTTGGGTAGAGGTGGGGTATGGAGATACTTGAGTAGAAAGGGCACTGAGAGCTGTGAGAGCTTTAGAGGAATTTTAAGGAAGGAGAAGGCAAAGTTTGGGCATATGTTTTGTAATGCTGAACCCAGCTTGCAATGGTTCATCTCTCACTTAGGTATATTAGTTTATGAATTCTTTTTTTTGAAATTGTGAATACAAATAAAGAATTTAACCTTTCCGTTCTAGTGCTGCTGGTGGTTTTGTTTTCTTTCTTTGCTTCTAGAATCATTCATCTTTTCTTACATTTCTTGCAATTCTTGATATTGAAAAACTTAAGCACTTACACAAACCTGTTAGACTGAACTGTTCTATCAACAGCATAAATGGAGCACTTCGTTATGCAGGAATAAGCAATCTGCACAGAATCTTTTTTGTTTGGCAAACTCTGCATTCACGCTTGGATCTTCTGGTGTGTCTGGTTCTTATTAACAGCTGATGACTCTTCCTCCACTCAATTTAAAGCTTTCAATGAGTTCTTAAGTAATCCTTGGCAAGTTAGTTTACTGCTGCAGGGTGTCTTCATCAACCAGAACCGCCTGCCCAGTGAAAATGCTTCACTCTGAGAGGAGTTAGTCGATGGATATTAATTAAATGCTGTGTTTTATCCTTACAAGTCAAGGATTGTAAGGCAAGGTGCAAAAATGGCCTTGGAGGGCTAATGGCACTCAAAGCAGGGCCCCTTCCCCTTCGGAAGCTGACAGAATGAATACAAATTGCTTAATTTGATGTATTAAACATTTCTGGGAAGGTAGAATGTAAATTCTGATCAAGTTCTTTTCATTCTTGAGCATTAATATAAGGTTGACTTAATCTCTCTTTTCAGGGAGGGGAGTTTTAACATGTTACTAGAGGATGAGCACAGAGACATTTCAGTTCCAACAGTGTTTTTAGTTCTTCTATTTTCTCCACGTTATTTTAGGGAACTTCATCTGTGCAGGCTGATAACAGTTATCATAAAGAAGCTGTGTTTGAAGTTCTGGACTATTTTTATCACTCAGTTCTTTAGACATCCCTACCAACACATAACATCCTTTGCTATGTCCCTTACTTGCTGTGAAGGAAATGGCCTCGTGTCTTTCGGGTTCTGTATGACTGCATTATCTTAAAAAATGTTAGTTATTAGTGTAATAGTACAAGCCAGATTCTCTCTGAGACTATGGCTGCTGTTCTGTGAGTCACTTGCACAAAACAGAGGCTGACAGTGGCTTCAGAAGTCAGTTTACCTCCTGGCTTAAAGGGGAACAGTGCCTTAGTCACAAGCTGCACAGTCTGTGGTCTTCAGTGTGACAATGAAGGACAAAGCAATAGCTCTCATACTAGTTTTCTTAGCATTTTATGAATCACATTACCTTTTTATTCAAGCTGTAAGTCTATATTTGTGAAACAGAGGGTTTACTAATTGCCTCTAAAATACTATCTGTATGAGAACTCTGGAAGAAAGAGGGGTGTGAAATAAGGGAGTTAAATCTGACTCTAAGCCACACATTAAGTACACTAGGAGAAGTAACTGTAAAAGTTTTTGATAGACCTGTGAAACAGTCTGTCTAGTTACTATGCAGAAGCCTACTGGGCAAAGAAAAAGGAAGCCAAACAAACTTAACTATATTGTTAGCTTTTATATTATTTTTGTGTGAGTGAGAGTGTTTTAGTCTTGGTCTTCCCAGGGCTAAGTTGAATGCTGAATTGAAATGGAAGTATTGACTAATGTGTCATGTGTGCGTACTTGTTTCACTGAAAGTTGCTTTGTTTATTTCAGGACTGTTGGCTCTGATTTCTGGGGTAAATTTTTCCGGCAAATTCTGAATGCAGATGGTAAGTCCACAGTGCTTCTGCTGAGGGAGTTGAGAGAGGAAATGAGTGACATGTTTGACAGCTGTTTCCAAGAACGTCTTTGTGAATCCTTAGTAGCGCTGGGTGATGTTTTCTTCTTGGAGAAGTTCTGATTTCACAGAGGACAAATCTGTTTTGTATTATAGAGGGAAATTTGTTGTTAACATCTTATTTTATTCAAATGTAAGCATGAGCAGTGATTGTAGCCATTTCCACAGTACTTCACACAGGACTCACCAAAGCACATCACATCAGTGCCTAAATATCCGAAAACTGTTACGTGAACTAGTCTGTGTCCAAGCAGTTTGCCACAGAAAATAGGTTGTCCTAACTGTCCCCCTACCCTTTTTGTATAGCTCCTTAAAAATGTTTAGTGCCTTGTTCATGCTGCATTTTCAAAAGTGTCTTGGTCCTCCATTTATATTGTCTATAGTACTGTTTTTAATCATTGCTTCTTTAATAAAGTTGTATCTTGATAGTAACTCTGTCTCTTAAGCGTTCCTGTCAGATGGTTCAAAAGGTTTGATTTACTATCCACTTCTGCCTTGCTGGGAATTGTCTTCAACTATTAGGTGTGAAAGCATCTCACTTAGTGGCAGCTTTCATAACCATGCAGAATTTCCTGGACACTTGAACACAACTTGAACATTTCTACTTGGAATATGCTCTCATGGATGATCATCACAGGAAAAAATAATGAAGACATAAGTGAGAAAGGTGTATACTTATGTTTTTCCTTCTCCAAGCATGTGTTTTATCTACTCTTACAAGGGCTGGAAATCTTTCAGAAATCTCCTTGTAGACTATTTGCAATACGTGCTGACATGTTTGCAGGTATTTGTGAAAGCTTTTGGCGATAGATGTTCATGTTAACCTTTTATACGCTGCATTACTGAAACCAGTACTAAGGCCTATAATCATTTTATTCAAGACTGAACAGAATATACAGGATCCAAAGACAAGGTGCAGTGTAGCTTATGTGCAGTAGAACTTCTTGGTGTGTGGTTTACTTCCTCATACTTTTGCCCAGACAAAATCTGGGGGGATCTTGCACATTGCCCTCTCATTTTTAACCTTTACAATTAGATCCTGCAACACTATTAAGAAGATCAAGTAGCTTAGGAAGAAAACGCTCACAACAGTGCCTAGTCATCCTAAGTAAAGGCCTGTTTCCAGTCAGCAGAAAAGAACTAATCACTTCACACATCTCATTAATCGCCTCACACATCTCACTAACCTTATTCAGACAAAGCTTTTGAGAACAGTCTGAATGCACAGTTGAGAGCTCTCAACAAGAAGTTCAGTAAAAGAAATTTGCTCCTTATATCCTCAAAATATGTAAGTGAATTTATTTGCCTTTGTTCTTTATTTTTCACCCAGAGGGTGGTGATGCACTGGAACAGGCTGCCCAAGGAGGCTGTGGATGCCCCATCCCTGGAGGCATTCAAGGCCTGGCTGGATGTGGCTCTGGGCAGCCTGGTCTGCTGGTTGGTGACCCTGCACGTAGCAGGGGGTTGGAACTGGATGATCATTGTGGGCCTTTTCAACCCAGGCCATTCTATAATTCTAATGAATACTATGAAGCTGAAACTATGATTACTGTTGTTTTCTTGGCTACTGTTTTTTTTTTTTTCTCTGAGCAACAAGTGTACTAATCCTTTTCCCTCCAGTAAGACTCTCTGCTAGAATAGTAACATGAGCACGTCTTGTTACTGTTCATGTATATCATACACAACATAAGCACCTCAGTGAATTGTAATTAGTGAATTATTAGAACTGTTTTTAGCAATGTAATTTCATAATAGTATTAAAGACTTGCCATAAGAAACAACAACAACAACAAAAATAAAAAATGCACAGGCACTTCTGCATCTTTTTCCCTGTTCTACTCAGCTGAAATCCTGTAGCTGTTCCACGTAGGTTAGTCTCTGCCTATCTTATGAGCTGGTTGCACCAATATGTTGAAGGTTTCTCTTTCCCTAGGCATCCTTGTTTTCCATACAGTCTTTTATTCTTTAAGCAGTTGGGTACAACAGTGATCTATGGTATTCCTTCACTTTTTTCTTTAGTGTGCTCTTGTTCATATCCTAAGTAGCATATTACAACTTGCAGCTGTTCTAATTCTTACTATAGTTGTCACAGATGACCTAACTGGGGCTTGTATACCTGGACATCAGATGTAATTTCCCCCTACACCCTCTACTGTTTTTGGCGGTTCTTGTCATCTTGGTCTCTGTTAAAGCTGCCTCTTTTCCTTTATAGATGCTAGGATGGTTTTAATCTCTAAGGATCTTAAGGGCAAGGCCAATCTCTTCTGGTTCATGACTGTCTTATAACAGTCCTGGCATTTGAGGTGTCTGAGCGTATCTGTGTTTTACACAATTATGCAAAGTTGGAGGCAATTTCCACCACCTGGAGGGACAACCTGTCCCAAAAACACAACATCACTTCAGACCTGCTTTTTCATGTTAAAAATGCTTGACATGCTTGACTGTGCTCAGTTATCAGAAAGTTTTACCATTGGCATCTGGATAAAAAGCAGCCAAGCTGACGGGTGCTACCTGGGGGAAATGCCATACTCTGGAAATTTAACACAACCATTCTGATTTTATTCCTTTTATTAATTATCTTCTGTAACTGACGTGAAAATAGATATATCTAACTCCAAGATAAAGGTTGCATTGCTCAAGTAAATGGCTCTAAAACTTTTCAGAAGAATAAGATAGGTTTGATGGTATAGCTGGTAAGTATAATATTGTTCGATGGTTACTAATATGTATATTACTCAGCAGTTTAAGAGACTGGATCTCTCCCTTCTACCTTCCCCCTTCAAAAAATCATCATTCTTTTCTAAAGGACCTGGAAGGTCTAGTTTAGGTTTGTTCTTTCATTCAGGACCCTTTCTGTCCTGAAGATTTCCTGTGGTCATTAAGAAATTCGTTCTAAACCATTTTCTATATGCTGTCCCTAAATTATTCTACCCCTAGAGCTTTTAAACTGGGGATGTTACTTCAGCCAGAAATGTTAGCCCTAATTGGTAGATAGAGTTATCTTCTATATTGTCTTGTAGTGGTGCAAGATACCCATAATTTGCATAATGTAGCAGCAGCCAAGAAGGCCTCCTTGTCTGTCCTAAAGTCAAGCTGGAACTGTTTTAGCTCATAAACAGAAGCAATTAATGCGGGCAAAGACTTGAAGGGATAGTTGTTTGTTCTTTGAGACAATTTATTGGCATTCATAGCAACTCTCTTCTATGTTTGCCTAGAGTGTCTGATTTTGTTCAGAAATAATGTAAGAATTATGTCAATAATGCTGATCCTTTTCAGTAGAAAATAATGGCATCTGTTTGATACATACAATATCAGAGCTATCAGTGTGTGCTTTTGCTAGCAGGTGAAATTACTTGACAAAATATCTGCAAAGTGATCTAGAAGGACTAGCTTGCAGTTTGTCTTAATGCCTGCCCCCTGTAGCACTTAAATTGGGTGTGCTCGTGTAAATTCAGCTGATGAATAAGGAGAACGCATTTCATGTGGCTGGTGCATGAAATCCTCCACTTACATTTACAGCCTTTGATTTAAAATTATAATGTTATTTTATGTTCTTATATATGCCCTATGTCATGGGTTCATGTAACTTTAAGAATGTTGAAAATAAGGAAAAAAAATCACCAGTGCATAAAGGTAAGCATGTAGGATTATATCAGTAAGACTGAATTTGTCTGGGACAGTAATTAGATATTTTTAAGTCTAAGCAAAACTCGAAACTCGTAGCCTTCTCTTCTCCAGACTGGACAACCCAAGTGTGCCCTCAGCCTCTCCTTGCAGGACATGCCTCCCAGTCCTGCTGCCAGCTTTGTTGCCCTCAGGATACAGTGGAAGAACTGATGTGACTTGAATTGCAATCATCTGAATTATTCCAGTTTCTAATATCGTTATAATAATTTGGGAATTGATTTCCTTTATTGTCAACCTGTTTTGTTGCTTAGTAAAAGTTTTACATACGAAAGCAAGCAGCCTGCTCATCAGCCTCATTGGAGTTCTGCTGTCTTGAGTTGAGAAGAGACAGTAAAATCACAGTTTCAAAGATAATTGTATGAAGACTTTAGTGAGCCATTTGTTCTGTTGTTAGTCTCGAATTGAACGAATTATAGAAGCAAAAACTCCTAATTATTTTTTATACAGCACACTGTCAATTCACGTTCTGTGTCATTCTCACTGACCTGTAAGACTGGATACGCATTAGTCAACTCTGCTCTGTTCTAGCAAACCTACTGTGAATCATATCCAACTGTTTTTTAGCTCATACGGCTTACAACTATATTTAAAAGTAGACAAATTGCACCTCCTGCGTGTGCATCAGCAAATAATTCCAAGTCTTTCCTCTGTGCTGCTGCTGATTTCCCAAATAATAAATATTCCAAAGTGGCTTTGGGCTAAACTGTAACTTCTGAGGTGTTGCACTTGGTACTGTGCACTAGTGATTTCCCCAGCGATGCTTTGGTGTACAAAAGCTTAGTGTTCTTATTCTAATGAGTTATTTGACTGTGGTCTTGAGAATTGGTGGTTAGAGCCTCTCATTTAGCCTTGGGCTATGGGCACTGCAGTTACATTAACGTGCATGTGCTTAAAAGGATTGCTCTTAGAATTGCTGAAGAAAGACTGAAGCTCACTTTAACAGTTCCATTCTCTTGGTTCTTACTATTTTATGCTCGTTACCCCTCCCCGTTTGATTAATGCAACAGAATGCTACATTCAATAACTCAGAAATGAGGCTTCGCTACCATTTGTTCTTTATCTGATAGAGTATTTTCAATTATTAAGCTAGCATTGATCCCTGAGGTCACTCAGAAAGACCTGGGAAGAAAACAGTTGCTTTTGTTGGTTCCATAAATGTTTATTGCTCCCACTCTCCATTTGTCATAAGTCTCATCCAAAGTTATTTAATTATTGATCCCATAACTCCCGATTGGCAGTGTGGTCAGCAAAGCCAGATCAGCAGCTAAGTGACACAACTGCAAGAAAAGACAAATGTCAGTTTTGTGCCCGAGCTACGTTTGTTTTTCCAGTGCTTTGCATTCTTTAGGTGCGCAGTTCTTCAGCACCTCTTGGATTGTACAGTCTCTTTCTTGAAGCTGGAATAGTAACGTATTTGGTACGGTGCAATTCTTCAAATAATCACTCACCCAGGGATGATTTCATAGGGAAGAAAGTTACTGAAATCTTGCAAAATGTGGTGGTGGTTGGATATGTCTTGATGATTTCCTAGATGACCAGTCAAGACAGATCTAGTACAACTACATCTGTATTTAATCCCTACAGAGCCAGTCCGGATTAGTTCTTTCCTGTGAACTGAATAGGATACTTACCCATTCATTAGTCTGTTCCCACTGGCTTTGCAGTGCAGATCTGTTGTTTTAAAAGCTAGGTATCTGGGGGATTAAATCTAACCTGTAAATAGACAGCTATCCTTTCAGTGACACATCAGCTGTTCCTGCTATGTCTGCAGGCAAACCACGCCAGAACTTCTTCATCAAGCTCTACCGGAGTCGGCCATACTCTAACGTCTTGGAAACTATTGCTTAGATCCTGCTCGACTAAAAGCAGCAGTTTTTATATCAAGATGTAAAACACGAGCATCAGCTGAAAGTAGACTTGCCTAGCCTGAACCAGCAGCCATTACTGACAACTGGTGTGGGCAGCTTTAAAGATAGTCTCTCATTAGCTTACCATACAGGGAACGTGTATTAGGAATATTCCATTTTTATACGATTAAAACAATTATTATTCCTCCCCATCTCCTGGGAAAGCATATTTTTCACTTGCTGAGCTAGACAAGGCTGGAAAAGTCTCAGTGCTTTCAACAGATAATTGCCACACAGCTAAACGTGGGAGCCATCTTCATCGCTCTGAGTTTAAGTATTCTTTTCTTGCAGAATATTTACAGTTCTTGCCTCCCTAGCAAATTCACCCCGGTCTTGTCAAAATGGGAGACAGCAATTTTGGAAATGGTGTTTGAGTAGTTGGACTTGCTATGAGGAAGGTATAAGAAAACTCTCAGCTTGCCCTGAATCATCTTGCTATTTCATTAAGTTAAAAGCCAGGCTGTTGTGCTGCAGAAGCTGTGAGTGTTTTGGCAAAGCCACGTTAATGCTTCTGGCATTGGTAGGTTGGTTAAGTATCTGCTACCGACACAACTGGTTCTGGACTGAACACCAACCCTCCATGGTCAGCGCTGCTGATGGCTGCGTGTTTGGAGTAGGTGCCGAACACACAAATTTGCACTTTTTATATGTACTAAATGTTTCATTATATAAGGCTTGCATTAATGCATAACGGCACCCCGCGTAGTTAAGGCAAAACCAACAGTCACAGTTATTACTCAAGGCAATTATAAAGCAGTATGAAGCCTTTGCATGAAAAAGGGTATCTGTCTCTTCGCTTGTTTTGCTGCATGCTATTGCCTTTCCTTCCAGCAGCGGCTGTATTTCAGTAGTGCTGCATAGATTTTTTTTCAGGATAGAAGTTACTGTACAAACCATGAGTGCTACATGACCTCAAAAAATAGCTGTGAATTGGATAGCTAAATCCAGCTCTAATGAATGGAGCCCAAAAGCTGACAGCGTTCAGCAATTTCACGGGCTCAGGATATTTTCTAACAAGAAAATTCATTTCTGAGACTTGTTGACAGGAGCATCAAGAATGGAACTGCTGCCTTTACCTCCACCCACCCCAGCAAAGAGTGGGGGAGCAGTGCGGCTCTTTATAAATAGCACTGTTCCTGTCGTATTTGTAAATTCAGTGCTTTTTGTGTTAATGACATCACCCTCTTCTCCATGGCAACTCCCAACGATATCAAAACTGCAGGGCACCACCAGAGAAACTTAAACCACCGAACTAACAGGTTGATTCAAGATGATTTAATTGAGAACTAGTGCAGGGGGCGAAAGGAGGGGGTGGGAAACATGAGCAAACGGGCTACTGTCAGCTCCGGAAAGCTTGCATCTGTAATGAGTGCCTCCTAAAACTCTGCCCCTTCTCCTCCTCTTGTAACTCCTTGTCAGGAGGAGGAGGAGGTGGGTGGAAGGCAGGCAGGCAGGCAGGCATCTTATTCTTCATCCTCGGTGCGTCTGGAGAGATGCACTACAGGTGACTAAGCAGGAGGAGCATACTGACTCACTCCTGAGTTATTTTCTCCCTCCCCTTCTCTCCCCCCTCCCATCTTTTCTGTTTGTTTTTCAGCTTTTGCCCAACAGCTTGTGTTTTTCCCCAGGCTCCGATGAGAAGGAATTTGCAGCAGGGCTTTCTTGTTACCTAATGTTCGCAAAAATGTGCTTGTGGTTCTCCAGGTGAGAAAATAAAAGCCAACTTTAACAGCAAAACAACAGCAACAAAGAAGTGCCTCTTGGATACAACATCTTTATCTTTCTAAAAAGAAAAAAAAAGAGCTTTTCCTTTGTGAATGTTGTCCAGGAAATACTAAAGCAACTGACGTGCAAGGAAGCAGTGAATAACTGGCTTCTTTATCAGACTACCTATGGAAAACACCTAATTGCTTCACTGGCAGACCTGCTGGTTTTGAGTTGACTTCTAAACTGAGTGTGCTGGGGGGCAGAGGGGAAGCTATTTCATTTGCTTCTTGATTAGGGAATGGGATTCTGCCGGGTTCCACCTGGGACTCAAGTAGCAAGGACCACGGTTTGGTCTGCAGAGTTGCAGTCAATGTCAACAGCCACGGCTCCAACTGGCTTAATACATCCGTCCTAATTTACATCCCTATGAAGCCTGGAGCCCGAGCTCACTTTACCTGCCTGCTTCTGCAGAGCGCCATGAGATCTGTTGCTGAAATCTAGCCTGCAGAAGCGTCAGTTGATATCACACTGAATGTGTGTGAAATTGCATGACGTGGATTCAGGCCAGTTATGCAAGATCAGCACAAAACCCACAGCGTTCCTACAGCCAGGCAGGGACAGAGGAGAAAGCTAAGTAACGCTCTGGTTTGCCTGAGCAATGCAATCATGCTGTATTTGCCAGTCGTGGTCTCCACCTTGTACCTCTATAGGTGTCTTTAACCACTGATTCTCAGTACCTGAGGCTTTGTTAGGTCTGTAAACTCCCCCCTCACCCTGGAATGAGGCATGTCAAGCAGCCCGTGATTTCAGGGCTTAATTGAGGGGAAATGCACGAGAAGTCTTCATGCACAAGGATCTTGATTCATATCTTGCTCTTGCCTTTTGTGTAAAATGCCAGTCACCACCCAGTCCCATCCTCTTTGCTGAGATCACAGCATCAGCCCACGATTAAAAAAAAAAGGTCCCAGAAAACACTGATTCACTGCATTACAGATCCTGGTATGTGCCTACATTGAGGTCTCATCAGCTTTAACTGGAATTTATCGCTGCGGTCTCCTCTGAGGTTGCTTTACCTTTGGTGTATTCCTCTAACACCTCTGCTGGCTGCCAGGAAGAGGGGGAGTCTGGCACTCTGCTCCTCTCCTCCAGGCAGCTGGCATCGGGGTGATGCTGGTGAGTAAGCAGCTGTGAGCTCCATGTGTTTGCATGTGTATGAGGCTGAACCAGGGTTCTTCTGAAGAAGCTTGAAGATGAAATTGCCGAGAATTTTCGCCTGAAGCAAGGGATGTTTCCCATGTTTAAGACAAGCAGCAACCTGTAGTCAGAAGGAAGAAGGGACTGAATTCACTCCAGAAGTATTTCTCGGAGATCTCTGTTTCCAGGTAAGGTTCCAACTCTGGGAGGTAGAAGGGGCAACAGGGTCTCATATCCTAAGCACTAAAACTGAGATGGCTTCTGAAATCTGCTTACCTTCCCCCTCTGTGGAACGGAGATAAATCTTTGATGTTTCTGGCACTCCCTTTTTAGACTGGAAATGTAAATTAGCCAATGGAAGCTGATTTTTGTGAGGTCTGGAGCCACAGAAATGGGAGGGAAGACTTCTTTTTTTAATGCTGCCTTTAGCCTGCCTGTATGCTAGTGGTAAATGCCATTGACCGTCCCGAATCGTGTAGTTAAACAGTAGAATAATGAGTGTTGTAGGAACAGTGTGAAAGCAAGTACGATTAAGCAAATAGATCTGAGCTTACAGTTCATTCATCTTGTTATGTGTTTCAAACATCGACCTTTTTATTCTGTTGGAAGCGAAATGAAGGTGGTTCCTGTCTTGGGAACCTGACCTCCAAGTTTCTTACCAGGCTTGGTTTGAAGAAATACTACTGAAACAAGAACAAGGAGATAGAATATATGTATTCCTTAAGCTGTGCCTGAACAACCAGTTCATCACTGCCGAAAACTGTTTGCGGAGAGCCCAGAAAGCAGCAGAGAGCTCCTCGTCCCAGCTGTAGCCTTATTTAAGGTAGGGAAATAAAAACCTTGGATAGACAGAGATGACTGCGGAAAAAATGACAAGCAACAGCTAAAAAACATCCATCGTCAGTATGGCGTTCTCCCCAGTATAAAACCCAAACCTGAAACTCTTCCCAGCTGAGTAGTGCCTAGAGGGGAAGCTGCGCTCTGCTGAGACTGCAGAGCGGTTAGGTGAGATTGCCTGGGGTAGGGTACCGGTGCCCAGTATTCAGGCAAGGGCTGATGGCCAGGAGGGGGTTGGTGCCAGCAGTCGTTGCGTAACGTGGTGCTGTCTCTCCAGTTGGCTTTGCCAGGTGCAGGAGCAGCTTATGCAGTTGGACGCTGTTGCCGCAGTTTGATTCACTTTGTAGGAATAGTTGAGATGAGGAAACGTCTGCCAGCTTCACAGTCAGGAGTCATCTATTCTGCCTCTGACACTTGGGGATCATTAGTGAATAACTCTTAAAACATTAATCTAGGGCAGCTTCCAAGAATCCTGTGTACTTGAAGTCTGGAACACATTGTGATCTGATTTGTTATCCAGAGACAACAAAAACTGTGAAGAGGTGTTTACCCATCGTGTGGACTTCACGAACTGTGATCCTCCCAAAGCCTTCCAGATACACTCAGCAGTATATTTGGAGATCATAGACTCAGCATCAGAGGGCAGTGGAGGAAGCACTACTGCAAGCAATAGGTGTGCGAGCACAGCTACAGAGAAGGGGAACCAAAGAGGGTCAGGAGGAGCAATGTGCTGCAGAACAGACAGCAGGCAGGTGTGGCTTTGGGGTACAGAAGATGCTGTTGCTTCTGGCAGCGTCACTTGACATCAATGGATATCCTACATAGCTAGTATTGAGCACCATATTATCTTGCGTGTGTTAGTTCCTTTCTTTGGTAAAATCTCATATCGCTTTTTGTGGATTGTGGGTATCCTCAGCAGTTTGAGCAGGGACAAGTCAGCTCATAATGTCAACCTGCTAGCTTGGGCTGTCTGTAGTATCTGCTGTCCTACTGGTGGCCTTCCAGTTGTCTGACTTTTCTCTCTGCACTGCACAAAACCATGTAGGAAAAAGAGGCAGGCTCTGGGCAGGCCACTTTTGTTCATGCTAGTGAGCTGCCCAGTTTGGGTATGCATGTCATTAATTTGCAGCAATCAGAGCTCCACAGAGTGCAGTGAGAGGTGTGGAAAATCAGAAATACTGATTCTTCCTCTTGCTCCCAACTCACAAACTTGCAGAAGCTCTCCAGGCTTTTGCATGTTCTTCCAAGTTCTAAATATGTTCCCTCTAAGCTCTGCAAAATAGCAGCCTCAGTGATGTAAATGTGAGCCAATGAAGAGCGCTGCCATTTGTTTCTGTGTCATTTAAAAGCATGATTTGAGAAGTCTCTCAGAACTTAGGGTCACTTGCCACCTGCTCCCCTACGCTACCTGGCTGCTTCTAATGTGTGGCCTGTGGTCACCTTCATGATGTGGTGTGGGCTGAGAAGGAAAGGAAAGAATTTTCCAGATGATGACCCAAGTATTTCTGCAAGGAACATTTGCTGAAGCCTTTATATTTATCTATATCTATATCAGTGACTTGGTTTCTATCAAGAAAGACCAAAAGGTTAGGGGAGGGAACATTTAAGTTTTTACCTTTTCTCTGTTGTAACAGTTGTTAACTGAGATGAAAATCATAGAATCACAAAATCACAGAAAGGCCTGGGTTGAAAAGGCCCACAATGACCATCCAGTTCCAACCCCCTGCTATGTGCAGGGTCGCCAACCAGCAGACCAGGCTGCCCAGAGCCACATCCAGCCTGGCCTTGAATGCCTGCAGGGATGGGGCATCCACACCTCCTTGGGCAACCTGTTAAAATATCACGCCTCGCATTCTTCTGAAATGGACTCCAGTGCACTGACAGCTCATGGAGATAAGGGAAACTGAGGGTACAGTATCATGTGGCAGAACAAGAAGGTCCAGTTCCAGCACGACAGGTTGCTGGCTCCTGACTTGTGTGGCTGAGCTGTATGCCAGGCCCCTGAAACAATCTGAGGCTAACAATAAATTAGGTATTAATTAAAAAATTAAGTAACGAGGGCTAACCCTTCACCTACCTGCTCATCTCACCAAACACACCTTGTGTTCTTTTTTTAATGGGAGGAGCTGTATTGATGAGCTGCACGGTGTGGTAGCTGCATGAGGAGGGAAAGCAAGCTGCAGTACGAATGAGTGGCATGCAGTGGTGCCAGTGAGAGGAAAGGGATCGCTTGGCCCGGCCTCAGCAACTGGAAGGGGTTGAGCAAAAATTGAGGACTCATCCCTGCTGCAATGGTCAGCCTTTCCCCTCTTCTTTCCCTTACGTTCCATTCAAACAGCCGCTCTCTGCCTCTAGCAGCCTTACTCCAAAATGAGCTACCCACACACCACTGCAGTACAAAGCATCCTCCTGCACTTGCTGCAGGGTGGCTAATGCTGGCAGGATGGCCGTGATGCCCACTCCCCCAGCACTGGATTAACAGCACAGCTCTGAGCTGGGCTGCCTGCCTTCAGCTGTACTGTCAGCAAGGGCAGTTGTTTCCTGCCTCCACAGGGCAGCAAATGGGGTGGGAGCCTGCTTTGCTGCACTGAGCCACGTGGCTGGCTTTTGACAAGCATAAACTGCAGCCCTCAAATTATTCAGGGCCTTTGAGTGTTGGGGTTGAATGTACCCAGAGGTAGAGAGCCACTAATAACAGCAAATGGTATTAGGCTTTCGTTGCCATTATTTTAGCCACGAGGAATTGTCTGAATTCTGGTTAATACTTCTGCAATAGCTGGCTGACCTAGTTATTCTGAACGGGAGCTGTAGTCTGTATTCCTCCTGTGTCAGCCAGGGATTTCAATCTGCATTTCTATAGCATCTTTAAGGATCGCAGCACGCTTGGAAAAACAACGGATTAAGCTGCCTCTCTTCTGGGGGATGCAGAGCACTGTCACAGTCCTTCTACTGGTGTGCAAAACGGTGACCTGGAGGATCTGTGAAGGGATGGGCTGTGCTGACTTTGTCATGTTGGCACAGCAAGGCTCTTCAGCCTGACCTCTTGGACAGGGCAGCACAGACTCATCTGGAGGAGCACGGTGTTACTTCTTGTATGACTGTCAATCCTGGGGGATGCTTAGAAGCCCACCTAACAGGCTTATGGAGTGGGAGTGGACGTAATTCCTCATCCTGATGGAACCTCCAGGGTGTTACCTTTACAGCATCAGCAATGGTGTTCAAGGAACGTTTGGACGTTGTGTTGAGGGACATGGTTTAGTGAGAACCATTGGTGATGGGTGAATGGTTGGACTGGGTGATCCTGTGGGTCTCTCCAACCTTTGTGATTCTATGATTCTAATGCACAATAAGCAGGAGATAGCCCTAGCACATAAGCAAGCCATCCAGATAATGCTCTCAAAATCTGCCCACCTCTGAATGCAATAGCTTTGGGAAAAGGTAGCTAAACTGTAGGCACTTCTTTAAAGCGAAACTGCCTCTGGATCGCTCCCTTCTCATCTCCAGCCCTGGCTAATCTCGAGTGCTGATGAGGAGACTTGCAGACTTGATTTCTATCTTGTGCTTCCTCCCACCAGCTGGTGCTTTGTGGATTTGCAACCTGCCCTTTCTCCTAGTGACCCCCGTGTCCCAGCTGTTAGCATAGCTTTGCATTTCCCTGGCCAATTTGCTCTGGATAGCAAGAGCCTTGGAAGAGAAGAGGGACTACAGCCCCTAATGGAAGCGCAGCTGTACTTCCAGCGAATCCCAAAGCACAGAGGAACCTTGCTGGAAGATCCAGCTCTGAATCACACGCTAGCTGCATGGATGGGATTGCCTTAATCCTTACTGGGATCTCCTGAATGCATCAGTGTTACTACACCTGCAGCAGAGACGAAGCGGGCTCAAACAAAACCTCAGCAGGAGGTGAGGAACTGGTGCCCTCCTGCCGCATGGCCACGGACGGGCAGGGTGAGCAAAGAGGAGAGCTCAGCAGTTTTTATCTGAAATTTGCTCTGCTGTCTGTCTGACACGGAGCACGGAATGGCCATTTGCTGTGTAAACAGCTGAGATAAGCAAGCATTTAGTCAGTGTGCCCTGCAGCGCTTCTTGCTTGCCGGCCATGGCTGCCATAGGTAGGGCAGGCGGATTGGAACGAGCAGCGTGCAGCTGTAGGTGGAGCAGGGTGTGTGTGTGTGTGTGTGTGTGTGTGTGTGCTCATAGAAACGCGTGTGCATAATTACTCACACGATCTCGTGCAGCTCTCCAGGTGAGAAGCGAGCAGTGGGCAGGGGAGGAGCAGTGGGATGCTTTAATAAAGGGACGAACGCTGAAGGGGGAAATCAGAGATGCACCGCTTTTGCTGGTAAATCCTTCTTCAAAGCGCGTGGGGCTGCTGGGACCAAACTTGTGAAGGGGAAGGCTGGAAAGTGCCCCAGTCTTTGATTAAAACTGGAGGCAGCAGAGGTTCACACCAGCTCAAAGCTACCTCGGTTCCACCTGAGCTTGTGTCCTGACAAGTAAAATCAGGCTCTTTCATTTATACAGAGCTCGCGCCTTGTTCTAGAAGGCTGTCTTAGCATGTAAAAACATAAAGCATAATACGTATGCAAATGTGAAGCCAGTTCCAAGCCTGGGTGACTCCTTGTAGAATACAAATGCCATTCCTCTGCGACGCTCCCATAGCTGTGGCTGTGGGGATGGCTGGCTGGCACATCAGCAGGGCGTAGATGTGACAGATGACAGCCTTGGTTTGCGCTCAGGGTCGTTTCCCCTCCACACCTAGAAGGGTTGCGCTCCGTTTCCTCATCTCTGATCCTCCGCAGCTGTTTCTCTCCCCTGTAAGCACCAGCCTTTCAGCCAAAGAGTGCTGACCCCTCTCTTGATTGTAGCTCGTTTGCTGTTGATGTGACGGTTTTTGATTGCATCTGTGTATGGAGAGGGAGGCAAGCCAATCCCCGGGTAGAAAGTGGCTACCTTTGCTTCCTACACCCCAGGGATGCTGCTGTGAGGTAACAGGCCTCGGTGAGTCAGACCACTGGTGAACCAGTAAGAAGGAAGATGGGAATGGGGAAGCGTGCTAAAAGGTGCTGGCAGGCCTCTGCTGCACAAGCCCACCTCCAGAAGGACTAAGGGGAGCCTAATGGTTACCAATGTGACATTTCTTCATTTTAGGGGCAGTGCCGAGCTCGGGTTTAAGCCAGCACTGTTTATTGGTGGTGGTTGGTAGAGGCCAAGAGTCCGCTTGTGTTTGCAGAGCAGCCGGTGGGTTTGCTGACGTGATCTCCGAGCTCTCCCCTTGTAGTCCCCAAAGCCTCTGACCCCTTCAACCTGCGCACTGCTCAGCGCTGCCCGTGTCCTAGCCAAACCTCTATTTCCACGAGCCAGCAAACCCTGAGGCGCAGCACAGGATTATAGGGTGATAGCAGCGCCTTCAGACCTTGCAGCACTGACTCATGCCGAGCAACAGGGGAGAAGTAAAAGCGCCGGGTCATGTACCATGCGTCTGCAATGCAAATAAATTGCGGGTTCTGCTGTAGCCAGGCTATCAAAGCTTTCCTGCCGAGAGTGACGGAGGATGGGAGGCAGGTCCTGAAGTCTGCAGCCGGGCGACGCGGGAGGAGATGTCGGGGTTTGTTAGGAGCAGCAGCAGCTCCAGGCCCTGAGGCTGTGGAGCAGAGAGAGAGGAGCTAACAAGCTAGGCGAAGCTTTAACAGGTCAGCATGAAATGAGGAGGGGTGGAGGGAAACGGGAGACGACTGTCCTGAGCTTCTTGCCTGAGCGCCCGCAAGCCGTGGTGCCCAGGTGTGAGCGAGCTCCCCTCTCTCTTCCCCCTCCAGGAGAAGGCAAGATGGTGCTGGGAGGCTCTGCTATCAGCGTGTCCTTTCCCCTGGAGCACGGATCCGGGGCTCCTCCGTGCTGAGCGCGCCCGTGTCCCATCTGCTCCCACGCCCTGAAATCAAACTCGGCAGCTCAGGTGAAGCAGGCACTGTGCAAACATGTCAGGAGTGCCTCCACCCCTTTTCCTTCTCCCGCTCTCTCCCGCCGTCCTTCTCTCCCAAGTTTATCGGCGCCTCAGCGGACTGCGGTGGCACAGAGCTCCCACCTCACCCCTGGGTCTGGAGCAATGAGGAGCCGTGGGTAAGCTCCCTCCTGCTGCTTTGGGCACCCGCGCTGACTCGCTTGCATGCTTTAAAGCAGCGGCCACGCCGTCCTAATGGCCGCTGCTCCGTGCAGTTCGTTCCCTCTGCTTGCACAGGACCGGGTTTGCGGGTGTAAACTCGTGTCTCTGCTCCCCAGCGGCTGTGCTGCTATGGCTTAACCCCTTCCCTTTGCAGCTAAGCCTTGCCGCTTCCAAGAGCGAGCGCGGCAACCACACGTGCGTTGGCAGTGCCAGCCTCGGGCGCAGTGAGAGGCGGGCGGTTCAGGGGGGTCATGCAATCTTTTCCTCTCAAGGGATGGTTCTGGAAGGCGAGCAAACCCAGGAGCTGGATTCCTTTGGGAAGGAGTTCTCTTCGTCTTTACTCCCATAGCCCAGCAACACCATCCTCCAATCGGCTTTGCTGCATGGCAGTGGGAGAGTTTCCCTGCAGACCCTTCTTTCTCCTCTCATTCGGAATTGTCCTCTCCCGGCACTGTTGGACTGCCAGTAAGACCTTCAGTTTTTTGCTTTCCGCTGTCTTTCAGACGGGCTGAGGTGTGGCTCTGTGGTGTCTGGCAGTTTAACCTCTGAATGAGCGAGAATGATGGGGAGGAAAGCGCGCTGTGGAACCTCGCAGGGTGATGCTCTTAAACCATCGGGGTGGCGGAGGGGTTAAGATTACTCCGGGTGATGCTTGGGAAAGCTGACAGCACGTCAGGAGCATGCATGCTCATTGCTTTAACGCCAGGCGTAGCAACATCTCCTCCGAAGCCCTGTTATACCCGCGAGGACCCTCTCCATGTCTGATGAAGAAGCCTAATTGACTCACCAATTACAACCCCTCGTGTGTGCACTCCTGACCTAGCTGCTCTAGCCAAGATGCTTTCAGCACACCTACTGAAGCACTACGCTGTAGTACTCTCATGCATCTGGGCGTGTATCTTGGCTATCTGAAAGCTGTCTCATCTCCTCCTATTTAAGTTACTACCAACAGTCCCACTGCCCGTTTGCACCTCGTTATTTTCGCCAAGTGCTAAGCAACATACGCAGACATGCATCTCATCTCACAGCTACAGAAAGTAGTCCCGGCCACAAGTGTTTGCTGATGCATCTGTTTTCTTCTTTGCCAGGACGTTAATGCCTTGATGTGTTTGGGGACAGAGTACTGAAGAAAAGGCAAACAACAGAAGAGAAGTTTATGGCTGGTGAGTGAGAGCTCCGTGGGCCTTTGGGGGTGTTGGCTGAGTCCTCCTCTGCTTTTCTAAGTGTTAAGGTAAAATCTGAGCAGCTGAGCCCCTGTAGAGCTCCTGGGAATGCTGCTGTATGGCTCTGTCTCAAACCCCATCCCTTTGAACAGCCTCATTCTTGACGGCGTGATGAAGCTGCATATTGATTTCCATATTCTGTGCCTTGATCTGCATGTCCTGTCTGCTAAGTGCGAGCGATGGCTTATGTACCCAGTAACAAAGACAGCTGATCAAATAAGGAAAACAGCTATCAGCAAGTAGTTTGCTGGGTTAGTAACTGTGCTTCAAGATGGACAGCCTGTACCCCACGCAGGGGTTGTTTTCGCCTAGATGGTGCACATGTGGTGTATGTACGTACCTGGAAAGGATATCCTGGGTACTTGGTCAAGGCTGGTCTGTTATGATTTAAATTTCTTTATCAGCCAGTGTTGTTTAATAGCAGCAGTGAGTAGCAAGGCATTGAGTCAGCCAGGCTGCGGGGCTTAAGCTGCACTCTCCTCCCCATGTGTTGGGACTCTGTGCCTGAGCTGCAGTTTGCTCATCAGTCATCCCATGGGCTATAGACCACATGGCATGGAGGAGCACAGGCAGAAGAAGCACAGGACGTGGCACCCAGCGTTCCAGCGTGCTGTGCCTGATGTGGCCTGCTCCCCAGATGCAGCCTGATGCCTTGGCTCCTTCCTTTGCCACGTGACCCAGTAGGCCAGATGGGGCCCCTTTCCCTTGTCCCAACATAACCTCCTGTCTGACACGTGAGATGTTATTTTTCATCCGAGTTTTTGCAGACAGAGCTCGAAATGTTGATATTCTAATCTTGGTAACATCTTTATGCTGACTTTGAGTGGAGGCTGAAGCTCCATAGCTACATCCTGCTTTCTGCAAGAGCTTTTATATACGTTCCAGAAGGAGTTTGGTCTGGTATGGCTAAAACACACCTAGAAGCGTGGCACCGAGCAGCATCCAAGCAACCTTCATAGATAGGCATTCCCTGTATTTTAGGCTTCGGTCCTCATTTGCGAGCAAGGAAATGGAGCAGGGGAGAAAGAGACAGCACCATAGGCTTCCTGACCCCGTTCAGTGGTGCAAAAACTGTCGAGCAGTTGTGTTCCTTTTCCTCGTTTGTCTGAAATAAACCAGGCAATATAACGGAGATGTCTCTCTCTCTAAGCTTATTTCTAATGTGATATTAATCCGTGTGTGTGTGTGTGTGTTTGTGCAGGATTTGGAGCATCCCATCAGTTCACACCAACACACAGCTTGGCTGCTGGGAGCTGTGGGGGTGAGAGGAGTGGAAGAGGAAAGGACTTGAAATAGGGGAGGTGATAGCACAGCAGGCAAACATCCATTCTTCCTTTAGGGAAGCAAAGTATCTAACCCAGCATTTTTAAAACGAGTATAGCAGATGAATGTGGCCGGGGCTGTTGGGATGAGGCTCTCTGCTCTTAGATCCCATTTCAGATTTCAGACTATTTACCTCCTCTCTCCCCTTTTTGCCCGCCCTTTGTTGTCCTTTTTCCTCTTTTGCTGTATGAAATCACTTGTAGATTTTGAAGCTCCTCGGGGAAGGAACCTGTCATTTTTCTTTGCCTGCAGAATGCTGTGAATATCTGCAGTTTGTTATAAATAACATCTCAGAATCCTCAGGGGGGTAAACATGAGGGCTTTAGAAGGTATGGAATGCAGCGACTGCCATCTGTGCATGTTCTCATGGACATAGGTATACATGAACACAAGCACATATGCCCACAGCACGCATTGATAGTGGCCTATTTAGCTTCTACTGCACTTGAAATGTGTTAAATTAGTGACCTGCGTAGCAAAATGTGGAAATATGGGTTTTTTTTCCCCCTTTTAATTGGTGGATTCTCCGGGATCTTCTTCATTTTTGACCCACATGTTGCAGTTCCTCAGGTCCTGAGTTCTTCCCTTCCCTTCCCTTCTCCATCCTCCCTTGGCTGGCCAGCATCGTCAGCTGGGGCAGTGCTCAGCAATCCCAGGGGCTGCCTGCTTTAGCCCGAGCATTGCTCGTTATCTCTTGCCCAGGGAGGGATGCAGAGAGCTGCGGCCAGATCTGTGAGACCAGCAGAATAAGCACCGAGTGAGTTCAGTTGCTGCAGCAAGGAGGGGGAGGGAGAGCTTATTTTTAACTGGAAGCTACACGAGTGAGGCTGAAGTAGCTCTCTGCTGGCTTTAGCTATCAGCAAGTGTACGTGTGAGTGAATGAGCATGTGCATAGATAAGTGCAGCACATCTATACCGACGGAGTACAGAACTGAATGCGCGCAGGGTGGTGGCAAGTCAGATGAAAGAAGTGTGTGCTCCCCTCTTTGTCTGCTGCTCTGAACTCCTGTGCAGTAACGAGCAATTCCTGATAATGCTTACCTATCTACTTCTCTTCATTCTGTGCCCTGCTCCTCCTTGGGTTGCTTCCCTCCCAGCCCTTGCTCTGCTCCTAACTCCGATTCCCCTTTCTCCCTTCCATCCCCAATCTTCCCACCCCTCCCTCTGCAAGGAGCCTGACCCTTCTCTCTCCTTGCCCCTCCTTCCCACCGATCCCTCCCCCTGCTCTGGATGCTGTGGGATTTTTTCTCATGCTCGCTGGCAGATGTGACAGCTTTTGGAACTGTATCATCTAGGAACAGCTATATCTGGAGTTGAACAATCTAACGTGGTTTCCCAGGCAGCAGGAACGGAGCGCTGAGAGAATTTCAATCCCCGACTGCTTTTGTCTTGTGGTAGTGACTTTTATTATTTCTGTTTGTGACATTTCTTCCAATTGTCAGCAATGAAGGAAGGACTGAAGTCTAGGAGGTTGTTGTAGTGTCGGTGTCACGGTGTTTGTGTTGTTATATTAAAGGGATGCTGGCTGCGTTTAAATACAGGTTTGTCTTGATTTACAAAATCTTTTTATGCTTGATGTATCTGTATTAATTTCTTGCTGAATTAGAAAAGGCCTGTCTTGTGTTTTCTGTCTCAACGTTCTGTAGCCGGGTATGGGAAGCGAAAACAAACAGCTCTTGCATGAAAGCCACAAAGTGAGAGGAGACTGCTTAAATACAGACCTTCTCAATGAGATGCAAAACCTGCTCAGGTTATTCGAAATCCAGTGGGTTGCAACCATTGTTTTTGACAGTGTATGAATTTCAGTGAGGCAGTGTGCCTTTAAACCACCTGTCTGATATGGCAGTGTCTTTCTGATCAAAGATTGATGCTGACCACATAAAGCAAATGTCATTGGATGCCCGGTGTTGTGTTGTATTTGGACTTGATGCTGTTGCATGGAGGAACTAAGTGCATTCCAGGTGTTGATTGGCAGGTACAGTCGTGGAATGTAGATTCACAAATGCACATTGTTTATGCTTATGCAAACAGATACGTTGGCATTGAGCTGCTGTTCTGCTTGGGGCTGAGATGTCACCCAGGCTGTAAATCTGAGCATTCTCAGCCTTGTAGCTTAGCTGTAATCATTTGTCTTCTGGTTCAAAAGCAACTGATAATGCAAGGGCTAATGGCTGCGGCGTGTTTAAAACCACATTTTACAGGACTCCTGGCCACGTGAAGCCATTAGAAAGCAAACTTAAAAGACAGCGTGTGCTGTGCCCTGAATATCTTCCCATAACAGAGATAGGATGAAGAATGAAGCTGAGAGATTAGGAGCAGGAGAAGGAAAGATACAGTTTAAAGCAGTAATGCCCCTGCTCTGGTGGATCAAGTAGCTGCCATGACTGACGTGTGATCAGCAATTCAGAACTTCAGCACTGGATACGGTACTCCAGATATACTTAATATGCAGCACCTAGGGGGCATTAGAGGCGGATTGCTGTGTTTGAGTAGCTGCAGTACTGACCTGGAGCACAGCCTCTCTTCCCTTAAGCTCTCCGTAAAGAAGTGTTTGGGTTTCCATTGGGACACAGTGTGAGCCAAGCAGGAGCTTCCAGCCTCTTTTGTACTTTAACTGTAATGGCCATGGATTGCAATGGGCACTGTCAGTGTGCAAAGACTGCGTTTCACCAAGGATGGATTGCATGGCTGGGGATGTAGATGGTGCAGAAACCCAGCTGTGATATATAAACTCTTCCCCTTCTAGGGGCTGCTGGGTCACGGTAACCATGTCACGGACTAGCGTTACATTATGTGTTTCCATACTAAATGCTAGTAGTTTACAACCTACCATAGTTTATATTGAATCCATGAATGGCTAGGGGGAATGTTACGGATACAAGATTATTAACAGAGAGTTGTGGGAACCACTTAATCGGAAGAGTTGCCTTCTTTTCAAAGATTTTGGCTGTTTTTCAACTATCACTCTGCCCTTTTATTTCCAGAAGTTCAGAAGGAGCACATCTGGGTCCATTTATTAGACAACTACAGCAGTACAGCAGTTTGCTAGGACATTTCCTACAAATCAGCAAATGTAATCATGTCAGCTCCATGGTTGTGCAAGTGCTTGTCACTGGAGAATGACTTTAATACAATATAATTAGCTAAGGTAATTGATACGTGATGTTAGTGGTTGGGCAGATAGTGGATAGTGATAGGACAAGGGGGAATGGTTTTAAACTGAGACAGGGGAGGTTTAGGTTGGATATGAGGAGGAAGTTTTTCACCCAGAGGGTGGTGACGCACTGAACAGGTTGCCCAAGGAGGCTGTGGATGCCCCATCCCTGCAGGCATTCAAGGCCAGGCTGGATGTGGCTCTGGGCAGCCTGGTCCGGTGGTAGGCGACCCTGCACGTAGCAGGGGGGTTGGAACTGGATGATCATCGTGGTCCTTTTCCACCCAGGCCATGCTATGATTCTGTGATCCAGACATGCAGGAGCACTGATGGCATTGCCTTCTCTCATCCAGGCATCATGTTCCGCAAGAAGAAGAAGAAACGCCCCGAGATCTCAGCTCCGCAGAACTTTGAGCATCGCGTCCACACCTCGTTTGACCCAAAAGAGGGCAAATTCGTGGGCCTGCCACCTCAATGGCAGAATATTCTAGATACGCTGAGGCGCCCCAAGCCAGTGGTGGACCCTTCAAGGATCACCCGGATGCAGCTCCAGCCCATGAAGGTAAGAGAAGGAGACTTCTCTTTCCAGTCCGCTGGGTCAGCAGGGTGGGAACGTTGAGGTGTGTGTGTTCAAGCAGGAGTAAGGATGGGGTCTGTAAGGCATTCAGTGGATGGGAGCTGTCTGCGCTTTGGTAACTCTACTTTTGAGTTTATAGCAACTCCATCAGAAATAAGGACGACGACATCCTTAGCTGCAGCAGTGTCACTGTTCAAATAACCAGCTTGTCAGGCTCGTGGGTGGGCAAATTTGGCTGGTGATTAAGTTGACAGGGAAGCCTGAGTGGGAGAGAGCGGGGTAGCACTAGCTTGCAGTTCATGGATGTCTGAGTGAATGAGGAAGAACGGGGAGCAGGGCTACACTTGGGTTTAGGCTCATAGGGTTTGTAAAACAGCCATCTGAATGGAAAGCAAGACATAGTAAACAGGTGAATTTCCTTAAACTAAGTCCTTCAGTAAGGAGAAAAAGGTACTGATCCTTGCAGATGGGTGAATTCAGATGGTTGTCTTGCCTGGATGGCAACCACATAAAGCAAACTACCAAAAGCCCAGCCCTATGAGAGCCTAAAAACAGAAAGGTAGGGTACCAAATAGAGATATTACTACTTGGATTTCAGGAGGAACTTAAAGGGAAATAGGTGTGTCTATCTGTTGAACATCCTTAGCCTTTTGTGTACAGCTGCTTAAAATTTGAGGACTATATGGTACTATATAGTAGCATAATGCAGGTACTAATGCAATACCAAGCCTGCAATTTAAATGGTGTATCATTTGAACTGAATGCTGATTTATAAGGAAAAATTCTGCTCGGGAAGAATAGGTAAAATAAAAAGGGAGGAGGCATTGCCTTTTGTTTTGCGGTGTCCTGAATCTGCTTTGAGGTGAGTGTAGTAGGTGATAGAACCAGAGAAAATATACAATAGGAGCCCAACTTGGTTAGAGCTTTAATGAGCTTAAACTGCGGGAGGATTGCTCAGATGGGTGGAAACTAGGTCAAGTTAGAAAGGGCAAATAAAAAGGAAATTTATGTAGGGAAAAAACTGGAAGGCCAAGGCACAAAGAGAGATGTTATTCTCAGAGAACATAAAGGGCACTCAGGAAACATCATAGGCACACGGAGGAGGAGAATGAAGGAAAGAATTTGTTCACTGCTCATTTTGGAAGGAAGTTAATGACAGAGGACATGGAGAGTTTTTTTAATGTTTAATGATTTTTCTTCAGTCTTAATTGAAAAGGTTAACTGTGATTAGCTAGCGAGCACAAAGGGATAAGAGCTCAGGCTAGAATAAGAGAGGAACATACAAGACTTCTTAAATAAGTTGGATGTTTTCAAGTCAGCTGGGTCTAACAAAATTCAAGGAATTACAGATCAGGCAGAATAATTTCAATTCCCAGAAAGAAACTGGAACAAATAAGCAAGTCATCTATTTGCAACCACTTCCCATAGATAAGAGGGTGAGTTCTGGCAGCCCGCAAGGATTTGTCAAAACCAAGACGCTCATGTTGAGCAATGGAGTTTCCTTCAATCATGAAGTAAAAGGCTTTGGGTCAGAGTGAGATGATAGATCTCTCCTACGCCTTGCCCTAGGCTCTTGACATTGTTACCTGTGGCATTCCCAGAGCAAACTGGGCAAATTCTTTGTAAGTATTAGGAGAAGAACAGGTTGAGGCATCAATGTCGAAATAGAAACGTTGTCCCAAGTGTGGTACCGGTCAGTTCTTTCACCTATGACACATCTGTGGATGGTAAAAGCAGGAAGGTGTTTCAAAACTTTGAGAACCCAGCAGTATTTAAAAACTAGAGAAGTATCTTCAACTGTTCTTTTTTTTCCTACCCCATTAAGTCCAAATGCAAGCACTGAGACACTGGAACAGGTTGCCCAGCGAGGTTGTGGATGTCCCCTCCCTGGAAGCATCCAAGGCTGGGCTGGACGGGGCTGTGAGCAGCCTGGTCCAGTGGGAGGTGTCCCTGCCTATAGCAGGGGGTTGGAACTCGGTGGTCTCAAAGGTCCAACCCAAACCATTTTGTGATTCTCTTAGTTTGTATCCCGTAGGTGATGGCTTCTATTAAACTAGAAGGTGAGGATGGTACAACAGGAGCGGTTTCCTGCTACAGGTGATGTTGTGCACGCAACGTCCTGAGTTGGGTTATCCTTTCTTCACCTTGTTTACAAAGTCTTTCTCCTCTGCCTTTTGTTACCAGACACTGAACAAACCAGATGCTCATTTTGTTCACCGTGGTGGCATGCTGTTGAAATTACTGGAGTTGCTGTTTTGCACCAGCTAAATATTAGGCTTGGTGTAATTAATTCGGCATCTTTAGAAAATCCCCAGAGTTCAGTTAGCAAACAGGAGATTGCCATTACTCCAGGGAAGGATTTTCCTCAGGCAGAGGTTCATGAAAGTGTAGGAGGCATTCAGTGCTGTGAATTTCTGTGAAGAAATGAAACGTTTTGGTTTCCAGCCCTGAAAAAGCTTCTGCAAGCTTTTCAGTTCTAGAATAAACAAGGTAGAATGCTATATAATATACTGACAGCTTCAAATGTCCTACTTCTATATTGCTGTGGCTTGTTTGGATGGATGCCTTGTTCTTTATCCTTTGCTTACAAGGCAAGTTGTGAGCTGGGGTGACTCTTCGTTTGTCACTTTTAATTATAATAGCTTGGCAAAACAGAGGAGGAATACAGTGTGGGAACAGTGTGGTCTTCACTGGTCAAGATTAAAACAAATTAGCCGGAATGGGAGAGAACCAGACTAAGGGAGGCTGATTGCAACACTGCTGCTATAACCTCAGATTCTACAACTCTGACATTTTCACCTCTTCCCTGTGTGTTTTGCAGACGGTTGTGAGGGGCAGCACCGTGGAAGTGGAAGGCTACATCTCTGGGATACTCAACGATATCCAGAAGCTTTCTGCCATCAGTTCCAACACTCTGAGGGGAAGGAGCCCCACCAGCAGGAGGAGAGCTCAGTCCCTTGGGCTCCTGGGGGAAGACAGACCCCCAGACATGTATCTTCAGAGCCCTGAGGCAGAGTGGGCAGACAAATACGGAAACTACCTCAATTGCAACGGTGGGGCCAAGGTGACCCGAAGGCAGACCATGTGGCCAGATTACAAACCCAGGTTGGATGGACAGTCTCACCCCAATGGTATGGTCATGAAAGCGCAGTCCCTTGGGCCTTCGGAGTTCCAGGATGCTGACAGCAGCTGCCTCCAGCGTGCTTCTTGTCTGCAGCACGTGCCAGCTCTGCCAGGGGATGGAGACAAGATGGGCAAAAGGAGCTCGGAAGAGTGTTGGCCTCAGCCTTGTCTGGTACGACAGGCAAACTCCAGGCCATCAGGAGAAGGCAGCCCCAGCTCCAAATCGAGGGAGAACAGCTTGAAGAGGAGGCTGTTACGCAGCGTGTTCCCCTCCTCCAGCAGCTCAAACAAGTCAGGCCCTTCCCTGCATATAAAGGTACAATTATTCAGTATTTTTCATTGAGCTCAGTGTTGTCTTTACACTTCCAGAGGTTCCTTTCACAGCTGAGCAAATTTGATTGCAAACAACGCACAACCAGCCATTACCGTTGTGGTTAATGCTGGAATCAAAATAGCCCTGGCCAGAGGAGACACACAGTCCTGAGCTTTGCAGAATATACCACTAGGCACAGCTCAAAATGGCAGCCAGATCTGCATGGGAAAGCCTTGTTGGCCCGGCTGTGCTCTTGCACGTAAGCAGGAGGTAGGGGACTTACTAATCAATGCCCTTCTGCTGTTGTAAAGGCATAACTTAAATGCAATTGTACTTACACAAATGGACATTTGGGAAATGGCCATCATTTACATTAGGTATGTATTGCTTTGCCTGTGCAGGATAGGACTGCTTCAGGAGTTTGCTGGTTGTAGCCGTGTCTGCCAGCTTGCCTAGAACGGGAATGCTGGCATCCATCCTGTTTGACCCACCGTGCTGTCAGGCAGGAAATCTGAGTGCAGGCACAGGGAAAGCGGAGCACTCCTTGCTTTGGCCTGGGAGAAGTGGGAGAGCACTGACATAGCACAGCGTCCAGAGCTGTGTGCACAGGGGCTGTCACATTCCCAGAGCAGGAAACAATACTGATGTGCAGTTAGCCAAACATGTGCGAGCTTGCATGCGAGTTGTGCCCTTTTGCATGCTCCAGGTTACATAAACCCCCCCCCCCTTTTTTTTCCCCCGGTCTCGAGACAAAACAAGAGTTGGGAAATAGATATTTCATTGCCATGAGCGTGTCTGCACAGGACTGCAGGGGTGGAGCTGGGAAATGAAGAGGAAGTAACTTCTGACAGTTTGTGTTTGTGCGCTGCAGCGCCGCAGTGCCAGCACGGGATCACACGGCCGTGGTCTGGGGCTCTGCTCGTGCAGACATTGCCACTCTCACAAACCCTTGATTAAATACCAAGCTGCAGAGAAATTAAAGCCTAGGCTATTATTTTCCGGGAGAAAATGAATGTTTCTTAAAAAAAAAAATGTTTGCTCTGTTGCTTCCATTCAGTTCCCATGCCCGTGCTATTAACTGTGTTAGCAATTTGTCTGAGCTGTGAGAGCGAGAAAGGCAGCTGCTTTGAAGTTCTTATTTGTGCTGTAATACAAATGGTTGCTTTGCTCCTTCTGAAGCACTGCCTTGTCAGATCCGCCGTTGCTGTAAATGCAGCAAAGGAAGGATGGTGTGTTTTGTACCTAGCCTGCTAGGTGCTGTTAAGTTCTAATTGCTCAGCATTTCCAGGGTGAGTTGTGAGCGCCCCAAGATTCCTCCTGCTTGGGGGATCTGTGTGCGGTGCTGCCATGGGAATGCATATCCTGAAGCCACATCACTGCAGGCTGTGATCTTAGCAGATCTCGGAAACCAGCAGGGTTGGGCCGGCTTGGAGCTTTGAGCGGGAGGTCTCCAAAAGGGCCTTGGGTGCTCCAGGAAAGGGTACTGCTGATCCAAAGTCACTGAGGGCAGTGGTGAGCCAGGGATAGGGTGAGGTGCGGGTGGCTCCGTGGGGATGGCAGCCTGCAGCTGCTTTGCTTCACGGTGCTGTTCCCAAAACAGCCTTAACTCTGTGTCTGATCGACAGCAGCGCTCTGCAGGTACCAGCAGAACGTGCGGGGAGAGTTTTCAGTAGGCAGAGTGTAATTACCCAAAGGGAATTAGGCCAAGACATCAAAGTGATTTACAGCTTTGGCGTGAATCTTCTTTCCTTTTATATACAGGAAGATCAGAGGCACGGAGGGATAAAGGATTTTCAAACGCTCTGCAACTCAGGTTGCCCCTGAGTTTTGGTGGCGAGGCTGGAATGCTTTTTAACAGGGCCGTTTTGACTGTGGGTTTTGTTGTGTGTGTGTTTTGTTGTTGTTGCTGATATCTCAGGAGGCTCTCTGCCTCATTTGAATCATAGAATGGCTTGGGTTGAAAAGGACCACAACGATCATCCAGTTTCAACCCCACTGCTATGTGCAGGGTCGCCAACCACCAGACCAGGCTGCCCAGAGCCACATCCAGCCTGGCCTTGAATGCCTCCAGGGATGGGGCATCCACAGACTCTCTGGGCAATTCTGGAGCTCCTTAAGGTGCAACACCCGCCCTGCAACTTAACTCTGAAAATGGATGATGTGTGGCTTCCCCCCGTCATGCAGCTGGAGACGAGAACCCAGAGATCTTAACTTGGGTCTGCTACAAAATATGTTAGCCGATGCCTACCGCTTCATGTTAATCTAACCAGCACTTTTCCTTTCTTCTGCTTCTGTTTTTCCCAAAGCCTACTGCTTTCTTCAGGCCCCAGCAGTGGGGCTCACCGCGCAGCCCTGCGGCCAAAGCTCAGTCCCTCCCACCGGATCAGCCCACCTCCGATTTCCCCAGGCTCATTTCGGATGCTGGTACCCCCCAGAGGTCTCCGACAGCAGAGAAGGCGATAGCAGTGCCCCAAGGCAGGCCGTCCCCGGCCGGATCTCCCCGAAACCGGCAGACTCAGACGAGCTCCAGCAACCTCCACCTTCCCCAGGACTCCTCCGGAAAGGGGCAGCTGGCGAGCGAGGACCCCGTGGTCGTGACTCATGAGCAGTTCAAAGCTGCCCTTAGGATGGTGGTGGACCAAGGGGATCCGCGGACGTTACTGGAGAATTACATCAAGATCGGCGAAGGGTCCACGGGCATCGTCTGCATTGCTCGGGAGAAGCACTCGGGGAGGCAGGTGGCGGTGAAAATGATGGATCTGAGGAAGCAGCAGCGCCGGGAGCTCCTTTTCAACGAGGTGGGCGTAATAGAGAGGTGGGGTTCTGCTGCCCAATGTAAGTCGTGGTAACGGGAGGGGTGGGAAGAGCAAGAGGCATCTGTCTTTTTAACAGAATTATGCTAGAAGCAAGGAAAAGAAGGGCTGGAGGAGGGAGGCAGCTGCACTGTAATTGAGTGACTGATCATACTGACTTTGTGGGTAGGGTTAGTGGTGCTTTGGTGATCAGCTGTTCCCTGCATGGTGTTCCCTCCAGGTGGTGATAATGAGGGACTACCAACATGTCAACGTAGTGGAGATGTACAAGAGCTACCTGGTGGGAGAGGAGCTCTGGGTGCTGATGGAGTTCCTGCAGGGGGGGGCCCTCACTGACATCGTGTCTCAGATCAGGTGAGAAGCCAAACCCAAAGACATCAATGCTTCCATCCACCTCCAGGCAGCAGCAGATCAGAGAGATTCTGGGAGGAGAAGTTTCCCTCAGAACTCTTGTGATGCTCTGTGATTGCACTGCCTGGAAACTTCATCACTGTCATCCATTGGAAGCATGCAGTGGTGCTTCTGGTGGAGAAGGGAACTCACTGCACTTCTGATCCCCTTGCATTCCCACTGTTCATTTGTTTGATGACTTTCCCTGTGACGCACAGTACTCTTAAAAAGTCTTGTTTACTCCCTCCATTGCATCCTGGCCAGGAAGCCCATTGAGTAGCTGTAAAGAACATGCAAATTGTTTGCAGTGGTACAACTTTAGTGAGGTCGAAGTGGTGGTTAACTCCTCCAGAAAGGTGCAGCAGAGCCTTGAGATCTGGGCTCCTTCCCAAATGTCGCTGCCTGAAGGTAGCAACTCCTGGACGCTCTCCTAAATTTGTTTTGGTATCCACACCACTTCATATTCATTAATCTCCAAAAGATTTCTGTAGGGCAAAGGAGTTATTCTTGAATGACCTCTCTAGAGTCCCACTCGCAAGGAGTTCTGGTGATGCCTGTCCAACCCTGGGGAACCTCTTACAACTGTAAACTAGCACAGGGAGCTCCAAAGAAAACACTGACCAAGAACCTCTACAGAAAAAGCTTTCCTCTTTTCGAACATTCAGAATCTTATTTGAACCATAGAATCATAGAATGGCTTGGGTTGGAAGGGACCCAAAGGATCGTCAAGTTCCAACCCCCCTGCAACAGGCAGGGCCACCAGCCTCCAGAACTGGATTGCAGTTAGGTAGTGTTGCTAAAACTGATTGTTCAGAGGCACATCTCAGGGATGGAGAACCAAGGTTTCTCTCGTGTATCTGCTCCCAGACAGGAAACAGAGTGTTTAGTCCCAAAGAGTGCTGAGCTAGGGCATTGCAGAGCCAGTGGAACTCTCATAGCTTGTAGCTGATGTCAGTAGAGCCAGTAGAGCTACAGATTAAAAAAATAGTAATAATTCTGGAAAGGCTTGTGGAAGGTTTATGTAGTGAGACTGAATTCCATTGCGGGATGTCAGCCTAGATGTTATTTCACAAAGCCTTCCTTTGAACCCTTTAATGAATACTTGTTTTTCCACACAGTGGAAACAGGATCTTTTATAACCATAACATTTATCCAAAGTAAGCTTCAAGCCTTTATCAGTTTTTCGCAGGGAGGAAAACACCCTCATTCCCCTCATTAAATACTTGCTGAAGGTGATAACTGATTTGCATCTCCAGGAGTCAGCTAATCCCCTCATAATCTCTCTTACACCATGCAATCACTTGACTGAAACCAAATTCCATACATTACACACTGAACGTGTACCTCCTTATCTTCGAGAACCACAGAGTTCAGACGCATCAGCTTTTCTTAGAGCTCATGCACTGAGAATCAGCAGCACTCAGAGTATTCCAGTGACGATTTACAATTCTGAAGTCAGCCTACAGGTGCAGAAAGCACTGGATTTGGCCCCTGATACAAGAGATCATTTCTACTCTTTTTCTCACACTTGGTCATGGGGGTTCTTGTGTCGGTGTTCCAAGTTGCTAATGATGAGGTTCTTGGTCTTTGTATGCAGTGTGCTAACAGAGATTACTGAAATTCAAGACTTAGTGTCTTCCCCTGTTTATAATCTGTACTACCTTTAGTTAAGCATAAAACTATCCAGATTATCTAGCTGCATGAGCTGCATTGAGCATTGACAGTGACCTTGACTTAGTACCATCCACAGAAGGGTACAATGCCATTAAAAAACGATGTCCTTGATTTCAGGCTAAACGAAGAGCAGATTGCAACAGTGTGTGAATCAGTGCTGCAGGCTCTTTCCTACCTTCACTCGCAGGGGGTCATTCACCGAGACATTAAGAGCGACTCTATTCTTCTGACTCTGGATGGAAGGGTAGGTTTCCTTGGCCAAAACATTTCCTGGATTCTGCTGTTGTAGCCTTAGTCTGCTTTATTTCCTTTCTGTTCTCAGTCTCTATACGTCATCTTCCCACTCCTTTTTGTCTTCTTTACCTTTGGTGCTTCCCTCTGTAGCATGGTGGAATGGTTTGGGGTGGAAGGAACATTTAAGGCCATCTAGTTCCATGTAGTTTAAGTTTGGTTGCTTTTCTCTTTGCGCAGGTCAAGCTTTCAGATTTTGGTTTCTGTGCTCAGATCAGTAAAGATGTACCTAAAAGAAAGTCCCTGGTAGGTACTCCCTACTGGATGGCTCCAGAAGTTATTGCAAGGGTACCGTACACTACTGAGGTAAGGGGCAACTTCCCTGATGTCAGAAGGGGTAGGAAATGGTATTCTGAGGTATCACAGCTTTAGACTCTCTAGGAAAAGCAGCTAGGGTCTGTTTGGAACAGAAACCTAACAGTGACTGCAGATTTGAGTGTGATGTATCAACATGACCTGAAGCAATTCCGCTTCCTGGAACAAGGTGTAAACTTACCCTGTCTTTATAGCTGAAGATTGGCACGTGCCCGTGTATGTACACTGCAATGTGGACAGATGTTAGCAGGGAGCAGCCCATGCTGAGATGTGGATCAGCAAATGAATTGGTGCCATGAAGGGTGGGGAGGAGAGCAAGGAAGGCACAAATGGGGGCTCTGAAATGATGGGCAGGTGGCAGCAGATGGATTTGGTTTGTTTACCGACTGTCCGGGTATAGCACAAGCAGATACTTGCAGACCTTTGGGTGTTGCAATCACAGCGTGGATCAGTCCTAGGTGGAAAACTGTCTTTGTTAAACTGCATTGAGGGATCTGAGAGCGTCAATGGGGAGCAGTAATGTTTGTCATAGGTGGAGTGGGTGTTGTAACCTTTGTGAAAGCAGCAAAGCGAGGACCTGTTGCTCTAAGCTGTGTGTATAGATGTGTCATTGTCCCTACAGGTGGACATCTGGTCTCTGGGGATCATGGTGATAGAGATGGTGGATGGAGAACCCCCCTATTTCAGTGATTCTCCAGTCCAGGCAATGAAGAGGCTCCGGGACAGTCCTCCTCCCAAACTGAAAAACTTCCACAGGGTGAGCATATTGGCAAAGCACTTGTAAACCTGATGGTTATCACGGGGAAGCACACGTACCAGCTGTTCCCTGTAAGGCTGGCTGTGCAAGCAGCCTTGCTAGAACATGTTTCTTGGGGATCTTCTTTGGCCCTGGTGCCTCCATGGATGCAAGCTGCTGCTGACAGCTAGTGGCTGTTTAGGGAAACAGTCCTACTAATGTAAGGTCGCTTGGGCATAAACCTGAAGATGCAAATCAAAAGCTGCTTCAGGTGGAGCCAATATTTATCTTAATATCTTGCTCATCTTTTAGGGAGGCAAACAGGAGGCTCCCTGATCTTGAGAGTTTCCAGCTCAGCAGCTTTCAGGAATGCAAAGGCTGCATTACGGTTAGAGCAAGAAAGCTCAGTACAGACAGCAGCTCGTGGAGGATGCTGCAGATGCTTTGAAGATTAGCTCATCTTCATGGTTTCTTATGAAAAACTATCAGTGACATAAGAAATACAGCGATTACCTTTTAGTCCTCGCTTAGAACAGTCCTCCTTTCATTTCAGTCCAAGCTTCTGAGATCAAATAGCTTCTGCAGCATTCTGAGCTCTCTGGCCTTTCCAATTAATCAGAATATCTTCAGCTGCTAAACCTGAATTATTTAACAGAGCAGACTTCTGAGCTAACAGCATACACTCAAACATCAACAGCTGCTGTCTTTCCTATTTGCCTTTGCAACCCTAATTAAAACGTCGCATGCAGGACCTGCATAGGCAGTGTGAAACCAGTTGTGGTCTGCATCACTTGGTAGGATGACCCCATTGCAGGCTGTGAAAGCCAGAGTCCTTCACAAGGCGAGCTGTGCCCACAGCTGTCCGGGGAAGCAAACTCCATCCTCCTCTGTCCCTGCTGTCTGAATGGGGCTCAGCACCTGCTGTGGATTCAGCCCTCTGTTCCGATCACCCTTAATGGTTTGCTGAGGTCAGTTACTGTATGGGGGTATGTTGTGTATGGGGTACAACAAGCTAAGCAGATGTCCCTTGGGATGGTCTCTGCTGCTTTTCTGAAGTGTAGGCAGGTTTACTGACAGGGTGATAAAGGCTGGGTCCTGGTGCTCAGCTGCGTTGTGCCTTTTCCCTCCGGCCATCACAGTGGTTGTTCAAAGCGCTCACGAAACAAGCTGTATCTCACTGTGAGCAGTATTTCGTGATCTACTGCTGAGTTAACCAGAGCTAAGAAAGTGCCCCCAGTCTAAAATGGATGTAATTAGTGGCATTAAAATAAATAAATATACACCGAGTTCATTTTTTATTCAGTTTTAATGGCACAGAGGATTACTATCAGCAAGAGATGAGCGGAGCCTTTCAGCGGCTCTTGAGCCTGACTACTCAACTGGCTTCGATGTGCATATTTTAAAGGGCAGAGGTAATTTAGTTTTATCATAGAAATAGAATCATTAAGGCTGGAAAAGACCTCTCGGATCACCTAGTCCAGCTGTCAGCCCATCCCCACCACGCTCACATAGTATGCTGCTCTGCGCTTTCTTAATCTTCTCAAGCATCAAGTTTCCAGGCTCTCAAAACCTACTTGGGAGTCCGGTTTAAGTACTTTTCCCACACTCCTGTGGCCAGTAAAGGAAGGAATTGGCCAACCCTTCACACTCGAGTCGGTGTGCCTCAGGGAGCAGGAAGAGCTGAAATTCAGAAAGGAGCAAATAACAAAATGGAAAACAAAATTAGCTTCAGTTTAAGGACATGGCGTGCGTTCATCTTAGAAACTAGAGTTACAAAGTCAAATTGAGCAATCCTGTCTTGGCAGCCTGTTGTCACATGTCACCTCTCTCCTTTATGGGCTTGACTTGGTTGGTTGCTTTTTCACAGACCTCTCCAGTTCTGAGAGACTTCTTGGAAAGGATGCTGACGCGGGAGCCACTGGAAAGAGCAACGGCACAGGAACTTCTGGATCATCCCTTTCTGCTCCAGACAGGGCTCCCGGAGTGCCTGGTCCCCCTCATCCAGCAATACAGAAAGCGTACCTCTACCTGCTGACTTCACGGAAGGGGAAATGCTGGGAAGAGGTAACACGAAACAGACAATCAGGAGACCAGGCAGTCTTGTCCTGTGAATGGTGCTCGGAACTCGTCAGTGGTCTTCTCACAGGATGGGTCCTTGTGTTCTTGGCCTTTGTGACTTCTCTTTTGCTAAAGACAATCAATGCATACTCGACCTTGGTAAGACCGTGTTTTTCTCAAGAGCAAAGCAGGTGCCGGATGACTTCTGGATCGCTTCTTCCAAAGAATGGCATTTGTATGTGGATCTGAGGATGTGGATCTGAATGCTTGCAAGCTCCTGCAAACCTTGGCTGCTGACTGCTGAACTGGAACAGAATTTCCCAACTAGAAATGTGACCTTTGCTTTGTCAGACGTACACTGGAGTACTGAGCTCACCTAACGTACTCTGGGGCACAGATGCCTTTCAACTCTCCAACAATGCACAATGACTTCACCATTTCTTTTCTCCACAGACGATTCTAATCATCAGTTAAATGTGGACCTAGAACGCTGTACATATTTTCCCAGGGAGCAGATGTGATATGTACATATTTGTTTTCCAATGGCTCTCTTGCATCAACATGCTTCTCTTTTGCTGAGGAATACGTATGGTTTAGTGGTCAGTCTTGAATCCATTTCATTATCTTAAACTTTTGGAGGGGAGAAGACTGTTGGAGGGGTAATGCTTTGGGAACGCTCTGGGAGACAGAATGAAAAAGTTTCAGCTGTCCTGCCTACATCCCAGGAGAGATCTTTATGTGCACAGCAAGACTGTTTGTTCAGCCTCCCTCTCCCTTGCTTGCGACTGCATAACGTGGGGAGAAGGGAAACCTTCCATGTATGTTTTGTAATTGGTTTGACCTTCCCCTATCACCCCCTTGGTGATACGTTCAGAAGGGTTCTGGTTGTCTAAGCAGCTCTCTCAGTTCTTTTTAAATAGATTTAGGTATTTTGTATGATGCAGTTTCTGATCAGTGAGATAGTCGAGGTAATTGGACTCTAGGTCAGGATGTCACGTTGTGCAGTGGTGGTGCATATTGTTGTGAGGTCTCAAGAACGTGTCTTATGTATGAAAGTGGGGTCCCGTTTTGAAACTCAGATACACATTTATTGAAAATTAAGTTATTCTTGGGGCAGTCGTGCTGTCTCAGATACTCTTCATTGCATTTTCTTCAGAAGATGTTGATAATCTCTGTCCTCTGCTGTTTACTCCAACGATAGATCCTGCTTCAGAATTGAAGCCACAGTTGATTACTTGAAGTAATTTGGGATGGAATTCATCTGCACTGTTGTCAGTCACCTAAATGGTGGGCGCCCAGACTGCGAAGCACATCGGTTGCCTCTGTAGGCCATGGTGAGAGGAATCACCACCTCCAGTGGGTGATTCAGCTCCAGTATTTAGATGCCTGCTGAGGGATGAGGTTGCTGCCTCTCAATACCACTCTACCTGTGGCCAGCAGAGTGGTCGTGGTGGTCTGCACCAACTGGATGTCTGAGTTTGGGGCTGATAAAGCTAACTGAAATGAATTTGCTTAGCTCTTCCTGAGCCGCACTGGAAAGTTTTTGATGTAAAATGTTTCTGTATTCCAGATATTCTGCTTTTTTTTTTTTTTTTCTTAATGCCAAAAGAGCAGGGCTTTAAAAAGATTTATAATTCGAAACAAGTGATCCTGCTCACCTGTAGTTGTGAATTCTTTGCACTTGTGTTTTAAATTAAAGTAGACCTTGATTTATTCATACGCCTGTTGCATTGCTGAGATGCTTTAAAATGTGTCTATAGTTCAGAGGTGTAAGGGAAAAAGAACGTGCACCTCGGAGTCCAGTGTAACTTATCCATTCTGTGGCTTTTAAAACAGGTAAAGACCATAGCAGAAAGCCTGAGTTCTGAAACATGCATTTATTGGAGGATGACATGGTTAGGCTTTAATGCCATTTCTCCTTCAGCCTAAATCTGGCTAAACACAGTGAAGGAAAGGCCCTTGGCACCTTGCATTCAAGTGTCTTGTAAAATTTTTTAAACCTCATAGAATAATTAAGGTTGGAAAAGGCCTCTAAGATCACCTAGTCCAACCATCCGCCCACCACCACTGTTGTGCACTAAACCATGTACTTCACCTACCCTTGGTTCTGCTGCAGCTCAATAGCCTAGCTCAAAGTTTGCTCCTATCATCGTGTTTGTGAAGAATGCAGAAGTATCCATCCTCCTCTCCAATTGCGGAGTTAAATGTCTGATTCTGGTGCTTCTCTCTGTACGGTTACTCAGATGAGTCCACACAATGGAATACAAATCCCAAGACAGACCTGTGATTTCTATGAAGATCAAAGCTGTCTCCAGGACCTTCCTAGTTCCCTCCCAAGAGCAGCACAGCCAGCCAGGAGAACTGTGATGAGCAGAGCAGGCTTTAGTTTTGCATTGCAGTGATGTTCTGCAGCCAGCTTTCTCATGCGTTCGTCGATATCTAAGTATGTTATGAAATGCAGCCTCTGCTCGAAACAGCTCATAGCCTGCTCAGTGGGTAATTCATGCTTTGAGACGTTGGTTGGTTTTTTTCCCTGAATATCTTTTCCTATGGGCTTCCAACAAGGTTCTATTTGTATCTCGGGGTTTGCTGTTGTTTTGTGTCACGTTTCCCCCAAATGTTGCTTTTGCTTTCCCTTTCTGCCAGCCTTGCAGACGCGGTGCCTTTCCGTGCTGTCTCAGCCCTGGCAGTCAGCGTGCACAGGCCTTTGAAGCTGGCAGGTGGAACAGAGATGAACAATTTGCTAAATCAAACTGGGAGCCTGCGTCTGCTGTCATCTCCCAGTTGCACTTATGTATATATAATGGTGCCTGTCCTCGTCAAACAGGGCTCTGTGCTCGCAGCTGCAGCCGCTTAGTATCTCATTCATTTCAGAGCAGGAGGAATCTTCCTCCAGAGGCCCCCGTCTTTTAGCCACTGATTACAGAAGGGCTCTGGATGAGATGAGGCTCCCAACTTTTAAAGTTGCTCGGTGTGGTGAGAGGAATCCCATGCTTCTTCTCCCTGCAGCCCGGAGAAATTGTTGCGCTGTGCCTCAGGCCCTCGTCTGTAAAGTGGGGATAATGGCAAGCAGTAGATCTTGACTATGTGGGAAAGCCAGTGAGTATCCTATGGTAAGAGCAAACACAGGCAGGGCTACACACTTACGTGGAGAAATCTGCCAGGGTGTCTGAGTTCTGAAGGAACCACCACCTATTTTCCATGCACTTCTGCATAGTTCACCTGATAAAGACGTGCCAGTGAGTTAATAGCAGAAGAGTTGCACAACGGAGGCCGATGTGGTATGAGCGTACGAGTCATCGTGGTGGAGTTTTCTTCCTCAGGGTATTAATAACACGAGTCCAATCTGCTAGATTTTCTTCCATCTGCATCGCAGTCTAGCTGAGCTGTGATTTTTTTGTTTCCAAGGATGTCCACACCCTTACAGCTCCACAAAGAGCCCTTTTTGGCATTATTTCAGCCCTTGCTTCCTCTAACCACTTTGTTGTCCAAAGGCTGTCAAGAAAATAATGTTCTCCTTGGAGGCGATGGCATATTTAGGAACTGAAGAAGCTGAATCTGAGACCTGTGCACACTTACTGACAGTCTGCGTGTACGTTGGGCAACATGTGGGACTTGAACCCATATCCACTCACCTCCATATAGGAAGTAAAGAAGGTGATCCTTTTTTTGGTAAGAAATGCAATGTTTTATTATTTTAGAAAATAAATAAGTCAGCAATGTACAATACATAATTCCAGTACTAAGTAAGTTAACACCACAGGGAGGTATGGTCTCTTCTTGCATGTCAGACCAGGTTTGGAACCTCTCATCTCCTACCTACTTGAGCTGGTTTTTATAGCAGCACTTCACGATGCGTTCCCCAGTGCAGTTTTGAGGTGTAACAGCTCTCATGTGACAACCACTGCATGCTGTAGGTTCACCACGATTGAGCTCACTTTTCCAGAGAAGACAGAAACCTGAAGAACAAGTCAAAGGGTGGGGAAGACTAACAGGTGATACTGCAGTGGCACATTCTAGGGAGGGGAGAGAAACTCTTGCTGCAGTCAGGAACACACGGACTCAATTTAAGGGCAAAGGTTTCACTAACAAGAGCAGCTTTGTGGGCTGTATTCTCACGTTTGTCTGCCGTGGATGGGTATAAAGATACTCCACCCTCTGCAGCTCTGTGGTGGCACAGCTGCCCCAATGGGTGCATTAAAGCAAGGGGCTGTAGCTGTTGGTGTTAAGGCGTACAGGATTTGATAGGAGGAAGGCCACCATGTTTCTGTTCTGTACTGAAGTATTGCTATTATTTCTTGCTTTTTTAGGATCCATAAGCAAAGTCTGTCTTATAGGTGCTAGGAAAAGAGTTTGGCCATATGTTTCCAGTTCCTTCCTTCTGCATGACTGAGAACTCGCTGTGCCAAAGCCGTTCAGCGCACAAAGTCATAACACAGGTGAGAGAAAGTATGCGTGGAGGGAGGCTGGGGACCGTGATGTAAGTTCTGCATTCACAAAATAAGGCTCTGTTGTCCTATAAAGTGGAAGTGTGAAGATGGTTAAGAGGAATGTGCCCTTTTTTCTGTTGCAAGACAAAGCCAACATATTGGGAATCTGGCCCTCCACGCATTTGTGTGAGTGAAGACAGACAGCAGCAGGTATCTGCTAGGGCTGGAAGAGGCTGAGAACCATTCGTCTTTTGAGTCATGCATCTGGGCAGTTTTCCTTCAGTGAGGCTGTGGAACAAGACTTTTATATTTGTTATGTCACCAAAGGGGGAAAATTATTAGTCGGAGGTGGCTGTAATTCATGGAGAAATGGGAAGGGACTGAGGCTTTGGAGAAAGGTGTGAGCACTACACCTTCAAACAGAAGTAGTGTGTTGTCTTACACTCCAGGTCCCAAAGAACATGGGAATTTGAGGAGTTGGGCTTTCCCAGGAGCAGATTCTCCTCATCACTGTTGAGCCCACCGCTGCCATTCATTAACAAGGATAGCAGCAGGTAAAGGAAGCTTCAGAGATCTGCTGTTCTTCCTGCTACTGAATAGATGCAATGTGTTTTCTGTGCTCAGCTTTCTGTGTGCGATACTCTTACAGGCAATATAACTGTCTGGCTCTTTGTTTGAGCAACATAATTATGTTGAAGCAGCTTAGAGGTTTTGGTAAAGGTTGCTATACTACATAGCGTGGAGCTAATTTAGCTTCACGGGCAAAAGTTGCAGTGATGCTCTATAAGCATCTAATTATGGTAGTAGAGAATCTGCAAGTGTGTTTGTGATAGCAGGTAACCATACTAAGGCTCTTAGGCTCCTCATAGTGTGCCTTGTAATTGTCCAATGAGCCTGCTGAAGACTGGAAGGGTCTTAGGAGATACTGGATCCACATCTAAGAACTTGCCTGAAGGCATACCAAAGTGGTAAAGTCAAAACTGGGAGTGAGAACCAGCCCCTGGGATAAGAGGAGATTGAAAGAAAGAAGAAAATGTGCTGGCAGTGCATATTTCCACAGAAAGAAATGCTGTTTTATATTTTATAGCAGTGCACTGAAAACTGTCCTCATCTTACCATGGGGGGAAAAAAAAAACAACTAAAAAGCCCATGCTGGTTGTGCAAGGAAGTGGTATGCTAAGAAACAAAAAGATAGGAGATTCAAACTGACTTTTCCTCCTACAAACAGGGGCTGTAGTAGGTAGTTGCCTGTTAGCAGGTACTTTTGCCAGGTGGAACGGCACTTTAGGGAGCAACAGTTTATCCTGAGCCTCTGCCACTTCCACTCGCATGCATTTCAAGGGCTTTTTTCCAGGCTGGCTCTCAGCTGGTTGGAGCACGGTCAGTGGACTGTTGGAGAGTTCTATTTTGTTCAGAGGGATCTAGTTCTGAGATTGCTCTGATGTGAACAGGTGCGTAATGGGCAATGAGGGATACTGCTCTGAAAACTGACAACTGAACCCAGGCCAAAATATTAACGTAGATGCTGTTGTCAGTGTCAACAACCAGCTTGTCTTCAGCCCTACTGCTGAAACACACCTTAGTGCTAAGGAGAGTGAAGTGCTCGCTGAAGGTGAGCTCCTCGGACTATTTCCAATACCTAGAATAACAAAGTAGTAAATTCCTGAAGGATTTCAGGAGTTACCCAGCATGCAAAGAGAGAGTAGTTTGTCAAGCTGGTCTTTAACTTCATTACATGTGTCCATAAACATTCCTGAAGTGAAACAGCAAGGGAAGCATTGCTCACAGTATGCTTTCCTCAATGGTGACGTCTGTTTCGGCTCCTGGAGGCTCAGCCGTAGCTGCTGTCAGCCTTGACACCTCTGCCCCAGGGATCTTCTCTTCCAGTTGCTTTGTAGAGCTTTGTTCTTCCACGGGAATGCTCAGAACTGCTTCCTTCTGAATCTCCGGCCCATCAGGAAAGACTTCTTTCACACAGTTCTTCACCATCTCCTGCACCTCCACTGTCAGACCTCTCAATTTCTCCTCGTATTCTGCCGCTGCCTCCTGCTGGAGCTGCAAACAGAGACCTCAGTCATTCTCCAGGCACTGAGGCTAAGCAGGCTCAAAACAGAATAAAAACCTGCTCTAAGAGAGACCACTGTGATGCAGCGTTAGCACTTTGTAGTTTTGGTCTCACTGAATGACATATCTCCAACCCTCAGGCAATCTTTGTCTTCCCTGCGGAGAAAGGGAAGAGGAAGGCTGTGCTGTTCTGATTTGCACCACAGTTTGGTACATGAACACAGTTTGAGAGTCTGAGGAGCTCGGGAAGGAGACTCACCTCTCCAAAAGACACAGCTCCATCCCATTTTAAATGTAGGGGGCTTTGTGTGATTAGACGAAGGCCAGCCCAGGGACTTACGAGTGCAGCATCCCTGCCTCAGCTTGCTGCAGGCTCTGTAGAGCCACCTTCACAGCCATTCATTTCCCCAGCATACGGACGAGTGGGTGGCTGAGTGTGTATGTGTGTGTGGAGGATGAGTGTAGCTCTAATTAAAGAACACAGGAGGAAGACTGAGCCATGGTGCTGCTGTGCCACTACAGGACTGAGTAGCAGCAGTGAACCCAAGCATTATCTCTGCCTTTACCTGGCCTTCTTTCTCTTGGATTGCTCTCAGATTCTCTGCCTGCTTCTCTTCCAGCTTCTGCTGATACCTGGCTGTCTTTTCTGTCAGCTTTAAAAAGAACAAAATAAAAGAAAAAATCCAAATTTACATAAGTTTTCACAAACAAATGTTTATAGCAGCAAATAGAGGGGTATAAAGCACATGCCACAGAGGGATTGCTGGAGAGCAACATTTTGCACACTGTTAAACAGATGTAGGTGCTGCTAACTAGCAGTGCTTAGAAAATCTCACCACTTGAATTCGAAACTCAAAATACTGCAGTCTGTTGGCACTGCAAACAGCTGGTTGGACTGGCTGAACTGTGTTGGAGCAGCAGGATCTTACTAAGGGTAGTAACTGTCTGCAACTGCACTTTAGCTGCCTGAAGTAAGCACTCAGTCCTCAATGCAGCAACAGCTTAATGGGATTTAAATAGCCCAGAGAGCTCACACTCCCCCCTGGCACGTGCTGATGCTGTACATGAGACACCCCCACTAGGCACAGAACAGATTGCCACAGCACAACTTACCAGTTTGATTGTTTGGACCACTTCCTGGATGTGAGAGTTATTAATTTCTTTCTTCAACCTGTAAATGAAAAGAGATGTACATGTATCTCTATCTATATATATATAAAACCTAAAATGCATCTGTTATGTTTATATAAAGCCTGTTTATCAATACTGATAAAGTGCCATACAGCAGGACAGGACTGCTGGTGCTGTGTTACTCTCCCATTGTGTCCTCTCACATTAAGAGGCTTCTGTAACTTTAGGAAAGGGCAAGTAAACACCATTCAAATTTAACAGAGATGTAAGCCAAACAATTGGGTGCAGAACTCTATTTTTTCCCAGCTGAGCAGACAGCAAAAGGGCTGTGCTGTGAGTAGGAAGCAGAAGAGGCAGTGTACCCTCTTCTGTACACTTGAACACATGGAGCTTTTTAGAACTGATTCATATCAAGCAGTACTTGAGTACACAAGCACGGCAGTAGAATATTATTTTTGTAACAAAATGAATGTCAAGGAAGGATGCAGCCATTATATGCCCAATCACAACCTGCTGAAACTTATCACAAATGCTAGTGAGGCTCGGGGAGACTTTGGTTCTTCAGGGTAAAATACTCAGTGAGGCATGAGGGCGGACGGGAAGGACTTAGAAGTGCTCCCAGACTTCAGCTGAGCTGGCTGGAAGGAGCACTGTCACTCTGGCAAGAAGCTGAGAGGTAATGGAACCAAAGAGACAGGGCCATAGAGAGGGTTGTCTTCAAGGTAATGGTAATCCATGGTAATGACCTTCCTCTGCATTTCCATATGAGCTCCTAATCCCTGCAGATATCTCTGATGCTCTGCTCTCAGGCTATTCACAAGTGCAGCAAGTGACACAGATCTTGCTGACTGCTGTACATAAATTAAGCCTAGGGAGAAAGCTCCAGAAGCCAACGTCAGCAGAGCCTGCAGGAACAACGCTATCACTGTAGTTACGCAGCAGATGTTTGGCTTCACTTTGTATATGCCTATGTATACTGGAATGCACTGGAAAAAGAATGCTGTGCCTGAAGTGAAGACAGGCCAGCCTCTCTCCTCTGACCACTGGAGCTCTGCTGCTGCCTCTCTGATTGCTTTCCAAAGTATCCCTGATGGTGACAGTGACTATGGAGTAGTGCTGTTCCCTGCCTGGAGCAGCACAGCTAGCGTTCCAAAGAGATAAAGCCCAGTAACATCCACCCCAGTACCTCTCCTGAGCAGCCTTGTCATTAGTACTCCTCATCATGACTTGGATTCGTTCTAATCGTTTTGCCTCCAGCTTCTTCTTAACATCTTTAATGTTGCTGCGGAGAGAAAAGTGTGCAGTGAGAGACAAGGATGCTTCCAGACCAGGGGTGTCAGCCCTCCACGTGTTCTCTGGAGTGTGCCACTGTGCAGGAAAGCAGAGTGCTTGTGAGGCAGAAGGTCTGAAGTATGTTTTAAACGCCCGACTTCTTTTTTTTAAGTGACTCATAACAAAGGAACAGGGCATAAGAAAGAGAACAACTCTAGGGCAGTTCTTCTGCTTTACACCATTCTGGTTTCCAGTCTATTCTCCAGCTTCTACGCATTCGTTTTCTTAAGTGTCTCTTGTACCTTGAATTCAGCTCTACTTTTGGACTGCATTGCTCCTTGTTCTGAGAGGCAAAGAACAGCATTTATATGCTGCGTGCAGGAAGTGCTCCCTGAGAATTTCTCCTCTCATAAGAAACAGTAATCACTTCCCTGTTCTCCATGGCATTCATGGTGTTATACATTTCTGTCACATCCTCCTCAATCATCTGTTCTTCAAGCTCACAGTCCTATTTATTTATCTTTTTTTTATTAACTTAAATTACTATGGAGACAGATCTGGAGATGATGCTGGCATTTCTGTCTTGACCCCCACAGCCATCTTACTGCTGGTTGCTCAAGATCTCTGAATGTTTCCAGAGCTCCTCACAGCCAGCTGTAGGTGTGACTCAACTGAATTGCATTCTGTTGTTAGAAAACCATTACCTAACTGGTCAACCTGTTTTTCTTAGCCTTGTCTGAATACAATCAGCAGCTGAGGGAAACTGAGAATCATTCCTGATGGAGGACACCGAAAGAAATTTCACCTGACTTGGCAGCTAAAGGTTAAAGAGGTGAAGAGGAATGAGCAGGGATCTTAGCTTCAGAACAGTGTGACTGCAAGAACAGATGGATATATGCCCAGCTAGAAATTAGCAAATTGATTCTGCCAGTTTATTCAAGTGCTGGAGCCAAGACTGCAGTTAGATTGAGCCAATCAGTCCCTGGAAGGGATTATCTGATGTACTGGCTACAGCACACAGAGGTGACAGAAAATGACTAGCAGTCTTGCTCCCTATCTTTCTGAATGCCATGCTGCAAGGCTACTTGCAGCAGCTCAAGCACTAATACCTGTGGTTCCTCATGGCAGGAGCACTGCACTGGAGGCCATCAGGTGTTCCCAACACTGCCACTATGTGACTATGAGACGCTGCGTCACATTGCTGTGCCTCAATTTATCACCAAATAAATACTTCCCCTCTCTGGCATTCACTCACTCACTGTAGCACAGTGCTGTGAATCTAACAGGAAATGCTACCTGAACTAAGAGCTATTCATTATTACTCTGCTGTTCAAATGCTGAGCTTACCTTTCTGATGACTCCTTCAGTGCCTTCAGCTCAGCTGTCTGCTTCTCTCTGGCTAGCTCTGTTATCTTGGCCGTTTGCTGTTGAAGGGATGAAAATGAGATTAAAACCAAACAGACCAAGATGAGACACAGCACACTGTCAGTATCTAATTACCACCAGGGTCAGCTTTATCTCTTCCTGCACTGAAGTCCTAGGGCTGGCTAATTCATGAGGATGGGCCCCGATTTTGTAGCTTCTGACAAGCAAACATCACTATCTGCATTCTTTCAAGTACCTCCTATGGACCTGACAATTGCTCTCAGAGCTTCTCTGCCCCATGGTCATGTTTCTGAGCTCACAGTTCAGTGAAGAAGTTGCTTCTCAAGCTGTCTCTGCAGGGGTTTTCAGAGGCTAGTCTTTGGTTGGCATACACAGTCCTTACCTCTGTGGCATGCTGCTCTTTCCTTCTTCGAATCCCATCATGGTATTCTTCCCCCAGGTGGATAAGCTCCATCTCCAGCCTCTCTTTCAGCTCCAAAACTCGGCTATCAAGGCTTTCTGCCATTTCCACAGGATGCACGCAGGTACCAACATCACCTGTCGTCAAACTCCTGCAGAACAGATACAGCAGCTGTGTTGCTTTTAGGGATGCTTATACCCTGCTGACCATCCCATCCACCCAACAGCCAGGTGACCCAGAGAGACGCAGAGGCCTGCACCGCATTGCTTGCCCTTGTTCATCTCAGAAACCCCTCTGCTTTGGTCTGAGGAAGTGCTCCACAGGCCAGAGGACCCTTGGCCATATTTACCTCTTCTTCTGGGTTTTTCTGGAGTGTATGGATCTTTTCTTGCCTCCGGGGCAGACAGGCTCCAAAAAGAGAAGAGAATATTTCTGCAGCAACTCTTCTCTCCGTTTACTTCCTTTCCGCTCCAGCTCCTTCAGCTCTTTCTCCTGCTTCTTCAGCAGCTTCAGGAACAGCTTCATCTGCTGCAGCTCTGCCAGGCTGGCTGTCTGAGGCTCTGCAATGCAAACAGAGGCTGTTTTCTCACCCTTCTGTGATGCCTCTTGGGGTCAGAGAGATTTTTTTTTTCCAGCACTGCCTTCATTCAGCTTTCCCTCTCTCTCCTCAGCATTGCATCCAGCTCAGCTCCCCACCTGCTGGCTGCCTGCCTTGGGGGCAGCCAGAAGAATTGCCTTTAGGTATTTTGCCCAGAGGAACACAATGGAGTAATGTACCCTTACGTCTTTCTCAGGCCTTGTCTCCTTTTCCATAGTCCTAAGCACCCCAAAGGCAGCCCAAGCACTAAGCTAGCTGGCAGCTCTAATTATAAGGCAAAAGCTTTGTTATTTCTTTACTATATTTTGGGGGGGGGAAGGGGGGGCCAAATTCAGGTGACGATGACAAGAGCTGTCAGCTCTTCCAGTTCTAACAGCTGGCTTCAGTTGTAAGGAACGAGTGAAAGGTCTCCCTAGGTCAGTGAAGATTCTGGGAGGGAGGATGCCTGTGAACTGCTGGAGAACTTGTTATCTGGCAACAGCAAGTCTACTGACTGGCTTCAGATGTGGTTATCTAGCAAAAAAGCCACAGGGAGTTATCTTCACAGGGGAAGTCACTTTTACTTTAGGCTTCAAAAATGCAAAAACTAACTGAACTTTGAGGGTGTGTCTGCAAACGGGAGTCAAGTTCTTACTAAAGGCTCCTAGTGAGGACACTCAATACAGCTCAACTGCAGGTCTCTTGGTCAACAAGTCTGGTCTTTCAAATCAGAGCCCACTGCGCTTCCATATTACGTGATGTCTCTTGCCAGAGGGTATATTTACTGTATTTTGTTTAGGAGTAACTTGAAAAAGACCAACCAAACAAAACTTGCTCCACACAGCAGTTATTTGGCACCATGGCCTGAGGGCAACAAATTTACTCTTGGGTAGGATCTTCTTCAATTTGCAAACAGGTTTCAGCACTGTCCCAGACAGAAGTTGGGCAGACAAGACCTCAACCCACACAATCAGCACAAAGGGAATTACCTGCAAGCTGTGTCACTTCCTTCATGTTTCCATCCTTGACCAGAGCTGCTGCTCCTAAAATGACAAAAGAGGTTCCTGTCAATGTTCCATCTTGGAGCTTTGGGATGAAAATGGACAGTGGAGAGCTCATCAACACTATAAATTAGAACAGAATGAGTGAATCTTAAATGCATGGTAGGAGATGTGCTTTTACCTAGCTTGAATGACTCTATCAATCACTTTGGATTAAGTGCAGGTTCAAGGAAAGTTCCTTCTGGCACTTTCACAGACGTCTGTCATGTCTGTTGGCTATCTTGTTTTGCAGGGTCAAGAAGGTGCCCATATCAGAGGAACAAACAATGTTATGAGATCTTTCTCCGCTACATCTTATTTGAACAGAGTAATAAATGCTTTCTGCAGTAGTAATAAATGTAAGAGACTTTGCCTCCTGTTCAAGGAAATCCATTAACTTTTCTTCAACTCTTATTTATAAGAAGTCTAGTGTTCACATCTGAGCTGGTGAATAAAACTACCAGTCTTTACAGCTCCTGAGCTTTATACAAAAGTTCTGTATAAGCACAGTCCCACAAGGCAGAGAGTTTTCAGGGAGAACATGCTTAAAATGTCAGAAGGAACACTGATCTACAAAAGAGACCCTTGAACGACAAAGAGCTGAAAAGCAGAGAGGTGTTAAGGGATAGGACCACGCCAGATCTTACATTTCCACTGCAGAGTAAAAGTAGTGTACGTGTCACATCCATTCCAACCACAACAGTCAAAGCTTACACACAACTTTTGCCATTAATGACAAGCTCCAGAATTTAAGTTGGTAAAAGATCCTGTTACCAAGGATCTTCATCTTCCAGCACTATCTTTTTCCAGCCACGTGAGTGCCTGGCTTTCCCTTCTGTAAGTTCATCCTACAGCTCTGGCTTTACCTGCAGGCCCATTTGCAAAAGGGGTGCTGAATTTCCTGGTGGACTCTGGTATCCCATTATTTTCAGGGAATGAGAAGTTCCTTTGCATGTCAGGCCTCTACAACGAAGATCAGAGGTAAATCAAAGGACAGCAAATGGAATTGGAGACTGACATTAGGAAATGAAAGTTGTAGCAAAGACACACAGAAGGCTCTTGTGTGCTTTCTCCATTGTTGATCTCTTAGGAAATCTGCCTGTACGCCACAAATCTAAGTTTCCCTCTTTGCTGGCAATGGTGTTAACTATGCATAGCTAAGAGAAACTACAGATAGTCTCTGACACTTTTCAGTTCTATACCCAAGGCAGTCCTCTGCCTGCCTCTGGCTAGATGCAACACATAGGCTTGTCATGAACAGCCTTGCTCCAGGACAGTGAGGAGCCCCTTGACAATCCCCTCTGTTATTTCAGATCAATTCCACACAGCATGTTTTAGAGACAATGGCAGAACTTGGGAAAACTTACCTCCACCTCCGAGCCATCTTTTAGATTAACCGATCTCTTTTCTTGCAGACTGAAGAACTTAATTGGGTTGGAGAGAGCAATAGTCAGATCTAGAAACAAAAAGGAAATCTTGCTTGGATTATCAAATAACACTGAGCACTCTCTGGTTTCCTTTCTGGTGTAAGGTAAAAAATTATGGAGAAGAGCTATCTTGTATTCTCTACTTGTAATAAGCCAGGCTAAGACTGTCAGCTTGCACAACTCCTGTTCCAACCCTCATCCAATGCTGTTAACCCAATCTTTTTTAAGAATCTGTGTTAAAACCATCAGTTTTCCAGCATTTCCCCCGATGAACAAGGTTCATTTATATGAATACAGAGAAAGACTAAACACAAGGTGCCTACAGTCAAAACCATAGCATTCACAAGAAGTTCTGTGGCAACTGCCATGACGTCCTACTTGGCTTTGTTCATGATTGTCAAAAAGTTTTGCTGTTAATATCTCCAGAGGGGCGTTCTCCTCATTTCTCTCTGTTTGGCTGTTCCCTTTCTAAAAGGAAAAGGCTGAAAAAATGCTTCTAGATTGCAGTTTGGACAAAACCCCAGGCATGTTCTGAAGCATACTACCTGCCCAGGCATCAGGGACGTAATCCTTTACTTCCAGGTACACAAATAGAGAGGGCATGGTGAGTGGCATATTGCTTTCACTGCGGAGACAAACATGGTGATAGCCTGAAAGCAGAAAGCACAAGAGATGAGCTGACACAATCTCTCCCTTCTTGTCCGTGTGCCCCAACAGTAAAATGAAGCCTCTGTCTGCAGGAGGGCATGGTGAATACGTACGGTGGTGTTAAACCAAGGCTATAATCGGATGAATCTGAAGGCTCCACTGCCTACAGGTGATATTCTACACAACAGGCATGGAAGGACAATATGCAGATGTTCAAATGGGTATGTCTCAAGATTACAAAAGATGAAGGGATTTCCACAAAACCTACCTGAGTGTACTGCAATAATGGGAATGACACGATGACCAATGAACTTCCCTCCTTCCTCAAAAGCCACAATTTTGAGCGATGCCAGCTCAGGCATCATGATCTAGGGAAAAAAAAAAATAAAAAACACAAAACAACACAGAGTAAGACACCCAAGTTCTGTTCCCTAACAGCATGTTGGCTTCACTGAGCACAACTTCACTCTTTCCTCCTTCCAATAAAACAATGCCATCTCATAGAATCATAGAATTGTTTGAGTTGAAAGGGATCTTTAAAGGTCATCTAGTCCAAATCCCCTGCAATGAACAGGGACATCTCTCCAGAGAAGCCACTGCCTGTTTCCAAACCTTGTAAATTAAGGCTGCAGTTTGTCATGAGCATAACTGAAGCTACAAATTCTCCACCAAACAGAGGCTTCTCAGAGGAGGGACCGCAAGGGATCGCAGGAGGGCAGGCAACCTAAAGAAAAAGCTGTGCAATAAGCCCTCCAAACCAGCATTCCCACAAAGCAATTCACCAAAGGAGGAAACGGATTTGGAAAGATAATTTAGCAAGCACGGTAACTTTGCCATGAGGGCTGTTTCATCATCCTCTCCCATTTTCTTCTGCCATGAAATGGGCTAAAAATTAGTCTGTCAAAACCGTAGCCTGAAAAGCGTTTTCTGAAATGAGGATAAGACTTATCCACCACATCCCAAGTAGGCTGAAAATATCTGCTATCTCACAGTGTGCTCGGCAGAGCTGAATTTGTCATGTATCTTTCTTCTAGCTGCAGAAAAGCCAGACCTTACTGTCACCTTGGACTTAACCTCCCCATAGCTGGATTAGTGACCACTGAATTCTGGCAGACAAACAGGGCAGCCCTCTGCAATCAGGCACAGCTGAAAACCTCCTGCTGGTCCCATTACTTGCCCAGCACGCCTGCTTCTCATTGACAATTTAACCACAGTTTCTTTCTGCTTCCTTATGCTTGAAGCCTTCAAATCTGATTAGTGAATTCAGTCTGAAGTGCATCACCAGAGGGAGATTTTTGATACCTGTTGTTCCCAGAAACATTCCCATCTGCCCCATGTCTGTACAAAGAAATCTTTGTGGAGAGTTGTTTTGGGTACTGTTTGGATATTATCTCAGGGTGCAACACTCTTGGTCTGTCTAAAGCCACAGCTGAGCTCTCCAGAAGGGAGTCCCTCCTGATGTCACTCCAAATCATTACAAAAGTGCTCCTTACCTTTTCAAAAACAAAAGGTTCTTCTTTCCAAACAGGATTGATGGAATTGGCAGTGGAGGTCAGTTTGGTTCTGTATTTGCGCTTCGTGTCCCTTGGCAGCCCAAACAGCTCCACTTCCACATACGTCTTCACACTGCGGTCTGAGAGGAATTGACCAGAAAGTATCTATGAGCAAACAGAAACGTTAATTAACAACTGTTGAAAAGAATACAATAAAAGAACCCGCCCACACCTTCACCCTTAAGTCCCTCTCCAGCTCCAAATCATCTCTTCTGCTGCAGCTTCCAATCCACAGTAAGCTTTCCTTTTACCTTTTCTTCACCCGTTTCTTGCACCAACACTTCCTCCAACCCCCTCCCTCCCCAACATCACAGCCTTGGCTCCCTCCTGCGTGGCAGATGCTGATTTTCCATTCTCATGTGATTATGATTAATTTGAAATAGCAAAAAGGTGGGGAGCTGCCATGGAAACGCATTTCTCCCACCGGATTCGGTGGGTTCATTTTGCCACTAAGAACCCCACTGGGTAATAAATAGAGGGGTCACACACCCTGGTTATACATACAGTGCCAGCAAACGGCTGTCAGAGGAGGAAGAGCACCAAGGGCTGTACTTGCCGTGACAGACAGGGTGCTTGCCACCACCACATCAATGCGGTCCACGGAGAAAGGGTCAAACTGCTTGTCTGGGCGCCGCATGAATTCATGCTTGAGCAGATAGCCACACTGGCCATTGAACTCAAACAGAGCCATGTTCTGCTGCATGGGGACATCTGAGATACAAAGAGAGGAAAGCAGTGAGCAAAACTGCTGCGGGATCTGATCAGGTGGCTCTCAGTGAGCTGAGAGGTGCTGTGCTTTCACGGCCCATGCTAGTCAAAGACTCACAAAGCCCTTTCAAAAACTAATTAAGTCTCTCAGCACCCTACAGGGAAAAATATTGCAGCAGCTATTATGAGAAAGGTAAAGTGGTTTGCTTATGATTGCACCATAAGTCATGGGTAGAACTAAATTAAATACTCTAAGAAGTACGCACTGTTATGGGTGTGAGGCAAATCGTTGCCTGAACGTCTCCTTCCTTCTGTCATTTTGGGGCTCCCCTCAGCCCACCCTCTCCTCTGCCACCTCTTGTCTTACTAACAGTGGCTTGTGGCTTTGGCACCCGTCTTCAGTATGATATCCTCTTCATAACCAATCTCTCAGTCTCCCTTTTTAAGTCACTTTTATTTTCTTTCCTCCTATTGATCCTATAAGCCAGACTCCTACACTCTCCTTCCATGAGATAGTGAAAACGGTAAAGAACAGTGTTATCTGAAGGCTTTTATTTGCCTCCCCTTTTGCTGGTTGTGCAGCAAGAAATGGCCTTTCTTCCCTGCTCAGGTCAGTGTACTGGAAATAACAGCACAGACAGACCGGTCCTGTGGCCAGATGGAGCTACGCCTGCTGCCTTGTAGGAAAGGGGATGCAGGAGCTCCTGGTGCCTTCATACAAGTTATTTACTCTGACATCGTGTTACAAACCAGGCAGAGATAGTACCCAGATACTGGATGACAGCAAGCCTGTGCACATGTGTAAACATAAACGTGTAGGACAGGCATTACAGACTCTGCATGCCTGGGTTGTGCCGGACCCAGAAAAGTGCTGTTGGTCTGTGAGAGACTCAGAAAAGAGCAACGCTTTGGGAACAAGGTGTGCAGAACAAACACATACAGGGGAACAGCAGTGGTAGAGAACAGCAGGGAAGGAAGAGACAATGACCATGAGCACACCGCCTCACCCACTGAGAAGCTGGAGGACAATGCGACACTCACCCATGGTCTGGAAGTTCAGTGCCACCATCTGACAGCCAACGTTCCAGAACATCTGGGGCATGTAATTGGAGGAGTCCATCCGGGTGCCTTTGGGGTAAATCCGGCTCATCTGGCGCTTGTTGTATCTATAATTGCTCTATTGGAACCCAAACTGGAGCACTCCTTGTGCACCCTGGCGCTAGCTCATGAATCCAGATTTAAGAGTCATTTAAGCTCTCCTACGAAGGCTCAGAGCCTTCTAAAGAAGAAGGAAGAGAAGCTGGGGCAACAACACGCTCCTTTCCTACATCCCTTCTTGTTTAAGAGTAAACATCTGACAGCTTTGCCTTTTACTACCAGGATGCCTACTGCCAACAATCTCTGTGAGCAGCCCAAGCCACCCTGGCAGCTTGCACATCTCCAGCACCTGCACGCTTTACACATGTGATGAGGAGTTTACCATATCCTGAAAACAGAACTCAGTTGATTGCACCTTAGCCTTCACCCAAGCTTCAGGTGAGCTCTCACGCTTTGTACAACCAACTGCAGGGGGCAAGCACTGCCAAAAGGATACTCCACAAACTGCATAGGGAACTTGGTCAGCAGATCGTAAGCCTTCAGCTCGGTGAAGGAAGAGATGACGTAACTCCGGTTCTTCTCTAGAAAGAGAAGACAAGAAAGTGTTTAGAAGAAAGGTGCACCCAACCCCCACTGTGTGTGTGGAGACTGACGGGAGACTGACTTACGGGCAGAGACTTCAAAGGAGTCAAACTTGATGGGCTGTATGTAATTAACGAGGCTGGACATTTCCTCATATGCTGTCACTTCCAAACCAGCAGTGCCCTGGAAAGGAAAAGAAATGCAACAAAACACAAGAGAAGAAAGATGAAGACACCTTTTCCAGTGATGAAACAAAACACATCTGGGCTGCCCTGGCCAAAGCACACCTGTTTCTTTGGCTTCCTGATCCTACAATTACATGGTGGGCAGCACTGTTGGGGGCACACTGAGTTTCTGGGTAGTGTGGTAAAAACTGAGACACGTAGAAGGGTACCAGCTCATAAGAAATTCAGGACCTCTATAACCTCCAAAGTATGGACTTGGGACAAACCTGGGACATTGTTTACCCTCTTCTCTGAGTGACACTAGGGAGAAGGAAAAGGGAAATGGATCTTTTCTATTCAAGGCAATGCTGATCTGCTTCTTCCCCTTCAGCAGCAGCACTTCATGTTTCTATAACAACTTCTGTCAGACTAAGGCTAAGCCTCTCCAAACACCCTGAGGGCAGAGGGTTACCTCCAAATCACGCAGAAAATCAAAGTCAGATTCAGAAATAATACCTCTTCTGCTACAGCCTCTATGTTTGTCACAACTTTTGCAAGAGAAACTGAATAAGGGAACCGTCATATTGCACGGAGGAAGGAAAGCTGTCATAGCATGGTTCACTCCCCTTTGCATTTTGATATTAATCTCCTTTCAGAACAGTGAGTCTCCAGAGAAAACTGGAGGCCAGAATAAAACAAAAACAGAAAACAAAACAGAAAAGGAACAGAGACAAAAACAGTACCTCATCTGACTGCATCTTTTTTATTTCCTCTTCATCCAGGTTTCCTAGCTGATCGTCCTCTTCCTCTGGTTCCTCTTCAGCCACATCTCCTGCCCAGACTAAGCACACAGCCCACATCTTAGTAGCTCTTATCAGAACACGAAGACAAGACACTGTGACTGCTCACACAGCCTGCAGTTCTGACTGCTAACAGTGAAGAGCTCCGCAAAACCTCCCAGGCATGTCACAAAGGAACAAGAATGGAGGAACTGTATCATTTTATTAGCCAAATCCAAGTAGGAAAAGGCCAAACTCTGGACTAACAGATTCAAGAGCCCTCCCTACGAGCCTCCGCCACACCACAGGAGTGACAGTCACAATTCTGTTCTCCCCACCAATGTGGCACACATCTGTGGGACTGAATGTCTGATTCCCAGCTCCTCTGTAGTGGCACTCATCACATGGACCTCATGTGCTCCTACCAGGAACCGCATCACTGTTCTACCAAAGGTTCCCCTAAGCCTTGAAACAGCAGAAGTCGAAGGACAGGAGGAAAATAGGGACTGAATGTTCTATAAATCTTCAAGAACCTCAAGGTGAGGGCCAATGAGGAGAGACGGGGAGAATGAAGAACCACCCTCTGTAGGAGATGGTTTGAAACCATCTGAGGAACCTGAAAATATACAAGTCCGTGGGAGCTGATGAGATTCATCTGAGGGTCCTGAGGGAAGTGGCAGATGAAGTTACTGAGCCGCTGTGTTTGAGAAGTTGTGGCAGTCTGATGAAGTTCCCACTGACTGGAAAAGGGGAAACATAACCTCAATTTTTAAAAAGGGACAAAAAAGAAGACCCGGGGAACTATAGGCCAGTCAGTCTCACCTCTGTGCCCAGCCAGGTCATGGAGCAGATCCTCCTGGAAACTATGCTAAAGCACATGGAAAATAGAGGGGTGACTGGTGACAGCCAACATGACTTCACTAATCATGGCTGACAAACCTGAGGGCCTTCTAGAATGGGGTCACAGTGTTGGTGGATAAGGGAAGGGTGATTGGCACCACATCCCTGTCTCTAAATTGGAAAGGCATGGATTTGATGGTTTGACCACTTGGGTGGATAAGCAATTGGCTGGGCGGTCCCATTTAAAGAGTTGTGGTCAATGACTGGATGTCAAAGTCAAGTCCAGTGACAGGTGGTGACCTTCAGGGGTCAGCAGTGGGACCAGCACCACTTAGCATCTTTGTTGGTGACAAGGACTACAGGATTGAGTGCATTCCCAGCAATTTTGCTGATGTCACCAAGCAGCAGCCCAAAGGCCAACTGTACCCTGGGTTGCATCAAAAGAAGCGTGGCCAGCAGGGTGAGGGAAGTGATCCTGCCCCTCTACTCTGCTGTTGTGAGGCCCCACCTGCAGTGCTGTGTTCAGCACAAAGAAGGGACCCACAGGCAGGATGGGGTCCTAGGCAGCCAGATCTAGCGGGAAGGTCCCTGCTGTGGGCAGTTGGAAAGAGATGATCTAAGACATCTTCAGCCCAAACCATCATATGCTTTTATTAACCATGCCATGGTAAATTTGTGGTTATCAGAGAGCTACTGGTGCTAAAAAAACAAATATCCCCTTCCAACAAACCAACAGTCAGTGTGCGTCAAATAATTACTAACCCATGCAAGACATATGTCTCAGATTAGGCAGCAGAGTTCACTGATGGGCAGGGAATTAAGTTGGTTGCCTCTTTTTAGTTGGAACAGTGTCTGAAAACATTCTAAAGATTTAGTTTATCTTCCAAGCTTACGCTTCTTCTTGAGATGCCTGAATTGATGACCAGTACTGTCTTGCCTAGAGCTACTATCAGGCAATTTGGAAAGTCCCTAGCAGGCCAGACTTGCTCATCTAGCTGTACTAGTCCCATTTTCCCCCTCAGACATACCAGTATCTTCAGCATCCATAAAAGCTGGCTGCTCGATGATTTCTGGTTCCACATTCTTCCCCTTCTTCATAGAATTCTGCCTCTTCTCAGACACTGACTGTTTCTTTTTGTTCTTAATTAAGATTTTCCCTAAGAGATCCTTAGGACTCGGCAGAGGAACTCCTGGCTTCAGCTGCAACAGAGGAATTTTGCAATGAACTTTCTTTGCAGAGATACAATTTAGACACCCAGCTGTCCTGTTCCTCCTCTGGCCACCTACTGGTGCACCGAAACACCTCTCACCCACTGTATACTTCCATTTCTCCACCTGCAGGCACATCCCCCTATATCTATGCAGATTTTTTTCCAAGTCTTCACCTTCCTGATGTCACTTTCAGACCAACATCTTACACCTCTCAGTCTTTTCAAGCTCTACTGCCCGTGCACGCCATGCCGTTTCCAGCCACCCATCCTGCACTACAGCTGAAAAACCATCCACGTGTCCTGGAGCCCTCCACACAGCTCAGGCTTAAACGTTCCACCCACTTCTCTCATTATCCCAGAGCACCAGATCAGCAATCAGGCCATATTTAAACTCTCTGCCTAAGGCTGATTTGAAAAAAAAGAAAAGGAGAAAAAATCCCAAAGGCGGTGACTTTGTGTGTGTCACATGAGGATGTGTGACTCAGACTCTGCTTCTAGACCTACACTCCCCATACAGATAGCAACAGACCTATTAATAATACAGCTAGCATTCTGAACTGTTTCTCCCCATTGCCTGGGCAAAGACATGGGTCTGGACAGTCGGCAACTGCCAACATGCTCCCTGTTTGTTTTCAGCTCTTTTTATCTCAGTATTAAAAACCAGATGCTTGGACTAGGTGTTTTAGCCCCCCCCCCTCCACTATTTAACCAGAGTAAATTGCTTCATTCCTCGCAGAACACAGGCACTGCCCATGATTTGCACATCAGTGTCCATTCACAAGGCAGCTGAATGAGTGGTGTGCAGAAGGTTCACCAAAAACGTCACCATCACCACAAAAATACATAATTGCACAAGGAAGCTGTGAACTCCGGCCAAGCAGAGCAGGAATTTTACTCAGCTATGCTGAGCACACAGTGATGCATGTCACTGACCTGCCCATCTGTGCCCCCAAGGGGTTATTTCCAGGCTGGAAACAGGAATTTAGAAGCATTGGTTGGAAGAGCCTGAAATGCTGCTAAGCCCTTGCTCCTGGTTCTTTCCAAAGCAAGTGCTGGCAGACACACTTGGAACAGCATCAGGCATGAAAATACACTGACTCGTCTTGGTGCAATGGGTACAGCCTGGTCACCTGGAGTTCAGCTTCCAAAGTCATGAAGGGATGGAGCGTTAAGAGCAGGGTCAGACAAGTGCTCAGGAAAAACCCTGCGACTGAGAAGCCTTCCCTCCACTTGTCGGGTTGCTCACCCCTACGTACTGAGCTCATTTAGCTCTTGTCACCATCCTTATATCTCCTGTGGCATCTCCTGGCCTCAAGAACCACTGTTTTTTCATAAAGACCTCTCCCCTAACCAGCTTCTTCAGCCTCCTTCCCCAGCTCCCACTCACTGGGTATTTCTCCAGAGGCTCTGTCAGCAGCATATCTCCAAATATGGTTCGGCAGTACTCAGCCATCTTTGCCTGCTGCTTGGGCCTAGTAAACAAAGAGATAAAGCAGGAGTGAGCAGGAAAACAGATGCCCAAATCCAAAGTCTAGCATGAGCAAATGTCTTGAGATCCATAAATCTTCACCCACTTACAACGGCCGCAAAAATCCCTAACAGTGTTTCATGTCAACACAGGCACTCATTTAAAACCAAGCAGCCCTTGCCTGTTCTGCTCTGGACAACAGAGAACACAGTCCTCCCACGCTGTGTCCCCACAGCCACCAGATACTCACGAGTCCACATGGTTCTCAAAGGAGAGGATGACAGGGTAAAGGGATGTTTTGAAAGCACTTTCTGCAATGGCCTCAATGGCATCCTGAAGGAGGGAACATCACAGAGATCAGCACTCGTTAGTAACAGATCTCATCTCCCCACGAAACTGATCCCTCCCCACGTTTCAGATCTCCACAATGATCAGCCACGGATTTCTCCAGTAAGAAAGTCTACACCTGCCTCTGAAGCTGCCCAACTTCCTATCATCTCACCTGCTCACAACATGCTTCCATCTAGCAGCAGAGAAATCTGGAATGTGCACTCACCAGCAGTGTTGACATTTCCAATGCAAATACCACGGAAACATTCCCAGCATTGATAACGTAGAGAAAAAAAAAAAAACATATTCTCTCCAAATCCCTGTTAAACTCCACAAACTTTCCACTGTTTTCTTCCCATTGCTGCTTACTGACGTGGTAAGGAAGTGTAATTACCTCCCAGCCTTTATTCTAGTGTGTTCGTGCACTAACTTTACACAGAGCACGTGGGCTCCAGGTTAAACGGGGAGGCCACCTCAATGTGGGCAACCCCCTTAGAAAAGAAAACCCCCCCAAGCAAATAAAACAACCCCCAAAATTCAGCTCCTCCATGGACCACTTGGATTGTGCCCAAGAAACCTGCCAGGTTTGGAAGAGGAATAGCAGGTTATAATTTCCTTGAGGTGCAGTTGCATGCCTTAGCAGAACTCTGCAATTACAGTAGCTATGGCTGTCATTACTTTTCCTACCCGTAGCGAACTGCTGTGCAAAAAGCAGCAGTGCTATTATAGGATATGGGGAATTACTGGCACTGAAAATGACAATACCTCCAATCGTTACTAAGGATCTGGTGTTTTGTTTGTTTGGTTGTTTTTCCCCAGAAGAAATATTTTAGTACTTGGGAAGCATTGGAACTGGGGAAAGATATGGAATATGAATAAAGAGCTTTAAAATGAAGAAAAAGTGCCCTCCTGTTGGCAGCTGCTGTGTACATGAGGGCAGGAAAATAAGCATGGTGCACTGATTTTTAACATGCAAGCTGCTTGTAACTTCTGTGGATGAACACCATACATCTTAAAGGCTTTGAGCTGTGCTTCAGAAGCCTGGGAGCTGAACCCTCAGGGAAGCTGCCTGCTCAGCATGCTAGAGGGCAGTTGCTCCACCAAACAGACGTGTAATTGGGAAGTAATTAAAATCTATTCCTCCAAAGCACCACCATCTGAGGCTGCAAAGCACACAAACTGTTAGAAGATAAACTCACTTTAAATGTTTGTTTTCTAAAAGCCACCTTGATTGTTTGTCTGACTCGCGCCCATCCATAAAATTCTCATGCAATTTTCTATCCATACATCCATCATGCTACACAACTCTGCATGCAGGCACACCTACTCAATTGTCTCTCCATCACTTCTACTTGACTACCTGCAATTCCCATCATTCATTTATCCTCATCCACCTTTCACGGTCCTCCAGCTCCAACGACGTACACAAACTCCAACCTCTTGCACACTTCCTCATCTTTCATTCTATCTACACATGCATTCACTTGCCATCTCGCCACGCATCTTTCTGTTTCAATCATCTCTGCCCATACGTTTGACTGCCAGTCAGTCAACCTGAATGGAGATCAGCCCAAAGCCAAGCAAGGGCAAACGTGTGGAGAAGACTCCTGCACCTTGAAGAGGATTTCAGTTGTCATGGTGAACCCGTGAGTGATGATGGGCTCCTCATCTGGGGGACGGCCCTTCCAGCAATCCAGCTCCACACAGCGACACCCGGCCAGCAGCGTCTGACGGTACATTTCGGGAGAGGAGATACCAGAAAACTGGCCAGCTGGAGGAGAGCACAAGGAGGGAGGTTCAGCTTTAAGCTATTCACGTGGGGCACCAGCATAAACTCTGCTGCCTTTGAGCAGAATGACAATATGTTGGATATTATGGAAAAAATACTCTCAAAAAGAGTGGTGAGGCATTGGCACGGGGAGAGGTGGAGTCATCGTCCCTGGAGGTGTTCAAGGAGGTGGTCAACATGTAGATGTGGCACTTAGGGACATGGGTTAGTGGGCATGGTGGGGACGGACTGACGGTTGGATTTGATGATCGTAGAGGTCTTTTACAACCACAATACGATTCTATGCTTTAGGCAATAGAGTGATATTTCTTCTTCTGAAGTGTCACGCACTACAGCCCTCAGACCTCCAAGCTAGAGGGCAGATGTACCTGCCTGATTATCAGGACCATTCATCCATCCCTGATAGTGGTACATACGTGCTGGAGCTCAGGCGGTTCTGGACATGCCCATACCTGTTAAATAAGTGTTGTGGGACGAATTGATGAAGTAGTGTGAGAGGGGCTGTGTCATGTCCTGATACAGCACCAATTTGTCCAGTGCTATCACGTTGTTCTCAGGGCCGCAGAGAAACCAGACCATTCCCTCTGGAGACAACTGCCCTACATGGAAAAGAAAGCTTTAATGGTGCTGAAACACAAAGGAAGGGCACCTCCTTCCCAGTAAGGCAGAGGTTTGTGAGAATCAGGCTGGTTGCTCCCCTGGAAAAGCCAGAGTACCAGAAGGTATGAGATGCCCTGCTATTTTCATGCTACCTTCATAGCGGGACATGACAGAAGAACCAGTCCTATGGGCTGAGTGAGACTCACCTCTCTGGATGTTAATGACACTGGGCTCATATTTCTCTATCAGGCTCTGCACCTGCTCAGGTTTTGCTGGTGGGAAAAGGATGTCGTTGAGGCGAGAGTCTCGCTGCTTCTTGTTGATAAACTTTGCCAAGTGTTCTTTGGTCATGTAGGGTTTTGCTTTGAAATGGCTAAGGGGAAAGAATTACAGAAAAGCAAGTGTAAGGCACATGTGCCAGAAAACTTCATAATGGAGGCACTGGTCCTTCCTCAGGTTAGCAATAAATGCACAGCTCTCCGAGCCCACAGAATTCTGTTTTATCTACATTTCTTCCTGTCAATGATGCTTCCCAATCTGGTCTTTCTTCCTCCTCTATAAACTTCTTCCTAACTGATGCACTGCTGTTGAGAGGTTGTACGAGGAAAGAATAAAGCATAATTTGAGCCTCTGACCTGAACTCTAAATTTCAGACCACAATGAGTACTTGCCCTATGAAATCAAGTCCATTTAAGAAGTCACAGGTTTAGCTAATTGAAAACAAGTCACTGGCTAATGGCAAAGTTCTCTGGGTTTTATGCTGTGCATAGTCTGGTTTGGGGCTAGCCACAAGTAGTCTCACATAACCATCACCTAGATTAACCTGAAATCAGTGCTTCTGACAGTGACAATTCAGAGCCCCTGCAGCACAGTGAGGCCTCAGGCCTTATCCTTTTAATTCAGGTCGCCAGTGAAAGTGTTAAGTGCCCTGGCAATGTTTTCTGACTTAGGTACCTGTTCTTCCAGGCTGGTGTGTGATCAGCCAAGCAGTATGCACATCAACCCTGCTTCCCACCTTTCCTACCTTTCTTTTGCCATAAGAGATTAAGTCCTCTTCTGTGGCTTGGAGGGAACTTACTGTGAAGTAAATATCTCATCAATCTCAGGCCGTGGGCACAGATTCATGAGGAAAGTTTTATACACAGTCTCAGGGAAGTCCTCTGGGTTGATGGCATCATTCTGAGAATGAAAGAAAGACACGTCAGTATCATCAACCCACAACGGTTTTCACCTCTGATAACGCTCAACGCCTGCAGTCCAGCACTCATTGTGACAAGGCAGATAAGCAATTGGCATCCCTAGCAAGGTGTTTAGGAAAGAGAGGATGGAGTGGGAGAGCCACTATAATGGCCTATTTCAGAACGGAGTGTTATTTCAACTGTCCCTTGGTGGCTCCTGTGTGATGATATAAAGTGCACGATGAGCTGATAGGAGCTATTAGAGGTCTGGATCGTGGTCTGAAGGTTGGCAGTAGTGCCATCAGATCTGTTGCTTCAAAGAGCAGGGGAAATGGACAGAAGGGAACGTGCTGCTTCCTATGCCATACAGTGCAAGTCACAGGGCTGCAAGTGCTATGAACAGTAAGAATTGATTTTAGCAGGCTTGCAGTTTAGGCAAGGCAGCTAATAACAAGGATAGGATTTCAAAGCAGTTTAAGAGAATCTGGGCAGCTGATGTTTTTGAAGTCACGGGCAGCACAGAGTCAGGATAAGCAGAAAGATTATTCCCAAACTAGTGAGATCTTTGGCTATGTGGTTACATCCTTACCTTGCCTTTTGGAAGATGACAAGCGCTTAATGCTGCTTCCACCCTCTTCCTGTCTGCAGGAAACATCTGAAAAATACTATGCAGACAGGGAAAAAGGAAACCATTAGCACCATGTAAAAGGATGCAGAAAGCTGGGTACCGGTCTGCAGGGCAGAACGCACCTGGTCAAGCCTACAGTTTAAAGCAGTCTCTTTGCAGTATTATGGATTAGTAATTCTCCCTAGATTCAGAACATCCCAATCAGCAACAATGAGGTATCATCTGTGGATAAATTTAGACGTCAGCTCTATTACACTCCTGGAATAACAGGTGCTCACAGTCAAGAAGGGGAACAAAAAGTGCCAAATATGTTGACAGATGGAAAAGTGCTTAACTGGAGCTGTAGCTGACATATGCAAACACTGCATGCTGTTCCCAAGCAGCCCTTTGCAAGGCAAAAATTGCAGCATCCTTGTTATACTTCAAAAGGGACTTAAATGTCCAAAGTGAAAGTCAAGTAAACGTGGAATGTAAAAATAAAGCCTGACATGGAGGCTCAGAAAGCTTCACATATACCTGCACTTGGAGATGCTGAATATATTTTATAAATCTGGCTCTTAATCTGGACAATTTAACCGTGTAATGGCTTAGACCATATACCACTTTTGCTATTCTACAAGAAAGGCCAGGGCATTGAAGTGAGCTACACCCTGTATCGGACGTTTCTTCTGGCTTATTCCAGAAGAACAAACCATTTTCTCTGCAGTAATGCTACCCTGCTTGAATTCTCAAGATCGGTCTGAAGTACACTTTCCCTAGTAATGTTTATTGTCAAATAACAATCAGCTGTCCAGGAACACATTTAGACTTAATCTGGAATCATTTTGCCTTATAACACATGGTAGTTACCACATTTATTAAGGTGATGAGCATTTGCCTCTCATGATGCTAAAACAGCACAAATCTATGAGCAGGGTGGTTCAGAACTTCCCAGCGAATACCCACAAACACACTCACCAAAGGTCCTTATTCTCAAAAGGAAAGATAAATTAAGCACTCCAAAGGGAAATTCAGTGCTGCAGTGCAGCCTTTTGTCGCCGTGTGAGTGACAAAACAACACGGAGGAGTGATGGGATCAGCCATGGAGTGATTTCACAAGGGAAGACACTGAGTGGCACAAAACCAATATTAGATTTATGCCATGCAGCACACAGGGGTCTTTGCTTCAGCAAAGCAGCCTTAGCTTATTCTCAGGACATTTCTACCCTGATGCCAAAGCCAGTCCTTGAACAGTGAAGTGCAAACCTCTCCTGTATTTGAGCCAGCATTAACACTGGCCCAGATGTCTGTCCTCAAAGGCTGTTTCCCTCATTCACGTGCAGAGTGAAGACTGAAGGCAGTGGAATCACACCAGTGGAGAATAGCTGCAGTGGTCACACATAAGAAAAAAAAAGACAAAAAGCCCCTTCCAACTCAAATGATTTTATGATTCTATGATAAAACAACGGATCTCTGCTTCAGGCTAGCTGATTTGTCAAGCAAAAATGGACCACATACAGAACTCCTTCTATAAAAGCTCAAACAAGTCCTACACTTTATGCAGCTTCAACTCATGCTTGCAAAACAAATCCCCAGTCACAATTTTATCAGAGTTGCTTGATTTTGTTAATGAATATTTGGGAACAGCAAGGAAGTGAAATTCACGGCCATTCAAGACAATTCCTTGCTGTAGATGAGGAAATGGTCACAGAAGGTCTCCTTTCCAGACACGAGTTATGTCCCAGGCCCTTCAGTGGGAGGAACTTAGGTGCAGCAGGAGTCCTCTCATGACTTGAATGGTTTCTACCTCATAGGTAATAGTTTTTGGCAATGGTTTTTACCCTGCAGCAGAAGCAGACAGCTGAAGGCACAGGGCTACCACCCTCTTACCAGCTGCTATGCCTTTCATCTAACTGAATATACAATAAAAGACAAACAAAAGCCTTACTCACTTCCTGACAGGAATCTTTCCCTCTGCGTTCAGCTGCATCTTCAGCTTCACCAGGCTGTGGAAAAAAGCCAAGATGAGGAGGAAAAAAGAAAACGCAACTGGGAGAGGAAACCAACAGTTAACTGAAAACCAGGGTCCTACAGGCTGTAAGCTTAACCTCACATAGAACCTGTTCCCATTTCTTTGGAAGGAGAAACAGGCAAACTGTTTTGATATCAAAAAGACTCCTCAGAAACATACAACAGATGTGAGATGATGGTATCCTCTGTTATTAAGTTCTCCTTGACGATCTCAGGCTGCCAAACCAAACAGTATTACAGAGCCAAGAAGAAGAGGCAGTACTTTGTTGAGGTGAGCACTGTGACTGTGATGGGGGAATATATCTGAAGCTCGGAATTTCAGTCTGCCTAGTGCCACGTGTGTATCTAATACCAAGGCTCAAGTGCTGCAGTGCCAGTCAGTTGTCAAGCAACACAAAGCCCATTGACCACCCACTGCCCTGTGCCTCCAGGCTCCTGAGCTAGTATAGGACTTGCTTAGGAGACTGCCAAAGGACTTGGATGCTAAGAAGCCTTTTCTTTCCATTGCAGACAGAAAGGGCAGCAAACAAACGTTTCAGATAGCAATGTTTGTCAGAAACCACTTACATTTTCTCTAGGAAGGTGTACCGAGAAGCGTTGTATGTGAGGGGATTCTGAACAATGGCCATGATATCCTCAGCCCAGCTCTGGAGAAAAAACACACACACACACACAAGGGTGGAGGCAGCTGATGGAACAGCACAAGTACACTGCACGGACAGGACACCGGCCTGGGCTGATACTGCTGGGCTACAAACCCAACAACTCCTTTCCTGCTCCCTCTGGAACGTGCCAACTCTTTGTCCTTCACAGTGCTTCTCTGCCCTCAGGCCCACATACCTTGCCAACGTTCTCCTTGTAGGACACGAAGTTATGGAAAGTGAGGTCCACCATGTCAGGGCCAGACACAACGGTCAGAGTTTTCAGCAGAAAGGTGCTGTGAGGGTAATCCAAGTTAAAGACCTCGCGGAGCTTCTGGCACTGCAACACAAACAGAACAAGTGGGGTGAGAAGGAGAATGAGCAAACTGCACCAGGAAATAATAAAAAAAAGACAGGACCCAACGCAAACATGGACTCAAGCTTTTCAACAGTTGCAAAATTACGGCATGTGATCTTTCTCATCTTTTCTTATTTTCCATTTCTTGTCTGTAGCCTGCATCACCAAGATCCTCCAAGAAAGAAACCATTGTGACCAACATCACCGCACAAACGGCCCGTTCTGGTCTGAAAAAGTGCATGTGGGAGACTTCTATTAAAGAAATTGCATGTGAAGTTTCAGCCTCAACTTGCAGACAGGCGGAGAGAAGAGTCTTTGGCCTCTACTTAGTACGGGTGTGTAACCAAGTTAGCACAGACAACCATTTGTGGAAACACGCTAAGAAAGGCTTTCCAATTAGCGCGACACGTTGCAGTAGCCTGCCTCACCACAAGAAAGGTGCTGTTTGGGGTCCCAGAAGGCCGACCAGACTTAAGCCTGGTTGCTGGGAACAGAAGCTCACTCCTTCTCCCCAAATGACATTTTCTTCTTGTTGTCAGTTGCTAAATTTGTTGTCTTTTTTTTCCATAGCAATCGCAATGTCCCAAGCGATGGCTCACCAGAGATTTGATAAGTGAAAAGCTCATCCGATTAGTCATACTGGGATTTCATCACCATATGAAAGTATTTATAGAATCCCTTTAACTTATTTAGCATTTTATGCATTCCTATCCTACATAAGGCATAACTGAGCCAAAGTATCCTGGAGTTACACCGATGGTCGCTATTTATAACAGAAGGATAACATTCCCATGTCCTACCATGAAACGCAGCAATTCATTACTTGAAGCATAGGATCCATCAAAGCCATCTGGCAGAACACTGCTCCTTCAGAAACTAAGGGCAAAATTCATCACTGGCAATTGCTAGCAGGGCAGGGCAGGCTCAGAAACCTACCTGGAGCTGGAAGCTGTATGTTAGACATATGGCTGAGGTACTCCATTTCAACAAGTTAAAGCATCAGTAATATCCTAGCACGTTACAGGTACCACACTAACCTCAGCGAGAGAGCTTTAAGCTAAATGACTTCATGTGCTTGCTATAAATGTAGAGCACTCACCAAATCAGCCCTGCAGCTCAGCCCCTGTTGGGTAACTCATCGAGCTGCTATGACTGGACAACGTCTACATTTTTACTGATGAACGTTGGCCTTAGACCGACAAGGCCAACAAAAAACCCCCAGTACACAGCTGACCATTTTCCTTCCTTTGAATTGCTTGATTCAAACGCAAGCAGTTGTTTCAGCCACACAATTTTCTATTTACGTTTGGACTGCGATAGCTAAAACTGAAACAGCTCACTGTAGGCACCCTCACGTGCTGTGTCTTGCACAGAAAACTGCATGTATATTTTATGAGCAACTGTGCAGGCTTTTTCCACTGCATTTTTCCAAATTCCTGCAGCGTCTGCAATGTGGGCATATCTGTAGCAAATAGGGAAAAAAAAAAAAAAGAATGAGATGGATTATAATTCAAAACCACCTGATTGCCAGCTCTCCCTTCATAAAAGCCTCTCCTCGGTGGTAACTGAGACGTGTACAGTCCAAGAGGATCTGAGGGGACTGAAGGGAAAGGCAGTCAGCCACCCAGAACTACTTTCTACCAGCTGAAGAGTTTCTAGAGTGGCTCGCTGCTGCACTGTAAGCAATGCTTCTTTGCAGAAGCCAACGGCACCCACATATCCTACCACACTGAGAATCATGGAATATCCCAAGCTGGGAGGGACCCACAAGGATAAACGAGTCCAACTCAACAGAACTTAAAATACGAGTGGCAATGTGTTAGATTTTAGTTTCACATTTAACTTCATCTTGCAAACCCAGCGGCATTTGTTCAGCTTCCTTACCTCTAGTGTTGTAAATTCTATGAAGCTAAGACAATAGAGAACTTGTGGTTTGAACTAAGCTCATTTCCTGTATTTGTTACAAGGCGGCTCCTCCCGCCCCTTCCTTCTCTGCAATCTGGTGTCACTTGGCTCCCCAGCTTCTGCTCAGGATGTGTCCCCAGCTGGCTCTGAGCTTCCACCTGTGCTCTGCAGACAAAGCTGGGCACACACAGCCCTCAGAATGGCTCAACCACCGTCTCAGAACAAGAAGTGGACAGCCTTAGCCTGTACAGCTATCTAAATGGCATGCACAGCATTGGTTGTCAGCGTAGCTTAGGACGCCCCCTAACACCTCTGTTAGCAAACGACAGCAGGGAGAGGCAAAGAGAGGAAAGGATGATCTTCTTAGGGATCTAAATTGGGTCATATTTTCCCAGCATGTTTCCCACCTAGCCTGAAGTCAGTCGCTCACTCACTCGCTTTGTGCTGCCTGCTGTACTGAGGGATTATCTCCCTCCTGGGATAAAGGCAGTGATGTTGGCACAAGAATGGTGAGAGCGGACCAGACGCTGTCCTGATGCCACGTTTTGCCTTTTTAATAACTTGCTCTCCTGTGCTGCAGCTTCACTGCCGTTCCTTAGTGCCACACTGCAGGTGGACAGAAAAGGAGGCATCAGTCCATGAAAATAGACAACCATATTAGCCATGCAAATCAGGAAGGGAAATATGCTTAGCAAATCCACTTAGAAAAAACACACACACAGAAAGCAGCCCAGCAGCAGAATGGCTGAAATACAGAATCAGCTTTCATTTCACTTCCCACTCTCCTGATTTCCCTAAAACCTGATCTGTATAAACCATATTCATAATCCTAAGAAAAGCAAATTCTCATGCAAACACAAAGAACCAGGCTTAATGCAAGAGATGGAAAGGGCCGCTTCTCCACTTGAAACAGACATAAGCAGATGACAGCCAGGATTTGCTCCAGCTGCATGCAATCACTGTACGTGACAGTTCTGTATCTTTGTGATGCAGTGCTGGAGTGCAGTACTGGAGGACAACACAAGCAAACTCCCTCTCCATGCATTCTTTAGGACAGCAGCACCGTGTCTGTGGCAGGGCACGTCCCTGTGCCAAGCATCCTGGAGGGACAAGGGAGAGAAGGAGATGCAGCTGAGCACCCTCAGCTCTCGCTGCTGCCTTATCTAAGGGAGATGGAGAATACAGCAGCACACAGATTCACGTGGCACCAAATAACCCTCAGCCTGCTGGAATCGAACAGGAACAGACTGCGAGGGAGAGATCCAGACTTTGCCTCCTCAGAGTCTGCACGTCTGGGTTCAAAAGCAACAAAATATGCACGAAGGATGAAATTTTATTATAATAATGAACGTCAGTGAGAAAACACGAGTTTGTTTTGTGAAAAATGAGACTCATTTCAAAGCCCGTGCCTGCTGACATGCCCAAACAAAACCCAAGCTGAAGCCAACAGCTCAGCAGCCTGGCCAGCAGCATCATATACTGTAGTACTAATTACTGGCTTGTGCAAATGTTCTGGGTTCTTGGTGCATCAGGAGAAAACAAAATGGAGCAGCTGTTATTGTTCCTTGTTACTCAAATAAAAACACGAAAATTGCATTGCAAATAATAACATCTTGATCTGCTTTGGCACGCTGCTGAACTGCATTCAATAGCTTTTTATCTTGTCTCACTTACGTTAGAAGTCCCTGCTAATTCTTATCTTTATTACTCTTGATCATGTGCCAAAGTTCACCCTGCCCTCGCTCACAAAAAAAAAAAAAAAAAGAAAGAAAGAAACTCCCATCAAAAAGAAAAGAAAAGCTGCAGAACACTTTGTGGAGCTCTCAAAGGAAATAAAGCAAGTGGAGAGCCTTTGCTCCAAGGGTACAGATGCGTTTCACCTTCAGACAACACAGGAGAATGGCACTTATCTCCCTTCTTCCACCCTCCACCTCTTTGTCCCGTTGTGTTTTCATATTGATATCTGATAGTAATGGTGCACCAGACTTGGATGCACTGTGTGCACGGTGACTCGTGCCAAGAAATTGTCACTTTCTGCATTTCTGTGTGCTCTCAAATCCTGTCCTCAGCAAAGCCACCCGAACACACTGCTGAGGACTTCCAATGTGCTCTGCGGAAGCATTCAGGACAGCACAGCCATGTGGAAACTGGGAACTGCCAGGCCCAGATGGTGCATCTCTCCCATCGTTTTGGTTCAGTACCCATTTCAGTGCCCACACAAGTCCTTCCATCAAGGTGGATAAGGAGCCAGCCTAACGCACTTCACTATATATGTCATCACAGAAAGGCCAGAAAATCCCCTGAAATAAAATAGAGACTGATATATTAAGTGTGTCTGAGGTGCAGCGATTGAAATGCTCTTGGGATTTTCACAGCAGCGGTTATCAGCATGTGCATCACTTGTGCCCGTTGACAGTACTTAATAAATCACTTAATGCTTGACCTTTGTTTCTTTTTTTTTTTTTTTTCCCCTAAATGAACTGTAGCCAATTCCCAGCACTGTATAACACCACCTCTGGCCTATTAAAACAGCTAGAACAAAACAGCCACACCAGGTCAGACCAAAGAGCCACCCAGATGCCTGGAACAGAAAGGGCAACCGCAGTGATACATCCCTGACACATTTCTGCAGCTTCCAGCAATTTATGGCTCAGCAACTTTCCAAGCCACGGTCTTATCTTGTATTTAAGATCCTCAAAGGGCATTCTCTTCTTGACCTACCTTTAAAATCACATACATTTCCATGACTTGCGCAGGAAGGCGTCCCACCGTGCAATGACACAAGTCAAACAGCAGCACCTCCTTTTGCTTGGGCTGAACCTATGGAAAATTCCACTTGACGCGCAGCTCTCATGGGAAGAGACACTGAGCAACTGCTTCACGCTCACCTTCTCCATTCAGATCCTAATTTTGCAGCATTCCACAATCCTCCACAGTTCCTTTTTTGTTTTGCCAGTCTGCAGGCAGTCTGCTCTCCCACCAACTCTCTTCCTAAAGCAGCCATTTCATGCCCTTACTGGTCATGCTCTTTTCTACACTGCCCAGTTCTTATTCCTCTGTCTAGAGGCAACCCTGATGCTTGGATTGCCGTGTTTTTCCAGGTAGTCTGCAATGAAAGACTTCCTTAAATACTTACTGAGCTCTAAGTCACTCTCCTGCTTGGCTGCTGCTGCCAAGTAGACACCCACCTACTGCCTCAGCGCTTCCACCACTAACTTCTAATCTACAAAGTTTAATCTGTTTTGTAAACAGTTTATTCCTAGAGTTTATGGCCCTAGAAAACAGTACCTCAGGTCTCTCCTTTAGGTAGGTCTTTTCCATAGCAAGCTCCACTCTGAGTGCAGCACTCTGTTAGCTCCAAACATTCGATTCTCTCTCTTGAACAACAACAACAAAAAGCCCCGATAGCTTTTTTTCCCCAGGCATTATTCCCACAAAACGGGTTGCAGGCAAAACTGTAGGCGTGTTTAGAACTCAAACGTGTTTTTCTGAGAAGAAAGTTCATCAGAAGGAATTAAGATTTTTCAGAATTGTGAGAGATGGGTACCGCTCTTCAGCTCTGCCGTACTTTTATCAGCCATCTCTTTATGTCCTTTCGAGAAGCACCAGCCCCAGGGAGCTCTGATTAGACATTTTCAGAGAGGCATTAGGAAAACATCCATACTTCTTACACAAGGAGGCTGCTCAAGTCTCTCAGTACGGATTGCCAAATCTTCCTCTTTCACATTAGACTGAGAATCATCTATGTAGAATCATCTATGTTACCATTTGGAGCCATTATCTTTACTTTTCTGTTTCCCTTTCACATTCCAGCTTCCATTTTTTGCTTGTCTTTTTTCATACACAGAAAAGTTCAAAGCAAACAAAAATCGGGCCCAGAAAAAGTCCTAACAAGGGCAACAGTGCTGCAGGAAGCTTCAATTATAACTGAAACCAAAAACAAAGGCACAATCGTGTGCACTCTGCAAACGGGCGACTGAAAACTATTTGAAAAAGCAGTAACTTTTGCCATTAGTACATTTTCTTCCCTTTAAAGGAAAAGAACACCACATGCTGCATTGGACTCACTCTGTAACTCCAGGTTTGTGGCTGCCTTGACCCAACTTGTGCATCTCTGTACAAGAGCAGCTCAACACGGTGACTCAACACGGAATCATCACAAGTCCCCTGCAGGACCCCCCAGTGCAGCTCAGTGAGCTGAAAGGCCAGGTCCAGATTAAAACTAGCCAGATGCACGGCGCAGGAGAGAGCTTAGGTGTTGTGCACAGCAGAAAATCACTCTTTTGGCACGCACCTGGAAGCTGAATTGCTGTTTTCTCCAAGCTTCCTTTCTAACAAGCTCATATGTAACGGTCTGTAAGACTCTGTTAGGCACACAGAGAACTGCTGGGGAGCTCAGGGACAAGAGCAGAAGCTTTTCTATGTTTACATAGCTCTGATGTGAGCAGACAAGTTTTTCTCACCTTCCTGTAACATAAAGCCAGGCTGAACTGCCTCAGCTTGTGTCAAAGGCGCGGGCAGCTCTTCCATCCCCCTACAACCTGGCAGAATGAAGCACACACTCACCTTGGGGATTTTGGCAAATCGCCCTACTCGGGTGTCTCGGATGCTGGTTATATCCAGAATTTCCATCTCCTACGAGAGAATAAGGACAAGGATTGTGAAGGAGAGAAAGGAAGAACTTAAAGCCTTTCCAGAGCCCTCAGACGCTGCAAAGCAGGTCTGGACCAGCGCCCATCAGTGGGGAAAAGCCCACCCCCCAGGACAAGACAGGCAGGGGACTGTGCCCAGCTGGCAGGCTACTTAGTGCAGAGGTGATGCTGCTTCTGCAGCACCATCATTTTCAGGTTGAGGCCAGAAACCTGCTGTAGTTTACTGAGATGAACACGGCTCCTCTCTACCCAAATCTCCTCCATCTTGATTACACTCAGAGCTTCAGATTTGGCTCTAAATAGCCACAGTAGACTTGAGCTGGTCCAGACATCCAGGCAGAAACAACGGGAGTGGGAGAACCTAGATAGTATTTTTGCCAACTTTGGCAAGCAGGGAACAGGAGCACCACTGCACCTGCACCTTCACCTCAAGCTACAAACTGGCAGGATGAGGATGCTGAACTAGAGCTGGGTAAATAAAACCCAATGAAGCAGAGAGCGTGATCTTGAAAATGAAGAATCTGCACAGAGCTGTGGTACAACATGAAGTTCTCAGCAAGCATTGCAGAGGAGGAGCACGGAGCTGGTGTCAGCTGGTGTATTCATCCTACTTTGTACCATTTAGTTCAATTTATGGAGAAGGGTAGTGCAAAAAAATCACGTGCAAAGATCTGACACACGTGTTGCCTGTCCTACACTACTACTACATTCTCTCACTCCTGTACCAGAAGACCTTCTGAAGCAATTCCCATGGAGGACACTCCATGAGGTTCCCTAGGCAGCCCACTCCATGTCCTCAATGTCCCTACTGCTGGCTAGTTGTTGTGTCTGTTTTGTTTGTTCTTTTAATATCCAACCTGAATTTCCTTCCTCTGTTACTAATTTGCCTGCTCACCACGGGTCTGGAGAACAAATTATACTCATTGCAGCAGATATTCTCCAAGATCACAATAAAGAATAGTGTGGATATCATGTCTTCTGGCTGTATCCCCACTTTATTGTCAAGCAGGATGAAAACGTTATTCCTAATCTCACTCCTTTCTCAATGTCCACCTAGCTTTTGCACAAGAAAGGGAAAGGGCCAGGCAAATGCTTGTCTAAGGATGTAAAGAGGGCTGTTGCTTCACTGCAGCTCTCAAATCTGTTTATTTTAGGTGATCACCAATGGCATTTTCCAGGAAAACGAGACCCCTCTGTCAGGGTTTTCCTCAAGCTATGCCATGTCCTGACTTCCTTATTGCAGCCCCTTTCCCAGGTAACCAAATAATCCCTCCCACCACTAGCCCCACAGAATACACATTTTTGATGAGAAACAACAGCCCCCTGCCGCATTTTTTGGTGCATCACTCAGTGATACCACTTCTTCCTGCTGTCTGGCTGAACCCTTACAGCTTAACTTCTACCACCAGGAGTGAGCAGTCCTTGAAACGGAGAATGAGTGAGAGAGGGCTGGAAAAGATCAGCATGCCTTCGACAGGGATGTCACAGTCTCCAGTGATGCAACTCTACTCTCAGATGCTGTGGCTGTGTGTTAGTGCCTTGCTCAAGCTGCCATTAGGGCACAATCTTTTGAGAATTCAGAGCTCACCAAAACATGTCAGGTTGCCTGGCCAGGCGGCTGTGGAGGAGCACTGGCTCTGTCTCTTTATCTACCATGCTTCTTCAGCATGTAGGTCACAAGGAGGAAGTAGAGCTGAACCACAGCTCTGCTCTGGAAAGCAGAAGTAAACCCAGCCTTCCACCTCCTGGCAAGCCTGATCCCTCCACCCCTTGTTGCTACCCAGCAGCAAGGAACTCAGTTCTCTTTCCTAAGTTTGTGGCATCTCACTCCCCTCCGGCAGCTCTCACCCTTGTCCTTTACCTCCCTCACCACGGTGCAAACCATCGTGGTCCTGGAGAGCACAAATCACTCTCCAGACCTGACGTAGCCTCTACATCACTACCTTCATTCTTTAAAAGAAAAAAAAAAAATCTCTCTAGCCCTAGCAGGTCAGTTAATCACACTACAGATGACACAGAAGGCGCACATTAGCTGATGATGCATACATTTAACTGCACATTTCTAGCTATTTTTATTCTAACTGCATCACTGCAGTGGTTTGGAGAATCCTTTAGCAAGCTGCGTAACAGGCATATCAGTACAATTCCTTTCTGTGTTTTAATTCTGCACAAACCTGAACTGACTGTTTGGTGACTGACCTGTGCAATCTTAACACTTACCTTGTTCTGATACGTCCAGTATAAATAAAAGCCCTTTGGATCCACCCGAAGAATCACAGGAGAAGCACTTGCTGTTTCCTAACAACACGTCAAAAAGACCCACAAACACAAGCAAACAGAAAAGGTTAGCACCTCATATCCCATGACAGACTCTACCACTCATACAAGGTTCTTCATTAAAACACAGACCCAGCAAGGTGAATCACCATCTGATTTGTGGAAATGTACCAGTAAGATCAGTATATCTCCACTGAAACAGTGTGAAGCTACAAAAGCTAATCCCTGCTAAAGTCTAGGTCTTGCCTGACACTATGCATTTAGCTAAAGCAGATCTTCTGGACATTTCTATACAGTCAGTAGAGAAGAAAGTCCTTGTCCATGTAACTGTTCCACCTGAACTGCCTTCCCTTCAAGGCACCTGCTTCCTTCTGAGCTCCAGAAGGAGCAAAGCCAAGAAGAGACACCACCTTGATGTCTACTTGTGCTAGCCATCGTGGCTCTCTTTGCAGTCTGCAGGGATCTAGTCAAGAAGGGTTCAGTGTCACAGATGAATCTACTTTAGGAGGGAATTCTTAAATTCCATGCATTAGCTCTAAATGGACTATTAAATTAAAAAAAAGACAACTTCACAGACATTCCCAGCACAACATCCATTCCCATCTGGCATGCAAGCTAAGAGATGAATGAGATGAGCTCTTTGGAAACAACGACAGAGAACACTTGGTGACCCTGCTTGGGCCCTAGTATAGCTGCTCATTCAGTCTAGCAGGCTCCTGACTGCACTTGACCTCTGGAGCCACAGATGATAGAATCACAAGGCCTATCAGCCATTTCTAAGAAGGCTTCAAATTGACTTCAGGAAGTCGAAATACTCAGCTACTGAGATGAAACGAGTAATGGAATCTGGAAAGTGTATGTGTCATTTGGCCTTGGGTTCTTCCATGCCACGAAGAGTAGAACAGACACTGTAATACTACTACTGCTACTACTAAAGTTTCTGCCTTGTTTCTAGATAAACCTTATCTCCTGTGAAGCAGCCTTCTTGAAGGCGAGGTGAGGCCACAACAAGGACAGCTGCCCTCCTGATCGGGGACATGGGTGGCTGTGGGGCTCAGCTATACTCTGCTGTGGGTTGGCTCCTTGGCAACAAAGGAGATGGTGAATTCCATAGGAGATGGTCTGGCAGCTGAAGTGTTTGCTGCCCATGCTGTGGAGTTCAATTTTAGGGCAGAAAGTGAGTGCTGTTCTGTAACGTGGCCTGGCATGAGATTCCATAAACTCATAGAAAACATCCTTGCCTGTACTTAGAGAGTTAAGTGTCAGCACACAGCCAAATCCATTCACATCTGCTCCATCTAAGAGGTCAACTATTCCATCCTGGACTACCACAGGCTTTGAAAAGGTTCCCAAGCTGGTACTTGAAAGCATCATATAGTAAGACTTAACCTCCCTAGTTTAGTTGGCAGTCTCAGCTTGCCAGATGCTAAGCAAAGCACCACAGAGTTGCTTCATAGCCCAAGATGTTGGGAGCTGGTCCAGTGAGACAGGTCAGAACAATCCAGCCTAGCCTGGACCCTACCGCGCTCTCCTCTGGAGAAGACATTACAAATGCAAGGTGTTTTTGCTCTACTCAAGAAACTGTTGGGTAGAGCGAAAGCTCCAGTGCAGACTCAAGCTACAGTGCTGTAGGAAGCCAAACTGATCTACCTTCATTCCTCTTCCTCAGCTACTGCAGAAAGAGGCCAAGCCTGTTAACAACAGCACAGCCAGGTTGCTTCAAAGAGTCAGACAAAAAAAACTGCAGACTCCACGACCTCTGAAGAGCTGCTTTCATCCTGACCCTCCACCAGCAAACAGACAGGCTGAAGCTTTTTCCACTTTCTTTTGCAGCCTGCTGTAACTGCAGGAAAGCAAGATAAGATGGTGCAATGTGACCAGCACTTGTGAAGGCTTTCGTTATTGTTGGAGATCAAGTTTGTAAACTTAGTAAATAGTTAGAAGAAGCCTTTCCAGGAAATTCAGACTTGTAAATCCTGGGCAAAAATGCACACAAGACTTGAGTGCACTCACTCCAACCACAAACCCTTAGTGGGTGTTGGGAGTCCAACTCGACTCGCTCTGGGCTTCAAGGAAACTTGAATATCCCAGAAATTCTCAGGGAAGTGCTTAACAGCCTCAAGCTTTTGGAATTTCTGGAAACGCACAGCTTTCATTTAGGCAACTTTGGCCTCTGTTATTCTCAGAAACTGATTCCCTGTTCAACCCCAAAGAAGCCACAGGTGCATTCCGCAGGCAGTTGCCCTACTGGGAAGAAAGGAAAGGGAAGGGGAGGTTGCTCTTTCTACCAGAGCTTGGTGTCATCTTCCTGCAGAACGAGTGGAATAACTGCACGGTGGTATTCCAACCTGCATTCCTTAGCACTCAGCCGTTCTGTCAGCAGTGCACTGCATTGCCTTCTCATATCTCTGTGCTGCTGGACCAGCCCTTCCTATGTGCATGCTCAAAAGAACGCAGACCAAACTCCAAACAAGATGGATGGGCAGCTGCCATCGCTGTGCCTGGGTATTAGGGGAAACACTCTCTTGCCTTCTCAGAAAGTGAAGAGGGGAACTATTATGCTCATGTTAACCCCTACTTTTCTGCTGATCCACATTCTCTTCCCCTCAAAGGGGAACTCAGTCCGCAAACCAGCTGTTTTGAAGACACGAGGGCATGGAGCTGGAGAGGAAGGCAGCTTTGCACAGCAAGCTCCATGCATTTTTTGCTCACAGACCCACAAGCCAGGACAAGGCTGACCCCCATCAACTCCAGAAGCAGGACTGTAAGAGGAAGCAAGTTGGAGCCCTATTTCCTCCCATCTGCAAAGCATGGAGACTCCATGCAGCGAGTAAATCCTACCCTACACTCCCCAAGATGCATCTGAATGCAGTGCGTGCCTCTCAGCCCAGGGAGGCTCCCAGCATCAACTGCCTTCCTAAGGACTGGTTTTGCACAGAGAAGCAGCAGTCAGTGCCCCATTCCCCACATATGTACTCACAACCTCCCCTCAAACCTGACCAAAACATTGTCACCACACATACAACCCAGCCAAGAGAAGTCTCGGTACTCACATCGTCCCATTTGATGAAGCGTTCGCCCTTGGACAGATACTCCTTCACCTCTGGGGGCTGCAGGACAGGGGTAAGCACTGACATTGTCCCGTAGATGCGCTCCCCAGACGACCAGAAGCAATAGGAGTTGCACAGTTTACTCCTCCTTCGTCCCCTCTCCTCTATCTCTGCCTCTCACGTGGCAGGGCTCTCTGCCATCACCACCGTTGGCATCAGAGAGCAAACAGCCTCTTATATCCCAGTCAAATTCAGGAGAGGCAACAACAGGCAGGCGAGGACAGACGAATCTGCATTGTAAATCAACAGCCCTCCAAACAGGCACGAGGTCACCTGGAAGGAAAGCGTGCGACCAGCGGAGATGCCCGCGTGGGCACACATGCACACACACACACACAAACACGCTCCGTCCCCCCGGGAGGGATCTGCTCCTCGGAGCTCCGCTTGCAAAGCGCGCTGTTCAGAGCACTTCCGCAAGGGAACTTCCTTAAATGTTTTCTTTGACGAAGTGCAGGCATTGCCAGCCGACGCTCAAAGCTATTTCAGCAGATGTGGTTGCAGAGCAGCGCGGGGTTTGGCTACGAGCAGACTGCCCCCTTCGTGCAGCTGGGCCAAATATCACGCAGACGACTCAGTACGGGGGGTCCAGCTGAGCTTTTTTCCTTTGTCTTATGGGTTTCTTCTGAATGCCAACCTCCAAGTGAGACAGAGCAGGTGGAAGTTTCAGACAGATGAAATGAAGCATCCACGAGAGCACCCAGGATCTGCAAAATCATGCTGGGTCTACTGCAGGTACCCTAGGAACACAGAACGGGGGAGATGCAGGTGAGGATTATACCAGCGAGGCTGCAGAGAAGTGACGGACAGCAGAACAGATGGTTAGAAACAGACAGGGCAAAAACAAGAGCCTGCTCCTGCACTTGGAGCAAAGGAATAACATGTGGGCAGCAAAGGAGAAAAGGATCTTCTGCTGGCAGAGGTAACCAGGGAGACAGTGAGATGGGCAAACTTAAGTCAGAAAGGCACAGCCCCACAACTAGTTAGAAGTGGAGGTAATTGTGCTGCACTTGGTACGATAGAATTTCCGTCCTTGTGGTAAGATTTGCTCCTTCTGTGAAAGTCCAGGTGTGGCACTTGCTATTGTTAGTAAAGGTCAGGAAGCTGTAAAAAATACTCTCTGAGAAGGGCAGATGAAGAACTTGTGCAAAAAGGGAGGCAGCTGCATGGTGAGGTTTCCCTCCCATCCCTACCTTATCCACATCATTAAGGGCAGCGGAAGGCAGATCAGTTGTCCTTTCCCAGGCTGTGTGAGGGGATCCTAAGCATTCTCAATTGTCAGTGGCAAGAGGGAGGAGAGGTTAACTGGAGGGAGATTGAATGGACCTGTAAGAAGTGTTTTTGCTGTAAAAAATAAAATACAATCAAAGATGGCAGGAATTGCCAGGCAGAATCATGCTGCAGGAACTGAATACTGAGCACACCTCTTTACTTTTCTTTCAAGGGTTTATCTGCCTGAGAAAAAGCAAATGGGGGAGCTTTTTCACTGCCAGCTACTACTGAGTTTTCTGCATTAACCAGCATACCTTGCAAGACTGCGGTTGCTCAGTGTCATGGCTGAGACTGGGACACGGGCATGTATCACCTCCAGTCTCATAACCTAAGCTTCTGTGCACGTGTGTCCAAGTTGCAACTGGGAAAACAGTGGGGTGCTTCAGTCCCACAGCAGGACTTCAGTCCCATAATCAGGAGCTGCCTGCTTGGACTCTGTTACTCCCAAGCCAAGCAGATGACGGTGGCTGCCCAGGTCCCAAAGGCAGAGATGGAGGAGCTGAGGCACACCACCAACAGCGTGTGACTTGGCATAAATGTCAGTGCAACAACCCACACACTGCTGAGTGGTTTTGTTCTCTGTTCTGGCAAGCAGTTTAAGAACAGACCATGAGGCCGAGGCATATATAGAGGAAGGCCACAGTAAGCTGCAGTGAGGAGAGGAAACTGTAGCTACTCTCAGTTAATCTCTTCTGTCACATCTCCTGGTTCCAGGGTCCATCTGTATTTACCACAGATGTCATTATTGCTTCACAAGCAACATCTGCCTCTTGCCAGAACCGGGATCTCTGCTTCTCTCCTGAATTCTCTCAGACCTGTGTAATTAACAGCTGTATCTTCCCAACGCTGTCAGCTTTCTCTGAAGGATAAAATAATGAATACAAAAAATATGAAGAAGCAACCAAGCCAGCAGCTGTCCTCAGAAGCTGCTTGGCACTGCAGTGATAACTTCCAACACCTCTGGCTGCATAAAGATGGTCACTTTGGCTGCGGCTTGCTTCCTTTTGCATAGCCTCACTTAACCTCCTTATCTCTCATTTCACACTCCTTGCTCTGTGTCAGAGCTTCTGTGTCTCACACGAAGAGACAGCTGATGGAACAGCGATAGAATAAACAGTCCTGCCCTCTGCTGAAAGCTCTGATATCAAAGCAGGCAGAAGCAACAGCTCTTTGAGCGGCATCTATTTTGACTGCCCTTCATTAATTTTCTCCTGCAAGACCCATCGCCTGGTCTGCAGCCATCCAACATCCACTGCACCTCCTTGGCTCTCATCCTTTACCTTCATCCACTGTACATCCCACCAATTACAAGAGTTTTGACACTGAACATGTTCTTTTATTCCTCCTCCTGAGCCCCCCTTATTTCCTTTGTCCCACCCATTCAGCTGCCTCTAAATCCCACAAAGTACATACAGGGGCAAGACAGCCTGCACCATCCTCTGCTGATTTAACACGGTAAGGTTTGCAGATGGTGATTTTAAGTCATGCTACATAGGAACCACCTTGACTGGATGGCTCCTGAGTTCTAGCGCATTACTCTGTAACCTCAACCCCAACCTACCTCCAGCTCACCCACTTCTGAAACCTGTAAGAAATCTTTTCCAGCATTGTTCCATTATAATTACAATTTGTAATGTGTAATGCTGTCCTCTAGTGAAGAAGCTACGATATTGCACACAGAGCCTTCAGCGTTGTGTTCAAACATCAATAATGAACACACAGCTAAGCAAAACTGAATTCCTCTTACTACCCCCTTTTCCACTTTGTATTCTGAGCCTCAAGAATCCTGAAAGCATTAAGGACACCCTCAGGATCACAGCCAATCAACAACACAGACAGTGGGATCGAGTATACCCTCAGCAAGTCTGCTGATGACAGCAAGTTGAGTGGTGCAGATGATACAACAGAAGGAAGGGTAGCCATCCAAAGGGACCTGGATAAGATTGAGAGGTGGGCCCACGTGAACCTATTGAGGTTCAACAAGTCCAAGTGAAATGTGCTGCAATTGGGTTGAAGATACACAGATATGTGTACAGACTGGGAGAAGAACCTGAGAGCAGTCCTGCGGAGAAGGACCTGGGGGTCCTGCTGGACAAAAAGCTGGACATGAGCCAGCAGTTTGCACTTGCAGCCCAGAATGCCAACTGCATCCCGAACTGCATCAACACAAGCGTGATCAGTAGGGTGAGGGAGGTGATTGTCCCCAACTACTCTGCCCTCGTGAGGCCCCATCTGGAGTAACGTGTCCAGGTCCGCGGCCCCCAACACAGGAAAGACATGGAGCTTTTGGAGAGGGTTCAGAGGAGGCCACGAAGAAGCTCAGATGGCTCAAGCACCTGTCCTGTGAAGAAAAGCTGAGGGAGCTGAGCTTGTTCAGCCTGGAGTAGATGTTACAGTGACATTGTTCACTCAGAGGGTAGTGAGGCACTGAAACTAGTTACCCAGAGAAGTTGTGGATGCCCCATCCCCAGAGCTTGGTTGTGTGCTTGATAGAGTGGTTGGCTATCCTGCCCACACCAGAGAATTGGAACTGGATGATCTTCAAGGTTCCTCCCAACCCAAACTATTCGATGACACTATGATGATTCTCCACACAAAAGTGGAAAAGTTCAACTTCTTCAGACAAACCATGAAAATCAGAGGAAACAAACAAACAAACAAAAAAAAGCACAGTGAGTTTACATGGCTGATGAGCACTGTCCTATTGCTTGAAAAGTGGTGGTTGCTTTCGAAATACAGCCCTAAGAACTGTATTCAGACATTGCATCTGTGTGGGTGTACACACACACACACACACACCCCCACACACCTTCCCTCCTTGCAAAAGGAAGCACTGATTTGTGGCTGTAGATTCCTTCACAGGGATTGTTTATAGCCACAACCTACACAGACAGCACAGCCTCACTCCTAAAGAGATGATTTTTTAATGACACAAGGATGGAGCCATTGATGCATCACTGTCCTGAGCTACCAGGAGCTTTCTGCCCAGGGCCTCCATCCTGAGCAAAACCAGATCTCACTGTCCCACCTCCAAATTCTTACCTACTCACATCCTATAGCCTCTGCAGATCACTTTCCAGGTCGGTGCCAGGCAGTGGGTTGTGCAAACTTCACTTACTACAGCTACATCAGAGGGTGAAGGAATTAAAAGAACATCCCCAACCTTCCCCACCAAATCTGTTAGTGGACTAACGAGAGAGACAGCACCTTCCCACATAAGACAGAAAAGACTCTGAAGTGTGATAGAAGAATGCTACAGAGGAACAAACTTGGAACAAACCCTGCAGGTTTCAAACGGGAGATGGGAACAACAGAATAAAATAAGGCTTATTTCGTTTAGAAGAGTGGACAGCAGAGCCTCAAAGATTGTTTTGTCAAGGGCATTCAGTGTGACAGAAGGCTCGAGACTAGCAAAGTATTTGCCCAAGATCTTCTGCCAAGAATGAGATGGATTTAAACACATCTGTTCTACCCTTTAAACTTTAGGAGACCTCATCCATCTCTCCCATCCTCAGCTCACAGAAGTCACCAAGGACTCCATAAGTAAACTACATCCTTACAATCAATAAAAAGTCTATAATCTACCTGCAGAAGTCACATGCTGGAGGCATAGACTGAAAAAAAACAAACAAAAAACAACCCACCTCCCAAAAAACAGTCAGAGTTTAGAAAAGGGACTGTATAGCGTTGTGGTAGCAAATTATGACTTTTAGCACTACACAACCTGGAAGTAGGGTGTCACATCCAAGTGCCTAATGACCGAGCATAAGAAGGAAAGGTAGAAGAGCTGTTAGACCAACAGCAGAGTTGGTTTAACAGAGCAGAATGGGACTGTGGGAAGCCATCCCGCCTGGCCTTCATCCCAAGGCAGGATCACCTGTGATTTATCAGCACTGGCAGACATTAGCTGAGAGAGCTTCAGGAGGCCTCCATTAGCACTGGAGGCTCACCGACCTCCCAGGCATCCATCCTAGTGTTCCACTACTCTCAGAAGCAAGGTCTGTACAGAGGCGATATCTTAGGCCAATAATCTTCCCTTAATTAAGTCCTCTCTGTCCTGAAGCAGTAGATACTATTCACTGACTCTGAACATGGACAAATCAATACCACAAGTTTATTTAGCTACAACCTTCAGGGGCCTTTGTAGTGCAAACAAGCCTCCCACTGCAACAGGTAGCAGCAGAATTCAAGTAACGCTGTGCAGTCAGGTGGGTGGAACACCTAATCTTCAACAACCTGTCCTGGAACCTGGGTTTTCAACTTAACACAGCAGGCTCAGAAGTAATTGAGTTTCCTGGAGGACCCCAAGCCAAGCAAAGTGAGAAATCAGAGAAGTTTATAGTCAGTCAGACCCTGCAGAGGATAGTGTCTGTGCCACCAAGTGAGAAAGGCTGGATGTCCAAGGGCTACACAGCTCTCTGCTGCCGTGCCAGGGTGCACCACGTGCCCTTAACTCCAATCCCTTTTGTGTTCTCAAGGTAAAAGTCTCAGAGGGAATTGATTTACAAGCATCGTCAAGTCTGGTACATTCACCGACTTCACAAGAATCTCTGCTCTGCCCCCAGAGCTCTATTTCTGCACCACAGGAGTCCATTCTAGGCACAGCTTGGTATTTCTGCTGAAATCCAAGGGACAAAGAAAATATCATTAGTTCAGCCCTGGCTTCCTGGCTCTCGTTTGCCTTTAAAGCAGTTATTAGCAAGGAGCTAAGTTTAGGAACAGAAGGCACACACCTTCTAGCAGTTGCCTGCACTTGAACAAGAGGACCTGGAGAGAAGTTCACACCCATCTGTTCACAGTCAAAAGAAGAGCTTAACCGTGGCAAAACCAGCAAGACTTGGTACCTCAGCAACACGTGTTGTCTCTCATCTTAATCAGAGCAAAGGAAAAGGGAGCTTGGCATAGGGAAGTGTACCTTAAGAACAGTGAATTTCTGTAATGCTACGGGGGAATTGCTGCCTTTTATGAAGGCAAAGTCTTCAGTGCAGCCAAGAGGCACACTATGGCCTAAATAAGCAAAGAATAAATGCAGTGGGGAGGTGAAGACATTAGTTTCAAGGTAAAAATCTAAAGAACTACACAGTTCAACTTTAGGACAACTACATACCTGTAGTCACAGAGTGGAAGGAGCAAAAGTGTTTGGAAAGCAAGGAAGAGAAACTCATGCTGAGTTATCTATTGCCACATCTCCTAGCTGAAGCAGCTTTAGCTGCTCTGGAACTGAATGCATTAAAGTGATACTGGGTGTACCTGGGTCCCAACCACAGCACACAATGCCTTTGCTGAGGCTGCTTCTACAGCTGCACTGCGCATCCTTGGCAAATCCTGTCTGCCAAGATCTCCATCGATGGAAAAGGAGGGCTATTAGATTGAAAAGCTGAGTTGTGGTGAGCAGAGGGAAAAAAAGAAAAGTAACACCAGTGAAAGAGCCACAGTCATTTGGACAGACTCGGAAGGATTTGTTTCCTTCTCAGGAGAGGGGGATCTGAGCCTGGGGACACAGGATTTAACTATGCAACTGTAACTGCTCATTACTGATGCTTACCACCTCACTGTTCTCTTCTGTGCCTTTGTTTTCTGTATCAGTCTGCTGTCTCTTAAATATCCTTTATCAAAATCAACATACCTTACCTAGCAACACCAACTCTAATTTTTGTCTTCCAACTTCTAGCCACTACAAGAGATTTGAAGTTAAACAATAAAGCAATCACATTGTGCCTCCGAGGAGGGACTTAAAATGCAAAATGACAGTATGGACTAAACAAGCATCAAGCAAAAACTGTCAGAGCCTGCATAGGTCAACCCTCCCTCCAAAAACCCCAGGATTAAAATTAAGAAAGAATAAAGGGGAAAGATTTGTGGGAGTCAATTCATCAGCCTTTCATCAGTGGCAATGATAAATTGCATCAGTGACAACGCCAGAGGAGATCAAAGCCAGCATAAGGGTTTGGAATGAACTGATTTCTATGCAGATCAATTGAGGAAGGGCTGTGAACCAACACAGAACAGCTCCATGCTATAAAGGAACTGTATTTGTAGCACTCCATAGCAGGAAGAAAACAGCCAGCCAGAACGAGAGCAGAGACCAGCGGTTTAGAGGATAGATCAGGAAAGTGGTGTCAGCAGTTATTTAGGTGTATGAAATTCGTTTTCGACCAGAGGGGTACATCCAGGTGTAATTAATCACGGCAAGAGAGATAAGGGGCCTGTAGAAGAGTTATGATGCCCACGTAAAGAATGTTTCCTAGATAAACTGGGTTACAGTGGCATTTCATGAAAATTGAAACACTTCAGGAAGATGGAGCATGCCATTAGCTGCAGTTTAATAACGGTTTAACGCTAAACATTAAATATTGCATTAAATATATGTATTTTATTGTAAAACAATAAAAATATTTGTTATAAAAAGTGTTACCTTCTGCTACATGTTAAAACATAAATAAGCACTTTGCTCCATAGCTTCTAGAATGCCATTTATCAGGAACGGAAAGAGGAGAAATGCAGGTTGAAGTGTGAATCCCTACATAACTTATCAGGCTGCCAGATGCAATTCTTTCATGCTACCATGTTCTCACTAAGGTCCACCTGCCCTGAACAGCCAGAGAAATCACTGCTATCCTTACCAGGGGCAAAAACTGCCATTGCTTTCAAGTTATTCCACCTTCTTCCCTGCCCCAGCAGCCTCGCTCTGAGCTGCAAGTACCATATCCTGAAGCATGGAGGTCTTCCCCTTCTCTCCCAGCCCTCCAGCTTCCATCCTGCTATTAAAGGGAAAAATGAAACGCTGCCATGGATTGAAAACTCAATCACTCACTTCCTCTGAGGTCCTTCTGGTTAACAGCCATTTCTCTGGCTGCCATTGGCCTCTTTTGGAGCTGCAGCTCCTTGTTAACACAGGGCTTTCAAGCGCAATGCATCTGACTGCCTTAAGGCTCATGGGAGGTAAAGACGACGATGATGAAAGGCTCAATTACAGCCTTCCCCGAAGTAAACATCTCATGCCAAAAAGAAGAAGAAGAGAGTTCTTGAACACCTCCAGGGATGGTGACTCCACCCCGCCCCAAGCAGAAAGAGCCTCACTGCTCTTTCTGAGAAGAAACTGCTCCTAATATCCCACCTGAACCTCCTCTGGTGCACCTCGAGGCCATTGCCTCTCACCCCATCGCTGTACTCAGGAGAAGAGGCCGACCCCGCCTCGCCACAGCCTCCTGTCAGGCAGCAGTAGAGAACAACAAGGTCTGCCCGCAGCCTCCTCTTCTCTGCCTCGATAACCCCCTCAGCGCCCCCAGCAGCCCCACGGCCCTCAGGGCGGCGCGCGGCCGCCATCTTGGGCAGGGGCGCGCGCCCCTTCCTCACAGACAGGCGGCCGAGCGCGCAGGCGCGGCCCCCTCCTCCCCGCACCGCGCCCGGGCGGTGCCGGCGCTCAGAGGCCGCCCCGCGGCGGAGCAGCGCGGGCAGCGGCTGGAGGAGGCGGTGGCGGCGGCATGTCCTGAGGGGAGCGGCGGCGCGCAGCCCCCGCCACCACGGAGGGGTCGGTGGAGCAGCGGGCCAAGGGCCGGGCCCCCATGAAGGAGAAGGAGGCCGGGGCGGAGCGGGGCAAGCCCGCCACTTACACCGGGGACAAGAAGGCTCGCATGGCGGCCAAGACCAACAAGAAGTGGGTGCGCCTGGCCACCGTGCTGGCCTACGTGCTCTCCGTCTCGCTGGCCGCCATCGTCCTCGCCGTCTACTACAGCCTCATCTGGCAGCCGGTGCGCGGAGGCGGCGGCGGCGGCTCCTCGGCTTCTCCTCCGTCGCTTCCCGGCCCCGCCGCCAACTCCTCCTCGCAGCCTCGCAGCGCTCCGCCGCAGCGCTCCGCCGCCCCGCCGCCCCCCGGCCCCACACCGCCGCCCAGGGGGAGCCCGGCCGGGACGGGCGGCACGGAGCTCCCGGCGCCGCGCGGGGCCGGGGAGGGCCGCAGTGCGCCGTGAGGGTGGAGGCCCGGGGGGGCAGCGCCGGACACTGAGCGGAGGGACGGCGCCGTGTGACTCTCGTCGCTGTGGGCTTCCGTGGCTTCGTTCTTCTCCGGCTTCGCCCCCGAACCGCGCCGGACTGCGCCCATCCGAGGAGCTCGGTGTGCGGGACCGCCTGGGAGCGATGCCGATCCGTAGGCTGTAACCCGTTGTTTAAGTAACGAGTTTTGTTTAGCCATGAGCGTAAACTTATTTAAACCATGTGAGAGGTAAATTGACTTGTTTACTACATTAAAATATTTTCCCAGTATGAAAGCCTCTGTAATACGGTACGTTCTCTTTGCGATGGGGTGGGGAAAGAGCTCCGGGTGCAGAACTGCTTTCTTTGCTCTGTGAACAAGGGTGGATGGTGGTAGGACGAGGGGGAATGGTATTAAACTGAGACAGGGGAGGTTTAGGTTGGATATGAGGAGGAAGTTTTTCACCCAGAGGGTGGTGATGCACTGGAACAGGCTGCCCAAGGAGGTTGTGGATGCCCCATCCCTGCAGGCATTCAAGGCCAGGCTGGATGTGGCTCTGGGCAGCCTGGTCTGCTGGTTGGTGACCCTGCACATAGCAGGGGGGTTGGAACTGGATGGTCCTTTTCAACCCAGGCCATTCTGTGATGTATCGTGATCTTCATTCATTTGTTGTTGGTCCCTGTAGGTGAGGCTGCGTGCGCCCATCTCCTGCTGTTGGTGCTGAGCTGAGGTCTGGGCAGGTGGCTGCAAGGTGGCGGCCGTCACCCGGCCCTCTGGGCTGCCTGCTGGGAAGCTGTGTGCCCATGTCATGCCTGTGGTTTCAGCTGCATGGTGTAACGGTGGGGCTGTACGGTGTCTCTGTAAAGTGATGCCTGGAGCTGACATTGGTGGGGATGGGAGAGGTGCTCTGCTGTCATGTGCAAATCACATTGGCACTTTTGTTTTCCTATTCTGAAGTTGAGGTGGTGGGGAAATAGCTGTTTCATACTGAAATTGGCGTGCTTTTGAGCAAAGGCCTGCTTTGGCTGGATGCTTCCACTTGAGCATGTGCTAAAGGCAGAGGACCATGCACAGAAGGTTTCCAGAAGGAAATGGGCAAAATGATGGAGCGGTTTGGATGTGATCTTTCACTCTTTTCTAGTTCTCTTCTCCAGCAGAGAGGGCTTTATGTTGCTACTGTGCAAGAGAAGAAGGCAAGCTGGTGGGAAGGGAAAGGATCGTGCTTAGTCATCTCAAACAAAAATGTGCCTGTAAAATTGCCATCTTTCTGCAGGGCAGGTGGGAGAAAGCAAGAAGAGGCGAAGGAGTGGAAAGCCTGAAGCTGCTGCTGGATCGGGAGGCTGCACTGTTACCTCCAGGGCTGTGGCTGTGCTCTTCCCCTTCATTTGCTGTAGTAACTGATGGCATCCTGGCAGCAGCACACTGCTCTGCAGCTTTGTCCAGGCTGGGTTTAGCCCAGTGTGCAGTGGGTAACTTTGTTCCCTTGTGCCTGCAGCACATCAATACCTGTTTGTGAGGCTGCTGTGTGCGTGCAAGAGGAGCTCCGGGTGCTGGTGATGCTGCTGCTCTGTGCTGTTGTTGGTACACATATCTGGTTGTAGAGGGAAGGGCTCCCAAAGGGAGGAATGGGCAGAGCAAAAACAAAGCATGCTCTTTTTTCTTTTTTTTTTTTTTCTTGGTGCCAATTGAATCTGTTTTTTGGCTCTGGTACTTAATGCAGAAGCAGTTGGGAAGTGTCTCTGGAACAGAGCTCGTGTTTAATTTTTAAAACCATCTTTAAAGATAAATAAAAGCTGGGCAGAATGATACAGAGGCTGGGATTGCTCTGATACTGGCCTGCAGCTCAGAGCTGGCAGGTCTGTGTGCTGGCTTGGAACAGTACATCCCAAGCACGCTGGATGTACGTGGACTCCTGGCATTTTTTCACTTTAAATACAATTGCTCTCAGAAGACTAATAGGGCATGGCTGTCTAGGGCAGAGGGAAGAGGAAGGGAATTGAATTAAATGGGCTGCATGGCCCTCTTCCAACCGTAACAGGGGAGAGATGCCTTGTGTTCAGGAGCCGTAACAACTTAAAGCTTCCCACCTGTGCGTGGTGTTGGTGGCAAAGGATCTTCAGGACAACAGTGCATGGGTATGTTAACTTTTAATAACAAAGGGTACTAGGGATGTTTGGGGAAGGCAGTTTGGCTTCAAGGGGTAATAGCTTGGATTGTCATTCTGGACTGTGAATTTTTGCGTTGCGTTGCTGTCTTTGCACTGAAGCAATTCTCTGTGTCTTGAACGTGTATTTCTAACAAAGCCCTGCAGTCATCAGTCTTCAGTTAGCAGTTGCATCCTATCAGTCTTTCCCTTCTTGCTCCTGTTAGTGGAGGATCACTTGAGGTATGGAATTGTTACTCTAGCCAGTATAATTGTATCAGGTGAGAGAAGGCACAGGCTTTTGTGTTGTTTCCTGGATGGGAATCGCTATCACTGTGATTTGTCATGCCATATCCTTGGAACCACTGCTGAGATCAGTCCCTTGACACACATGCAGTCCTGCGTGTTGCTTGCTAGCAGAACTGTCTGCTTCCAGTGTGTGCAGAGAGCTGTCTGAAAGTTTGGATGGAGATAAAAGTTAAGCACGAGTGAAGTGCTGAATCTGCAGCTGTTTGCTGGAACGATCTGAGGATGTTAACAGCATCCCATCTTCTGGCTATGGGACACTCCTGTGAAAGCATAATGGCTCTGAGAACATATCTGGAATAGTGATATCTTTGTTCTTATTTATTTTCTTTTTTCGCTTGAGCTTTTTACTGATTAAATGTGATTCTAATTCTGGAATGCCAACTTCCCTGCAGCAATTCGAGCCTCCTTATTTTGGGCCCAGATTCCAGGCTTCTTGATCTCTGAGAGCCTTTAGAAGAGTTTGTGGTGCAGAAATCCCTGCGTATTTCTGCTTCAAGCACAGCATAGTTCTGTACTGGAGTGTCAGAACGCATCATTGTCAAGTGTCAAGAGAAAGTAAATAACATGGTAGCTTAAATTTTCCAACTCCTAGTCACAGTAATTGCTTAAGAGAATGGAGTTGAAGACCAGGCCACATTCTGCTTTTCCTTTTTGACTGAGAAGGGTCTCACGAGTGAGGAAGGAACCTGACTGACAACACACTTGCCCTCTGTCTGTACGCACTGGTCTTGTCCTGTTGAGCTCCATTTGTTCAAGGAGAGTGCACTGATTTGACCAGAAGGAAGAGAAATAGCTGGAAAAAAAGTTATTGGGGCGTGTAATGTGCTCCAGCAGCTGGCTCACATTTTCATATAATAAAAGATACCTGTTTCCCCCCTGCACATCTTCTCTCTTGGCCTCATCTGGTGTAATGAGTATTTGCTTATTCCCTGCCTTGTAGGGCCGAGCTGTAATGCAGAGAAGGAAGGTGGTGTACTTTTATTCCAGATTTCAGCTTAATTGATTGGTGTAGCTGAATTGATTGATTGGTGAGGCTGAAAAGCAATCCTGCGGCGTAGTGTTGGTAACCCAATCAGTGGCTGCTCCCGAGCATCGTGGATCTCCTTCAGGGAAGCCAAAATTAATCTCACTGGGCCACTAGAATGCATTATATATATGCGTGTGTGTGTGTTATGGAGAAGAGAATGATACTAGAAACAGCCACATCAGAGCTGGATTAAAGAGGTGAAGTTTGACTTCTGGATAGTCTCTGTCTTCAGAGAGGCAGTGAGCTTTGGGAGCACCTCATTTCTGGTCAGCTGCTGCATTGCTGTGCTCAGGGAATGGCTGCAGACTTTGCCTGCCAGTGATGTGAGCGCAAACCTGTGAGCAGGCTGAGCCATTGTACAGCCCTTCAAAGGAAAGGCAGCAGGCAGTGCTTTAACTTCGCAGTGGTGCTGTACCCTGCTCTGTACATCTAATTGACTTCAAGCTTTCCACATAACTAAAAAAAGCACTGTTACACACTTTAAATGACAAGAATTCCTCACTAAGTGCCAGTTTAGCTTCAGGCGCCTGTGCCTTTTGCAACCAATTGATGCAGAGGGGAATTGGTGTGGAAAATGGTGAATGTTTCTGTTATTTCTGTACTTTTAGTCTCTCTGTACAGGGCTTTGCTTGCTTTTAGAAATCTGGGTGGCACCCTTCTGCTATGGCATCAGCCTCGTTGAGGTGGGGAACTGAGAGCTGGAACGACTGTCAAGATTTTCTGGCTTTGCTTCCTTCAGCACTAGGATTGCAAAGCTCTGGAGGCTGAATATTTCCAACCTTATCCGGGTGTATTTTTGCCCTTGGGTTGAATTTCTTCATCTCTGTGAAATCAAGAACTGATTCGCCGGTCTGTAATACATTTTGATACTCAATTTGGCTGCAGAGTTGTGTTGAAACTGATAGTAGAATTTGGCCAACTTAAAGTAGTGGCAAGCTGTTCCTTTGGCTTGAAGAAAAAGGTGTCTTCTGCCTGATGGCTGCGTCTGCTTTCCTGTTGCACGGAGTAGTTAAGAATATCTTGAGCTGAGAATATCCCTGAGCTACCAACAACTGCTGGGAGGGAACAGGTGGCCCTACAGGTAGCTTAATTTGCACTCTCCAAGCTGCCATCACCTTTGCTTGCAAGAAAGGTGACTTTGCAAGGAGATAGCTTTGCATCTATGGATGAGTGAGCCTGGTGTTTTGCTGCATGGCTGCAGTGAGCCTTTGGGTGAGTGAATGCAGCCAGCCCAGGAGGGGGGTCCTTGCCTAAGGGCTGAGCGATCCACGTCGGAGCTCTCACTCAGAGAAGTAGGTGGTACCAATTCTGTGTAGAGAAAGCTCTGCACGCGAGGCTGAGAAACACTATGAAACTGAGACTTCTCATAACTTTTATTTAATATAAATAACCCTTCCACATCAGCTTTTTTTTCATCTGTTCAGTCTTTTCTCTTGCCGTAACGAAGAAATAGCTAGCCATGATTTCTTCCAATCTTTTTCTGAAGAGCTGCAACCCAGGCACCAACCAAAATGCGTTCAAGCAGGTTGTTCATAAGAAGGAAGAAACTACACTGAGGACAGGCACCATCTGCACAGTACGGTGTACAGAGCTTGATCCTTCCTAGCCGTCATTAAGTGCAAAATGTGTTGGATTTGCATGGAGCTGGGGGGGAAGAGGGGGATGGAGGGCAGGGCTGTTTTTTTCTTCCATGGAAAAGGACTTCAGGTTGGTTGTGGAGAATGAGTCTTTAAGTGATGGAGAATTTCCAGGACCCGGAGCAGTTTGATAATCTGGCTTTTGTCTATCTGTTCCCAAATAAACCCAGACCAGGCTTTGGTGAGGCAAAGATGTTTCTACAAATAAAATGTGAAAGCCGCACGCTCTGTTTCTTGCTAATGCCTGGTCTGAAGCCAATAAATTCTCCTGAATTTGGCACACAGAAGTTCCCAGGCTTGTCCTTCATGACTTAGGTGCTACAGATGTGGAAAAGCAAAATGTTTACATGTGCAAATACTAGTTTATTAAAACAGCATACAGTATTTCAGTCCATCACATATGCCAACCTTATCACCCAGGCAGCCTGCTGTTTTGGCTAGCAAATGCATCTTGCAATGAAATCCAATAAATCTCCACACATACATGTCTGCAATTGACTCCTGAAACTGCTTCAGCTTTTAGGGCACTGCTTCAATGGGAGGGTGATATCCCTGCTGCTCTGCCACTTAGAAATCTAAGCACTTGTGCCTGCTTTCTGCCTGCTCCTTAATAGGTAGCCATATTTCAGTAGTTGCTGTTTGCTGTGAGCCTTACAGCTGCTTGGGAATCCAAGCTGTGTTTTTTGCTCATTTGTGCTTGTAATGCTCATCCAGTTCCATAATCTGAAGGGTATCTTTTAAGGTTTGCTCAAAAGTTATGCTTGGCAGCTTCCAAGGGAGCAGCTACCCTCTTGTTCAAGCCCAAGGCTTTCAAAGGCGCAACCAGGAAGGTTGGCACTTGACAGGAAGCTCTGACTTTCGACTCCAGTTTGGCCATGTTCCTTGCTGCCAGCTCCTTCCTTGCTGTTAAAGAAGGGTGTTGCATTTGTGCTGCTCTGCTCCTTGTCCCACTTGACACACAGCTGTATCCCCAGTCGCTGCGGTTTTTGCACTTCTTGGTCTTAGGCAACAGTACTTTGCCAAGGTTCATGGATACCTCATCAATGTAGCAGCTACCTTCCATAGGAAAAAAACTGTGCTCTCCCGACATAGAACCATCAAACAACCCAAGCTGGAAGGGACCCACAGGGATCCAACTCCTGGCTGCATACAGGACCATCCAAAATCCAAACCCTATGTCTGAGAGCGTTGTGATGATTCTACCCTACCTTATCTAGCTGGAGGACTAGAGCGGCCTCTGAAAGGATGAGATGCCGTAGCTGGCATGTGCTTGTCAAAAGCACCCGTGCTCCACAGTGTAACCCAAGAATGCTCTGTCCTCTTTGTGCCTGTGACCCGTGCAACTACTGTACGTGCCCACCACCACTTCAACTACATACAAATCTCTATTACAAGAGCTGCCCGACCACTACTTCACCCACCTACTGAGCTACGACATAGCCCCTAGTGCTGTCTCCTAATGCTCTGCTTTGTCACTTGTCTGCTCTGGAGAGCCCAGCAGCCCCTGCTGTCCTCCTGGCACATGTGCTTCCCCGCCAGGCTCTGGGGGAGGAAGTGGGTAGGCTGCCCAGAAGGAAGAATCTTAACTTTAAACAGAATTAGTTATTAAACAAAATAAAGTGCATCCAGTAGACATTTCATTGGCTTGCCACACAGCTGCAATATAGGCAAAACAAATACAAAACAAAAGTGATGGTGTTTTTCTTGTGGGGAGTGTGGGTAGCCTTCCCTGCCCTTTGGCGTATGGAGAGGAAGGGCTGATGCTGAAACTGAGCTGGGGGTGACGAAGGGCACAGGGAAGGTGCTGAAAGTTGATTTCATAGAAGATCAAAGAGTGAGGCTAACATTGTGCTCCTCTTCTCATCCACCACCTTCAGCACGTTATCCTGGCAAAACAAGAGCAGAGACAGTAACAGGATTATCAGCCTTCAGGGAACTGCTGAGCATTAAATCTAAAGTGTCTGCTGAGTTTCAGCCTGACCTTCCTGCGTGGCGTAACCCAGATACCTACCTGCCAGATCCAATGGGAGCAACCGGGGAGCTCTGCAGCCCAGGGGAGGAACCAGATACGTGAGTCTGCATGAAGTGCACTTGCAGTCCTCCTCTGGGCTAGGCAAGACTGCTTTCCTTTCTCCTTTCAGCTTAAGAACAGTAATCTTTGCGTGATTTTCTTTGTGCCTGTACAGCACCTGGAGCAGCAAGAGGAAGGTCTGATTTGGGGTAGGATTCTGCACCCCTCTACCTGTGGCTTGGAGTTGTATCAGCTTTTCTCCAGTGAAAACACTAACCTGTGAGTTGAAATTGCTGTTCTGCCTGCAGACCTAAATACGTTGATTTTCATTAGGAAAGGCATACTCTTTTTTCCCCCTCTAGTTGCCAGATGCTTGAGTGCTGCTCAGAATTGCTGAGTTGGCATTTTCCTGCATCCATGTTGAAATGCACGGTTCTGCCTTTTGCTGGTGCAGATTTCAACACCCAAAGCTCATAAGAAAGGACAGAGAAGGAATATAAAAGGAAAAACAGATGAAATATTGTGAAGGCAGCAGAGGCAATAGACAGCTTGGCTCCCATAAAAGGGGAAAATCCAAAAGAATTATCTAATGACAGATATCCAATACGGAACTGCACAGAAGTCACAACCAAGGTACTGAAATAATTGATGCCGAAGGAAGAGTCTAAGGCTGCAGCTGTAGATGTTTTTATAATCTGTTTTACAAGCCTGAAATGACCCCAGAGCTAGCTCTGTTTATTGTTAATCTATATGACTGTTAATGGTTCCAAAAATCTCACTGTCATCCCTGTGCTCTCTACCACAGGTAGATGGTTCTCTTTCCTGTTGGGCAGTGTTATCTTTTCAGCACAGACACCTTTCTGTGCACGAGCAAGTCTTTGCAGCCAAGACACTGGTGGGCTTTAGAGTCATTGCTTTTAGTGATTAGAAATAGTGATTGGTGTTTCTATCCTGTTTGCTGTGTCCTCTTCTCCATGACTCGGGCTGCTGGAGGCTTGGTCCTTGGTTGGTGTTTCTGTCTGGGACTCAGGAGAGCAGTGTGGCTGTGTGCTGCCTTTAGTTCTGCCATCAGCAACAGGAGGATGCAGTGCCAAATCTGTGTGTTGCTGTCTAGATTTGCCACTGGTAGAACAATTACCACTGCTACCCTCAGTGAGCTGAAATGTGAGAAGGCAGGCTTTGGTGGTGGATCCTGCTGGAGTGGTTTAAGTTACCATCACTTTCTGCATTCTGTGTGTTCCCTCTCAGCACAGAGCTGGTGGAAAGTAAAATGCAGACCACAGTGTGGTGTACTGATCTCTGCCTCCTTTCTGTCTGGGGTTTGCGTTAGGAAGGTTAACACAGGTGTCTGAGGTACGTGCTCCCTTCTGTCAGCTCTGCCATACCAGCAGCAGCTGCAGGCTGCAAAGCAGGGCAAACAGCTCTGTGTTCAGTGCTTAGAATGGCAACAGCTTGCCTGTCAGAGACCCTGGTTAGGTACAGCCTTGCTGTGCTCAGTAAGTAGCCATAAGGAAGCAAAGGTGTACCAATCATAGAATCACCAAAGTTGGAAAAGACCCACAGGATCACCCAGTCCAACCATTCACCCATCACCAATGGTTCTCGCTAAACCATGTCCCTCAACACAACGTCCAAACGTTCCTTGAACTCCTCCAGGGTGGGTGACTCCACCACCTCTCTGGGCAGCCCATTCCAGTGCCTGACCACCCTTTCAGAGAAGTAGGATTTCCTAACATCCAGCCTGGTGCAGCTTGAAGCCATTCCCTCTAGTCCTATCACTGTCACACAAGAGAAGAGGCTGACCCCCAGCTCACTGCAACCTCCCTTCAGGTAGTTATAGAGAGCAATAAGGTTATAAGTTATAGAAAGCAATGACTAGCTTAGGTCCGTGCCTCTCAATGCATTAACAGTTTCTAGTAGTCTAGTTCTAGCTTTTCTCCACCAGTCACAAGATGATGTTGGGTTGCATGGAAGGACCAGAGGGACCAGTGCTCTCCAAGCTAAATCCTTGAGATCTCTGCCTGCCCAGGCCAACATCTGAGACACAGCAGCAGTGTCTTCTCAACTCTTGGACCTTGAGGGAAGGGGTATGTTCTTTGTAGCCCCAGAACTGCAGCGAGAAGTGTTAGCTTCTGCTTGTCCTGCTTTCTGCACCAACCTTTAGCACTGGTTTGCATCAGACAGCTGACCCCGTCCGCCCTCCCCATCCTGCAGCACGCAGGCCCTGCCTGCCCCACTCCTGCTGACGTCAGCTGGTGCTGCAAGGTCAGATCCCTGGAGCTGCTCTGGAAATGTACCCCCAGCTGCATTTTCTCTAAAGATGTTAAGATTAATTTTCTCAAGGGAATTCAGGGAAAAAGCTTCTGTGGTTTTTGTGTATCGTTTACTTCTCTGGGACTTGTTGGACATTCTCCAGGGATTCCAGTCCTGCACTTTGGGTAAATATTTATTCCTTGTTATTTGAAGCAAATGATGAAAGCCCCACCACGCTCACTGCACAGCATCTCCAACTGGTTTGAAGGTGCAGGAGATATTCAGTGCCATAAATAGACATTAGTGGTGGAAGCTGTGAAATTCACATAGCGGCTGCTGCAAGGAGCTACTGCTCTGCAGAAATGCTTGAGTTAGCAATAGCTGCTGAGTTATCCACTGCTACACATAACTGCTGTGCTTTGGGATAGGTGGGATCCTGGAACCGGGGACATCTCCCTGACATCAGGTGTGATGGCCAGCTAGAGAACTGTTCTACATGACGGGACTTTCCCAATGGAATGGATATTTTTACATCCCTTTGGGAGTTGATAGGTTGTTCGTTTTGCAAAATCATCCCATCGATTTCTAGGCTGATTTTTGCAAAAATTGCACTGTATCAAAACTGAATCGCCAGCACTTCAAAACATAACATCAACGTTCTCTGCTTTACAAGCCTAAGGAATCTGGTTCCAAAAAACTGCTGTGAAATAGCACTTTTGGGAGAATTACATGAAAACAAGGTAGAGCTTTGCAGCATTTTATACGTAACATGGTCTGAAACCAATCCGCTGTACAAGGCAAAAGAAGCCAGAGGAGAAGGTTAGTTACCAGCCCATAGTTATTTATGAGTGCCATCTGTGTCATTATGCAGCCCATCATGTTGATGTGGGAACTTCAAAGCAACAGCAGGAATAGACACGAGACCTTTTTGCTCCAAACACGCTGACAACAAAACCGACTTGAGCCAAACGAGCTTTTGCCTTTTTGGTTGCTGTTGTCATCGTTGCTGTTTTGTTGCTCCTTGGAGCCCTGCTGTCAATCCAAAGAGATGAACTGTCCTGGTTGTGCTGAGCTGGTGCTAGGGAAATCCAGGTCTTGCTTATTTCCCCCCCCCCCTGCTGAGAGGTGTTCCTGACAAATTGGACACAGGGAGCAGAGAATTAAAGACAGGCCCTCTGTCTTCCTGGCATAACTCCCCCTGTCTGCAAATGATCTTTTTTGGGAAACCAGCCCTGACAGTGGGCTGTCACTGGTGCAAAAGGAGAGGTCAGGTTGCTTTGTGGTGACTCCAGTATTGAAGAGGTGACAGTGATGCCCCAGAACATCACTAAGAACAAACAGCCAAGCTGTCTCCATGAGGGCTGTGATCTTTGTTCCTATGAGTGCTACACACACCATCCGCTGCCCACTGCCACCTTGCAGTCCCCCCACACCACGTTTGCCTTCAGGATTCTCAGTAGCTATCACTGGGATGATCCCCTGGCATTGCTATGCTTGGTGTTTTCCAAGCAATAAATAATTTCAGAGAGCAATCTTCTCTCAGGTTCCAGCTTAACCAAATGGATGCACGAGTGCTTGAGTGCAAACACCAGCTTAAGTCACCTCGAAGACTTCTCGAAGGCATAAGGCTCTGTTTATAATTAAGCCTGCCTTAATAACTTAACTGAAGAGTGATGGAGTAAAGAACTGTGCTGAAGTGACTCAGGGCCCCATTACGAAGCCATGGGAATCTCCACTGCATTGCTTGGATGAAAATGGACCGCTCTAATTTATTGTTCCCTCTTAGCTGGTGTCTAATTAATGACTACATTTATCACTGGGGATAATTTTAATTCCTCCTTCCTCTACTTTTAGGGGTGTTTCTGGTAGATTGGAGGGGCATAGCCTGGGCAGTGTACTATGTGCATCCAGGTCTCAGCTTTCTCTTAAATACTGCTGGAATTAATTGTCCTCACTTAAAAGAGTTTTAGTTCCAGTACAGAACCAGCTCCTGCTAGTTCTTGGTGTTTTGTCCTTTTTAAGCAGCTGCAGTGCTTGTGCTTCTCCATGCCTTTTGTATAGAACTGGATCGCAGCGGAAGTCTTTTTGTTAGCAGCTTAACCGCTTCATCTCTAAGCCCCTTTGTGCCTCTGGGATGAATATTAAACCAAACCAGCTCACAAGCTGCTGGTTAGGTGTCTGAAGAACAGCCTGCTGGAATGAGGGGAAGGCGTTTGGTGGGGCAATCTGCCCGCCTCCCTCTGGGTAGCTGATTGCCTGGAGTGCTCACTTAGGAATATTGCTGCTGCTTCTCTTCCTACAGGATAGTGAGATACGGCCTCACCTGGTGGCAGGATTGCATCCTGACTTATTGGGCTGATGTAGCACATGTGGGTATCACACCTTGGTCTGTGACATTGCCTGGGAAGAACATATTTGGCAAAGGTAATTGCCAGAGAGTCCCTGCTCTCCTTCTTCATCCCTTCTCCCTAATTTCCACCTTTGTTTTGGCTTTTCCTGTTCTGCATTTGCCCTTCTGGAAAAAAACTTCTTTGCTTGAATAAAACCCGGAGCTTTGCTATGTAACCAGCTCTGTTTTTTCCCCTTTCTGTTTGGTTCATAAGCCTTTGCGACAGGAACCATCTCATCCTGCCTTACACAGCATTGCTGCCAGATACACAGAATTCAAGGTTTAACATTCACAGAGCTTAGCAATCACAGAATCCCATCTGAAGTCAAGCTTTTTCAAACTACTGCTCACAAGACGGGCCTCTATAGGTATGTGTTTTGGGAACAGGATCACGTTAACCTCTAGTTGTTATGCTTTTATTCTCACTTTTCTGAGATTATCCCTTTCCAGGAATAGGTTCAGTTTGTGCCCTAACTCATGCTTGTCACCAGCCAGGCTGAGCAGCCCAGTTTTCTGTACAGATTTTTCTGTCTGAATTCCCACTGTTTTTGCATCCATACCAAGGCAGGTCTTTGTGATGCACAGATTTAGACTGAGGGATCCGTATCACAGTTAATGAATACTTCTGAATAGCTATCTGATGTGTTGCCTCTGTGGCCACGGAAAACAGAGCTGTGAACCTGTACTATGGCTGTGTTACAGGGTAACAAACACCATAATGAGTGGGGTCAGGAACTCACCTTCCATCTCAGGCAAACTGATGCATTATTTGCTAGTCGAGAGTGTCCCTGCTGTCCTTGTCCTTGCCATCCTCAGGCTGGTCCCCTTCCCTGGACTGTAGTTTTGCCATATCCTGCTCAGGAACAACAGTCTCGTTAGAGTTGTCTTTCTTTGTGGGCAAAGGCTCTCCTGTGTTTTTAATGTCTTCAGCATCTTCAGCTCCTTTCAGAGCAAGTGTTTGTCCCGCAGGGGCAGTGTTTTGGGCCACTTCCTCCCCTCTTTTTCCCACCAGCTGTCCTTGATCTGCATCCAGTCTGTCTCCTGCATCTGTGTCCAGCTTTCCTCCATGGCTGTTTGAAGAGTCCTCAGTAGATTCCTGTTCAGAAGCTGTCTTTTTCTCTAAGCCACCTCCATCTAAATCAGCTCCCACGGGCAATAACAAGGTCTCCTCACTGCCGTGCTTAGTGGCTTGCACAGCACTTGGAAGGCCACTTTGTGAAGCACTGCTATTTGTGCTCTCCTTTTCCTGGGGGATATCAGCAGAGCCAGGCTTCCTGTTGCCATCTTCCTCACTATGTTCCTTACTTGCCTTGGGCCTCGGCTCCAAGTCACCTGTGCTGGCCTCAGAGACCTCCTTGCTGAGCCCCTTCACTCTTCTCCGTTCCTCCTTCTGGCCGTTGTGGGCAGGCCAGGCCTTCCCACCTCGCCTCCCATGCTCTTGAAGGCTTGGTGCTTTCACCTTCTCCTCCAACTCAGCTGTGCAGTTCTCTTCCACTACCTCTTCACCTTTGCTTTTCTGCTTGTCTGTACCAAGGTTCCTCTTAAAAAAACAAACAAACAAACAAACAAAAAACAACACAATGGAGGATATATTTATTTCAGCTTATTAAAATATGGTATTCCTTGTCTATGATGGTTCCTGACACATGAGAATAAATTTGCTGAGGCCATTAAAAGAAACAAAAGGATGCAGGTGAAGCAGACTAAGTGGGAGTTGTTATACTGACAGAGAGTCAATGCTTTCACGTCCTGCCACCTGGAGAGTGCTGTCAAGGGATACATTTACCCCATAGCACAGTGATCTCCCCTCTCCATACTGGCTGACAACCTTCCTGATGGTGCATGTTTTGAGTAAACTCGACAGCCCGCCTTGAACTGATGAACTCACCTGGCTGTCAGGATCATCCTTCAGGAAAGACGTGTCCTCACCTTCTTTTGCATCCCATCTGTCAAGAAAAAAGAAAAAAAAAAAAAAAAAAGACAAGATTTAGGCTTTCAGGTTCTCAAATGAAAAAGCTGCTTTTCCTGCCAGATGCCTGGGCAGGAATTTCTACCAGCGCCATCCATTCCTTGTCTGAGCCCCATCTCCAAGTAATAAGAGATAAAAGTGGTCAACGTAAGTGGTCCAGTTCCTTTCCTGGCACCTGCAAAGCACTCAGCCTGTTCAGAGACACTCATCTGAGACCACTAAATCTTGATGAACTGCTTATTATAATTCTAAATGTAATGAAAACATAAAATCCAATTGCCAGAACAGACAGTTGTCATTAGACTAACAAGATATACGGTCTGTTTGTGCTGATGTCTGCCACAGCCTGGTCCTGCTTCCCTGGTGGTGCCCACACATTCCAGATTTCTGCAATGGCAGACACAGAGGCAGACAGTGCAGGATAAAATCTCATTGAAATAGCTGGAGAAACTGGAGGTAAGGACACGTGCAAGGCTGCAAGAATGGCTGTAAGAGTCAGACCGAACTCAGCTAATCCAGGCCCTCTTGCCCTCCCAGCATCACTGGCAGATGCTTGGGGTAGAGTTTGAAAAGGGGGCAGATGTACTTAATCCCTCCCCAGAACCCTGCCCAGCTTCCAGAAACGTGCAGCTCTGCGATTTCCTGAGCCTGAGACACTATCTGTGTGTTGAGTCATGCTCTGCACAGCCTCTTCCAAAGGCTTGTGTAAGTGCATTTTGGCCCCATACTAAATTTGCAGCAGCTACAACATCCTGTGCCAAAGAGGGCAACAGCTCAGCCAAAGGCTGCATGGAGAAGTGTTTTCTTTTGCTTGTTGGAGTTCGCTTGGGTACACGTGGATGTGCATTTGCCCATGTAGAACTACTGGTCAGGGCAGGTCTTGTAATCCTTCACCTCTTGTATGTGTGAGTTGAGTCACAAGTGCACAACATAAATGTATATATGTATACATTTCTCCCTGCCACATACGCTTACAAGCACTTGTGCAAAGGTGTGTGAGGTTTAACTCTCTAGACAGATTATGCTGAACTCACTGGCCTCTTCAGCAGGCAAACCTGGGCCAAAAAATGACAACGTACATTGAGGTGACTGCATTTGGGCATTTCCAGAGCCAAATGTGCACAGTTACAGTGATCACATGCCCTTGTGAAACTTGTGTGGGAATTTCCATCAAAGGTTCTGCTGTACAATCACATTGAACTACTCCACGCTCTCTGTACAGCTAGCAAAGCCCCTTGGACAGCTGTGAGCTGCATTTGCAAGCACCTCAAGGCTCTCACAGGGTGTAGAGCTGAGGATGGTGTCTTTAATAAGCTTGGATCAGTCTGATAAGGCTTGGAGACAGCTGTGACCCAGCACGCAGAGCACAGCCTGTGAGGTCTTGTCCAGAACTCAAGGTAAGTCTTTGCCACTGGGTGTCTCTGCCTCATTCTGCTCTGTCTACTCAGCCGCTGTGTCTCCTGCAAGGCCAGTCCAGACCAGGTCACCACCACAGGTCTCAATATAGCCAGAACAAACCAGACACCGATTTTGAAATAATCATCTCTGCCTGATGTGTTCCTCCTCCCCATCATCACCACTAACACACCAGAATGTGTTACTGATCACTGACACCCAACAAAAATACTCAGTGCATTCCCTAGCATGCTGATGTTATTCATGACAGGTGATCCACACAGGAGCTCAACTACAGTTCTTGGCTGGAAGTCATGAATCACAGAATCATTTGAGTTGGAAAGGACCTTTAAAGGTTGTCCAGACCAACTCCCCTGCATTGAACAGGGACACCTACAGATCAATCAGGCTGTTCAGAGCCCTGTCCAGCCTGACCTTGAATGTCTCCAGGGACAGGGCATCCACAAAATGCTCCAAATAGATCTTACCACTGCTGTTGGGTTGCTTGAACTTGAATGGGAAGAAAGTCTGTGAGTGATAAAAGGCAGATCCAAACGAAGGTAAGGAATATGCAGCACCCCAAAGGCACTTTGGACCTTTCTGGAATGAGAGGAAAGGCTTGAGGAATGGCTTTTCCCAAAAAGAAGTAGGAGAGCAAAGGATGCTCTTCCAGCTTCAAAGATACGATTACATGGACAGACAGGACCTCTTCTAGATCAACAGAGAACGCAGAAGCAGCAGTGGACAGGAGGTAAGAAAAATGAAGTCCAGGAGGTGAGATGGGTGGGCAGAAGAAAAGCTATCCTGAAGTTATTCAGGCAGGATGGAGCAATTAGTGCTGAAGGAGGCGGCCATACTGCAGCAGACAAATGTTTGGCTTCCTCATTTTCCAAGGTCCACAGATGAACACAAGGACTTTAGGGCATGACTCCATGTTCCTACTCATCTCAGCAGTGCTTAAGATACTTCTCTGTAGTTAAAAATGAACCATGGCTTTCCATCCTGGTAGCTGATATGTATGGAGTACTGAAACAGCAAACAAGAATGAAAAAAGTCAATCAAGAGACCTTCTAGCCCAGTTTCTAATGGACAATGTTCATGGAGGGGTACGATGAAATTATTTCACTGGTAAATAAAGCAAGAAAAAAGAAAAAGTAATGTCTCTTTGAAGACAACAATACATAAGATTTTATAATTTCACCAGCAAGACAATTTAGGCATCTACACAGGATTCTAGCACCAGCCATGCCGGGGATTTAAAGTTTTTAATGGGTATGAATAACATCTCGACTAAATCCAGCAACCCTACAGTGGTTAGATGCACTAAAATGCCTCCAAGCCTCTGCACCGGGGGCAAAGATATACTGAAAACCCACACTTGCCCAATTTGTTGTGAAAAAATTAACAGGCTGTGCAATTCCATGGCTCAAGAGACCTTTAGTCAGCTGGGTGCACTGCATAAACCTGCTAAAGGCAGTGGTTTGAGGAAAGCAAGGGGATAATACTGTCCTGTTACATAATTAAAACTCCTATTAAGTAATTAAAGGTGCTGATGCCCGTGTAGAACACTACAGTTTGAAATGATGTTATCTGTCCTAGCTGTTGGCAGAGGCAGGCTGCCTTCAATGACCTACGCAAGCACTGGAGCAGAAGAGGCAAGCAGAGACCACTGCGGGAAGAAACTCCCAACAGCTGCCAACGAGGGGCAGCTCAATGAGATGCCATCAAACAGCACTCCAAGCTGGCCACTCAGGGGCTCAGCAGCAGTCTGTACAAAATGTTAAATCTCAGCCCAATGATATTTCTTTGAATTCCTGCCATAAGACAGCTAGCCAAGGCATTCCTTCTGAGCATGGTGTTCAGAATGCAGCACAGAAGGAAAAAGAAACATCTCAAGAGCCTGTTATGATTTCTGGAAACCAGTCAGCATCTTCTGACACAGGCATACTTTGGGGTGTAAGTCAGCCTTTGCTGAAGAGGAGGAGATGAAGACAGTGGTCTGACCTTCCCCAGAGTCTGACTGAGGTAGAGATGGAACCAGAGGCAGGACCTGAGTGTAGCCCTCTGACCCGCAGATCATTATGTGATCCATCTATCTGCTCTGTCTATAAAAGGGAAGCAAGGAACTCTTCGTCCATTCCAAGGAGCCACTGAAAATCCACACTGCTCTTTCATTTAACGTACTCCCAGCACACATTTAACCAGCTATATGCTTCGAACTGTACAACTAAACATCCACGGAGCAGAACACAATGACTTATATCAGTATTAAACTCTAAGATTAAACACTGGAAACGCAGGAGGCTTATCTTATCACCATATTCTTCCAACACCGTCCCGTTTTCTGAGGCCTTTCCTTATATTACGCTTCTTATGAGCAACATCATGATCTTTGCAATGAGTGTAACTCACATTCCCAGCAAATACTGGCAGGGAAATCACAATGTTCTGTGTGACTTCTTCCAGCCCTTGGGAGTGCTGAGTGTGTCTCCCACAGTGAGACAGGATCTACTCTGCAGCTATGAGTTGTCCTATGAACCTTTGTCAATGCAGAAGGCAGAGGTGCATTTATTTTGAAGGAACAGATGGATCCAAGTCCAAACAAAAAGTGTCGCAGGAAACAGTGTGCTCTGATTAGCCTGGAGTACACTGGGACAGTAGATAACAACTGATCCAGTTAAGTTCACTGTAGTTGAAGTAATTATTAAGCATTTGTCACAAATTTCAGCAGCAAACCTCAGAATCACACTTGATCCTGAGGGTAGTTGTGAGGGTCTGGGAGTTGTTTTGGCCCTAGCGTGTTGGCATGCTCAACCAGGGCAGAACTGTGTGCAGTCAGTGCATCTTTCGTGGTCTTGAAAGCAACACTCAGCCTGCAGTTGGAAACACTGTAGGGTATTCACAGAAAATAACAACAGAGTGAATCTACAGGCATGCCCATCTTGCACATCCTCTGGGAACTGCTGCAATTCCCTAGTCTGCAGTCAGTGGCTGGGGTAGAGGGAGCTTGAGAAGAGCTCACCAGCCTTTCTTTCCAAACCAAATGGAGCTGAAGAACAGAGGGAAGCTGAATGAAACTTGCCAACAAAGCTAACCTCATTATTTGCATGTTGACGATACTACTCTTTATCATTTTATCATAATTAAGTTAATTTTTGAGAAGTCTAACAGGCCTTAGGAAGGCAGAAGACAACACATCTTTATGCTGTAAAAGTATGAGGGCTGATCTGAAAGTAATGCCTCCTGTTTTATTATGTTTGCCCACGATGTCAGAGGCAGATATTGGTGGTATAGCAGTAGATGTTGAACCAGATTACGACCAGGGAACTGTGTAGGAGCTGAATATTCTTTTCAATGCGTTGGAAATGAAGATGGTGATGTAGTAATATCTCAAAGTTTGCACCAGGTGGGTCCCACGAGTGCTCATACAGAAACAGAAAGAACACCACATGCAAGTTTGTTGGGACCTCTTGAACCAATTTGAGGCTGAAGGTGACAGTTTCCTGGATCACATCATTGCCAGTGATGAGACATGGTGTCACCACTGTGAGCTGGAATCAAAACAGCACATCTACCACAAAGTCCAGATTTGGCACCTTCTGATATCCATCTGTTCAGGCCAATGGAAGATGGACTGCGTGGGCAACATTTTCCTAGCAATTATTCTGTCAGAGCAGCTGTGAAATAGTGGATCACCTCCACTGGTGCAGGTTTTTACAAGTGCAGCATGCAGGCTCTTGTTCATCATTGGTGAAAATGCATAGCTAATGGTGGTGACTGTTAAAAAATAGCATTTCATAGCTGAGAATTTGCTCTACCAAATAGTGTTATTGTGCTCTCTGTGTCTGTTTTAGTTTCCATAGAAATAAATAGGAGACATTACTTTCGGAGCTACCTGTGCACTACCCTGACAGCAGAATCCCTTGTGCACAGACCCTGCCTAGCACTCCTACTTTCAGCCAAGTAACAGAAAATAGCAGATGACCTTCAGCCAGCTAATTTATTGCGTAATGCTGTGCTTTATGCCTATAAAACACAGATCTGTTTATGCACTTGTTTAACTGTGTGGCCACAACTGACCTGAATGGTTGAAGAACTAGCAGGAAAAGCTACTGGAATGGTTTTGAGTTCAGGATAAAGCCTGGGGTATGTAATCAGCAGCTCATCCTTTTGTTGCCTGCTAAAGGGCACAGCAGTGCTGTGAAGACGATCCCTATTATTAAACTATTAGATAGTGTGGCTCAGGGAACCTGAAGATTGTACTGGAATTTAATTACAGAGAGCAGCAGGGGAAGGGACACATGGGAGTATGTGGGCAAACCTGAAAAATGCACTTACTTCTGCAGATATTCTGAAATTGCTTCAGTGAAAATTACTACATTGCTGTGTGCTGCCCACAACTGGCAGGAACAGGTCACTTCTCTAGCACATTATCAACCATAATTACTACTGGTTCAGCAGGAAACTATCTTTGGAGGCAGCTCCCCCACATCGGTGGTGCCTGGGTCAGATAATGTGTTTAAAAGACTGCTGGGGCACGTGCCAGTGCCCAAATCTGGTCCCAGAGTAACCCTAGCCTCTGTTGGCAGCCCTGCAGAGGGTTGATGCAGCGGGTCAGTACTGTGAAGATGCACCCCACAGATGCCACAAACCCCACAGAGTGAAGTCCTGCCAGACACAGTCCATGCTAATGCAGATCCATCTGAGCAGCTGCCACTGCGCAGTATCTCTGTACATCCTCAGAATCAGGCAAGGAATCGGACCTGGAAATGGACGTCACAAGCACTGGATTGTGGCACTGCTGCCAGTCTCTTTACCTTCTGGCTCTGCCTGTCAGTCTGTCCTTTCCTTTGGCTCGGCTGCTTGTTGCTTTGGGACCAGGATCGCTCACGTTCACGCTGTGCTGTCCTGCACCTAGGAGACAGGTTGTAAAGGCCATGCAAAAGTAGGCAGAACTGGCTGATGGACCACTGGCAGGGCCAACATCCTTGTATCACCGAAAGTATCCTTGGATGGAGAAGCCTTTGAAGCAGCATGCATACTACACATACATTTTCTAAAGCTATGAATACAAAATGAGAATTTAGGAATGTTTCTTCTGCATTTTTCTATTCCAAATTCCAATAATAAGCATTGATCTTATCCCTTGGGTACAGTCTGCCTTGCACTGTACTTGGGAGACTGTTCTTGTTCTTCCTTGCCACAGTGCATGGATCTTATCTCAAGGCTAGAAAAGTAGCCACATGGTGTGTCCCCAGCACACACACATCACGTCTGTGACAGTGCCCGGACAGAACTCTCCCCATGGGGCACATCAAAGGTGCTGACATTTAGTAGGGTGACAAAACTGAGTCATGTGGCTTACTCACCTCTCCCATTGGGAGGGAAGGACCTGTGCTGGAATTTCCTTGCGTTTCTTCCCCCTAAAAGGACAAAGAAAAGCGTGCACAAAGTGAGTGACAGTCTGTAATGGACAGGTAGCTGAGAGCTTGGCATTCAAATAGGGTATTGCAAGGGAAAGCTTTGTTCTGCCAGTCCATCTCCTGAGAAACAGGAGTCATGATGGACTCATGCTAGTAAAGAAGCCAGCATGTGCCACAGGGATCGGAGATGAAGTGCTCTGGAATAGGATTGCCTCTCAAACCACTGTTTGGGAAAGGAGGCAGTGGTGGGCCTCCGCACTGTGTTGTAAAAGGTTACAGAAACCATGCCACTGCTCTCCCTGGGAAGGTAAGAAGCACTAGCAACCAAATGCTCAAATCCCATCCCCTGAGCACTCTGCAAAGCAGAGAGGGCTGAGACCCCAGCACTGCACTCAGAGGCATTAGCCCAGGAAAGCAGAGTGACAGCCGTGACAGCTGTGGCACTGGGATTCGCACGATCAGCGTTCATTAGCGTCAGGACAGAATCTAGGTGTCCCTTGCCAACCTTTCTTATTGCTGGGATTATCCAAGGCTGGCTCCCCATCCTTAACAAAGTCCTCTTCAAACCTGCAGGTTAAAAACAGGCATTGTCAGACCTGACCATTCTCTTCCGGTGTGCAAAAGTGTGGGCAGGAGACCTCAAGACGACACAGGCTCCAGCCCTTCTGCACCTGCCCGCTGGCAAATATGTGCAGGTTTGTCAGCAGAAGCTGAAACTGCATGCACTAACCAGGAGAGATGAGGCTGTGAGGCAATTCTACCCCAAAGGAGAACCTCTAAAACCTCTACATCTGTACCCATATAGGTACGTTTTTAATTCTGTGAACATCCACGTAATCTTTGAGATGCCTGTAGTGTAACTGCGTGAAACCCAAACACAATTCTATGATTCTGTGATTCCCAAGCTCCTAACCACAATCTGAAGTAGCTTCAGGACTTGTCATCTCAGGTCAGACCAGTGGATTAGATTTGTTTGGTTGGTTTCTAATCCTGCTTGTTGAGTATTATGGCTTTTCTCTTAAAAATGGATATATGGGAGAACAGTAGGACTCAGAGCTGTCTTGCAAGCAATATTCAGCACCCACTGAAGTCGACCTCTGATTATTGGCATCTCACTGAAAATCTACGTATTTAGTCCTATTCTCCAACCAAAAGATTGTCCCATCCTTCTGCCCTGCGTCTTTTAAAAGCAAGCCCATGTAACGTGCCCTAACTCCAAACCCTAACAAAACCCTACCCTGCTGCAGGTGCTAAGTCATCCTGCGAAGCTCTCCAGCCAGTACAGCTCATCTGGAAAAGCACAGTTAAATGAACAGTGCTTAAAGTGGGGAAACATCAGAGCCCATTGAGAGCTCTCCCACGCTACCCAGCATTTCTCCTGTACCACGCAGGTGGTCTTTGAAGTAATCACTCCTCCCTGAGGAGGATATAAGTCTGTTTTCTCATCTTGTGACTGAAAAGGAGAAACAAGGGCTTTGAGAAAACCCTTGGACTAGCAACACAAGTTTCTCCATTCTTGTTTCAAGAAGAGCACCTGCACCCCCCCACCCCCCACCACCGGACCTGTCCTAGTGGGACTCTCCAGGTATATACTTGAGCAAGGATTCATGCTTCCCTCCCTCCCTCAGTCCTCGTCCTGGTAGGACCAATGGTAGGCAATCTTAGTCAGCACAGAATATCTCCTATCAGGGTAGAAGACAGAAAGAAAAGATGAGAATTGCTCTGGTATCTGGTCCCACTGACAGACATGAGCAGAAGAACCACAGAACGGCTCAGGTTGGAGGCAGGGATGAAAATTTAGTCAGGGAGAGGCAGATGGCAGCACGGGATTCCGTAAGCAATGAACATCTGTACAAGATCTCATCACTGGCTTTACTCAGCCTGTTGCAGACAAACCACCCCAGGACAGCGGAGGACCTACATGTGCTCTGACTTCTCCACATCCCAAGCCCGCCTCCACTCGCCCTTTGCATTCTTGTGCCGTGCCACTCGCTCGAGGTCAATCTGATCCCGCTCCCTCTTCCAGCGGATGTACTCCGAGCGTTCCCGTCCACTCAAGGGGAAACTCAGGTCTCCAGGGCATTTCTGGACTGACTTCCCACCCTCCTAGGAAGGCAAAAGAGCTTCTTGTTAATAAATTGTCTGAAACGTCCGCATTCGATTGTGACCACCAGAGATTACCGAATCAGAGAATCATTAAGGTTGGAAAAGACCTCTAAGATCACTGAGTTCAACCACCAACGCACCACCACCACGGCCACTAAACCATGTCCCTAAGTGCCACATCTACCCTTTTGTTGAACACCTCCAGAGACAGTGACTCAGCCACCCCCCAGGCAGCCTGTGCCAACGCGTCACCTCTCTTTCTGGGAAGAAATTCTTCCTAATATCCAACCTGAACCTCCCCTGGCACAACTCAAGGCCATTACCTCTTGCCCTAATGCTCACTGATATTTGGAGCAAGGTACCACCTCTGTAAAGCAATGTGCGCACAGAAGGACTCTACTTCAACCACAGCCTAAATATGCTGGTCTCATGGTTGGTAACATTTCATTGACTTTACAGATAAAAGAACTGAGGCAGAAAGAAGTCATAAAGCTTGCTCAGATCCACATTGCAAATCCATGGTCAGATCAGAGCTAGCAACCATTCCATCTCAGAGATATTCAACAGCAAGATGACTGTGTCAGTGCGTTTCTGAACAGTTGCTCCACTTTGTTCAGACCAACACGGACAGCACTATATTCCTAAGGATTAAAATCTCACCCACTAAACCCCTGAATGTTGTCATCTGGATGCATTCCTGTTGCCTTAATGAGATGGGGCTTCACTGCTATTTCCCTAAACAGAACTGCAATGTTTCTTGGATTCCTGCAATAAGTACCCTGATCTGGGGAGCAGCCACACCAGACCTAAGATTTAATTTTAGATATTCAGAACCCAACCACATACTTTCAAAGTATACTCCTGTAATTCTGTGTGCAAACGGCCACAGGATTACTTCATCCCATTTGTAATTGCAGTCACTTTAACTGCCGGCATAAATTGGCCAGTGGCTTTCACTTACTGTGTTCCTGCTCTTTTGAAGGTTTTAAAACAAATTCTTCTCCATTTTCCCTAAAAAATACTTTCTGATAAAGTCTGCTTATGGCACATAGTTAGTTCCCAGTGTGCCTGCAACATTTCCAAGTCTCTGGGAGGTTTAAGCTGATGAATCTGCCCACCTGAAGGTTTTAGGACACCTGAATCAGGGTTATGCCCTAAACTGGACGAGAGCTGCCACCATTCAAGATTTAAAGCTTAACAAAAAGATAGTTCAGAGCTGATGAAGCTCCGTGAAGCTCCAGGAAAATGCATGAAGAAGTGGGTAATCCAGCCATCAAGTTAATGGATGGGGTAGAAATAGGAGCCAACCGGCCACAGCGTGTTGTCAAGCAACGCTGTGTAGCAAATAGCTTAGTGCTGAGTCCTGGGGTGTTAATTACCAGTGGATAATTCATTACTTCATACACGTGCCCTTCTCCACATGGGAATTAACTCCTCAGTGTTGTACTGCTGATAAAAGCAGAGCAGCGGGGAAGAGTGGCTGAAAGCCCTGTTGCCAAGGAGATCTACCTGCGTGGGTCGGAGTTGAGGTGGCAGTAATCGTTGCTGTGTTCCTTAGCTGGTGGGAGCTGGGGGACCTGAGGCTGCCTCTCTGAGAATGGAAAGATGGGGTCTGCAGAAAGGCAGAGCAAAGCAAGGGCAACCACCAGTCGCTTGGTTTGGGCACAAGGCCCAGAGATGCTCTGGAGCTCCAGAGCCGGAAAAGCACAGCAGGTCCTGCCACAGCAAATGCATCCATAGATGAGAGGCATACAGGAGCTGAACAGCACACAGCTGCTGAGAGCAGGGTTCAGACTCCAAAGTCAGGGGATAATGGACGTGCCCTGAGTCATCACCTTGACTGTTAGCAAAGAGGAAGGCAAAAACTGAGGCTGATGCCCATTCTCTCCCAAGGGTGGATGCAGTGGGATCTGTGGATCCTGTCGAGAAGTGGGAGATGGTCTCGGAGCAGGGGCTTGCCTTGTCTGGGGCACAGCTATGCTTAGGTGGACTGTAAAGCTATTGTGCTGCCCTGTTCTGCTATAGGGGGCTCAGCTGGGATTAACATTTAAGAGCCCATCTGTGTTCTCTTAATGAATCCTGTTGAGGTGGGTCTATTCAATTTGTGCTCCATTAATTAAGAACATCTGCAGGCTCAGGGGAGTCAGCATGTCCTCCAGGTTTGCATTAAACAGTCGGTAGGAAGGCCTATGCTTTAATTTACCTCCATCCTACTCAGCTTCTGTTCAAGTGAGGTTCTGCAGCTAATGAGGTCTGAGACTTTCAAGCCACAGGGAGAGGAAATGATTAGGACTGTGCTTTTGCACATGGGTAAGTGTGCTTCTCTATATTCCCGCTTCTGTGCTGGGGATATAAGTAGCCATGACAAGATGTGATGAGTAAGTCCCTGCTGCTGAGGCTGGCTCTCTAGCTCCAGGTATATTAGCTGTTCAGCAAAGCACTGGAGGAGAAGAGGAATGAGCAACGGGGACCACATCAGAACGTATTGCTATTTGTTTTAATACCGAGGTCATTTACTGACAGGGAGGCATATTCTGCTGGTTCCATTTTCCAAGACAAGTGTCCCTCAGAGGACATTGGGTAGCACTCACCTTACGGCTGTGCTCACTTTCAGGGCCTCTGTCACTGTCTGATCTCCTCTTCTCCACTGCTCTCCTCTCCTCTACCTGCAAGGGCACAAACGCAGGAGTTACGTCAGGATAAAGCAAGGACTCCTGGCTGGGGGTGCGTTTGCAAACCCTCTGCTCATTGTGACGTGTAAGAGCTGCCCTAGAAAGATCAGAAAAAAGACAAGAGGTTGGTTCCTGGGATCCTGACTCAAGCTAAAATGAAAGGGGTGGGGGAAGTTGAAAAGTAAGGAATGTAAGAAGAATAGAAAGAAGAAGGGATGAATTCCTCCAGGTCACTCATTCTCCCAAGCCCTTGGGAGAGAAGTAATCTATATGGTCCTAGCTCTTCTAAAGCAGACAAAGTTTTAAGTACCCTTAAAGATTTGGGTCTGGTAGTGCTGGCACAGATGCAGCTGTGGTCCAGAGTAGGGTGGGGTCATAGTGGATCTTAGGAAAACACACTCTGCAGAGCATAAGAAAGATTTTCTAAGAATGGCCTTCTGCTCTGCTTAAACAATAGCTGGGGTGCCACTGGGAGGGCTGCTTGCCCTACATCTCACTGAGAGATGTTTCTGCTCCCATCCAGGTGCTGCAGCAGCACAGATACTGCAGCAAGGCAGCTGTCAAGTGCCACACCATTTTTCACAGCAGCCTCCCTCCTGTTTTGTAACTGTACATAGGCAGCCTTTTGCCCAGCAGAGCTGAGGCATCCTCAGATTCCCTTCCCTGCTGAACTCTGTGGGGCTGGGCTACGTGTGGGGCTGAGATTCTCATGCTGCTGTTATGCACAGCCAGGCAAAACTGAGAAACAAAGAGGGAAGTCACAGCACAAACTGCCAGATCAGCCGTTCGAGAAAGCATCAGTGCTGTGAGGGCCAACTCAGGCTGGAAACAGACTTTTAATCCAGTTATTTAGCACCCCTAGCTTTAGCCTGGCATGATAGGGCTGAGTTGGATCCCCACATCTCTACAGAGGCCCCTAAAGCAACTCATTCTGCCGTTCACACATACGCTGTGGGATCATGCAGGGAAGGAGCTGGAGTACAGGCAAACTGTCAGCAGCAGCAGGCAGGCTTTTTTGGGGGTTGTGCATGTGGGAAGTGTGACCTTATAGCCAGTGCTATAAGATGAGACACTGCGTTTATAGAGCGATTAAAACAGAAGAGACTTGGAAACTTAACTTATTTGGGGAGGTTGGCTGGGGAGCAAGGTGTAGATGGGCGTTTAGCCTGTGAAGCAGCTGTAAAAGAAATGAGCCATTTTAGAAAGCTGGAGCCCCTCTGTCCCTGGGGGAAACAGGAGGACTGGGAGAAGGGATGGGACAGAAGGAGCACTGATCACCTTGGAAACGCCAAAGACAGCTCATTGAGAAACTGAGGCAGGGACTTGCATGGGTGTGATTATTGTTTCATCTGCGTCTGCATATTTCTCGTGCAAGCTCACACAGAAAGTGATTTGCTTTGGAGCTTTTTACAATGCCTGATTGTGTCCCCAAAGACGGGAAGCGGAAAGCCGGAGCATCCGCACCGCCGGAGCGCTGAGCCAGGGTTTGTGCAGGCTGTGGGGGGAGCAGCGTGCTTCTGCCTGTCTGCAGCCCAGCACAGTTTGACTTCAGCTCTGTCTCTGCCAAGGAGAAATGAAGAGCGAGCCTTGCGTCCAGGAAACGTGCTGGAAAGTGGGCAGAGGGACAGCGCTGCAGCTCGTGAGAAGCAGGAAGACGCAGCTGCTGCGCGGCTGGCCAAGCTGGAGGCTGTCCCGTTTTGGGCACCACAAATCGTTCCGTTCCAGGGACAGTGTGCAACTCTCCATCCTTTTATACCTCCCTCCGCTCAAAGCTGGGCTGCCTTGTTCCTTAGCTGGTTTCTATTTTTGCTTCTCAAAGGACGCTGCAGAAAACAGAACCAAAAAAAAAAAATCTGGTTCACTTCTACCAGAAAAGCAGGTCTGAACTGTGCAGGTCAGAAAACACACCTAGCTTGGCTTTTGCACTGGCTCAGGAGCAGATTTCTGCATTTTTTCCACGCTGCCCCAAAGCCACTGTTGGCCTGTTATGACACACCCAGGCCACAGGGAAACAAAACATGTTTTTCTCCTCCTTCCTCTTCTCCACCCCCGAAATGATGAAATATGACAATGACATTATCGGCTCCTCGTTTAACTGTTCCTGCCCAGCAGGGGAGGAGATGTGAGGAGAAAACAAAAGCCCAAAGCAGAGAAGATTACAGTTATTTCTCCTAAGATTTATGCAAGGGTCTCTAAATTCCTCAGCCCAGGGATGGTGGAGGGGGCTTGGAGCTCAGCTCCCTGGATGGGTAGGATTTTCAAACCTAGCTCAGCACGTGAGAGGATGATTCTTTTTCCAGAATCTTTGGAAATCTGCCTCCTAACTGTGAGGTCTGCAGGGAGCTGAAGACTTCCCAGCCACCCTTCCTGCCTTTCCCTGCCTCTCATCTGCCAGTGTAAAAGCGTTTCTCCTGCAGCGGGTTTGGAGAGCAAGCACGGGGTCAGGCTCACCTGCTTCAGTCCTGAGAGCAGCTTTTGTGTTTCTTGATTACAGTCATTTTTGATACGTCATCGTGGAAAACTGGAGCTAAAAGTACAATTTAAAAGACCTGAAGCTATAACGACTGTCTATTTACTAGATGATTTTCAACCTGCTAGTTAACCATTGTGTTCCACTGGTCCTGTGCTGCTGGCTTACAGCTCTGACGTACCAACGATCCTGAAACGCTGCCAGAGCATGGAGCAGCTTTTGGGAAAACTGGGGCTAAACATCAGGCATTACCCCTGGTCCTGTGTGCAGAAAGAGCCCCAGTGTTGGCAGATTTAGGGGTACCCAGGCAGAGGTGGGAAGAGGAGCCTCAGCTGTGTGATCTCTAAGCCAGCGGCAGAACTGGAGGCCATGAAGCTGTATCAGTAGAGCGATGTGCTCAGGTTGATTTGTTCTGCAAAGAGACAGGATGACTTGATTCCTCCAGATATGTGATAACAGAACTATCCTACCTGCACATGGTAGGGTAAGAAAAAAAGATAGGGCTCAAGATGGCAGAACAATATGCTCAGGATTTAGGCTGTTTTGGAAAAGAAAATAATGAAAACAACTCTTTTTTTATCTTTCACATTTCCTCTGCCACAGCTGTGATGTGGTATAGCACTGGCAATGTGGTTCTCGCTAGAAGCACCAAGGATAGCAAGAATGGGAGGCTTTTGCTTGCTTGTTTTGCTTTTTAATGTATTTCATCATGTATAAAAATAGAGAAGAAATATGGATAGCCTTCAAATCTTACAGTGGGATACATTTGGCAAGTGCAGGGGCTGAGTGTGACAGTGGCCGGGCTACAGAGTGTGAAAGGGAAGTGATGGATGTGATCCCCTCTCGTAGTCATCCCCAGCCTCCGTGGGAAGGAGAGCACAAACAACCCAGAATGAGCAGGGACACAGCTGGGCACAAAGGGAAAAAGGCCAAAGGAGGGACTGTGCTGGGATAAAGTGGCTGAAAGCTAAACCTGTAACAGAGGTCCCAACAAACAGCTCCTCAGATGATGACACCGATGCCCCATCTCACAGCAGCTGAACCATTTGGGGGTGAAAGTGAAGTTTCTTTTGTGGATTAACAACTAATCAAAGGGTAGAAAACAGAAAGTGGCAAGAAAATGTAATTTTCCGCAGTAGAAGATGAACAGAGGTGTGCCACTGGAACATGTGCTGCTCAACATGCTCATAAATGGTCTGGAAAAGTAACTGAATAGAGAGATGACAGCTTGCTGAGGGTACTAAATCACCCAGGGCAAGGAATGTAATTTGCCAGGAAAGAGATGAAAAAGATCTCTTGATATTGAATGCCTGCATCATAAAATTACAGATGAAATTAAATATCACTAATGCAAAGTAACTCACATGGAGAAAAATGCTCCTTCTTGTATATACATGCACACAGTGGTGAAGTGTGAGCTATGATTACCACTCAGGAATGAAATCTTGGGGTTATTGTGACTAGCTCTCTGAAAATGTTAGCTCAATTATTCAGGGGGAAAAAAAAAAGAAAAACAAAAAAAGGCAAAGAAAATGCAAAATTGTTAGGACAAGAATAGAGAACAAGCCAGAAACATCGCTGCGTTACTGAGTATGTTCACAATGAGCCCACAGCTTGAATACCACATACAGTTCTGGTCCTCCTGCGTTAAAAGAATACAGTAAAAGTTAGAAAGGTGCAAACAAGGCACAATGGGGGTGACCCAAAGTATTGGGCTACTTCCTCAGCGGACGTGTCTAATTAGGGCTGGACTCCCAGGTCTGCAGAAGACACGGCAGAAGGGAGAAGTGAAACAGGTTGGCGAAATCGTATGTACTCTGAAAAAGAGAACAGGGGAAGAAAGACCTGTCGAAGAGAAAGATGCTGCTCCTGGCAGAGAACCTGGGGGCTGGTGAGTGTAGGAGGTGAGGAACAACTGCAGACATCCCTGGTTTGCTCTTTGCGAGCCCCTGTGCTGCTGCTGCGAACACTCAGTGTCAGTGCATACAGTGCTTCGCTAGTTCCTCTACAGTGCTGGGGTGGCTTTGGGTTGCAGAGGAACCAGCCTCTCTTCATCAGCTTTCCTGTAATGATGCTGCGCTCAGCAGCTCTGTGTTGCTCACATGCCCATTGCCACCAAAGCTAGGGAGGCAAAGGAATACTAAAGCCCCCTTTATGCAGGGGGAAACTGGAGGTTTGTGGATGCCGTGATCAGCACTGGTGGGATTTGCCCTCCATTTCCAAAGTGGGTTGCTGTATTCAACATCCATGTGACTCACAGTGAGCTCTGCAGGCTAACATTATTTAATAAAGGTTTAATCCGTTTGGGTATTACTAATTCTGATCCGCTCTCTGCATTGCGGTCTTCCGGTGCCTTGTGGAGAAACTCATTGCTCTGAGGCACAGTACGTGAAATCAGAATCGCCTGCTATCATTTTTTCAAGCGCCATCCCAATCAGAAAACAGAAGCACTCGTTTAAAATGCTAATCCTTAGTGCAGTTTAGGAACAGCTGAAGTGACAGGGCAGGTCAGACCGAATCGCACTTGCAACAGCATGCCCAAACTGGCACGATGTGTGAGATGCCAGTGTGACCTGTCACTTTGGGGCCCATCTGCTTCTGTCACTGATCCCAGGAAAACATTGAGGAAGTGCAAAGGGATGAAAGTAGCCCGAAGAGATGACTGGGACGCCCCAACACTTAGCTCTCTTTCAGCCACGTCCTTTGGGTTGAAAGGCGCCTGTGCACTGAGAGCTCTTTTATGCCCTGAAGTTACACATTTAAAATACTAATAAAAGGTACCTTCATTAGCTACAGAAGAGCAGGACCTGATCAGTCTAGGGAAATCACTGGAAACAAGATCTCCTGAGCTCAGCTGGACTCTGAAACACATCCATCTGCTAACAGGTATTGGAAACCAGAATTTCAAACACAGTGTTTTATGTATTTTTCTAAAGTACAGGAGGAATCCAAACAACAACATATGCTTCCAGAATAGCCCATTTTTTAAATGGGCTCTATCAACCCCTCCACTTCCTAGCTCTGGGAACTGTGCTGTGTGGACCCTCGTGCTTGCCCCTTGCCTGCTGTCTCAGTGCATGATTCCTGAAAGCACTCTGTCCTCCAGCGATCTCCAAGCTCTCCTTCTGTTCTCTGTGAGGTTCTGAGAGGCTGGGGGAGGTATGCTGCCAAGCTCAGGAACAGAAAGCAGGGCACAATTTTTCTGTGCCAGAAGTGTGATGCTATTGCTAAATGAATCTTGCCAACGACATTGGTGCAAGACTGCTGTTGAGCCAGAATATCTGTCCTGCCAGAAGACCAGGTGATCAAGGAAAACTGGTCTTTCCTTTTACTCTTAGTAATAGTAAGGGCACACACTGCTCCTTGGCACTGTTGTTTAATAGTTAGACTTATACCAAGCCACTGTGGCTTTCCTGTGCTCCTGACAGAGATCCTTTTCTTGACCATCCAAAGCACGAAGGCACTGAATGTCTCTACACGATGCCTCTCCCTGCAGATGTCAGCAGCTGGGAGCCTCCCTCGCAGCCCACTGTTGCTAGAAGCGTGCTGGGGCTTTGGTCCTACCTTCTGCCAACTGAGTGACTGGCTTTGGATTAGGGAGGAAAAAAAGGAAACACTTCAAATGAACTTTGGTATCTGAGGAGCAGCAGCACGGAGTTGTTTGCATTCCTAGGGATTATTAGGATTACATTCTAGCCCAAGCTGTGTGAAGGAGACCACTGTGGCTACATACAATTGAGGAAAGGCAGGACGACTGTTACATGAGCTCCTTGTACTGCTCTATGGAGGTAATTGCATTCATTGAGAATGAATTTAAATGAATGAGCTAGACGAATGGCAGCACAGTGGGACCTGAAGGTATCAAGAGTAAAACACAACCTCTGCTCAATCACCAAAATCAGATCTGCCAGGCATTAGGGACATCACACCCTCCTTGCCCATCTAAGTCTCAAAGCCTCAGATTCATGTAAAAAGGTGTTGGCAGACATGGCTTTAAGCTAGCACAATTGTAGGCCTGCTCTCACACTCTGAATCTAACCACTTTGTGATTAACACAAGCAAGGCATCACCAAAACCACAGATTACAGAATATGCAGACTTTCAGCCTCAAATTTTGTGTTCCATAGTAAACGAGATATTACCTTTTCCAGGGCTGTCCTTTAAAAACACTTTTAAAACAGAGCTCAGGATCTGAAATCAAAACTTAGGCACTCCTGTTTTCTTCTAGCACGATCCCAGCCTCGATGACCTCAGAGATAAAAATTTAAACAAGCCCAGCAAGAGCCAAAGTGGAGAGATTTGCCATGAGCAACACAGAATTACCTTTGACAGCCTGAAGGATAGCTACAGCACAGGAACAGCCAGGTCAGTTTCAGCCCATCATCATATCTAGATGTCTCCCTGATGCCCCGACTGAACCAAGTGACAGCAGCAATGTGAACCTGCGGTGAATCACTAGGCACCAGTGGCCAATATGAGATTGATGACACTCAAAGAGCTGCTTGGTAGTCATGAGAAAGAAGCTCATGGGCTTTCAGAGTCTAAGGAAACTCTGGGGAGGAGGAGAAGCTGAAGATTAACGTGGGCAGCTGGCAGATGGGTGGCTGCTGTCCCAGAAATGGCACCGCATAGGTCTCCCAGTGTTCCTGGGTGTCTTTGGCAGCTACGTTAAGTGTTATTTTCCTTCACAGCTCTTACTGACCCTGTTTGCTGCAGGCATTCTTACTTATCTGAGCAAACTCTTGAATAGGAAAATGCCACATGCTTCTGTGTGTGTAAAGAGGAAGGTATTTGCAAGGAAGTATTTGAAATATGCTTCAAAGATCAACAAAGTTCAGTCTGTTCACCCAGTTGGTTATGGCAAGGCACAGCAGGACTTGGGTTTAGAAGCAGATATTGCCCAGCACTGTAAACTTTTAAGCTGTGCTGTGTGTCAGGGGGCAGGCCTTTGACTCACAGTCTGCTGTATGGCCCTAAAAAGAAGGTGGTAGGAGAGACAGGAGTCATTTGCGAGATTCATGTCACATATCTGGCAACGCTTTCGTCGATCCTCTTTAAACAGCATCTGGTATTTCTTAGGGACCCTGTGTATTTAAGAGCCTGCTAGCTGTAGCTGTGAATACAGAGAATGGAAAAAGGATTGTAGCCTTTCCCCTTTCACAGTGATCGAAACCAGAGAGTTTTATACGGTAAGCACCATACTTTTAACATACAGTCTCGCCCAATGTCTTTCTGTTGTGCCAGCTCCTGAATTGTCCACATGTCACTCCTCAGCCAGCAGACCTGCTGGATGCCACTGATAGTTTGCAACCTAGTCATTCACAACGTACTTACCTTTTCCTTGTTATCCATGGTGATGGCAATCTGCATTCTTCTCCCCCGGCGGAAAGCCACCAAGTGGTCTGTTTCTTCTTCACTCAGGTCTGGCATCCTTCCTGGACCAGGGAAGCACTCAGTGCGTTTCTCGCTGACAATTCGCTTGCCCTGGAAAAGACAGGATGAGCTTAACAGCATCACCATTAGCCCTATGCATTTCCCTTCCTGTACCCAGTTTGCACAGGATCTTGGTCTGACAGAACAGAAACACGAGCCAGGCTTCTTGGTTTGTAAACCAAGATCCTTTAAGGGATATGTAACAATACACAGCCTTGTTTAACTGAGCACATACCAGTAGGTAAGGTGGGATTGCCCCGTTCACCCTTTGCAGTATGAACAAGGTTGATATTTTAATTCCAGACAGGTGAGCCACCTCCCATTTTTGTCTTTGACCCAAATATGAAATTGTCCCCTCACCAAACAGCAGTCCCAGCAAAATGTGAGGCTATACTGGAGCAGAACCTATAGGATGAGATAGAAGGGCAATAGTGGTGTTCTCTCCACTCTCGTCTGCAAAGCAGCTACTACTCCGAAGTGCACCAACCCTTCATAATTTGTCATCTTCATAATCACTGTGCATCTGTATTTCTGAAATAATTTATTCAGCAGAAGAAAACGGATCTAAAAATCCTTGAACAAGGGCAGTTTACGCCTTTCAGATATTATTTCCAGCTGTTTGTATCATCTCATGTCTTTAATGCATGGATTTACATCTGGTTCTTATTTTGTTAACTATCCTTGTAGCCAGCTGAGCCGTTGCCAGTGCCCTCAGCCATCACTTCCACAAAATGAGTACATCTTTTGTGCAAAAATACATATTTTTTTTCTCGTTTAAAAGTATCATCTTTTGGTTCCATCGTGTGTCTTTTTGTTCCTGCCTGGCAGGGAAATGAAAGACGCAGTAAGTCAGCTCCATCTTCACCTCTGAGCTCTTTCTTTTCTCGTCATCTGAATGATTTCTCTGATTGATCTTATCTGGGTTCGCCCCTCAGAAGCATCCCTCTCTAAAGGATGGTATATTTTCTTTTGATTTTCTCCCTGGACTTCTACAAATACCAGAGGCTTGATTTCAACAGACCTCAAAATCTCAAAGGATCTCAAAATCTCTTAGTAAGCTGCTGTGAAACTTGGGAACTCTTTGTTGCTATGAACTCGTTTTCAAAAACAAACAGAGCACACTGACCTCAGATTTGTATGGAACTCCTGGAAGCATCTATGAATTTGCCATGAAATATGATTTCAAGATGTCTTGTATTAGCCTCATCTTCACTTGGCTCTGCCAGAAGTGCAGATGTTAGCATGGAGGCAGCCTTAGTGTAGACAGCCTACATAAGCAAGACCTTTCTTATTGGTTGTCCAGTCATCGCGCTTCCTAAAACGTGATAAAAGTTTTGAAGGCAGTGGAATATTTCCAGCATCAGACCTGCAGCCTCGTGTTGATTCTGCTTTCGCATTGTGTGATTTTGCTGCCTCAGCAGAGACTGTTCTTGAGTTAATTCAGTGCGTTCAAGTGAAGGAGTGGGTCTCTGTACTGCTTTAGTTTCTGACTGCCAGAGTCCTATGGATATGCTGGCATTGTTCCCTTGAGCTCTGGTCTCAGGTTCTAGCTGTAGCTTCTAATAAGTTCTGCTGTGCTTAGTAGCACTCCAGCTATTTCTACTTTTCTTGAAATAACTGAAGTCGTGACTTCTGTTCAAAGGATCTGCTGCCAGTCTGCTCAGTGCCATTCTAGTATTTTCTGTGTTGTTCTCCATGATTGTGCCAATGCAGCCTCCTCTTTTGACTGCTGCCATTGACTGAGTAGATGTCCACGAGCTACTTCCAGAGATGCCATAATCCTTTTCTTGAGAGAGCAAAAGTTGATAATCATGAGAACAGGCAATCATTTAAATATGGAGCACAGCTGTCCTAGCATCTACCATGGTTAGGCAGCCATCAGTGATCACAGGATGTTGGTTTTTATGAGCCTGAGAGCAGTGATTAAGGCAAGCAGCAGACCAGAGACCATGGGCTTCAGGAGAGCAGATTTTGGTTTGTTTGGGTAGCTGGTACACAAGATCCCGAGGAAACAGTCTTGAAGGGGAAAGGAGCACAGGAGGCCTGACTGGTTTTCATAGACAATGCTCAAGAATATAATTAAGGACTTCCTGTTGTGCAAGAAAATGCAGGTGTGGTAAGAGGCAAGCAGGGAGCTCCTGCTTGAACTTAAATGTGCAAAGGGAGTATGTGGGAGGTAGGAAGGCACAGGCTCTCAAAGAAGAATGTTTTAGCAGCACTTGGGCATGCAGGGATGGGGTTAGGAAAGCCAAAGTTCAGTTGGGATTGAAGCCAGTGAGAGACGAGTCAGTAAGAAGGACTTCCGTACGTACATCAGCAGCAAAGAAAGATGCAAAAAAAGAAAGATTACCTGGGATGCAAAATGTGATGAGCAACTTAGTGTTACAGAAGTGAATAAAGTACTCCAGGCCTTCTTTGCCTTAGTGTGTTGGCAAGGTTTGCCAGACTTGTCTCAGATGGAGCAATGGACCTGGTGTAGGGAGCCTGCTTTGGCAGGGGGGTTGGACTAGATGCTCTCTAGAGCTCTCTTCCAACCCCTACACTTCTGTGATTCTGTGACACAAGCAGCCACAACAGCAGTAGTCAAACTCTTGAAACTGTTGCCCAAAGCAGCTGTGAAATCTCCCAGTGCTGGAGAGTTTCAGAACTTGACCAGAATTCAGGATCAGCCAGCCACAAAGCTCGCAGTGGTTAGGTCTTGGCCTTTAAGCGGCACCTGCTTCTGAATGACTGAGTCACATCATGTCCAGAGGTGACATATTTCTGCTGCCAGAACTATTGGCCAATTCAAACAATGGATGCTTTAAAACTAAAATAATACTTCAAATCCTTTTCATATTCTGTGATTCATGTATTTTATTCCTAAATGTCACTGAAACTGGAGACCAGAATTAGAATGGTCAGCACAGGATTCCCGTTTGCAGTCAAAGAAGCCAATGTGGCTTTTCTTTATGCTACTGCAAATCAGTACTAATGGACATGGGTAAAAAAATTAACCTTCTGAATAGACTATCTTGGTCTTGTATTTCAGACCACAGAGCCGGTCTGGATAATTTGAAGCTGTAAATCTCTCTTGCCATCCCCTTTGGGTTCATGGAGCAACATCTGCAGCCACAGTAGTATTCTATGGTCTCACTCATGTTGGCAGTTGTGCTGAGGTGACTTCAGGAACACAGAATTAGCACAGTCATTTTAGGAATATACTGTTCAATGCTAATGGGCAATGACTCTGCTCTTATCTTGTGATAAACACAGGAAAAAGAAGTTTTATTTAACTCTTCCTTTACAGACTACGTAAACAGCTATCTCTTATACAGCAGCTTGCCAAGTTATGCTAACCAAATCATGTGTCTTCCAGATACATGAACAAACATTTCCCACTGCAGCGAAAAGGAAGTGAAAATCAAAATCTAGATAGCTGCTCTGAAAACCTAAGCATTCCTATTGAAACATGATCCCACAGCTAGTGAGGCTGAAGTAGAAAACATCATTGTGTGTGCTTCACAATTCCCCTTTATAAGGGAAACTGAACAGTTTCTTATGCCTTGAGACAGGGAAGAAAAGTGCTTAGTAGCTTTTTGAGGCCCCCTACATATTACTGGTCCACAACTTAACCACAGCAATGCCAGTGGAGTCACAAAAGGGACGAAATCAGCCATCCCTGCTATGGGAATAGGTGTGTGCAAGACAGATTTCTCTGTTTTCTCTCCCCACAACATCTTGTCTTCTTAAAACCTGTTCCTTGCTTATGTCTGCTGGGAGGATGACTCCATAAAGAAATCTGGGCAACTGCCCAAGGCAATCTGTAAGAAAATTTTATGTGAAAGAATCTCTTTCTTTTCCTCAGCTTCTGCCTCCCTGGCATCAAGCCTCAAGCCAAGGAGGCTGCCCACTGCCATTGAGGAGCTCTGCAAACCAAGCAATGCACTGCTGCTTCCTCAGTAGGCAAACAGAGATGGCATACTCCCACTATAACAGCAAAGCTCTTGACAATCACAGGAATTACTCAATTTAGGCCTTCAGAATAAGGCTGAATCCTGCAAGACTAATGTATCTGGGGAAGAGCCGAGAGCTGCTGGGAACCTCTGAAGGCAGCAGGATATGATGCCTTGCAGAACAGGCACTGAACTGCTTGCTGTCCTGCCTCCCTGCCCTAGTTCTAGCATGATTCAGAGGCTGAAAATACAGACTGACTTTGCTTTGGAACCTCTGAATTGCTCAAGCCCGGTAGTTGCTTTGGTGCTGAAGCAGTACATTACTTTGTTATTCGCAGGAAATATCTTTGCTCCAGGTATAATCCTGTGTTTCCTGGGACACTCAAAGCAGTACATCTTCCCTCCTTCAAACCCTGAGCAGGAATATACAGTAATCTCAGATTGTACTGGTGAGGTTAATTAATGAACTGGAGATCTCTGCTGCCCTGTCCTAAACAAAGAACCAAAATGAGATGCTTAGCATACTAGTTAATGTTCTTTATATTAAGAAAGTAAATCCAGTGGCGGCCAAGCAGACTGATAGCAAGATCAAACATTAATTCTAGCCACAGCCAAGAGCTCTTTTAGGTGTTTAGGTGGCAATGACCTGTCCTCTGAACAAATAACATGGTCACAAATAACTCTTCCCAGGGATACTGAGCACTGGGTGGGTATGGTTGAAAGCTGGCTTCACCACTTGCTATCTGGGAAAGTCCTTCCTGAGGATGGATACAGGCCAGGAGTATAGATAACAGCAAAGCCTCTACCTGAAAACCTGAAGAAAAAAAAAAAACAGTGCAGAGAAGCTTGTATCCAAATACTGTGGATGAGACTGATGCTCCAAAGGGTGTTACTGGATTTGCAGGTCATTCGATAGTAAAAATCATAGTAGGAAAGTTGGCATGTTGGCAAAGCCATTAAACCCTGCAGTTTATTGAACAGATGGCAGAGAAGCCCGAGAGGCTGATACAGGAAATACCTATTTAGCAGAGCTGAGTTAGCTGGGCATAAACAGGAGTGGGAGACCACTGGCTTTTCTAGGAAACATCTTTTCCTCCTCCCTCTGCATGTTACTTTTAGCTAAGATGGGTTGCCTGAAGGCACATTCTGCTTAACATGCCAGCACATTTCTTGCTTGTTTACTATTTTAAGAGTATCAGTGATTTCCTAGATTACTTGTACCACATTGGGAAATCCTGGCTGTCAGTGGGCCAGCTCCCAGAGCAAGGGATGTCAGATGAGGAAAGAGCCCAAGCAGAGCCAATGGGAACAAAGAGAGGGGCCCAAATGGAAAGCAGTGGCTGGAAAAGCCAATGGAAAGTGGAAAGCCAGTCCATGCTCCCTCTCTCCCCATGTGAGATCTGAGGCTCTGGCGTTGGCTATTTAGTTGCAGATGCACAAAGCCACATTGCTTCTCAGTTCACTGAGAAACCATAAATTGAGAAGTGCCCCTCTTATGTCAAAGGCATGCCCTAGGTGGCAAAGGCAGTGGTAGAAATGCCCACCTGAGGGGCTGTCAGGGAGAAGATATATAGGAAAAAGACACACAGGAAATACAGAGGTCTGTATTTCCAGAAGACAAATCTCAGTGGCTGTGCTGAAAAACACTAGTGCAGACTTTAAGGCAGCAAAATGACATAGCTGCCAGTGTTCTGCACTAGCATAAATCCCCACGAGTTCTGAGCTGTAGATTAGGAAAGGGCTCCAGGGGACTTAGGCTGTCTGTGAGAGCCTTTCACTCTGCAAATGTAATTGCTTCAAATATAAGTCATCCCCTCCCTCCCCACTCAGCTACATGGCCATGAGAAACCTTGGAGGAAACTCCCAAATATTTCACTGATAAATTCACTTGGTAATGAAGGTGGTTAGATGTCTATGTACCCTATATCCTAAGGAAAAAAGAAAAGCATTTCTTTCTTTTATATCAGAAGGTGCTTTGGTTCTTAGGGAATGTGATTTTGTTTGAAAGGGACGTTCGCACTACTGGTTATCCATCTGGAATGAAGGAAATGAGAGACCTCAGCCTCCTTCTCCTGAAAATTCATTCTGAAAGGTATGTTATTTCCAAAATGATTCCATTCCTGCAAGGTAACATATAATGACTTTGTAATGGCGCAGTGATTGTGGCCTATTTCTTCATGGAAAAAAATGGTAGCTAGGTCAGGGAGAAACAAAAATTAAAAGGCATTCAAGACACAAAAGTGGAAAAATATTTTCAAGCTGCTTCAGATGCAGTAAATGGCTCTCTGCCTTTTGTTCACAGCCAAGGTTTTCAGCACTCCTACCCTAAACCTCCCGGGCAGCAGGAAGGGTGAGGTTTCACTTTGTTACCCTGGGAAATGTCTTTGGCTTGGACCTACCTTCAAAAAGCCCTCCCTGATTTTGTGGGCCAAACATGTTGCAGTGCCTAAAAGAGGCTCCAGGGGAGCAACATCTGCTGCCAGTTTCCTTTTCACTGTGCTGCTGTGAAAAGGAATGGGCTGATCTCATCCAGTCTGGTGTGGACTGTTAAGGATTTACATCCCCTCCACACTGACACAGTCCTCACAAAAGGGGCTGTGCTCATCTTGGCGTTGTGTCTCCAGGTATCTCACTGGTATCTTCTTAGTACTAATCAATAAATGGAGAACATTGCTTCTTGTGCTCTTTTGGAACATACTAAATGGTGAGAAGTTCTACTTGCAGCAACAGTCTCCCTCCAGAGCCTCACTAAGTAGAGAGCTTCCCTGTGCTCCCACATGGGTGCATCTGTGCATGCAGACAATACAAATTTCCAGTGATCCTTGTTCCTATTTATCTCAGTGACCAAACCCAATAACTCCAGCAAGAACACGGTCACTCCTCTGGGATATTCCAGAGGTGAAGCAAATGAAAGTGCAAAGCTCACACAGGCACATACTTCCTTGGACATGCTGTCAATACGAACTGCCAAACTTTTATAAAATCCTTCCTGACAAACCTGATAGGCCATTAGGATCCTTTGATCATTACAACTAGATGAACAGACTACTTGACTGATAGGACCCCAGCAGGAATGTTGTGGCATTGAAAAAATGGGTTATCATTTTCAATTACTTTTGCTGTTTCACAAAATTTTTAATTCTGGTTTTTATTCTGCATTTGGGATTTTCTGGGATAGAGCAACAGGGAAAATTTTGTTGTTTTTACCATTAAACATCACTGCTTCCTTGGGAATAGCTGGGGAGCAATGCAGCTAAATCTGTTTGAATTCTCATTTATTTTTGTCCCCTTTCCAGGCACAGTGACAGAGTTAAACCAGTAGGATGCTGGTGACCCAAGTGAGCAATGAGATGACTGATCTCTCAGAAGGGGCTGTGCATGACTGGGTGGAACCACTGGGAGGTTTAGCAAGGTCTGGGGGCTGATTCCAGTGAACCAGACATGGAGAGGAAAACACAAAGCATGGCAACTTGAGGTGAAGACTGAGGCTGCGCCGAGGGAGCAAGAAGTGAGAGGAAAGGAGTGAGAGGGGAACTATTCCCTTCAGAGATAAGACACTGGGGGACACGCTGAGCAGAAAGCTCAGATGAGGAAGAACAGAAGCCCCTTTGTAAGATGGAGACTGCAGTGTAAGAGGAATCCTCTTCCTTGCTCACCTTAGCTTTGTTGTCCATGGTAACAGCCAGCTGCATCCTCTTGCCCATTCTGAATGTGAACATATGATCTGCTTCCTCCTCCTCCTCCTCTTCCTCACTGCCAATGCCAAATCCAGTGCTCACAGGGCAGGGGCTCTTTTTCTCACTCACAACCCTTTTGTCCTGGAAAATGAAGCACTTCTGTTAGTAAATCCAAGCCCCTCAGCTCACCAGTGCACTCCCCTTCCCCAAACACACCTGCACACAAGCAGGGCAGACCAGTTATGGAATGGTAGGCCTCGCCCTGGGAAAGCTTTCTGTGCATGGCACTGTGCTGTGACATTCCTGCAGAACAAGGGGCTCATTGTCTGCTCAGCAGCAAAACCCACAATTACAGTGGGTATGGAAAATCCTTTGCACTTACAAATCTGACATTTCAGACTAAAGTGCCAGAGTTTTATCTCTTTCTGCAGCACTCTGAGTTAGATCAGAAAAGTCTAAGTCCTGATGGAGATTGCCTGGGAAGCCAAGAGGATGGCTCCTGAGGGTCAGTGCTCACCATCGAGAGGGCTTGGCTATCTTGTCCATAGTGTTCAGTCTGGGTAATTGCATCTTTCAGGTCCTGTATGAGAGAAAAATGTGTGCAACAGAGCACCTCCAGAGAAAAGCAAGGGCCAGGGCATGGTAAAGTAAGCAAGGCAGTAGCCTGGATCTAACAACCCAAGAGTGCTGATGGTGCAGAAGGAGGGTGGGCCAGCTCAGTCTGGCTTTGGGCTTCCCCAGGGGCTAACACAGGACTCGCCTGGTGATTTAGCAAGGCCACACACTGCCAGGAGGAGAGGATAAGGTTTGTCAGATACAGGTTTAATGCTGTCAGAAAGGATGCCTGGGACTTGTAGCATTTGCTTCAAAGCCCCCAGGTAACTATAGGCTATTTGATTGCAAGTACAAAGCCTAAGAAGGCCGTGATTTCACCCAGTCTGCAGGTATCTTCAGCTGTGTTCCTGATGTCTCCAATGGCACATACACATCTTACACGTTCTGTCTATATTTTTGCAACAGCATTCACACCTGGGACCCATCCAGGGCTAACTGTTCACTTACTCACTTATTTGCATGCTTGCTCATTCTGAACGCTTGGGTACAGGTGCCTGGGCACGACTGGAAATGAGTGGATCAGCAAACAACACTTTGGGCACTTTGAGCTTTTACACCCTTATAGGAATGTTTAGGAGCTACATTCCATGCCTGAAAGAGTTTTGCACTGGACGCTGTCTCCTTCAGCAACGCCACTTGTGAAGCTCATGGAGGCAGGACTGAAGCTTGTGGTGGCTTGTGGTGAAGAGGCATTCACTCACTTACATTGTGAGCTTTGGTGATGGTAATAGTGAGTCCATCTTGCTTGGGTTTCCTGGAGGTAACAGCCATTCCCTCCTGCTCAGCTCGTTTTTTGTCCTCTTCTATTTCCTGAAACAGATATATCCTCATTATTGGCCTGTACACAGCTGTCCGCAGGCTTTGTAAAGTTCCTGTTTAGAATTTTTCCTAAATGGACACAACTCCAGCTCTGAAAGAAAGTGGACCAACTTGAGACCGATCAGTGTGCCCTTTGAATGAGTGACAGGCAGCTGGGACATGTGAAGAGGCTGGGACGCACCTGGCCTGCAGAAAGGGAAGGCTCTGAACAGGAGCCAGAGTCTCTGTGCCAGACTGGGGTCATCATCTCTGGCCAGTGACCTGCTCTGGCATCTCTGGCTGTGATCTGCTTACCTATTAGGCAGCTTCTTCTTGAAGCCAAGTAGTGGTAGGTAGGACGGTAACATTTAACATGAGAGTGAGAATTCCTCTTCCCTGTGTGCCTGTCACATTCAACTCATCCCATAGATTTCCACTAGATACCATTTTTTTTGCTATGATAAAAGAAATGTTCAGAATGGTTTTTCTGGTATCAAAGAAAGTAAGTGTTTTAAGCAAGATCCAGCCAAGAGCACCACTGAACCGTTTGGCTCTTGGTCCAAGACACAAAACATGTTCTTTGCCATTCTCAAGACTGCCCATCCAGCAGCCCCCAAAGCCAAGTGGTGACTGGAAAAGCCAGGAGAATATTCCAGGCAAGCCACGGGGAATCCTTCTTCCAGAAGTACCCTCAGGATGTCCCAGTCTGCACTGCTGTATGCAGACACTCATGGAGAAGGGTAAACAAACCTAAAGAGAGCTCCAAGTTACCACAGTGTCACACTGAACGGTTGCTACAAGCCAGGCTGGATATCTTGTGCAGGTCACTCTCTTGGCCAAGGCCAATCAATCCAGGACCAGAAAAATGAGGTGTTTTTCTCTCCTGTGAGCTCCACAGAAACATTGGGACTGGCCTGGGACAAGCTTCAGCCCATACCACTGCCCTGGGCTGGGTGAGGACAGCAAGGGAGAGGACAAAGGCTCTCAAATGTCTCAGGGATGCAACCTTCTGTTCATCCAGGAGAATAAGCATGAGGCACTGGGAAGGACAGAAGGGGAAGAAGACAGCGTGTGTGAGATGAAGAGATGGGAAAGCTGTGATGCAGATGGAGGAAGAGAGCAGGGTGAGAAGAAATGCTGCAGCAGGAAGGGAAGCATCGGTGAGCCTGGTTTCTAATCTGAGGAGCTGTAGCAAAGAGCAGAGTTCGGCTGACCTTCCCCAAGCATTTTCCTAAGTAATAATGCTATCTAACAAAGTCATCCACTGCTGACTATCTTCTTCATGCTGTGAGTTGTGAGGACTCCAAAACAGAGCTGAGGAAGATAAGAATCAAGCAGTCTTACCTGGTATCTTCGTATAAGCGCTTCATTCTTCTTCCGCAGAGCCAGGATTTTCTTATCAAGTTCAACATCTTTCTGTTCTTTCTTCCTTAGCACAGCATCATCCACAGTGGCATCCTGAAAACATGAAGAGCAAAGTTCTTCTTGGTCATCACGCTGACAGGACACAAGCTGATCCTTCTGGGGGAGGCTGAATGGTCTTTTCCTACCATTTCCCCCTTTAGACCTCCATCTATAAGCACACTGCATCTTCTAAATTGAATTATTCCAGACAGAATTGACCTTTCCTACTTTTTTTGTTCCTCAATGAGGTAACTGGAGTGAAAAAGCAATACCCCACATCGATGGCTGCCAGTAACTCGAGTTACCACACCACTTAATGCATGAAGTAAATGACACCTCTGCCTGCTCTAGGTTCAGGTGCTCTCAGGCACACCCAGTGCACTCCATTTACATTCAGACAGCACCTTGGTTACCACAGGGGATCAGAAATCACATTTTAGAATTCTAGTGACAGGAGCATCTAGTGAAAATCAATGCTGATGGGTATCAACACACTGCAGCAAGCTGATCCATATCATCTAGACCCTGCCTGCTGTTTACATGAAGAGCAAGGTGGAAAGGCTGAGATCTCCAAGGCACTACAGGTTTATTCCCAAACAGTGTTTCTGTACTCTCCTTATCAGAATGGCATCTGCATGCTGCAGAGATCTCACATTCCCCCTCCTCTGCTCACATAGAGCTGAGTAAGACAAAGTTGGCTTGGGGAGGGGAGGAAAGAAAACTCTTGGTTTATGGGCAAGGCACTGCACACATCTATTTTGCTGCTGTTACAGTTCTAGCCAGCAGGCTACCCACAGCCTGCCCCATGCAGAAAATCTGCTGTGGGAGCACTGCTTAGCAGATCGAGCTGCTGAGTGTGATGCATATTGCCCAAAGTGCAGGGAAAGTTTGGAGGACTCGAGAAGCAAATGGAACAAAACCATCATCCATCACACTACAACTAGAGGTGGCTCTCATGGTGAAGAGGTCTGTGCATGCCTGTATCCTCTGGGTACATGGCATCAGTCTGCCCACTCACTGATTAATTGGCTGGAGCCCAGACACAGCCCACCTGCACCAACACTGCCTCTTTGCAGCTCCAGTGCTGCCCAAACCACAGTCCTGTTCCCATCCCTAGTCTGGATCATTCAAGGACTGGCATCAGAGCCTGCCCTGGAGCACCTCAGCTCCCACTTAGCCCCCAGGGGCACTGAGAAGGACCTGCTGGGAGAAAGCTGGGCCCCAGACTCAGAAACCAGAATCAGACATTCATAGATACTTAATCACAAATAGAATTGATTGACATTTCTTGAATCAAAGCCATCTTCCCCAGTAATCCTATCAGCCCCACTGCTGAAATCCAGAACAGCAAAGGCTGGGAAGAGCTTCTGTACAGGCAGGGGTGGTTTTTCCTTCATTAATCACAACATGGCAGGTGCAACCTCCTTCAGGGAAGGATACGTCAGGGTGCAGTCACGGCTGCTGGGTCACAGGATCTGGGTCTGACCCTCACCATGCCCTGCTGCCTTCCCGCCTGTGATGTCAGCCAGTCTGCCCTGGGTCTCACCTCAAGCCAGCCCGTGGACTTGCAAGGCTAATTCCTGGGAAGAGAGGGCTTCTCCTGCACTCCTACCTTTTGCCTGGTCCTAATTAGGTCACCAGAGGAAAAACTGGAGCACTGGAGGTCCGGAGAAGGTACTGTCAAACAAAGCTCTTCCTCAGCTGAGAGAAAACAAAGTGAGAAGCCCGAGGCTTGAAGACTAAGAGTACAACCACAGTGCAATAACCCAGGGGAAGGAAGGCCTCTGACTGCTCTATGTTGCCAGCTGTTCGTGCCCTTTATCCAGTGCTTTACACAGGCTCCAACCTCCTGCAGATATGTGTGATTGCAGTGTGCCTGTACATCAAAGGAGGCAGAAGTTAGGCACTGTGAACCTGAACCTCAATTTCGTGTTTCTCACGCAGTGGAGTTATTAGCATTTCACCAAAATGAGAAATGCATGGGAATATCCCATGACCGTTTGAGAAAGCAGGATTCTAGCTGAGCTGCAGGAATGACCTCCTTTATGTTATAAGGCTTTTGGCTTCCTGGGAGACGGGACACCAGGTGAGAATGAGGGCACATTTGATCTGCTGGCCCTTTGGTAATGGATATGTTGCGGTTTCGTCCTGTGCTGGTGCAGAAGCAGCAAACTGGGCTCCTGGTGGCCCACGCTAATGCAGAAAATAATCGTAGGTAGCATATGGGAATTTAGCCAGAGCATCACTGCTCTTCCAAAAATGTTATGGGGCTCCTGGGAACCAGGACTGCAAATCATCTGCTGTTGTACATGGCCAACACTCGCTTTCAAAGGAAGGGATCCAGCTGCTGAATCACCATACATCCCAGCAATGCCAGGTATTCCTTTCAAGGGCTTTACATGAGAAAGAACAGAGCTAATGACATTTCAGCTCTGACCGAGCAAGACTTGTGCTTGAACTTGACCATCACTGCAAAGAATAGGGCCACAGCGAGGGGTAGAAATCTCCCTGCATAGTGTTCTTTGGAGAGAGGGACTAAAAGCTGAAAGTGTGATACCATCACAGAGAAGGGGGTGGGATGGATGCGGATGTTGTCACAAACCAGAGAGGGGAAAGGTAGGAGAACCAGTCTGCACAAGTACACCTTCAATCATATCACCACGATGGCATTTTATCAGTGCTGATTTAACAGCCCTCACCAGGGCTGCTCTGCCAGGACACGGGAACACATTCGTGTTCAGGTGGAACAACAGGGACATTTAAACCACACAGTCACCCACACATTCTTCTGCTGGACAATGGGATTTTGTCGAGGTCTGCGGGAGAACGAAATGCACTTTCCTATTGCCATCTATCATTCAGGTACGTGACAGACAACTAGATTGTACGTGTGGGTGGATACACTTTCATGGCCATTTTGCAAGCCTGATTAAAGCTGAATTCCTGTGTTTACCAGAACAGAAGCCATTCTGTGAGCTCTAAATTGGCAGCTTCGGTGTTTGCTGAATGCTGGGGTGTTGGCTGCTTGAGGGTGGGATCAAAGTAGTGCATGCCCTCAAACACACCCCTTTCATCCTCACATTGCTTTGAACAAGGACTGACAGAGCTGCCTGCTCAGGAAGAATTTAAAAATTCCAGTAGAGATTGTATTTGTGCTCTTCTCTTTTAACAAGCAAAAGATGGCCGGGGCTCGTCCATTGTATGGTTCAGCCAAGTCAGCGTTAGCTCAGCAGCCGCTGCGAGCCAGCCGATAGTGAGGACATGCCCTCTTCTTTGCTTCTGGAACGAAGCTGTCACCCCAGCCCCTGCTGAAGCTGGTGCTTGGGTGACAAGTGGCTGCAGCATGTCCTCCCCAGAACGAGGCTCTTCTGGCGAAGTGAGGTGCCCGTATGTTAGTGACAGGAGAGTTATAAATGGCTTTGGCAGAACGGACGTGCGATGGCTTTGAATCAGAAAGCCCAATGCCTCCAAGAGAGCCAGGCAGAGGGAAGGAGAGGCCTCTCTATCACAGATAAAATGGCACAAGGTGAGAAATGGGAAGCGAGCGCCTTGGTGCTTCCATTAAATGCCAACAGCTCGCTCTGCCGTACCCCCACGCCTCGGTGGCACACACACATGCTGCACAGCTCCCCAGGGGCTGGAGGGATGCCTCACCCAAGGCTGGCGCTGCGTGCAGGATTTTCCTGCGAGCTCCTACAGCTGTCTGCTTCTGCAGCGAGAGACCTCGGAGGCAGCAAGAGTGGGAAAGAGAGAGACAGAAGGTGGGGGGGAGGGAGGAGAAGAGAAGAGCAGGGACCTTAACTAACACTCTTCTGCATAAGCAACCGCATCTGCCCTTTTCAAGAAATATTCTCTGGCTTTGACAGCAGCAACCCGTGCTGGGATAGGCAACATCCAGTGCTCCGTGGGTCTCTTATCCATACCCACCTCCCCACCCACCCAGCAGGTACACTGTCCCGAAGCAGCCACCACAACCTGCCCTGGAGATCGCCACACAAACCCCCGCACCCCACATCCACCCCCTGGCTCCCCCCCCCCCCCCCCCCCATGACGCAGCAGTGTTTGTTTGCTCCCGGTGCCTGCTGGCAGGCGGGCGAGGAATAAAAATAACAAAGCCCCAACCAGCGAAAGGCCACCCCAAGTGCAAGTCGTTTCAGGGCCTCTCTGGGTATGGACCCCACTGCCCGCGCCCTCCTGGGACCCACAAAGGCGGCACTCACCGCTCGGTGCATGTCAGACATCGGCAGCAAAGCCCGGCGGATTCCAGCGCAGAGCTAAAAGAGGAGAGCCATCAGACGGCCTTTCTCAGCACTGGTTGCACAGCATACAAGATCATGTTTTGATTACAAAAGCCTCGCCTGGGCTCCCAGCCAAGAGCGCTGGCTGCCTAATATACCAAGCACAGACAGGGTTTTGAGTGCCTGTGTCCTCCTCTCCAATCTCACTCTCTTTTTAAAAGAAACACTCCCCCTTTCCCCCCCCTCCTGACTCCTTTTAACTTCCTGATGCCACAAGCCCTCGTTCAAAGTGGGGAAAGCTTGGCGAACAATGAAAAATGGATCAGGCAAACAGCTTGACTTCGCTTCGTGGCCATTCATGGGGTCGTGTTATTTGCTATGCGTGGCTAGTTGCACGCCTGGCAGGGAACTGGGGAAATATCTGTGGTCCTGAATACCTTGTCACTGCAAGTATATGCACGAATCTTTACGGGAAAACAAGTGCCAGATCTGCTTTTTTTTTTTCTCTTTATTCTCAGTCTCCTCTGGGAATTATTTCTCTACTTTTAAAATGAGTCTTTCATTCAGGGAGGGAGGAGAAGCAATGCTGTGGGGTGGACGTGGTCAGCCAGCACCACGATTGGCATAAAGCACGCGGTCAAGGGAGAGGGACCCTCAGAAAGCCCTCAACTGAAAGCTGCCAAAGTGACCCCAGAAGAGTCACAGAGAGGCTTTCTGAAAGCAGGCAGCATTTAGATCCTGCGTCTTGGGTTGCTGCACTCAAACCCTTATCTCAGACCACCTCCTGGCCATGCGCTGTGTCCTTCCTCTGTGCTGAACTGAGACTTCTTTAACCTACAAGATCCAGAAGGAGGTGAAGGGGAGCTGGAAGAACATAGGGGAATATTCTGTCGCTCAAGGACTACCACCCACCCCAAACTCAATAACAGTTCTGTTTTCATATTGTAGCATGAAGAAGCAACAGCCACTGCTGGTACATAACCCCTCTAACACATTTAAATAGGTCAACCACTCACAAAATCCAGAAAGCTCAACCCCAAATCCAGCAAGGTCCAAGGGAAGCCTTCAGAAGACTCTGAATAACTTTGAATCTGTCCCCTCTTCTGCACTTAGCTTTAAATACTGGATATCGGGACTACTGAAGGAGTAAAGGACAAGGAAGCACGGCTTAGCAAAAGTGCTCAGAGGGAAAGACTGACCCATATTAATTAGTAGCTACTACAATGATGAAAGGAAATTTAAAGCATTTCCCAGGCAGTGCCTCTGGATTCAGGCTTGAGGAAAGAAATGAAGACATTCCTGTGGCCTGAAACTTCAGAGAAAGACACAGGAGCGCTGCTAGAGCCCAGGTGATCAGCAAGAGGTTTGTGATGGCTATGTGCAGGTGTGGAGCCGTGCAGAGCCTTTCCCTGCCCTTGGAACCCACCTGAGACAGAGGGAGCTGGGAAGATGATGCTGCCTCGGGTTTCCAAGTGGGTATGGGCCCTTGTGGCAGCAGAGTGGTGGCCCATTTTTTGTTGGGCTGGGACCCAAAGGGAAGGGGATCATCTCTGGCAGATGCTTGAGCAGTGGGGTGGATCACAGTAGCTAAGGGTGCTCATCATGCCCAAGTTGTCAAAGTTTGAGCTAAGTGCTCACAAGCAGTTTCTACAGATCTCATGGCCACACCACACCAGGTACTTGCTCTTATTGATGGTGTGGCCAAGCTCTTCCAGTCATAAGCAGTGGCGTGAACAGGTCCCAAAATACTGTTCCCTTTGCTAATGTCTGGAGAGCTGCATTTTCCCCCAGGGCAGCGTCAGCTACTCTGCTGTCCTCAGCAGAAACAAGCTGATGTTTGTCAGCTGTCCCTCACCCAGTCTGAGTGGCAAAATTGACAGGCATCTACTTCTGCATCATCATCTGAGACAGATAAGAGGATGAGGATTCTGTTAAAGCTATGGACACGGAAACCTAGGGGCAAAAGGGACCAGTCAAAGGAGCAGAATCTGCAGCTTCAGCAGTGGGGCAGAACAGGCTGGTTTGGGGACCTGTTGGTGCTCTTGGGACTCTCAAAGGATGTACAAAGACAAATCCTATAAATATGCCGAGATTTATGGGGTTATATGCATGCACATATGATTGTTTATACATGGTGTTATGGCCAGAAAGAGCTGCAATTACCCCAGAGCCATACTCAGCTTCAGTTCTTGCTCCATACTGCCAAAAACTCTGCTTTGTTCTTACATGTGTGTCATTCCTGGAATCAGTGATGCCTTCCCATGGGATTCATGCCTACCACTGGGTAAGGATGATCTTCCAGAACCACCACCCTGACCCTGGGGAGCACCAAAACGCACAAGGAAGGAGAGGAGCCAGAGATGGTCCCCAGTCTTCAGATACAGTGAGAGGGGTGAGATGCATATAGGACATTTTGGTGACCCTACAGGACCTCAGGACACTCTGAAGCCTGTTCACATGAGCACACCCACCTTGGAGGCTGAAGCACATGAATACTCAGGCAGTCAGTGGCAGCTATTTCCCTACACTTGATGGAGTACTTCAGAGAGTGAATGTATATTACACCCACATGTGACAGTAAGGATGTTTGGAGGAAACAGGCTAATTACTCATGCAGAAGTTTGTCCACCACCCCGAAGGTAATCCTTTTATTCTTCTAAAATCACCAGAAGGCCTTTAATAAGCAGGATGACCTCTTTCTGAGCTGTTTTTTATTGTAGTCTGGCTGCTGTGGACTTGTTTGTTCCATCTCTAAAGCCTACTCAGCACAGAAGCCACAGGGAGTACCCAGCATGGACACTCCATATTGCCTCTGTGGTTTCCACTTAATGGAAAGGGAGCAGTCCCTGCAACAGACAGAGGTTTGCTTTCAGAAAACCCTGAAAGCTGAAGAAATCAAGAGAAAGTAAGGGGCTTGACTGACTTGACCTTAAGTTTAGCCTTCCAGCTGCCCCCATAGAAGCCCTGGTCTTCTCGGGGGCAAAGTTTGCCAGAGATTTTCTGGGGCAAAATAAGGAGATCAGAGGAACGAGCTGTCCATTTTGTGCTCACTGCTATGAAATAATCCCTTTCTTTATCTGAGTGCTGCAAAGCCTCTCCCTAACTTGCTTCAGCACAAAAAATAAATCTCTGACAGCAGTCTACAATCTCTCAGCTCCAGGACAGCATTTAGCAGATTGCAGATTGTGTTGCTCCACATTTGACAGTAAGGCTGTTTGTCTCTTCTCCATCTCTCTGCCTTACACAGACTTTGAAGGAAAGAATCTGATCCCTCTATTAACCCAAATATGACAATCACAAGAAGTATTCCTGGCATCCTTTTATCAGCCCTTCCAACAGTTGAAACCACCTTGCCTTGAAACCCTCTTTTCTGTTTCTTTTGCAATCTGTGAAAATCCAAGCAGTGAGCCTCCAAAGTCACTCAGTCCCATGCTGACACTTCTCCCAAGTGCACTGTGCCCATCTTCACCTTGGCTCCCTTCCATTTTTTGCATGACTGCTGTTTAGTCAACAGATGGCACTCGGTAACTGCTGGGAGAAGCTGGGAGCCAGCTGCCAAAAAGCCCACTGTAGAAGGAGTTTAGTCTGCCTTCTCTGGGAGGCTGCTTGTATATCATGTATTGGGGCTGCAGATAAGCCACGTCGCTCAGTTTCAGAAGCACTCCAATGTGCTGCCACATGCAACAAGAGAACCCTCAGATCATGATGCCTGAGGCTCCTGAGTGGAATCAGCAACACTTTTCCAGTCCTGTTGGATGCAGGGAGGAATAGGAACATGCAGATTATCAAAGGAGAGGTTGCTGACAGCCTGGAGGCATCTTTCATACCAACCACAGAGCAAACTTCCTTGCAATAAGCAAACTCCTCCTTTGCCTCCCTTGCTCACTCCTTGCTTTGGCCCTCTGGCCAGCTGCAACGGCAGGATAAAAAGGAGTTAGGCTGTTCCTCAAGCCAGCCAGATGAAAGGTCAGCATATTCCCTAGACTGGGAGGAGGTATAAGCCAGAAAATTTTAAATGGGCTTTAGTTGGAGAGACTCACAGGGATCAAAGGACTGCTGAGACATTAATTTTGAAATGTATCAATATACAGAGAAATTGAAAACTACCAAAGATAGTTGAAGGATAGAAAAGCAATTGCTTTCACACAGTGATACCAGTCATAACAGAGAAACCTCTCAGAATGTGCAAAGCAGCTCTCTTCCTCATTTTTTACCCTCTTTTCCCCCTCCCTGCACATCATCCCAGCCTGCAGGCTGCTGCTGCACATCCTGTAAGTTTTGAGCCTACCAGTGTTCAATGCCACTGTGAATAATTCGTGCTCTCACAACTGACTTGACATCTTCCACTCCTGGAAAACTTGTAATTTTGCTGTAAGGTCCCTGAAGTAGCTGTAAGCAAAACAACAAGAAAAGGACCTGGTCTCTTCCCTCTTCCCACTTCCAGACATGCAGAGCAGGACCAAATGCAGGTCTGCTGACCCCATTTGCATCCCCAGCCTTCAGATGTAGGACACACAGGCCAGGCTTGGGAAGGATGCCAAGATGTGACAAGTGGCTGGAACAGCCAGTCAAACGGGTTCTTTTCATCTTTTATGAAAATGAAGTCCTTGTGGAAAGCAGGGAGAACTGCAGACAGCAACCAGCTCGCCCTGGGTGCAAGCTGTCATCAGCAGGGGCCAAGGGTGTTTCTCCTTTTCATCACATGGTTTCAGCCCAGAGTTAGGAGGACATGGGCAATTCAGTGGTCTATAACTTGTAGTGTGCAAGGTGCAAATGAGAAAGCCAAGAGCCAGCTGGCTCATAATACGGTCACATGTGCCTTGTGAGCTTTACAGGGTCAACTTATTTGACACGAGGCTGTTTTGGGGCTACACCAGAAGCAACATGACTCACTTACAGACTAAAGCAGGAGGAAAGAAGTGGCAAACTCCATGGCTGTTTTCCAGGCCTCTCATCCCAACTAAACTGAATTAAAACCTAACAACCCAACTCACTTCGCTTTGCCAGCAGAACTCAAAAGCAAACTCTAGAGACCAACCTTGGCTTCGGGATCTAAACTGGACTGAAGATTCTTCATGGACTGAAGCGGTGTCACACCATGCTGATGCTCTATGGGTTCAGTTTGGGCTCAGCAGGGAGACAGACTTGCAGAAGGAAAAGGTGCGGAGCAGAGGTGACTTGAGAAGGGAGGAGATGAAAAGAGGAGACAAGGTGACAAATATTAAAGAACCAGTTCAACAATACTCTCCTTGGCTGAAGAGAAAGGGTGGAGGTACCTTAAGTGCTTGCAGACATTTCCTGTACTATGTCTGTCTGTTTGGGCACGGCACTCAAGTGTCACCAAACTCCAAAAAATACCAACAATCCATACTCCAGCAGGATGGAAACCATGATTTGAGAGGGTGAACTAAAGCCTAGTTGGAAATGTTGGTCTTTCTCCTAGCTATGGTCATAATTTGAACCATGTTGGCCTTGATTCTCCCTTTGCACAATTTTTTTCTTTCTAAAATAAATAAACAAACAAACAAATAAACAACAATTCCTGTCATTTTGAATAGATGCCTTTTTGTCTCTGTCTCCCAACCTTTCTGTCTCCAGTACCCATATGTGTGACTATGTTTCCAAATTAGTGAGTACTTCAGGGAGCTTTCTGGAACCTTCACTTGAAAAGGTTTCCTTCTGGAATAAAGGCTTTCTGTGTCCTCTCTTTTGGGCTGGGAATCACCCTGACCACGGCTACAGTAGTGAAGTATGGCTTGCCCCCACCGCTTCCATCAATTAAAGACTCCTGGACCATCAGATGAAGGTAGGAGCAGCCAAATTCAAAGTACCAAAAGCCTTCTTTCACGTCCGCAGAACACCCTGCCAAGGGACACATGGAAGCAATTTTTACCCAAGTCCAAAAGGAGACCACACAAATATTTGGACAACAGCTCTTTGGAGGTTTCCCAACTGGACACACCATACCATGCTTGCAGAATCCCATGCAAATTACTTGCGGAACCATCATATGTGCTCACCCTGTCCTTACTTTTCTCTGGACATCTATTTCCGGTCCCTGTGTGAGCTCTTGAGCAAGGTAAAATTCATTTGGGAGTCTGGCCAACTGGTGATCCCTCTGATGCAGGCCCCACAGCATGACAGCAGGGATGGAGAACATCACAGTCTAAGCACATAGCATTAGGATGGGTTAAAACAAAGAGGTTTAGAGTTGGGTTGTAAAAAGAAAAAAACTGCATTTCCTTTAATCCCATAAGAAGAAATCTGTTAAATTTGGTCAATTTCCTCTCCAAAATGCCAACAGGTGGTTCCCTGAATAAGACCAAACCACTGGCACTGGTGCCATGGGGACAGAATAGTTCCTGCTGGGTCCTATAGATCCTGTGGGTATGCGACTGGCACAGGCAGGGATCGGCAATTTGCAGCCAGTTCTGCTAGCATGAGTCTTCCTCCCAACACAGGGTACTGTGGAGAAGCCAGAATAGCTGGAATCCTGTGAGATCCAGCAATAAAGCTAGTATTTGTTGTTTGAGTAGCGTTATGGTTGTTATAGTGAAGTCAAATGGGCAAATTCATAACTGAATACAGAATGCATTAAACGGACAAGATTAAGGATGTGTTAGAGAGTAGCTCTTCTGTCTTACATCATATCTGGTCCTATTCCCACCTGCAGCTTCGATCATCACCTTCACAACAGTCCAGAAACCTGCCAGAGCCATCAAACTGATTTCAGGGAAACCATCCCTGCTGCGCTAGCTTCCCTTTCCCCCAGCAGGCTACGCAGGAGCCAGAACAGCCCCCACTCACCCAGCATCAAGCAGAAGTTTGTCCCTAATTACCTGAAAAAACTGCAAATTTTAACCCTATATAAAAAGTAAGAGTCATTCTAAGTTAAAGTCCTCTTCAGGGAGATCCAAGCTGCCAGCACTAACCAAGACATGAAGGTAATGTTAAGGTCGTGCACTGGCCGCAAGGACTGAAGAGAGCAATTTGTCAGGAGTAACAGCAAGGTCCATGGGGTTTCCTAGAGCAAGAAGGGGGAGGGTTTGCCAGCAGTTCATAAGGGGAATGTGAAGGCTGGGGTTACAGCTAGGATTTGGCTTGATGATCAGAAGCATACAGTGAAAGCCACCGAAAAGCAGACCCAGTAGAGGCAAAGAGTCAGTAACTCAATGTGAGCACACTGTGATCCCCAGGCCAGGCATGAGTTGAGACAGGGGCTGAAGGTTTAACATTAGCCCTCCAATCTTCAAATGAGAGGAAGGGAGGTAGAGCTGGCAGAGATGAATGACCCACACCATCATCAAGTAGGGGGGTTGGATAGTTGGGATGACGTACAAAGTTAGGACTACGAGTGCAGCATAAGAGCTTAAAAAGCATGAGGAAATAGCTGAATTTATGGCCTAATGCCTCAGTGTTGGGGCAGCTGGTGGGTCACTGGCTATAGGATAATAGGAGTGCCCAGGGAGAGCCAAGGAGGTTCCACTACTGGGTTGAGCATGTTGTGGTCTACAAACATCAGCTCTGGGAAAAAAAGGCTTTTCCTACAGACTCACAGCATAAAGTCACTCGTCAGTGGAATTTAAACGCATCCTTGGCAAGACTAGAATATTCATATTTTGCAGGCATTGCAACAAAGCTTAGATGAATCAAGAGAAAGAATGACATAATAGGGTTGTAAATTTAAAAGCTTTTCCCATATTAAAAATTTCTAGCTGATAACCACTGGTCTGATTCGCTGATTGATCTGATTTTCTTTTCCATGGTGTGGACAGAGTCTTACAGGCTGAGACTTTCCCTTGCCCATAAACCTGTTAGCACTGTTTTAACAAACTCAGATGAAGAAGAGATGAGCAGGAAGCCCTTAGATAAGCCTTGCCACAATAGAAAGGGCAACATGGCCTTCTCTTTTCATGTCTGGAGCAGGAGGGCAGACAGGTAAATGCTCTCTGGAGCTCTCAGCCAAACTTTCCTTATTGAACAACTAGATTAGAAAGGCTGAGGGTCTCCTGGTAACTGACACCTTGGCTGTGTTTCCTGAGCAGTGATAACACGTGTCATATCAGCCGCAAAACCACAGGAACCAGCAGCACTCGTTACATCCTGCGCTAACAAAGCAGGGGAGTTCAGGGAAGAAGGGGCCTCCAGGCCAGGAGGGAGATGCCAGAGATGTGTGTGTTGGGGAGCTGCATTCTATGGGATTTAGAAGCAGCTCTGTGGAAATATTTTGAATGTAAAGCAGAAGGCAGAAGTCTCCAAGGGCATATCTCACAGTTACCACAGGACAGTATGAGATTTTTTTCCCCATTGCAGAAGTGTCCGTTCAGAAAACCAGATTATTTTTTTTCATGTGACCAGTTGATTTCAGTGAATCTCCTCTTTTAGAAAGTCATTATTCTAAAATCTAGGACCTGTCCCCCTTTTTGTTTTTCAACACAAATTGTCCAGACCTACAGATAACAGAAATATGCTTGCCTCCTACCCGTGTGTTCCTCAGCATCAATCAAAATTCCTCTTTTGTTCAAAGCTGCCTCACTGCACAGATTAGAGGTCCGAGGCACTGGCAGAAAAACGGTGCCTCTCAGTGCACCTCTTTACTATCAACCTGTACTTCTGGAATGAAGATGTAATGTCTGAGGCTCACTGAGCTGTGATCAATCTGTTTTAAGGAACAATTTACCTGCAATAGGCCACGAGCAAATATGGTATGAGAAAAGGAAGTTGTGCAGAGATTCAACAGATCTAGCAGAAAATGTGTGATTGTTCCTTTCTCTGTCAGGATGGATGGTACAGGGTGAGTGTCAGCCATGTCCTCCTTTCTCCCACATCCTCTTAACAATAGAGGAGCACCTCTCCCTTGAGAGTTTATGTATCTTGGTTGTGTTGGGGTTACTTCAAAAGCTCTGCAGGTTCCTCATGTTCTCCTTCATGGTCTCTATCAGGTCTGCATCTAGCTTGCTGCTTTTCTCTTGGAGCTGAAAGAATCAAAGACTGTATTAACAATATGGGTCACATACTGTGCACAGCATCCTCACATTCAGCAGCCTGTGTATGTGCTATGAATCCTGAATGACAGAACCCAGGCAAAATTCCCATTTCAAGGATGTGCATACGATGTAGAAAGGGTGACTAACACCATGCCAGGGCTTTCCTCAAGACTCAACCCTTTTCAGATAAGTGGCAACACATCTTTATTTATTCCTAGGGGTTTAAAAGGAAGGAACTTCCCCCATTCACGGCATCCTTAATGCCAGATCTTTTTCCCTTCTTTTCCTGCATTTGTAAGCACAAAGAAACCTGAAAGCAATCACTGATACTTCAGAGGTATGGGTATCTTGGTGCTAGGCTCTAACGTGCTGAGAAACATCTGGCCTCAGCCTCTTTTGCAGGATCAGGCTTGAAATGTGGGTCTCACATGTGAATTGCAGGAGCCTGGGAAGGGGCTGGCTGGTTTTGAAGTGTTGGATTTTGTACACGACCTCGGCTGCATCCTGCTAGGGCCATGCTGTGAAGGTTGTCTGCAAGATCCTCAGTTCCTCAGTTCAAAAGTCAGTTCGATCCTCAGTTCAAAAGTCAGTTGCAATTTTCAAACCTTTCTGAAGCTAAAGAACGTGTTACAGCAGACACAGTTAGACAAGATAGAAGTTGATATACCCTAGTATCTTCTCTGACCTCCCCCAAGCTGAGAATTTGCCCTAGACTTTCCTAAGGACCGTATTTACCTGCAAAAAATGAAGTCTTGCATATCTCACAATGCTCTGAGAGAACTGGCTCATTGACAGTTACACTGGGAAACAGTGCGAACATATGGGCTGCTTCAGAGCAAACATGGCTGTGGTCCCAGCACAAGGCACTGCAGAAAATGGTACAATATTTCTACAGTGAGATTTTCCCTGCCAAGACAATGGTGAAGTAGGTATCTATGGGCGTTCTGCCCCTTACTGCTGTATGCCTGTGATGGACAGAAATAATAGCAGGTCCTGCGAGCCTGATTCCTTAGTCCCCTTGAAATCCTGTGCCTTGTGCTGATGCAAGCACTGGTTGCAGAGGATGCTTCCTATCAGGGCAGACAACTTTCAACAAATTTTGGAAGGTGACAGCTCCTCCAAGCCCATCTCAGGACAGAGTAATCAACAGATAGCTTTGAATACAGACTCCATAGAACCTGCTGGTTTCTGTCTCTAGCTTACTTTAGCTCTCCCCTGGTAATTACACTTCTCAGAATTGCACCTCCAAACAACAAAAAGGCAGTCGTGGACTACTTCACCTGACACATGTAAATGGAGTCACACAGAGGAACGTGACAGGCTCCACTGAGTGTGAATGTGTGCAGAGATATGTGTCCTTCTGAGTGGCATTGCTTGTGCCATGCTACTGGGGCAGGAAATCAGATCAGTTCTGTACAGGAGACAAAATGTGCATCCAGACCTTTCTTTTTCAGCCTCAGAGATGATGTTTTTGGCATAAGTGTCAGCCTACAAGTAAGCAGCTCTTTGGATAGACAGGTCTGACTCAGGTCTTGGCATTCAACCTGTGACTAAAGCACATTTCTATACTAAATTAAACCTTCTTGAAGTTGCAGTAAGGGGGTAGATAAATTCACCTGTAAAATAAGCTCCGTACAGTGAAGGTGAATGGGGCTCAATTTGCTAACACAGCACCAGCCCCCACAAAGACTTGTGCTCCGGCTAAGGAAGCAATTTCACAGGCTGAGGCAACAAGAGGTTTATGAAGCAGAAAAGCTCAGGACTACTGCTGCTGTGCTCATGGAAATCTTCCAGCATGGGAAGGGACTGGCATGCAGTTGCTGGCTTTGAGGAGCAAAAATACCCTTGCTATTTTATTGCTACAGTGAGTACAGGCAGGCCTGAGTTCAAATGTAGCTGGCTGCAGATCTGCAAGACAGTGCACATTGCTTACAAACTGGCAGCCTGCTGCAAAGTGAAGCAGTGAGTGCGGCTGTAGAGCAGCTGTAGGCTGCACCGTGATCTCCAGCCTTGACATGACCATGGTGACTCCAAGAGCTCAGCTGTCCATAAAACTCACGATGTGAGTGACTTTGCTGGAAAAACCACAGTCCTTGGCATTGTAGTGGGGTCACCACTGCAAGCAGTCAGATCGGAATGTGGTTTTTCTGAGACCCCGGGTTGCACTGCCTGCACTGAGAGGCAGGGATGCATCACCATCCAAAGGTATGGATCTGGACCACTCTGCATCCATCGTGCTGACCAGGCACTGTGGAATAAAATATTCGTTTGCATGAATGTTCAGTGGCAGGAAGGTTTCAGATAGAAGGAATGGGTTTGTGAGTATTATTTATGTCCATAAAACAGTTTAGGAGATCTGTTTGGTAATCCTTCCTGTTCACTGTTGTATTTTTTCCTTAAAGGGAGGTAATCTTCTTGGGATCAGCACAAGTATCCACTACCAGGGCACAAGATCTTTTCTATCATTCTAGCAGTATCTAGAGGTAGCAGGCAGCGGGGCCAACAACAGTTTCTGGCCGATGGGCACACACAGCTCCTTGGTTGCTGCAGTGCCAGGACAAGAGCCAAGCAGATTTTGAGGAACGGGACTCCTAGCATCCAGGATTTTGACCACTACAGCTGCCTGCTCCCAGCAGCAGGTCCAGGTAAAGGTCTAAGAGAAGCCAGCCTCCTCCTTGAATGTAAATGGCATGGTGTGAACAGAGCTGTATTTGCAGCAGGCTGTTTGCATCAGCTGCCAGTAGGACTGCAGGACTTGCTGTTTCTTCCTCTGTGCTGGCACAGAGCAAAGCAAGACACATACAGCAGAGCAGGGAAGCAGCAGAACGTGGGTGTCTGGCCAGAAAGGCACAGGCTTGTTCTGAAGCATTGCTGCACAACATGGCTGCGCCGGCTGGTGAAATGCCTCAGCTGTGTACAAACTCGTGCAGCTTGTGGACCACTGCAGTCAGGGAAGAAAGGCCTTTAGGGTTTCCCCTAACTGGAGGTGCAGGTAATATTTTCAGCTCACTTTTTTTTCTGCCCCAGGTGCTCAAAGAGTGCACCAAGCCAAAGAAATGGCAATTCTTGAAGACCCACGGCTCAAAGAGGACTGGATACACAGAGAGCACTTCTTGCTGTGCAGCAGAATTGTTCTGACTGATGGGCACTGCAGCAGCCCCCAAGTTTTCTGCCACAGCAGCTGATGGAAATAGAGTGGTCTGTGTTGTAGGGAGAGAGATGAGCATCACAGATCCCTCTGGTCTTAAAGTTCACCCATGTGCTCATGCTCAGTGACATTTTTGAGAACAGGAGCCTTCGAATACAGCAGCTGCCCTGGCAGAGGGTGTTCAATGTTAGTCATGTACACCTGTAACAGTGGGAGCTGAGGAAGAGATGTCTTTGCAAGAAAAGCAGCTTCATTTTTCACCCTCTTTGCTATCTGTTTTCCTTTGCTGGTAACCTCCCATATCAAACAGCAGATTATGGATTCAGGTAAGGGACTCTTTGGTTGTTGGTGTTTTTTGTTTGTTTGCTTGTTTGTTTGTTTTTGACCAAGAGCTTTACTTCCCACACTACTCAGGACTCTATATTTTTTTGCATCCTGATCTTTACCCTGAACAACCTGATCTAGCTGTGGAGTCCCTGTGCATTGCAGGGGAGTTGGACTAGATGGCTTTCAGAGGTCCCTTCCAACTCTGAGGATTCTATGATTCTGTGATTGTTCTTTCTGCTCTTCTTTTTGAGGAAGCTAAATGGCTGATAGGGACTAGAAATGACTGTCAGCCATGGGAAGAAGAGTACAGGTAGCTCCAGAGATGTTGGGCATGTATCATTTTGTTTCACTGTGTGAACCCAAGGATGTCAGAAAGACTCCATAGCTCTTCAACAAACAGAATTCGGAACCACAAAATGACCTGTAGTTCTAAAGGAGCCAGACCCAAAGCATCTATTGGGGCAGCAAGCAGGAGAAATATGCCAAAGCCAATGGCCAAGCCTCAACAACATGTTGCAACTTCGTCCCTGTAAAAGGGAGCAAAAGCAGAAAGGGGAGAGCACAGTTGGAATGGCTTGTGGCCGCATCAGTGGAGATGAACCAAAGTGATCTGAGCAAAAATATTCTAAGCCCAATGCCAGTGATCAGCCAGGGGCACGAGTCCAAGCCTTGGACCACCATGCTCCAGCACACTGTAGCCTGGATGCTGCGTGGGTCTTGCCAAGCCAACTGCCAACAGTGTGTACAGTGCTGAGCTCTGCAAACAGGAGTCAGGGCAGCACGAACCAAGCTAAATTCTCCTATGAAAATGTTGATTTACAGTGAAGCAAAATGAAATGTGCTCAGACAGGGTGCTGGGAAATGATGCATGCTGAATTGTGACTATAAAGCAAATCCATTTGGAAATGCTCTCAGCCACATCTCCAGCCCACTGAAGTAAAGATTTCTGCCTTCCTAGGCTTCTCCAATGCTATGCCCAGCTTGTACTCCTAAGGATAAAAGGAGTCTTTTTACAGACACTGGTGGGAGAGGAAGGAATCTCCAAGCTGTGGGGACTTTGCACAAACATCAAGTGCCATGTAGCCTTCACTTCCAACTCAGACTTCTCTCCTGCAGAGGAGAGTTGGAAGGACAATGTTTCGCTTTCTATTTATTAAAGAAATGCAAATGGATGGTCAGCAAGGGAGTAGGGAGAAGCAGTAAAGCTATATCAAATGAAGGGAAAAGATGCTTCAATTAAAAAACACACCAAAGCTTTACTGCAAAGTTCCTCTCATCTCTTTCACAGGTTAATCAGGAGAGGTAATAAATCTGTCTTCATTTGTCACAAATACTGATTTTGCTTGGGGAGCTCAAGCCCACACACAGGAGGCTTGTTGCTCTTGGATGCTCTTCATGAAATGTGGAATAGTTGACGGATCCCTTAAGTTTCTCAGGGTCAGCAGTAGAAAATTGCTGTCTTGGATGACAGAGTGGTTTTGCAGCATAGCAGCTCTGTAAACCTGCCTCAGCCACCTCTTGCATCACCCTCAGTGCATCCTTATCCCATTCACTTGTTGTAGATTTTCCTTTTCCCTTGATTTCTGCTCACCAGGATTCCCCTTTTCCCTCTTTTCCACACATTTCCATTACTGCCTGTCTGCTTTTCTTAAATGCTCCTGAGCCTACATCTCCTCTTTTTTTTTTTTTTTTTTTGCTATTTTTCTCTTAGTTTCTATGGGGTTTTCAGCAACTTCTCTCTCTGCCCCTCTCACTCACCACTGGACCCAGATGATGCTGACAGGTCTTGGATGTGAGTTGCCATGGCAAAGATCGAGCTCCAACAAGTGACTATATCATTGCAATGCTTCAGCTCTGTCTGTCTGGGTGAAAACAGCCCCGAGAGAGAGGTGAGCAGCCCCACTGACACCTTGCACAGTGCTTAGCCTCTACATGGGAGCACAAGCCCTACTGTAGTCCTCATTTAAGGGCAATTTAAAAAAAATCCAGGCACTGAATATCTCACAGGCCACGGAGGAATACTGCCAAGCTGTGGGAGTGAGGAAGTGTTATCACCCCCACTTCACAGACAGGGAGTTCACACATTGCACTGAGCCAAACTAGAAGCTGTATGGTGTGACTTTCTGTCAGGAGCAGTGGGATGTTTGCAATTCAGCCTATTCCTATCGTCCTTTCAGCTCCCATGGCTTTATTATTATCATTGCTGCTGTAAGTATTATTATTTAGCGTCAGGAAGAAAGAAAAGGAAACAGCAACTATATCCTTGCCATCCCATTAATCCCAGCCAATCCTTTCAGCAGATACCAGGTTTCAGTCTTTCCTGCTGAGCAACATAATACAAGCTACTCTCTAGCTGCTCGACGTATCTGATCCTAGCAGGCATTTTTGTGGCTAAGGCTCAGCAAAGCAGGCTGCTCCCCTCACTGCGGGCAGCACTCCAGTGGGTTTCATCTCACCAGGACACTTGAAGCCTGGCTGTTGTTAGTCCCTCCTGCTGGGTTTGAAGAGGTGATAGCCTACAGTTGGAGAGAGTATAGTAGCATTAGGGAAAGCTTTTTGTTCGTTAAACTGACTTGGGCATTTAAATCATTAAGGCAGGAAGGGCTTAGTCCAAACAGCTAGAGGATTAGTGGGAATTACAGGATACTCCTTGGTCTAATACTCTCCCTTTTTGCTTCGGCTTTTTTGTATCGTGAGAAGCAAGAAGGATGCCACCCACATAAGAAAGAAGGCCACTGCCCCTGTGAGGGTCATAGACACGGCCATAAGAAAGGAGAAGGTTACAGCCATGCCCATGGCCATGTGTAGGGTCATGAGAAGGGAGAAGGTTGCTGTCATTTCTCTGGTCATGTGCACAGCCATGGGAAAGGCTCAGGCCATTCCCAGCACAAGTAATGTCATGGACATTCACATGAGGCTACAGTACTGATAACCAGTGTTAGCAGATCTGATCTCTTTGTGTTCTTCTAGCTTTCAACTCAGTTGTTTCAAAGCTACTATCTATTTAAACAAACTTAATTCTGCTAAAATCCAGATAGTGAACTTCTGCACTTCAACATGCTGCCCTGCACCTGTGATATGAAGCCTGAGAGTGCTTCTAGGAGCTTTCCTACCTTGGGCTAAAGCAGCACAACTCTTCATGGGACAAGGGACATGCCACCCTAAGAATGCACTACTTGAACATATAGCTTGCTCTACTGCACATCTTTCAGTGAGGGTGCACAGTGAGTTTGGGGCTGGGTGAGGTGCTTTGCTCCATTCTAGAGAAAACCCCACATTCTCGCGTTGCCCAAAGTTCTTACCTGTACCTTCCTGGCTCAGTCTCCTCCCGAACACACGGACAACACCTGGGGGCTAACCCACACCACCTAGCCTCTCCTCCGGCCTCCCCCCGCTCTCCACCCGCCCTCAGCCTCAGCCAGAAGCGCCCCGTGGTCATTGGCCGGCCGCTCCGGGCCCGCCTCCGCGGTCGCGCAAGCGCTGCGCGGAGCTGCCGCCGCCGCCGCCTCGCCGGGAGCGTTCAGCACCGCGAGCTGCGGACAGCGCCCCGCTGCCTCCGCCGCCGGCCATGGAGGCCGGGCCGGCCTCGCCGCGCCGGGAGCAGAGGCCCGAGGGGACGCGCCGTGGCCGCTCCTCCGCCTCGCCCAGGTAGGAGCGCGGAGACCGGCGCGGAGCTGGGGGACGGTGGTGAGCGCTCGGCGGTGTCTGCTGCTGGGGGGTGGGGGGGTCACTGGGTGAGGTTCGGTTATCCCGAGGCTTGGCACTGCCTTCCAGCCCCACTGAGGGGCACGTGCCTTTCGTCCTAAGCCCCTCGTTTCGGGGTTTACAAGAGCCCTGCTGCCCGGCTGGCACCCTCGTGGTTCGTTCCCCTGTGCTGGTGTCGAACTTGGCCTCCCTGGGGGCTTTTTATCATGCAATAGGGTGAGCAACCCCACCTGCAAGTTGTGAGGTACTGTTAGCGGTGCTCAGCATGTTTTGGATGGAGTCCTCTTTTCACCAGGCTTTGGACAAGAACTGGTTTCAATTCAAAGGTTTTTTTCTATAAAGCCCTGCAGCCCTCTCCTTCTGCACCCTGTGCCATATGCTCCCTTAGCTGGTGTCTCAAACCAGGCTGGAATCCATAATCATGGCAATTTTCTGGGCCAACAAGCCCATGATCCTGGGCACAGAGCCATCCCCAAATTTTTGACCACACTGCCATTTATTAGACTGAAGGCAACAGACCTGAGCTCTTCAGATTCTCCTGAGCAAGGAATATCCTGAGGTCAAAAACACACAAATTCATTCTGAAAGCCCAAAGAGTTTCACTTCTGCCTGACGCAGGATCTTCACGCTAAGCCGTCCCCACCTGCCTGGGGGATCCAGCAGGGCAGTCACATCCCCTTAGCTCTGCATATCTCAGCCTTAAATCTCAGGCATTGGGTGGGGTCTGAGCTACCAGCGAAGCCCCATTAGCTTTGCTTGTCTTGCTCATTTGAACAGATCCTTTAAAATGAATGCTGCAGCCTGTCGGAGTTCAGTTATGGATACAGGTTAGACCAGCTGAAACGGGTGCTTTGACTTTATCTCATGCTGTACACTCAAGAACTAAAATTTATGGCAATAAAGTGCAAGGTGATAGTTCTCTGACTCCTGAGCAAGCATATACATAAATGCTTCTTAATGCAAGGCTGTTCATGTAGCCACAAAAGGGTTAGCTCTGTAGCACCTGTCCTCTGGCCAAAGCCAATGCTTGACTGAAATGATCATCAATAAACAACACCTTCTTTCTGACCTTCCTAAGGCTGGGATAGTAAGGTGTTGTTTTCTTTTCTTCAAAATAGGGGCGAGCACACAGATTTTTGTCTGTGCATTTTACACTGCCAGGGTACATACAGCAAACTGCACCCAGACCTTTCTGGAGCTGGAGACTGGGTGGGGATGGCTGAGCCCTTTGTTTCTGCTTGCACCCCATCACAAACACCTGTACCCACAACACTGCTAGCTGCCCGAGGTGAGGGTAAGGCTGTTCAGAAGAGTCAATGGGAAGGATAATAAAACTAAACTTTTCTTGGCAGACTACGTGGGAAGCAGAGCTTTTCAGTCTCATTAATTTTTCATGAAGATTTAGCATACTCAGGAGTCTAATTAAAAAAAAAAAAAAAGATTGTAAGGCTTCTTAAGGATACATGCTATTTTGCTACTAGATTGAAAAAGCAAAACAAGGAGTAACTACACAGAAATTTTCCAGTGTACAAGAATTTGACCCTGCCAAAGGAGGAGATGAATTGCTTGACAGGTGCCCATCCCTCACTGCCAGCTGGGCAGTGAACCCACATAATAGGTGAGCGTGAAATGCAATAAGCCCTCCCATAATCTCCAGATACATGCACTCGTCCCCTTAACAGCACAAGCAAACATAAGCAATAACAATGGTGTTATCCTGACTGTTTTACTGTGGGAAGAGGCTTCAGCCCTTTTGCTGGTTCCTGCACATCTGGTGGGCTGCCTGCGCACTGTTGCTTGCCTTGGAAAAGCGTTGCTGCACTTAGAGGGACTTGGGCAGTTTCATAAATTGGATTATTATCTTGTCTAGACGTCTCAAGGGAAGAGATGGGGAAGCAGCATGACAAATGCAACTTATTCCTGTGGGTCTCAGGAGCAGCTTGTTCCAGCCTGTCACCTGCCATACAGCTCCTCTTCCTTTTCTCTGCATCTCTTTGCATCCAGTTGAGCTTGAGGAAGAAAAAGGTTGTCAGGCTGTTTTTGTAGGCTTTTGTGGCAGAGAGACCATTTCTGCCCACACCATCCCAGAGATGTCAAATATCTGACACAGCCCTGAATGGGAATGAACATTCAAAAGAAGGTTTCTCTTCCCCTGGTGTTAGTCCAGTGTAACGCTCTTGCCCACCTCTTCTTCTGTCTGACAGTAAACAACAATCAGGAACACCCTCACAACCATTTTTCAAACACAATTCAGGGTCCTAGAGGCCCAGAAAAGTCACAGTGACATGCTGGTAGGCATGGCAGGCAAGCAAGGACCAGCCTACATCTCTGGTGCAGATCTTAGCAGATCAAACGTGAAGCCTGCCAGCACCTTGGCTAATTGAGAGAATAGCAACTGAAGATTCAAAACCTGCAGGCCTGCCACCAGTAATTATCCAAAACTATCATTATTTGTGAGCTCCAGGTTTCCCTGGAGATTCTGGATAACCAAGGTCACATTGTCACAGAGTTGGAGATGTGCATAAGGCAACCTGGATCTGGAGTGTGATTGACAGAACTATAATTGTTCAGCCTGAAAAGGAGATAACGAAGAAGAGTCACGAGTGAATGATTTGAATTAGCTCAAGTTATTCTAAAACATGAAGTCGCTGAGCAGCCAGGGGATGGAGCTGAGACCACATGAGGGGAAAGAACAGAACATGACAGTATTTCACAGCAAAGATGATAATCAAGGGGAGGGGGCTTGCCTGTTAACTATTAGCATTGAATACATTAACGTTGTGTAAAAAAACTGGAAGCAATGTGTGATATCCAAGGGTTTGCCACCTGCCTTTGCCACCAGAAGATTGTGTAGCTGAGGGTCTTTGGACGTGGAATTTTTCAGCACATGTTTCTTGCATTTCCCTGATTATCTTCAAAGTGTTTTTTTTCTGGTGAAAGCCTTTTCCTCCTGTCCAGTGTTACAGATGTGGCGGGCAGACATGGCAGTGCAGTCTTCAGACTAACTCAGTTATGAAAAGCCTCTGGTGCCCACTGCCAATGCAAATCCAGCAGTTTACGTGAAAAAGAATTTTGTTTTCACTTAAAAAAAAAAAAAAAAAAAAAAGAACACATATTTTACAGATGTGGAAATACCAGAAGCATAAATGGTCAGTGGGGTAGTCTCTGTGAACTATTATGCATTTTAGGAAAACATCTTACTTAAGGTGCACCTAAATTAGGGAAAATGATACACTGAAGGTAGAGGGAAAATAATAATTTAAAGACATCAAAAAGGGAGTGAGGAGAGGTCTAGACCTTGCAAAAGTATAATGCTACCACAGTCCCAGATCTATGATGACAATTCAGTGCCTCAGCTCTGCTAATACAAAACTACAAGCCTCCAAATAAAATTAACTTGCACTTCAAGCGCTGGAAACCTGGGAGAAGGGAGAGGAGTTACACTTTTATCTCAAGGATGGAAGCGTGATACTCTCGCAAATAAACCTCGTCCCTGCCACTTCCCATAGATAGGGAGGATGTGGTGGTTACCATGTCCCTGGCTGGTTGGTTCTGCAATTACTGTAAATGGGCAGTAATTAATTAAATATGCCATTTCATTCATTGCCTACCACAGACCACAAGCTTTCCCTTCTCTGCCTTTGTTGCACCTGATCTATGCTGCAGCCGTCCAGCCGAATGCAAATCTCCCCAGTGCAGGTGACTTTGATGAGGCTGCAGCAAGCTCCAGATTCCATCTCATGAACACATTGCTGACATCTGATTTATTGTCTTGTGCAGCGCATTTGTATACACCACCAACAAATTTGTAGCCTTCTTTGTAAGCTGCCTTCATAGAGCTGTAACCCAAATCACTCGCTTGAAAGTCTGGGTAATCCTGCCACTAATCCATCTGTGAAAGGACAGCAAGGACTTCATGCGACAGGGTTTTATATTATTTCTTTTGACAAACTCTGCGGGAGAATGGGATATCATTGTCACAATCTGTTCGGGAGCTCGTGCTTTGCAAGCAGCACTCCCTCTCACTACACTGAGCTAGCTGAAGTCTTATTAGTCCTTTGTATTGCAGAGCAGAGGCAGCTGAGTGCTGGAACTGTTGAGAAAAACCTGTCAAGCTTATCAATGAAGTGTGCACACATCTGTCTGCAGGTTTTCTGGCACTTGCTTCAGTGCAAACTTTGGCTCGTTGCCACCAATTTGTACATCTGCTGCCATAAGAAACATCAGTGGTCTCACAGATCCTGTCTGACTTTCCTCCCTTTGGATGTACCTCTCCCAGGGATGCAGAGCTCACACAGACAGTGGCATTTGCTAACTGTTTTGATATTTTGCCAGTTTCATGACCCAAAACCTGCATGTGAACATCAGTTATTGCTTCCAAAGTCAATGACGTTGTGATAAGCAACCTTGACTATGTCATCTCTGTCTGTAACTACATAACTAAAAACTAAAACTAGCATTGGATGGTGTCTGACTAGGCAAGATATCTTTGTTACTAGTCCCTGGACAGGTTCTGTGTGCAAGTAGCAGTGAGTGGGATGCCTGTGCCAGGAATCTCCATACCAGCATTGGTATAACTGCTACTGCAAACATTGCTCTGTCGTAATGATTTTAGTGAAACAAGACCATTCTGTGTAATCATGAAATATAGTTTCCCAGTGTTGATAAGCTCAATTGATGTTGGAAAGTACACAGCATGAGCTGCCAAGGCCAATATGTCCTCCTTTCTGGAAAAAAATAGCAATTTTCAAGCAGTACTGAGCTAACAGAAATCTTCAAATCTCTTTTGTCATTGATACTACTATTTAACTTCGGGTACAATTCCAGAAACTTGTAATTGCTAACATTCTGTCTTTTTCCGTGGCTGTCTGAAAGAGAAATGAGATGAACTCTGCAAAGTTTTGAAAATATTCCCTTCTCAGTCATATTTTGTCTTCAGTTTTTCTCCACATCTCATCAGGTGCCTCAGGCTAAAGTTCATCTCATTCTTGTCTCAGTCCAGTACTCATAATTCTCTGACAACTCAAAACACTTTGTGATTCTAGCTGGCCCAAATCATCCATCACACTTAATGCTCAATGCCAGACACTACAGCAGGCATATAACTCAGCTGTAGACACCACAGCACGTTCTCTGATCGACCACCAGAGACTGTAGGTGTTTCCATATCATTCTTGCTTTCTGAACTCCAAATTGCACAGTGCTTCTGAAGCTCCCTGACACTGAGATGGTAATTTCAAAGGTATTTTTGGGCCAGTGTGACCTTATCCTACGGTGTGTGAAGGGTTTTCTTGCTCTCACAAAGACTGACTCTGTAATTACTCTGTGCTTCCGCATTAGGACCCTGCCTTTATCACCAGCCAGCGTGTTTTGCCCCTTTTGCACTGAAATGCCTTGGAAGAAATAAGGAATAAGGAGGCCCATCTAATTAAATGCCATAAGCATCTAATTAACTTTACTCTGCCCATATGTTGCAGCCATACCTGGTTTCTAAAACCATAGCCATTACAGGAGCTGAAAACTGTTCAAGGGCATGTTATACTATTTTTCATAATTTTAGAATAACATGCACAAAGATATGATGGATTCACCATCAGCTGCACTCCATGAGTGAGGCATGGATATTTCTGTAAAAAGCATGGTTCAGCTCAGCCCTGGCTCTTGATACAGTAAACAGAGGGTGAGGTTTTACGTCTTGCATTAAGTGGGAGACAAGGTGCAATTCCCCAGCATAGCCTTTCTGGTGTTGTAACAGAAAAGTTTTACCATCCCTTTATTTCCTCACAGAGAAAAAAGAAATGCAGGACCTTGCCAGACCTGTCTCGCCATGCCAGAGATTGCCAACACTGAGCCCAGCTACAGTGGCACTTCTTGGGAAAGAATCTGCCCGGTCCATCACTGCCCCATTCCTGCATCGCCCAGGCTGGGGGGAGACCACCTGCCCTCCTCCAGCCACACGCTGGGGCCAATCTCCACCCAGTCCAATGGTCAGGTACCGTCGAGCTCCCAGGACTCGCAACAGCATCACCTGTATTACTCCTGCAACCAGCAGGAGCCCCGAGGCAGCTACGGCCTGCCCCTGCTCCCTGGGCATGGTGAGAGGTCCACATTGTGTTCCCACCTTTCCAGCAGTGATCCTGTGCCAGCTTCTCATCATGAGGCTTTGGAAACCCCCTGGAAACGGTGGTCCCCTGGGCAGCGACTCTCTCGGCCAATGCAGCACCACATTGTAACAGTCAGGTAAGATGCACGTGGACAGCGGCTCAGCAGTTTTCAGGAGGCATCTCCTGAACTCTCGGACAGGATCAGAAGGCTCTGAGTGATCTTGTTCACCAGTTTGAAGCAGTAGATGCCCCCAAAAATATATAGAGAGAGAATTTTCTCTCTCCACCCATTAGGAACATACAGAGCTGCCATTCCCGCACCTGGGAGAGTCAGGATTTCCTTCTCAAGGTGACCTGTTGAATAGAGCCAAGGTCACTCTGTTACTCCTGCGTCATCCAGCTGTGATCATGCCCATCTTCTGTGATCCTCCCCTTTTCTCCATTTGCACTGCAAGATAGCCAGCTGGCTAATCCTTTATCTTGGCAGAGTTTCTGAGAGATAAGAGCATGGTTAATTTCTTTTTCTATTCCCAATGAAGCTGCTGCCTATGATGGAGGTGAGGGAAATACAGTTAGAAATACAAAGTTGGGGAATACGACTTGGTCTTCCAGGTTGCTTTGCAACAAGCAGTAGTCAGCAAGCAAAGTCCAGTGGTATAGGATTCCTTGCTTTTTTACAGTAGTGCAGGGTTAGGCACAAAAGTCCTTTATGGTCTCATTTTCTAACCATTAACAGAGGATTTAATTTGTTTGTGTTTGCATTTGCATCGATATTGCATCAACAAAATTGTCAGCTGCTTTCTCTCTAACAGGTTACTGAAGCAGGAAATGCAGCTGGTCTGCAAATCACTGGCAGAATGTGCAGCACTAGCAGGCAGAGAAGTGATGTTACAACAATCATAGAATAAGGTTTTTAGCCTGAGCAATTCTGCTTGAGAAGCTATTGTGGAAGAATTAACAAAAGACAGGCAGTGTGCAGCTAAATAGAGACTCCTCTTTAATAATCTATGAGAATTTTTCTCTGCTCCCCTCTCTCTCAACTCTGTGGAGCATTAGAGTGATGAGGAGACCATGCATTTCAGGGAGACATCTCAGCTGGAAATGGAGAGCAGAAGGAAAGGCACTTCAGATATGGTGACCACTGAAATACAGCTTTTCTGTTAAGATTGCCTTTGGGGATTCATTAATAAAGGTAACCTTGGATCCCCTCGGGAAGGCTTCTTTCTTTTATCCCTCAGAGCTCTACAAAGAATGGCAAGAGCTGCTCTGCAGTAGAAACACCAGAAAAATATTCTGAGCAGCTCCACTGGCCTCCTTTCCCTCTAGACTGGACAAATCTCAGGAAACAAATGAGATTGACTCTCTGGAAAATCCTTGTTGAGTTGAACAGGAAATAAAAACTATAGGCATTGTTAGCCCCAATCATAAAATTTCACAGTGTTATGCTGTTGCCAAGAAGTAATTTAAAAATTCTGCAGGAAAGCACTTGAAACAGATAGATTTTCATCAATAGGTGTTACAGGGTGATTCCTATTGGATTACGTTGTTTACGTCCTTTACATTCTATTGTGTTTTCTGGAGGGGCAACACAGAGGAGTTACTAAGAGTATTCCCATCAGGTTTGGTTAAAATGCCAATGAGAGAGGGAAAGACCCTGCTATTCATTAGACAAATCCATGTAGTGCCAAACAACTCCCACAGCAATGGCTCAGCTTCTGAAGGGGTTAAGTGGCTCATTGGGAGCCCAGAATGATGCTTGGCAGGAAAATAATAAATGTATGTCTTTTTTTTCTGTCTGCAGACATGACAAAGCTTTCAGGATGCCCAAAAGGTATGCTTAATATCAAATCCTTGCTGTTCTTCTGCCCTATTATCATGGCTCTCCTACTCTGCTAATAGGAAATGCAGGGCATCGATGCTGTTGACCTCCCCAGCAGACCCAGTTTCAGAGGCAAGGTCAGCGCTCCCTGCTCCGTGCTTCTCATCTGCCTGGAAAAATCTCTATTTGCTTGTGCAATCTGCACTAATGAATAGCAACGCTGCCTTGATAGCTGTTCTCAGAGCAGGTACCTGGCTCTAGTCCATACGACAGCTTTATATTTGTAGTTACATTGACTGGATTAATCCAGCTTGGCCCACCAGATGGGGAATCAGAAGGACATCAGGAGCAACAGCAGTAGAGTCCTGCATTTTCTCACAAGCTACAGTGGAAGAGATCTTTGTTGCAAGACTATGCACAAGGATTCATGAGGCTTGAATTGAAAGGAAAAAAACAACAGAATAGGCCTGACATAAACTCACATGAAAAGCTGTTTGAAGGGTCACCAAACCACACCAGCCTATGGGGTTTTGTGTGTTCTCCAAACCCTGGTCTGCAGCACTTGCAGGTGCTTTTGTTGTAAGGTCAGCGTTTGGCTTTGAGGCTGCAATCAGGGTGAGACTCACTCATCCTGCAGATCCAGAAACCACCTGCCCACTCCAGGACTGCTGCTGACACTCCTAACAGTGGTTAAACATCAGATCAGTGGTTTCCATCCTTTTTTAACTTTGCAGGTGTCTATGTATTTCTCAGCAGTAAGGCAGGCCCTCATACAATCAGTGAATTTAGAGCAATAATAATGACTTGCTTGAGATAGTTATCTTCAGGAGACCTTTCAGAATAGCTAAACTTCTCAGGGTCCACAGGCAGAAAATCTGCTATTTTAGCAAGACAAATACTGGCTTAGATTGTACAATGGGAAAAAAGAAAGCAAGTGAGAGAGAAGCTCCTTCTAAATGCAGCCTTTTAAGTTAAATATTTAAAGCTTCCTTTTGCCTTAGGATGGAAGAGTCTGGGTTTTATTATTTCTGATTGAAAAAGCAGGAAAATGTAGAGAGGCAAAATGTGGTTACCTGAGTTAATTAGAGTTGCCTTCAAACACCTGGTTGGAGGTATAATACATTCATCAATAGCTGTACTAGAGCCTCTAAGCTTTTCAACAAACAAATGCTCAAACCGAAAATCCCCAGTTCTTCTACTTCTTTTTGTTAGCTCTATGTTGGCTCAACAGCAGCTTTCATGCTAGTAGCAGAAGGGCTCTAACAGCTGCATTCTTTCTCCTCCTGTTGATTCTAGTTACTCTCAAATGATCGCAGAGTGGCCCATTGCCGTCCTGGTGCTGTGTTCAGTGACAGTTGTGATTTGCACTTTAGCTGGCCTGCTTGTTGGAAATTTGCCGGATTTCTCAGAACCCCTGATGGTAAGTCCCTGCAGGCAATATGTCATTGTGAACAGAAGGAAAATCCACAGGGCGACTAGTAATGTGTTCTTTCTGCCATACAAAACAAGCTTATGCTTCCTTCCTTCTCTGCAGATAGAGGCAGCAAGGCAGGACAGGAGGACACTAAAGCAACTAGAAATAAATGGCAATGTTTATCAGTGATCTGCTGTGATCTTTTCCCCTCTCATCTTCACAGTGTGCAACCAAAGCAAGATTCCTTCTGGATGGACATAATGTTTCAGAGTAATGCTCCGTACTTGCTGTTTCTTTGATACCACAGTCACAAAAACAGAAATAGTGACATCACTCATTAGCGAAAGGCTTTCATTCCTTGCTATTTCACTGCTGCACTGCTTAATAGCTCTCACCGGTGAAGCAATTCTGTTAGTATTCAGTTTTAAGTCCCCTTCCTGAGGCCCAGCATGTTGCTCTGGTAGTGTGTCCTCATCAGCTTCTAAACACGCCATCTCCCTCCTGAGGAGCATTTGCTCCAGCCTACAGAGATGCATCTCCAGACCTCCCTCCTCAGAGAGAGTGCATCTCTCAGGACTGGGGCACAGCAAAGTTTGGGTTGCACTTGGCAGCTGCGGGAGGGCTGGGCTTCACTCTTGAGGTGGGCTAGGGAGCACACCCTGTGCCAACAACAACCACCAGCCCATCTCTGCAGTGCTGAGGACTCACACTATAGCCATCCTCACCCAAAAAGGAAAGGAGAAATGTATTTTTTTCCTCTTATCTCTTGGATGCAGTATTTCCAGGGAAAAATCAATGCGTGTATCTCTCCAAGATGCAGTAATCATCTCAAATAGTCTCATATAGTTTCTGTGTCTAGGAGAAGCATTAAGGAATGCTAAGCTAAGCTAAAATATAAGCTAATGATAAAACCCTTTTGCTTGGCTGCAGGGTTTTGAGCCACGAGATACCGACATTGGCAGAAAGCTCATCGTATGGAGGAATGTAGAGAGCCACACGGGCTACAAGAAGACCTTTTCCCTTTCTCCATACGCTGAGAAGAAAAGGTATTTGCACTTGGTGTGGGGGCTTTGAGGAAAACGTTGGGTATAAAGGTACCGATGCACTGTTCCAAGATACCTATGCAAATTACAGTGTATGTTCTGTGCTAAAAAGCAGCCAAACCCTGGAGGGTTTAAAGTCTGTTGCCTTGCGATGGGCTTGGACTCCCTCCTCTGGAAGCCAGGAATTAGGCTGTAAACTCTCCATGTGTTTACTTCACTGTTTACCAGAGACTCGCTAGTCAACATCAATCATTGCCAGCTGATCTCTCTACCTACACAAATTATATCATCTCTTGCTAGCTACGATGACATTGGCATTAGCAGAGGACAAAAGGCTGTTCAGGGAGGACAAGAAGCGAGAACACGGAGAATGGTGGAACAAATCTATGGAGTAGATGGTTTCTTTTGTGGTCCTCCAGGTGAGTGGAGTCGTGACGGAATGGTATGCATTGTGCACCCAGAATTCAACAGCGTACAGAATTGCCAAAGTGGTTTAGGACACTGGGAAACGTTCTGGAAGCACTCTGAGAAAGCAGTACACGCAATACCAGTCCCCTTCCTTCTTTTCTTCTTGAAATACATATGATAGTGAAAAATTGGAAGGAAAAAAAAATACCACCACCACTCCAAGATACCCCGAATTTGTTAATAAATAGAAGAAAGAGGAACAGCATGCAGATATTCTGACTCCCTCCCCTGCCTCAACTCCACTTATGAAATCAGTCAAACACCAAACCCTCGGGGCCTTGAGAATTCTTGGCTGGACTTCAGCTCCTCACTCTCTAAGAGGGGGTGCAGAACCAGATGGCAACACTCACTGAAAGCACGCTGACAGCACTGAGAGTGTATTTTGAAAATGCTCCATCCTTGCTCTCCTGCTGCTGACAGCTGGGCGAGGAGCAGAGGTCAGATCACACATGGGGATGCTACCACTCACTACAAGCTGCTTCATGACCTGGTTCCCTTCAGGGAGTCCTCCACAGCAGTCTTAGAGACAGAAAGATTTATTTATTTATTTATTTATTTCAATGCCCAAAGGGTCTACTCCAACCAGCTTGGTTAACTCATCTTCATTACCTAATACTCTGTTGGTTTTTTTTCTGTTCTTTTTAATTTTCTTTTCTTTCAGAGAAAGGCTATTCCCAGCTGGTATTTATGTCCACAACTGCTGGGAGCTTATGGAACTTGCAAGCTATTCAGTCCATGTGTCAAATTGAACAAGACAAGGTTAGTAATGTCACAAAGAACATATATACATATTGTCACTTCTCTGACTGTCATCATCTCGAATATTTAGCTGAAAGGAAGGCAAAAAAACCAACATAAGCTACAGATCAGGTTTCAGCCTAGAGAACTCCAGAGCATTTTACCTACCTAGCAACATAAGAATGATTTCACCTATCCCTGAAGTCCAGCTGCCATTAAACAAGAATACACAGTCACTGGGCAAAAACCTTGTCCAGAAGCCAAAGACATTCATCAGAAGCTGTTGAGAATGTTGAGCAGCAGAACCTAATTACCAAAATGGAGCTGTTGTCCTGGAGACTGCCACAGTGAGTTTTTTAAGAGGGACGTTTAATAGGATTAGTTGTGTTTGCCATAGGATCTTGAACAACTCTAAGTGATAAGACTCCAGGAAACCTCCGCTGCAAGAGCCTGACATCCTGCTGGCAGGAGGCTCTGTGTTCACACTACACCGTGCCAGATACACAGCTATGGGAGCTGTAGCCAAACTAGGTTTTAAACCATCCCACAGCACACAGAGGGTGCAGGCTCCCAGACCCATCCACATAACTGCATATTGCACACTCAGTAGTGCTAGTCATGTTGTCAGACACACCTGAGCTGCTGTGGTGCATCTGCAGCTGCCAGCACAGTAATGCCTGCAGTGGATAAACACACAGAGCAAGAAGTCCCAAGGCATAACAGGTAAGACAACAAGACCGTGTGCCTTGGAGGACTGCACATAATCTCTTTGGCTGTCAGTGATTCTACTGGCAAATCTAGTAATAATATAAGGAGTAAAAAAATAAAAAAAGTAAATATAAAATAAGATCAGTAGAAAATGTCTCCCCCTTCTGTACTAGCCTTGAGAGCACCTGCAAAACAAAGGGCAATGCTGTCACTACAATAGTGGAGAAGGATCCACATTTTCAAATCAGAGGCTATAACCTATAAATAATGGACAGGGTTTCTTTTTTGGCAGAAGGCTAGTGTGCTTCAATTGCTTTAGCATGTGCAGTTCGTCACTGAGAGCCATAGCTTGTATGGCTGGAGGGAAGGGTTACTGTGAGGAGCAAGATGAAGAGTGCAGAATGGACCTCACCTGATGTTCCCTTGGCTGTTTTTCAGATACGCTCACATGTACATTTTAGAGACCTCTGCCAACGTACTGAAGCCAATGAATGCTGCCCGAGCTGGTCTCTGGGGAACTACATTGCTGTCCTGTACAACAGGTCTTCTTGTCTGGAGATAACTCAAGGAGACATTTCCCACACCCTGGCCCTCCTTCGTGCCTGCGCTCCAGACTACCACAAAGGTATCCTCACTCCATCTTGCATTGGTCCTGAGACCATGAGACAGAAACACTCTCAGTGTGCCAAAGTCCCAGAAAAATGTACCCGCTTCAATGCTATTTACCAGCTTCTTCACTTCTTGGTCGACAGAGACTTTCTTAGTCCCCAGACAATTGAGTACCAAGTGCCATCCCTCAAGTACAGCCTGCTCTTTTTGCCTACAAGGAAAGGTGCATCTATGATGGGGATCTACTTAGACAATCTTGAATCCTGGGATCTATTTGATAACTATACATCTATCACTGGAATGGACTTGGGCCTTAAACAGAAACTATTCCAGCACTATCTTTTACTGGATACTAAGTATCCAGTTCTGGCAATATTCGCTATTTTTCTAAGCGTTTCTTTCTATTTACGCTCGGTCTTTATTACCTTGATGGTCCTGCTCACTGTCGTCAGCTCTTTGATGATCTCCTACTTCTTGTACAAGGTGGCCTTCAGATTCACCTACTTCCCTTTTGTAAACCTGACGGCTGTTATCATTCTCAGCAGCATTTGTGCCAACCACACCTTCGTCTTCTTTGACCTCTGGAACCTGAGCAAGAGCCAGAACCCTTCTGCTGGGCTTTCACAGCGGGTGAGTCAAACCATGCACCACTTTGCGTATCTCATGCTGGCATCCTGCTTCACAACCGGTGCTGCCTTCTATGCCAGCTACATTAGCAACATAATAGCCATCCGCTGCTTTGCTGTTTACATGGGCACCTCCGTCCTGGTGAATCTCGTATTCATGATGACTTGGCTTCCTTCTTCGGCTGTGCTGTACGAGCGCTACATTGCGACAGCCTGCGTTTACAAGCCAGAAGACTACTGGAAAAACACCGGCCACAAGAGAGTCGCTCTCTCCCTCCACTATGTTCTCAGGGGTCTCCAGAAGACGTTGTGCGAAACCTCCAAGTTGTTATTTGAAAAGCTTTTGCCTTGTGGGGTCATCAAGTTTCGGTACATCTGGATCTGCTGGTTTGCCGCCTTAGCAATCGGAGGTGCCTACATCTCCTGTTCCAACCCAAAACTCAAACTCCCAACTCTTGAGTCGTCGTCTGTTCAGGTGTTCAGACTGAGCCACCCCTTTGAGAGGTACGACTCTGAGTACTGCCATCAGTTCATGTTTGAGAGGCTAGAGCGTGGAGAAGGGCAGCGTATGCCTGTCACTATCATCTGGGGTATCCTGCCTGTGGATAATGGGGACCATTTCAATCCAAAAAGCAATGGCACCCTGGTGGCAGATGCCACCTTCACTATCCAAAGTCCCGATGCCCAGAAGTGGCTCTTTGAATTCTGTCAAAAGGTGAAGAACCAAACTTTCTATTACCTTGATACAGAGCAGAAATCTACTGTGTGTTTCATGGAGGAGTTTGTCAGGTGGATGGATAGTCGCCAGTGCTCCCAGAGAGACAACAGCTTCAGCCTGTGCTGTAACCAGTTCTCTTTCCCTTATGGAAGCGAAGTCTTCCTACACTGCATCAAAATGATGCTCCTGGAACAAGGCAGGGAAGGGGCAGAAACATACGATCTGGGCCTCAGATTTGATGGAGAGGGAAATCTTGCTGCCTTAGTACTGCAGTTTCAAACTGTTTATCACTATAGCTTCAATTACAGCAAAGCCAAACACTTCTATGAAGAAATCAACCTCTGGGTAACAGAAGAAATGAAAACTGCCCCTGTGGGACTTCAGAATGGGTGGTTTACCAGTAAACTAGAGCTATACAACCTCCAGCACAGTCTCAGCACAGAAACAATGGTGGTCATGGGGCTCTCTATTGCCATTTCTTTTGTGGTGCTGCTGCTCACTACCTGGAATGTTCTCCTTAGTGTTTTCTCTGTGACTGCCATTGCAGGCACTGTCCTGGTAACCGTTGGCCTTTTGGTCCTCTTGGAGTGGCAGCTCAACGCAGTGGAGTCTCTCTTCATTTCAGCTGCAGTAGGTCTCTCTGTTGACTTTACCGTCAACTACTGTATCTCCTACCACCTGTGCCCCCATTCGGACCGCCTGAGCCGAGTGGCCTTTTCCCTGAAGCAGATGAGCTGTGCCACCGCGATGGCAGCATCTGCCTTGTTCTCTGCAGGAGTCATTATGTTGCCCGCTACAGTCCTGGCCTATAGAAAGTTGGGCATATTTATAATGATGATCAAGTGTATCAGCTGTGGGTTTGCCAGCTTCTTCTTCCAGTCACTGTGCTGCTTCTTTGGCCCGGAGAAGAACTGCGGGCAGATCCTTTGGCCTTGCGCCCACACCATAAAAGATTATTCTGATGACTCTGAGCCAAATGGAACCTATGCCTGTGGGGGAAATGAGAAGCAAAACCGACTGCGGAAGGTCCAGGAGTCCAACACTGCAAATGAGCAATACGAGCTCCAGCCTTTGTCCAGAAAACTCAGCGACAGTTTTGACAACAGCACATCCACAAGCAAGCTGTCCAACAGGCCATCAGTGCTCTCTGAAGACATGCAAGCTGAAGATAACAGGTGCCCGAGAATAGGAACGCACCCTCCCCTTGAAAGAGAGAGACAGAATCTGCAAGAGAACCTTGGAGATGACCAGGCTGTCCTGTGCCAGTGTCCTGCCTTGCAAACTTCCTCTCCTTACAAGCACAGCAGCTCAGGAGCAGAAATTCACAGGGAGAGGTTATGCAGAGATTGTCAGTGTCGGAAATACAGCCCAAAAGCTTGGGATAGTTCTGGGCTGGACTATATTCAGCCAGCTGGTGTGAATGAAGAAGGGCAGCTCAATAAATCACAGTGCTCCACTGACACTGCCCAGCAGCAGTCGGATTATACCTCAGACAACAGCCATCTTCCTGCTGCTGACATCTACAAAATTCACAGATGCCTTTGTTCTCTTGGCAGCTCTTTTGACATGCTCAACATCTCCAGTGAGACATCGATTAGTGATTTTGAACAAGGCCTAAAGCTCGCTGAATCAGCCAGTTCTTGTCCTGATGTCTTAGAGCTCTCTGATTCGTACAGTCAAACAGAGAGAGGCTACTTGAACGGGAAGAGAGATACACTGCGTCTGGACCTGAGGGAGACTGTCTTTGATATCTCTCCAGCAGCATCACAGCAGAACAGCTCTTCGTGGAAAAATCGATTTGGATTAGGGAGTGAAGGGCCCGTTGTGTTACCGAACAGCCAACCAGACATGCCTGATGTTTGGATCAAGCGATCTAGCGCTCAAAGTTCTGGTTACAACAGTTGAAATCTTGCAGAAAACAAAACTGTACTGCTAGGGAAAGGGGAAATCGAAACCTCCTTGGAACTGTAAATATCATTTTTTTCCTCCCACCTCCCCTTGTGCTGAAACTATTTTGTAGTATTTCAGCTGTGCAAATACCTGTGCTTTTACAGAACCAGCAAATCTGATATTGCGAGAGGATGTGAGATCAGTCGTGGTGGAGTATAAGCCCTTTGACCTTTCAGTGTCCTGTGCCATATTCACAGCTGTACTGCAGAACGTATCAAGTAAACCTGTTTTGTCGTTTCCTGAATGGTGATTAGATTTTTTCTTGTCAAGCTCACATAGGAGGGAAATAATGAGAAGAATCTCCCCAGATATTTATAGACAGAGAGTTCATGTCAAAAAAAAAAAAAAAGCGAGCCAAAACCCAAACCCACAGCTATGGAAAACCTAGATTTCAAGAGGAGAGAGTAGCATTAAAAAAAAAAAAAAAAAAAAAAAGTCTTTCATTTTCTACTGAATCTGTGAATTCAGGTTCGTAGATCTCTACAAAACACCTCAGATATGATTTTAAATCTCTCACCAGAACTTTTCAGTTGGTACAGTCTCTTACTGATCATGGAAGGGGCTGTAGAACAAAACCCCAATCTGTTTGTGGTGACAGTTTAGGCTTGTTTTCTCAGCATAATTACTGGTACTGCCAAAGATCTTCGGCGAGGGATCTCCTCTTCGAGAAGTGCTCTCATCCCTTGGGATGTGTTCTGTTTCCGCAGCTCCTTTCCACACAAAGATACAAACACATAACTTTTTAAAATTTGCATATGATTTTACACATATTTTTTGTTCTCTACCAGAAACGAGCAGAAAAGCAAGCATTTCTTCCCCTTTGTCAAAAAACAGATTCCCCCTACAAGTTGATGTAAAATAAACGCTTATGGCAAACTTTTACTATATCTGCGTGATGCTTCGTTTTTGCCAAAAATACTGTGGTTAAAGGTGGTAATAAGGCACTTAATAATGCCATTCCGCAGCATCGTCAGCAGAGGGAAAACACAGCCCTGACAGATTCTCTCCCTTGGACCCCCAGCAGACTTCCCAGCTCTGTGGAAGAGGGGCTTCCCCGCGTACATAAGGAATATCCATATAAAGCTAATCACCCTTCTTGAGCCAGGTCGTGTGTTTCAGTGCTATGCTTCCCGCGTGCTGGGAGCTGAGGTGGGTGTTTCGGCAGCTAGGGCTGACTGAACCGTCTCCACACGGCACAGCGGGAACGCTGAAGGGAGGCAGAAGGCGCTTTGCTGACGTGCCTCTTTCCCGCGGGGGTTTCAGCCGCCTCAAGGGCACACTGAGGGGACAGCGAGGAGGGCTCCGCTCCCCGAGCACACAAACCTCGGAACGAAGCACCTCTGTTCCCCAAACGGGAGCTTCAAGAGTTAAACACCGACACATTCGCCGTCCGTAACACCCACCGCTCTGAGGTAACGCGTGTGGCGCGCACTGCACATGCGCGCTGCTTGCGGGCGGCGTGCCTCCGCGCATGCGCGAGCCCGCCCAACCGTTGGGCACCGGCCGCGATTCAAACCGGCGCTGTGAGGAAAGGGTGGGCGGCATCATGGATGTGGATTTTTCCCGTATTCCCGTCTACGGAGCGTTCTACCGCGGCCCTGTAGGTATGTCCTGTCGCCTTACTGCCCGCTTTCCTGAGGTACGGAGGTCTCTGCTGCGGGGTTGGGGCGGCTGGGGGCTTCCTGGTGAGGTTTTGCTTGGCTGAGCGTGTGTTTCTGGTGATGAGCTCTCTCTCGTGGGCTGCGGTGTTCTCACGGTTGCCTTTCTCTTGCAGAAACGCAGGTACCCTTTTCTTCGAAGAAGCAATGTGCCGGTAAAGCAGCAGGGCTGGAGCTCAACAAAGATCCCGATTTTAACTTTGGCTCCAATGTTCCAGCGGATGGTGTGTTCAGAGCTACAAACCAAGGGTAAGTGAAAGAACCGCTGGGTGTGTTGTTTGATAAACAAAGAAAGCTCCTGCAGGGGCAGTGACTCCACTGTCTCCCTGGTTAGCTTGTTCCCAAGCCTGGCTACTCTTTCCTTGAAGAAATTCTTCCTGATGCCCATTCCAAACTTTCCTTTGTGCAACTTGAGGCCATTTATCACATTGTACCATTACCTGAGAAGAGAGACTGACAACCTCATCAGGTAGTGGTAGAGATTGACAAGACCCACCCTCCAGACTAAACAACCCCAGTTTCTTCAGCTGCTGCTCGAATGTCTTGTCCTCTAGTCATTTAATCAGCCTCGTTGCTCTAATCATAGAATGGCCCGGGTTGGAAGGGACCTCAAGGATCATGAAGCTCCAACCCTGCTGCCACAGACAGGACCATCAACCATCAACATACTAGACGAGGCTGCCCAGGCCCCATCTGGCTGCCCTTGAACACCTCCAGGGGCATCCACAGCCTCTCTGGGCAGCTGTTCCAGTACCCCAGCACTCTCATAGTAAAGAACGTCCCCCTGACATCCAACCTAAATCTTCCCTCCTTCAACTTAAAACCATTTCCCCTTGTCCTGCCGTTACGTGCTCTTATCTGAACATGTTCTGGTAACTCCGTGTCTTTCTTGTAATGAGCATTCAACGTGCAGCCTCACCAGTTCAGAGTGCAGAAGGACAAACAGAAGTTTTGTCAGATGTATGTGATCTGTAAGTATGAAATGATCTTTGGATAACTGTGTTCTACTTGTCATTTTAGGATTCCTAAATCTGCCAAGAAAGTGGAGCCGCCTTTGAAGAAGGCAGCCACAAGAGGGTATGTTTCTTCAAATGTTATGTTAGTATGATGGCTATGTTAGTAGCTGTCCCTGTGGAGTTGTGTTCCTTCTCAGAGAGTTCTGATGAGCTCTAACCTTATAAAGGTTTGCTTTGCTAATGGCCTTTTGTCCAGGAGCAAGAGCAAATCTTTCAAAGAGAGATGTCTTTATGAAAGGAAAAGGTGTGTGATACCGGCATTCTTTCACTTAAATCATCTTTTATGTTTGATTCCACAGACCTCTGAGCAGGTACAAACTAGAGACAGAGCTGAAGGCCAAGAATCAGCTATTGGAATCAGCCAAACAGCAATTGCACTCCAGATTAACAGGAGCTCAGGTAGGGATAAGAGGTGGAAATCATTGAGTAATTCTTACTTTCTCCTCCCTGCAGGGTTAGATCAAAGGGCTGACTTGCTCGTTTTCCAGTCTCCCTTGGGAGGCAGGAGACTGAGTGGGCTGGGTTTTCCCTTTCAACAGCAAAGGTATTCAGCTAGAAGCTGGCGGTCAGCAGTGCTACAAACGTATTGGACTAGATAATGCATCCAGTTCACAGCTGATAGCAATCAAAACTCTAATTCCATCTTAAACTCCTTGCAGGAGAACGCTTCCGCTTCACAACTGTATGTGCACGTGAAATTTTTAGAAAAGAACCTCAGTATTGCCAAATGTTTACTACGTTAACAAAAACAAGTGATAATCAAACTCCACAGTGATTTGAAGTCTATTAAATCTATTTCAAACTTAGAGCCCAATATGTTTCTATTTGATTTATTGATGATTCTGCTAACCCGTCACATAATGTGGTGTGGAACTGCAAGCAGCACTGAATGTATGGTCGCATTTTAGTAACTAAGGATGCTTGTTCTGGTCACTGCTTTGCTATAAAATTTTAGGGTTAAGTGGCCTTGTTTTCTTTAGAGTATTTTTTAACTGAGAGCTCTGTATGTGTAATTTTATGCTTCCTCATGTGCTATTGTTTTTTAATATCTTGATGGATTTCTGAAAGTTTTTCTATCTTATCACTGGTGAAGAGGCCACACCTGGAGTATTGTACCTGGGAGCATGGACCTCAATACAAGAGAGACAAGGGCATGTTGGGAAGAATCCAAAGAGGGGCCACTAAAATATTTGAGGAAGTAGGGCCTCTGTCCTGTGAGGAAACACTGAGAGCTGGGACAGCTCAGCCTAGAGAAAAGAAGTGGGGAAATTTTATCAATATATATTTGATACGTGAAGGGAGGGTGTAAAGAAGACAGAGCCAGGATCTTTTCAGTGGGGCAATGGACACAAACTGAAACACAGGAGCTTCCATCTGAACAGCTTGCCTGGGTGGTGGTTGGGCCAGATCATTTCCAGAGGTCCTTTACCAACTCACTGATTCTGTGAAATCCATCAAACTAAGAGTCTCCTTTCTCAAACCAAGTTTAGATTCAGAATCTGTGCTACGTTACTCATCATCTCTCACTGATGAGAGCACAATGTAATCTCTTAACATGTACAAGAGGCCCTATGTGTAGCCTTCAGTTGTAAAAGCTCATTTTATTTCCTAGTTTTCAACTGGTTACTAATCTGTGAGATGATCTTCCCTTTTATCTCGTAGCTTAATTTCTTTGAAAGCCTTTGAGACCTCCTTTGAGATGTTCAAAAGGCTTATGGCCATTATCAGCTGGATCGCCCTAATCCACGTGCTTATTGATTCTCTCAGAAAATTGCATTCAACTTGGGAGGTTGATCAGCTTATCCAATTGCCTGCTAAAATCTGAATTGTGCAGGGAATAATGCTGTGGCCTAAAGATTCTCAGATGCCCCCTTATTCCTGACATTAGATGCTCTTCTGTGCATAACTTTTAAAACACTATAGAGAGAACACAAGAAAGCAGTGCTGGAATTGCCTAAAAGGAATCTCTCTCTATGAATGGGTTTTCCTAGCAATTACTACGACAGTCACGTGTGATACATCCTGTCAAAAAGCAGGAACAAAGGTCTCTTTCTCTGGAGAGTTAAGGATAGAAAGGCAAGGTGTGACTCTTGATGCCAGAGGAGCACCTGCTGAGCACTCGGTGTTACTGACTAATGGGAAGAAACTCTCCTGAGAAACTTGGTTCATTTAAAACGTCACTGTGTTAACGACAGGGCACTATAAAGGAGTTAAAGGAGGAGAATGAAGGCCTGCTGCAAGAAGTTGAAAAGCTCAAGAAATTTCAGGAGACTTGCATGGTGATTTTAGAAAGCAGAAACATTGATCCTGGTAAGGATTCTGCATTTTATGTTTATTTGCTGTTCAGAGCACCACTTTGGGTTTTTTCTTTTTTTTTTTTCTTTCCTTTCCCTTCCTGCTGTGTCTGTGTGTAAGATGTTGGCTTCTGCCTCTTTGTCAAAGAAGCACTGATGTCATACTGTGGGATTTCTTTCTCCTAGCTTAAGAGGAAAAGCTTCTTTCTGTGGTTGGCTCTGTCCTGGATAAACTTGGAGGATATTTTTCTTGCTGTAGAAAGCTACCTTTGGGAAGGTGTTAGGAGCACTTATCTGTATGTTGTATCTCATCAATCAGTTACAGGCAGCAACATTTTGGAGGAAGAGGAGAAAACACAGGAATGCCAGAAGCAGACAACGGTAAGAGAATGTAGTACTGGGCGTTGGTGAGGTGTGTGCTGCTGCCTTTCTGTGCCACTGTTGTAATGGCAGCTGCTGAGATGTGCTTATTTGCAGTGTTTTATTATTTGCTTTGTCTCCTCAGCTTTTAACTGAGAAGCTCATAGCAGAATTGAGGCTCTTTAATGAAACAGCTGAAAAGGAAAAGGAGGCGCTTCAGGTAAGACTGACACTGTTTCAGGTTCAGCCAGGCACTGAGCACTTGCTTTGGGGCTCGTTTTCCGCCTCCCCATATTACTTTGGCCTCCAAATAATCCAGACAGTGAATGTCTGTATCCTTAGTCATTGTAAGGCTTGATCTGACCTGAAATCTCTCTGGGAACTAGGAGGTATGCAAGCACAAGCAGCTTCTGTGTTATTATCTTGTCTGTATACTGACCAAAGTAGTCATTAAACTACAGTTCTGCAATTCTTGGTATGAAGTTTGAGCCAATTAACAAAATTGCTATCATATATGGCTTCCTCAACTTTTGGTCACGGATAGATTGCCATTCTTCTCAAGGAACCCAGTCAAGCTGGACTAGCCTTAGTTTAGCAGCTATGAGGCAGTGCTGAGGAGTTCCAATGTCTGAAGGCTTTTGTTCCCTGTTCTGGTTTGAGCTGCCTTTTGGCAGTCAGCTTTGCTAATCTGTACGTTCACATCAGTGAGGTGGTGTGTATGCTGTACTGCAGGCAGCGATGGCCAAGTGGGAATCGGCAGAAGAAGACAGACAGCGCTCCCTGGAGAAGCATTCATCCTTTCAGGAAGAGATGAAGGAGTGCTCAGCAGCCCTCGATCAGCTGGAGCAGCTCCTGGCTCAGTGAGGCACGAGGGCGGACTGCACAGTCACTATTTGGCAAACCTCGTTCTTATGTCTAGAACAGGAAGCTGGGCAGGCTGGCCCTGGGCGCAGGTAACACCCGCAGGACGGCAGTGGGGCAAGGTGAGCAGCGATGGCTGGCTGCACAGGAGTCAGGTGCTCACAGCTCTTTAACTGCCTGCTGGGGCTTAGCCCGGATTTCCTTACTGCAAACCTTGCCGACGGCTCGTCTGCTTCAATCCACCAGCGTTTTATTTCCTTGTATTATGTATTTTTGATTAAACGCGTTAGAAAGACACACGCATTCGCTGTTCTACCCTCAGGCAGCGCGGTGCAGGAGCTCCACCGCCCTGGCGCTGCCCTCTGCCGCCCCCTCCTGCCCCTCCCGGCGCGTTGGGCGGGCCGGGGCTCTCCCCGGGATAGGGCCGCGCCTGCGCGCCGGGAGCGGCCCGGGGCAACCATGGCGGCGGCGGTGCTCGGCAGAGCCGCTCTGTGCTCGGCGCTGCGCGGAGCCAGGCAGCGCCAAGCCTTGCTGCGGCGAGGCTTCGCGGGGCTGGCGGTGGACGACACGGTGAATGGGCTGAGCGACGAGCAGCGGCAGGTAGGCGCCGTCCCGGCTGCGAACCCTCGCGCTGCCCGTGGGCCCGGCGCGGCGGCGCGCCTTCCTGCGGGGAAAGGGGGGGGTGTGTCAGGGCTGGAGGGCGCCGATTGGCTGAGGCTGCGAGGAGCTGGCCAATCCGCGGGGGTGCGCTGCTGACACGTGTCCGCCGTGCCCCGCGGGGAGGCTGTCCGGGAGCTGCGTGGGATGGGTGTCGCGGCCCTCCGGCTGTGTTTTTAGGTGAACGAGTCCGCTGCACTCAGGTTGAGCTGATTCGGTCAGAAGTGCGATCATCGAAGAAACTGGATCCTCCAGCTCTCAGATGGTTCTCTTGGCCAACGGGGGACCAAAAGCATCTTGTGTTCGCATCATTGCAGTATGCTGGATGCGTGCATGGCCTTTGATGTAGTCCCACACCACATCTTTATCTCTAAAGTGGAGTAATGTGAATCCAAAGAGTGGACTATTCAGTGGATATAGAATAGGTTGAAAGGTCACAGCCAGAGTGTTGTAGTCAGTGGCCCGATGTCCACGTGGAGGATGATGATGAGTGGTGACCCTCAGTGATCTCTCCTGGGGCTGGTGCTCTTTAACCTCTTTATCAATGGCATACATGATGGGATCGAGTACACCTTTAACAAGTCTGTGGATGACACCAAGCTGAGTGGTGCAGTTGACACAACAGAAGGAAGGGATGCCATCCAATGTCTCCCAGTACTTAAAGAAAGCTTATAAACAAGAGGGAAATAATCCTTTTATTCGGGTAGATAGTGACAGGACAAGAGGGAATGGCTTTAAACTGAGAAATGAACGATTTAGATTAGATGTCAGTGGGAAGTTTTTCTTTCAGAGTGGTGAGGTGCTGGAACAGGCTGCCCAAAGAAGCTGTGAATGTCCCATCTCTGGAGGTGTTCAAGGCCAGGTTGGATGGGGCCCTGGGCAACCTGCTCTAGTACCTGATTTAGTGGTTGGCAGCCCTGCCTGTGGCAGCAGGGTTGGAACTTGATGATCTTTGAGTTTCCTTCCAACCCAAACCATTCTGTAGTCTGTTACCCTCGTTTCTCCCAAGGTATAGGCAGTATCTTAAAAGTGTTAGTCCGGACCACTGAAACTTTCCTCAGTACTTCTCTGGTCTGGAGTTGTAACCGTGCTTGCTATATAATTATGACAGCGCTAGTGTATGGATATACAAAGTCTCATTCTCGCATCTTACCGGAGAATCATAGAATGGTTGGGTTGGAAGGGACCTCAAAGCCTCCTCAGCCCTCCCTGCCCTGCTGTGGTTGGATAGCCACACACCATATCAGGTTGCCCGTGGCCCCATGCAGCCTGCTGTTGGTCACCTCCGGGCGTGGAGCCCCCACAGCTTCTCTGGGCAGAGAAGTGTAGAAGTGTGGTACTGCAGTACTTATTACCACTTTTTTTACCTGGTTGGTTTTTGTGATTTATATTTTTATCAGCTTGATGTTTCAGTGTGTTCAGCAGGTATGAAAAGGTGAAAGTAGTCTTGTAACTTGTATGTCTCTTACAGAAAAGCTAGGGAAAGACCATAAATAGATCTTCGGTAATGTTTGTTAATCTGTGCCTTAAAAGTATTTGATACTGTTATATAATCTGTTTTAAAGTGTTTGGGATGTCTGTCAGAATACATCCTTCAGTCTCTGATGAGTAAAGTATGTTTTAGTTATGTTTAAACTTTCTTCTTTGTCCAACTTATGCTCAAGTTTACTGCTGTCAACGCTGTTGTGATGGAAGCATTAAGGTTTAAAAAAAGGAGGAATGAGGGGAAAAAAAAAAAAAGTCCACTGGAAACGGATAAACTTGTTTGGTGCTACTGGAATCCATGATCTGGGTAGCCATGGCAACTAACATATCTTTTTAATTTGAAACAAGGGAGGAAGGCAGAGCAGACTAGGCAGACTTTGCTTTGCTGCATCTGTCCCTTCTAAATGCTTTGGTTAAGCAGCAGGAGGTTCCTTCACTGACCTTAATGTAAGGGAATAAAGAACCAAGAGTTAAAACTGGATTTTTAAGCTCTGCTGTAACATTTATACTTGTTTTGAAGTCTTCTTATTGTAAACAGTTAAGATATTGCTTAAGTTTATTTGGAGTACGTACGGACTTCCGAAAAATGCATGTAAGTATATGAATCTTAAAATTTGAGAGAATACTCTGAATTGTTTTTATTTCAACACTTAGAACAAGCAGCATACCTGACTCGATGGCATTTTCCTTCTATAGAAGATACCAGGATAGATCTTATAGTCTCAGCCTGATGAGCCGCGCTTTTTAATTAACACGTGTTCTTACTGCAGGCATGCTCATAAAATTAAATGAAACACTAAGCAAGTGCTTAGTGTTTAGATAATGAATCACAAGCTCTGTTTGTCAACTTTGAAAGTTTCCTAAAACATCCCCTGGAGCCCCAGTGCAAGCAGTATTCAGTAGCACTCTCTCATGTGTTGTTGTAGGTCAGGTGTCAGGGGGAACTTCAGTCTAGAACTTAAGAGAAGGACTTTTGTCAAATCCACTCTTCAAAGAGCTCAGGGCCTTTTGCTCTGTATTTCAGCTAATAAACTGAAACAGAGATTTCTTTATGATTTTGTGTCTCTGGGTTTGAGATCATAGAATTGCCTGGTGGTGGATGCTGGGAGTATCCTAGGGAAGATGATGACATATTGATGGAGTGTAACACATGCATTTCTCCTCACTTCTTTTCCCAGCTTAGACAGACCATGACAAAGTTCTGTCAAGAGCATTTGGCTCCAAAGGCCCAACAAATTGACCAGGAGAATGAATTCAAAGGCATGCGGGTAAGTATTTGATGTGTGCCTATGAAATAGGTGGTAGTCTGTACTTTGATCTGTACGTAAGTTCAGACAAAGACCCGGTCCGCACCACAGGAAGATATGCATCAACTTTTCAGACTTGAAAGCAGCACAGAAAAAAAAGTTTTTTGATTTCCTGTTTCTTCTTTTGATAACTTTGAACAACCTGGGGAAGAACTGAGCCAGCATCTAATTTAAAAAAAAAAAAGAAAAAAGAGGTGGATTGATCATGGTCCTGTTTAGGTTTTCACTGTGGTATTTGTGCCTGGCTCTCTTCAAAGACTCCTCCACTGATGCGTGCTTTTCACTCTCCCTGCTAGGGCTCATTCTGTGCACAACTCTTTCTTGGATATCTGAGTCTCCTCTCCATTTTGCTTTGGAAATACTGTGTGCAAATGCAGGAAACGTAGAGCTGTTTGACTGTTGAGTTGAAAGTCTTCTTTCTAACAGAAGCAACAAACTGTGTGCAATAGGGAGGTTTGATTGATGAAAATGAGAGCTCTCACTATTGGTTTTCATAAGCTCCATAAGACTTAAGACACTCGTAACATCTGCTAGGATCTCTCAGAGCTCTGATGTTGATATTTTCAGGGATATATGTGTAGCTTTGAAGTTAACTATATAGGTTTAGTCTGGCGCACCAGATGTCATCCTGTGCTATTGAATAATACCTTTTGAAGTGTCTTGGGGCTATTCATAGATAACAAGCGTTTACCTGCACGTCCATCACATAATGGAGGAGAGCCCACAGTATGAAGTGACAGCAGAAGTGGCCCTTGGTGGTTTTGTCCCTATTGCATTTATTCATGGCTTCCCTTTTCCTCTGTGATGCTTTGTGCTAGGCACAGCTGATGTGTATGTTGCGAGGCAGCTGCCAATTCCATGTCTTGCAGAATCATCTAGGCTGGAAAAGATCTTCAAGATCACCATGTCCAACTATCAACCTGACCCACCAAAGCCACATTACCAAGTCATGTCCCTTAGTGCCACATCCACACATTTCTTACATTCTTCTAGGGATGGGGATTCCACCAGTTCCCTGAGCAGCCCTCTATTGTTTTACTACTCTCTCCATGAATGAATTTTTTCTAATATCCAGTCTAAACCTCCTGTGGTGCAGCTTCAGGTTGTTGATCGTTGGAAGCAACTTCTAGTTTTGTTAGCATAGAAATACTGAAACTGATGAATTCAGAAAGTCAAAGAATGGTTTGGGTTGGAAGGGACCTAAACCATTCCATGATTCTAGTGGGATTCTATGATGAGTGGAATTCATTTATCTTCAGTTGTTCTCATTTCAAAGCATATCTGAAAGTATTTTACTTCTGTCCTACAATAAAAAGGGCAATGGCTGTTCTTACTGTACCGACAGCAGTGTCATTGCTAACATGGATGCTTGTGAGAAAGATGGGAAGTTGCCTTGGTCTTAAAGAGGGGGCTAAAAGAAAGAAGGGGACAGACTCTTTAGAGGGGTCTGTTTTGATAGGAATAGGGGAAAACAATTTCAAACTAAAGGAGGGGAGATTTAGGCTGGGTATAAGAAAAATGTTTTTTATGATAAGGATAGCGAGGCACTGGCACAGGTTGTCCTGAGAGGTGGTGGAAGACCCATCCTTGGAAACATGCAAGGTCAGGCTGGATGGAGCTCTGATCACCTGATGGAGCTGTAGGTGACCCTGTTCATTGCAGGGGAGTTGGACTAGGTGGCCTTTAAAGGATCCTTCCAGTGTTAACAGTTCTTTGTTTATAACAGTTTGGATCATGTGGCTACAGAGCAGCAGTTGCTTATGTAGTGGTCTTGTCGGAATGAGAAATCTGGGAAGTGGGCAAAGGAAGGTCAAGGAATACAGCCCATCCTCTGGCAGATGAGCTTTGTAGGGTGTGTGTTCAACAATACACAACTAAACAACTTTATCCAGTTCCCCTGTGTATCGAGTATCCTGGCCATCCCAAAACCACTGAAGCTAATGTACTTGAGTGGCTCTCATGAAGATGAAGGATCTGAATCTCTGAGTCTGAAGTGCTCACCAGATGGCCAGCTCTTAGAGCTCTTCCAGAACATTTGTTTGCCTCAGCAGTTGTTTTTCCTGCCTCAGCTCTAACACTTCCTTCGAAGAGATTTTAAAGAAGGAAGTTTCCTTGGCTTTCCATACCAGTTTCTGTTTTGGAGCCTTAAATTTCTCAGCAATTGCAACTCTTCTCAGAGTTTTCCAGGGTCTCACTCGTGGATAACTTATGCTATCTACTATTTGCAGCAGTCACAGGCTAATAGACCCACGCAGTGTGACAAGGTTGTATGAGGTAAAAGGCAAGTATAAATTTAAATCCTGACGTCTTAAATTATCTTTAGCTAGGTACGGCATAAGAAGATCTAAAAGTGCAGTTTTTGAAGTTAATAGGAGGCTTAAATTCATCTAAATTCTTAAATTGGGCATGTGTTAAATCTTAGAACCCTTCTGCCTCAAATTAAATTTAGGTTTATGAGTTACCTTCCTTCAGTCAACAGACTGTAGCATGACTAATGTCCTTAAGACTGTGTGGGTTCTTAGTCTGAAGGGTGAAGCTGCTGCTGCGGGAGGAACTGGTATTGATGTGCTTATCTCTGAGGTCTCACACCAACAAGGTAAATCCATGTGTCCAGGGAGCTACTTCTCGTCCCACTGGCCTGACTACTACTTCTGTGTTTGTAGGAGTTCTGGAAGAAACTTGGGGAACTGGGAGTTCTGGGGATCACAGCTCCTGGTAAGTTCATTCCCACCATCTGCCGCGTGATGCTTCACACAAAGAATCATAGAATGGCCTGGGTTGAAAAGGACCACAATGCTCATCCAGTTCCAACCCCCTGCTATGTGCAGGGTTGCCAACCACCAGACCAGGCTGCCCAGAGCCACATCCAGCCTGGCCTTGAATGCCTCCAGGGATGGGGCATCCACAGCCTCCTTGGGCAGCCTGTTCCAGTGAAGAAACCACTTAAACATGGCCTTTCCAGTTTGTGCATCCTTGTTTGTGACGTGATGGCTGTTTTTGCCCAGAAGCTCCTGCTTTCATGTTTTATAAAACCGGGTGCTTTCCTTACCCTTCAACAAGAAGTTGGTTCAGAAAACTTCTGAACGGCTACAAAATGGCTTTTACAGTTTAAAATGACTGCTTGGAAATGTTTTTTTCCAGCTATAACATGTGCAACTTGAGTACGCTGCTTCCATTTGCTGTAAACTTTGAGCTATGGGTAAAAGTATCCCGGAGCAAGCATCCATCTGTAGTCAGAGAAGTTACAGGGTATAAAAGGCACTGTGGAAAGCTGTGATTGCTAATGGAGAACGGACAGCACACAACTCATCAGAATAAAAAAGTCAGAGTAACTTCCTCAGCCTCATCCAGGTTAGCTGAAAAATGTTCTGATTAGTGTTACAGATTACTGAGGCACGCAATGTAATGAGGAGAAGTCGTAGTGGAGAAAAGCAGCCAATGAGGCCTTTATTTCCCCATCGTGAAGCCTGTGTTTTCTACATGTGCAAAGGCTTCTGCAGAAGCAAGCTGAACAGCAGCGCCTTGAAATGATGCCTCTGCACGCCTTTCAGTGGCACTGAGTCTGAAAGTCTCTCTTCCTGCTCTCTCTTCACTCTTCCCAATTTACTGCTGCTCCTGTTTTTTCTCACTCTTACCTTCTTTATTCTTTGATGTTGTGCCTGAGGCTTGCAGCAGTTTCCCACACTATAAATAAGCCATCCCTTCATGAGCGCTGTCTGTTTTGATTCCCTCTGAGATTCACCTCTAAAACCTTCCTGTGCCCAGACGTTCCATTTCTGATTGTGTTGTTGTGGGCGCTTTCTCTATTGGCGTTGGTTTTGCTGTAGGAGGTAGGGATGGGATGTGACAATAACACACTTCTTTTTGGGGGCAGTAATACCCAACTCAGCAGCACTTTAGGAACAAGTAGAAAATCTTGTGTTTTAGCATACGTCAGAGATGGATAAAGCCATCTTTCAGTGTCACATTCTCTAAGATGAGAAAACTGAATTTCAGAGAGGATGGGGAAAGCCAGAGGTGCCCAGCCCAGAGACAGTGCCAGTCAAACCCAGGAGCTCTCGTGTAACTGTCTCAAATCTTATTCAAGACTGAGCCCAACCATGGGATCTGGTGCTTACATGATGTAGTCTGTGGTGGTTCATGTGAGCTTTTTCTTCTCAGTGGAATATGGTGGCTCTGCTCTGGGCTATCTGGACCACGTGCTGGTGATGGAGGAAGTTTCCCGTGCATCAGCAGCTGTTGGGCTTAGTTACGGAGCCCACTCAAACCTTTGTATCAACCAGCTGGTGCGGAATGGCAGTGAAGCCCAGAAAGAGAAGTACTTGCCCAAGGTATGATGCTGGGAAGTGGCAGGATGGTGGCTTTTTTTTTCCTTTTTTCTTTTTTTGACTCCTCAAATGAACTTTGTGCAATATAGCAAGATGTAACCCCACGTTGTCCTCATTGCGGATCAGGTGTATTTTAATGCCCTCATTCGCTGGCTTTCAATTTGGGTAATGCAATCACTTTAATTACTTGCCATGAAACAAGGCGAGTAAGAACCAAGTTCTTAGTCGTACTTCATTAACTAAAACTGAGTATATCACTGAGACTTCTGTTGAAATGCATTGATGGATTGAATTAGTTTGAGTAAGGATAAGACATAATGTCCTTAAGTTGTGCCAGAGGAAGTTCTTCTGTTTCTCTTTTCCAGCTCATTAGTGGGGAGCACATTGGAGCCTTAGCAATGAGCGAGCCCAATGCTGGGTCTGATGTTGTGTCCATGAAGCTGAAGGCAGACAAGAAAGGTAAAGCCTATCATGAGCTTCCAGCACAAATGTCTCCTGTAAACTGAAGCTAACCTCCCTAACGCCATTCAGTGTTTATCAGGCCATGTTGGCAGCCTTGTGCTTCTTCCCAGAGTAATCAGTGCATGTTAACATGAGGTAGTGAAGACATGGGGTGGGTGTTTGAAGGTCCCAAGTAGACTTGTGATTATGGTGGTGAAGGATTACAATGTGATGGTACCAGTGCTAGGAACCTTAGTTTGTCAGGCATTCATTAAACCTGTCTTTGGACTCTGGAAGTGAAGGTGATGAGTTTTCTTGATTATTATTTTTTTTGGGGGGGGGGGGGGAGGGATGTGTGCATGTTGTTTGTGGGGATCTTAAAGATCACCCTTGAAATAAATGGGGTGAGGACGTAAATGTTGGTTTATCTATTGCAAACTAACAGACTGCAGCTCTGTGCTTCCAGGGGACTACTATGTTTTGAATGGGAACAAATTTTGGATCACCAATGGGCCAGATGCAGATGTTCTCATCGTTTATGCCAAAACTGACCTTAATGCCGTTCCAGCCTCCCAGGGGATAACTGCTTTCATTGTGGAGAAGGTAGGTTTCAGTTACTGTTTCATAGTTCTCACAGTTCTTTCTTGGTGTGCTTTTAAAGCTACCTCCTTCACTCTAAGTGGTTTGTTTAAAACCCAACTCAATATCTGTCAGTCCCTTGCTCAAAGGCAAAAACTATTCCCTGCCTGAACCTTATAAACCCACGAGATTTGTCCTCTGCTCCAGTGACGTGGCATATTGCACTGGCAGCTGGGAGCTCCTGGATTTGGGCATGCAGGCATGCAGTCAGTCTTTTGGGCTAGAGATGTGGAGAGAAAGGACATGATCCTTGTAAAGAAGGACTTGCTTGTTGCCCAAAATTGTCAGAGGCGTTGGAGGCTCTATAAATATCCTACTATCCTGTTTTCTATCCTTGCTTTTTTTTTCAATACCAAGATGTTGAAATAACATTATTCATTTTTCTCCCTTTTTCTTTCACTGCCCTTTTGGAATCCTGTAGCAACCCAAGCACTCAGGCAAAAATGATCAGAATCCTTTGGGGAAGAGGCATCTATTGGGGTTTTCCTTCCCTTGCAGTTAACTGAGACTACACTCTGTACATCTTCCTTCCCATGAGGAAGCTGTAATAAAATAAACGATACTCTCAGATACCAGTAAACTTTTTGATGGACTTACCTGACGGAGAGATTAGCATAGTTCTGTCCCTGTCAGTGCTTGTAATCCTTAGTTTTGATGTCTTGGCTTTGCAGGGAATGCCCGGCTTTAGCACGGCACAGAAGCTTGATAAGCTGGGAATGAGAGGGTCTAACACCTGTGAATTGATCTTTGAGGACTGTAAGATCCCTGGTGAGTTGGTTCCACATCGTGGCAGTATGCATGTGGGGTGCTGCACTCTCTTCTTGCTTAGGTAAATTGGTTCTCTGATTGCATGCATGCTCAGACTGTGACCCGAAGGGCTTTGTGGATGGCTCCCTGCTCTTAAGCAGCCTCATAAGAGAGCTGGTGAAGGTGCATGGATGGATTCCATGAGTGAACACATCTTGTGCTGGATCACTTCCACTTCTTCCTCAGGGACCTGACTCACACACAAAACCTGTATGAGGCTTCCAGAGAAACTTCTGATTGCTGCTGCTACAGCTCCCCACCTGATAAGTAGGAGAACTTACTTGTCTTAAAGTTTCTTTTCTCCAAAATCACAGAAGACCACCTGAGAGAGACTTCTGCTTTACTTATGACAATTCTCGTGGTGTCTAGGCCTTAAAGAAAAAACATCCTTTCCATCATTAATACAACAGGGGTAACTGTAGTGGCTGTTTTTGTCACTCCACTGGCTGTTTTGTTGGTTGGTTTGTTGTTTTTTATTTTTAAAGAGGAGCAGAGGAGATCCCTTACCTGCACTCCTGTAACTCCTAATTGCATATCTGCAGATGAAGCAACTCCACTGCTCCCCATACAACAGCAACAGCTGCTTTCAGAATGAGGAAGAGTTGCAGCTGAAATCTGACATTTCTAAGTTTAGCAGACTCCTGCAGTCTGAAATCAGAAAGGGCAGTACCCGAGACTTCAGGTGATCATCTGGGTAATCATCTGTGCAGAACAGTGTGTTCTCATGGTAACAAGACTTCAATTTTCTGATAACTTGGAGAGGCACATCACTGCGCCATTGAAAGTTAACGCACTTTGCACTCTGGCCATTAATGCTACTTCTGATCTTCTACCTTGGAAGCTGAACCAGTTTGATGTTGTTTCATATGTCTGCAGAGTCTTTGTCTCAGATGTCTTCCTCTAGCACTGCAATTCCATCTGCTTTAAAACATATGGGTTTCATTGTCAGCCATGCTCCACTGAGTGTTTTTTTCTCATACTGAGTGTTGTCCCCGGGTTCATTTGGTCATATTGATTTGGTAAAAGTTGGTTCAGAACCTCAGTGTTTCTTTGTGATGTGCAGCCAGCAAGCTTGCCCTTCCTTGTGCAATCAGCACATGTCTCTCAGTTCCCTGCATACCTATCCACCCCTTATCCCTGGATGTACAGGAGAACATTCAGGCTTTTTGGTCCTCTTTGTTTTTGTGGTGTTGTTACTATTATTTTTTTTTTAAGCTATAGAGTGTCATTACTCCTAAACAGTTCTCTCATTTTACTGTTGCTGGTGCTGGAGTTTGTGCTCTGTTCTTCAAAGTAATGTTTGCTATTAGTGTTTCTCTGTTTTTGGAGGAGTGGGAGGAAGGGGAATGTTGAGGTTTTTCTGAGGACCAGGTTCATTCTTTTAAGACCCGATATCATGTTGCTGCCCCTGTAGGGGTTGCGCTTCTCTGCACAGGACATCAGTATGCTCTTCAACAAGAAGACAATGCAGTCCTTGAGCTGCTGTCACTGAAGGACAGTATTTGCTTTGGGAGTTTCTGTCCACAAGTCCTGCCTCACTTTCACATCGCATATTGTACCTCTTGGATCTCTTGTGATCAAAGCCCAAAGCATGTGTCAGTTCCTCTTTATGGCATGATGAGTGAATAATCTCTGTCCGTCTACAAAGCAGAGCTGATAGGCTTTAAGTTCTCCCCTGCCTGTAGGAGTACTTACTGAGATGAACCTTTTGTTCCTGCATCTCTGTTGATATTTGCTAACATCAGTGCGTTCTTCAGATTGTCCTGCAAAGGCATGGCTTTGAGCCTTTTTGTCAGCCCTTTATCTAATGCATTTTCTTCTGTTCCGTTTTCACTGAAATAATACTTGTCTTTGAAATGTGTGTTTGTAACATGCAATGCTCTGTTCAGTCCCTCTCTTGGAAGGACTGATAACAAGAGTTCACATTTTCTAGTCCCAGAAGGCCAGTGTAGATCACCCCAGTGCATGCTAAGTGGTGAGCTTTGGCTGGTTGCCTGTGGAAGCTTTGATTCCTTTATTAGGAGTGCTCAATGAGGTGATCTAGGCATATCAGACTAGGATTCACATTCATTCCAAGTCTCCCCTCAACAGACATCATATGGTGACAGCTTTTGCTCACTGTCAGATTGGGTTAGATACAAACTGATGAGATGGAGAAAGGGCTCCTATTTTGCCCTCTAAGGCTGTTAAATCTCCCATTCACACAAACACTAAGCTGGGAGATCTCTGGAGTGCTCCTTACTCTCTAGAACATGGATAGGGAATAACAGCAATTGTAGATGCTCTTTGTAACTCCTTACTGCCTTTTTGGCTTTGCTTGGATTAAAATGTTTCAGTGGTAGGGAGTGTATGCACCAAAACTTAGCCTGTCTAGCTCATCCTGAATGTGTCTCAAGCCAGAAGGTAAGATGAACATGAATGAGGGTTTGAATCTTTTGCCCAGAGAACACAGACCCTCAGACAATGGCTTATCTTAGCCTTGTACACGGGTAAATCATTTTTCTTTGCAGCTGAAAATATCTTGGGGAAGCTGAGCAAAGGAGTCTACGTTCTGATGAGCGGGTTGGACCTGGAGAGGCTCGTGCTGTCTGGTGGGCCGCTGGGGTAAGAGTTTGCCACCTTTCATATGTTGTGAGGCCAGAAAGATCAGTCACAGTCACCCAGCCAGGCTGATATCACCTCTCCATTCCTCATAGAAGCAATGCAAGAAGGAAAGTTTGGGAACCCCTGCCTTCCAATGTGTCATGAGCCGGGTGGTTCCATGGACTTGCCATTCAGAACATGATTTTGAATATGGTGGTATTGGCATAAACATTTTTTTTACCTTACAGCCCCTTTGTGTCCTTCCTTGTGCTCTCTTCTGTGCTAAAACCCTCGTAGGGACAGACTGTCATCTGCAAAGCAGAAGGAGGATTTCTCACCATTGTTAATCTTGTCTATACTTTTTTACAAAATTGGCTCACGCCCCTTCTGTTGGTCTTCTGGAGACACCAGGCAGCACAAACTGTCCTAGCTGCAGGTGTAAGAAGGCTCTTCAACCCTCCCCATCTCAGTCTCCTGAATTAAGAAAGTAGAACCCTACCACAAGATGTCCCAAATGGGCAACGTGTGGGACGCTATGGAGAAAACATGGGCTTTTGGAATTCATTCTTAGCATTGTTTGAGTGGATCTATAGGAAGACAGCATCTTCTTAGGTAGGAAAACCTTTTTGCCTTAGATTGAGCTTCCAAGATTTAATCAGTATTTTAATTATTCTGTTGTCTTTCTTTTCCTGCCTATCTGCACTTTTCTCAGGCTCATGCAAGCTGTTCTTGACCATGCAATTCCATATTTACATGTAAGAGAAGCATTTGGACAGAGAATTGGCCATTTCCAGGTGAGATAGAAAAAGAATTGAGATTCTGTCTTTTTTTCCTTCTTCTTCTTCTTCTAAAAGAGAAGATGGGATGCTCTGTGTTGGGAGGGCTTTTCATGGAGAAGGTAGCCTGGAGTTATGACTGGTTTCTGAGAGACCATAGGGAATGCATTGTATGAACCCAGCTGATTCCCAGAGCTCAAGCAGAAAACCATTTCCCCTCAATCCCTGTGGACTCAGGTTAAGTTTCAATAGCTGCAACATGTGTCTCTTTTCTTCTGCAACATGCAGCTCATGCAGGGCAAAATGGCTGATATGTACACCCGGCTGATGGCCTGTCGGCAGTACGTCTACAACGTGGCCAAAGCCTGCGACCAGGGCCACTTTAATGCAAAGGTGAGCTTGCAATTCCATGTGGGTTGTGTCTGAATTCTCTTCCTTCAATTGGATCGTGAAGTTTGGAAAAAACCTCCAAGATCATCAAATCCAACTGTCAACCGTTCCCACTGTGCCCACTGAGCCATGTTCCTGAATAGGATCATGGAATCATTAAGGTTGAAAAAGACCTCCAAGATCACCAAGTCCAACCACTAAACCATGTCCCTCAGTGCCACCTCTCCACACTTCTGAAAACCTCCAGGGATGGTGACTCCACTGCTTTGCTGGACAGCCTGGTTCCTCATCACGAGCAGGGTGGGCATACTGGGTGTTAAAATGACTCAGAGTTCTCCAAGTGTTTGTTTTCCCCTCCTCACCCTCCTAACGCAAGAAAAAGAAGCTGTAGTTGTACAAGAGAACAGAAGTAGCAGTATGGGTAGGATTTTTTGGAAGGCCAGACACGGTATCCTGCATGCTATAAGGGGCTATGGCAGTCATCCTGAGGTGCTGTCATTGACACAGCTGACATGTCACCATGTGTCTGTCGGGGGAGAGAACCAGGCATGTAGCAGAGCAGAGCCCTGCATCCCAAATCAAATCATGTTGGTCTCCAGGGGGTATGATGTCCATTCGTGAGGCAGAGCAGCTCCCCTGCTGCACTCTATTTTCTACCTTTGTGTAGTCTGACAAAAGTGACAGAAAGACGGTGTCAGCTTCTTGCTTGCAGGGGATGAATCCTGTACCTTTGTGATGAAGTGGTTCAGGTTTGTTAGCAGATGTCTGTAGAGGAATGAAAAGGCACACAGATGGGAAAAGGGCAGGTAACACCTTCCATGCCTCTGTCACAGTTTGCGTCTCTCCTCTCAGGACTGTGCTGGAGTGATCCTCTTCTCAGCAGAGTGCGCTACCCAGGTGGCTCTGGATGGGATCCAATGTCTCGGTGAGGCACAGTCACTGCCACTGTGTTATTTTGGGATACCACAGGAGCGGGGCTCTCAGCCCCTCAGATGAGAGAAAAGCAATAACTTGCGCCTTGGTTCTGGTCGTAGGTGGGAACGGCTACATCAACGACTACCCCATGGGGCGCTTCCTGCGTGACGCCAAGCTCTACGAGATCGGAGCTGGCACCAGCGAGGTGCGCAGGCTGGTCATTGGCAGAGCCTTCAATGCAGCCTTCAAGTAACCTCCAGCAGCGGCGGGGCAGCCCGCTGAGCACCACGAGGCCTTTCATGTAGAGGTTGCAGCGCACAACTTTGTTCCTCCCGTGATTCCTGTCTTGGTGCTTGTGGCGCCTGTCTGCTCTGTGAACAGATGAATCAGACTGCAGCATAGAAGGAAAACGTATTCGTTTTCTTCTTGTGATCAGCCTGATTCATCCTGTCTGTAAGCCATCCTAAATCTCAGCACTGCCGAGCTGAGGTTCATCCATAGGACATATTGCAATCCAAGCAGCTGTGTCAGCATGGCTGGAACCAGGGGAAAGCCGTTGCTTGGGTTCAACACAGAGACTCAATCTAAAAAATGACCGTGGGAATGATTTTAGTTCTCTTTTTAAAATGGTGTGCCATTAATAGCTAGCAGCTAGCATGCTGCCACTGCAAAGAGAGATTTCCCATTGTGACCTTCCAATGGGATGAATAACTTCTGTTTTGGGCAACGTGACATCAACCGCATTGTGGGGGCAGCCATTTGGAATGCTCGAGCATCGTGGCTGCCCAACCAGTGTTTAAGGTGATGATTCTTAAGATTTCATTAAAGTGCCACATCTGTTTCTGTGCATACTTCCTTTCCTAGTCCCGCTGCTTCTCAAGGTATTTCAGCGCAGCCCAAAGCCTCTGCCTCCCTGATGGACCGCCTCCTGCTGTGTTATTCATCCACCAGTGTCGCCATCCATCATTCCAGGAACAGTTAAAATGTCAGACCTGTATTGTGACATCCATGAATGAGGCGGGCAGGAGGAGGCTGACTTTCGGGGTTGGGGTTATTTGGTTTTTTTCTTGTTGTTGTTTTTTCTTCTTTTCCTTTTCCTTGAAGGCTGTTTTTTGGCAAAAGCATGCATTCACACTCTGCTGAGGGTTTGCTGAAGAAGTCGGAGGAGGAGCAGCAGTATTTGTGGGTGTCCTCAGTGTACGTTACATAGAGCACATTGAAGTTTTGCCTTATTAAAGAGAACTGCACTCTCTACTGCCAGCCTTCAAGGATGAATCACGCTGAAAGCTTGGATGCTGTAAATACAACAAAAGAATGAATTAAACAGCTGCCATACAGGCAAACTCCCAGAAGTTTTAACATAAAGAACTTAAAGCTTTTTGTATTGTTATTTTTTTGCTTGTAGTTTATCTGTACAAGGTGGCCGTGAATCTTTAAATACTACAGCTTGAAAAGCCTGAATTGGTCACCAAGCATGTAGGAACACTGCAGAACTTGCCTGTAGGTGCAGCTTTCCACCCTCAGTAAAGTGGCAAATCTCATTCCAAAGGTGGTGGGAAACTTGTATCATACCTGCGTGTTCCTCGGCTCTTTAGTCTGGGGATGAATCACTGCACATTTCCATGAAGGCTCTCAGAAAGGCATTGGAGCCAAATCATTGTGCTGTGATCTATCTCCAGCCGGAGGAGCTTCCCCCAGTCAAAGGTCAGAGTCACGTCAGGGTGTTTAAAACAAAACACATACACTAAGCTGGAGGAGACGCACAGGTTTTTAAACCTGTCTTCTATCACAGTAGAGGTCTATTTTTTTTATATACAAACAATAAATAATGTCTTCACTTTCCAGGCTGATCAGCACCTTGGAGTTAAAGGCATCATGAATCAATGTCAAATGCATCGTGGGATGGGGTGGAGGGAGGGACTCATAAATCCTGAGCAGGGTTCTGTTAGCTGAATTTCCTGTGTTTCCCCCTTTCCTAAGGCATGGGCTGCTTCCCACTGAGCGCTTATCACTGTGGTACCAAAACAGAGCTCCTGGCCTTCAAGGTTAAGGGCGTTAATCTGCATGCAGTGTACTTAGATCAGCTTGTACTGGCCAGCCCTGTGGTCTTGGGGTGGTTCCTAGAGAGGTGTAGAGTTCAGCTGCTACCTGGTGTGTTCGTATATGTAGACGTGTGGGTGTATTTGTGTGTGTGTATGTGTTTATATACATAGTGATGCATCTGGGTCATGCTTCAGGCCTCCTCTGGAGAGCAGCAGAGTTAACAGGGAAAACTGTGCAAGGGCTCAATGCCTCTAGATGCACTCTTGAGGATGTCTGCTGTGAATCTGCGATGGAAGTAGTCCCAGCCTGTCACCCAGGGGGCTGATGGCAGGGTCCGTGCACTGCTGCACCTTGCCTGGTTCTGAAGATGCTTGCTCTGTTGGCAGCTGGTTGGCTGCTCAGCAAGAACTGAGGGAGTGAAAATTACTCCCAAAGGGAAAAGTAGAGTTGATTTTATTCATAGAACCATTAAGGTTGGAAAAGACCTCTGAGCTCACCAAGTCCAACCCCAACTCATCCCCACATCCCTCAGTGCCACATCTCCATGGTTCTGCATCACCTCCAGGGATGGTGATTCTACCCTCTCCCTGGGCAGCCGGTGCCAGTGTGTGAGCACTCTTTCTGAGAAGAAATGTTTCCTACTACACAACTTGATAGCGTGTAGTAATAGCAGCCTATGTAAAATGAAGCTGGGGGGGGCGTTGGAAAGAGGCAGAATCATAGTGAAGCTTCTCCTGGCTTATCAGGAATCTGCAGGCGCTTCCTGGAAAGGGCGCAGTTGAGGACAGAATGATGTTTGGGGTGCTGCCTTAGTCGTCCTGAACAAGGAAAGCGTTCCCCTCTGCAGCAGCTGGGTGAGTTCTGCAGATTCAGAGTTTATTGATTTCTGGAAAGAATTAAAACCACCCTGGGTTCGTGTGCTGAAGCTGCTGGCTCTGGGGAACCAGCTCAGGTGATTAATTTTTTTGCTGTGTGTGTTCAGGGCTGCTCTGCAGCTCAGTCTCTGAGATTGCAGACCCAATGAAAGTGCAACCCAAGCACTGTGACCCAAAGGAAGACCCCCCAGCTGTGTCTGGGTCTCGTTCTCCTGCATGCATGCAGCAGGGGATGCGGTTTGAGACTGTTGGGCTGCTCCTTGGTGCTTGTGGCAACAAGGAGGGGGGGGGAATTATGTTTCCCTCCCAGGCTGGATGTTGCTGTGTAATTTCACTACAAGATAACACATTGTGAAAGTGGCAGAGGTTCTCGCTTCCACCCTCCGGAGGTGCTGTGCTGAGGCCAAGCTCTGTGATGCTGCTCCACCTCTGTGTATAGTGCCTCCCTCGGGCGCGAAGCCCCATTAAAAATCTCTCTGCGTTCAGGGCTTTCGCTTTGCTTGTGGTTTAGGGCTGGTGACGGAGTTGCTGAGTCACCTCCTTGTTCTGTGCACTGAGCTGTGCCCTTTGCACGCTCTCGCTGCCCCGTAGGCAGGCGAGGAGCTGACACAGTCCCACACCCTCTTCCCATGCTGGAAATGGGGAGGGGGCTTAGCCAGGGAGTGCCACACAAAGCAGCCACCCCATAGGGTGCTGCACAGCTGTGCTGAGCTCCCCTTGCCCACTTCTGGGCAGGAAGATTAGAAAGAGATTTCCTCCCACCCCATATAGAAGAATTCACAACTGTGAAGGAGAGACAAAAACATTCTTGAGCCCAGTGGGGGGAGCCAAGTGGGGGGAGCAGGGATTACTGCAGCGAAGCCTGGGGTCGCACCGCTTGCACCTGCTGTTGGCTGAAAGGCAGAGCACTGAGCAGCTGATGCTCAGGCCCAGTTGTCAGCATGAACTGTGGAGGGGAGGGGGGTAAAAAAGATATAAAAAAATAACAACCCTCTGCTCAGTGCTCTGTCCAGAAAAAAAAATGGCAGGCAGCCCATCCACACGTCTGTCCATCCGTGTTTCTGTCCTTCAGAGCTGCATGGGCGATGATGCTGCAGGAGTTTGGTGCTGCCATCTGCGCCTGCACCTCTGGGCCAAGCGTTCCCACAGAGCCGTGCTTCCAATGCTGCTCCTGCTTGGACAGCCCGCTGGGACCAGCAAGGGTTGGCAGCGATGCAGCTGAGCTGGCAAACAGAATTGTCCCCATGCAAAGGGTTTTTTTTTTCTCCCAAGGAGGCAGCTGCTGCCGCAGCACGTGGGCACACATCTTCCTTTCCACTGACTCAGCACAATTTGGACAACTGTCTCTCACCAGTCACAGCAAAGTCTCCCTGCAGCTTTGCACCTGGCTGCTTCTCTTAGAATCACAAAGTCGTAGAATGGTTGGGTTGGAAGGGACCCGAAAGCCCCCCCCAGCCCCAACCTGTTCTGGGAGCTGGTTCCCCCCACCACATCAGGCGGCCCAGAGCCTCATCCAGCCTGGCCTTGGGCACCTCCAGGGGCATGGAGGTTTTGGGTATCTCTATCTCATCTCCATACATCTGTTTTCTTCGTCACAGCATCAAGACACTGCTGCCTTGGTACCCACAGGATGGAGATGAACATCCTCGAGTGACAGCACTGGTGTCTGAACATCCAGAGAGACAACCCCATCGATCCAAAATGGGATGATTCCTCATTCGCCTCCTGTTCTTTGCTTTATTCCCTCTTGCCAGCCTGGTGCTGCTGGATCTGGATTTGGATCCAGCCACTGATTCTCCTTATGCCTTTGTCCGAGAAATTAAAAAGCTATTTAACATTCTGTGGTTATACATTGCAGTCAACGCTCTGGAGGATGACCTGGTCAAGTTGTAAGCATCTCCCAGCAGAGCTTCTTCCCCAAATCATCTCTTTGCTTCCTCTCTGCAGCTCACCCCTTCCCTGACATTTGTTTCAAGCATCAGGCTCCCCAAGCACAACAAGGTCAGCCCCACACAGGCTGGCTGAGACCCCCTGCTTTCCTTTCCAGCTTCTTGATATATGACCACCCCAAAAGGGTGGAATCCACTTTATTTTGGGATGGTACCATGGGAAAGAAGAAACTCTCCACTCCAATGAAAGGGTCTGCATGTGGATGCAGGCAACAGCTTCTCCTTTTGGAGCTGCCCCAAAGGGCTGAGAAGGAACTGCTTGCCATCATTAGGCCAGTGCTTTTAATTGCTGCCTCTCTCCTTCTGACTGTGCCTGAAAAGCAAATCTCAGATGATCCCACTGGACGATGTCATTTGAATCAATTCTCTTGCCAACGAATCCCATCCTTCCTTCCCTGCTCCTTCCATGCATCCCATGATTTATTCATCCTGGGCTGCACTTAAATGTCTGCTCCAGTGCCATTTGAGGGTGGCTGAGCATTAGCTTTAAAATTTTATGAAATGTCAGGCAGGTGGCAAAATTAGAAATTAAGGATAGCAATCAGAGTGAGGAAGGGCTGATGGGCAGATCTTGTCCATGGTCAATGGGCCGTGCTTTTTTGGGCTCCATTTAGATAAAGAGCCAACAATGTGCTCTTGCAGCCCAGAAGGCCAACTGTATCCTGGGTTGCATCAAGAGAAGTGTGACCAGCAGGTCAGGGGAGTTGATTCTGCACCTCTGCTCTGCTCTTGTGAGACTCCACCTGGAGTACTGCGTCCAGTTCTGGGGTCCCCAACACAAGAAGGATCTCATGATGTTGGAGTGGGTCCAGAGGAGGGCCATGAAGATGATCGGAGTGCTGGAGCACCTCCCCTACAGGCTGAGGGAGCTGGGGCTATTCAGCCTGGAAATGTGAAGGCTACAGAGGGACCTTATAGCTGCCTTCTAGTACCTGAATGCTACAGGAAGGCTGGGAAGGGACTTTTTATGAGGGCACGTAGCAACAGGATGAGGGGAAATGGCGTTAAACTGAAAGAGAGTAGATTTAGGCTAGATATTAGGAAGATATTCTTTTCTGTGAGGGTGGTGAGACGCTGGAACAGATTGTCCAGTGAGGTTGTGGATGCCCCCTCCCTGGAAGCATTCAAGGCCAGGCTGGATGGGGCTGTGAGCAACCTGGTCTAGAGGGAGGTGTCCCTGCCTATAGCAGGGGGGTTGGAACTAGATGATCTTAAAGGTCCCTTTCAACCCATACCTTTCTTTGATTCTAATGATTTAACGACTTTCAGGTGTTCAAATTTCTTATTTTCCCCATTTCCCCATTTCTGAGCAGAGCTGTAGAGTGGGCTGGGAGAAATCTTCATATCCTTGCTTCACACAGGGGGATGCTGAAAGGACTGTCCTGTGCTCTCTTGTCCTCAGGTTAGGCTATTTTGTAATTAAAGGTTTTCTGTAAAAAGATGATTTTTAGTGAGTGATGTACCGGCTAATCTCATATCGGTGAAGGAGATGCCTTTTGTGAGCTTGGCACCAAAATGGGAATATTAGCTTTTAATCCAAATCCCCATCCCAGCTATATTAGTGGGAAGAAGGAGCCCACGCTGGGGATGTCTCGTCTGTGTCTCAGCCCCAGAAGCAGAGCCAGTGCTGCTGGAGCCCACATAGACTGGAAGCCCCGCACTGCAACAGCCCCATCCCCTCCAGCACTGCAACACCCATTTCTCCTGTGAGCACTTCAAAAAATGAACTAAAATTTCAAGTCTCTATATGCATTTTCTTATCTCTCCTCAGAACTACAGCCCTCTTCAGAACCTGCCTGTGATACATTTCCCTGTGTTTATAGCTAATGAGCAGAGCTCTGGAAAGAAAATATTTGCTTTAGGAATTCCTCTTTGGAGCTATTAAAGCTGTGATCCAGCGCGTAGCTGGGGCTGGCCAAGGAGGGAGGCAGCCGATTAAAGGGGATTTGGCAGTGGGTGTGCAATGCCCTTGGGTCTGGTGGTGTTGATGCTAAAGGATCTGGCAATTTCTGACCCGCCAGTGGTGAGGAGAGGAGAAGGGCAGGTCGAGCCCTACAGCTCTTCCCATATGTAAAGAACCTAAGGGCATGATAAAATGCCCTGAGCTTCTGTGGTCCTACCAAAGCAATCAGCCACTGTGAGCTGTCCAGGGCCTTTGTTGCTCAAGGACAGCAAGAGGCATGATTGAGATGAGATGATGCTGTGTTCTGACCCAAATTTAGGGCAAGGAATAGGACCAGATGCTTCTGTGAGGCTCTCCCACCTACAGGTCCAGGAGTGCTGAAAAGGTGCATCCAGAAAAGCCAAGTTTCTTCTCCTTTGGTTATAGGGTGGCTGTTGGGTTGGAATATTTTTTTTCATATTTTCAGTGAGTGACAGAAAAGAAGGGTTGTTTTCAGAACTGACTTCCTTTGCTTGCAATTTCATTGCTTTTAAACTGTTTTATTCCCCAGGTTTGAAGGAGGCTGTGGTCAGCAGCAGTTTCGTTACATGTTTGAGCTTTGAAAATTCACCTGGCTCTGAATTTCCCTGTGCAAATCTAAATTTTATGCCATTAGTGACAGCTTTTAGCAAGTTTTCTACCAATGAGCTCAGGAAGGACCCTGGTGCTGTGCAAGGTGATTTGTAACTTCCCTGGCTAATTATCAAAGCACGGTGTTTACACCCAGGAAAGCTCTGAGCTCCAAACCTTCTACCTGCATCGCTCAGTCCGTTACACTGCAAGCATTCCCATAGCAACAGCCAGCGGGGCTGCAAATGGGAATTATGACTTTGTTCCATGTTCCGGCATGAGGAGAAGCTGGGCTTTGCAGGATTAAGCAGATCCCAGTCCAAACATCCAGGGGAACACTGGAGGGAATAATGAATGGCAATAGCAGAACGAATGGCTTTGGATATAAGGCTGTATCCAAACAGAGCTAATTACTCACCTTACTTAAACTTAGTAGATGCTGACATTTCCATGATGAGCGTTAATGCATTTGGGTTAGGTTTTTTTTGAGCTTGCCAAACTATGTGTCCATCCACAGTATATGGCACGGCTTCCTGAAAGCAACTCCTGACCATGCTGGTCAAGAAAATTTGCACTAACTTGCATTGAGGTGATCCAACCCCAAATATTTTGCTCATCGTGAACTTTCAGGTAAGGGTTATTCTGCTCAAACCACAGGATTTCTGTTAGAGCTGCAACCTGGGTCCTCTCTGATGTGACTGTTCCATCGATGTGCAGTGCAGAGCCTTGGAGGAGCCATGTTCTCCAAGAACCCCAATTGCTTGCTCCACCCCTTCCCAATTGTCCACAGGTCATTAAATTTGAGTCCAAGAGCAAACATTATCACCCAGTATGTATCTCAGATATCTTCTACCCACTGCCTCTTGCACCCAATTTGTGGCCAGTAGCTCTATTTTAAGAAACCACCTTGTCTTGGCAACAGCTTAATTTTGGTGATAACAAATCCCACTGATGGCCAAGTGCTCATGGTTCTCTATCCAAGACACATTCAGCTCCACTTTCCAGCCTAGAGTTCAACAAAAACTTGCCTTAGTGAATTAAAGTTCACGCCAACATGTAGTGGTTGAGGTGAGAAGGGTCTCAGAGCAAGACACGAAGCTGCTCATGGCTAGTAGGAGGTGGGACCTGGCTTTAAGGCTCTCCTCCTCTCACTCCAGATATCCAATGCCCAGGCAAAAGAGCTACAATGTTTTTTTCTTTTCCAGTGGAAGCCCATATACAAAAACCAATATTGAGGCCAAAGTGTTTCAAAGCCTTGGAGGAAAAGGATTGCCCCTTCTTTTTTTTTCTCTTTTTTTCTTCTCTCCCTCTCTCTCTCTGAAATAAAAAAGTAGTAGGGAAAGTGGGAGAAAGTAAACTAAAGAGAAGTCCACTGCCTTTCTGAAGGACTCCTGTGAAATGCCGGGTGCTCATCCCTGCTGAGGTCAATCGGCATGCCAAAAATTACAGCAACAAACTCTGCTTCATTTACTCCCTGCCACCATGCTCAGACAAAACTCCCTATGCAGAGGGATGTCACTCCCTGCTCTGCCTTTCGTAGTATTTGTTGATTTAAGCCAGACCCTCAGGGATTCAATTTCTGTGCAGAACGCAAGGATTTAGCTGCACGGCTGATGTTAATGCTAATAGGATTTGTACAGCTAAACTCCAAGCCTCACCATAAAACTTTCTGCTCTCTTGTTATCTTAACTCTTTTGCTGCTTTCCCAGTGCCCACTGTGGCAGGATGGTGATTCCCAGCATTCCCATGAGCTCCAAAATCCAGCACTGCACCCTAATTCATCCCTGCAACCTGTGGGATGAAGCAGAGGTTCACAGATGATGTGCTTAGCTTTGCTCCTTCTAGCCTCCTTTATTTCACCTCTGAGGTCAGCGTGTGTTTTCCTTACAATTCTTATACATTCACAACAAAGGGAAAAAATGAGTTGATTTTCACAGAACCATTAAGATCATCAAGTCCAACTGTGTATCCATCACCATCACGTCCACTAAACCATGTCCTTAAGGAGAATCACAGAATCACTAAGGTTGGAAAAGACCTCTAAGATCATCAAGTCTAACCCATCTCCACCACGCTCACTAAACCATTTCCCTCTATTTTTTTACTGCGCAGATTTTGTCAGATTATATTTTCATTTCATGCAGGGATTCTGTTCTTAAAGAGCCTTAGAGATGGCCTGCAAAATGTCTATTCCCTATTTGCTGCATATAAAATCACTGCAAAATTATGCTGGCCTATCTATTTCTAGTTCTGTACCTGTTAAGTGAGACAAGTAAGCTTCCTAGCTCACCCTGGACTTCCCTAAGGTACATCTCATAAATGCCATCATTGGAGATGACCTGCAGGGATGCCTCCGTTTTCCAGTAGTGAGAGGAACAATGTGTGGATGTGCTGATTCACACAACCAAGTGAGTTTCGAAACAAATAAGCCCGGCCACCACCCGCACTTCCCCTTTCAGTCGGGTTCAAGCTGCACAGAAGTGTTGTTTTTTAGGGAAACAAGCATCTGACAACACCTGTTTCATACTAAAATAATAATCCGGTATTCATCATAGGGCAGGCAGAGCCCCGGGTGTCTGAGTGCTTATCTAGATGTGCCCATTCCTGGCTTTTGCCGGTAGCATGTTAAATTTTCTACATCACATATCACGTTTCCTCATAGCATGAACGCAGACAGGCAGGACCAGGGATAATTCAGGTTTCTCAGTGAAGCAGAAATGTGCTCAGAAACGTGTTTGAGCTATCCAGGTACACTGCGATACTCTGGGCTTTTTCCTACCGAAAGCAGGGAGGCAGGTACCGCAGCACTGAAACCCCAAGTGGGAAATGGGGACAAACTCAAGGAACAGCTCCACAAGCCTGACCAGCAGGATATGCCAGAACGTGGAAGATGGTGGAGTTCTACAGGTGAAAAGCAAAAATAATGATGCCTTCTTATGACACCCAAGGCAGCATCCAGAGGAAAGGTGTCTGTGCAGCGCTGCTTTGGGTTCTGGTACAGAGGACGCAGGGGAGGGTTGGCTGAGTGATGGGTGACCAGCATTTTGAGGAGTGCTGGAGGGAATCACCACATAATGGCTTAAGTTGGAAAGGACTTCAAGAGAAGTGTGACCAGAAGGTTGAAGAAGGTGATTTTGCCCCTCTGCTCTGCTCTCATGAGACCCCTCCTTGAGTACTGCATCCAATGCATAAAGCCTGAGCCACCTTTACTCTGAAAGCCTGATGAATTAATCCATGACTAAGAGTGACCTGGAGATGATAAATGCATTCCCTACATGCTCAGCACTCTGGAGCTCACAAAAGTAAGGAGGCTGGGAAAATATCATCCCCAGTTTAAACAGATGCACCAGGATTTGTGTGGTGAGTGCCACACTGTGCAAAACTCCTGGCTGTTTTCTTCAAGCTGGAATAAACACTCCCAGCTTCAGATTCTTAACATAGCTGCTTCTGCATCATGTGAATGTAGCAGCTTGGACTTGGGGGGAAATCATCTTTTTGTCTGAATGTTCTTTGTTATTATTTTTTAATTTAGATGGCTTCAAACAATGCATGCAAATAGATGCAGAGCGGGATGAACCCTGGGAGCTGCTTCTTGCTGCTGGGGAATCACCTAAATCCACTTGCTACTAAACCTCCTTGAAACCTGCAAAGTGGGCAGGTTTCCTCACCTTTCTGCAAAAATTTAATAGAGCCATGTCTCATGTGAGTTGGATTTCATTATTTTCACAACGTACACTACAGATGCTACTACAAAGCATTATCATAAATAATTCAGAGGAAGATACAAATGATAAAAGAAATGAGCAAAGTCCATTTTGAGAAGCATTATCTTCCTTCTTGTGTGCATTTTGTCTGCTTAGGCACTTGTTCACAACTTCAGCCACCTGCAGCTGAATTCACCACAAGCTAATGAGACTTTGTACAACAGCATCTTTCAATGAACCTGAAAATTAGGATAGCAGAAGGGCTTTTTCTGCAGAGGTCCCAAAATTCCTAGAAATCTTGCCATATTTGAAATGGGTTTTGGAGGTATGAGCATGAAAGGCGATGACACTTGTGTCAGGTTGGAGAATGTGGCCCAGACTGATATGGGTGCAAGTCAGGGCAGAAGGATGGAGAGGGGATCATAGAACCATAGAATCTTTGGAGTTAGGAAAGACTCTTAAAGGTTATCTAGTCCAATTCCCCTGCAATAGACAGGGACACTTACAGCACAACCAGGTTGCTCAGAGCCCTGCCCACCTTGAGTGTCTCCAGTAATAGGGCTGGAACCACATATCTTGGGCAACCTACTCCAGTGCTTCTCCGCCCTTACTGTAAAAAAACTTCTTCCTTATATCCAACCTAAATTTCCCCTCCTGCAGTTTGAAACCATTTCCCCTTGTCCTATCACAACAGGCCCTGATAAAATGTCTGTCCCCTTCTTTCTTACAGCCCCCCCCTTTAGATACTGACAGGCTGCTCTCAGGTCTCCCTGGAGCCTTCTCTTTTTCAGGCTGCACATCCCCAGCTCTCTCAGCCTGTCCTCGGAGGAGAGGTGCTCCACCCCTTGGATCATTTCTGTGGTCCTCCTTTGGACGTGCTTTAACAGGTCCACATCTCTCCTGCACTGAGGACTCCACATCTGGATGCAGTACTTCAGGTGAGGCCTGACCAGTGCAGAGCAGAGAGGCAGGATCACCTCCCTCACCCTGCTGGCCACGCTGCTTTTGACTCAGCCCAGGATACAATTGGCAGTGTGTGAGGGCACATTGCTGGCTCATATCTGGCTTGCCATCCACCACTACCCTCAAGACCTTTTTGGCAGGACTGTGCTCCATCCTTATATCCCCAGATTTACAAAGCTGCCAACACCATCCACCCCTCATTTCATCCCCCAAGACAAGACTTCGCCTCTCTGCCAGCCTGGCCAGCAAAGGCAGGTTGGCTTAATGGAAGATCTCAGGAGCATGGAGAAGCAGAAATGTCCCCTCTGCCACCAGAGCAGCACTGAGGAATGTCACTGTCACAGACGTGCATCGGTATCAGTGCGCTACACCTGGGGGACACAAAGAGAAGAGGGCTGAATTTCTAGTGGTGATGCAGCTGTTTCCTATGGAAATGCAAGCTGTCCTCAGCTTGTGCCGTCGGGATTTCTATTAGGTTTCCTGTATTAGTTGTGTGTGAGGAAAAAAGTCAGTGTTTTGAGCTGTAAACATAGCGATGTATTTGTTCCTGCTGACTTACCCCATCCTCAAGCCTCGCCGTTTGCAGATGGTCCTATAATTACTGTTTGCGTTCCCATCATGTCTTTTTGGGACATGTGTTTTGTGTTCACATTTCTCCAGTCTCGCTGTTTTTGTGAATCACACTTCATAAAATAATGGCTACCCAGGGAACGCGAGGCATAACATTTTATTCTTCCCGTGCATATGAATTTTTCACTAGTGTTGCCATGATCCAGCTCATAAAGCCGAGCCCTTGCTTTTAATCCATATTTTGCAATATTCTTAAGCACATACCTACCCCTCACTTCAGCCCATGATAATGCTGAGGTATGTTTTTAACTCTTACTCCTGTGTTTTTCTGCTTTAATTCAACCCAACCTCATTTCCTGGTCCTTACTATGCTCATCTCAAAAGCAAATTTCATTGTCCCTCTGCTTTTTTTTTTTTTTAACCCCCATCAATACATTTGGCTCACAGCGCTTATATGTTCCTCACTAAAGTGCAGTGATGTCTTGAGATGAAAGGCAAAATAAGAAATATAACATAACAACCCCCCCTTTCTTTTGCACTGCACATGTGCTGAGTTTCCCTGGAATAGTTTATTGATAGAAGACAGCATCTGATCCAACTGCAACAACTTTTTAAAAACTAAATATTTTTATATATATGTATATTAAACCCTCATAGCAGTAAAGCTAAAAACCTGCAGATGCTTCCCTCAGTCTCAAGCACAATGCTTTGTATTTGCCATTTTTGCAGGTAATGAGATCATCTAGGGCACCTTCGTGCAGTCAGGTTCCTCTTATTCAGCCCAAATCCCTCCTGACTGCTTTCAAGGGAAAAGGGGAAATATTTCACCCAGCTCAAAATGAGCAAAAGCTGATGTTTGAACAGAAATCTCAGCGGAAACTGCTTATGTAACCACAGCTGGTATGTTGCGCACCTAAATACTGACAGCCAATTTACTTTTTGGTGTAATATAATTCCAAGTCAGTCAATAGAGCCCCACCGGGGATTAATTTGGCCTTTAGTATTTACTGGGTTAGCCCCAGAGTCAGGGCTGGAGGGGGAAGGAGAGGCACAGCTCCTTCTCTTTTGCTGCTACAGTCGGTGCAGCGGAGGCATTTTACTGATGTCGAGGCATCGGGCGGGCTGAGATAATTCCACTAATCCAGACCTGGGGTTGGTTTCTTGGTGCCTGTTCATTTGAGGAGGTGCCTGGAAAAACTGCAAAGAGCACTGAGCAGGAGAAGCGAGGGTTAAGTTGCTTGGGTACAGAAAGAAGCCCGAGGAGCTGGGTGGTTTTTTCCAGGGCAGGCAGCAGTGCTTGCAATAGAAAGGGCAGCTGCATGTGAGTAAGCCCGGGCTGTTTCCTTTCAGGGAGGGGAGAGCTGATTAAGCAAGTACCTGAGGCTGGAAAACCTGCATGTCACGTTACATTTTGCTGAAGGAGCAGAGGTTGTTCTTTTTTGTTAAATGAAACTAAAAGCATTCTCTTAGGCTAGTCTGTAGTACTATTTTTTTTTTTCAGTTCTTATTAACAGGTCTCCCTTGCTAGAGATGAACTTGTAACCCGGTCCCATGTGAAGACATGACCTCAGGGATCCCATGCTACTTGGAAAGGTGGGAGCTGGCGATCCTCCCCCTCTCTGCTCTCCCTTCCCTAAGGCCTGACCAAGGAACCAGTCAGTGCAGGATCCTCCAGACTGCCACAAGTTGCTGCTTTCAGTGTGTGAACTTACCCCTTGTACACGTTGTTGCCTAAGACTCCCAGCCTGTTTGCAAGCTGCCTATATCATGATGCTTTCCGTCCACGGCGGTGTGTTTTGCAGGCTCTGCTGTTGGTTTGTGTGAAGCTTTCTGCTGTCTTATTGCTCTGGTTCGGCTCTCTGCGCCTCTCCCATACTGGTACCTGTTGAGACAAGGGGTACAGTGAGAGAAAATCTGGCCCTTAATTCCTGCTGGGTCATGCTGGAGCTGTGGGGATTTACATCTTCTTCTAGCCAACCCCATAGCCCACCAGAGATGAGGAATACAAATCCTTGTCCTGCAGTCCTTAGTGTTGTTCCTTCCCCCAAGAAACAAGCTAGAAGTTGAGACAGGAACATCTCCTGCTGGGGCTTTGGTGATTTGTTTTTATAGTTAATGAGAGAAAGGGAAAAAAAACAAAAAACAAAAAACAAAAAACCGCCCAGGTCTCATCTGTTCCATGTGCTGATGGGTTGAAGAACAGCAGACCCATGGCTGTGTTTTTCTGCAATCAGCAATTAGCTTTATATTTTTTCCTCCCCCATCCCTTTGGGAAAGGAATGACGGAAGGCCCCACTTCAGAACAAACCGGGTTTTTATAAAGGGGGGGAGCTTTGCAGGTGGCTTTGTGTCATGCTTCTGGTAGGGCTCTGGAGGATACAGTCCTCTGTCCTTGACTTCCCATCCTGAAGATGTCCTCCTATTCTGGACACTTGGAAGAGCGACTTCACCTCTGCCTTCCCTGAAAACAATCTGTTAAATATATGAATTCCCTCCATTTATCTTTAAATTTCAGCATCAATTCTAACCAAATATTTGCCTCATGAATGCTGGGAAGATGTATTTTTATTTGCAGGATTTACGGTACAACTTAAGCTACATATAACATATACTAAGCATGGTGGTAGGTATGGGCTGGAGAGTAAAGAGGAACCACTAATTAAAATGTAAGGTTTATTCATGTGCCTTGATTTCTTATTTTTATTTGGGAGACCCCAGGTGATTGCTTTATCTCCAGGCAGCCTGTTAGAATCATGCTTGTATTTTCTTGCAGCCTCACCGTGGGTCACCCTATGCAGGAGCAGGCTTTTGGCAGCCCTTGTGCATCAGTCCTCCAAGGGGCTCTGGCCTTGTCCCCGTGCCAAAACCCTCCTGAGCTTCCCTGCTAAATTACTGAAGCCATATTGTGAATGTCATAGTAGCAACATACCGTACCTGAGATTTGTAATTTCCAGTGCCTTCATTTTCCTGCTCCAACGCTGGGTTCTGTTTAGCTAACAGAGTCCTAGGAAGCTGATTTCTGAAGCTGCTCAAACACATCTAATGACTGGTGTGAGCATGATCTCTATTATATTAAAATGTAACTCACTCTAATGCTCAGCAGTGCTTTAGTTACCCTCCTGTTGGCCAGGGCTCACAGCAGAGGGAAGGACTCTACTAAAAACCTAATTTTTACAGGGCAGTTTGGCAGCAACGTGAGCATCAGGGGGAAGCAGTGCAATGCAGCTCTCTGCTCTGAGGAGAGAGGCAATCCGTAGTGCTGCATGATGCTTAGCTGTGTTCAATGGAGCCTGCAGAAGTCCCACCCAAAGGGGACACTTCTGCAGGGAAAATGGGGTAAAGAAGAACATTTTGGTGTCTCTCTTTGTTTAAGGACTGTAGCTAACCCCTAAAGCAAGTGATGGAGAGCAAGAATGATTCTGCAGTGCTGTGTTGACGGAGCAGGCTGTCATGTGGTTTTTGCCAGAAATCCACTTATTCTATAATAAGAAAAAAAGAGTGTGGTCCTACATGGGACTGCACCCTTTACTGCAGATTTTAGTGAGTGACTCAATAGTGGCTGTGGCCACACTGTAAAGCATGGCCATACCTCCCGGGGCAGCCTCCTAAGTGCAACTGGGGACACATCCCTGTCTTTCCACACATTATGTTCTGCTAGGTATGTAAAATGTTTGCTAACTTCTCATTAGATAATGCTGTGATGGTGGTCTCATAAATCCTTGCATGAATGGTTTCCCATTTGAATGCTGCCTGAAGAGCCGGGGAAGCTCATTGTTCAGTCCGACAGGAGCGTGCATTACCTTCCAACAGGGGATCTGCTCATACAGGAAGCTGCAGACACACTTAAAGGCATGCATGCTTCCCTTGCTGCCTTCCAGAACTGTAGCTGTTCGGGCTATTTCAGCTCTGTTCTTTTCTGCTGCATCACCAACGATTGGTATTTGTTTCAGGCAGGCTTCTGGTTGATTTGTACATCACGCTCAGATGCAGTGCTTGCCACCTGGGGCTCCCACGCAGAGCTCTGACCCTCTGGATGGGATTCCTCTCCTCCTAGGGCACTCCAGAAACACGGTGGTCAACAGGATTCACTGATACGCAGTCAGGTGGGGCTCAACTAGGGGAAGAAGTGCTGGTCCTTCTTGCCACGCATGAAATCAGTGCTGCCAACCCCGTGCTGTCCACAGGGTTATTTGGTCATTGCGTAGGAGCCTGCAAATCTTGACTGGGGGAAAATGCTGGATTTATCACACGCATTGAATGCAAAGGAAGGAACAAAGCTTTGGCTTAAAATTTAAGGAAACCACACTTTTTTTTTTTTTTTTCAGTGCCTCCAAATAGCTGAATTCTCCCCTAATTTCATCCTGCATAGCCCTTGGGCCAGGCAAACATCACAGCAGACACTGATTTTGCTCTTTCTTGCTAGGATCTCTAGGAGAAAGGCAGAAAAAAGCACGTTAGCCTCCTGGTCTCCTGCAGCTTTGCTGCATTTCAAGCAGACTCTTAGAGCTAGAGGAGGCTTAACGTGTGGTGTACATTGCCCAGAGAGGTGGTGGAAGGCCCGTCCTTAGAGGCATTCAGAGTTAGGCTTGATGGGAGCACTTGATGGAGCCGTAGGTGTCCCTGTGCGTTGCAGGGGAGTTGAACTAGGTGACCTTTAATGGTCCCTTCCAACACAAATGATTGCACCATTCTATGATTTTTCCCTCCCAGTTGCTTGTTCCATGAGCTCCACTTCTCAGAAGTTGAGAAGGAGTGAAAACGAGCAAACAACAACGAAATACCACGATGAAACTTTCATCAGCCCAAGACACTGTATCAGTGATACAACAATGTATCACCTGTGGGTTTTTAAACCAGTTTTTGTCAAAATATGGAGGAGGTTCTCTGCCGCACTGACTGGGAGGAGAAAGGACTTGCTGCTGTGTGTTGGGACTGCTGGAAGAGCCTGTGTTGGAAGGGTTGGAGTTGGAGGAGTCCTCTGGGCTGGACACTACAATGAGGACACTGAGCCAAGCACTGGGGAACACAGTTATTATTGACCAATTGGCCTTTTTTTTTCACCCCAAAACATGCCATAATTTAAGCCTACAAGAAGGCGGGTGGAAATGCCCAAGATTGCCATATACTGACAGAAAACTGTGACCATCTTTGCACCAAGCAGTGAGGCTGCCCTCCTTCACGGCTGCACCATCAGCACGATCTCTCGTGTGTCACCCACGCCAAGTTTTTCTCCCCCCCACCCTCTGAAGTTAAACTTTTCCAGAGTACAGCGCATAAAGGGGACAAACAATGGGAAATAAAGCGGCCCTGAGGGGTGACAGCTGGGCGGGAGCGGGTTCTCCTCAGGAAAGAGCCCGTTGCAGCCGCTCTCTAGGGGAGGCTGTGTAAGGAAAGATGAGGGTCCAGGGGCTCGCACGGAGCCCGGTAACCTTTGCTGGTAGCCCCTTGGTGTGAAGCGTCCCCCCGGGGACTGTCAACGAGCCCCTGGGGACGGGCAGAGGGCTCTGGGGAGAGGCAGAGCCCGCGCGAGGGCGGAGAGCGGACGAAGCTGTGAGGGGCTCCCTCGAGGCGAGGGGGGGGTGGCTGGGGGGGCTCTGAGGGGAACGGATCGGGGGGCGGGGCCGCGCGCGGCGATTGGCCGACGGCGGCGAGCAGGGCCGGCCGCCATTGGTCGCCGCGGCGAAGCGAGCGGCGGGGCGGCGGGCGGCGATTGGCTGTGGACGAGGAAGCAGGAAGGAGGACGGAGGGGCTGGGCGGCTTGCGGGGAGTTCGCGGCGAGCGGCGGCGGTAGCGGCGGCGCCTCCTTCCCTCCCTCACCCACCCCCCCCCTTCTCCCTTCCCTCAGCCCCCGCCCCCCCCTCCCCTCCCTCCGGCCCCCGCCCCGCTCCCGGCCTCTGCGCGCCGCCCGCCCGGGCCGCGCCGGATCGCGACGCCCTGCGGCGAGGGCGGGCGGCGGCGGCGGCGGCGGGGGAGAGCGCCTCATCCCCATCCCGGTGCTGGTGGAGGAGGCGGCGCTGACGCAGCAGCGCGGAGCCCGGCGTTCGGGCGCCGCTGGATCCCGCTCCACCCGGGGTGAGTCCCCACGCGGTGAGGCGGGAGCAGGTGCCGGGCCGCGGAGCCCCGGGGAACTTTGGGCGGGGGGGTGGGAAGCGGCAGGTGGGGGGCCGGGCCCGGGCGGGCAGGTGCGGGCGGCGGTTGGGAGCGGGGCCGGGCCTGCGGCGGGGCCGCTCCCCCGGGGCTCGGCGGGACAAAGGCGGCGGGGCCGAGGGAGGGGGGGGGGGCGGCTCCTGAGGGGGAGCGGCTCCGCGTGGGTCAGCGCCGAGGCGGTCCCTCTGAGGAGGGGGAGCGGCCCGGCGTGGGTCTCCCTGAAGCGGCTCCTGAAGGGAACGTCTCCGTGTGGGTCCCTCTGAGGAGAGCAGCCCGCACGGGTACCTCCGAAGCAGGTCCTGAGGGGAACAGCCCTGCGTGGCTGTGCGAGGGAGAAGTTGGCATCGGGCGGCTGCGTTTTGTAGGACCCCAGCCCTAATCGCCAGCACTCCTCCGGACTCCTTGATTTGTGGGACCTTCTCCCCGTTTTGCCCCACGCCCGGTGCAGGTGGCTCAGGGGCCGTGCCCGAGTTTGGATTTACGGCCCCATCTCTTCACCCTTTCCTCCTTGCGCCGCACTTGCCCCTTTGCACATCCCTCCCCGTTGGACCCGTTGCTCCGTTTCCTCTTCTTTTGTGTAGCGGAGCTCCTAATGGAGGCGGCTTCGCTGGCTCCCTCTTTTCCAGCTGCTTCCACGAGACCGGCGCATGTGACCGGGCCGAGCTTTGAGAACTTGAGGGGGGGAAAGGGAGAAAAAACATCAGCATTTGGGGTCTGTTCTCATCGCTGCCTCTTCCTTCCCGTTCTCCTTGTGGAAGAGGGTTTGGTTGGATTTTAACACCCCCCGTGCCCCCGGCCCGAAGTCAGAATTGTCGGGAGCTTTGGGATACTCGATCCGTTCAGCACTTAGCTGCAATTAAAGGCTTGAGCCCCTTCGGTCCTGCTGATGTGCATATGGTTTTGGGGTCTTCAGATTCTCAGCTGAAGGCTTCCCGTTGTCGTGTGATGGACTGATGCTTTTGAAACGTGAATGTGGTTGAAACAGCAGCGTGCCGCTGGTGGCTTTACCAGGAATATCCTGCTAACGTGTTCATCCTGAGCCATCCTTCGTGTGTGTCATCTCTGGGCTACCTCAGTCCTTCCTGAGTTCAGCTGGAGCTCTCTGAATACTTGCTCGTGGTTGTGAAGTGTGCGTTAGGCTGATTTACCTTTAAATTTGTTTTTATTTAAGCATTGATTTCTGTTTGTTTTCCTAATGAATTCAGTGCAGCAGTAGAGCAGCAGCGTGGGTTTCCTGACTGCTGTGTCTGTGGTGACGTGTAGCATTGCTCCTGGGTATAAAATAAGCTGGAAAACCCCAAACTTGTGGGTGAAATAACTTTGTGGGAGTGGAAAATCCTTCCTGGATATGCTCCCTTTGGCATGGGCTGACAGTGACAATTGAATGGCACAATTTTCCTGAGAACTGTGGTATGTGGGGGGTAAAAACAGTTGGAACCCTACTTTTGTAGCCCGAATGCTGTTGCTTTAGCAGCTGCTGGGTTCTTTTGGCTAAGTTTGAGGCTGTGCTTTGTCTTTCGTAGCACCATCTGCAACACCTTGTTGTCGCCAGCCTGGTAGCCTTATTATTTCTGTGGGATTTTTCCCCTCGCTGGGTAGATTGATACCAATGATGTTGGTTGTTACTGTGTGATTGTGGGGCTGTATGGACTGGGGGACTGGTGGATGTCCCGTTGAGGCAGCGCTTGGTCACTATTTGTGGGAAATGGAGCAGGTGAATCTGGTGCTGCGGGGGTATGCCCAGATGTGCAAATGGTGTGGATTTTTGTGCCCCATCGGTTAACTGTAGCAATGCAGCCCGTGGCAGTAACAAACCACTGCTTCCTGCCCAAGCAGCCGAGCTAATGAAGTTACAGCTATCGTGTTGTTAATAATACATGAAACAGCAGTTTGGATAACTGGGAAATACAAAATCTGGAAAACAAACACCCTAAAGAAGCTGTAAAATAAAAAATAGTGTGTTGTGCCATGGGCTGGCAGCATTCCGGATATCTCTGTATGTGATGGTGAGGGAAGTGTGGTGGCTTCTAGGGGCTTTCCTCGCAGCCCGTAAGGTTTTCTGATGGTCTGTTTTGTTTTGCTTCACTTTCCAATGTGTTTGCGTTGTCTGAAGGCAGGCTTACTGATGAGCCTGCGTTGAATTTGTTTATTTTTGTGCCTGCAGGTTTATGTCAACCTTCAGTATTTTCTCCAGCGGTGAAGGTTGAGGACCATTGGTAACTTCCAGATGCAAAGTCTGGAAAGGGGGAGAGGGAGAAAGGGAAGAAGGGAAGAGTTTTCTAGCTGGTGCTCACAGGGAGCCCTGCCCTTCCCAATTAATTCTGGAAGCCTTCAGGGTGAAGGGTGATTCTTTGGAAATGTTAGTAGCCATCCAGCAGCAGTCTCTGTGTGCACCAAAGGCACGCTTCTAATGGAAAAAAAAGAAAAAAAATATGTATTAAAATGCATGGTCAGATTGCTGCTGTTGAATGAAGGAGTTATCTATAATGAGACAGTTGTGAAACCCTCTTAAGTTTTTGCACTTGCAACCTCCTGCACTGGCCAGTGGTGTCCTTTAAACAGGGAAGATGTGCTTAAATCTAAAACTGATGGATTTGTTTCTGAAGACGGAAAGAAATAGAATTGTTTGGGACAGTGCAATAGGCCTTCATCCACTTGCTGCCCAAACTTGATTGTTGGCGTCTACTGGAAAAAAGGTAAAATGAAGTAGGAAGTTGCAGTGTTTCTGTGAAAGTGAAGAATCCTCCCTTGAAAGAGTGGGGTGAAGGCAATGCTACGTCAGCGTGAAATGAGGGAGTGATGTTGTCATTAAAGTGAAAGCATAGGGTATCATTAAGCAGAATAAATGTAAAATCTGGTTTCAGATGAATTCCTTTTGCACCTGTTCTCTCACTTCTGTCAATAGTTGGGAATTGGGATTTAATTAATCTGTTAAACGTTGTTTCTTGTCTTGTGATGCAAGCAAAGCCCGATAGAAGACAGGGCAGAAAACGAAGCTAGCAGGGTGCACCAAATGTGGTCAGCTGAGAGGCAGGCAGCCTGAGCCTCTTTGTTAAACATTTTCTTTACACGTTCAGTCTCTGAACAAGTGTGGATGCATTAATATAAATCCCAAAGAATGCTTCAGGTGGATTCGTGGTAGAAGTCACTGAGTTGAGGGCATCCAGCCTCCGGCTGGGTGGGAGTAGCTGAAGTGAGGATAATGGGTTTGGAAACGTGGTTATTTTTCCTATACTCAGCTCACCATTGGTAAGCACTGGGTTTCAGGAATATCTTCTGCAGGGGTGTGTGGTTGTTGACTGCAAGCAAGCTGAAAATGAGCTGTGGGACGCTTGTGCTCTTTGCCTGGTGTGCTCAAGCAGTGCCTCAGCTTGCTTGTGTTCAGCGATGGGGACGGTTGGTCCTTCCTTGGCTGGTTAAAGAACCGTGAAAACACACGGTGTAGTTTGCTGCGAGCCCGGTGGCTCTGAGCAAACACACTTGGTGTGCGTTACTACACCGTTAGCAGTGGAGCATGGCAAATAAACACCTATTAAGACGGGAAAGGAATGTGCATCGGCTCACTGGGAGCACAGCACGACCAGGGTCTCACTTGAAGCTTTTCATGCAGGAGCGCTGCTTCTACCACCTTCTAAAAACCCTGCCTTACAGATGCATCTTCATTAAGATGTTTGCTTTGCTTACAGCTAAGGGCTGCTTCCAGCTGTTCTTTTTGCAATTCTCCCTTTACTGTTTGAGTGTCCCAGCTTGCAGTAGGGGATTTCATGAGGTGCTGACTGCAGTACCGGGACGAGGAACAGCCTCACTGTGATGGAGAGAGCAGGGCAGGGAGGCTTTGCACGTGTCGTGGCCATCTCCATCCTCTGCAGAAGCAGAGTGGTGCAGCAGCGTGGCTGCTCTTGAGGTGCTCCTGGTGCTATTCCACGTGTTGGGAATTGCATGCAGAGCAGGTGGGCTTGACATGGCTGAGTCGGGATGCTTTTGGAACCCGGAGTCGTGGGATTTGTGCTAAATGGCATCGCATTTGGGAATAAGGCGATGCTTTGCTTCAGAGCTGCAGGTTGCTGTGTTCCTTGTGTCCCGATTTTCTGGAACAAAGGTGTGACTAAAGAAGGAAACGATGATTTTCCCCCCTGCTTTGTAAGCCGTATCACAGGAATGCTTTCTGGCACCCATTGTTCTTCAGGCAGTTTTTTTGAAGGGCTTTCTCCTGCTTGGCTTTGAGTGTGTGCAGCTTGCCCAGCTCGGCAGGCTTGGTTTGTATAAAAGATCTCATGTTTTAATGTCTGCTTGCGTATCAATATTTCAAATTATTTACGATGCTCTCAGAAATAAAAAGGAGGTGTTTCCCTTCAATTGACTCGACTCAGACAGCTTTGCTGGCGTCTCGTTTCCAGCGCCTGAGCGATCATCCTGGAAATAAAATCCCAGCTCCGGAGAAGCACTGAGCAGCGTGGGCACTGCTGCCTTGTCCCCGCACCGCGCACGGCCTTCTATTGTTCCTGGCTGTGGCCTGTGCAAAGCGCTGAAAATAGCCCGCTCCCGTCTGCCTTCATGCCGCACAGCGTTCTATCGTGTCCTCTTTGTGTCTTTGCCTGCTGAATACCTAGCCTGGGCTTACATCCGCAGCCAAGGAGCTGCGGGCGCACACAGAGGAGAGGCTGGAGCTGACTTTTGCAGGCTGGAGGGGCAGGCGCTGCGGCGGGGAGCGTGGCTGAGCAGCAGCACCGCGGTGCTCATGGTGCTGCCTGAGTCGGAAAGTGCCCGCTCAGCGCAGAGCCTTTGCTGGGGAACTTCTTTCAACTGGGATTTTTTTTTTTTTAACAAGACCCTAAAATGGAGGGGACTTGGTGAGGGAGACGGCGTTATGCGAGCGTGCCGGGGGAGTGAGCACGTTCTGGCTGATCTGGGAATAGCGTGGAAGGGAAAAGGATTTGTGGAGGAGGGTATTAATGCATCTCCCTCTGCAGAGGGAGGCTGGAGGTGCAGTGTGGAAGCAAACAGCAATAATCATATTGATAAAACAGTGATGATTTGGAGGGATGAGTAAAGTGAAGGATGATGAGGGAGACCAGTGGGAAGCACAGTTTTGTTTTATTTAGCAAAACAACGTGCAGATATGCGAGAAGCATGTTTGATTTTTTTTGTTTCTTTGTCTAGCTTGCAAGCAGTGCAGGAAACCAAAGCTGGAGGTGGTTTGGATCTCTCCAATGTTAGGAAGGCAGCAGAGGAAAGAGGTTTGGCTGCTGTAATCCCGTGCCGACCAAGAGGAAGAGGGATTTTCTTTAGGACACCTGGCTAAGTGACAGGTGACATCCTGGACAGGTGAATCTCAAATTGGGAATTCTTTAGACTTCAGCCAACTGCATGAGGAGCAGAGGTGAACTTAGCTTTTGTGGGTTTGTGCCCTGAATCCCAAACTTAATAAACCCAATTCTCCTACATATCCCTAACTATTTAGTGAATATCCAACCTTAGAATCATAGAATTGCTCAGGTTGGAAAAGACCTTCAAGATCATAAAATTCCAACTGCAGCCTAACCATCCTACCCTAACTCTAACAACCCACTGCTAAATCATGTCCCTGAGCACCACATCCAGATGGTTTTTAAACACATCCAGGGATGGTGATTCAACCACCTCCCTGGGGAGCCTATTCCAGCACTTAACAACCCTTTCTGTAAAGAAGTTCTTCCTGATATCCAACCTAAACCTCCCCTGATGCGACTTGAGTCCATTTTTCCTCGTCCTGTCACCAGTGAGAAGAGACCAACCCCACTCTTGCTGCAGTCACCTTTCAGGTATTTGAAGAAAGCAGTAACGTCTCCCCTCAGCCTCCTCTTCCCTAGACTTAACAGCCCAAGTTCCTTCAGTCTCTCTCACAGGGCATATTCTCCAAGCCTTGTTGCCCTTCTTTAAACCTGCTCCAGCACCTCAATGTCCTGTCTGTACTGAGGTGCCCAAAACTGGACACAGTACTTGAGGTGAGGCCTCACCGGTGCTGAGTACAGGGGCAGGATGACTTCTCTAGTCCTGCTCACCACACCGTTCCTGATCCAAGCCAGGATGCCATTGGCCTTCTTGGCTGCCTGGGCACACTGCTGGCTCATATTCAGCTGACTGTCCATTGGTACACCAAAGTGCCTTTCTGTCAGGCAGCTTTCCAGCCACTCCTCCCCAGGCTTGTAGGATTGCCTAGGGTTGTTGTGACCAAAATGCGACACTTGACCCTACTGAAACTCATGCAGTTTACCTTGGCACATTGATCAAGTCTATCCAGGTCCCTCTGTAGTGCCCTTTTCCCCTCTGGGAGATCAACACTTCCTCCCGTCTTGGTGGCATCTGCAAACTTACTGAGGGTGCGCTCGGTCCCCTCGTTGAGATCATTGATAAAGATGTTCAATAGAAGTGGCCGCAGTACTGAGCTGTGGGGAATGGGGAACCTTGTATCAGTGGAGGCAGGATGTCTGTGCCCCTTCTCGCTCTCAAGAACCCTATCGTTTCTTCTCTTAGGTGCTTCCTTTAAAGGATGATATCTAGGAATGTAATTATTGGGGATTTCTACCATCTTTCTTGTGTTCTGGTTGCGAAGAGGCAAAACGTTTCAAAGCTGGGAGAGGACAAACAGCCCAATTGGGGAAGCGCTGTTTAGTCAGCCTTAAAATAGAAATTAAAAAAGTCATTTCCGTTTGTTCCAATATCCATTTCTTTTCACGTAGTGGAAGAAGAGCCAGTGAATAACTCTTTCAGAATATATTACCAGCTTTTCTGTAACTGCTGTTCTGAGATCTCTGTAAAGGTATGATTTTAAGACCCTGCACCTCTTGATGCCGAGCAACAAGGAGGATGCAGCTTTTCTTATGGACTGTAACTTAGTATCTGAGTGTTAGATCTGCTCCAGAGCAGTCGTTAGGAATACACTTCAGCCTGGCACCAAGGTTCTTGGTGCAAGCATGCAGTGTAGACACATCGCTACCTGTGAACTGTGTACTGAGCCTATGTGTGATTTCCATCACTTGTCCTGCCTGAAACCACTAACGAGCCGAAGATCTTTCCTGTGTTCTCAGTGTTTTACAAAAGTGAAATGCTTTCCTCTAAACAAAAATGTTCCCTTTGTGCAAGTGCAGTGAGTAATTGCTGGCCTTGCCTAGGATTCTGCCTCAAAGCTTGTTACCAAATAATTAGGTGATTCTTGGGCTTTCCATAAAGCATGGAGGGCTTCGGAGGTGTTTTTTGCACTGATGTTGTGACTTATCCTGAGAGTTGGCCTTGAATTTCAGGCTGTTGAAAACTCCATCTGTCCACTAAGTGAATGTCAATCCAATTTAGGCTTGCATATGTTTCCAAGGAAACCATTGGAGGCAGTGGTGAGAAATGGACCATGGAGGGGCAGGAAGGCATGCACACCAGTGACATTTCTGCTTTTCAGTACTCCAACATGATTAAAACCTGGTTAGCTTTAAAACCTGTAAAACCCTGTACAGAACAGTGTGTGGAGTACTTCCTTCTTTGACAAGGCTGTGTTGGGTGTAGATAAAGCATAGTCAATTAAAATTAAAAGAAAAGGGGCTTTAGGTGCTGCCCCCGAGATCTCATTCCAGCTCTTAGAACTTAACATTTCCCCATTGTCCTGATTGTGTTAAAAGACAGCAGCAAAGCATCTTGAGTGCTGTATGCAGAGTATTTCTGTACTGTTTCAGTAGTGTGATAGGTGCTGCTGAAAGAATTGGAGAAGCAGGTGAGTTATCTGGCTCTTGGCTCCTGCTTGCTTATACCTCAGGAAGTGCTGCAGTGCCTCAAGGCTCTTCTCCCACCCAAGGCAAAAGGATACCTGAAAGGTTACCCTGAGCAGAAAGTTATGGGGTTTGTTGCTCTCTTACTTTGCTGCCCACTAAGCACAGTGTGTGGACCATCACAGGGAACTCATGGGACTTTTACATCCATGGGGCTCCGAAAAGCTTCTCTGCTCTTTGCTCCAAAGTTGTATGAAGACAGAGACAAAATTTGCACTTGGTTTCTGTTCAGAATAAATGAGTATTCCCCTGTTAATAGGAATTTCTCTTTAATTGAGAGCTTAAATTCTCTAGCAGCCAGAACTGCCTTGCTTTCCAGAGAGAGGTGTATTTCTGCCTGTTAATACAGCCGTTAAATAAAATGTTTATCTTGGTTATTGGAATGAGTAGAGAGGTTCTCACTTTGGAGCTCTAAACCCAATTGCTATCTGTCATTTTAGTTTAAAGAGTGCTGCTAGCTTGCTCAGATTTAAAAATATTTTACTGTGACAAATAGCTGAAGCAGAAGCTGAAATCCTGGTATCTGGGGATATCCTGCTTGGGTATATTGTATCCTTGTGTATTGTAACTGTAGGCTGAGGCTGAAGCTCCTCAGCTCAAAGCTCTTTGCAGCTGTCGTCCAGCATCAGATCAGATCCTCTTTGGATCAAATCTCTGGATATTTGGACTGCCAGCAGCAAAACTGGCTCCGGTAGTCTTGGGCTCTGGGACAACGTGGTGGTGCAGAGTGGGGGGGCTTTGCAGTGCGTGCTTTTTTATCAGCTGCTTACCCATCTGTGTCTGTGTGTACTGTGGGTAAGCCAAGCCTGCAGCATGCAGCTTTCTTCTCTCTTCCAGCAGCTCCTGGAAACTTTCTGCCGGTTCTTCCGCCGTTCAGTCGGTAGCTGAGAGCGTCTCCCGCTGCCGCTCTGGCTCAGTGTCAGCTGGCAGCTCCTCCAGCTGCAGGCATCTCTCTCTGGTCAGATTTACAGCAATCCAGTTCAGGATTTTGTCTGCTGGAGGCTGTAGCCCTGAACCGCTCTTGTCTTCTACCCTGGTGCTCTCGTGCAGGCAGCTTAGATGTAGGAGGGTGTTTCTTTTCCCTAACCCTCTGCCCCATGTGTTGGGCACCTCGGTGTGTTCTGGTCTTGCAGCTCAGACAGCATTCTGACATGCCAACGCTGAAGATCAAGGAGCAATGCTGTTCAGCTTCTCCATTTGCCAGTGCTCAGAGTTCATCAGAAGTTTTGTTCTTTTCTGCACTGTACTCTCCTTGAAGCCAGAACTGGAGGAGGCACAGGGTGTCTGTGAAATGCCAAGGTGTTCGTTTGTGAAGAGCACATTGTATAGCACTTAAAGGGTTTTGACCCATCTAACACGTTTGGATATTTTGAAGACACAGCCTGACTTCACGGGACCTTCCTGAAAATCCAGTTGGAGGCACCTATGATGCTTCCATAAAACTAAGCTGAACTGCTTAAAAGCTTTGTGGTTCCAAAGAGGACATCCTAATTACACTTTTTTTGCCAGCAGTCAGATGTCAGCTTGTTCCTCCGGAGCTCAGATTTGCTTAATGGTGACCTGCTCTGGTCTGAAAATTGAAGTCTTCAAGGACCTGAAGTTGGTGGCTTCCCCTTGGGATGAAACGGTGCCTCTGTTCAAGGCAAATGCTGAAATAGGCCCTTCTTATGGCCGGGAGGCTGCAAGCAAAATGTCTGGTGTGAAAGGAATTGGGCATAACATAGGTGAGGTATTCACTATTCTAGCCTTGGAAGCAAGCTGTAAATTTTGGTGCTCAGGAGTTTATCTGCATCAGAAAATATCCTGTCCTGTACATGAGCTTCTGCAATTACATGGTATGCAGCTATTGCATCACTTGTTTGTATGAACTAGTCTATTTTTTTCCTGTGATATCTTTTGGGAAGTGCAGTTAGCCTGAGATTTTGATGCTAGATGGATGTAGGAATCAGTAGGAAGATGCACTACTGAACATGTGCGCTCTTAAAACCAGGCAGTGAAAAATCACCAGTGAGTTTTCCAGCGCCTGTGTTAACTGTATTGGCCCTATTGCCACGTACCTGTTGGCAGCATAGGACGTAGAAAAGGGCCTTGGAGTGGTTGTAATGAACCCTGCTGTGGGGCAGGGGATGAGCTGTACCAAAACATTGCTGACAGCTGTTCTTCCAACCTTTTATGTTTAACCTCGACTTCTTGAGGCAGTCTGATGCTTGTTCTAGCCCAGCAGGAGGGAAGGATACAGGCAGAATCTTTTAAAATCTCCCTTAGTGCAGTGTAAGTCCTTCTCATCCCCTGGAGAATGCCATATTGCCAGTTTACATATCACAGACTTTTTTCCTCCACCCTTTTAATTGCATGACTTCAGCCCCTACGCCCTGTCCTTGCTGGTTGCTCTTACTCCCTCGCTGCTTTGTGGCTTGTCCTGCATTGGATGCAGCACAAAGGCACGAGCTGGAGCCTGTTCCCCTCTCCTTCCATCTGGCATTTTTGGATGTTCACCCTAGAATGATGTTTGTTTATTTCTTCCTGATAGTTGGCTGTTCAACTTGTACTCCTTAATAAAACCTAGCCCCCTTCTGTGGGGTGCCGGTCACCTCGCTGACCACTTGCATTTATGCCACTGATTATTCCTGCCTGTCCAGCGTGGCACTCTTTTATTTATCCCTGTTGATAGGCATTTTTTAACTTTTATTAGATGCTCCTTTGGCCCATCAAGATGATACTTTGAATCCTGGGGAATGTCCCAGGAGCAGCCTGAGAATAACTGAGGAGCAAAACCCAGCAATTTGCTTCTCCTGCTCAGTATTAACCAGATCAAGTGGCAGCAGCCAGGCGAATTAAATAGATGACTCCCAAATATTTGCCATTAGCAGGACCTGCTCACGTGTGGCTCTCAGGGCATGTTTTCTGAGTAAGGTTGTATAGCATAACCTTACGGAGTCCCTCTCTATGCTGCACCTTCATTGACCAGAACAACGAATAATTCAATCCAAAGCTCTTGGGGCTGAATGTGTAATTTATTCACTGTTCTTGATTATTCCTGTTTTTTTTGTCTTACCTTCCAGCTGTGCAAAATCCGATGGAACTTGAAAAGTACTCCACTGTCATTAAATGGCTCACCCTACTGAGAGCACCTTACTGTACCTATTGCTCTGAAAGGCAGGTGTGTTTAATCACTCCCTCTGTAAATGGCCAAATGGTGTCATGCACTTGTAGGTATATAAATGCAAGTTAATGAGTGGATGTAAAACAAATCACTCCCAGCCCAGATCTGGAAATGCTGTCCGGTCCATTTAAAGGGAATGTGTGTTGCCATGACTGATCAAACCTGGGTGCCAGCAAATGCGTGTGCTTAAGTATATACATCTAATGATGTGGGTAAAGGATGAAGGAGCTGGGCCAGCTTCTAATGGGAGTTAAATGGGCTTCAGTGCAAGCGATGTTCCGACAACTGGGCTTTGAGTTTCAAAAGCGGCTGGGGTCTGAATTACCTTTGTTTGGCTTGTGGTTTCTGGTTAACACCTATGAACAGTTCTGGAGTTATGTAGCGTCCAACTGTCTTGCTTGGGAGTTTGCTCCCATGTGATTTTTTTGCTAGCTGCTGGGGGTTAGAATCATAGAAATGCTCCTATAGCTCCTATCCTCTGCTCAGGACCTGCGGCTATGTAGGCATTGAGTCCCTCTGCTTTCTTGGGCACAAAAGATCAAAATTAGGTTGGCATTAGCTTGGGACTGCTGTCCCTTCTGCCAAGTCCACTTGACAGCATTGCGTGGTCCCTGTGAGATGCTCAGGTTTCCCAGCCCACCCCAGGCCCCTAATAATCCAGCAAAGAGCCAGTGCTGGGCACTTAAAAACCTTGAAGGGCTAATTGCTTGGTAATGAAAAGTGTAATGACCAAGCAATTAACTTTAATCGCTGAGTGGCTGGTGGAGGTTCAGTCTGTTGTGATAAAGACATTAGTAACGTTAGGTTCAGAAGTAAAACCTGTTTCTTGTACCAGTGCAGCTGTGATTTAGGTTTTCCTGCAAGTTGAGCTCTTGAATCTGAAACCCTCTCCCATCTTTCTACCTGCTGCATGTATTTCAATGTCTCATTACCTTAATGGAGAGCCAGCTAATGACCCGTTCTTTCAAAAACCACCCAGCTCCAGAAAGCTCTTTGCCCGACTTCAGCTGTGCAGGTGAGCACACTAAGAGGAATGAAGAGGCTTTTTCTCCTTGGAGATATCAGGAGATGTTGCAGCACCATTCAGTTGTGCTATTTTTTATTTTTTTTGGACTTGACTGAGTGCATTAAGCAGTTGAGCTGTGAAATTTGAAAAGGAATCTATAGCTTTTCCCTTCTTGAAGCTGCAGGTTTCCAGTTCTGTCTGATTTGATGAGAATATCCCAGTTTTGGCCACACTTAGCCAATGCTAAGTTCAAATGCAGCAGGGTCAGCTCCAGGTGTAAGGTCTGCTCCGCATTCAGTGCGGCTTATGAGACACAGGGAAGGAGAGTGATTGTTTATGTGAATTCTGGTGGTAATTAAGAAGCTTTTTGACTTGAATTATGGATTGGGAATGATGTTCTCAAATGGAGAACAGCGTGGCTTAAGTCTTCTGTTGCTTGTGTTCTTGGGCCGGGGAGGTGTGGGGGGGATGTTGGTGTTTCAGGTGGTGGTGGGAGGGTGAGGGTAGAGAGATTAAAAAATAAATGAATAAAGAAGAAAATCTTTTCTCTTGGAAGGTCTGTTGCGCTTTGGCTATAAAGAGGAATCAAATCCAGTTTCTCACGTGCACCTCTCAGGGATTATAACTGATAAAGTCGGTGCCTGGAGCCACAGTTCTGAGGATTCAGGTGTGGAGATGGGGCTCTGTGTTTTGGTGGGTGTGCTGAAGTTACAGAAATCAGATGAAATTACTTAGGGGAAAATAACAGTGTTCTTGGAGTTAGATTTTTGGGTCAGATGTAAAGGCGGTTGAGTAAGTGCCAACCAAATTGAAGGAATGCTCTGAAGTTCCTGCAGTGTTTTTTCTTCTTGAAGACTTCTGAGCTCGTTGATATGAACACGTTATCTTTGGATCTCAAGGGTGCAGTGCTGACAGTTCTCAGCAAAAAGAGTTAAGAGGGCCCGCAGAGGCCTTTGTGGAGGCGCTTACCTGAAAGAGAAGTCCAGGTCCAGAGACGGAACGGCAGAGACAGCTTTGCAAAATAGAGGGGAGCTGTCAGGGATGCACCTGCTGCTGGAATCCCCAGAGGTGGCATGGTTTGCATGCATCATCCATGGAATCACAGCACACCTTGAATTACTCAAGCTGAGCAGTTGGAGGAAATTGCTGAAGTGGTTGTGGAAGAGGGTGATGATCCTACGTAGAAGAGCTTTAATATTAAGTGTAGAAAAACCTTGCACCTTGCTCTTCAAAATCAAGTCTTGGAAATAATTTATTACTCCATCTTGGTCACGTAAGCAGGAATGGTGCCAGGGCTACCTGAGCTAAGTTACATGTGATTGATATTTCACCAGACTCAGCCTTTTGCTATGTAGGAACTTAGCTTGAGTTTTGCATATATGGAAAATCGGGAGCAAGGCTTTGAATTTTGTTGGTTTTTTTTTAAACCTTCAATAATATGCTTGGCAAAGCTTGTGCTCCTTCTAAAAACTTGTCTGTCAAAGCTGGAGAATTATTTTTGACTTAGTTTTTCAGACTACTTATAGGTGTCTCACTGGGTGCTGTTAGTATAGCTGTCATGGAGGCAGCTTCATGCTGAAGTGATTTAAAGTTCTACCAGGCAATTCCTTGTAAACAAGAGATACTAAACAAGTCTAGTGTTTTATATATGGTGGTGGTTGCTGCTGATGATCTTGGCTATTTCATAAGAATTGCAAAATATTGTGTAGGGGAGGGAGGGGCTGAGCATCTGCTATTTCTTATTGTCAGAGTAGTGTGAAGGGAGAGATCAAATTATGATTTCTCAAATGCGAATGTCTCAGGCCAGGCTTGCAACTGCAAATTTTCCTTTAGTAATCCATAAATCTTGTTTTCTGTTTCTCAGGCGGTGCACCTCCCTCTGTCTTGGTGCTGTCCTTGCTTAATCTCTGAATTTTGCCTTCATTATTAAAAGGAATCTATTACAGATGATGTGCTGGGGAGTGGTACAGAGAAGGCAGAGCATCAAAATATCTCTGAAGCTTGAGTGCTTGCTACGAAGTTTTCAGCCTGATCTCTCCCACCAGGAGCTGATCCCCTGGCAATTGCAAGCACAGGGATTTTCTCTGCCTTATCTGGGCTTTCATCACAGGGCGTGCTTGGGGCTTGGTTAGTCACACTTGCTGCTTTTTTCTTCTTTAAAGGTTGGTTTTGAGAGGTGAGAAGCCAACAGTGGGAATAATTACAGTGTTTGCATTGGCAAAGAAGTGGTTTCTCTTTGGGCAGGGGGTTGGCATTCCGAATGTTTCTTTGCTTATGTCTAATGACGTGGCTGGATGTTATTTTTCCCCAGAGTCCCTGAATTGCTCTGTGCACAAGCAGGCAGTTTACAAAAGACATGCAAAGCCAGTGGCTCCTAGCCCTGAGGTTTGGGGTGGCCATGGATTCCTGCTGGTGCTGCTGAGAGGCTCCTTGGATGACTGCAGGATGGAAGGAAATAATGGGTTTTGCAAATGATGATCGTGTTTGTTCAAACAGGTTTTCAGTGAAGTCTTTGCCTTCAGAAACATTTCTCTATAGTGTAGGTATGTAAACAAACTGCGACTGTGAGGCTTGATCTGGTTCTGGTGACTGATGCTTGAGTTGCACAAATCAAGCATTTCTTTCTGTACTTATTCTTCACTGTAGTGTATACTGAGTATTCAGCCTGAACGGTAGCTTGTTGCTGAAAATGTGACACAGTAATGCAGCTTCGTAGCATTGGTAATGGGAAAGGAGAAAGCTGGTGCTCTTTCTGAAAAGGAATGTGCCTTTTCCAGATATCGTGGTAGTTCCACAAATAACACACCTTGTCATCAATTACAAGAAAGCATCTTACCACTTCCCTGCTAACTTGGAGATAATTCCTTTCCACTTATGTAGAAAGAATTGGCTCTTCCCAGCTAGATGTGATGAGCTGTTTAGTTCAGTGTGCAATCAAAAAAAACTTATTTGGTGAACGAAGATGGTTGCTTGTGCAGCTCTTGATACCCTCTCCTCTCTGAAAGCGGGCACCTTTCTTTGCCAAAGGAGGTACAAGGTGCATCTAACCCTCCCATAGGATGTATCCGTGGGACCAACGCAGCTCTGGCAGCATGCATATTGCTGTAACTATTAGCAGTGGCAGGGGAGATGAAGCAGACATGAAATGCTTTCCCTACCAGCACAGGATGCTGGCTTAGGTTTCCCAAATCACTTTGCCTGGGAAATGTAGAATTGCATTTCTTGTGTCCGAGCCTTTAAAAGGGCTACATTGCCCAAGGAAGATGAGCTGTGTCATGGTGCTGATAATGAAATGCCTTTCTGCACCAGGTGCAGGAAAGGCTCTGCTTTGTTTGACTCTCATGCGCTGAGGTCAGACTTCAGTGGTGCAGCAGTGATTTCTCTTTTCTCTTATTTCCTTTTTCTGCTTTTTTTCTTCTTTTTCCTTCCCCTTGCAAGCACAGCTCACTGTGGGCTGTGGAGAGTGTGAGAACAGCCAGAGAAATTTAATTCTGGCTTCCCTGCAAAGTGCTTCAGAGCACTGCCACTAGGCAAGATCTGAAAGCAGATAACCAAGGATGGGACAGGCTCTCCCAGGAAATCAGCTGTGCAACTTCTCTGCTGGGGTGTTAACAGGTCTAGCTCCTGTTTATGCAAGTGGTCAGCTTGCAAGCAGGGAGTGCACCCCAGCATGTTTGTTCTCAGTGTGCTATCGCTTTCAGATAGGCACAGCACTTCAGTTTTAAAGCATCCGATGATAATTGCTGTTGCTTCAGCGTAGCAGTTGATCATGGGTCACACGTTCTTCAGTACTTGCAGCAACGTGGCTGAGGCATGGGCTTTCACAACTGAGCTGTAATTGCTAGTGTAGGACCAGGGAGCAGAGCAAGCAGTCCATACGCTTTTAGAGAGCCTCTCTTACTGGTGCAAGAGTTGAAGCAAACCCCAGATCCCTTGTTGCTTGCCTTTTTGAAGCTGAAGAGGCATGGACTTGAGTATTCACCTAGTATTCAAGAGGTACTGGCAAATGGCAAGGATTATGTTGATTGATGGAGGGGGTCGGGGGGGAAAGCCTTTTTTGCGGTACATTCCCTGTCTATCAGTTTTCTCTGGAGCCTGGGGATGATGAAGCATTCAGTGAGCCTCCAAAGAGAAATCAGAGCTGGACCCTATGAAGACAAATTGCAGTGCATAATGATTTTAATTTTTCTGTGTGTCTAAGGTTGAAGTGATGCTCCTGGGACTTGCACGTCATTTAGGCAGTTCAGCCTGGGATATGTGACAGTTCTGTGCTTTACTCAGGTTTCCAAGAGATCCTGGGAGGCTCCCTTCATGCAGCACATCCTTTATAGTGCTGAGAATAATCTGACTTTAAAAACAGCAGGAAGAAAGGAGCCGATCCTCCCAGCACTTACAGTTATGGGGCTGTTGTCACAGCGTAAGCTGCACCAATTCAAAAGAACATAACTTCTTCCAGTGGACAAGGGCTGAAAGTCAGCAAAACAATGCTGCGCATGGAGAGTGAGGTTCTTCTTGTTGTAACTCTTTGTATGTTATTGAAGTGCCAAATGGATTAGAAGCTTGAAAAGCTTTACATTTCTGTTCTTTTTGGTATCGTCTCCTTGGAACCAGCGTATCTCCATAGCGAAGCTTAGGAAGGGAAGTGGTACTTGAATGGGTAGTCCCAGACTGGTGTCTTTTAATTTCACTTGCAATCAAGTGATGGAGAGGGAGAGACAGATGCTGCAGCTGCATGATTACAGAAAATGCAGCTGTTAAGACACTTGCTTATTTTCCTGCTAATGAGGCATCAACTCTCTTCAGACTTTGCTGTTTGGGTAGTGCTTTTACTGCAGCACAAAATTAGTCCAGTGCATTTTGGTTTGAATTTCTTGAGTCTGATGTGCTCTACAGCTCTAAGTATAATTCTTTCAAACTGGTCCAGTTTGAGGAAGGGGATAGCAACTTCATCTATGAGAATGCTCAGTGGGTTTGGGATGCAGAGGGCTAGGCCAAGCTGTTTTGTCAAAGTTGTTTCACTTCTAAAGTAAGCTATTAGTGTCTCCCTACCTCCAGTCCAGTTCCTTTGCTGCACACAGGAGATGGGTGGTTCTGCCCTAAGTATTTCCACTTTCAGTTCTTCTGATTATGCTGTGATTTCTTTTGAGGCTTTTGGGTATAGTTAGTTTTTCGTCCTTGCTTTGTGAAGCCCTACAAAGGTGGCAATGGGGTGAAGAGCCCTGACACTTCCTTCCCAGCTGAAAGGAATGCAGCACTCTCTGTGAGTAGGTGGTCTTGGTAAGCTCTGCGTGACTCTGATTTCTAAAGCATCACACACTGTCAGATATTTGTTTCCAGCAGCATTTGGAAGCTCTGCTTGTGTGTTATGCTGGGGAAAGAGAAGGGGGTTAATGGATTCCAGGTAAGGGGAGCAGGCTGGTAAGGCTGTTCCTGGATGCACACTCATAACATGAATTAATTGCTGATTTAGTTGTTTGTTGTCTTTGTGCCCGTCTCTTTATACAGTCTCCAAAACTTGTAGTGGCATCACTGCAGCACTCTGTAACAGAAGGCTCAGAGTGGCTCTTTCTGTACCTGTGTACAAATGCAGAGAACTGAGAAATGCAGCAGATCCTCAGGGCTGAGAGTACCTTCAGGGAAAAGTTGAGAGTCTTTATCTGTAAGAGATGTTAAGGATCAGATCTAACATCTAAAATGCTGCAGTTAGTTGCTGGGGGGTGGGAGGGGGGTATGAAGCCAATGGTTGGAATCTCCTCCCTCACCCCCAGCCAGTCTCGTTATAAATTCACATTGTATACAGCTTTGAAATAACAGGAATTATTATAGTCGCTAAACCTGATTGTTCCCACCTCTGTTAGTGAGTATGTCAGAAAAGAGGAGAAAAACAACGCTCCAGCTTCAGCTGGGTTGGGGCAGTTGTTTTATTGCAGCAATATCATGGCGAACTTCCCTTTGTAGAAACTGAACCTTTCAGCCACGCTTTGGAAGTGACCACTTACAGGCTTAAAATCAGTTTATTTCTGCTGCTAATTCTGAGATACCGCAGAGCAAAGGAGATGCCTTTTGAATGCTTTTGGAAACAAAGAGAATTCACCTCACCTCTAATTTGAGGTTTTTAGTGGGGTGTGATGTGGAAAAAGAACCTTCTCTTGGTTTCCAAACAGAACACTTGAGCAGGTCAGGGAGACTTAGCTGATTTTGTTTGTTTATCCAAGGATCTCGTGGAAGTTTTTGAGGGAGCAAACACAGAAGTCAGTTTTACTTAACTTTGATTGCATTTCAGTAGCTTTTGTATAGAGCTGCATTTCAGAGGGTTTACAGTCATGGGGAAGCTGTTGTTTTCTTTGCTGGCCCTTAAAGGATTTGCATGGCTGTAATACCAAAACGTGGGATTTGCTTATTTTGTCTTTGCCCAAACTTTCAGATGTTCACTTCTTCCTTTGCAGAGAAGTGCTTTATATCGTTCAAGCAGCTGAGCTCTGAGTGGAGGGGGAGAACTTGAAGACCAGGCGACAAGGAGATCTGTGCAGACATATCCTCATTTTACTGACAAGTAATTAATAAAAGCCTGTGATTGCTTGATTAGTCTTGTCAAAGAGCTCATGCAACTGAGACTCTAAAGTGTATTGTGTTGAATCTTGATGCTTTTCCCACTTCAGTGCGATTTTCGACTATCTCTAATGTCATCTTTGTGAGTTCAACTCGAGTGTTTCTCTCCACATTCCCAGTTGCAGTTGTCAGCGATGAAAGCTGTTGTGGAGTATTACCTGTAGATATGCCATAACACACAAGGCAATGCTACCTGTACTGTGCACCAGAATACAGATCTTGCTTCTGGGCTTTGGGGAGAGAGGTGGTTTTGTTGCAGTGGGAGGAAATGTATGTACTAAAAATCCATTTTTCATGTGGAGTACTGTAACAGAAAGCATTCCTATGCTTATGTTCCAGGAAAGATACTTAATTTAAGCTATTGTTTGTCTTGACCCTCCCTATGGGGTCAAACAGGGAAGACTATCACTCTTGCTGTTAATGATTCCCCTCTTCATTGTTGGAAAAATCCCCTTTCTTCAATCTGTCCCAGCCTTCTTTATATCTTTTGAGCAGGTCTGGTATGAACAAGGTCACGTCTAAAGTACTCAGGTTTAAATAGATCTCTTCCTCGTTCAAACACTGATGGGCTATAAAGCCCAAGCATGTGACAAATGAGTAGTGGTAGTCAGGAGATGACTGCTGCTCACAGAAGATTGGTGAGAGCTAGAGGAGACAGAGGTAACTGATGCTGGTTTTTAAGGCAAGGCATACTCGTTTCTTCTGGGTTTCTCCCATCTCTGCTAACCATTTCTGCTGGAGGCTCCATCTTTTGTTGGGGACAACAGCAAGTAGCTTTAGAGTTGTAAAAGGAACCACAGGCCTGTATGGGAGATGTTATCTTCCCTAGGGCATGGTTCTGTAGGATGCTTGATCTAGCACTCTCAAACCTTGGTTTGTGTGCTTCAAATAGAAATTATCTTGCTTACTCTGAAGGTTGTGTGTGGGTAATGTGTCTGCTTGGGCAAGAATTATTCTGATTCTGGGGGAACTTGTCAGTCTGAATTGATAACCATCCTCCTAATTTCCAGAACTGGTGTTGCTTATCGGAAACAACATGGGTGTATACATAAATGTTTGCTCCCCACAGAGCGCTGCAGTTTAGGCACCAGCTATAGGAGTTATCCCATGTGTAATGGGGCATAAGGGTTCCATTACCGCGAGACACCTCAGAAAGAGTTTGGCATCTGCAAAATAATGTGCAAGCCATGGTAGCTTTCAATTCCTAGTTTTCTTTTAGTTAATGCATATATAAGCAAGTCGGTTAAAACGCATTGGGTCTATTTCAAATAGATAATCTAATTATCAGCTTGATTAAACCATATCAAATGAACAGTTCTTGTAATTTGGTAGCTTTGTTCTCTTCGCTACAGATGCAGTAGCTTTAATTAGCAGCATCAGAAGCAGCAGACCTGTGCTGATTGTGTCAATTGAGAGGTGTTGCAGCTGGATACTTGATGTGGGGGGAATCAGACTGCTAATCTGAAGGCTGGCACTTTGGTGCTGATCATGGGAATCTGACTGCTTCATAAATACCATTACATGCAAGAAATAGCCCTTTTTTGCTGTTTCCTTTGCTCAGATACAGGCTTAATTAAATTGATTTCTGTATTAGTCAATTAGACTTTCTTCTTAAAATGTTTGTAGATATTGCCTACCGTATCCCTTCTTAGCTTTAAACTCTTGTGTGAATATGTGTTCTTTTGGACTGCTGCATCACTTAATCCCTCAGATATTTGACACAAGCCTACTGCAGGTCACTTGCTGAAGTTGAAATGCAAGAGTACAAAGGCACAGTAACTATTCTGCTAGAAAGGAAACAAGGGGAAATGAAAAATCAGATGTAGCTTGCTGTGTAGCTCTGAAGCCAGCACTTGGCCAAATGAACTGTTGGGATGAAGCTGTTCCTCTAATGTTGTTTGCCAGCTGCTCAGAGCCCACTCAGCAGTAAGGTGCTGCTCTTGGTGTAGCCAGAAAGCCTAGGGCATGATGAAGGGTGAGCAACCAACCTCTGCTACTGATACCAGATAAAGGCACTTGGGGCTTGGCTGCCTTTCTTTGGTGCTTCCTCTCTATGCAAACCTCTCTCAGCTTAGAGATTCTTATCTCTTCCTTTTCATATTTTAGACATTTGTGTCTGTTTTAAGGATGTCTTGACATAGCATCTAGATGAAAAATCAGGAATGTTATGTGGCTGAGTAATTACTCTCCTTCTATAAAGGTGTTTTGAAAGCATGTGCTATTTGTTCAAGCCTCTCTTCCAACCATGATAATTTGATCAGTGTCCACAGATTTTGTAAAATGCAGCTAAAAGTGACAACAGCAACAGGTAGACAGGTTCTAACCTGAGCAGGAACTTGCATGTATTTAATTTATCAATGTTGACAGGTCTGTTTAATAGAAGTTTACTTTCTATGTGAGTAGGTGGACTCTGTTTTTCTTCTGATTGTTTCAGAAGGTGACAATGAAACCACCTGCCTGTAACAACGTGCAATCAGTCAAATACCTGGGATTTATCTCTACTGTGTGCCCTGGACCAGGATTCAGATGATCTTTACTAGATATGAGAGTTTATAGCATGTTCAAGACAGCGTTGCTTTAGTAGGGAACTTGGACTGGGAGCTGGGTGCAGCTGGCTATATTCTGGTTTTCCTGTCTCCTGTACCACCTCACCTTTAATTACTATCATGTTCTGTAGCTTAATGTTAACGAACATCTCACTGCGTCCTGCCTCCTAATTGGCTGAACTGGCTGTCACCCAATAAGGCTTGACTGTGTATAGCAACAGGGTTCCCCAAATATTTCCTAATTGGCACTTGATGTGTTGTGAGGAGTTGAGTCCCTCTCGTCTGTGTTAATAGGTGTGTTTTCTTCTCTTCGTTCTCAGGACTGGACATTGATCCTATGACGCATGCCCGGAAGAAACAACTTTTCCTTCTGAAGCGTCCAGCTGGTTCTGCTGGCCAGGTTTCATCACCCACAGGCAACGGGAGGATGGACAGGACGCAGGCGGAGTGCGGCGAGCAAAGGGATGGGGATGCCACTGAGGCTGCCAGCAGTTTGAGTGGGTTTGTGGGGACAAGCAAAAGCAAGAATTTGCAGGAAGTCCGAAAGACATACCCACTGCGGAGACGTCTGCTCCCTTCGGTGAACAAAAAGACCTGCAAAGTGCTTCTCACCAGGCTGGAGGATGTGGCTGGATCTCTGTCAAAAGAGACCCAGAGCTGCAAAAAAAAGGACCTTCCCAGCTGGGTGGAGGAGTTGGGGCCCACTTTTTTTGCTGAACAAGTTAAACCTGTGGGAGCGGGCAAGAGTGATTCAGCTGGGGAAAAGTGCACAATAACTTATCCAGGGACAGAGGAAGACCTTGATGCTGCTCCTTCAGAGCCCAGGAAACGCAGACTGGCCTCTCTGAATGCAGAGGCTGTGAACAATCTGCTCTTTGAGCGGGACGATGGCTTGTTGTCTGGCAGGCGCTTCCGGAGGGATCCTGCCAAAGCCAGTGGAGACTGTACTGCCAAGAGCTTGCACTGCAAGGCAGGTGACAGCTGGCCTGCCTTGGAAAAAACAGCTGTGAAAACAGGTAAGGGCAAAAATCGACATGAGCCCAGTCAGAAATACAATAGCTGTGACCATTCACTGGATGAGGTCTTTGATGATGGGTTAAGGAGAGAGGATAGTGCCATCTCCTATCATCCCACCCCAAAGAGACTGGCCAGCCTGAATGCTGTGGCTTTCTTGAAGCTGACCCATGAGAAAGACCAGCCCCTGAAGCAGAGGAGTAAGTCGGATGGGGAGGGCAAGTCTGAGAACCACTGTTCAAAGTCTACCCCCAAATGGGCCAAAGCCAATAGGAAGAATTGTGTCAAGTCCAAAAAGGAAGCAGCCAGCTTAAAAATGGAAGGTCAGCACAGCTGGCGAGGGCTCACCCTAGGTGCTTTTGGGAAAGCAGAACAGCAGGACTCCTCTAGGCTCTACAGGACAGCCCAACCTGTCCCTTATGAATCGCAGTCTAGTACAGAAGGTTTCTACCACAGACTGCCTTTGCTCATGGGTGGGCAAGCTGCCATGAAGCCGGAGTATGGAAGACCTGGAGAGAAATCCCCGACTCCCAAACAGGAATTTCATCAGCCTTCCTTTCCTGTGCAGCAGTTCCCTCCTTTGCCCGTTCCTGGGAATCACACGGATTGTGGCTGTCTCTATGAATCCTCAGATCTGACTCCGTTGAACGGGTTTTATGTTTGTTATGGCCAAAGTGGATACCGTGGCTACTCTCACTGCTCAGTTTACCCCAAGGATGAACTTTTGCAGCCTGCTACCTGTGAAGGGCTCTTGGTATCGCCTGGTTCCTTGCCATCAGGCACTCATTTCCAGCCACTCCACTGGTGCAGCTCGCCATACTGCTGTGGAGAAGGAACAGCCATCAACAGCTACAGTGTCTGCGGCGTTGTACATGTGCCGGATGGCAGGATCAGCAGTGTGCACACAGGACGGAACAGCTACCCCTACAAAATGCCTTTTGCAGCAGGTAAGGTGCAAAGCACGAGATGTTTTCCTAGGAACACTGAGCAAGATGAGGGCTGCTCTGGGGCAGTGGTGATTATCTTGTGGCTTATCAAAGTTTGAGATCTCTGCCATGGATCAAGAAGAACCCGCGTTTTACCTCCCCCTGTTTTTAGCCCAGAGGGTTTCTCCCCACTCAAAAGTCCTCTTGGTGTGGAAAGCATGGAATTGCTGAAAGACTTGAGGCAGTGAGGAGATGACTCATGACTTGTTACGCTGGAACTAACTGCTTTGATCTGTGCAAAATGAGTGGCTTCAGTTCCTAGATGCTCTGCAAGGCTTCTCTCTATCCTGCTGCATCACGGTGCCATTCTGTTCCCAAAAGCTTGCTCTTGGTACTGAAGCATCCCTGCAGAGCAGTGTGGGGAAGCAGGCAGTGCCTCCGTTGTTAAGACTCTTGATGTTGAAAGCTGTGTAGGGGATGCAGTCCTGTAAGGATGCGGTCTTGTAAGGCTTTATAGATCTGATCTGGCAGGGCTGTGCAGTGATTCAGTTTAAGTCTGCTGGTTGGACCAATGCTTGAATTTCTTTGTAGTGATGTAAGTGCTGGTACATTGTTAGCTTGGTGGACAGCAGTCCTGTACTTAATCTTCAACAACACTGGAAAATCAGACACTGAAGTGGGGGCAAGCAGTGGTGTAAGATGTAGGGTACTTGTTTGCCTGGCTTATTTCAGTCCCATTTGTTTGGGTTTTTTTTTTTCGAACTTATACTTTGTTGGCACTGTGCCTTTGCTATTAAAACCCATCTTTTTGAAATATTTAAAGCTGGATTGTTGTGCTGTGGTTACCAGACACCAGTGCTTTGTGTAAAAGCCATCAAGCCAGGCGCTGCTGCTTGCAAGCGCTGCAGTCTGTAGACAAAGCTGCTGCTTCAGCTGCTGGGAGTGTAAACATGAGTGTCTCAGTTAACTACGTGCACGTGTTCCAGTCAAAGGAAGGCATGGCTTAGCCACTCCAAACAGATTCTCAGGTAGGCGGATGGAGTTTTGGTTCAGCTCTCAGTTTGAGCAAGGCTTTGTCATCTTCCGTTGTAGGAGGCTACTGAAACTTGGGAGCGTTTGGTGGAAGTATGATTTCTGTTTTCCTGGAATATCTCTGCTGTCATGGTGCTGCTTCCTACAGCAGGAGTTAGAAAGCGTTAGTTCCTTTTTAAAGCTTGCAAGACAACGAGCTCAGCAGTGCGTTCTTGTCTGACACTTCTCTGCGTAGTGCCCCGAGGTCATGTCACAATACTTAGTTCCTGAAATTTTTCATGCCACTGCCTCCAGCTTCATACAACCAGAAGGACTCAGGCAGTGCAGATGGGCTTTGTTGAGAGTTCAGCCCTTTCTGCAAACAGGGTGATTCCTTCTGGTGCTGGCAGCAGTAGTTCAGGTGTGTGTTTACTCACAGTGTACCACCTCTCTGCTACGATTTTTCTCTGTGTGGAGGAGCAAGTGGCAGAATAGTTTCCTTTCCTAGCAGGCATTGGGACGCAGTGCATTTTGAATTAAAGCTGACTTGATGTATGTGTGTGTGTGTATGTATATATATCAAATATATTTGATTTTTTTTTATTTCCTTCCCGTGAGCAACTTGGATTTAAAAGCCTTCAGTATCGTAATAATTTAGACCTTGTTTTTCAGACTGAAGGAGGTTTGCCAACATGTTAACAGGGGTTTATACTTAGGAGTTAGCTTTTGTGTATGTGTGTGCCTCTGAATTCTCATCCTTCCCTCAAGTGGATTATTTTAAGGAATTAAAGGATTACTCTGGAAGCAACGGGCTCCCACCTGAGATCCCAGCCTGATACTCAGGATCCAGTGTTACATACAGAGTGATTTGCTTTGTCTGTCTTACTTGGTACACTCAAGGTATTCAACTTCCAACCTAAAAGGGCTTGTGTGAGCGAAACAGGCACAACATGGTTCACAGCCCCATGGATCCTGTGCCTGCTGAGGCCAGGCAGATGACTTTGTGATCTTTGTTACCTTTTTCTACTTTCTAACAGCTCTGTGTTGTGCAGCAGCATTCTCCCACAGAGCTGCTGGGTCGTATTCCTACCTGGAGGCATCTCCAGGAGGTTGCTGAAATCTGCCCTTGGGTCACTCCAGAAAAGCATGTGTTCAGATTTAGGGATGCATTCTATATCAGTTGGGAATTCTCTTCCTGCTGACACTAGGTAATTCTAGTCTAACTTGCTCTTTTCTTGGCCACAACTTGGTTTGAGGGCTTGTTTTGTGACTTCTGGAGTAGCATGAGGTGTTCCAGATGCCTTTGAGAGGCAGCATCAGCCAGATTGCTTACCTGTTGTGGTTACTAATGTGTTTTGGGGACATGGTTTTGCTAAAGCCAGCAACTTGCATAATTTTATGTAGTTTTGATCTCTTATTTTTTAATCTTTCTGGAGTTAATTTGGAGAATCTTCTCAATTTTCCCATGATTACTTGAGTTCAACTTTTGGAAAGAAGCTGGCTTCTTCTGCTAGTGTGGTTTAATCCTTCCTATCGTTTTGATAAGCCTTTTATTTCTTTTGTACGTATTGACAGTCTGGAGTTGCTTTGGACACTGGCCAGCCTTATATGTATTACTGGCTGGCATGACTCTGGGGGATTTCAGCTGGGTTTGTTGTAGTGCAGTGTCATCAGCGGCAACATGTTGGAGGCTTAGAAGTAAAGATGCATGTTTTTAGAATCCCTTGACAATGCACAATGAATTTACAATGTGAAGGGCCTTTATGGCTATAATGCAATTAAGAGAATTTCAGGGGAAAGCAACGGTTCTCCAGGAAAGTCTTGACTGTGTAATAGTCTTAAATTTCAAACAAGATAACTGCCTCTTTTTCTTCCCTTCTCTTAGAAGGCTGCAAGTCTCTGGACCAGCTGAACCTCACAATTCCGGTGGCAGGGCACCCTGCGTCGCCTGCCCACCCGCTCTCAGGATGTCCTGTACCCAGCGTGCCACCAGCTGCAGAACCTGTTCCTCATCTGCAGACCCCCAACTCTGACCCTCAGACCATGGCCCGTGAATGTCCCCAGAGCTCAAAGCCTCCCAGTGGCTCCAAATCTGGTCTCCGAAATACACCAGGCTGTCTGCATGCCTCTGACAGCAAAACTGTGGGAGGCCATTCCCATCCAAAGCAACAGCGCATCAGCAGGCGAAGAGCCACCAATGGCTGGATACCTGTTGGCACAGCCTGCGAGAAGGCTGTCTATGTTGTGGTAGGTGTCTGGAGTGCTGTTGTGTTTTTGGTTTTTCTGTTTTGTTGTGGGTTTTTTGTGTGTGTGTATCCGTATCCATATGAGCATCTTCAGAGATAGAAGGTCACAGAGGTTTAGGAGGGGCGTTTGGCTTTTGTTTCAGGGTAGTGGTGGTTGCTAGATGTCCAGTGTTCTAGAAGACAAGCTGTGGATCAGCAGCCTTTTGGCTGGGCTTTGAGGCTGACTTGTTGGCTTTGTTTTTCTCATATTACATTGCACAGCATGATGGGCAGTTTGCAGAGGATGGAAAACCTGCCACTCCTGTGCTAGCATCAGCTGAAATGCTGTCATTATGAATAACCTGGCATTTACAAGGGTGGCACCTGCTGCACCTGTGAGTCCATACTACAGGGAGATCATCCTCCTGCTTCTTCCTCCTGGGCTAAGTCAAACCCGTTTTGAGGAGAGGGACATTTTAGCTTTGCAATAAGCGGCTGTCTGAAGGTAGTTCTTGTAAGCTTGTTCTTCTCACTGATAGTGTTCACAGTCCAGCAGAGTTCTCCCAGAACACACAGAGGACTGAAACAGTTTCCTGACTCCCAGATGAATTTTTTTCTAGCACTCAGTAGCCTCTAATTTGTAACTTACGTGTTGGCACAGATAATCGCTCCTTTGAAGTCTTCTCAACTGTACTTACCCATTTGTTGCACTGAGGTGCAGAGACTAGCTGCTGTAAGATGGGAGACTTCTTGCCAGAAAACGTAATTACTGTAGTAATGCAGTAAAGTCCGCTTGCTTCTAGCAACTAGATTGAAGGAAAAGTTAATATCCTTCATCTTATAACGTAAGATCTGTGGGTGTGAAGGTCAGAAACCATTTGCTGTCTGGGAAGGTGGGACAAGGCATTGACCACGCTTGCTAAATGTCACGGCAAGGGAAGCTGTGAACCTGGAGATGGGTCTCTTTCATCCACTATTCAGACTTGACACTCTGCTTTTTGCCTGCAGAACTGAAGGAGCTAGACTTAATTTGAAAGAAGTACACAGATGTGTACTTTTGTGAGACCTGTTGTGAGATCTGCTGTCTGGTTGACAAGCTGTTCCTTTCTGCCAGACTACACAGAAAAAATAGTTGTGTTTTGTCTTTTGCTTTGAGAACGATGGCCCCATATAGTCTACGTGCGTTTGGATACTATTCCATGATGAACTTTCTTTACCTATGAATGCTCTACCTGTAGAAGTAATCATTTTGACCCAAGCTTTGCTTTTATAAGCCAACAAAGTGGAAATAGGGATGCTCTGAGTGGCCTTATGCTGTATGGCTTCTCTTGAAGCTCTCTTGGAGTGGAAAGACTTGGCTCTGAGCAGGCTTAGACAAGTTTTTAATTCACAGCAGGACCAAAGGAGTCTTGGATTGGGCTAGCAAACAATAAACTAACTTTTTGCCTGTATGCTTGGGTTGCTCTTTCTTTTGTGTGCCAATGCTGTAGAATGAACCTGAGCCAGCTGTTCGCAAGAGCTATCAAGCTGTGGAGAGAGATGGGGAGATTATCCGGGTACGAGATACCGTCCTCTTGAAATCAGGACCCAGGAAGAAATCTATGCCGTATGTTGCGAAGATATCAGCGCTGTGGGAAGACCCCAAAACAGGTACTGTGCCAAAAGGGTCCATTTAGCCTCTGTGTTTGGCAGATGGGAGGAAGCTAGAACCAGGGAAGTGATGGATCTTGGAGAGCTGCAAGTTTTCTAGGGCACTCTGATGCTGCCAGATTGGGTGGCAAAGGGGAAGAGATGAGTTCCATGGTTTTAGTTTGGGTTGTTCTAGGATCTCTTTAATCTCTGGCCTGGAACCGGTAATTAAAATCTTCCTGGTCGTGAAAGCACGTAGTGTCTGCCAACTGTGATCTTAGCAGTGATTTCCTTTATAATTCCATGGAAGCAGGCATCTCAGGAGCTGTTGCTTATTCAGATGCTCTAGCCAACTTCTGGGCTGAAGGTTGGTAAGGGGCATGGGCGCATCTGCGGAAGTTCTTGGTGGGCCCTAAAGAGAGTCATTTGAGTGTTTGGTTTTGATGTTAAGGTCCCGTATCTGATTAGCAATGGTTGAGCCAAGAGTGCGGTGCCAAATATTTCAATGTACAGTTCTAGCTTAAAAGGAAGAAGAAGAAAAGTTGTTTTTTGTAGAAAGCGGTAGTGGTGTTAATGTGCGAGTTAATCAAGCACCAAGCTTTGGATGAGCATTTTTTCAGACCATGAGCTGGAGTGGGGACTTTTTAAAGGGAAACATTTGATTTTTGTGCATATCTCACCTCTGTAATGATGTAACAGAAGTAGAAGGGGGTAAAGGTGCAGTGGAAAAGCAGCGTGACTGACTTAATACAGCTCCTTGCTGTAAGAAAAGGGTACCTAGTTCAGTATGAAATATTTATCACAGCACAGCTGTGTCTACGTGAGAGCTATGGAAATGAAAGGGATGAAGCAGGAGGAGGAAGCAGGATGTTGGTGGGAAAACACTGCAACAAAACCAAGTCTTGACGTCTTGCAATAAATCTTCTTGCAGGGGAGCTGATGATGAGCCTCCTGTGGTATTACAGACCGGAGCACACTCAGGGAGGCCGCAATCCCAGTATGCACCAGGTGAGACATCCAAATGTGGAACTCGAGGCAAGGCTCTCATGGTACATCCCACAATTTTGCAAGAAATGGGAGAGTAGCACAAGTATCTTCCTGCATTCTTGGGTGGCCTCAAACTCAGGAGGCTGAGCTGCTGATTTGAGTGAAATTGAGCTGTCTCTTGGCTGCGGTGCAGCTGTTGCCAGATTTGTGAAGCAGTGGTGTCCTGCATATGGGCTTCCCTCAATCTACTGCCATGCGTAACAGAAGTTCTGCATTTTTCACATGGCCATCTGTGTTAGGTCTTAATGTTTCTACCTTCAGTCTGAGAAGATCCCGAGCATCAAGTGAAAACTTCTTTCGTCTGCCACCTTAAGAGTAAGAATTGAGTTTACACTGAATCAAGATCAGATGCTTTTCCAAAAAGAGTATTCTGATTCATGCAGAAACACAGAGCTTGATGCAAAAACCCCCAGTGAAATTCTACAGTTTTTATTATGCAGTGTGTTGGAGTGGCTCTGTCACATGCTGCCTTTTTACAATAAAAATCCCTGAATCTGCTGCTTCAGTTCTAGAAATCTGTGCAGAATTGCAGATGCGTTGTCCTCCCCCCGTGTAGACTTATGATGAGAACTAAAGACTGATTTGAGGATGTTGTGCCAGTGTAAAGGAATTCACTTTTAAAAAGAAAAATGTGAGTCAGTGACTTCCCACCTTACTCAGCTTTGCTTGGACTTGCTTTGGGTGGCAGAACAGCTGTTTCCAAACTAGACAAGGAGAATTTACTGCTGTTTTCACCCCCCAAAAATCCTTGATGCCTTTTTCTTTTTTTTTTCCTTTTATTTAAAAGTGGAGCAGCATGGGAGAACAGGTCTGGGGAGCAGCCAGAGAATTGTACCAGTCTGATTTGCAGGGCACAGATGAGTTCCTAAATCAAAGTGTGGTATCTTGTATTTTTCTGGTCCATAATTAAAGCATGACTAGTTGCATTTTAATGCAGAGAGAGCGCCAGTATTCAGCTCAGGAGGAACTGAACCACTTTTTTTGCACACCTGCTTAATTACACAAGACTTCAAATGAGAGATTGCCTTGTAGGCTGAGTAGCTGCGACAGGCTTGCCAAAGATGACTCAGATAATTTTGATGTAAGGAGTAGAGCAAAACCTCAATGTGCAGAAGCAGGGTGTGGTGTTTTCAGTTTGTCTGATTAAGCTTGTCCCCAAACAGTGGCCCTGTTTTGAGTCTTTGCTTTTAACTGTTTCCTCAGGGCTGTCAGCAGAAGTACAGCCTGCAGGTAACACTTCCAGACTTGTGCAAAGCATCCTTATTGCCTCAGATCATCTTTGCTGATCTAACCACATCTGAAATTCCTTAAAACTGTTCCATCTGGGTTGCCCCGTATCTAGCCAGAGCCAAGTTTCTTAAACTGCCCTGGGAGAAAAATGGCTATTACTACTTTCCTCACTAAAACAGTCTTATAAATTGAATTGGGATGAAGAAATAGACAGAAAAGAACAGGTTGTTTTATCTTTGATATAAAAATAAATTAGGAAGGCCCTAATACTGTGTGACAGGCCAGTAGTTAAGATGACAAAGTGTGATTCAACGTCTGTTTCTACTCTTAGCTGTACAAATGATTGGGAATGGTTTCCAGCCCAGGAAAGGGAAAATGAATGAAGAACGTCCCTGGGAGTTCAGAGGAATGTGTGGGTGGGGAGTGCTCCAACCTCCTGCCTGCAGAAGCATCGCTCACTGGGTTTTCTGGATGTAGTCTGATGGCTCCACCCACATGAACTCTCTACAAAGTCAGGTTTAGGATAAGTTGGAGCAAAAGCAACTCGTGTAGGAGTTCTGTTCTTTAGCTTCCTGTGCCCTCTGTAAGAGAGGAGGGTGTGGATACTTGGCTTCACAGAGGGTGTCAGGGGTGTTAAATGATGGGTTGCTGGATAAAATTCTGGTACTCAGTATAAGTGGGTCACAAGGCACCTGCGAAGTGTAGATATTATTGGAAATACTGGCTCTAAAGAATACCTGCTTTGAGCATGCTTTTGTCGCCTCCCCTTTGAGGTGAGTGGTAATGGTGTAGGGCTGCCTTTACCTCCCTGGGGCTCCTGGCCAGCTGGGTGACCTCCTCCTTTCTTCTCTTGCAGAATGAGATCTTTGCATCCCGACATCAGGACGAAAACAGTGTTGCCTGCATAGAGGAGAAGTGCTACGTGCTGACCTTTGCAGAGTACTGCAGGTAGGTGGTGCTCTTAACTTGCTGCTGTTCCCGAGACCTACGTCTGTCTCCAGCACTTGTCACTCTTTCCTTTTCCAGCCATTACCCAGCAGAACAGTCCCTGCCCCCTACAGACTTTGGTCTAGGTGTAATTGGATGAATGACACTCTATGTATAGGTTTAGTACTGTAACCTGGGAGTGCTTCCTCCATGCTAGACTTGTTACATATCTCACTGTTCTGTATATAATATATGCTTTAAAGGGTTTACAAATGCTTGTGAACGTGTGTGATCTTGGTATCTTGACATGTGGACATCAATGGAGGACAGTGCAGGAAAACCTACAGTGCTGGGGCTAACTCAGTGGTAAATTAAAACTGAGCAAATCTGGAAGTCACCTTATACATCCATCCCCAGTGATACACAGATGCTATGGCTAGCTAGAATGTCTTCTGACGTCAGTATTGCTACTGGATCCTTGTATACGTGCTTGCAAATTTGAGTGTTTTCAACAAAAGGATTGGTCAGATTAATGACTAAAGCACTTAAAGGTAACCTTTGGCTGATGAAATTTATACCTGGTCAATACGAATATCAGAGCATTCAAATTTAAGACTGCCAGTCTTGGATGTATGAATCCCTCAGAAAACAAGGGTTGAATGGGCACACAAGCCTGTAACACAAAGTAGTGCTTGAAATGTCTTCAGTTTTGCTGGGCATATCTGGTTGACTTTTGAGTCTTACTACAGAGGGAACGTTTAAGTCCTGCTGCTCTCTGCTTTGCTTTTAACCCAGGGCTCCACTATTTGAATTTCTAAAAACAAACTTTTCCAGCCTGTTTTAAAATGAATTTTGTTCTTTCTGAGAACAAAAAAGCAAACTAGGCTTTGGATTCAGACAACTCATTTCCTTTCTAACAGTCCACTTAGCGGGAATTTTTTTGTTGAGGAAAGTTTCCTGAAGGCATCCTGAATTTATCCTTTGCTCACACTGGAAGTCCTACAAGGAAATAAAGGTTTTTAGAGGCTGCTCTGTTATTTAGGAGCTGTAGTTGGAGCTGGTTCCCATTAACTCTCAAAGATGGCTTTTGTCCTTGGTCAGGTTTGCCAAAGTGTTTACTAATGTAGGCTGCAAAACCAGCAGGCCACAAAATCTGTCTGTACCATAGGCTCCTGCAGAAGGGTTGTTAAAGTGTCCTGGATGAAAACAGCGAAGCACCAAGAATACAGATATCTTTTTTTCCACTGGTTTATTAATCTTAGAAGTGCTAGTGCACTTGATAGAATGAAGCTTTTTTTCCTGTTGCTCTTAGCCTGGTGTGAAGAACAGGTTTATTCCTGACCTAGAGCTACTCGACATGCCATGCTGCAGCCAGCTTTTTTTCAACAGGATAGTTGGTGTTGAAAACCTGTGTGTGAGGGAAATGCACGTATACACCTTGATGTGAAGCTGACTTGAGTGTTTACAAAACTGATGTTCTTTTTAGTTTGACTCAGGAGCTCGTCTGTAATCTGACTTTGACTCTAGCTTCTCCAGGATCACTGCTGTAGGCATACAACGTTTGGTCACCGGGACCTGAAGCCAATATGTGCTGCAAGGTCTTGCTCTAACAGCAAGGAGGGACCCTTATCGTGAGCTTTGGATAGAAAATTGTATTTGACCCTTCAGCTTAAATGCTTTGTCACAATTTTGCAAGAAGGTAGCTGGAAAACAACGCAGTACCTGTTGTACCCAGTCTGCTTGCATCTGTCTAAGTGATGGCCTGATGTGCAAGACTCTGGGGGAGATAATTAACACAAACAAGGCCAAAGTAGTAAAGATGAAGTAGATTGCTGGAGCATCTTTCCTATCAGATGGAGTCTGCCAGTATAGAAAGCAAGACCTTTGGTACTGCTTTGTATGGTTCAGTGTGGGATCAAAAGCCATCCTGCTATTGAGCAAAGGTTAATTCTCCTACATGTTCCCTTCCCCTGTGCCCTTTATCCTTGGGCAGCCATGCTCATGAGAAAGACTGACGCAAACAGCAGAAGTTGTGTGGGGAAAGATGATGTGAATCCATACTAACTCTTCTGATGTGATTGTGTTGCAGATTCTGTGCCTTGGCAAAGCGTCGAGTCGAAGGGATCCCTGGCAGGAAAGCCATCATGGTTCCTCCCTCAGAAGAGTACTCCACACCTCTGCACCGCAAGGTGCCCGAGGACACTGACCCTGAGCTGGTTTTCCTCTGTCGTCACGTCTACGATTTCAGACATGGGCGCATCTTGAAGAACCCACAGTAGCATGGCTCTGCATTGGGACTGCGGTGAGGGAGAGCAGCACTGGGGAGCTGATGGCAGGCTGGCAGGCTGGGACATCTGTGTGCTCCCACCCACTTACCTTGTGCTGCTCGCAGCCAAGAGCCCTCAGTGCTCTTTCCTCAGACTGAATGGCGTGCATGGGAGCAGATCCCTGTGGAGGAAGGCAGTGGTTGAAAGCACAGCACTTCGTTAAAAGCATAAATGAAAATATATACGTATAAAATAAATATATGTATATAGATATAGGTACTTGCATATGTAAATCTATATCTATATATGTATCTAGAGATGCATATATTGGGAAGGGTTTGTAGGGGATAAAAGCCAGTAAGCTGAATCAGAGCCATTGTTGGTGGGAGTGGTGGGCAGACGCAGGAGGGATGCAGTGGTGTGTTATGTGAGTCAAGCTGTGACAGTCCTGTGGTTCTCACGTCCTCGCGTGAAGTGGGAGGACTGAGACAGGTTCCTTGGCAGAGCGTCGGAGCCTCCTCTGTCCCAAAGGAAAGAGAGAGGATTCCGGGTGAGTGAGAGCTCCTTCGAAATGCAGCGGTTGCTTTTGAAGCTCCCTGGGTGTGGAGTGGCCTTGTGTCACGCTTGAGTAGGTTTTGCAGGGAAGAGCTATTCCCTTTTTTCTTTCTCATCATTCTATTCCCCCTCACCTTCTTAAGAGCTGTTCTGCAATTCACTGCTTGGACTGGGGCTTGGCAGCCAGGCTTGGAAATCCACTCCAGCTCGGAGGCAGAGAGGGACCCAGCAGGATCGATGGCTTTGTGTCCTGGCATGGCGTTGTGGAGGGCTGTACTCACACCCACAGGATTGCAGCAGATGTGCATTGCCCTAAAGCTGGGAGCACACCAAGTGGGCTCCATTGGTGGAAACCAGGTTTTCTCTTCTGAGCACTGCTTGCTCATATAGCGTAGAGAGCTTTAGTGATAGAAGTGGGTTTACTCTTTCTTCCAATTCATTCATCTGTAATGTCTTTTAACGCCATGTCCTCACTGTGAAGAAGCTAGATGACAAACACTTTAAGTGTTGCTTTTAGCTTTTTTTTAATTTAGGCCCCCTTTATGTCTCTGTTCTGACTCTTAGTTTCTCATTGAAGCCACCAGCAGAGCTGTCTCAGTGCTGCCCTGCAGCTTCCTCCCCATCTCCAAACTCATCCTGTCATCTGAGCAAGCTCACCAAAGTGGCTTTGTGGCTCCTGAAAGGAACTGAGTATTGGGGGAGGGTTTGCATTGACAAATGCGACCTGAGCCTCGTAGATATTTCTTTGCCTCTTGCCTTATATGTATAGATCCTAAGTAGACTTTAGCTTATCTCAATGCAAACTGTTGAAGTTGATTCTAAAGCAAACCAAAGGACAGTGTAACAGAGTCCGTTGAGTCAGCCACACCAAGCTGGGAATCCACATTTAGATTGCACTAATGTAAAGAATGAGAAACAACGCTGCATTAGCCTGTGTGCCTGCTGGCTGGAGCCACTCATTGGAACGTAGGGATCTACATTTTTCTGCTTTTCTGGGGGGCTTCTGAACTCATGTGAAACAGTGGAAGTATTGAAACTGCTTTAACGGTGTCCTGTCAGTGGAAGTGGGAGGGAGCAGCATTGGCTTGCTCCAACAGCTGCATGCCTGGTCTGGAAAGAAAACCCCATGGCATCAAATCTGTTACATGGAAATAGTTAATGCCAGAGATGTCCAGAATTGCTTTACATACCAAAGAGGGGAAAGTGTCTAGAAGAAGAGGACATAAAAGGAGAGGATGAGAACTGGCACCCACCACAGTGGGACAGCAGGGCATGCATCTCTCTGTTGTCGGGGGACAGTTTCTGCTCAGTGTTGCAGAAGATGCTGGAAGAGCCCTGTTGTCCTTGCCCAAGGGAGAATGTCCAGCTTTAGGAGGCTCAATGCTAGGTGCTTGGGCAGGAATTCATGGGCTGAGCATCTTATCTCATTTATACCTCAAGATACTGTTAGTGTCAAAGTAATTGCTCAGATTTCTCCTTAACAATTAGCTTGGGCACTGGTGGTCTCTTGGAATGATTTAGTTGGGCTGCATGGTGCAGTATCTCCCAAAGGGAGTAAGGCGTGGTTTTGGGTAGATGAAAATGGCTTGGGGGAGAGGGGAGCATGGAGATACTGGAGGATGGGGTCCCTGCTGAGAGGGAGGACACTGGAGTAACAGAGCTGCTCCTGCCTGTCATGATAGAGGGGGGGTCATGGGGGAACAGAGTGGCTGTGCCCTGGGGCCATGGGCATGTGGTGACAGCATGGGAGGTGACTGGCAGTCCTAAATACACGCATTTGACTTGGTAGGGATTGCTGACACCCAGCCTGAAGCAGGTGAGCTGCCTGTGGCTGCCTTCCTCTAACCCAAGTGCCATCTGATGCAGGATTCATCAAGACCCACTGGCCAGGCAACCCTGAGCGTTTCCGCACAGTCAGAGAAGGATTTGAAACTCAGCCTTGGAAACTACAGTAACACGCTGAAATTCCTCCTCCTGACCCCTCTCCCCCTCTGCTCCCACCTTTGTCCTGGCTCCTCCCCAAGTAAAAGAGAAATTGCTTGCCCTGGGCATAGAATGGGCTCTGCTGTGTCCAGAGAGGACAAATCCCAACTTCTCATGTTAGAATCTGCTTCAGGCCAAGAACATTGTTTGCGACTCACGTGGTTGCTTATGCTGTTGTGCAAACAGCATGTAAATGAATCGAAATGTCTTATCCATAATGAAAATATTTCATGCTTTTTTAATCTATTAGATATGGAAATATTTTTTGAAACTGAAAATGCAGTCAGTAGAATTTAAATTGAAACGTAATACATGTAAAATATATTTTAGTTGATAATTTTGTAAAATGCACTTTTTTTGTGTCTCTTCCCTGGTTTCCCAGATCTGTATTTCAGTGTTTACAGATGGAATGAAAACATTCCCTATACCCTTCTTCTGTGAGAAAGATATATTAGAAGTAATTCTTAAAAAATAAATTTGAAAAATCGTATTGATTTAGAAAACAAATCAGCGCAACTCTGTTCTTGTCTTCCTTTCCTGACTTGTCTAAAGAGGAGTTTGAAGTGCTTAAGTGCTTGGAGGGTACCAGTGTGGGACTGAGTTCTGGGGCTTGGGTACTTGGGGGGTGATCCCAATGCTGTTCCGCCCCCATCCTTGCAGGGATGCAGCCCTGAGATGAACAAAGGAAGGGATGATCGGTTGAGGGGATGAATTTTACCTTTTATTTTTCCAGTCTTTTCTCAGCACCTGCTGTCATGGGAATAGTTAAGCATCTGCCTTTTAGAGCGGGAAGGTGCTAGAGGCAAAAGTTGTCTCTGCAAGGCTTGGTGTATCAATCTGTACTTTAGAAACACTGGAAGTGAGTGGTTTGAAATCTTCTATTGGGAAGAGCATCTCATAAAGAACATCACTGTGCTCAGCGTCTTCTCACTTGGTGTCATCGCCATCAGCTTTTGCCCCACAGCTCCCATCTCCATCCATCCTCACACCAAGAGTGGGACCGACAGCTACGTAGTCTCCATCGATGTGCCCGTAAGACAAAGAAGAACCCAAGTGGGAGCAAAAGCTGCAGCAAACAATAGCCTGCCTGAAATCGCACAACAGGATCAGTACCTCTATGAGAATAGGATCTGCTGGAAAACACCCTGAACGCAGGTGAGTGTGCTCTGAAGATGGTAAGCGTAAGTTTTCGCAGTGCTGGGGAGCAGTTCTGCAAGCAAAAAGCTGCTGCCAAAGCTGCAGTGACTTTGAGGGTTTGGTGCCCTCTGCAGTGAGGCTGTGCTGAGATCTGAGTATGGAGCAGTGGGGAGATGTGATTCAGTTCTTGGCTGGGCGGCTGGCCCTTGGCGTGGGTTATTTCTATAAATAATCATGTATTAATTAGAGCTGGATCCTTGCATGCTTGGGGACTGGGGAAATGAGTTCTGGGAACAGTATGAGTGTGGGGGGGAAAAGAGATGGTTTTTAGTGATGTTGAATTGTCTCCTAATTAGAGCATCCATAAAGCCCGGGGAGCAGGGCAGCACAGGTCCGGGCTCTACAGCATCTTTGGTCCCTGGGTTGTTTCCATCAGGAGATCTTGGTGTTGTCCCGTGAAGCTTCTAGTGTGACTTCTTATGGTGCAGTGGCTTCCGGCCAAGCAAACCTACAGCAGCTTGCAGTGCCTGCTCTGTGCTGATGGAGGTAATTAATAAGGGGAAATACCCCTGAGATTTCCCATGCTGGATAATACAGAGCTGAGGAGCTGCCGGGGAAGCGAGCGTGGTGTTTGTGTCCCTTGTTGCTATAGGGATGAGATGGCTTTTCTGTCAGAGCCTCCAGTGAGAGCAGCTAATCCATTTTTAAGAGGAAAGGCTATTTAATAAAGGAAACAATTTAAACTGGATTTACACAATCTGCTGCGTGGAAGCACCGTTTATTCTGCTGCTTCGTATTTAATTTTTCTATCTCTGTGAACCTCTCTGGAGCGCTCTGCAGAAACAAGCTGCAGTTGGAGGGTCTTCTGGATGCCCAGTAATTCTTAAAAGCAGATCTGTTCAGTGATGCTAGACCAAGCCAGCAGCTGATGAGTATTTTCCACTATGTTGTGTCTTAGGGCACTGGAATACAGTATTGGAAAACAGACAAGCTATTATAATTGGGGGGGGGTGGTAAAAAAGGTATTTTTGAAAGGATATTGAGCAAAAGCTTGGCAGAGCAGGGTTGAGAGAGCCTCCTTTCTGCCAACTTTGCCCTCTGTTTGCACAAGGGGAAGTGGGGAGGGAGTTCTGCTTTGAGCTTATAGGTTTCTGTTTATCCAACAATGGAAGTGACCCCATAGGATCCCAGGCTGAGGTATGGAGTGGTAGGGATGTTTTTCCTTTTGCAACCACAGCTCCAAAATCCTCTGTGTGTTAGTACCAGAGTGCAGCTAATGAGTAGGGCTGAGTTAATACCACGCTGTATAATTACAGTCTATAAAAAGGGATTTATATGGCATGTTAGTGCCATTTATTTTACCGTATTAGCTGCTGCCGTGCACACAAATGAGCAAGGTTGGGTTTTGTTCTGACCTCCCTGTGAGATGAAAGCCAAACACCTGCTGGGAGCGGATTTCCCAAAGCGATTGGGAATGCTGGGAGCTGCTGCAGTGCCCGCTGCCAGCACAGCCCCACAGGCACGTGCATAGGGAAACACAGACCTGGGACAGCAGCAGGGCCTGCCTGCAATACCAGCCCTCATCCAGCAACAAGAGTAGATGCTCCTGACTTGGAATTTTTCCTGATATTTGAGGAAGTTTGTTCCCAGCTTAAGCTTCCTCCTTTGCAAGGGATGTTGTGGTCTAAGATGTATTTCTTCGGTTTCAGAGTCAGAACCCTGCTCCTCTGTCTTCACATGTGAGAACTGCAAAACCTGTGTCAGATTTCTAATTGTTTTTTCGTCTAAAATCTGGGAGAAAATGTGCCATTTTTATTATTTACAGATGGAGGGGAGGGAGATGCTTTCTAGTGCTCTTCTCCAGAAAGGCTTGTTTTCCCATGGTGAGAAAGCAAGAAGAGGCAGACTTATGCATTTTACTCCTTTTTGAGGCTTCTTTTAAACTGAACCGATTGAGACAAATGGAAACCTTCAGTTCTTGTGAAGTCACCTTGTCTAATTAAAACAACACATGTTCTATAACAACTCATTTTTCAGGAAATGAAGCTTTCTCTTTTCTTGTTCCCACTCTCCAGATCCCCAGTTTCCTCCTTAACGTTCCACTCTTGAATGCTCCTTTCCTAATCCATCTTTATGCTGATATATCTGCAAGGAACAACCCGAGCACCCAGAGATGCAGCCCAGCCTTCAGCCCTCTGGTGAGGACCACCCAACTGTGTTGGGGCCATTTCAGATGTCCCCATGAAGTTGAACCCTGTCTGCGTCATCCCCTGCTCATCCAGAGCTGACTCAGAGCTGACTCATTGAGTGCTACCAGCACCCTGTGTTTAATGGTAGTAAGTCTTGGTTAAATAAGTCTGGGGGCTCATTTCTTTTCCATTTTCTTCTAAAGCAGCTGAACAGGGCAGTGTGCATCTCATTGTGTTTGGGGATCCCAATAGCTTTGACTACATCCATTTTGCTCTTTCATCTGGGAAAGAAATTGCTATTTCTTACTTTGACATTCAGGTTGGATTTTGTTTTGTGAAAAGATGTGAACAATTTCTTCCTTCCCTGCGATGTCAGACCCAGAAAAGCATTATTAGGAGCTGTGTAGTATTGCTTTTCTTTAACAGGTATTTCTGCCTTTCAGCTGAGGCATGGGAGGAAAACGTGTAATGAAGGAGGAAGGTTCCTAACCATCTATCAACCTCACATCAGTGAGAAAGAGGTATTCTCATGAGATGGTTAACCCTTCTGATGCTGTTTTGCCCAATGGAAATAATGTCTGGCACATTTGTATGGGACCTTTTATCCAAAAAAGTCATCTGTTGAGAATGGGGCAAAGCAAAAGCCCTGTAGCAGTTCCTGTGGATCTGGACTGGTCCATGGATAGTTGCTCGCTGCTCTGGCTCATGCAGGTCATTGCGATGGCTCTGGGCGTGAAACAAAAGTTTAAAAGCCATGTAAGGGCTTTGATAAGGCCACATCTAGCTACAGGCATGAGTGTTGTCTGATGTGGGTGAAACAGGGAGGCAGACAGCCCCGATCTGGAAGGGCTGAGAGGGGTTGGAGTTGGAACGGAGGATGATGAAGTGTTGAAAAAAGGGGTCTGGGGGCTCTGCTGACATCTAAAATTGAGCATGGCTTCTACTGACCACGTGTGGTAGTAGTTTTCTTGGACAAGGGAATCAAAAATGGCTTTCCTGAAAAGCCTCAGTTCATAATTATGCACAACAGGGTGGGGAAGAGAGCATTAAACCCAGCATAAAGTCCTTGTGAGTTCACCCAGCTGCTTATCAATGAATTTGCAGTTGCAAGATGAGCAGATCCTCCAGCACTACGTTTCCTGGAAAATAGTGATTTCTGTTCTGAGCGAGATAGGCCTAGCCCCTCGTAACCATCTTCTCTGAATTATTTAGCATATTCATCCAGCGTGTTTGATGTGTCTTAAGTGAGTTTTTTGGTTGGAAAGGTGACGTCAGTTCAAACTGTTGCTCCTCAAGTAAACCTTTTCTTTTCACTAAGCTTTCCGCTGAGCCTCACTTGTCCTTTCTTCCTGCAGTTTCTCAGGCCAAAATGCATATTGGACCTTACCCAAATCATAGTATCACTAAGGTTGAAGAGACTGCTAAGATCCCCACGCTCATCATGCCCACTAACCATGTCCAAGCAGAGCCACGTGGCAGTGCTTGTGATGGCAGTCAGGGTCCAGCCTTACTCTGAGCTGGAAGGACATGGATGGCTTTCAGGTTTTTTTCTCCATCCCCTATAAGAGTGAGCACTTTTCTTCATTTTTGGTAGCCAGGGCTGAATTCTACAGCCTGCTTTAAACCTGCGTGCACCCATCATAAACAATGCTGGGAGAGCAGCTCACCATAACGCTGTGTGCTCTGACCAATTTACTGCGACTTAAGGCTGGTGAATGTGTCTCTCTTCTGCACCATTTATAGGGACTTTGGGATTCCTATGGATGAAAGGCACAATTTAAGAGCAGGCCCCAATTTACCCATATATAGGAGTGACAGCTGGCCTTGGTTAATGCATTGGGCATGCTGTAAAGCCTGCGTGTTTTCCCAGGCTCTCACAGTGGGAGTGGATTGAGGAGGTTGCTGTGTGCAGTTGAGTGTGGGGGACAAACAGCCTCAGTTATGGGAGATGTGGATTTTTATGCTGTCTGGATGTCTTTTTTTTTTCTTTAATGTGAAAAAGCAAAGGAATGGACTCTTATTTCAGGCAGTGTTGAATGTCATTTCTTAACGCAATGCTCTGCCTGCTCCAGCAAGCTCCACTGATAACATCAGTTAGCTGTGGCTTGTCAGTGTGTGCCAGCTGGGGGGTGAGGCTGCAGAAATAGCTATCTGCAGTGAAGAAACGAGCATCGACATTGGTCCAAGAGCACCACGAGGTCAGCAGAGCGATTGGGTGAAGCAGCACATCCGCAAAGTGCCATTCTTCCTGATTTCTGGTTAGGATTGTTGAGAAGCTCCCAGCTGAAGTCATCACCATACATCTCTACAAGCAATCTAAATTCCATCACTTCTGCTTCGCGGCTTAAGTTTACAGCTGACCCCCAGCAGCCCAAGCTTAGACTTTCTCAGAGCTATTTTATGTTCTAAATGCATCCTTTCTGCAGGGAGAAAAAAAAAAATGGATCTCTGACGTATATCCCCATAGTTCTGCACACTTCTGAACATGAGGCTTCCTCCTCAGTTGTGATATGAAACCACACCAAACCTATAGATATAGGTCCCATCCATCCCAGGCTGGATGGGGCTGTGAGCAACCTGGTGTAGAGGGAGGTATCCCTGCCTATAGCAGGGGGGTTGCAACTAGATGATCTTAAAAAGGTCCCAACCCAAACCTTTCTATGATTCTATATCACAAATGAACAGAAACAAAGGAAAACAAGCAATGCCACCCAGCTTACCTCCTAAGCAGTACAAATTTCCCTTGGCTGCTTTGGAAATAGCGTTAGTGCCTTTACTAGGGTTAGATGTAATCAGTCTTCCTGCTTGATTTGCATCTCTGTGCCGCAGGTAAATCACAGGGGCACTGCTTCAGTGGATGCTGGAATTGAGATCAGAATGGAGATCCTTAGACCCGCTCCCTGAAATCACACCAGGAACCTGATAACGTTACCGATAGCGCAGGTTTATTGCTGCCCTGCTGGCTGCAGCGTGGAATAGATAAATATAGCCAATGCTATATTTACAGCGTGATGAAGCTGAAATGTAAACATAATAATCTAGCTTTGGGCTCTCACCCTTCACTATAAAAGCTTTGTCTGCCTCAGCTGACAAAACGCTCTTGGCTTCTGATCAAAGAAAGCCAAGTGGAGGCCACATTCTCTTGACGTTAAGAAAGCTTGGGACAGAGAGAGTCCCTGGAAGCCCTGCTCAGCAGTGCAAGCCCGGTGCTGTGCTCTGGAACCACACTGAGGGAAACTACGCTGAGCAACACACCTATGGCATCATCTCTCCTCCTGCAAGGGCTGTGTTTAGGGCAGCTCCAAGGGTGCAGTTTCTACTGCTACCTGATGTTAGGGCTGCATGTGGGGCTCCTCTGCTTACAGCTTGCCTGTTCGAGGGCTTGCCTTAGGCAGGGGTTGTGTAAGGAGAACTTCAGCCCCGCTCATTTGGCCAAGGTCAGGGATGAATTACCTGCAGAGCTTTGGGCAGTGGCTGGCCTTTGCTTTGCGGGTGGTGGCACAGCTGTTCTCAGCCCTGGCTCGTGGAGCACTGTGGGCAGAACACGAGGTATTAAATCATTCTCCCCCTTTAGCTGCTGAAGCCATGCAACTATAACAACACATTAAAGGGTTAAACAAAGGGCGGCATAACTACTGGTGGAATCATAGCATCACCAAGGCTGGGAAAGGCAGCCAGGACCACTGAGTCCACCCCCGCCACGTCCTTCGGTGCCACGCTTCTCCAGGCGCTGGCGGCGGCCTGGCACACCGGCCCAATGAGAGGGACGGCGGAGCCGGAGCTGCCCCGGCCGGGAGAGGAGGGGAGAAGGGGGGGAGGCGGGCGGCGGGGCGGGGACGCCGCGAAATGGCCGCCAGCCCCCAGCCCGCCCCTGCGACCGTCACTGCCGGCCGCCGCCCCGCCTCGCCCTCCCTCCCCGCCGCCGGCTGCCGGCCCCTCTCCCCGGCATGCGGAGCGGCGGCGGCTGAGGCTGAGGCCCGGCGCCTCCGAGGCCATGTCCCCGCGGGCCGCCTTCCCCGGGGAGGTGCGGCGGGCGGCCGCCTCGGCGTGCAGCCGGTCCCGCCTGCGGAGCGGCAGCACGGTGCTGCTGCCCTCCATGCTGATGTTCGGCGTCATCCTGGCCTCCAGCGGGCTGCTCTTGATGATCGAGAAGGGCATCCTGGCCGAGGTGAAGCCGCTCCCGCTGCACCCGGCGGCCGGGGAGGTTTCCCGGCGGGTGGAGACGCGCGGAGGAGATCTGGAGCACGAAGTGCTGCGGGACATCCGCAACCGCACCATCCGCTCGGTGTGCGGGCAGCGGGCCATGCCCCGCAGCGTCTGGGAGCTGCCGGCCGGGCAGCGGCGGACGGTCCTCCGTCACCTCCTGGTCAGCGATAAGTACCGCTTCCTCTACTGCTACGTGCCCAAGGTGGCCTGCTCCAACTGGAAACGCATCCTGAAGGTGCTGGACGGGGCGCTGGAGAGCGTCGATGTCAAGCTGAAGATGGACCACAAGAGCGACCTGGTGTTCCTGGGGGACATGACGCCGGACGAGATCAACTACCGCCTGAAGCACTACTACAAGTTTGTCTTCGTGAGGAACCCGGCCGAGAGGCTGCTGTCGGCCTACAGGAACAAGTTTGGGGAGATCAAGGAGTACCAGCAGAAGTACGGGGTGGAAATAGTCAGGCGGTATCGGAAGAACGGGGGGAAGTCGGCGGGCGACGACGTGACCTTCTCCGAGTTCATCCGCTACTTGCTGGATGAGGAGGTGGAGAGGATGAACGAGCACTGGATGCCCATCTACAACCTGTGCCAGCCCTGCGCCGTGCGGTACGACTTCATCGGCTCCTACGAGCGGCTGAACGAGGACGCCAACCACGTCCTGGAGAAAGTTCAGGCACCGTCCTTCATCCGCTTCCCGGAAAGGCAGTCGTGGTACAAGCCTGTGACGGCCGAAACGCTCCACTACTACCTGTGCAACACCCAGCGCAGGCTGATAAAAGAGCTGCTGCCAAAGTACATCCTAGATTTCACTCTCTTTGCCTATCCTCTTCCAAACGTCACCAGCGAGTTCTGCAGGCAGTGAGGTGGTTCTTTTGCTTCCGGATCTGGTTGAGCTAAGACAGCGGTGAAGTGTTGCCGCAGGGCAGGGGACGCTCAGGTTGGATACTGGGAGACATTTCTTCTCCAAAAGAGTGGTCAGGAGCTGGAGCAGGCTGCCCGGGGAGGTGGTGGAGTCACCGTCCCTGGAGGCATCCAAGAAACACTTAGATATTGTCCTAAGGGACATGGTTAATGGGGACATACTGGTGGTAGGTGGATGGTTGGACTGGATGACCTTGGAGGTCTTTTCCAGTCTATGTGATTCTATGATTCTATGCATAATTTCATAACTTTATAATTCTAAAGCACTCTTTGTATAATTTTATATATTGCCTTTTCTACTAGGATACTTTCTGTATAGTTCCAGTTCAAAGATGTACATACGCCGCTGACTTGAGCACAAAAGCTTTTGTAAATCTATTTTTGCTGCAGATTCTTTTTATGATGCAACACAGAAACCCTCCATAAGGAGATCAAGAAGTAGAGATATTTTAAGTATTCTTCTTCCCTTTTCTGTATCTTCAGTGCTACACGGTGCACAACTGAATCAATCGTTGTGTCGTTGCTGGTGCGCTGAAAGTTAGTGCTGTTAAATGTGGTCCTAGGTTAGACAGGAGGTGGTTTTCCAAGTAGAAGAAAGGACCTTTAAACTTGGGCCTGTTTGCCTTTTATTTTTTCATCTGTAGATGGTGGTTAGATGAGGCTGGCTTTTTTTGTTGCTTTTTTCTTTTATTTTTTTTCTAGTGACAGCAATAATAACTGTTGTTCTTTTCTTTAATTATTAAGCATTGAAATAGAACTAGCATTAAAAAAAAAATCAAAAAAAACACCTCATTTTGCATAACTTGAGATACGAAAATGCAGGGTGTTCACCCAGCGTGACGCTATCAGGTGAGACATGAAGCCCTAACAGTTTGTTCTCCTCCTTCTCTTGGAAATAAAGCGATACGGGGCTCCAATAATACCAAAACCCATCATGGCACTTAGAGCAGAAAAGAACAAAGTGACCCAAGTCATGGCAGCTCACAGCCTTGGTTGGTGCCTGTGTGCCCACGTGCATTGCAAACCGCCATGGAAGATCTCCAGCCATGTTTGAAACAGCGGCGATGTGGGGTTTAGTTCTCCTTTTCAGGATGTGCACACCATTTGTATTTAATTGTGACTGCTGAGTTTTAGAAGTTGGAGAGGTACAGGGGAACGTTGTTCTTGGGGGGCTGTGTCCCCCTTTTTAATAAAGTTTTTATATGAATGAGTCTTGCTTTGTGCTTTTCCTTCGACGTTGATCTCTATTTTCATTCTCAGCATGGAAGTACAACAAGCAGGCAATTGCTGCCTTGGAAGGAAACTCATCCAATCCAAAAGGTGAAACAATTCCACGATGCAGGCAATGAGATGAAAGGCAGAATAGGCCTCTAATTGCTGTGGAGTTGGAAGATGGATTACAGCAGGGACTTAGTGAAGTAATCTCCCAAAAAGGTGGAAGGAAAGTGAAGAGATTTCTGTCTTTTTTTTTATAAAGCTTGCTGAAATTGCCTGGAAGGAGGGCATGGAGACACATCCAAGTGAACTCACGGTGGAGGGATGGAAAATGCTGCTGAGGGCAATGGGCCAAAGTACATTAATAGATTTCTTCCAGGTGAAGCTGCCGCTCCCTCTGCTGAAGTGAATTCAGTCTGACCTTCATGTCTGCCTTACTAGGAATAAGTTGGTTGGACTTCACCATCTTTGTGAGGCTGAGGGAATATTTCTTACTTGTTCGACAGCTGGGCTTTTATTAGAAGCTCATTTATCAGTAATATTAAAGGTTCAGGCTGGTTGTTTATTTGCTGCACTTCCTGTTCCCTGTATTCATATTTTTATCTCGTCTCCTTGAACTAACGTATTGCATTCAGGATTCAGCTTTTCATGGACTCTTCCCTTACGCCTTTATGTCATTAACTGACTTTTCCTCTTTAAAGAAGAGCAGACAGCCTCCTCCCGGCTCCTTATACTCTCCCATGAGAAGGACTTTAATGAGGGAAAAATCTGCAGAACCTCTTTGGTTGAGCAGAGATTTGTCCCATACCTGGAAAAGTGTGGCCTCTTGCAGGCTGCTGAATGAAAGCATGTAAAATCATTTGGGTTTCCATTAGTGATAATTCATTTTATCCATGGCCAAAAATGCATTTTCCTGAGAAATCCTACTTGAATTTTAAAAAAATAATAAGAAAAAGACTGAAAAGACGATGACTTTATCTTTTGAGTTTTTCTTCTTGTTGTTGTTGTTCTTTATTAACCCCCAACACTGTACAGAATGCCCCCCAACTTTCCCAGATCTACAGTTGGAGGTTTTGGCACTGGGGTTTTGCCACTGCATTTCTCTTGGTTGCTTTCCCTGATTTCATATTGAACTCTGGTGACTCTTGGACCTGCTGATCCAGTCCTGTCTCTGGAAGTCTTCAGGAATACCATGGACATGTGGCACTGAGGGATGTGGTTAGTGGGAATGGTGGGGATGGATTCAGGTTGAACTTGATGATCTTAGAGGTCTTTTCCAACCTTAAAGTTTCTGTGATTCTATTTAGGGACATGGGTTAGTGGGCATGGTGGTCATGGGTTGACTGTTGGACTTGATGGCCTTAGAGGTCTTCTCCAAACTTAACGACTCTGTGATTTCTACCAAACTTGAGAGAAGAATGCTGGAAGAAGAAAGACCCAACAGCAAGGAAGTGACATGTTGCAAAGTTAGTTGCAGTCAATTGCAGCCTGTCATGGTGATATTTTGTATTGGTTTGCTGGACTATTTCTCATAGTTAAGAGCACTCAACACTGATTTGCTTATTCATGGAAAAATCTGGTTTAGATGATCCTTCTGTGAAACAGGACTCATGCATCCTGTTGCTTCGTGGAAGAAGACCTCAGTGTCTGCAGTGACGGGAGAAGGAAGGGCCCTGCTTCCCAGTTCTTCACCAGCTGAGAGCTGTGGGAAGTCCATCCTTGCTCCATGCTGTTTAAGTAATAACTGTGTGTCGTTGGGCCAACTTTTTGAATACTTTCCACGTTGCACCAGGACTGCGGCAAGGAGGAAGAAGCGAGCCACCTGGTTTTAGCATTTGGAGCTGCTGCTTTGACTTCCCCCGTGGAGAGGGCAGGTCACAATCTCCCATTGTTTCAAAGTCTCATTTCACATAATGTCTTGCTTGCTGATTTCAGCACTAGGAGGTCTGGAAAGACTCGTTTCAGCATAGCTAAAGCCTTTTTTTTTTTTTTTTTTTTGCTAAAGCTCAAGGATTTCACATCAGGCAGAAGATATGACTTTGACCCCAATGACCTGGGGAGGATGCAGCAGCACTGCAGAGCCAGCACTGGTGATGGGGAGCACCTGCTGACCCAATGATTGGCAGCTGCAGCCTGGTACTTTGTATTTCTAAACCAACTGCATTGCAGCCGGCCACTTGCAAAAGAAAAGGGTTTTATGTGTATTCCCTCTGGTTGCTGCAGCTGAGCTCCAGTGCACACGTCAGATTTTTTCCTCTTTCCTGTGGGCTGTTATTCCCGTTGCTTTTGCAGAAATAAATAACTTCCTTGACAGGCTCTGGTGGTGAAATAAGTGCACGAACGCTGCCAGTCTCCTTGCTGGCTGCTAGCCATAACCCTTGTGTCTAACAGGAATAAAGCTGCGGATGCTTGCTTCAGCATCTGCACAAGGCAGAAAATCAGATTTACTTCTCATCTTTGTTTTCATTCATTTATTATTGCTGTTATTATCATTAATAATAATAATAATATGAGGCTGAGATATATTCAGGCCTCGTAATAATATTCTGAATCCTTAGGGTTCATCAGTTGTGCCGATTAGTTTTGTGTCTTATTTCTGGGAATCCAAATTCTGTTGAAAGAGCTCCTTATAGTCAGAGATTCCCATGTTGATACAGCGGCTCACACCTATGATCTCATGGACTTCTGGAGGGGCTTATTCAGTTGCACGTACTTTGGTAGCAGGAATAGAAGTTCAAGTCAAACTGGTAGACCTGCTTGGTCCTGTGTGGAGTCAGGAGTTGGACTCAGTCCTTATGGGTCCCTTCCAACTCAGGATATTCTGTGATTCTATGGCTCCAGGTGGAGGAAGCTTTGTGCAAGCAGTTGATCTAATGAGGCTTTTGCATTTGGGTTGCTTCTGAGCAGACTAGGGTCAGAGACCTCATGGCCAAGGATTGGGAGGTAAGCAGAGTTTGTAACGGTTTTGAAAACCTTGAGTTAAGGCACTAAAATAAATACATAAATGCATAAATAAATAAATAAATAAATAAATAAGGAAAGCGCTTTTGAAACAAAACAGCTACTTTACTTCTCCCTGGTTTAATCCAATAAAATCCACAATCATTTGCCTCACAGGATGTGTGTGAGTGGTGCACCTCTTTTTATTGCAGTTTACCTCTGTTTATTGAGCTGTTTGTTTGTAGATGAAGCCGAACAAGGAGAAACTACGACACAGACCTCTCAGTTGTAAAGATGAATGGTGCTAGCAGGACACCTTGATGTCTTCATCCCCCACCCATGATGAGTGGTCCTGGAGTCTTCTCTTGGCTGGGTGCAGCTGCAGGCATTTCCAAGGGTCAGGTTGCAGTTGCAGCTAAAGTTGCCCCACCAGAGCACACAAGGACATGGGTAGTGGGCATGGTGGGGATGGGTTGACGGTTGGACTCGATGATCTCAGAGATCATTTCCAACCTTAATGATTCTATGATTCTACAGGGACGTGGTCTAATGGGCATGGTGTGATGGGTTGACAGTTGGACTCATGATCTTAGAGGGCTTTTCCAACCTTAAGGATTTTATGATTCTATGGCTTGGTGCAATCTTTGTGTTCCTCATCCTTGCTCACATCCTGGCTCCGTGACTTGGATGGTATCGTCCTTTGGGAGAAGAAATACCCATCTTATAGTAGGAAGCAGGGAAAAACTGCTTCGGGTGAGGCCTTGGGAGCAAAAATTCAGGCTGAGGCCATCGGGATCCTCTAGACTGAGATTTGCAGGGGTCTTACAGTATTCCCATTAGCAAATGAGCCAGGTGTGAGCTGGTGTCCTCATATCCCATCAAGGAGCTAGGGAAGGCTGGACAGCTAATTCAGAAACAGAATGTTTATCATTTATCAGTAATGACAGCTCATGCTAGGCAGAAGCAATGAGCCTCGTAGCCTCAGGCTGTGTTTTTCATTTCACCAAGTGCTCAGCATCACCCTACATGCAGATTTATTCCTCTGTATGGGGCTTGAATAGGTGGATTCATTCAAAAGCAGCCTTACAATGAAACATCTGCCCAACAATGCTCCCATTGTTTGAGAAATTATATGGAGCAGTTGGGAAATGACAGGTTTGTGGCTCAAACTCTTCCTCACTGTCTATCCATTGAGTTTGGTGGTAGACCAGGCCATGAGGTCTTGCCCTCGCTTTCTCGTTGAGTCAGTGCAGTCCTTAAAATCAAGCAATGAGCTCCAAAGAGGAAGTTTTTGGGAGTGACTGTCCCACGTGCTGAAATCTGTGGGAGTGTTAGGATTTTCAAGAGCAGCCACTGGATGTTCTGAATTTCAGCACTTGTGTGTTTTACAGGGAACTTGTTCTTCCCCAGGTTGGCATTAAGTAAGAAAGGAGCATCCTGGTTTCAAGTGAAATGCAGCCATTTTGTGGCCTTGTGAGGGCAAAGGATAGAGAAAAGCTCTTTTATTTCCTGTGATATTCCTGAGGGTGGAAGAGGGAATGGGAATGGGGACTGCAGTCATGCTCTCCTTGATGCTGTAAGGAAGGTACTAGCAAAGTCCCCATAAAAATGCTAATGGAAAGGAGAGGATCTCAGCTCTGGGAGAGAGAAATGTCCCACAGTAATGGCAAGGACAGGAGAGGGGATTCACATTGCATGCAGAATCCTGTACACTCCAAGGTAGCTGCATTACATTGCTTCTTTTGGGCCGTCTCCTGTTGACGTAGAAACCTCACAGCAAGAAATTAAGGGTATTTTTGTTGAATAAATAAATAAATAAATAAATACCACTGGTTATAATCATGCCTACCTTTCCTCTGCAGCTAGTTCTGATGGCCTGCTGTGCATCATTGATTAGCGTTTGGGTATCAGAGGCCAGATGAGACAATCAGGAAAGAGCAGAGGTGTAAGAGCTCCGGCTTTCTCTCTGCTAAATGGCAGAAGCAGAGCAATTAATGGGGGCGAGTGGATGGGTCTGTGCACGGGGATGGCTGGCTATGAGCTGTGAGCAGTCCTGGCTGGATGCTGGAGGAGTGCCTGGCTTCCCAGCTCTTAATGAGCTCCTTGCTCCCAGCAGGAGGGATCAGTACAGCCCCATGTGAGGCTCTTGGTTAGGATTGCATCACGTCCCGTGGCGAAAGGGCTTTTAATCAGTGCTGGAAAGGGATTTGGAGAAGCAGTGTTGGGCAGGTCAGGCATGGGGCAGCCCGGAGACTTGGTCTGATTTAACTCCTCAGAAAAAAAATTCTTTGGATTTCCTTTCAATCCTTCAAATAAAATGGCTCCAGGGCAGATTTTGGCCAAGAGCTCCGCTGATGGATGAGCCATTTTGTCGAGAAACAAGACTGACTTCAGCAGCTACAACCCCGGTGTGCGCACATGGAAGGGATTTGGGAGCAAAGATGTCGTTTTTATGACCTTGCTTTCCTGAATGGAGTCCTGGTTTTGCAGAATGAAACAAGCAGGTCTGCAGGCTCAGCTTCAACGTGAAGCCACGCGTGAACACAGCTCTCAGTGGGAATGACCCAACCCTTCCAGCTCCCAGCGGGAGGCTGCATGAGGTAGGATGTGCTGGTGCAGCCTCTTCTCAAAAGCAAACAAAAAGGGGTTAAACAACAACAACAGAGGGAGGTATATTTCCCCAGGAAGCATTCTGTGGGGTCGATCCCCTGCTACGGCTCTCAGCCCACATCCTTAACTCCTGGCTTTTCTCATCTCCTTATACTAGAGAATGAGACAGGATGGGGATGTTTTCCATCCCTTCCAACCTCCCCGGCGCTGCCAGTGCATGCTTTCTATTACAGCTCCATTCAGAAAATGGCTTCAGAGTGCAACCATGGCGTCACAGGCTATTAAGAAGAATAATAGGGGAACAACCGTGGGAAAAGGGCTGTCATATTTCCAGCTCTCCTGGTGAGGAGCACTGAGTCAGGCAGCAGCAAACCCTGAGCAGTTCCCTCACTCTTTTTCTTGTTGTACCATCACATCCCTGTCTGCAGGCAGGTTTGTATGGCTTAATCCCAGTGTTTTGCTCCTTTTTCTCATTGCAACGTGAGTGGATTGCAACCCAGAGATCTCCATCACCGGTTTGAGCAGCTGCTCAGCTCTGTGTGACTCCTGCCCAGAGCCCCCAAATGCTCTCTTTCTCCCCAAAACTGATCCCATGAATCAGTACAGCTCAATCCCAGCACCTCTGCCCCAGCGCTGTTGGATTTTTGTGCTTCATCAGCAGCTGCCTTAGTGATGCATGAGCCCAAAATCTCTGCTCGCCCTCAGACTGGCTAGCAGGACTCATAAGTTGAGAGTGCTGGAAATCTGGAGCAGAACTCAGAGTCTTCCCAAAGAGTTTTGCCAGAGTGTGAGCAGGAATTTAAGGCAGCCCAGGTTCTTCTGGCAGTAAATCTGTTCCTGTGAGGGTGCAGAAGGCATGGGGTGATGACACTCAGCATTGGTGCATGTATTTTGACTGCGGGGTGATGGGAATAAGTAAAAAAAAAAAAAGAGAGAGAGAACCAATTCATATAGCAGGAAAAATATTTGGCAAACTGAAGTGAAGCAGTGCCTGGGGCTATTTGCATCTGACTGAGCGTGGGCTTCAAACACACACCAGCAGCCCCAGTGCTTGGCAGCTGCTAGGAAAAACAAGAGGTTTATGCACAAAAGGGTGATGTGTGCCCGTGCATGAGAGGCAGCTGCTAGAAATTGCAGGGTGCAAAAAATGGGGGGGGAAAGTAGTTCTGTTATACCGTTGTATGGCATCTGTGTGAAAAGCCATGGATGAAAGCAGGCGAGAGAGAGCAGGATTCATAGAATGAGAGGTGGTGGCCTTCATTAGCATCGGTGGGGGATCATGGTTGGATATTGGGGAATATTTCTTGAGGCCAACACATTTTGTCCTAAAAGTAACTGCCATCAGCACGTGATTCTGGGTCCTTTCATCCAGGTCGTTCCCCCTTTCCTGATGAGGATGCTGAGTCTGGAAAATAGGGACATGCAAAAGGCAGCAGCAACACGAATGCCCACCATGACAACCACACTGAAGCTGTGGCTGCTGTTTCATGGACTTGGTTAAGTTGCCTGAATTATAAATGGGTGAGTAACGCATAAATACCTAAATATGAGGGCGATGGGCTCTGCTTTTCTGCCAGCAAAGGAGCAGAATTGATTTAGAACTGAGGAGCACTTTGGGACCGCCGAACTGTTGGCAGTAGGGAGGCGGGGATGCTGGGGGCAGCTGTGAAAACATCTGGTTCATTGCAAAAAAAAAAAGCTCTCTGTGCTGGGCAGGAGGGCGTATTTGTGTTGCTTTTCCCTGCTGTGAGTTCACAAAGAGATGCAGGAGCTGAGAGGGAGTTTGGCAGTGGCTGCAGTGCTGCGATGGGATAAAGTCCCAGGTTTTTTGCCCCTATTAAGCTCCCATTTCTCAGCATTAACACTCCCTCCCTATATCTCTGAGATATTTGAGCTACACCCTGGAGTTTCCCATACCCAGGTTCTTCCCTGGGGCAAATCTCTCCCATCCCCCCTTCTCTCTGCAATGGGGTTAATGGGATGTAACCTATGGGGACAGGAGTGGGGACATCCCCTGAAATAAAACTCGTTTGCTTTTGTGTCTGTTGCAGGTTTTACAGGGTTGTTGCATGGTTTCACACTCATCCTGTCTTTTTTCAGCTCTCTGCACAGCGGTTTCTGCATGTTTTGTTTTTTTTTTTCTGAAGCTCTTGCATGTTTTTCCAGGCTTTCTGCATCTAATTTAGTGAAGGGTTAATGCACATTTTGCATTAAACCTTTAGGTTTATTGCAGGCTTTCCTGAGTTGCTTCATGTTTTACTCAAACTAGGGGAAGTTCTGCTGGGATTGATGCACATTTTCCTGGGATTGCTAGGATTTGTGGGCTCTGCCAGCTGCTCCCTCCCTTACGCTTGGCCCCATAGGACTCAACAGCATTTCCCACCCTGCAGCCATGGCTGGCAGGAAGCAATCTGGCACACAACATGTTTAGAGGAGACCGATGTCTCGGAGCCACCGAACCATTTAATTGCCAGTAAATACAGCCCACATGTAAATAATTACACAGACCCGGAAAACTGCGTTGTCTTCTGTGAGCTGGCAGCCTGCAAAATCCCTGTGGCAAGTGGATAAATGAAGATCTCTTGTCATAAGGAGGAAGGAGCAGCAATGAGCCTGCCTGGGGATCTGCTGGTGTTGCTCTGGGAGGGGATGGTCACAGCCGTGGTGCAAAGGGTGAGATGGTGCCCTTGGCTGAATGTAGAGGAACAAATCCTAAAAATCCATCCCTTCCCACCAACGGCCACATCAGGCTTTGCCCATCTCATAGGGATTGCCACCGTACCCTCTGTGGCCGTGTCTCTTGGGAAGAAGAGCTGAAAGGATTGACCCCAAAGTTTAGACATTCACAAGCATTATTTTTCTGGCACAACAGGTTTTCTTTCGCCATTTTTCCCTTAAAGCTGCTGTATGTTTGCTGAATTGAGTTTGACTACATGATGCAGACTGTTTCCTCCATCAGCCTCTTCACGCTTTATCTGTTCCATTAAGCTTTAACCTCACTTCCCTTGAACTCGCTTTATCTCCTTATCCCATTTCCCTTTATTCCAAGCACGTTGGACAATGTTGGCACATTGCTGCTAACAAAGCATTTTGTGAGAAGTCATCACCCAGCAGCTAAAATTCACCCTTACCCTTACATGTGCTCTGTAGGTAAGCACTGCATTACCCATCTTCTAAAAGAAGCTACGTTGACCTCATGGACTTCTTCATGTTGACTTCTTCATGTTGACTTCATCGTGGTCTGATTTTTAGGTGATCCTTTGTGGAGCCAGGAGTTGGACTCCGTGATCCTTATGGGGTCCTTCCAACTTGGGATATTCTATGATCCTATGGGGCTTGCAAGCATGCAGCAAGTTGGTGGGGTAACCGGGATAAGGGCTGGGTGGGGAGATGGGAATCAGAGCTCTGGGGAAGGGAAATGTGGATGCCGGAGACCGGAGTGGATGTCATAGAAATTTAGGTGGTTATAAGAGACAGAGACATCTGAATGGGGTCTCCTCGTGGACAGCAGAAAGAATGGAGGCCACTGATGCACCAGTTTGGGCTGCCTGTGCTGAGCAGAGACCACTTCCAGCTGTGTATTTCAAAACTTGGAGACAAGCAACTGTGCCAGAGAGGCCAAATTTTGGAGAAAATTATTGACTCAGAAGACGGTGAGGGCCTGGCACAGGCTGCTTAAAGGAGCTGGAGGTGCCCAAGGCCAGGCTGGATGGGGCCCTGGGCCACCTGAGCTGGTGGGGGGCAACCAGCCCACAGTAGGGGTTGGGGCGGGGGGGCTTTACAGTCTCTTCCAACCCAACCGTTCTGTGGTTCTATGAATTTTTAGGACCCTTCCAACCCAACTGTTCTGTGGTTCCTGGGGTTGGAGTGGCTTTAAGGTCCCTTCCAACCCAACCATTCTATGGTTCTATGGAATTTTGGAGAGAGAAATTGCAGGGTGGTGCATTTATCACTGCGTAGTCACAGCAGAGCGCCACACCACTACATTTGGCATCCTGAAATTGCCCTGATACCCTACTTGGATAAGGAGCTGTATCATAAGGAAGGGACCCCAAATCCCCACTCTCATCTCAGAAGGAGCGATGTCAACCCAGCAGTTTGGTGTTTCCCTGGGTTTAGGGGGTTCCTATAGCAACAGAGCACGCTTGTGGTAGCTCTTGCCTTTGTGGCAATAAAAGAGTGCTCATGCTCATTTTCTGAAATTAGTGCCAGTCACCCTGCACAGTGCGTGTTGTCAACATGGTTATACTAATCAGCAGCCACTACACAAGCAGAGACAAAACAGGGGCTGAAACCATTTCCCCCTGCCTGTGCCCACAGCTGGGGGATGCATGGAGTGGGATCTGCCCCCGAAATATTGCTTCCATATAAAAGAAAACGGGGTCTCAGGATGACCCCATACCCGCTGTGATAAAAGCCTGAAGGCTTTGCTTGTCACCCTCCAGAATGTTAAAACTGCAATGGAAATGATGCCTGGGCTGTGGGTTTTAGGGGCAGATCCCAGCCCTGCTCCATCCTTGGCTTGTGGCTGAGCCCCAGTGGTACCCAACATAATGGGTGATGGGGACGCAGATTTCTGGGGACAGGACTTGGTCAGCAGCTCAGGGGAAAATGAAGAATTAAGTATGGTGAATGCCAGATTTTTCTCAGAGAGGATTTAGTAACTGTGGAGGATAACAAAGGAGCTTCCCACCATCTGCTGTGGGAGCTGAATGAAGGGTAAACTGACTGAATGAAAGGTAAACTGGGGCTTAAGAAATCATCATTAATTTGCCACAGCAAGACCTTGCTATGCTTAGAGAAATTAAAATGCGAGCTCTCAAATTCATCCTGCAAGGAGCTCAGGAGGAGAAGGTATCAGGGGGATGCATAATGGGTTGGAAATGGGTCCATTCATAAATCACTCCCAGTAATTCACCACCGCTGAAGGATTTGACAGGTCATGGAGTGGAGACATTTAAGTGTGCCTGATCCAATGGGATCCAGGGCACTCCTCCATCTCCCTTTCGATGTAGTAGGGGAGAAATGGGGTTCAGCTGATCTCAGCTGAGCAACAACACAAGTGGTGCTGTCTGACAGTGCGTATGGACTGCGTGCCCTTTGGAAATTGTCACCTCTTGTGCTGCCAGTGGGGAGCTCGGTTTCAGCCCTGGGGGGTTTGCCATTGCAGGCTCATGGCTGTGAGTTAAACAGATGTAAGCTTGAGTTAAGCAGAATGATTACCTTAGCTCTTCAGAAATCAGGCTTCTAATCCCTAGCAGAAGCAGCAGGGGTGGGATGGAGGAAGACCACGTAGAAAGGCAGCAGAAAAGTTCAAGGAGTAAAAATGGGCTGTTTGATGTATTACTTTCTATGGCATAAAACCAAGGTGAATATTTAGGTGCTGAGATGCTCCCTGCCTCAGATGGGGATAAAAGCCCAGTGCTTTCTGGAGCTGGGTACCCAAGGACTTTGGAGGACACCAAGAGCTCTTTGCACTCCGAGTGCAAATTGTGGCAATGCCAAGATCAGAGTTTCTGCCATTGAGCTATTTGATGACGTTGCTCCGGCAGGTCAGCATTATGGGATGCAAAAGGGCAATCTTCATGCTCTTAGGGTAGTAACTTCCATGGGCTGAGCTCAACATTAAGGATTCACTGAGTCAGGGAAGCTAGGCTGCTCTTGGTGGACTCAGTGTGACATCTCAGGGTTGTTACCCCCTGCCAGAAGTAGACGTGGCAATGGTTTCCATTAGGTCCTCTAGACAGAAGGCAGCAAGAGGCGATGTGGTTAAACGTGAAAATGCTTCCCTCCTATCTGGCCCCGTTACCTGTTCAATTTTCGGATGGGAAGAAATGGGAGATTTCTGAACAGATTGGCTTCAAACCCATGAAATGGGACAAGCCAGGAGGGGAAGAGGCTCCTGTAGAGCAAATTCTTCAGTCTTGGCCTGTCAACTACAGCCCATTGTTGTCCTGGAGCCAGCCTTTGTCTGGATTCATCAGTTGTTATGAACCACCATGAGTGATGCTGTGTTTGGTGTATCTGATTTATGACCCAATTGAGCCAGAACAAAATGTGGGCAGTCCACATTCATGTTGAGCCTCTTGTGGAAGATTTTCACCTCTATTATCTGACTGCCTTGCAGCAATTCCAGCCTCTCTAATACTTAATGAGGCAGGGATGGGTTTATTCTTATCTTCTGAAATCAATGTAAAAGAGGCAAAATTATCTGAGCACCTCATTACCCCTCCCACCTTTTCTCCATCCTTAACTGCTTCTCATACAAGCTGAAGTGTGAAGGGCTGTCTTGCTTCTCCACTTCTGCTGAGCCTCAGGGACTTTAGCATCACTAGGAAATGTATGGCATTTGCTTTTAGGGCTTTGGGTTCCGGCCCAAGCTGAAGAGAGGGGAGAGATGGAGGTGTGTGTGGGTGTCTGCTGCCCTTCTAGGGCGTCTCATCACCTCAAAATGTGCACACTCTGCTTGAACCACCCCATTGCCTCACTGTTTCAATGCCTTCTGACCTCCTGCCTGGCCATCAGGCTGTTCTCCCACTGCTGTAATGGGGAGCAGAGTGAGGTAAATAGTGGCCTCCAGGAAAGACATTTCCAAAAATTGTGACATTGAATGAGGGCATCAGTCTGCTGCCTGGCACATACTGGGGAAGCCCACCTGCCCGTGACCTTCATGCAGGAGCTATTTCTGCAACATTTGTCACTCAAGGTTAATAAGAAAGCCAAGCTGAAGCTCATAACCACAATAAGTCTTTTACATGTGACGACAACTAAAGAAAAAGAGACACCAGGGAAAGAAGCTTGGATAGGAAGGATAGGGGTCAGCATGTCTTTATCTCAGTCTGGTTGCTAACACACTGGTTTTGAATGAAGGAGAAAGGTGATATTTCAGCCTGGGCCCCAAAATGTTCAAATTCCCCCTTCTGTCCTCCAAACTTTCTATGACTTTTCCTAATTTCCTCATTACTTATTGCCTCCATCTGTGGCCAGAAGTTCTCTCGTTCCCTCCTTAGGGCTCTACATGAATTTCCCTTTTGCTGTCATTTGCCTTAGCAATTGTTTTTAATTTCAAAATATTTGAGTCTCTTTGTGAATAAAGAGACCCCTCAAGAAGCTGGCTTCTTATCCATAAAAAACATGAAAATAAGCTTAGGTTACTCATCTGTGTTTTGCAAGCCTACCTCCCTAGCTGGAATCAAGACCTAAAGGAAGGAGGTGGGCACAGTTTGTACAGCCTATGAAATCCCCCCATCCAACAAAGCAGTTTGAAATGTGAAAGTTATATTCTAAGACATGCCAAGGAAATCAGAAAGGAAGAGTTCCCTGGCTGAATGTGGAATATGTTATTCTTAATGAACCAGAAAAAGATAGTAAGAAAGCAAACCAACATTTCCTATGCCAAATTCCTCCATGACCAATATTTGTCTGATGACTGCAGTTCAGCAGAGGGGGGTTCTCTTTTAATGGCTGTCAACCGCAATCACTGCTGATGACATCAAGGGAGAATAAAGGTAGCAAGGTAAAAACGAATGGAAAATTATCAGGCTAATTTTATTTGCTTTGCCTGATTGGAAGACAAAGGAGGAAATTTCCAAGAGGCAATTCAGTGGATATGAAAAAGGACTCAGCAGTCTTTCATGTACATTTATAAATAATGCTCCATCTCAATTTATTTTGAAAGGAAGGGGAAAGAATTTCATCATTTGCTGCTGTGCGAGAAGACTGAATGGTTGTCAAATAATGGCAGTAATACCCTGCATGTATGTAACCTCTTTCAAATGATAATATTCCAAGTGGTTTCTAAAGAGTGGCGCTGTAACAAATAAATATTATTTTCCTCTTCCAAAAGAGGCTGTGCTGGAGGAAAAGGGGTGGAGTTTCAGGTCGTTGTCCTTGGAGCTGCCCTCAAAGAGCTGCATCTGGCTTGCGTGAGGATCCTGGACACTCAACAGTAAGGAAGAAGCCACCATGTCAATAGAGATGAAGAGGAGGTTGGGGGTGAGTAAGAAGGATGAGAACAGATTTGCTCAAAATAGCCTGGACTATCAAAATCACTAGCTATAATCAATTCAAAGAGGATCACATAAGCAAAGGAACATGGCAATCCACGTAACCACAGAATTACCAGTTTCCAGGTCAACTGAAAACAAGTCGTCTTGAGTGCTCCTGGGCTGTATTCTAGCAGACTGAAGAGTTGCAGACCACCAAATCTCAACAAAGATGATAATCAGGTCTTTAAATCCCTATATTTAAGATGTGTTGGGAAAGACTGTGAGAGTTTCAGCCCAAGGAGCTTTTGTTAGAGGTCTCATTCTGGCAACACCAAAACGTCTTGGGTATCACAAAGGACAATGTCATAACTCAAAAATACCTTTCTCGGCTGACAAGCAAATCACCTTGTACCTCATCTTGGCAGTTAAAAAGGCATTAATCTCAGAATTGGAAATTGTCTGTGGCTCAGATGCGTGCAATGAAGAATCAATTGGACATTTGCAATGTGCACGGACCCCAACCTGGGTCTCTTCATTAGTTGAAGCAAATCAACTGATAAAATATTGAAGCAACATGCGGATGGTTGCAGAGGGCTGCTCTTGAGCCTTTGTCCCAAAAGTCATGCCCTGCACTCAAGACTCTCATACTAATTAAAAATAAACCTCTTAACTGTCTATATTTTGGATAATTTAGTATCTGCAGCTCCTGGCAACAGGAAAGATATTGGTGGGTTGTTGCTGAGACCAAGAGCAACACCAAGCCATATTTCATCTGACAATAGAGGTTGCAAGGAGAAAACATGCTTAGACGAGTATTCAGCAAAAATCTTCATAACAGAGGATGGTTCAACAAAGTTACCCCCTTTATAGCTGCCTGTTCCTGGTAGAGCAAGCGAAGAGGATCTTGTTGAGGAAAACGGCACAGAGTCATCCTTCAAAGATATTTTATCTAATTTACTTTCTTTAAACAAACAAATTGTATTCTTCTTTATGTGAACCAATTCCTTTTAATCAGAGCCTGTGATGACTGGACTTGTGGAGTGATTTTGAATGTATTCTCAGAAGACACTCAGGCTTTATCTCATCCTTACAAAACAGTGTTTTTCTGTTTCCTGCATGTATTTTTGGAAGACGAACAAAACGTCCCAGCAAGGAGGGAGAAATTGAAAGTGGGGAGAACTTATGGGTAGTATGGGAGAGATTGAAAGTGGGGAGAACTTACCCTATGGGTAGTGAGGCTCCCCTTTCAAAGCTGCCCTCCTCTACACCTTTAAAACCCCTGATCTGAAGCTGAGGGGGAAAAAATGACAAGAGGAGCTCATGAGGACAATTGGAGGGGTTTTAATAAAGAGTGAGGTAATAGAGCTTGTGATGGGAGGAAATTAAGAAAGAAAGAAAGGATTGACGCTGGATAACAGCCTGTGATTTCCTATGGTACCATTGGTTGGAGGGAGGACTTATAGCCCAAGGCAAGTCGTAAAAATGCCATCCTTTTAGGTCAATTAAAGCTAAGTGGGACAAAATAATGGGAAGTTCAGATGAACTCTGTGGGAAAGAGGAGCTGTGATCCTGCCCCATTTTTTCCATTTACTCGACTCAGAGACACAACCTCAATTTTGTCTGTTTACTGCTTGCTATAGCACAGAACCTGCCAAATCTGCGCATTTAGTAAATGCCTCTAATTCAACCTGAATTTTAGGAGAGGTTTGAGTTGGCTTTGAAACTGCAGAGATTTTCATCAGTTGGTGACAAAAAGGAGAAAGAAAAAGAAAGAGAAAGAGGAAAAGAAAGAGAAAGAGAAAGAGAAAGAGAAAGAGAAAGAGAAAGAGAAAGAGAAAGAGAAAGAGAAAGAGAAAGAGAAAGAGAAAGAGAAAGAGAAAGAGAAAAAGAAAGAGAAAAAGAAAGAGAAAAAGAAAAAGAAAAAGAGAAAGGGAAAGGGAAAGGGAAAGGGAAAGGGAAAGGGAAAGGGAAAGGGGAAGGGAAAGGGAAAGGGGAAGGGAAAGGGAAAGGGGAAGGGAAAGGGAAAAGGAAAGGGAAAGGGAAAGGGAAAGGGAAAGAATAAGAAAAAGAAGAAAAGGGAGAAGCCAAGGGACCTGCAGGAGACAGGCCTCTTCATTTTATTTGTCTCATCTTGAGAAGAGAGGAATTTTATTGTTTTTTTTCTGTGAGAAACTTGAAAGAAATTGTCCTGTTTTTCTCAGCAGCCTTTTGAGAAGAAATGGTTTTGCATCTTGGGTTACATCCTCATCCCCTGTAGATGACAGTAAATGGCACATAGAGGAGCAAACCCCATATGGCCTCCAAACACCACGAAAAAATATGGGTGCTTCCATACTGGATTTACCAGCATGGCCATCTCTATCTCTATGAGCTTATTTTTGTGTGAAAAAGAAAGAATGATCGGGCAATTTTGTACCCCATTCTTTTCCTTTCTCACAGTGGTTGAGTATGTCATGTTCAATGGGGACAAGGATTTTGGTGACACCGTGGATGATGGGGACCTTAAAACCATAGAATGTTTGAGTTGGAAGGGACCTTAAAGACCATCCAGTTCCAGGCCCCTGTCATGGTCAGGATGGCTACCCACTAGATCGAAGATGAGCTTCACATCACAGCATCCTATGGACCACGATTTTGTTAACCTGAAAATCTTCAAGACTTTGAGCAGATCAAACCTATGCCCTTAACACACAGAAGGCCAAAAGTCATCATTCCTACCCGTTCCCACAATCCCATCTCTGTAGGAAATCTTTCTCCTTCCTTAGCCCCTTCCTCCTGGGTCTTTGCACACTGCTGAACCAGAACTTACATCTGCTGTCATTGCTGGTCTTGTTCTTTTTTGTGTTTCTTTTCTGTTGTGTTCAAGGAAAAAATAATTGAAACCACTGGGTCAGCAGCAGCTACAGCATGTCCCAGCTGCGTGTCTCCTTCCAGCTGGCTAAGAGTTAAAGAAGAAGTCCCTACAGCTTTCCACAGCAATAGGATAAGGAAACAAGAGCTGATGCTGGAATGAATTTGCTTATTTGAGACTTCACATTGCATGTGTTCTCATTTTTTGGTTTGTCTTCCCTGCATCTTTAGCCAAAGGTCAAAAAGATTTTGCTTATGGCTTTTGTTTACTGTGAGACTAAGCAGGAGGAGAGCCTTCCTTGTAAAGCCCTGAGCACTTTTCAACACCATGCACCGATAATATTCTCCAGACCACTTCATCCCACAGGGAAAAAAATCTGTATAATGTCTGGAAAAGCTTCCTCCTGCCTCAAAACACGTGCAACAGCAAGAGCAGTTGACATCCCTCTCAGAATGGCATCCCTCTTTGACTTGGAGAATTTAGTGTGGCGTTGGGGTGCAGGTCTTTCAACTCCAGTAGGACTCCAAACTTGTCCCCAGCATGATGAAATGGCTTCTTCTTCATGTGCTCATCGCAACAAGAGAGAAAATAAAATTGCCCGTGCCTGGCCTTTGCTAGCTGGATTTTGACATCTGGACAACAGGGCAGCAGAGCTGTGCAGAGCCTGAGCTGGGCACGGGGTGGAAAATCCTCCCTCTCCTCAGTTCTCACGGCACGTAATGAGGTGGAAAGGTCGCTGAAAGGTTTAGCTCTGCTTGTAAGTGAAACGGGGATTTGGGGATTTCCGCACAGCATTTAGCGAGGGGAAGCTCTGCAAGCCAAGGCAGGTGGAGCACATTCTCCCTTCTTCCCTCCTGGGGATATCCAGCTGGCACAAAGCATCGCTCCTAATGAGGACAGGTCTCTATTGTTTGGGATGCCTCGCTTATTTCAAACCAAAACCACATGTAAGCCTCATGGTACTCAAGTACTAGCATCTATTACAAGGTGGGAGAGATACATCCCTGGCTGTTTTAGCTCACTTCTGCAGCAACTCTGTATGGTTTTTTTAATTGCTATTGGCTTGTTCACATTTTTAAGGATTTGTGTGGTTTTTCCCTCCCAGGCTTTGAGTCCCCCGTTCACTGGAGTAGCACAGAACTCTCAAGCCACGCAGCAAAACAAAGCAATCTTTGCCATAGAGAACACCTCTGCTTGCAAAGAGCTTTGCTGCACAGCCTGAAAATCCAAGATGAAAAGGCCTATTTGCGTTTCTATTTGTGTTGTTTGATGTTGCCTACTAAATACAACTGGATCAAGCAGCACTTCAGCGCTAGAAAAACTATCCAGCATCCTGAGCACTCGTGTGGTTGGACTTGGCTTTGGGTGTTGACTCATAGGCAGTGCTCACTGTGCTGAATGGAGGAACCATGGCTGCAGCATTACTGAAAGCTCAGAGGAGTGAAGCAGTGCTCACTGCCTGGAGAACATGAGCCCAACTGTCAATCTGTCCATCCGTCCATCCATCCACCCATCCACCCACCCACTCATCCATCCATCCATCCATCCATCCATCTGTCCGTCCTCCCAGCTCCATGCCTCTCTTCCACCACCACAGAACTGAGAGTGCAGTACAGCCAGAGTGAACCAAAATCCCAGGGAAATAATGTGATTATTTCAAAAAGCATTAATTTAAGAAGATGATCGTGAGCTCTTTGCTGAGTCCCACCTGATTTATCCCCCATCAGAGGCATCCTCTGTGCTCAGCAGCACGACAGAGCTGGGAAATGCTAGTGCTGGATGGCTTAATCACTCTTCAATCTCCGTTTTTTTTTGTTTTTTTTTTCCAAGTTAATTAAATGTAGAACTAATCACATCAAGCAGAGTGTTTTTGTGAGCACCACGTGCTCTCTGGCAGCGTGCAGGCAAATGGGATTCAGTGCACAATCCCACATTTGTGCAGAGTTCCTCAAGCAGAAGGCTGTGGGGCAGCAGGCGTCTGCGCCCCAAATCTGAGCAGTGTGAAGTTGCTACTGAGACCCATTATTTGCCATTGCAAAATTTCAGGTGGATCCGGGGTATGGGCAGTGCTGTAGTGAGAAGTTCAAGTGAGTGAAAGAACATTGTGAGTCATTTCCCTGTAAATAAAAGAAAGAAAGGAACCGCAGAGCTGTGTCACAGCAAAGCTTCCCTGAAAACCTCAGAGCTCCAGCCCTGGTTGCCAGCTAGACTCTGAGCAGCTGCCCGTGGCACTGATGGATAAACACTTCCAGATTGATTGGTTTCCTGCAATGAGATCAAATTTCATGCAGGGGGAGTGACTGCAGGCCTTATCTTTTGGGTTCAAATCAATACAAACAACAGCCTGAGCTTTTTAAAGCCTTTATTAGCAGAAGGGACAAGGAGAGACCTGGGCTTTGCTCCTCCAGCACAAATACTTCAGCCTCAGTCCTAAGCACAACCCTATGTAGCCACAAGAAAGCTGCAAGAAGCCAACAGAGTGAGCTGTGTTGTGTTTGATGGGTTTCTGTCTCCTGTTCCAGAATGGCCATTGGGACCCATGAAGGTCTCAGCAGTAAGGTGATCCAACAGCAGGTTGTTGCCTAAGGCTCTTAAGGTCCAACCAGCATCTGGAGACACCAGAGTGCAACCCACAATTTATGCAGCAGTTTTGGGGTAGCCCATGAGCAGGATTCCTACCTCTGCCCAAGAAGAGCATATACCGTCTTAAACAACTCTGAATGGAGATTGAGGACTTCTTCCTCAGCAAACACACAACTTGATACCTTTCTTATCACCTATTCCATTCCTTTGAACCCTGTCTGCCTCATCTTGTTTGGCTGCACACTTCTGGCTGGAGAAACTGGGACTATCCAACGAGGTTACACAGATGAGGTTACTCAGAAAGACAAGTAGATGATGGAAGTGTCCCCACACTCAACACAAGCTGTGGCGGTGAGCCCTGCATGCTAGCTGGCAGAAGAACGCACACTTCTGAATGTATATTGTCCTTTCACCAATGGACTGCAATTTAAACGAAAAAATGGACAGATCTTTAAGTGCTGCCTGAGAAAGCTGGTGTTCCTCCAGAGGCAGAAAAATGCTATCTGTTGCTTAGGAACAATCTTTATTCTACAAAATGACAATGTGTACTCCAAAGACTTCTTTAAATGCACTCAACATCTTGCCTATCCCTATACATACCACAAGGAGACGTCTTTGTGCTGCAAATACAGCACCAGTCCCCTGGCATAGTCAGCTGTGGCTGGAGATCTAGGGCGTGTATATACCCCATTCCCAGCCTTGCTGCACAACCAGTGGTACAGCACAAACATTCTTCCTTGCACACAAAGCAAGCACTCATACTGAGGCAGATTTTGACTGTGTCAGTGTATGTGTAGGCATTTCTGCAAACTGGGGCTTATGGAACACTACATCACACCAATTATACACCCAGTCGTTAATCCAGATATATGTACGTTGTTCTATTTCAACAAGGCAAGTGAAAGCTGTTTCACTGACACTGATTCTTGAGTCAGACCAGGTGGGAGCACCCACCAGTACCCACTGTGTCTCTATGGGGGCTAGCAGGTAAATCCTGCTCAAGATTACTCTATTTTCACATGGTTGTGGTGTTTGTTGTTGGTGCCCTGGTGTGCTCTGTGTCAAGGAATAAAATGTCCTTGAGCTGCTCAGAAGAGCTGCTACTTGAGGACTGACATCCCATCACTTGGTTCTGTGGTGCTTGCTCTCCTTGCCAAGCACAAGCGTCTACATCCAGGCCCAAGAGCAAGCCTGTAGGGGAAGTTCAGCTAAGAGAACCTGGTTTGCAAAGCTATCTTATCCGAGAGCCCGGCTGGGGCATCTGCCAGGGTGGAGCAGGTGTTGAACCGAGAAGCTTTGTAGGACACGATGCTGGAGCTCTTCTTCTTGCGGTAGAAATAACTGCTGAGGTGGAAGCGGAACTTGTCATGGAGGGAGGCGTAGATGAAGGGGTTGTAGCAGGCGGAGCTCATGGCAATCAGGTGGCATGAGACCTGGATGACGTTCACGTATCTCTTGTCCAGGATGGTGAACTCCTCATCAATGTCTCTGATGAAGTTGACCACCTGGAGGGGCAGCCAGCAGACCGCAAAGCAAACCACCGAGACGGTGAGCACCCGGAAAGTCTTCTGCTTCGTTTTGCTCCATTTGTCTCGGCCCGGGTAGGCAGCTCCTGGGATGTTCCTCCTCTGCAGGTGATAGGAGATGGCACAGAAGGAGACTGACACCGCCAGCAGCGGGAGCATGTAGGACAAGAGGAGCATCAGGCATGAGTACAGCAGCCGCTCCCTCTCCTTGTGCTTCCAAAACTCCTCACAGATGATCATGTCGTGGCCGATGGCGTTGAGATCCAAGTATTGCGTGTGCAGCGAGGTTGGAACAGAGGCCAGGATGGAGAGAAGCCAGATGCAGGCCACGACACAGACGCAGGACTTGCGGCTTATCCTCCGGTGGATGGGGTAGGCCACGACGATGTAGCGGTCAATGGCGATGGCGGTGAGGGACAGCACTGAGACAAACACGGTGGTGGCCTGCATCAGGGTGACAAAGTAGCACATGAACATCCCGAAGAGCCAACCCCGCACCTCGAAGGCATAGGAGACGGTCAGAGGGACGCAGGCCAGGCACATGACAAAGTCAGCTGCTGCCAGGTTGCCGATGAGGAAATTGGTGGTGCAGTGCAGCTTTTTGGTGAGAGCGATGAGGAGGATGAGGAAGAGGTTCCCCGTGCACGCCACAGCCACCAGGGTGGCGTAGAGAGGGATGAAGAGTGGCTTAAGCTCCAGCAAGAGGTCAAGGCCTGTGAAGAGAGGGGCTGAGTTGTTCTGCCAGGAGTCATTGGGGAGCTGTGCCATGAGAAGGGCTCAGCAAGGCAGGGGCCCAACAAGTCTTGGCCCTGAAGAGGAGAGAGACTCACTGTGGTTGTGCTTCTGGGCAGAAAGACCAGTCCCCAGTGTCTAGTTCTGCAAGGTGTAGGTCCCGGTAGTTGCACACACGGAGGCTTTGGTGTGGAAAAAACGGAGCATGGCTAGGAAGTGGTTAACGGAACAGTCCTGCTGCTGCTGTGAGCTGCCTGCTGGGGAAAGCAGCTCAGGATGCAGGATTGAAAGTAATCCGAGCTGACACACAGTGGGGAAATAAAGGCACCGGCATTTCTTCTTGCTCTCAGTGCCTCACTGTCAGCCTCATTCCCTGCCTCCAGCCACACAGCTGGGCAGGAGGCTTCAACACATCCCAGCCCGCCCAACTTTTCCCCTCCCATTACTTTATCCCCTTGGATATTTACTTCTCCACAATGCTTTCCAGAGGAAAACCTGTGCACTGCCTTCCCATCACAGAGCCAACTCGGCACCCAATTCGCTCCAGACCCCGTCCTCCCTCTCTCTCTTTCCCCGTCACTTTGGCTCATTACCTGCAGCACTTGGTCCTCCTCGGGGCGTGAGGAAGCTGTCCCCAGCACAGCCACAGAGCTCCTGGTAGCAGCAGAACTGGAGGCAGATCTATTTTGTCTGAAAGTGCAGGGAAAAGCAGAATTACTCCCGGGACCCAACGCTATCACACATTGTTCCCCTTGCTGAACAGCCTCCTTACCCCTTATTAGTTAACTCCCAGAGTTTACTGAGAGATGTTATAGTTTCCTGCTTTGTGCTATAATTAAAGTAGCTCCAGGTCTGTGTGTCCAGCCTTGGAAAGCAAAATCTGGATGGAAACTAGTAGCAAATCTGATTGCTGAATTTCCATCTTTCAATTTTTTCCATCTTTCCATCCAGCATCAATATATATATATATTTTGCTCCCTTAAGGAAGCAGGACTCCCTCTGCAGAGTACACTCACCACCCATAATCTGCCCGGGGCTTGCCTGGCTCTGAGAAAGCTCCAAGATCCCTCTGCTCGCTGGATGTTTCAAAAAGGAAATGCATCTCATTCACCAGCTGTTGCTCCCCGCAAGTCCTCTGGTTGCTGCGATCCTCGCTCTCACTCCTTATTGTCGCTGTGATGCTTGAGCGCCGTGATTAAAAGCTGGGGAGGAGCGTGGCGTTCCCACCCGCAGGGTGGGTATTCCTGCTATGTGTGGGGATGGTCATGCTTGTCCTGCTGTTCTGCAGTGAGGTCTCTTCACTGAGTTGGGGAGAACAGAGAGTGTGGGCACAGGGACCATATGGAGCTCCTTGGCTGCCCTGACTGAGGGGGAGGATGATGAAGGTGTCTGTGGGGCAGAGTGGATGGATGCCCAGCTCTGGGATAATGGACACTCAAACCTGGGGTGTGTGTGGTCCTGCCATGGGGTGGTGAACAGCCAAACCGTAGGTCAACAGACGACCAAATATCAGGTGATGGATACCCAACACCCAGCCATGGTGTGAGGATGGTCCAGACATAGGGCAAGGGCAATTATGGGGTGAGTGTAGCCCACTTTGGGGCAGACAGCAGCCATGGGTGATGAATGCATGGCCATAGGGTGAGGACTGCTGTTGGATTAGAACATTCAACTATGGAGTAAGGATGGCACACTCATGAGATGAGGGCAGCCATGGGATGAGGGTGGCACAGCCATGGGTCAGTGGATGCCCAACCAGGGGTCAATAAATACCCAACCATGGACCAATGGACATCCAACCATGATGTGATGGACACTCAACTATGGGGTGAGGGTAGTCCAGACATGGGGCAATGGACACCCAACAGTGTAGTGAGTGTTGCCTAGTCATAGGGAAAGAACAGTCATAGGTTGAGTATGGCCCAGTTGTGGAGTGAGGGAGACCATTGGTTGAGCGTGGCTATTGGGTGATAGCAGCCATGGGGTGATAGATGCCCAACCATTGGGCAAGGACAGCCCAGCTGTGGGAACAAGGATGTCACAACCACGGGCCAAGGATGGCCACAGGATGAGAGTAGCCAGCCGTGGGTCAATGGGCACCCAACCATTGGATGAGCACGGCCCAGCCAAGGGGACAAGAGTGGCCCAGCCATGGGGTGGCGATAGCCCAGTCAGTGAGGGCCACCACTGAGAAAAATATGTTACAGAGCTATAGGGCACAGCATGTACCCCACAGGGCTGAACCCCAGCGCACAGCAGCAGCTGCGCTCATAGAGTGAGATTGAAGCCAGGGGAGCTGCAAGGAAGCGGGGGCAGAGGCTCCAGCTGTGCTGGAATCATTCAGAGGTGTTGAAGCAGGTGCAGTCAAGTCCCTGGTTGGATGCAAAAGGTCACAGCAGAGCTTTATTTAGGGAAGGATGAGCCAAGCCAAACAACATTTTTTTTTTTTTTTTTTTTTTGCTGTGTCATTGGTGGGGGTTGGTAGGATGATTTTCTCACATCAGAAATAGTGATTAAAGGGCTTTTTGAAAAAGGAGATTTACAGTTTACCCTCAAAAAGAGGGAGTCGTTCTTTTTTTGTTCTTTTTTGGGGTGATACAGGAGCTGGAGTTGGTGGTGAGAGGGTTCCTGTGGCCTTGGGGTTGCGGTGTGAAGGAGCTTACGGGCCAATGGAAGAAGTGATGGAGCTGCTCATGAACTGTGTATGGAGCAAGAAAAAATTACCTCCCCAAAAATGTGAGTACTGAGTGAGTACTGGGGCTGCCAGACAAGAACTTTGGGGATTCACATAGGGGGGAAATAAACAAAGAAACAAACAGAAACACACGTATTTTCTTCTGACTGGGAGTTATTTGCAGCCACTTTGTGGCTCTCCATCTGCTCCTCAAAGCTCAGTGTTGGAGGAGGTCCGGGAGGGAGGTGGCAATGGGGACGTTGCACTGTAAGGAAATCTTGATGTAAGAGGAGAAATGTGTGGCTAGAGCCACGTGCATACGTTTTGGCAGCTGGGCTTTGCTAAGGTTTTGCTTCAGAATGGTTGCAAACCCAACTGGTGCCCAAAAATGTAAGCTGAATGAGCAGAGGAACAGTCTGCACAGAGCAAAGAGCAAGGCTTAAATCTCTACCATCCCATTTTTCTGCTTTGGCAATGACTTGAAAACCATTTATTTTCCTCCCAGATCTCATGTTTATGGGGTAGATACTGTTGCACAAATGAGATCTCCTGGAAACCCTTTTGTCCAGCTCAGTGCCCTTCCCATTGCACTGGGGCTAAGGTCAAGACCTTGTAGCAGTGCCATTGAGATAGAATGGTGTAATGAAATGCTACGCAGCACCTACAAAATACTATTAACTGTTGAAGGCTCAGGCACATGCAAGTGCTGCTGTTTTGGGGCTGCATCTCTTCTTTTTTAACATCTCTCTTCCTTCTTCCCATCCCTATGGTCCCATCTTGTTGCAGTAAGAGAGGGGTTTCGCACTTGGAAATGGAAGTGGACTTTCGAAACAATTCCCAGATCATTTCATCCTGGTGAACTGATGCGTGGATCAAGATTTGAGAAGCATTTAGAGAGATTCGAGGGCTGGGGAAGAATTAACCTTAGAAGCTGTTGATCACCGCATTGTAGTTACGCCATGCAATACTGATTTCAGTTACAAGATCAAGTTCATAAGAAAGGATTTCTAATGAGATCTGAGAGGCTGCCAAGTACCAAAGAATCGTATTGATGTTCACTGACTGCTGTAGTTGTATCCCTTTCCTTATGCAATAGCGTTATGACCAACTTGGTGGTAATGAGCTGAAGTTAAGGCCAGGGATCATTGGGTTGTTGACCCCGAAGGCTAGCTGATGTTTGGCTGGAGCTCTTTGGTGGCTATGAGCTTTGGTTTCTTGCAGCATGGGGATCCCATAGTGATGGACCAGGAAGGGGGAGGTTTTGGGGAGCTCCAAATGTGCTCCAAAATCACCTCATTACACAGACACCAGTCTCCGTGCTGCCAACTGATTTCAGCAGTAAATTTGGGTTGGTCCTCCAGCTGGAGGACTCAGAAGATCCAAGCAACTTGACTGATTCCTCTTGGGAATGGCAGGAAGAGTTGGCAAGGGGGATTTGTACTTGTGGCTTTGGACTTAAATCCTATTTGCAGCTGGGGTTGATTTTAGAGCCTCCCAAATTGGACAAAAAGTGGAAAATATGTGGGAGTTCAGCCAAAACCTCAGTTGGTCTCCAATGGTTTTGATCACTTAGTGTAGACTGGGGGATTATGGAATGACACACCAATCCCCATGCACTCCACAATTACGAAGTGTAGGGTATCAGGGCTGCTTGTTTGACATGATTGGGTGTCTGGATGCCAGACCCAAAGCAGGTCAATGCCCATCAGCTCCCTCTGATTTCTTATGAAAGATCTTTTCATCTTCATGCCTTATTTAAGTAAGGGAAAATTAAAAGTCATCATCATCAGCTGCTAGAAAATTCTTTTTTTCTCTTTTTCTTTTTCTTTTCTTTTCTTTTCTTTTCTTTTCTTTTCTTTTCTTTTCTTTTCTTTTCTTTTCTTTTCTTTTCTTTTCTTTTCTTTTCTGTAGCAGGAACGGAAATTCTCAGAGTAGTCCTAGAAGAAGTTCAACAAAATTAGGACTTTTGGTGGGAGAAAGCTGTTAATTTGCCTCTGTCTGATGAATGTGGATCGGTGCTATTGAAACTGGCTAAGAGCTGGCTGTTAAGAAGAGCACTCATCTCCACCAAACACTCTGCAGGAAGAAAATAATCTCTGCTTCTGTAGCCTGGCTGGGAGCAGCCATTAATTTTAAAGTGTAGAACATTCTGATAAGGAAAGCAGAAGGCTCTTAAGAGATCATTTTAGATGAGAGATGCAGCTTCGACATGATAGAAAATAATGAATTGCTGCTGGCTGGGATGGACACATCCACCCCAAGCTGGCCAAGGCTTCACCCCACACGTTCTTACCCTGGAAGAGCCTCCTCTGACCTAATCCTTATTACTTTCATAGAGCTGTAGGAGAAATCCCTTATCCCAAGTCTTGTATTGCCCCATGCCAGAAGTTTTTAGCTCTGATTGGATAGAAGAGGTCAGGCTGGTGGGCTCAGAGATGAGTTTGGAAGCTGCAGCTCAGTCCTCATCTGCCAACCAGCAATGCTTCTTGGAGCATAAATTTTGGGGTATCTGCAATGACATCCCAGTGCTCAACCTACCCTGCGTGGCTGATGACAGGGAACATGTGTTTGCTGTGGTTTCCATCCCCTTTTTGGGATGAATGTTGGGGTCACCTCTTAGAAATATCTGTGGATGCCAGGAGTTCAGCATGTTTGCAGAGACCACCCAAATTCACTTCTGGAAATGTCCATCCTGGCCACCTTCCCTGCAAAACGGCCACCACAGCGTGGACTTTCCTCCTGTAGCAGTTCTCTTAACTCAAAACCCTAGATGGCTTGTCAATTAAAGAGGAGCAGGATATTCTTAGCATCGTTACCCAGCACGACCAACTCATGCTTTGGCTTGATGTCATCTCTTTAAGCACACTGTGAACCACCTCTTTTCCCTTTATCGGTGCGTAGGAGCTCTTGGGAAATTTAGGAGTTTAGAGAAATGCCATTTCATGCTGAGAACTGTCATTAAAAGGCACAGATAAGAAAGGCTAACACGTGACTGGTGTTTTCTCACACCCTAACAATAACAGTCCATGTTTGATAGTATGTCTATGCTTGTGGGTTAGCAGTCAGAACACACTGCGTTCAGACTGTATCACTGATGGTTTGCTTTCCTCTATCATCGTGCTGTTATCAGCAGCTCTTCCTTTGTTGTTGTTGTTGCTGTTTAGATTGGCACATCTCTCGGTGTGGGAATTATTGCCACCAACAGGAATGCAGGTGTTGCTGTGTAAGGAAAAAAAAATCCTTAGTGGAAATGTTGCTCATACCAGTGAGAGTTTGTTTGACTGGGAGCTCAACAGCTTTCTTTTCCTATTATAAACCATGACAGCTCCAATTAATGTCCTCACTAGCAAAACCACACATGGCATCAACAAATGCACACATCACACCTTTCCCATATATTCTCAGTTTAAGCGGTGTTGTAAAAAACAGTCGTAAAGTATGAGTTTTTAAGTATAGATCAATCCCAAATCTGATTCTCTTTAGGTCAGTATTTCCAAAGGGTTGTTTATCTGACAGCTTCCAGCGTGCGCTCTTCCAGACACTGTAGTGTAGTGCCTTCAGTGGATGTTATCTCTTTCCTTGAGCAATAAAGGATTTGACTATGCCGGTGTCAATATTTATATGTAGTAGAAGTTTAAAACCAGATAGTTTGTGTACTTACAGAATCTTTAAACTCCTCATTTGTCCTTAGGCTGATAGATTGTTTTTTTTTTCAGTCCTAATGTTTACATCCCCATTGAGTTAGACTGAGTCAGACAACCTTCAGAGCAAGCCTGCAGATTGATGGAGCTGGATCCACTGCTTGATTTGGATGTGATCTCCAATTAAATGCCAATCTATTATCGCTTATGTTTTGGCAGGTCTAAGTGTCTGCTGAAAAGGCGATGCTGCATTGCTTCAGGACCTAATTTTCTTGTCTTGTGCTGACATTATCCATCAACAGCCACAAACAGAAAACTTGTGTTTCTTCCTGACCAGTGTTCAGCATGATAATGTAACAAAACCATACTGCATAGTCTTCTGCCCGCCCTCTTGGCCACGCCAAAGCTGGTGGGTGGAGATGATGTGACACTGCAGAGCCAGATTACGTGGATCTGGGACATTAAATGTTTTGGTACAGTTATTATGAATACATTTCTAGCTCAAATAACTTTAATGGCAATAGACAATGTAATATAAAGCATCTTCAGTCACTGCTAATCACAAGAAGGAAATGTATTGACTGCAAAATAGCCTGGGTACAGAAAAAGAAATTGCATCTTTCTCTCTTTGCACATTCAATTTCTGATAAATGCTCGGAAGTGCCTTCATTATAGCTTGACAGCACAGGTGAGAGATGGCATTTACAGCACTGTATCTGAATACAGAAAAGCAGACTTATTCTTAGAGATAAATTAATAGGGGCATTTAAAAGATGACAAAGGAATCCGTTTCAACAACACCAAAGCTTTGTGAGCCTTGTATCATTGACATTCAGGTGACTCACCGTGTTTCTCAAATGTTCACGTTTGTTCTAATGGAGAATTATGTGTGACTGCTTCAGAGAACGGTGAGGCTGCAGTGGGTGGTTACAGCACAAAGCTAATGGTGTGGGCAAACACCCAGTCATGACACTGAAGAAGCAGCAACAGAATAACAGCCAGCAGTGAATAAAACAACAGCACGTTTATAACTGAACAGAGACAGGAAACAATGAACGTGATAAGCTCCTTTTAAAAATGTAATTTCATACATAATGAACAATCTAATGTGCTTAAGCTACTAGAACTACCCCTCCAATTTCCGTCGAAAGAGCTTTATCTGACAGGAGATGTACACTGCTTCCCTCTATCGACCTTTAGCGTCAACACCAAGACAAAGCACAGCTTAAAGAAGCATCGGTCTTACACATGACTACAGATTCTTTTATTGACTAAAAATGGGAAACAACCCCCTGCAGAGTTAAACAGAATGAAATATATATGCTAGAATATTTTTAACGTAGGTAATTTTGTGCTCGTTTGTGATGAAAACAAGCTATTTGTAGCCTCTCGGTTATCACTCTTTGTTTTCCTGATGCAGGATCTCACCTGACCCTTTCTGGGAGAGGCTGAAGGAAATGAGAACAGGTACAAAGTGACCAACAATAAAAATACTCCTCCTCCGGTCCACTCTGAAACAGTTTGGATGGCCAATCAAGTGGGACATTCTTGGAGGGAACACTACAAGGAGAAGAATGTTACCAAGCCTTCTGTTGCTACAATCTCAATACTGTGATCAATTTAACAATTGCAGTGACAGCTTCCCTTAGGATTCCAAATTTAGACAGGTGAACAACCTCTGTCCTCCTTTGGGTAAAGCTCAGAGACAACTCATAAATAGTGAAGTCTGATAAAAAAAACAACACAATGGACTTTGTAAGAAAGAAAGAAAAAAGACCAAGTTAGTAATAAAGAAGGTACAAGACAAGTACAAAAACTGATTCAGTGGCTTGTTTTATCTGTTTCTATTCTAGACCATTATGTTTTTGATGCTTCTAAACAACTGTTCTGTTGTTTTGTTTTTTTTTTCCCTATAGTTCAGTACACCTCCTGATGAGTTACAAACAATTCACATTCATGCCAGAACGATTTGGTTGCTACACACTGGGACTACAATGGGACTACAATCAAAAAAGGGTTTCAGTTCAGCATATTCTGTTCCGCTCTTGTCCACAACAACCACCAGTCAATATCCTTGGAGATCCAGCGCTGTTTTGTTGTTGGATTTCATTTCATTGTCTTTAAATGACTGACAACTGGCACCAATTACTTACCCCCACCCTCTTCCTATCATTACTGTCGCTGCACACAGCTCCATCAGGGTTGGACAAGAGGCAGCTCTGCAGCATGGCTGCTGCATACCTCACTGCTCAGCAGCTGGACGCTCTTCTTCAGTCTCCTGTTTCTCTACCTGTGATTCTGGAGGGATGAGGTACTGTACCTCTTCAGTATTGATGGCCACTTTATCAGGTTGCAGCCATCTCTTTAGATGCTCCAGCGTGCTGAGGGAAAGCAAAGACACGGCAAAAGATAAGACAGTAATAAAGCTTCACAGGACATGATTTAGACTGACAAGAGAAGGTTAAGGGGAAAATATAGGCAGTACACCTACATCCTAGAATGCTAACAATACCACAGAAATACATAAATACATACTAATATACTTAATCTCCTACAGCCTATTTCACAATAGCTGGTCTCATGGAACAGACCTACTCTTGTCTGCGTTTAAATGCTGACTAAAACTTACTGTAACTATGAAATGCGTGTGTATGCTCATCTGCCAGGAAGTGACACAATTCATTCAATCCTTGCACAACAAAATTAACTTGCTCTTGCTCTTCTACAAGAGCAGAGTTTTGCTTGGTAGTGTCCTTGAGATGATTTGTACGCTTAAAAGTTATGGTTTGCTTAATTACGCTGCTGGATGAGCTTCAAATAGCTCAGTACCATTCAAGGGTGACCTCTAAACTTCATTTAGTCAAAGTCTAGCAGGGAAAACATTTTCATGGCTAATATCCCCAGCCTTTAAAAACAGAGTAGAGAGAACACCTATGTCTACAATTTGTTTTTAAATATAAATCAAGTTAACTGTCAAAGAAAGAATCTAAGACCTATTACAAACAAAAATTATTTCTCATACTTGAATTCCAAAATGAGCTTAAGTAGATTTTCTTTAAGGGAGAAAGATAATCCTTTTTTTTTTTTTTTCCTCAGATAGAAGCAATCCTGAACAATGTCAGCTCAAAAAAGAGAAATATGGAGACCATTATAAGTAATTGAGAACATAGATTGCTTTAGCAGTCTAGGAAAGGACTCTCATCTCAATTCATACATCATCTATAAAAGAGTAATGGGTGAGAGAGGAAGCATTGTAAGAGAGGCACTGAACTGAGAACCACTCGTGAAATCAAACCTCAGGTCTGGTACCAACCCTGGAAAGAGCTTCAAATCCCACTTGTTTCTGAAGCAGTGCTTGTCTAGACCTCACAAAGATGCAGGGAATGGTCTGAAGTTCACTGTTAAAAGCTAACCCTTAAAAGAAGGAATTTGAGACCCATTCGCCCCCTACTCCAAGTGTGACAAGGGAAACTGTCAAGTAGGTTCCAGTTGTTTCCTTACTGGATCACCCAGGTACGAGGAATGCAAAACAAAAAAATCAGTAAGCAGCTTTGAAAGTTCAGCCCATTCATGCCCTGTGTGTTTCCCTCTAGTGCGACCCAACTGGCATTACCAAAGTTGTTCAGAAAGCCTGTGTCAGTCTAGACAAGTTACAGTGAGAACTTCTGTCACAATTCTGTCCTATTGCAAGTTGTAACAATCCCTTTTTGACCTGCTTATTACCTCTCATCAGATTCATGTCCCTCTATGTAAAATTCAGACTCAAACTTCTCCTGGAGGAACCTGTCCCAGCATTCCTTCTTAGCTTGCGATAGAGTACGCAGCATGTCCTTGGAGGTCACCTCTTGAGACAAACCTTTAATTCTCATCAGCCTTCTCTCTGTGAAGAGATAAATCAGGGCTTTTTATTACATTTTTCTGAGGAAGAAAGAAGAAAACAAGTGTCTGCACCTCATTATCAAAAAGGTCAAATTAACATTTCAATGCTTAGTCTTTATTAAGTAACTTTTTTTCTTGCAGTTGAAATCTGTATGACAGTATTTCCTTCATGTAATTTTAGGTGACTCTTCAGAAAGAAACAAAGTGTAAGCAGTCAGTCCACTCTGCCCAATTCTAAGCTTTAATAACTTTTCCACCTAGCACTGAGTTTTGATGAAATTGCACAGAAGGGTACAGATCTCAGATGCATTGCGTTCCCACAATTTCCACGCAAATGGCATGGAACAGAAATCACACTAACTGTAGTATGAAATCCAAATAATGCCCAAACTGACGGGAAAAAACTGCAGTGAGCACAGCAGTATTATCAGTAGGGCATCTTAGAATAGAACGTGATATTGTGAGTTTCTCAGCCACAGGCTACAATGAAACAGTGTTCTTAGCAGACGCAGGGTAATCCAGCTACAATACACAAAGCAGCAAGGAAGCAAATTTTAGGAGTTCCTCCAGTCACAAAATCCCTTTATAATAGATTCTTTCTTAAATTGGGCCAGCTATCAACTTGTACTCACACTTTTTTTTTTTTTTTTTTTAACCAAAAAATGTATGATATGTTAGTCGAATTGCAGTAGCTCACAACAGGACAGCTTGCCTGTGGCTCTTTTTGGAGCTCGTCTTGTGTTGCAGAAGTGAGCTGTCACTGAAAGTATCTGGTTCTAACAGTTCTTAAGACCTGAAATATCATTATCTGCCCAAATACATTGACAGGCTGATGGTACCATTCCATAACTGCTAATCCTGACCATGTAGAAACCCACAGCAAGTTTCTACTTCTGCTGGCTTAACCAGAATACACAAAAGAAACTTTGTGTTGGAGTTATGCTTTCATCCTGACTGTGTGCAAACAAATACAGACTTAGACAGAAACCTGCTTGTAAAAATTTATCCATTAGCATTTTCTGAGCAAATTAGAACTGCAGCAGCAATTAATACAAGAAGAGCAAATTCTGTCTTGTTTCTATGGCACCTTTGATCAGATACTAAGAGCTCTACTTAGCTTTCCATGAAACAACAGTCTAAAACAGTAACAAAGTCAAAACGGAGGCTCTGGCAGAAATAAAAGCTTAAAATCCATTTCTGCCACAACATCTCGATTTCTCCTGCCCTGTTTCTGCATGCAGAAATGGCATACGTAAGCCAAGCACGCGCGTGGCTGCACTGAAAACCAGATTACAAACTGACCTAAGATAAAAATAACTCCACAGAAAGGCAAAAGTGGAGAAGAGCCATAACATTGAATATTTCACTACGACTGGATGAGTAGCAGCCCAACTGTTAAGAGCACAGAGGAACCCCAAAGGCTTCTTCTAACAGGCAGCAGGAGCATCCTTCCTGGAACTGAATGCTGTTGTACTACATGAAGAGATCAGGAAATATTTAAAACAGGGTGGCTAATTCCATGGCCTTAGAGATAACGACTGCTGCTTTTAGCTGTGCTAGGATGTTGGCTCCAATAGCGGTAACCTTATCTTCCCCCATATCACATGTTTCTATTAGCTTTTACACAGCTAACAATCAATTTATGGTTTTGAAGGGCAAGATCAGGTCCCTGCAGTATAGAAAGAAGGGCTTCATAGCAAGAAAAGAGAAAGCAGCTTCACAAGGTAGACATAAGGGGCAAATAGAGATAGTTTATGTACAGAGTATTAGAAAACAAGGGATTCCAAGCACTTTCACAGGCGCTAGGTCCAGAATAACAAGGAGAATGAAGGCCATAAAGATAAGGACCGGAGAACAGCTCGAAAACATTTGGCAGGGAGGTGATTAGATGTCTGAAGTGCAAGCTGAAACCAGTTTGGGGGATACTCCCCTTCGGGGTCAGAAGTTTGCAGCGAGGAAGACTATGAGCCTTCGCGAGGAAGACTACGAGCCTTCATCATCATGACCTACTACGCACGCGCAAGGGGGGGAGGGACTGTATGCTAATGGACTCTCGGGAATGTAGTGAATATGTATCCGAATTCCTGTCAACTACTGACTATGTATTAGTTTGACCTATATCTATAGCACGATTTCTTCGGACGGTGTGCAAGTTAGGTGGAATGATCCCCCTTGCACCAGGGTGTACGCGTGGCACCAATAAACACATACCTGCTCTATATCCTTACTGGCTATAGGGTCTGATTTCCACACGTCAGTTTTATAGATTGCACAGGAATTAAGCAATAGCACTGAGATTGTCTGTATGATCTGCCATACTCTGTTATGCTAGAACAGATTCCAGCAAGCATTATTTAAAAAGCCCCTTTCCCGATTCCTCGCCTCCCCCAAAAAACAGGTCACAGAAATATTTCACTTTTTTTCTTTACATTCAGAAATGTCTCATTATTTCCTGGAGCCTCGGGAGACAAATGCTGGCAACACAGCAACACAAAGGCTCACAACAAGTTCAAAACACATTTCCCCTTCCTGAGTCAACAACAATGGAAATACATGCTGTTCGAAAAAAAGATGCAGAAAAAATACGTATATATTTGGCTTATACTTGTTAAAGAGTTCCTTCCCATGGAAGAGCTGAACTAATTTATGAAGAAAGGTTGAGTGAGCTGGGCTTGTTCAGTCTGAAGAAGAGAAGGCTCCGGGGAGGCCTCACTGCAGCCTTCCACTACTTGAGGGGAGCTTATTAGCAGAAGGGGGACCAACTTTTCACACAGTCTAATAGTGATAGGACAAGGAGGAATGGCTTTAAACTAAAAGAGATAAAGAGGGGAGATGTAGATTAGATGTTAGGAAGAAATTCTTTACTCAGAGGGTGATGGGGCCCTGACACAAGCTGCCCAAAGAGTCTGTGGATGTCTGATCCCACCTCCATCCATCATGCCATCCTGATCAAGTCCCAAGGCCACAGCAGGGCACTGGAGCTGGATAGGCTTTAAGGTCCCTTCCAAGCTAAGCCTTTTTATTCTATGACAAGCTGCAGCTGTATTTCTCAATTCCACTAATGCACTTGCAGTAATTGAGTACGGAGCTCTGCTGAGTACTTCCAAGCTGGAAAAACCAACCAGAGATGTGATCACCACCCCCACCCGATAACACAGTTGCTAGTAGGCACCTCAGCCAACAGAGGACCCAAAGCCCTACCCAACACTCACCTAGGGATGCTAAATACACCTCTGAGTCGTTCAGGGGTGCCCAGGGCTTTGGGTTCGGCTGGGAAGGGACCCCGTTGCCCTGGCTTCCTCCGTTGGTGTAGGAATCCAGGAATGAGTCGGTGAAGGCCTCACTGACATCATCCTTCTGGTCCGGACGTGGCAGACACGAGCAGATTTCAGCCCAGAGGTCCTCACTGGGCCTGGTAACCACAGAGTCAATGCTCTCAATCATTCTCATCATGAAGGCCTGTAGGGGGGACAAGTGGCACACGGTGAGAACGACTCAGGGTCTCTCTCACCACCCACCGCCTTTCGTCCAAACCACCCCAGTGGAGCACTGAGGGGACATTTCATAGCTCCGGGGGTGCCTCCCCTCAGAATGCAACATTTACACCCTTCAGGGCCCGAGGAGTCTCTCACGGTGTTAGGCCGAAGTGTTCCGGCCCCCCTTGCCCCCCCCCAGTCCCGTTCCCGCACCCTCCACTCCTGTCACCACTGCTCTCCGGGATGCGGTTGCTCGGGTCACAGCAGGGCCACTCCAACTGTCACCCCGCGCCTCAGCACCGCCAACACAGGAAGCCACAACGACTTCTGGCAAAGCGCCGATTGGCACTTGAGCTCAGCCAATCACCACGCTCCGACGTCTGATGCTAACCAGTCACCGAGCTCCGCCGGAAGCAAAGGGGCGGGGAATAGGCTGGAGGCGTGAGGGTAGAATGACGCTGCTTCGGCGCCATCTTGGAAAAGGGAGGAAGTTTTCCCGCTAACCAGTCGCGACCTGACAGCGAAGGGGCGGGAAATAGGCTCAAGGCTTGAGGGGAGAGTGACGCCGCTGCGGCGCCATCTTGGCAAAGGGCGGAACTTTTCTTGCGCAGCGCAGGCGAGAGAAGTTGTTACACCTGGCAACGGGCAGCGGGGCCCGGTGCGGCTGCGCGGTGAGTGCTGCTACCGCGGGGAGCTGCGGGGGAGGGGGCAGGAGTTTAAAATTAGAAAGGGTTGAGCTGTGGGGTGCTCCTGTTGTTAGGCCGGCCGTGGGATGAGTCGCCTGCTGCCTTGCGTGACGCTGGCACTGATGGGACTGCTGTTCTCCAGAAGCATGGCCTGGACCTCCAGCGGGAAGACGCACCCCGAGCTGGTCAACAACCTCTACAGTGAGTGCAGAGCGTGTGCTCGGGGCTGGGTGCGGGTGTGCTGCGTGGGCAGCTGGTTGGACTTCGACTTGCTGCTGTGCATTGCAGTCCTCTCTCTGTTTTCATCCATCTTCCAGAGAAAGGAATCATTAAATCCCAGCGAGTCTTCGATGTGTTGCTGGCTACTGACAGAGGTCACTACATCAAGTATTTCCCGTACATGGATTCCCCCCAGTCGATTGGTGAGTAGCTTCCAGTGTCGCCCTTTGCATGGTGTTCACGCTGATTGTGCAAGGCACGGTGGTAGGAGGGGCCTGAGGTCACCCTGAGCTCTGCGTGCTGGAAGCACTCTCAGCGGGTGAGCTTTTAAGACAGGTCAAGAAGAGTGGCTCTCATCCCTATTTCAACAGTGGGACCCAGAGGAAAGAACAGCACAGGCTGTTCAAAATGTGCGTTGCTTGCTCTGAATTCGACTCGTGGAGTAGAGGCATGCACAGCCTGTGGTAGTTGCAGAGCGTTTTGATGAATGAGCTGGGGGCTAGAAGTTGGAATAGCTGAGAACTGCAGCAGTGGAAAGCTGTCTTGGTCTCATTAGTTATCCTACAGGAGATTATGAGCCAATGAAGTGCTTTAATGAGGTGAAAGAAAAATGTTTTCATACTTCTAGGGAACGGGGAGGGAGATGGTCATTATTTGAACCTTACTGCCGCCACTTCTCTGTCACGTAATTTTTGTCACCTGGCTTCCTTTTAGGATACAAGGCTACAATCAGTGCGCCACATATGGTGAGAGAAAACTTTTCTCCTTTTACCAGAAATTAAGGAAATTGTTTGTACCTCCTCTTTTTTTTTTTTGTAATTTTACTTAATTACTAAAGCAGAAAAGTGAGAAAGGTCCCGTGGGCATACTTATCAGGACTACTTCTTTAAGTACTATATAACTAAGGCTAACTGTGAATGTTGTCCAATTGTTGCATGAGATTGTAATTTCTGCTGCTTCATGTATTATTGCTGAACCTCTTGATATTGTTCTGTAAAAAGATGTCAAAGATGAAACATGTCGCTCACTCAGCATGCATCAGACAAAATGCTTGGTGTGCTGTGTTTAAAGCAGAGCAGCAGATGTGAAACAGCAACATAATGAAAAGTTGCAGGAGGAAGGAAGTAGAATGGGATGTTTCACACTCCTGTGTTTGTACCCACGCAGCATGCCCATGCTCTGGAACTGCTGAAGGATCAGCTGGTGGAAGGTGCAAAAGCACTGGATGTTGGATCTGGAAGTGGTTATCTTACAGCTTGCTTTGCCAGGATGGTAAGCTCACAGGACTCCATTCCTAGCAAGGTGCACCAGGACAGGTAGCTTGCCGTAGCTGGCATGGAGAGCACAGAGGGAAGGAGTGAACTCTTCCCAAGCTAGCTTGTAGTAATGACAAATACAATCGTTTCTAGAGTGGATGTTGGATCTGCTAATGTAACTGGAGCTATTCAGCCTTAAAACCAACAGGTCATAGTGTTTGCACCTTCTTGTTCTGAAACTGCTCTAAAGTTTCTTTTTGGAAATAATCCAGTCCCTACAGTAACTTGTCATATAAAATGTGTCTCTGTACATACAGGATGTACAAAATATATCTGTATTTCTATGTATTGGGAGGTATATAGGTGTATGTTTGCTGTTTCCTTTCTAGGTGGGCCCAACAGGGAAAGCTGTGGGCGTAGAACACATCAAAGAGCTGGTAAATGAATCCATCAGAAACGTCAAAGAAGATGATCCAACTTTGCTCAGCTCTGGCCGTGTAAAACTCGTGGGTGAGCCCTCTGGATGCTTGTCCTCTCCTGTGAACGTGCATTAGCTCTGGCTTGTCAGCAGAGCTCTGCTTGTTGAAGCAATTGTTCCAGTTTGCTTTGCTGATTTCTACCTGTTGGTAGAAACCCCTGGCTAAGTAAGCACAGTGTAATTACTGACTTGAAGTCTAGGATATAAGCAAATAGCATTCACTGCTGTGAGCAGTCTATCATACGCCTTACTTCTAAATGTGTAGTGCCTGTCGTGTTTCAGAAAGAGACCTTCTTCAGAAGAGAGTGGTTGTACCACATTCAGGATTTGGTTTAGCTGAGCAGGTCTGCACACACCCTTTTCTGTTTCCCTTTATTTGTTTTATTTTAATTTGAGTCAGCTCCTTCAGTATGTGGAATCTCAAGGCTCCACAAAGCTGCTGTGTTACTTAAAGGCCCTCCTGGCTTTGACAATGATAGAAATCTCTCCTGGTTTTTAAAACGTAAACCAATGCTATGTTTTTAGCAGACGGGTCAGTGTTCTGATTTGGGAATTCAGATTGCAGTCTTGCTACAAAGTTTTCCTACTCTAGATTTCAGTGGAAAGGATTTGGATTTATTTTTGTGTGAAGCTGTCTGAACAAAAGTCATTTCTGCATGCTTATTCCTCCTGCAGTTGGAGATGGCAGGCAGGGGTACCCTGAAGAGGCTCCTTACGATGCCATCCACGTTGGAGCAGCAGCACCAACAGTACCACAGGAGGTAAGAGTTAAGGATACAGTTGCATGCCTTCACCAGGAGCTATGATACAGTCATTAATTAGGGTACCTTCCTTTTCGGTCTGTTTTACCTGGAGCTGGCAAGCTTGGCTGGTTTCTGTTGCCTTTTTTTTTTTGGCTCTGCTGATTCTGATTTCTCTGCTTTCCAGTTGCTGAATGAACTGAAGCCAGGAGGACGGCTGATACTGCCCGTCGGTCCTGAAGGTGCAAACCAAGTTCTGATGCAATACGACAAAACCAGCGATGGGCAGATAATTGAAACCCAACTGATGGGTGTGATCTACGTTCCTCTGACAGATAAGGAAAAGCAGTGGCCTCGGTAAACATTTCTTCTCCCTTGAGCAGCGTTTCTCCTCCCAGCTCTCCTTGTGGGCTTGTTCTCCTTGACTGCTGGCTTTGCTGAGAGATCCTGGATTCCTGGCAGATGCTGTTTGTAAAAGTCAGAAGAAAGAGGCTTGGCTAGGAAGGCACAGCAGGAGAGTAGAATGCATTTTCTATTAGATAGGGATTGCAGACTGATTGCAGACTGAAGACTTGAACCCTGTTGAATTCTGTCACTGAACTGAAGGCAAATGCGTGGCAGTAACTGTTGTTTTCTTTGCCTCAGGGATGAATTTTGACAGATGGAAGGATATCTCTAAAGTCACCTCAGAATGTTCATGAGTGGGACTTGTGGCTGTAGATGGTCTGTGCGGTTTTGCTTTTTGAGTGGAAGCTGTGTCAGTGGATGCACTTAGTGCTGCTTTAACGAGCTTGTTATGGAGGAATGGAGAAAAAAGATGTTTCTCCAGCAGATGCTGTTGGAGGCAGTGTCTGGTTCCAGTGATTTGATCCAGATAATTCCAGATATGCACTCTGTTAAGCTACAAATAACATCTATTCACAGAGAATTCCAAGAGCATACAGGCATACTTAAAACTTCACTAAAAATACTCTTTAATATTGGCTGCTCTGCCTCATGCTTGGAAAAAAAAATAAGACAATGCAATGACCTACCCTCATTTGTCCAAGTTTAATTACAAGAGAGTGTCGTCTTCCTGTTCTTCATCAACTTACTTAAAGCTGCGGTAGCAACACTACAAATTTTGGGTTGAGAAAATCCTGTTCTGTTGGTATCTCTGGGCCTTTCTCGACTGTGTCCTTCTTTGGGGTGAGCGAAGAGAGGTGAGAAGGGGAAGGATCCCCACAGGAGCTGCTGCCGACGAGGGTTCCCCTCCGTGCCGCTCTTGCCGGGTACGGCGTCACCCCGTTCCCGCGCGGAGCCTCCGGGGGCGCCAAACTGTGGGGGCGTGGCCTCGCAGCGGCGGCCCGTGGCGATTGGCTGCGCGGCGTGGCGTCACTCACTGCGCCCCGGGGCGCGCCGGCGCGCTGTGGGGAACGTGGCTGCGCTCCGCGTTGCGGAGCCGGGATAGGGGTCTGCGGTTGCTCTCTTCTCGTGGCGGCATGGCCGAACCGGGACCCGGCCTCCAAGCCGAAGTCGGGAAGGTGGACGAGGAGAAGGAGACGGCGGCTCCAGCCCCGAAGAAACGGCGCTTGGCGGCCGGGGAGCGCTACGTACCGCCGCCGCGGAAACTGAGGTCTGGGGTGAGCTTCAGCGCGGCTCACTTCGCCGAGACCTCGTATTACTTCGAGGGAGGGCTGCGCAAGGTGCGGCCCTACTACTACGACTTCCGCACCTACTGCAAAGGGCGCTGGGTGGGCCGCAGCCTCCTGCACGTCTTCAGCACCGAGTTCCGCGCTCAACCCCTCTCCTACTACCGCGCTGCCGCCCGCGCAGGCCGCCTCCGCCTCAACGAGGAGCCCGTGCAGGACCTGAACGTCGTGCTGAAGGTGGGCGGCTCGGCTGCGGGCTGGGAACCGCCGGTGGTGGCATCTCGAGGATAGTGAGTGTGGTGTGGGCACACCACTAACCCGGCCTGGGAGATCACAGCTGGGCTCTCGTGGGGAGCAGTGGCTCGGGAATGTGCTCTGGGGTGGCTCTGCAGGTTGGATTCATCTTAATAGGGTGGTGAGACTCTGGCTGCCCAGAGGAGCTGTGGTTCCCCAGCACTGGCGGTGTGTGAGGCCAGGCTGGATGGGACCCTGGCCAACCTGATATGCTGGGTGGGCTGTAAGGTCCCTCCCAACCCAACTATTCTGTGATAACTGCTTGTTTTCTTTGCAGAACAATGATTTTCTTAGGAATACAGTGCATCGCCACGAGCCTCCAGTCACTGCCCAGCCTATCCAAATCCTGGTGGAGAATGATGAGGTGGTGGTTGTAGACAAACCGTCCTCTTTGCCTGTGCATCCCTGCGGCAGGTTTCGTCACAACACTGTCATCTTCATCCTCGGCAAAGAGCATAACCTGAAGGAACTGCACACCATTCACCGTCTCGATCGCATGACCTCAGGAGTGCTTATGTTTGCCAAGACAGTGGAGGTATCCAAGAGGATTGATGAGCAGGTTCGGGAGAGGCAGGTGAGAGGTTTTCCTTGGGTTTTCGTGTGTGGTATATTCTTGAAAAAGGTTAAGTCAAAAAGTCAGGAAGATTTTTTGGTCTAAACAAGCCTGAGTTTGTAGAACTGCTTACGGTCAGCTAGTTTTACTGAGTGTGGGAGGATTCGAGAGAGAAAGACTGTAGGGTGCAACCTTCCAGGGTTTGTGTAAATGCACTGAAACAGGTAACAATTAAAAGCACTGAGAGGTGACTCTTGAGTTTAATATGAAGGAAGTAGTCCACTCCTTACTTCTTGAATTCACAACCAGTTGGAGAAAGTGTGAGATGAGTTTGGTTACAGAGCTGACTTTTTTTTTCTTTCCTGTTCAGTTGTAATAAAACTTAGGGAGTAGATTAGCTACAAAAGTCTTTGATAAAAGAGAAAGAACTAACTAGGATGAGACTCACATGTAATCAGACCCGGAGACAGTATTCTGCTGTGACCATCACTCTTCTTTCTCTCCATAGCTGGAAAAAGAGTATGTCTGTCGCGTGGTGGGGGAATTCCCAGAACACGAAGTGGTCTGTGAAGAGCCCATTCTGGTTGTTTCTTACAAAGTGGGAGTGTGTCGTGTGGACCCCAAAGGGAAATGCTGCAAAACCATCTTCCAGAGACTCAGTTACAATGGCAAGAGCAGCGTGGTCAAGTGTCTCCCACATACTGGGCGGACACACCAGATCCGGGTCCATTTGCAGTACTTAGGATACCCTATTGTCAATGACCCCATCTATAATATGGAAGCCTGGGGCCCTGAGAAGGGAAAAGGTGGAAAGATTGGTAAGACAGATGAGGAGCTCCTTAAGGCACTGGTGGAGGAGCATCGTTCCAAGCAAAGCCTGGATATCTTGGGTATCTCAGAAGAGGACTTGAATTCTAATGCAGAAAACAATGACTCTGGAAATTCAAGTGAGTGCACAGAATCTGTGCAGGCTGATCATATAAGTGAGAACTCCTGCCTTGCTGAGGACATCAAGGGTTCTGAGATAAAAGAAGTAGCAACTTACCCGCTGAACTTCAATACCAACCTAGAAACACTTGAAAAAAATACAGAACTGGGCTCATGTGAAAATGAGGGTAGGCAAATGGGAGAAGAAAGTACAGAAGAGAGGGACCCATTATGTGTAGAGTGTAAAATAACAAGGCGGGACCCATCTCCCAAGGAGCTGGTGATGTACCTACATGCCTTACGCTACAAGGGAGCAGAGTTTGACTATTGCTCCAAGATGCCTGAATGGGCAATGGAGGACTGGGAGGAGTGACAGAGGATGTGACATCTACAGACTTTGTTCCAGCATGGCCAGAAAAGCCTTGTAAAGACCTAAGGCTTTGTTGTGGTTGAGGTGAACAAACTGCCTGTGAATTGAGATGGGCTGGGAAGACTTGCTGTGGCTGGTGGATTGGCCTGGCTGCTAACAGTAGCTGTAAAAAGGCAGGAAGATGGGGTTATGACACTAAAATTACATTGCCCTTTAGCAAATGCCTGGGGAACACTTGGCACAGGCAGCTTGGCCTCTCACCTCAATGTGTTTTGGGTCTGCTGTTAGTTATCTATACAGATAATTTAGTACATAGACTTAAATTAAGCAACAGATTTTTTTTTTCTCCATCTGCTCTGTGTTGTTCTTGTACTGTACAGCAAGAGCTGCTATAATGTTCAATATACCGGGTGTCATACATAAAACTACTTGTTTGGTTTTACTGTCAAGCTGATTTTTAAAACTGAGACATCACCCCTGAGAATGCTGTAAGTCAAACCAGAGAGTGCTGTGAAGCTGATTTGTTTACTGTTTGTCAGCAAGGTGGACTTTGCTTTGACATTGCTCTTAGAGAATTCCTTCATACAATTTATTTAAGGTTAGAAACTCAGGGAACTGATCTGTGTATATCTTTGAAGGTACTCGTCCCAAGATTTTACCCTTCTGAGGTTTACAAGGGAACTGATGCAGTGGATTTTGCCTTCATGTTCTGCTCTCTCCCCTGTGATGCATCATATTTGCCTTCTCAGAAACATCCAGAATCTTTTTTTGAGAAGTCATGTATCTGTAACCCTTATGCCTCAATGAAAATGTCCTCATACATGAGGAAAGAAAATCCAAGGTAGAGGGGTCAGTCTACAAATTCTCACTTTTTTTTTTTGTTAGCTGTACTGCAGGCAGATTGTTTTGGAATGGTGTGTATTTGTTTGTAATACTGCTTCATCTGTGCTTCAAGGTAACGTTTGGCTTTAAAGAAAAATAAAAGCAATTTTATAGTTTTTTTAAAAATACATTTTATAGTGACGTTTCTGTGATGATGAAAATCAGAACTATGCTGATATTTATCAGTGTTTGTATTGTTGCTTCCTGGCTTCTAGAAGGGTGATAACAATCATTGTATTGTCTCAGGTGTTCAGTTTTTTTCTTCCCCCCTTATCTTATGCGTGCTCAGAGGTAATTGCCAGCTTTAGCTGCAGACAATCAAAAAATTTCCTGGGAAGAGCTGTATATTTCAGGGTCCTCTGCACCCATTGACATAAGGTGGGTGCATAGGGTTCTACACTTTAGTATTTTGGAAACCTTTTTTCTAGGTGAATGAAGAAATCCAGAAGACCTTACGCTCTTTAGCAAGCATTGCAACAGACCTCCTGGCGTACAGATCTCTCCTTGTCATGCTGTGCTCTAGGAAGCTTTATTTCCTCTCAGCCCCCTGAGACACGCTGCTTACTGGAGAACATCTGCCCTTGAGTGAGGTGCTAGGGACAAATGCTGCGGGATTAAGGTTTTCCAGGGCCACATGAATAACCAACCCCCTAGGCAAGGCTCCAAAAATCACTTGGTACCTTATGATGACCTTACCAGGACTTAAGCACTTTTTGATTCTGTTTTGGTGCACATTTCTTCCACTATTCCAAAGCTGCAGTGTTTTTTTTTTTCCTGTCCTTTTGCATGCAGCTGTGGAATGATTTTGTAAGCGTTTGCTCAGCCTTGAGCTATGCTCTTCCATGTCTTGCTAAGGGATTCTTGTGATTCTATACAACCATGTCTTGTGGTTTGTTTGTTGGTTTTTTTGGTGTATATTTACATTTTTAACTGCCATCATGTATAAGGGCCTAGTCTAGCATTTATCTGCAGGCAGTTTGTTAAACAAAGGAAGTAAAAGCTCCCCTGTGTGTGACTACTGTTAGATGTTTTTTCATATTTCATATATCAGAAATGGAAGAGGTGCCTTCAGAATAAGGATGTGTGTAACTGCTGCTAGTTTTAGATACAGAGGAAAAATAGTGGGGTTTAGGGACAACTGGGTTTTAACTGAGGCTTTGACATGGCCTAAGTTGTAGTGTCTTTCTTTTTCCCCCTATTCTTTGCAAGAAACAAGCAAAGGAAAGGGGTTTCACTGACTTGTGCCAACATTTGGGTGGCGGAAGGGTCTAATATGAAGTCCACATCTTGGTGCCACGCTTCGCTATTTCTGGCTCACCCTAATGGCTGTAGTTAGCACAGACTGTCCCAAGTTGGAAGGGACTCACGGGGTCACGTTGGAGTTCAGGGCTGATAGTTTCACACTGCACGGCTGCCCAATTTCTATCAAGTTTCCTCCTGGAAACACACAAACGTTAGCGTTTGCTGTTTTTCTAGCAGTGAAAGGACGACTGTTAGAAACACCCAACGGTTTGTCTGAGGTAAATGCTGTGTGAGAACCAACCCAAACGTGACCAAGGGGCCAAGCTTCCACACAGCCAGGCTTTTCCAGCTGTAGAGACACACACACACACACACAAGCCTAAATCCGCCCCTTCGGATTGTACAAAGGGATTTTGGCTGCTGTTGCCTCACAGATGGGCTCCTGACAGGCCGCCTTGCAGCCGCCTCCCCTCCCTGCTCTTCCCTCACAGCGGGAGGCGGGCCCCGGGCGGCCCCAAGCGGCGGGAGGGAGGCACGGGGCTGACGGCCGTGCCCGCAGCGGGACGGGGGTCAGCGTTGGTGTGCAGCCTGTGAGGCGAAAAAAGTCATAGTAAATAAATAATAGGCGCGGGGAAAAAAAGGAATACTAGGGAGAAAAAGCTTTGTCGACGAGGATGGGATTCGAACCCACGCGTGCAGAGCACAATGGATTAGCAGTCCATCGCCTTAACCACTCGGCCACCTCGTCACGAGAGCTCCGCTTCTCGCATAGCCTATAAGAAACTGCGCCAATGGCTCCTGGCATCGCTTCCCGTTCACCTCGCTCTGCGAGATGGCGCCCGCCATCCTTTCGTGGGAAGAACGCAGAGCGAGGTGACAGCTCAAAACAGAGCGGTCTCGCCCCGGCTGGATGCTGCTGCTGCCGAGTCGCCAACCTCACCGCTCCGAGTGCGGTGGGCGTCGGTGAAGGCTAACAGCGAAATAGCAGGAGGCGGGCTGGCAGCGCGGGGGCCGCCATATTGTACGGAACGCTGGGGGGCGCCATGCTGTACAGCGCTGCCGCCAGGAAGGCGGTTTGGCGCGGCGCGCAGGCGCGGCGGTTAGGTTTGAATTGTGAGGCGGCAGCGGCGGCCCAGTCCTATGGGTGCTGTGGGGCTGGGGGTCAGCGGCGGAGAGCGGCCGAGAGTGGTGAGTGAGAGCGGCCGAGCAGCGGGGGGAAGGCGTGAAGAAGCCGGGGGAGCTCAGGGCCGCCTGAGGTGGGGGCCATTGGGGCGGGGTGAAAGGGGCTGAGGAGATTTGGGCGCGCTCGGAGCTGGGGCGGCCTGGAGACAGGGAGCCTCGCTAAAACCGCCCGATGGGGGGGGGGGTTGGAGGGGTCGTGGCCAGCCCTGAGGGGTTCACGCTGATGTGAGAGGTAGTGGTGTGTAAATTGGCAGTTGGAGTCGTTCTGGGATCGTCAACCCTCTCCTCAGTGGCAGAGGGAGGAGAAAAGCAAATGGGGCCCTGTGGGATGCCTACCTGGATCACAGGCCTCAGGACGCCGGGCCTTGAAAGCCAGGGCTCCCCGGACTCCTACCTGTGATTTGAACCCGGGGTACCTCTTTGGTGCTGAGAATTACCTTGCAAAAATAAAACAAGGAATGAATAAACTTGGTTTCAGCAAGTCAGCTTTCTGTGTATCAGTCAAATGTCACTATGGAAAGCCTTTCTCTGGCTCTTATTTATTGCACTTTTGCACTTAATGCTGTCTTCAAAATACTGTTTGTTTGTTTTCTGTTTAAGTGAACAGAAGTTTGCTGGAAAAAAACAATCCTTTAGTTAAGTTTTCTCATTGTGCCTTTGAGCAAACCGGCATTTCTGAAAAGATAGAATTGTAGAACCAATAAGGTTGGAGAAGACACCTAAGATCACCAAGTCCAACCACCAACCCACTCCCACCATACCCAATGACCACATCCTTCAGTGCCACAACTCCATGTTCCTTGAACACCTACAGGGATGGTGACTACCACCACCCTGGGCAGCCTGTGCCAGTGCCTCACCACTCTTGCTGAGAAGGAATGTTTCCTAATATCCAACCTGAACCTCCTCTGGTGCAATGTGAGGCCATCGCCTCTTGTCCTGTCGCTGTTAGCAGGGAGAAGAGACTGACCTCCGCTTCTCCACAGCATAGCATTTTATGTGATTTAGGGTTTTGCTAAATCTAGAGCTTTCTTTTCCCTACATAAAGCTTAGTTTTGGCTTTGGAAATAAGAGCTGTTGGTTGTTGGTTTGTGTTTTAAATGCTGCTGATGCAGAGGTGGCTGTCTTGGTGGAAAGCAAAGGATGTTCCTTACCGGGAGAATTTACCAGTAGTTATAAATACCTGATGGGAGAGTTTAAAGGAATCAGACTTCTCTTAGCTTTGAAGGGACAAAGGGCAATGGGCACAAACTGGGCTCCTGGAAATCTCACTCAAGCATGAGAAAAAAGCATAGTGAAGGTGGAACAGAAGAGTGGTGGGGTCTCTATCTCTGGAGGCACTGAAAACTGGAGTGGGCAAGCTGTAGTTTTGATCAGGTTGCTGGGCTGGATCATCTCCTGAGGGCTCTTTCTACCTCCTCTGTGATTCTATGAAATGCAAAAACTGGGTTGTTCTGTGCATATCTCTCTATTGTAAAATATATCTATCTATATATATTTACAGTTCACTTGATCCTTCCTAAAAGGGTTTCTTTAAAGAAGGAAGGCCAGCAGTATTCTGGGTTTCATCAGAAGAGGGGTGGCCAGCAAGGACAGGGAGGCGATTGTCCTTACTCTGCCATTCAGAGGCTCCATCTGGAGTACTGCGTCCAGGTCTGGGTCACCCAATACAGGAGGGATGTGGAGCTGCTGGAGAGTGTCCAGAGGAGGGCTACAAAGAAGATCAGAGGACTAGAGCACCCCTCTTGTGAAGACAATCTGAGGGAGCTGGGCTTGTTCAGCCAGGAGAAGAGGAGGCTGCAAGGACACCTCATTGCAGCTTTCCAGTATTTAAAAGGGGATTATAAACAGGAGGGGAATCAGCTTTTTACAAGGGTAGACAGTGACAGGACAAGGGGGAATAGTTTTAAGCTCAGGGAGGGAAGGTTTAGATTGGATGTCATGGGGAGGTTCTTTACAGAGAGAGTGGTGAGGTGCTGGAACAGGCTGCCCAGAGAGGCTGTGGATACTCTGTCCCTGGAGGTGTTCAAGGCCAGGTTGGATGGGGCCCTGGGCAGCCTGATCTTGTACTGGATCTGGAGGTTGGTGGCCCTCTCTGTGACAGGGGGACTGGAACTTGGTGAACCTTGGGGTCCCTTCCAACCCAAGCCATTCTGTGATTCTGTAGACAATGTTGAGGCTTAGGGAAAGGAAAATGAAGTACAGTGGTAACTATTGTCAGATTATGTATAGCTGTCATGTAAGTATCCTTTGCAGAGTGATAGATGGAGGTATAAATGTCGATAAATATAACTGAAATCTAGGAAATAGCAAAGCGAATTGCACACAGTGATATTACTGATTCAATGGTACAGTGTTTTGTGATCTTCAGGTTCGTGAGAAACAGGTTATGAGGAATATTAGCTGGTAATTAAAGCTTTGAAATTTGTAGAGCTTTACAAGAAACATTAGGTAACATTAAGTCTGTGTTAAAATAGGCATTCTCACAGTGTGGTTTAACTCATTGTCTCCTTCTGTGACTTTCAGTATGCATTCTAGTTGGTAAGATACAAGATATTATTGCAGGGAGGTGGAGGAGAGACAGTAGTGGATGAAACATTGTAGCGTGTATCAGTGCAAACTTTTTGTATTGTAGAAGCCTTGATCATATTTACCAGCAATTACCAGAATCTTAATTTTAAACAGAAGGATGCCTGGACAGTAAAACTTTTGGCACAGATGATTTATAATATGTTATGCAATAGAAAACGTAGACTTGAGAGGCCTATTAAACATCAGTGAATTCCTGTGACTAAAGAAAGAGAAAAATTACACCAGCTTACTGAGGCTAGTATCTAGCTGTGGCTGTATGTAACATTCTTACTGTCATTCATTAATATTTTTGGATTTCAGTACTGTATTTTATAGGAGAAACACTTCTTGCAGAAATGGACAAAATTTACATGGACTCTAACGTGGAGAAGTAAGTTCAAACTTTATAAGGATCTTATTGTCATTTAACTATAATCTTTTAGATGGAAAATGCTTCTTGAAGTGTACTTCAACATTTCATGAATGAAAAGCTGTCCATCGTGAAGAACTGCAAGTTTATTTGATCAGGTGTAGGAAGGCTTGAGGAAATTTTATAGTAGTGGATTGTCTGGAGACTGACCACAGGAACTGGAGCAGAATATGCTGAATTTTACAAGGCTTATTTCTGGGACCTTGTGCTGAAATGGTCTGTTCCAAGCAAGCTTCTTTATGTAATATTGCACTTGTAAAAATAAAGGAGAATTTGAATTATTAAGCTAGAATTTTGGCAGCGCTGTTCAAGAAATACATCTCGGTCTATTTTATGCACTAATATCTGTTTTTCTTTTTCTACCTCCAGCGATAACACAGAGCACATCAGAGGAAAACGACTGTCCTCTGTAAGTAACTTAGGGCATTCCTGAAGTGAGCGAGTGAGTGAGTGAGTGAAGAAAGGGAAGCTGTAAAGATAAATTGATTTTCTCATCACAGCGTGAAGGGAAAGCATACCAAAAGCTAAGAAAGACCCTATTAGATCTGTGATTGAAAGTTATGCTGGTGTTCATAGAAATACTCTCCATCCAAGTAATCAGTTGACGTAGCTTTCTGAAGGAGCAGCTCACAGCTGAATACATAACTGTTGACATGAGCAACATGACAGAAGGTCATGCAGCTTCCATGGAAAGATTTGCAGGCGAAACCATGGATTTACCTGGTAATTTTTTGAGTAGAAGAGAACGCATTTAATATTCAGGAAGACAGTTCACCCACTCTCTTCTCAAAATAAACACTTAAATAAAATGTTCAGAAATGAAAACTGTGTGAACTATGTCCATGGTTATGGATTGAGAATTTTACAAATTCTTTGATCAACTATGTATCAGTTGTTTTTCTAAGTCTTTTATTTTATGCATCTTTTTTATGGCTGAATTCCCTTTCTAAATCTTAATTACAATTGGAGATTTATGTGCTTATTTGAAGTTTATTAACTTTGGATTGATTTATTTTCAAATTAATTCCCAAAGATGTGAAGCATTAACTGTGGAATGTTTTAAGACAGAGAATAAATTGGCTGCATACTTCAGTAAGACCTACCTATGTACATTGTTTCTTCTATAAAAGATGTTAAACTATGCTCCTATCTTTTTTTTTTCGGTCCTGTTGCACTTATTTTACAACATAAGATCCAACACCATGCCTTTATCTCTCTTGTTTTTTCCGTTATCATCTTGTGTCACCTGAGACCTCTGCCCTGTTAATTCTTTCACCAGGCGATCTCTTCATCTTATACAAAGTGCCTAGCAGGGGGTTTATAGCTTATGACTGCTCCTGTAGTCTCAGAAAGAAGTATTACCTCCAACTGAATTCCTGTGCGTAGTGCTATGGTGAGAAGCAGGGTCAGAGTCTGGTACAAATGCCCAATACAAGAGTGAACTGTAGGTTGTGTAGGGTAATTCAAGGCAGTTTGATTGTGTGTAAGTGATGTCTTGAACTGCTCCTACACTGGCTGTGATTAAACCTCTCATTTGTTGCTTCATCCTTTTGTAGTAGCGAGGGCTAATTTTCTCAACCACTACACTTTCTTTTAGATATTAAAGGCTCCACGAAATCCTCTTGATGATCTGGGAAATGGGAATGAACTCACCCAGGTAGATCTATTCAGTCCTCTTTTGCTGATGTCAAGATCTTCAGTTTGCTCCTCAACTCGCTCTTGATTAAACGTTCACTAGAATGACGTAGATGTAAAAAGTCCTGCAATAGCTGCTGTGGAGGGTAATGTTAGGAGTAATAAGTATAAAAATAAATCCATTCAGTTTTTCTTTTATTTTACATCAGAATATTTATTCTGTCAAGCGGGGTGAAATAACCAGAAATTCATAGATAGAACTCGCTTCCACTATAGTCCTCTTGACTTGAAGTTTGATCTGTTAGAACAATAACTGGTAAAGTCAATGAACAAGTGACCCACTGTCACCACTGCTAAAACACACCACCCGAAGCCTCACTGTAGTCACATCCACTGTTTGGTCTCCCATAAACATTCAGTAAGCATCAATGAATGTCAATGGATGCCATGAAAGTCTGGTAAAGAAACATGATCAGATTTTTGAGTTGAATATCTGATTGCAACTCTATACATTCCATTTGAAAATTTGCAGGTAATGTGTTTGTATCAACTGAAAAAGGAGTTGCAAACATAAATTGATTTTTTTTTTTGCAGTCTTAAAACCTATTCTCAAATTCCTTTATCAAAACAGAAAGCAGGGCTGCGTATTCTATGCTGTTCAGAGCACTGTGTTTATTCAATGGATCAAAATACAATTATTTGCTGTCTCTTGAATCAGTGCTGTACAGCACGGCCCTTCCTATGCCCTGGTTTCAGTCAACACAGTGTTAATAGCACACAGAGGATTGGTTTGTTGCTGGGTGATGGGTGCTTGCCAGGGGAGCTGCTTGTGCTGAAGAGCTGTTTCCTTTATAGTGTGGGGGCAGAGGGCGGGCCACATGCAGGTCATGAGTTGGACGTGCCTGTGTTAGGGTACTTGGTTTGCTTTTTTATTTTTAGGCTGTTGTTGGGAATCTATATTCTGACTTACGGTATGAGAATTGTTCTCTGTAATCAAACTGTCATGTTCTTTATTGTCAGGATCTCAACATAGAAAAACGTAGGAAAAGCTCTCGACGTGTCAGCTTTGCCAACACCATAAAGTAAGTTTGATCTGAAGGATGCAGATCTACATCCTTCATTTAAGTATAAGGCTAAAGACAGTAATCTGCCATCACCTAAGATTGCTGTTTGCATATCTTTCTGGGCATTCAGTATGGAAAATTAGTGACTGTTTTTTTTTTTACTGACTTGATATTGAGCCTTAAGAAAGCAATTATTCATTTTTTCTTCCTAGCTAGGAAAAAATGGTTGAGTGAATTTTATATAATTAGGAGATTCTACTTTTCATTAGCCTTGTGAAAAGTGTGGCTGGAGTCAGGCAGCTTCTGTCAGGATTTCAGAACGTACCATGTGGGAAAAGACTGAAATTAGGGCCGACTTAAAACAACAACAACCTTTTTTTTCTGTGCTTCAAAACTGATGATCTTGTGTTTTCAAAAACTGTTTTTTGTTCTTAGCTGCAGGGTCTTCCATCGGGATCTTAAGAATAATGCAGCAGAAAGAGAAAATGAAGGTAAAACTCCTTTTTCTTCTGATGGATTTCCCAAACTTAGCAACAAGATTACAGCCACAGTTTAGGAAGTCAGGCTTGTCAGTCACAGCGAACAATATGGTCAGCTGTTCATAATGGACAGGATAGAAACCCATTGGTTACTAGCATTGTTGGATCTGTTAGCTCAGAGAAGGAATTACTTTATTTTTAGACAACAGGCAGCTAGGACAAAATCTGCTTTGGTGATTTAGATTAAAAGAAGGCTGTGAAGAATGTCATATTCACTCTGTCAAAGGTTACCTAGTAAAAGTCTGAAAAGCTAATGCGTTTTCAAGTACTTTGCTTCCCTGGGTTTTTGCCACGATAAAAAAGAACGTCAAGGGTGAGAACTTCAGAACATTCTATTCTATTAAGTTTACTTTTGTCTCTCAATATTTTGATCCCGTTTCTCACTCTAATATGTTTAATTTTCTTATTTTTAGCAGAAGATACGGAGAATCATGTCCTGCTTAATCAGTAAGTCTGGGGGAAAAATGTTCCCACAATTCTGGAGCTCTGTCCTGCGAATGCATCTCTTCACATGGCATACAACCATCAGAACATTAGTCCTCAAAGAAACAGACAAATGTGGCATGTTTATTTAGATATAAAATTACTCAATGCTTTTGTCTGGTCAAAGAAGTTATATAAGAAGGATATGGCTGTTTTGACCTTTCACATAGAGATTTCTGAAAATTTGAATTGCATCTTGAAACTGCTTCTTTCCAAGGTCAATTGCTTGGGAATATCTTTTAGGAGAGACCTATCAGAGTCCACGTTTTGTAGACATCTTTTTGGATATTTATTACTGTAAATTCTTTGCTCGAAAGTGAATAGTGTTGGCTGATATCAAAGTTATTGTCTAGATAAAATAAAATTATGAGCTTTCAAAAGTTATATTGAGTTAATAACACATTTAGACTGTGCATGAAGGAAAATTTCTTAAATAAGAAAACCTGCAGCAAGGAAACAGCTTAATTGTAGTTAACAAATGCTTTTAAGGCTTTCAAAGCAATATAATTTTATACATGACTGTATGTATAATTAAAGACCAATATTCCAGCTCAGGCTTCTTGGTCTTGATGTAACAGTCAAGAGAACACTGAAGAGGGGACAGTATTACATGTTAGACAAAAAGTCAACAAGTTTTTCTGTGCCTGGCTTTTGGTTTTATAGAGAAATGATTTCAGGCTTTAGGGGCACAACTTCCCTTTTTCAAAGAGAAAGGGGTGACTGAAAATGGAAGGTGTGAGTTAAATATGAAGTATTAACCTTGTCTCTTTTATTCTTTTTTTTTTTTTTTTTTTTCCTTTTTACTTGTCACTGAGGAATTAAAATGCCAACTATATGGCGGCTTGTGGCATGCTAGGAAATGAGAATCTCATGGAGGAGTAACACTGTAGAAATGAGAATCTCATGGAGGAGTAACACTGTAACTCAGAATACACTGAAAGCATATTTGTAATGTCTGATATCTGCTGCCCAGTCATGTCTGAGCTGTGCAACACAATTCTCTGTCTTTTAAGTATATTGTTGAAATCACTTGTTTTACAAATTTTTGACGTACTGTTTACCTAAATCACCTTTTGTAGAAATGAAGAACCTGAAGCTGTTCCATGTGAGATTACTGGTGAGTTTAAAAATAAATTTAATAGGAAAATGGCTATTTTTATTCCAGGCTATTGATTAATTGTTGGTAGAATAATTTTAATGTGCCTAGAACAGTCTCCCTGTTGGAGATCACTGTTGGCAAAGCCCTGTAAAGCTGTTTACAAGCATAGTGTATAAGTTTGTATAAGGCTGTTTACAAGCATAGTATTTTGGAAGTAAGGATAGACATACTACATGTTCAAAGCAGTACTGAAAATATTTCTGAGGTTGTATTTGGCTTTAATTGCACTCACTCGCAAAGCGATGCTTGTATAATGAGTGCATAGATCTTCAGTTCAGTTGATTAAAATAATAAAATAGAGCAGCAAACACAGTATTTGCTTTTCTTTTAACAGGGATGAACACCTTGCTTCATGCCCCTATTCAGTCATTGGTGCAGCAGACTGATGAGGTATGTGAATTTTATTTCTTCAGTGCTGAAAATATTATTGTCCAAAGTGTATTATAATAATTTGTGTAGTTAAGGTGAAAGATGTACTTCAGCTGTCTAAAAAATAAATCCTTGAATTCACGTAAAATTCATCTGGAGCATAATCTTCTATATTTTGAAGTATTTTTCTAATCTGATGGGCATTATACTACACTGTTGATAACTTCTGTTTCTAAAATTGCTGGCTGTATTTCAATACATGAGCTAATTCTTACATTCTTCTCACCCCTTACCCTTATATTATTAAGATTATGTGAAGGAGCTTATGTTTCAGATAGGTCTGGTTATAAATATTTTTTCATATATTTCTCTGTGCTTACATATTTTTTTCCTTCCATAAGTAGAATGGATATACACAAACACACTGTCTTTTTCCCACTGTTAAAAAAAACTTTAGAAAAATTGCAGTGGGTGACATGAAAAGGTAACTGAAATTCTTCAGCCATCTGAAGTGATAAAACAGAAAATATCTAGTTAAGACATTCAGAGGCACAAAGATCCCGAGTTGTGTTATACATTAGTGTTGGTGGCATGGCACTATTGAACAGTTTCCCTTAGTGCAATGGTTTCTGACTTCCATGCTTAATTTAAATTTAAATAAATGTCTCATCTCTTGTGAAAGAATGCTTAAAAAAAAAAAAATTGGCTAAAGTCTAGTTTTGATTAAAAGATGTGTACCATGAGCCTATAAAGGTCATAGTTAGGTAATGTATATGGTTGTGCTTTTTCTAGTATATTTTATTTCTAGCATTTATAAAATAGCATATGTAATTTTAAATAAATATGAAGTTGTTCTTAATATATGTATCCATTATGTTTGATGAAACACAGTATAATCTTGCTACTGGCCAATTTTTGTCCACAGCTTTAAAATTGTAAATCCTTTCTATTAAGGAGACTAAAATCTTCTTAGTCAGGGTGGAAGTCTTATAAAAAAAATTCCAACTTGGTGCGGCTGCTCTGGGAAACATGCATGATAAGCTGGTCAGGGATTTTATTTGCAGTTGATTGGGAGAAAAAGGACAGAAACCACATCACAGAGTGATAGAAAATATTGATTCAAAAGGCTCAGTTCTATGTTTGCTAGAATTTCATGTGTCTAAATATGACATTCTGTCCAAGAGAAAGCTGAGCTGCATTGTTTCAAGAAATGCCATTTAAATATATGTAAAAATATATAATACGGGCTCTAATAATTTGTAGTGAAGTTGTCCTCCTTTTTTTGCACATGTTATTATTCACTGAGAAGGACTAAAATCTTTTTTGATTTAAAAAACATCACAAGACAAAAGAAAGCAAGAAACTGTAAAGATAGAACCCTAGTCTTAAAACTGTTAGTTTATTTTTGTTTTAAATAGAGTAAGCTGTTGTGTCGTTTGTTGCAAGTGCCAGTAGCTGTCATTTCTTGTCTTTTTTCAGTGCCATGATGTGGACAATACTATTCCGAGAACAGATAGGCCTGATGCAACAGTCATCTTCTCAGATGAAAATGAAATGGATATGACAGCTAGTCACACTGCAGTGATTGCACGTAACCTGAATAACAGTGAAACTGACAAAACTGAGAAAATAGATATTGCGTCATTTCTGGCTGAGTTAAATTCTATCAATGGAAAAGCAGAAAAAAACAAAGATTTTCATTTTTCCTTTGATGCTGCAGACCGTTTTTGCCCATCTTTTGAACAGAAGGAAGATGCTACTACAGGAAAGAAAATAAATTCCAATGAATTTTTCATGAACTCAAATGAAAAAGCACTTAATCCTATTGAAGGACCTGAAAAAGAGAACCTTTTTTTTGTCCCTTCAGAAGTGTCAGAAAACATGGCACGATCATCAGTGGAATATGTATATTCCCATGAACAACTAGCCACCTGCAATGTAACAAAAATATTTAGAGAGCAAGATGATGGAATGGAAATAACAAAGTGCCAAGCATCTGATATTCAAAATATGCATTCTGGTCTTTCTGAGGTTCCGACAGAGCAGTTACCATCTGCAGATGTTACTCAGGCATTTGCAGATGATGGAATGGATATGACAACTAATCACACTGCAAAAATACATTTTCCCTTTGCCACTGTAGGTAATCAAAGTTTAAATTCCAGAAAGGATTTCTCATCCATGGAGCTAGATAACTACTGTATTGTAAAGAGAACATCTCACCAGCAATTAATCCTAAAGCAAGACCCTCAACTTTGTACACGCAAAAAAATCATAAATGTTGAAGACACAGTAGATGCTACAGCACTGCAGGCTTTTAAGCAGGAGAGCAGAACATTGTCTTCTATCCCAGGATCTGTTTCTTCTGAGACTGTCTTCCGAGATGATAAAACTGTTGTTTTTTCTCAATGTGATGACATGGAAATTACTGGGAATTACAGAGATGTACTCTATAATACAAGTACCAGAGGAATGAACAGTTCATGTAATAAAGCTTTTGAAAAAACAGTTAACAGAAGTTCGTTGCTAGTAGAAAGAAGACATCCGGTAAATAATGACAATACAAGAAGTCTGTCTTTAGATGATAGATCTTCTCCGTCACGCAAGAATAGTGCACGTGAACTATCTTCAGGTTCAGATGGACAAAATGAAAGAGTAACCCAAGATCACAGTACTGTTTCATTGAACACTGGTTTCAATTCATGTACAAATTCAATGTCTACTGGTTCCTCTAAGGGTAGGCTGCAGCACAGACTAGCAAACTCCCTACTTGTTTCACTACCAGGTGAGAAAACTGCAATATTTTCAGGAACAGATGTGGACTTGACTAAAAATTGTGTTGGCAAGGGTTATAGAAAGAATATTGAAAATGAATTTCCTCCTGGATTGTCCAACTCTGTCACTTGCAAACCACATTTTCTTGATAGTAGGTCTGTATCTTCCAATTTAAGGGAGCAGGAAAAAATTGAAATAACTAAATGTCAGACAGTTGTCAGTGGTGATCAAAGCATTGGGATAACCACAGAAGCAGAACAAAGGCATTGTAAAATAATTCCAAGTAAGAACCAGAACAATAATGTTAGTGATTCTTTGGATAGGGACAAGGAAAATCTTGAGGCAATTGGTTTTGATGTGAGTATTAGAAGAAGCCAGGCTATAGAAGCGAATGCTAAAGGTGTTGAGGTGGTAACTGTCAATAAGAAGCCTGGAAAAACAGACTTTCAGGCTAGTAGTCTGAGTTCCTGTGCAAAGAGCAGGTATTCACTCCAGGAGCAAAAGAGGGAAGTCTCTGAAAATATTGTCACTGACAAATGTGCATTCACATCTTTGCAAAGTGAAAAAGTATATGTATCCCAGCCTTTGGGAAATAAACTTCCAAATTCTTCAGTTTCCTGCACAAATGACAAAAGAGACATGTTTTCAGATGATGAAAACATGGACATAACCAAAGCTCATTCTCTGGTTGTTACTTCTATGAATATAGTACAAGAAAATGAGAATACTCACGTTCAAAATAATGTAAAAGCCAAACAGCTGCAAAACCAGACCTTCCAGTTTTCTGATAATTCTGGTATAGATCATACAAGTCAGACTGCAGCAATAGAATGTGGAGATGTCAAAAGGAGCTCAAATAAACAAACTGTTGCTCATTTAGCTCCAAGTGGTTTCTTTATTTCCAGTAATGAGCTTGCTCCCTCTGGAAAGAAAAGAGATGCACAACCTGGAAATACACTGGGAATAATCTCAGATTGCCAGAACTCTGATAGGCATAAGAAAACACATCCTAGGATAGTAGTAAACAATGTATCATCAACTGCAGAAGACCGTGAGAGTGATTTTTTGATCAGTAAAACAGTTTCTTTAGAAGGGGGTTTTAATAACCCTCAGTCAGGTGATGACCTGTGCTTGAGGGCTGTTGAAGAGAGGTCACTAGCCAGTAATTCTAAACAACTTAAGGGAAGTTCCCATCTGCCTTCCTTTTTAGAAAAGTCAGTTGTATTTTCCTCTGGTGAAAACATGGACTTGACTGAAAACTCTGCAGTAGTGGCTCCTGATCAAAACATCTGTACTATTTTCCCAGGAAGAAAAGCAGCACCAGGACGTATTGAAGATAAAAGTAAAATATCCTTTAAAAAAGAGGTAATGATGACAAACAGTCAGGAACAGCCTGGATGTGATATGTACTCCTTGGTATCTGATAAGAAAATGTTAACTGTGACTGGTATAAAGCATTTGCTTTCTGCAGATGAGAAAACTACCATCTTTTCAGAAGGTGCTAATATGGACATCACTGGAAATCATACAGCTTCAGCAGACAACAAAATGATTTTGCAGCCTGAAATTTTGAACAATGACATATCCTTCATTTCTGAAGATAAAACTTCTGTTTTTACAAAAAATAATGACATGGAAATAAGTAGGCTTGATTCTGTTGCAACTGATAATTCTATGGAAAAGGCTGTATCTCAAGGGATGCTTAGCAGAACTAATGGAGCTAGAAGGAAAAGCTTGAAGGGAACAATAGGGGAAAAGACTGTTTTATTTTCACTGAGTGAGAATAATGACATGAGCATCACAGAGGGACTTACAGCAGCAATAAGTCATGAAATTGTCTCACAAAATGAGGCAGGGGCTCCTCCATCTTCAGCTCATCCTGTTACAAATGTTACATTCACATGTAACCAGGCTGACATTAAGTCTTGCTCTGCCAATAAAATTACTGTAAAAGTTCCATGTGATGATGCGTTGATCTCAGATAAAGTTTTTGGGCAGGAATTTCCTTCAAACAGAGAAACTACTGTGTTTGCTGTGGATGATATGGAAATCACTAAGGCCCATAATGCATCTTTAAAAGAAAATTTTCTGCAAAGTAAGCAACCCAATCAATCCGTTCCTTTAACTTCCTCAATTATATTTACAAGTGACCAGGCTGACATGGAAATGACTGAGTATCACCCTGTTGATGAAAGTGTTGAAAGGGATTTATGTGAGGATACATTAAAGCTGCCCGCAGAGGTTCTACAGGAGGCTCTTTCAGGTAGCAAAACAGTCATTTTTCCTTTGGATGAGAATATGGACGTCACAAAAACTCACGATGTATTAAGTGGTAAGATCAGTGTATGGAATGGAAGGTCCATTCCAGCCATTTCTGCAGTTCCTGCTGATAAGACCATTGTATTTCATCACAACCAAGATGATATGGAAATAACTTCATCACATACTGTTTCAGTTAATAACAACACTGAAGGATCTGAGAATCAAAAAGCATCACAGAAAAGCACTCAACAACCAGACTTGCATAGCGTATCATCATCCTCTTGCAGAGATGAAATAGATTCTCTACAAATAAAAGACCGGAATGGTGGGGATCATAAAAAATCTAATATTAAGTCCTCAATTCCTTCTGCTTCATCGGCCTCAGCGTCACCAACTGAGAAAGGACCTATCAAAGTCCACAGTGGCACAATACCAGATTCCATTTATTCTATCTCAGTTCCAAAAGATGCTTTGGATGTCCAAGCACTACAGGATCTTGGCCTTTCCACGAAAAATTCAATTCCTATAAACAACGAGCAGGATCTTTTACATCCAGGAGCAATGAAATCAAGGAGAGCATCTTTCAAGATGCCAGGTAATGACCCCTTGGACTGCAGTGAAGAAAGTGGAGTTGTAGTATCCCATGTTTTTCTTCCTGCTCAGCACTCAGACTCTTTGAAGGATCCTCCAGATGCACTTAGTACTCAGAGAAATCAAGTATTGAAAGATGATTCATCTAGACCTGAAGATCTAGCCACAGATTTAGCCATGGATGGAGCAGGCATTGTTCCAGTTTCTAACAAGGAATCGGAGGAAAATGTGCTGTCAGCTGAAGGAGAGGCAACAGAATTCCAAATAAACTCTGAACAAACTAAGCAACTTTCAGTCAGCGATAGTCTGAGAGATCCAATAGATCTTGCGCCTAAATTATCAGGTATTATAAATATTTGTTCAAAACTGGAAAATATTAGAAGGAAATCTGTAGTTGTTTCTGAAACTGTTCTTTCTGACCACTTGCTGAAGTTACCAACTCAGCCAGAGGATACCTTGATGTTAGGAAGAAATAGCATAAATGAACAAAGGTTATGTTATGCCAAAGAGCAGGAGAATGCATGTCTTGAATCTGGAGCTGCTCCCATAGATGCAAATTTAGGAATGGCACTTAAGGACAAATATAAAGGAAGAAACTTCCCTCTAGGTATCTTTCAGCCTAAACTACCAAACAGAAGAAATCCTTCTGTTTCTAGTGTGCAAGACACAACTGCAAAATCTTCAGGCAAAGTAGAATCAGCAGTTCCAGAAGTAAATCTGAACACCATTAAAGCTCCAGGTTACAACAACGCTAGTAGGCAGAACTTCAGCCCTTCTCAGTTTATAGCAGAAGAATTTCTTCCTGTGTGCCCAGAAGAAATGGATTCAAATGATTCTGTAAGCTCTGAGTTTGTGGAAGAGGCTTGCAATAACGGAAACAAAAGAGAAATCCTCCACAATGAAGAGATTCAAGTTGAAGAGACAAAAACTTGCAACAATGCAAAAAGAGCTTTGAAATGTGTTGAGGAGGATCTTCAAAGTCTAAAGAGGCTCAAGATGGATGAAATCGTGGTTGATGGGACCTCCCAGGACTTGCAGGTAAGCCTGATCACTCATTATTGGGATGCACTTAACACTAACAGCACTTTTATTTGTATGTCCAGGTGTATATAGATCTGTTGGTAGGGTTTTTTGTTGCTCTTTAGCACCAGTTTACTGTCGTTTTGCTATGTCTTCCCCAGTATTTCTCATTGTTTTGCTGAACTGGAACGATGAGACTGATGTGTGCAGTTTTCATAGAATCATAGAATCGCTAATGTTGGAAGAGACCCACAGGATCATCCAGTCCAACCATCCGCCCTTCACCAATGGTTCTCGCTAAACCATGTCCCTCAACACAACATCCAAACGCTCTTTGAACACCACCAGGGTCGGTGACTCCACCACCTCTCTGGGCAGCCCATTCCAGTGTCTGACCACCCTTTCAGAGAAGTATTATTTCCTAACGTCCAGCCTGAATCTTCCCTGGTGCAGCTTGAAGCCATTCCCTCTAGTCCTATCACTAGTCACACGAGAGAAGAGGCTGACCCCCAGCTCACTACAACCGCCCTTCAGGTAGTTGTAGAGAGCAATAAGGTCTCCCCTGAGCCTCCTCTTCTCTAGACTGAACAATCCCAGCTCCTTCAGCCGCTCTTCATAAGGTCTGTGCTCCAGAGCCCTCATCAGCTTTGTTGCCCTCCTCTGGACACGCTCCAGGGCCTCGATGCCTTTCTTGCAGTGAGGGGCCCAAAACTGGACACAGTACTCGAGGTGCAGCCTCACGAGCGCTGAGTACAGGGGGATAATTACTTCCCTGTTCCTGCTGGCCACACTATTTCTGATATAAGCCAGGATGCCATTGGCGTTCTTGGCCACCTGGGCACACTGCTGGCTCATGTTCAGTCTAGCGTCAATCAACACCCCCAGGTCCATTTTCTCTACCATTTACTGATCCATGACAAGCAGTAAGGGCTATGTCAATTTTTAAATCACTCCATAGTATTCTATTGAGCCTTTCTCAAATAAGTATTCTTAGTCATCTGTACTAAACCATTTGCTAGTTGTTGTTTATGTATAATTACAGAGTAAGACCAAAAGCTAGTACTTAAAATCTGAATAAGTATCTTTATTTTAAATTGGCTGTCTTATGGACAGCACAAGTTACTATTGGATCAAGAAAGTCTAAGCAAATATGGAATGCTGATCTGAGCTTAAGAATTTGTGCGTCATCATTAGAAACTTTTTAGCTCTGAAAACTGCAAGAGTGTGCTGTACTGCTTTGATTGAGAAACAAATGAAGGATTTTAGAATAAATAGCTTGAGTATTCATATGCTGGTTCTTCATGCTAATTAAGTGTGAAATGTGCAGGTACCAAAAATAATTCAATTCTGAATGTCAAGAAACAGCTACACAAACTACTGATTGGATTATTCTTGCATTATTTCATTAAACTTTTGATTTCCTTTTTTTTTTTTTTTAAATATGCTAATACTAGGTTACTTACAGCACTGTACCTGAAAGCCAAGCAGAAGTTGCTGAAAGTGAAGATTCTCCAAATCTATCAGCTAAAAACCCTGACTGTACACATGCCAACAGCAGCAGCTCTCTAGATTCTGTTAAGGCTGACACAGAATTAACAAGTAAGGCTTCCTTTGCAGTAATTGTCTTGAATTTTCATATATTTTTGGCCTAATTAAAGACAAGCCCTACCCTTAATACATACTTCATTTGGGAAAGGAGTTAAATGCCTGCTTTGCAGTTTCCTGTCCAGCTCATCAACATGCTTTTTTACTCTGGCTACAAGGCCAAGCCATGCAAACTGAGATAAGGAGAAAAGTTGCAGAATTCAAGTTTCTGTTTTTGTGGCCAGGTTGGGCTGAATACACAGTTTATTTTTCTTAGCACAAAGGAAATCCCCAACTCCTACTCTTCTTGCCCAAAGATTGCCTGCATGTCTCAGAACTGTACTCAGAGTCAGCTTCCTGGTTTATTATCTCTCACTAATTAGCTGATAGCTAACAATGAGGGAGAAATCTGTCAGTAATGTAAGTGATATTTTGCTTCTGTTTACAAAACCAATTCCAGCTTTGCCTGCTGCAACCATGAAAGCTTATGTCTTATCCAGTGAAAGCTGGACTCCTTCCTTTGAGTGATAAACTAAGTCGTCTTGGCTCAGAATTTGAAAGCCATAGTCATCTTCAAAGTTGCTCAGCTCAGATACTGTTTAGTCTATGCTAACCTAGGATGTTCTCCATACGTTTGCTGGAGGCTGTTTTTCAGGTTTATTACTTTTTAGTATGATACATGTGGCTTTCCTACCATGGAAAAATGACCGATCATTTCATTACCACTCTGACATGACTTTTATTTCACATTAGGCTTTTGACCTGTTTCTTAGTATTTGCCTAAAGTAGATTTTTTCTTCATTGACTTCATTCAGCACTGAAAACACACATGAAGGTTAAACTCTACGTTAAAGTCGCTTTTCTTTTAGAGCCAATTAAGTAGGATTCATATTTCCGTGAGAATACTTTTAACGCCTGCCATGTTATTTATTTCTTTATTTATTTTGCCTAGTTCAACGAAGCAGTCAAATGGAATCGCAGCTTCTCACAGATAGCATTTGTGAAGATAATTTGTGGGAGGTACGTATATAGCTGAGAGATGCCAGCTTCTTTTCCTAAAATGAAAAATACTTGTATGCATATATACCAGTAAGCATTTTTTCTTGAAGAATGCACTTACCTGCATGATTTTCCTAACTTTGCAGAAATTTCAGAGTGGTGTCATCACAGTTGGGGAGTTTTTTACTCTTCTTCAAGTCCATATTCCAATTCAGAAGCCCCGGCAGAGCCATATTCCAGCCAACGTGAGTATCCATCCTTTGATATTCTTGAAACTGACTTTACATTATATTTGTCTTTATTTCGAGGTGCTCTATATTAAAGGCCTCTGAATGGTTCCAGACAGAAATCAGTTCCACCTTGACCACTGTTAGACACCACATGCTTCCAATTCTCTTTGCTAATTCACAGCTAATTGATGTTTTTTCTCCTCAGTATTGAAAAATAGAATAGATTTCAATCTCTTCACAAAATGAAATGTATTAGTTCGTTTTTGGATAAATATGCTAATCCTTGTTTTTTGAGCTTGTTTAAAGAGTGACATGCTTGAAAGAATTAGAAGCTCTATCTCACTACTTCACTTTATCTTTTTACTGTATCAGTTGTCCACTGAAGTCAGAATGATGTCTGAAAGCATAGTGAGATGTGTGCAAAAAACCTTTTACCTTTAAATTATAGCACTGAGAAACCTGGTTTATTCTTAGCTCTACCATGGCTTCGTTTATTTAGCAAATGGTTGTTTCTGTTAATCACAACTGCAACAAAGCCCTTTCGTCAATCTAGGTTTATTCTATGCCTGGAAATAAGCTCCACCATTTACCTCTGGTGAGGGGTGGGGGGGAAGGAAGAAAAGCACTGGGAAAAACTGTCCAAACTGAAATAACTGCTTAATTTTAGTGCATCTGATTTCCAATGTTTCTTCCAGCAGCTCCAGTCAAGACTGATTCCTTCTTACATACTCTAGATTCCTTCTTACATACTCTAGATTTTGCTTTCCCTTTCTATAGACACTTCCTACTGTACTAGTAAAGGAATTTATAGGGACAGTCAGCTTTGATGTGCAAATTGATAGAAAGTTACTGTGTTAAGTGGATTTCTTACATTCTCTTCTTAGTTTTGCATAAACACTACAGTATGTGTGTTCTGCAAATCAGAAAGTACTCAGAGTATGAATATTTGCACTGATTTGACTTCTGACTCTTTACTTTCAAAAGTGACTGAAAGGCATTCCCTTATTTTGTTTACTTTTAAATTAGAGGAAAAATAAGTACCACTCCTTAAAATGATAATCGAATAAAACAGTGTGGATGAGCTGCTTAATTTTCTGTACTGATGTGGAAAACCTTAGAAGTTTTATGAGCAGAGAAAGTTTGTAACATGGCAATGGCAGTTATTTAATAGAAAATATAGGGAATTAGCTCAAATATTTGCATTTCCTGTGGCTTACTGCAGTTTCTACTGGCACAACGAATGGTGTGCTGGGGCAGTGGAAAAGCTTTAGCAGTGTCTGCATCACTGAGAAAGATGTGTTTGTTAACATACTCTTCAGATGGTGAGTAGTATATTTGTGAAAATTCTTGTAAAATTCTTCCTAATACTTCAGGTTTAGTTCTTTAGACAACTGTCTCCTGCATAAGCAAATCTTACTGTTGTAAGATGTCACGTTGTCAGGGTAGTAAGTCAGCAGGATAGCCACATCAGTAAATCAGGTATGTCAGGCTACTGCCATTAGATTTATTTTCTGTTCTGCAGAAATGAAAATTTGTGCCCTTTTGTTGGTTTCTGCACATGAACGGATAAGAAACTACTGTCCCTAAAAAGCATGCTTCTTTTTTTTTCTCCTCTCCTCAAAGTTTTCCCCTCTGTTTTTTTCCCAGTGTGCTGTCAGTGCCCCACCTACTCCAGAAGACCTGATTCTCAGCCAATACATTTATCGTCCCAAGATGCGTATTTATGAAGAAGATTGCCAGGTTCTTTCTCAGATGATAGATGAGTATGTCTGTATTTTTTCAGCCATGGGTTAAATTAGTAGTTCTATTTTTCATCTCTGTTGGCATGTAGAATGGTTGAGGGAAAGTAAATACATTACTTATGGGGGAAAACAGAGAAAGGATAGTTAACCTAATTAATGCTGGCAGCCAGTTTATTACAGGTTTAGGTGGTATAGGGCAGCCTCCTGGGAGCTGTGATAATGGATATAGTTATAGCTTGATTTTCCTCTGTTACTAATGAAGTGTTTCAGTTACATATCAGAAGAGTTAAAGGTTTTGAGTGATACAGAGAATGATCAAAGTTAGGAAGCAGAATCATAACCAATTATGATCTGTTGTTCCAGTTTTCCAGTGTTTATTATACAGTTACCATTATTTATTTCCTTACCTGAAGGTCACTTTTTGGTCTAATACATTATGGCATCTACAGTTTCTGTTAAAACTAGTTTTATGTTAAAATTCAAGTCAGTAGTAAGGTTTTTCCCAGCCCCAATAGCATCATTTCCTATTCCTTCAGCTTCTTTGTCGGCTTGGTGTAGTTGCAACAAGCCTTTCTTTCAATTATTCTTCTTTCCTCCCTGTATTTCAGATTAAAACAGTATGTAAGTGTCCAGGATCAACCACTGGTGAATGTGAATAAGAGTTTGTGGGAAGTAATGAGAACCTGCTCTGACGAAGAGGTAATATTGCATGAAAAGATAATGGTTTTTACATAATGAAGTAAGCTCAAACTCTGCATTCAAATAACTGGTCACTATGTAATGGTAGGTAGAAGATACAAGGCAAAATAGTTTCTGAATGAAAGACTGCTGTAAGAAGTGGAATAAAGAATTTCTTACATGTCAGAAGGGAAGGAAAAAATGAACTGCTCTTACGGTTGAGGCTCTGTAGTTTCATTGAAAGAGCAGAATATTTCATTAACCTAAATGTTTATTTAGTTTGGAAAGGTAGGTGTGATAGTGCGAGACCTATAATGAATAGAAAATAGGTCATTACACAAAAATAAAACCTCATACAGAATTTGGAGTGCAATAATGGTGTCACATGTCAAAGAAAAAGATTATGAGGCCAGAGGGTATTTAAAGGAGAATGCTAATGACAATGGGCACAAAAGGCACCCCGAAGACATTTGCATTTAAAAAACAGAAGCATTATAGGAATGTTCCAGACAGAATTAAGAAAGAAGATGAAGAGATTGTTTTCCTCGCTTCTAAAGCCAAGAATAAAGGACTAGTCAATGAAATTAAAAAGTTAAAATGATGAAAGACCGTATTTTTCATAATTCAGAATTAGATTTGTGTTACAGGATATCACAGAGGCTAGGATATTAACTGGATTCAGGAAGAATGTACTCAGGAACAGTAAAAGGCCTTAGGACTCTTAGCTAAGAATTACAAATTTGAAAGGTTTTTGAAAGCAAACTCTACATTCTGGCTTTAGAATGATACCACCTAGTGGTGATGGATTGAGAACATGGTATGAAAAAGCAACCTGTACATACTGCATCTTTAGCTTAATAGTTGTCAGAGAAAATGTTGTATTACACAACCTGTAGCTATGTTCGGTTCAAACAGGTGGCTTTGTTACCACTTCTTGTGGTTTAGGCACTGGCTGGACTTCTGTTATCATTTCAGTTATCCTCTTTATCAGTGAGGGAAAAAATGTTCTAAGTTACTCTTGAACAATTGAAATGAGTGACGTCTGACATAATGAATAAAGCTGCTCTTTTTATTTATTTATTTATTTATTTGTGAAAGCAAATGTTTCTTGAGTTATTGGAGCTGTTAAAATCCTATGCTTCTGCTTTCTGTGCTGTTCCCTCTTGGAAGATAGATTGTGTTGGATCTTTGCTAAGGAAAATCATTGCTTTATTAGTAGACTGTACTTGAATTAATTGAATTTAAGGCTGGACAATCCCAGTTGCATCTGATACTGATGAAGTACTGCTCCTAGAGAAATGGGATTGCAGGGAGTGGGAGCAGAGAAAGGAGAGAGTCTAAAGACTAGATTGGAAAATTCTTTATTTCACATTCTCATTCACTTTCCCTTCCATATTCTCTATCCATTGCAGCTGAAGAGCTTTGGAGCAGAACTGAACAAAATGAAATCCCATTTCATCAAGGAAAGTAAAATCCTGGCTCACAATGAGAAAGAGGCATTATACAGCAAATTGCTGCAGAGTGCGCAGGTAATGTGCTACAAGGCTTCAGAGGATTAGGTTTAAAAAAGAACTTCTACCATATTTTATCTGTGCTTGAACTAGCATAAACTGGGACCATCAAATGTGGGACCTGAACTAATGTAAGTCTGCTTACTAATCATGTTTTTCTTTTACCTATAAGCAATTTTAAAATACTTTAGGACAGTGACATTTTTTTGCACTTACTTATAGGAACCTTCTGCCTAAGTCTTTTGGCAGTTAAAATAATGGGAGTGAAAAACAGAGTATTAAAGGAAATGCCATCAGAAATCACTTCTTTATTACTATAGTGATTCCCATATTAGTAATTAACAAGGAAATGCAGAAGCAGTGCATTGTGATAGGTATCTAGAAATTTACTTAGTTACGTATCTCATCTCATACCTTCATTAAAAAAAAAAAGTGGGTAGGAAGATACACTGTCAAGTTTCTGGTACTTTCTTAAACATAGCATCTGCCTTATTGTCAGTTATTCTGCCTCTTCATGCTAATGAGAGATTGTATCAGCTTAATTAGTCTATTAGCAAGCAAAAATCTGAATGGTGGTCCCAGAAGGCATTTGATTTCTTTAAAAATGTCACTGACTTGCGTAAGAATACATTGCAAAGGAGCACAATTTTCCCACCTTAGGAACAATATGAAAAGCTCCAGTCAAGAACAGCAAACATGGATGAATTGCTTAAGGAGGCAGAAAGTTGTCTTGCAGATCTAAAAGCAGGTATGTGTTTCCAAACAAGTGAGTGGTTTGTTGATTTCTTGTCTGGTCCCTTTTTTTTTTCCCTGTAGAGATGCTATTTAAATTGCTGTTTCAAGACTGTGTTTGGTGGCCACCTGGAATTTTAAATGTCTTGAGTTACAAGTATCTGTTAGGCTTAAACACATTCGCTTGTGCCTGCAAACATGCTTTGTGAGAATTACTTGCATACTTACATATGAAGACTAGAAAATACACCAAAATGAGCTGAAATATAAAATTATAATTGTAGCCTATGAACATGTGACAAAGTGTGTAACTAAATCTGCTAGTGATGACAGCACAGCTGTACTGTACGCACCGCAGAATGGCTGCAGACTTGTTCCGCTGTGTTCACACAAGCTGCATTCAGTACTTGGGGTTGTCATATTTGTATTTGCATTTATTTTCTTCCTTGTAAATTGACTTTCAGTGCCTTGAGTACAAATTACATTGCATGGTAACAGCTTTGAAGCAATGCAGTAAAAGGAGTTTTATTTTCCTTTTCTGTTACTTCGGGTTTTTGGTAGATACCCCTCTCTCCCTGGCTTCTTGCACATCTTAATCAGCTATCTGTGAAATACTGAAGTGTCTAGAACACAGACAGATAAAATGGATTTTAAATACGGAATTTCTAAATACTGGGAGTTCTGTGTAGACCTTCTGATACTTTTTTCCCACAGATTCTGAATGGGAAGAATGTGAAACAGACTGCAGTGATGATGAAATGGAGGGAGAGGACTCAGAATCAAGAAAACTAGAAGAAGGTAATGGTATCAACTTTTGAGCTCTGAAGAGAGTGAAACTCATTGATGTAAACATTATGGCTTTCTTTTTCATGTTGGATATAGCAAATAACATAGATGTTAAAGTATGAAACAGATTTGTTTTTACATCTCGTGGCAAAAAGGTACTTAGAACTTGGATCAGTGTGATCAGAAAGAATCTGGCTGTCTGTGTGTGCTGGCTATCATGTTCAGCACTGTCGTTGTTCAATACCACTAACTTTTGTTGACCACATATCTGCATCCAGGTAGGAATAACAGCCATTAGATTGAGATCTTTTGCACCTGCAGGGGAAGTTAGGAACATCTTTGCTGCTCTTTTCTCTCACAGCTTTTTCTTCCCCCCTTTTCTCTTAGAATTGGGAAGCCTCAAAGCTCAAGAAGAGGAACTTCAAAGGTAAGATGTCAAAGGGGATCTAAGGAGCTTAAAAATATTCGCATTCAGGATCTAGAGATTTGTACTATTTTTCACCAGTGTGCTACATCAGATGTTTTGCTTTATCTTTGTAGAGAACTGTCAGATCTGGAGACTGAGAATGAACAAATACTTGCTCAGATGAAGCATCTACAGGAAGATGAAAAGAGCTGCCAGGAACTCCTGGAGAGATGCAAGTAAGGAAAAAAAAAAAAAAAAAAGACTTTCAGGTGTTCTGTTTTTATCAGCTAGTTCTAGAGCCTTGCATTTCTATATACATGTGTCTGTGTTTGTTGTTTTTCCTTTTTACTTGATTTATCTTTGGATGTCCATCTCCTCACAACCTACGATACGCAACCAAACTTCTGTGAACTTGTAATGGCTTTACAGTGATACTCTGTATTCCCTCTTTCTATATCCAGCTCTCCTCCCATCCCAAAAGTAATGTTTATGTGAAATGAATAATATTGTGCTTTGGATTCCAAAAGATTCTTACACTTTGTTAACAAGTGAAAATGTATTTGGTCTCTCACACAAAATACACATGTAAGCATTCTTAATTCTCTGATCTTTATCCTTCAGATAATTGTTCTGATTGGTTGGTTGAAACTTAAGTTGTCTGTGTTTGTTTTATTCCTTTTAGCTTCACTGAGTGGGAGATTAGTGAATGGAGTGAACTCCAGGCAGTCTTTAACTTTCTTCATGATTCTATTGAACTCACAGTTGTGTTTGGAACCCCAATAGGTAAGTTGCAAAACTGGCAGATTTCTGTTTTATGAATTTGATAAGTTAAATAGTTACACAACAGAAACATAGAGATTCTACACTAGTAAAAATTGTGTTGAAATAAAAAATGAACTATAGAGGTACCATGTAAGCTAAGAGAAATGATAAATAGTGTATTTGAATAGGTTTATCAGTGGTCTCTACAAAATTTCTAAATGTGTGAAATAAGTGTCTGTTTCTTAAGAGAACTAAGTATAGAAATAGTTACTACCTCAGGCTTTTTCCTTTCCTTCTCAGATGGTGATGTTTTTGGTGAAAATCCTTCCAGAAAAATAGTTAGCCTGAGCTTTGAATCTCTCTTGGATGGTAAGATATTTCACATAGCTTGAAATTAGCTGCCGGTGTTGTACTCTTACTGGGAGGACATTATACATTTGTGTTTTAGCTGCTAGTGCATTACTACATGGCTTTGAAAAAATTTCTTGCAACACCGTTTCCTTTTTTGTTACAGAGGAAAAAGCTCCACTCTCCTCACGTTTAGTCCAAAGACTCATATTCCAGTTTATTGAAAGTCAGGGATGCTGGCAGGAAAAGTGTCCCACACTACAATACTTGCCTCAGGTAAAGTGTCTGAAAAGCCTAGAGGACTCTAGAAAAATATGAAATCTTTTTTGTCACGGCTTGATATAGAGAATAAAAATGTATTGATGAATACTTGATTAATGCAAATCAAAATCTGTTTCATAAATATTCTGAAGTAAGAGGGAGAAGGACCTGCCCCAGAAGTCAAGAGATGTAAAAGCTGTGGTTTCTTCCTTATTTGCTACCTTGATGTCTGACTATCTCAGTGATGGCTTAAAAGCCTTATTCCTGCTAGTAGAAATCAGGGAATCAAGCTGCTTGCCATTCTGCTTTCAAGAGAATTAGTAGTTTAAATTCCTAAGTCAAATCCGGTGTTACCTATATTTGTGCAACCCTGGTGACAAAGCTAAAAGAAGAAACTTATGGCAAAGAAGGATGTATATTTGTTTTTATTGCTTGTACAATTTCATTTTTGTATACAGAGTGAGATAGTAGTTAAGCTGCATATTTTAAATGTCTTCTAGCCTAAACTTTGTTTTCAAGTGTCACACAGTGGTTTCAGCTTCAATGTAAATCCTTTTCTGATCTCTTCCGTAGGTGCTTCATGATGTCTCTTTGGTGGTGAGTCGTTGCAGGATCCTGGGAGAGGAGATTGAATTTCTGGAGAGATGGGGTGGAAAATACAATCTTCTCAAGACAGATATAATTGACACAAAGTGAGTAACTTTAGATGGAGCTTATGCAAATTTTGCAGAGGGTCTCTACATAAGCAGAAGCAAAAGGTGCTAAGTTGGTTTTCTTGGAAATGTTGTTTTATGCAACTATTTTTTAACAAGTCAGCTTCTTTTTTAATACAATTGGACTGTGCTATCCAAAAGCTTGGAAATGAAGCTCCCCTTGCATTCAGTCAACTTCCTCTCTTCTACTTAATCTCTTATTTACTGCTTTCCTGTTGGACTTGACTCTCTCACTTAAAACTTAAGACCAGAGTGTAGCAATGCAAAGCAAACAGAGCCAAGAGTTTACCTGTGTAGCTTAGTGCTTTGTTTCTTTTATAATAGGCTTAGACTTTGATTTGCTTCAGCCAAGTGGAAACAGTCTTTGAAGGATGAAAGCATTTAAATTAAAATTTATTTTCCTTAGCCTTCATTTTATCCTGCTACTTCCCAATTTTGTGTCGTGTCCCTGTGGAACAAGATAAAAGGGTGTAGTGAAATGGTTTTTACTCTTTATGCACATCCTAAGAAGTGCCTGGTTAATTTTTGTCTGCATGCCTTGATGCTGTTTACTTACATTACTCTAATTCTGTAGTACCCTTTGCAAGAACATTTCTACTACATGCCAGAAGTCCCATAGAAGCTACATTTAGTTAAGTCAATAAAACAAGCGTGCAGACCACTTTTCTCAGGAAGATCTACTGTGGGACAACTGCCTTCAAAAGGTCTTCTTTAATCTTGTCATATTCTGTCCTATACCCCAAGGCATGTTTTCTGGGCATCATGTACTTGGTGATGGTCTTACCCTTATATACAAAAAGATTCTGCTCTGTTCTTCCTGAATGTTATCCTAGACAGATGAACTACACGGAAATCTAGTTTTCTAGATGGAAATTTGTCCTGATTTAAATAGGTTTGAATTCATGAAACAATTCTAGAATTATGGTCCTGCTTAAAAGCTCAGAAAACTTTATCTAGCTAGAAATGTTTTATGTTAACCAGGAAACTTATTTTTCACTATTACTCTATCTTCTATAATTTTGAAAGGTTCTGTAATTAGTTTTCATTCTGGAACTGAGTTCAAAGGAGATATACATTTCAACATTTTGTGCTGATGTTTTTGCTTTCATTTCTTACAGTGTGAAGCTCCTCTTCTCCACTTCCACCGCTTTTGCAAAGTTTGAGTTGACACTGTCTTTATCATCCAACTACCCATCTGCTTCACTGCCTTTCACTGTTGAAAAAAAAATTGGGAATATTGGGTGAGTTGAGCAGAAAGAACCACCCCTCGTGACTTACATTTCAAAGCTAGGGGCAGGAAATTAAATGTTCTACATCCTTTCAAACACATGTAACTTTATCTTTTCCAGACATGAGGAAATTTCTGCTGTTCTCTCTAAAGTACCTATTGGTTACCATTATCTCCGAAGAATGGTGAGCTTGATTCATCAAAATCTGCTCCAGGACCCCAGATGATTATTTAGTTCTACATACAGGACCGAAGAAGTCAGAGGACATTCTTTAACTTATGTATCATAAGAATGCAATGCAATCTCACCAGTCGTCTTGGCTTCCTTGTATAGTCTTCCCTAGAATGGCTATCTGTATTACATAGCTCGTTAATTTTGTTCTAGATTGATTTACAGAGCTCTTGTATAAAATGCTGCTGATCAATTTCTAAATTAACGCATCTGGAATTTTCTTCTACTATCATTATTTCGCTACTGCACAACATTCAAACATACCACACCAGTTTTAATCCTCATCAGTTCCCTGGAACCTCTCCCAAAGTACTGAAATGATAGTCTGGCTTATGATGAGCCAAATAACCAGCAATAATTAGACAGCTGGCCAAAACTGGGAAGACTTCTGATATGAAGACTACAGATCCTTGTGCTTAATCATGAACTTCTGGCTGCTGCAGACTCAAAACCATCAGTTCAATCGACGTGAGTTTTTCAAGAACTTTGTTCTGGTATTCTGTGCACAGGCATGGATGGTGCAGTGCAGTCTCCCTCCTCCTTTTTGTACGTTGTCTGAGGAGGTAATGACAAACTTAGTGAGCAGACTGAGCTATTCAAATTTTAGGAGGCATCTTTTAATGTCGTCGGTGCAGCCCAGATTGATTTTGTGTATAGTCTGTGTATTACATAGGTTGAGATGCTGAAATCGATGTAACCCTGATGAGTTGATAGCGTTGACACGCCTCCTGTTTCTAAGCTCTCCATTCTGTAGGCAGATACTATTTTTTGTATCTGTAAAATACGTTGAATTTGAAAGTGTTTTCATGTGTTTTAAGTGCATATATATTTGTGTCTTTTTATAATTTTTTCCTTCTATTTGGAAGGTGGAAGTTCATTAAACGTTTGAATTATTGCTATTCCTTCTTCAAGCTGTGTTTATTGACTGCTCCGTTTAAACTTTTGACTGAAAGTTTGCCTATTACTATTGAAAAAACTTTCTCTCTTTGAGAGGACTTCTCATAGCCTGAATGTGTTTTTCTTCCCTTGTATTTCACAGTGTTACACTATCATGGTGTGATCTTTGCAGGAGAAAACTTTTTTAATCAGAAAATAGTGACAAATTTGCACATGATGTGGAATGCTATACCTGGAATTACTTTCGAGTTTCCTGAGGCCATTTTATCAGCAGTAAGAACCAGTAGAGGGTGCTGCAGTAGTGCTGTGTGATCATTATCCTGCTTGTTTGGCTTTTTTCATGTCTGGTTTGTTGAGGGGGTTTGTTTTGTTTTGAATTTTCCCTGGCATGTTTCTAAGTGTCAATTTCTAAGGAGTGAATTTCTGGCAAAGCTTATTTTATTGGTCTGAATATTGAATGAAGTGCCAGATGAAACAAAACAAAAAAGCTCCATGTCTTTACAGTAAAAATAGTGCTTAGGAAGTTTCAGTTGCAGCAATGGAAGCTGCTGATGTCATTTGCTATCTGCTTGCTTTGATGAAACCAGGGAAAAAAAGACTTCTGAGTGGCTTCTTAGAGGCTATGATGATCTCATTTGATTTCAGGGCTATCACAGGTGAACAGCTCAACCTGAAAAGCTCTGGATTGATCAGTTACTCTGTTACAGTACTAAGGGAGTGAGTGAAAACAAGCTTTACAGTAAGAAACAAGCACCCTTTTCTTAGCTTCTCAACACAAGGAGTCTTCCCAACTTCCATGTCTTTTTGTAGGTGGACTGCTTCGTGTTGGTCTTACATCCAATAATCTGCAGCTTTTCAATGGCATAATGAAATCCCTGAGCCCAGGTAGACTAATGATTTTCTTCAGTAGTGAAACAGCACTACATCAGCCTCCTTCGTGTCTTTGACCACAACCCACTAAAACAGGAAGCTATTGATAAGTCATAGAATCAGAACTGCCTGAGTTGGAAGGGACTTTTAAAAGTCATCTGTTCCAAATAGTTCTTATTAGCCCCACTTTAGATGCTGAAGGGCCGCTCTCAGATCTCCGTGGAGCCCTCCCTTCTCCATGCTGCACGTCCCCAGCTCTCAGCCTGCCCTTGTAGGAGAGGTGTTCCCATCCCTTGGATCATTTCTGTGGCCCTCCTCAGGACACACTCCATGTCTCTCCTGCACTGAGGACTCCACACCGGGATGCAGTGCTGCAGGTGAGGTTTCTCAGCGCAGAGCAGAGGTGTTCTCTTGATCTGCTGAGCACGCTTGTCTTCCTGCAGCCCAGGAGAAGGCGTAAGGCTCAGTGTGTGCAAAGGGAACCTCTGAGCAGTATTCTTGCTTCCTTATTTTGTGCAGTTGGATTTGGGAATTATTAATAGGCTCTGCTACTGAAGTGCATATCTCTTTAATATCTCATATCCTTTATCTTTGCGTGACCTTCTCTTTGCAGACGCCCTGCCAGCTCTGAAAAGGATTTAATGAATCACCCGTAAAGGGGTGCGGCCCCTTTAAGGCGCTGCCGGCTCCGCGCTCTCCCCCGTCACGTGACCCGGTGGCGGGCTCCGTATTCTTCCTCCGTCACGTGACCCGGTGGCGGGCTCCTCCGAAGCGGTGGCGGCCGCGAACGGTAATGGCCGCGGCGTCCCGCGCGGGTTGCAGCGGGCGGCTGCGGCCTTGAGGAGGAGCGGCGGTTGAGGCGGGCCCGTGAGGAGAAGTTTGAAAAATAACGCTGGGTTAAGGTGAGGCGGGGGCGGCCCGAGCTTGGAGAACGAGAGAAAGCGGGACAGGCCGCTTCCCGACGCGTGTGGTGGCAGAACGCTGGGACGCCGCCCTGACGTGGGGCTGCGGGTGGCCCCGCTGGGACCCCCCCAACCCGCAGTACTCGGAGGTTCCACCTGAGCACGCAGTGAAGATGACAGTTTGCTAGCACTGTGCTGATTTTTCACCATAATCCTCCTGAGTGCTCGGGAGCCTCTATTCAACCTCCCGCCAGGTGAGGCGAGAGGCAAGGCCTTTGTTTTCAGAGTGTAACGCAGTGCACAAAGGGCTTTCCTCACAGCGGGAAGGGGCTTTGCTGCTCTGGATGGCAGCGCGTTCTGCACGGCTGTGTGCCCGTGTCCTGTTTGTGTTGCACCCCGTGTCACCAAGCTGTCTGCTTTCCTCCTAGGGCGGCTGCAGCCATGGCCATGCAGGTGCAGTTCGAGGCAAGCACCGACACATCCGCAGAGGAGGAGAGCTTTGGGCCAGAGCCCATATCTAGGCTAGAGGTAAAAGGTTTGGTATGATAAGGGCAGTGAGGCACTGGCACGGGTTGCCCGGAGAGGTGGGGGATGCCCCCTTCCTGGAGACATTCATGGTCAGGCTGGACGGTGCTCTGTGCAACTGATGGAGCTGTAGGTGTTTCTGGACATTGCATATTGAACCAGCTGCCCTTAAAGGTCATTTCCACCTCAAACAATTCTATGCTTCTGTCTTTTCCTGGATATTTGTTAGTTACCTTCAGTATTTATTAAATCAGCATCTGCTTTTCTGCGCTGTTTGGAGAGTAGCTCTTGCAAACGTTGCGTTAAAATCGTATTTATTTAAAAGGTTATTTGTTTGTAAGTGTTAGGGTGGTAACATTGGACGCGCTGACTTGGAATAACAGAGCTTGATTTAAATCTAGGTGAAGTTAGAATCGTAGAATAGAATCATAGAACCACTCAGGTTGGAAAAGACCTTAAAGATCATCGAGTCCAACCACGACCTAACCATACTACCCTAACTCTAACAACCCTCTGCTAAATCATGTCTGTGAGCACCACATCCAAACAGTTTTTAAACACATCCAGGGATGGTGACTCAACCACCTCCCTGGGGAGCCTATTCCAGTGCTTAACCACCCTTTCTGTAAAGAAGTTCTTTCTGATATCCAACCTAAACTTGAGGCCATTTCCCCTTGTCCATTTGTTTGTAAGTGTTAGGGGAATAACACTGAATGTGCTGTCTTGTAATAGCAGAGTTTGATTTAAACCTAAAGGTATGGTTGAAGGTATTCAGTGATTGGTGTTTGTGACTCCTTGTGTCTCTTTTTCCTGTCTTTCAGCAATGTGGTATAAATGCAAATGATGTGAAGAAATTAGAAGAAGCTGGATATCACACTGTTGAGTCTGTAGCACATGCACCCAAGAAGGAGCTGTTAAATATTAAAGGCATCAGTGAAGCCAAAGCTGATAAAATCTTGGTAAGGATTTTAAGCAAAAACTTTAAGCTGAGAATGTCTGGAAGGTTTATTTCTGCTGGTTTAAAGTATTCTAGTGTTTTTGGAAGGTCTCCATTAATGATAGACCAAGAAGAGTAATAAAGCTTATTACAGAATCACAGAATGGCCAGTGTTGGAAGGGACCTCAAGGATCATGAATCTCCAATCTCCCTGCCACAGGCAGGGCTGCCAAGCTCCACATTTAATACTAGACCAGGCTGCCCAGGGCCCCATCCAACCTGGCCTTGAACACCTCCAGGGATGGACGGGGCATCCACAACCTCTCTGGGCAGCTGTTCCAGCACCTCACCATTCTCATAGTAAAGAACTTCCCCCTGACATCAGTTCTAAATCTTCCCTTCCTCAACTTAAAACCATTCCCTTTGTCCTGCTGTTATCTACCCTTTCAAAGTGTTGACTCTCCTCCTGTTTGTAGGCTCCCTTTAGGTACTGAAAGGCTGCAATTAAGTCACCCCGCAGCCTTCTTTTCTCCAGGCTGGAGAGATGTGATGTGGCTTTTTATGGGAAGAGGTCAGAAAAGGCTAGGACCAGCTTCAAGAAGAAGTGAAGGAGGGGGGTGGGGGAAGGGGGATAATTAAGATCTATAAAAATTGTGGAAGATGTGGAGAGTGTGGCCAAGATGACTGTCATTTCCAGCTCAGTATTTCTCATGGTAAGGAGGCTTGAAGTAAAGAAAGCATTTTTTCGTACAGGATATGATGGAGTTCTGGAACTACTTGTCCCACAACCCTGTAACCATCAGTAACATGAACTGGTTTAATAATGCAACGATACCAAGAGCTAAGTGCAGTGTTAATGGGATAATCATCACACAGAGGGACTTGGTGAACCCAGAGGAATTACCAGATAGTGGATCAGTTCCTTCTTCCCTGATTTGTTAGGCTCCTTCCCCAAGCATCCACTTGTGGCAGTTGTCAAGGCACGGGGTGCTTGGTTAGGAACCACTGGGCTGACCCTGTACAGTTGTTCCTCTGTTGCAGCCCTCTGAAGGGTGAAGCCTCTGAACCCTCTGTACTTCAGGTGGCACCTGAGGTTTACGGTACTAATTAGTAGAGGGGCAAATGAATGGGATGAGCTCTCCTTGCACTGCTTAGTTTGGTTTTCTTTAGGCTGAAGCAGCTAAACTGGTTCCGATGGGTTTTACCACAGCAACGGAATTCCATCAGCGGAGGTCTGAAATCATCCAGATCACCACTGGGTCCAAAGAACTTGATAAACTTCTTCAAGGTAATGACTTGGGTTCTGTTTATCGATTAACTTTCACGATCATCTCCCTGTTCCCACTTGTAATCTCAAAGCACAATTGAGTCACTTCAGCTCTTCAGCATCCTCAAAAACCAGCTTAGCTGAACTTCTCATCTTCAGAATGAGCAAACCTCAATATGAAAACCAGTTTTTCCAATTAGCTTTAAAACTTTCAGGCAAAGTTAGTGTTAAACTCAATCTGTGTAAAACTAAAGCTTTGTGTATGCAGTCTTTACTGGAAGTATGTGACAATCTTTTTTTTTTCCTTTCTTCCACCTAGGAGGAATAGAAACAGGGTCCATAACAGAATTATTTGGGGAGTTTCGTACTGGAAAAACACAGTTGTGCCATACTTTGGCAGTTACCTGTCAAGTGAGTTATCCACTTTATTAAAATCAAGTATTCAGACAACACAGTATTTGCTAGTTTATGCCCTTTTCTTACAGAGAGCCCCACATATATACATTTTACCTGTTCCCAAAGAGTTCTCAGAAACTTTTGCAGCACCCATGACTGCACTTGCAGCTTGCTAGGGTCTTTTGTTCCTCTCTTAACCTGCCTGCTGGGATTAGTATGGCTGCAGTTAAATTTGTTACCTTTTTTGTCTGTATTTGACTTATGTTTTGTAGCTTTCTTTCAGCCTTGATATTTTGACCCCATTAACAGACATTAGCCTTGTGGTGTAATCATAGGTCTTAAGCACAGGGAGGTGCTTGAAGCTGAGCTCCTGTCCCCTTGCAGAGAGACTGAAGACAAGAATCTGTATTGTCACTTTTCCCAGACAAATGTGACTTCAATCACCATAGCTTGGTACATTACTTATTGTGTGAACATCAGCTGAAGGAATAAAGCAGTAACTGGATTACTTGTTACTGATTTCATATTCATAAATGTGCTCTTCCTTTAGCTTCCCATTGACCGAGGAGGTGGAGAAGGAAAAGCCATGTACATTGACACTGAAGGCACCTTCCGTCCAGAACGTCTTCTTGCTGTGGCTGAAAGGTCTGTACTTATGGCTGGAAGTAAACAGGCGTTTACTTAGGTGAAGAAGGGAATGCATTTCCTCATGGTGAGCCAGCTTAGTAAAGATCAGCCAGGCTCTTTAAATTCATTGGACTGTTAGAGTAAGACCTATCCTTAACCAGCAGCCCCTTCCTGCCTCCTGGGTTCTATCATTCTGCCTTCCTAGATGCCCTTTAGACCACTTCATTAGCTGTAGTTTATAAAGTTTCTATTTTTACTTAGCTATGACATAAGCTAACATCACTGTTCCCTGGCATTTGATGTTTTCACTTCATATCCCCCTCAAATTTAGTTTTGCAGTTGATGACATACCAAGATTTTCTTTAAATTCTACCAGTATTTTGTAAGAAAGATTCTTCTACAAAAAGTTTATCTCAACAGCACATGGGATTTTTTTGTTGAGAAATGTGAGAGCCCCCCCCACATGTTGGAAGGCAGTTTTCTCATCTCCTGCTTCTACCTCAGAATATTCTGAAGTGTCTCATTTACAGATCAGGGGTAACATAATTAACTGAACTTCTTGAAGGCAATAAAAACTCTGCTGGTTACATGCAGATTCTTGTTAGACTTAAATATCAAACCAGTATGAGCTGTGCTGGCCCACAAGAGTTGTTCCCTTTTCTTTAGAGAGGAAACTGACGTAGTCAACATATCATCCTGAATGAATGAAATAAAGTCAAGCTGTTGAGATGTAGCAGTAACTCCTGTTGATGAGGCTTGTTGCTGAAGACTTTTGTCACCGATGTCTCTAGGTATGGCTTGTCTGGCAGTGATGTCCTGGATAACGTGGCATATGCTCGAGGCTTTAACACAGATCACCAGACCCAGCTCCTCTATCAGGCATCTGCCATGATGGCTGAGTCACGGTAATGAGACCTCATCTAAAGATGGGGTGACTTTTGTGCTGGTACATTATAAACCTTCTTGTACACTTCTTCTGCACTGGTTCATCACCTGTGTCACATGACTGAGTTGTCAAAGTAACAGCTTACATTTGAAGTTGTTCTCAAACTAATTTATGCTTTGACACATGCATGCAATAAGTTTTGTGTATCAGCTCAGATGTGTGAGTAATTCAGTTGTGAGTTAATACCTGTTGCTTTTGAAATGTTGGATGGTAGCAACTGACTTGAGCTGTGACAACGGATCTCACTTGACAAAGAATGAGTGCCAGCCTGAGAAACAACTTTAAGGATCACATTATATAATTGCTTTCAGAAAGAGAGTTGGTTTAGAGCAGTGCAGTTGTTGTGGTTTACCCTGGCAGGCAGCTAAGCACCAGCTGTTCACCTCCCGGACCCCAAGAGGGTGGGGGAGAGAACTGAAGGCAGTAAAAAAAAGCAAGAACTCTTGGGCTGAGATAAAGACAGTTTAATAAGAAAGAAAACAAAACACAACTGCTACAAAAACGATGCACAGTGCAGTTACTCACCACCTGCTGACCAATGCTCTGCTTATCACTGAGCAGTAGCAGTCTCCCCCAGTTTTGTTGTTCAGCGTGATGCTGTTATGTATGGTATAGGATATCCCTTTGGCCAGCCTGGGTCAGCTGTTCTGGTTCTTTCCCAGCTCCTCACAGGCAGGGCAGCAGGAGGAGCTGAAGAGTCCTTGACTCAATGTAAGCACAGCAGCTATCAATGTATTATCCACATTTTTGTTACCTTTATTTTTTTTTTCTTTCCCAAAACACAGTAGCATACCATCCACTATGAAGAAGAATAACGATCCCAGCCAAGACCAGGACGTGTGCAGATAGCTTTAGTTTGAAACTGAGGTTTATGAGACCCTTTAGAAGGAAGGGGGGTGGTGCTATGAGGTATGCAGGGACCTGTTTACCTGAGGTGTACAGAATACCCATGGTATAAAGAGTTTTATTTCATAGTAATCTGAACACTGCAGATTGAGTCTGTAGTGGTAAAAATAACAGTTCTGCTAACTGGCAGGTGAGAAGGGCTTACATCCACATCTGCATGCAGCTCACAGTTGACTCAGATGTTCACATTATTCACCTCTGAGAATGCTTCATGTAACTTCTCCAGGTATGCACTGCTGATAGTGGACAGTGCGACAGCTCTGTATCGGACAGATTACTCTGGAAGAGGCGAGCTGTCAGCGAGACAGATGCATCTGGCCAGATTTCTGCGTATGCTTCTCCGACTTGCAGATGAGGTAAATGCTGAACCTTGCTCCCTAGGGGACTGCTGATTGGTTTTCTTTCTCTTGTGAAGCTCAGCAGCCTTGTATGGAAAGTGCCTGCTCACTGTCTGCTTCTGTTGTATGTTGAGAGTGGGTATCACCTGCAGAGAGGAGAGCAGAATTACAAGCATGCCTTTTTTTTTTTTTAATTTATTCAGGTGGTGGGAAATAATTTTGCATTATTGCTTTTCTCCTCCTAGTTTGGTGTGGCTGTTGTGATCACTAACCAAGTGGTGGCGCAGGTAGATGGAGCAGCCATGTTTGCAGCAGATCCCAAGAAACCTATTGGAGGAAATATCATAGCCCATGCTTCCACCACGAGGTGAGAGAACAGATTATCACCTTCCATTAGCTTTACTTTGGAAGATTTTGTGTCACTGAATACATACCTTTAAATTCCGGGTCTCTCTTTGGTCTGTCAGTGGCACTTCCAGTCTGCTTTGCAGAAACAGGTGCCACTCTGAGCAGGTTCAGTTCTTACAGCTCAAAGTATGCTACATTCCATGTAGTGTTTCAGTGTAATGTTTTAAGAATTACGATCAGGATTGTCTGGAAGGAGGCCATACCTCTTTTCTTTCTTTTTCCCCTTCAGGCTCTATCTGCGAAAAGGCCGAGGTGAAACCAGAATATGTAAAATCTATGACTCTCCTTGCCTTCCTGAGGCTGAAGCAATGTTTGCTATTAATGCTGATGGAGTGGGAGATGCAAAAGAATGAAGACTTCATTTTGTTCCCCATGTAAACTGAGACTGCATGGCCATAAACGGCTCCTGTGACAGCAGCTTTCCCAATGCAGCTGCTGTTCAAATGCTGGCCGAGGAGTCTGTTGTATTTCAGCATACATGCCCATCAGGTGAATCCGATTTGAGACACGTCTGCAGGTGTTCCTTGGAAGAGGTTGTCCCTCCTGGGCTTTAGTCACATGTTAGGTTAATGTGGTTCCTTGAGAGTATTTCCAGAGGACCGCATGCTTGAAGTTTTCCTCACAGCTGTTGCTCCCGTTGAATTCTACAGGTGGACACAGCACAGTGATCCGAAAATCTGTGGCAATACTTTGTAATTTAAGGCCTTTGAAGTAAGTCAGATAAGAAAAGTGGTGGCTTGAGAACATAACGGGTTGCCTTAATAACTACTTACAAAATAAAGCAGAATAGCATTCCACAAAAAGGATGTGTGAATATTGCTGTGATTGAGATGATCATTGACCCCTACTCTTTTTGTTAATTTTGTTTTGAATTCTGCAATACTCTGCTTTTTGGGAACTGCTAATTTACATTTCAATAACGTTCTTTTTTGTATGTCATTATTTCTCTGTGGAAATCTGCTTTTTAATAAAAAAGACAGTGAAAATATCGATGACATTACAGGTGTCTGGGATTTAGCCAGGTGCTAATTCAGACTGAGGCACTCTTTGCCTGCAGGTAGGGAGAAGATGCACAGATCCTCAGTGACTTTCAATGTGGAGTGTTTTTTCTACAGAACACACCATTTGCTTTCCTGAGATGTGCTGTACAGCTACCTAACTGCTCACACTTGCCCTACGTACAGGTGAAGCTGTGACCAACTGTAAGACCCTGTCCTTGCCTGCACTCTGCTATGTGCTGCTGGTGGCTGATACCTGGCAGTGGTTTGTTGTAGGCTGACGTGCCTCAATCACAGTCCTCCAGTGTCAGTGCTGTACAATTTAAACTAACAGAACCATTACATTCTTCTTTTCAGTCTCTCTGAACAACTGAGGTAACCTCTGAAGTCCCCTCTGTTCATACAGCGCTTTGCATGCAAACTGCTTTCTTCTATAGCCCACAGTGCTTCTCTTGGTCAAGCTGAAAGGTTTGTAACTGCCACGAAATCCAAGAAAATGGGAAATATTTTTCCTCTTCTCTAAGCTTTTATACAGTCCAGGCTCTGAACTCGTTGGGATTTGGGTCTGTTGTTTCTTTTAAGCACAAGAACCTTTTAGGAACATCCTCAAGTTATCTGATGACACCCCATAGCAAGCATTTCCATAAAGGCTTTAAGTTGCTTGTGATTCAAGGTTATGTAACGTGAATTAAAATAAGCTTATTGTCAACATTGCTTTCATCTAAAGGAGCTATAATTAATAATATTTTGGTAAACATTTCTCCTGCCTTTCCTTGAAGTATTTGTCTCAGTGTTTCCCAAAAACTCTAACGCTCCCCTCAAAGAAGCAGAATATAGAATAGAATCATACGTTTAAAAGCTCTTAGAAGCGTCTGTGTGTTTGCACAACCACCTCTCTTGCATCCACCCAGCCAATTTCTGCTCTGTTTGAACCCACACCGAGAGGTGAGAGGGGATTTATTATCGAAGTCTGTACAGAAATGGGTGCTTTGTTCTGAACTATTCATTGTTTCAGCCTTTGTTTTCAGGAGGAACTTAAAACACAAATTAGTTTCTCTGTGCCATCCATGTGCACAGTTCTCGCGCCTGAACAAGACAGAGTGATGAAGATGAGCTTTGGCGAGTTGCTTTCTGTATCCAAGATCCTGCACTGCACATTCTGACTCTTAACCCAGGTATCAGGCTTTAGGGGAGCATCTTAACATGGCATTTTGCCTCATCTGAAGCCTTTAGGAGCTCCTGCGTCAGCTCTTCCAGATGTGGGGCACCACTTAGGCTGTGCCCACTCAAGCTTAAAAGTCCTCAGCCGCCCCAGAAATGCATTGATTTGCTCCTGTTCTCAATCATTTTGGCAGAATACATGAGATACAACCATGGTGTTTTACTGTGGGCAGTACAAGAGCTGTCCCTTTGGCCATTCAGGTGCCACGCTTAGGTCACACCTTGAAACATCAGATAGCAAATGGACTAGAAAAGGGTGAGCACAGGGAACACAAGCCGTTGGTTTCACGGCCTCAATGGGAGGCAAAGCCATCCCAAGCCCCAGCCTGCTATTGAACCTCTCAGAAGATTGTTGACAGTATTTTCTTACTGGCACCCAGACATCTAATACGTTGCATCTGCTTTTGAGCAAATCTCACCTGGTTTTTGACCAAATTACCCGAGAGGGATGTGATGATGAGAGCTGTGTCTCTGCTGGCTTCCTTGGAGAGCCCAAATTGCCGTTTTCTTCCCCAGTTCCACGTTGTCTCTAAACCACTTCAAAGCACAGGAGAGGCAGCGATGTGTGCTGGGGAAACAGAAAGGAGGTTGGTGCCTAAGGCTTGTATTTTGGGGTTAAATGATGGGAAAATGGCTCTGCTGTTTCATGGCCACGATGAGGAAAGCCCCTTAAACAGGCCAATGACCAGAAGGAAATGCCCCATTTATTTTAGAGTGCGTAACTGAAATTGGGTGCTTTCATGGAGAAGTCAAATCCTACTGTTTTTAACCACAATAGCATGGGGAAAAAGCACCTTTTTATTTTTGTCACCATTCAGAGCCCATCCTTGCCTGTCTGTAATCCCCACATGGAGGAGCAGTTGCACAGCAGGAAGACTTTGTTTCTTGGAGGGGTGGTGTATTGTATTTGAATCTCAGTTGTAGGTCTGTATTTCCTTAGCTGTGCCTGTGCTCCTACTTAGGTATGAGCCAGAATAGGCAGCACCGTGGTCTGGGGGCATCAGAGAGCCCCAGCCAAGGCAACACCATGAGAGTAAGCACCAAAGTCAAGGAGAGGCAGCTGAATAACATTCAACGGGGATGGAAGCAGAAGGAGCGAGCTGGAGCGTTGCTGTAAGGAAGGAGAAGCCAAAATCAGAGCAGCCCAAGGAAGAGTTTGGGGAAGAGCAGGGAGAGGGGGAGCCCCGAAGTTGTGGTTAAAGCTAATTCTTCTGGTTTTGTGCCCCAGTTGGGTTGGGGTTATGGGAAAAGGTAAGAGGAGCCCAAGCTGGTTCAGCACTGTTCACTTGCTGTTTTTTGGGGTAGTAAACAGCCAAAGAGACACTGTAAAGTTCCGTGCAGCCCAATTCACCCTATTCGTGCAGAATGAATTTCCCCTTGCCATGGAAAATTGCCTTTTCTTGCGCCAGGGGACATTGCATGCAAGTATGGGGCTCGCTTGGGGTGAGACGAGACAATGAAAGCATCGTTCTGGAGCCACTAAGCAGTGTCCCCAGAGCCACCCCGCACCCCGCACCTCACCTCTGCCATCCGCTGTCCCCTGGGAGACCGTCACCGTCAGGTCTGGTGACGGAGCTGCCAAAAGCCGCACGGAGATGATTGAATCCAGCTGCAAAGCCCTGAGCCACGAGTGCCCTCCGCAGTCACGAGTGAGGAAAATAAAGCAGGAAAAACTCCACAGGGGGTCTCCTCACCCCCAGCCCTCCAGCTCCCCACCATAATCCCATCTCCGTGTGTCCCATTGGGGTGGCTCCGCCTGTGTTATTCCCCCCCCCAGCCCGCAGCGGCCTCCTGGGGGGAGGAGAGGCTCGGCCCCCTTGGAGGCAGCCATAAAGCCGCGTCGATCCCCAGCCTCCACTGCAGAGCAGCTGCAGCCATGAGTGCGATGGGGACCCCCAACGGGGCGGCCATGGCGCCGGTGCTGTCGCCTCACTCTGCCCTTCTTCTCATTGCCGTCGTGCTCACTGCCATCCTGCTGCTCGCCAGGACTCGCCACAAGGCCACTCGTGGCCAGAGCCCGCCGGGTCCTTTCGCGTGGCCTCTGGTGGGCAACGTCCTGCAGATGGGCCGCCTGCCCCACCTCACCTTCATGCGCATGGCGTGCCGCTATGGAGCCATCTTCCAGCTGCGCCTGGGCCGGCACCGGGTGGTGGTGCTCAATGGCGAGGCGGCCATCCGGCGGGCGCTGGTGGGGCTGGGCACGCGCTTCGCCGGCCGGCCTGACTTCCCTTCCTTCGGGCTGGTGTCAGGTGGGCGCAGCATCGCCTTTGGGGGCTGCACGCCCCAATGGCGGGCACGGCGGCGGCTGGCCCACACTGCCCTAAGGGCTCATTCAACGGTGGCTGAGGTGGAGCGGCACGTGGCGGCCGAGGCGGGTGACCTGGTGCAGCTCTTCCTGAGGCACAGCCAGGGTGGTGCTTACTTCCAGCCCTGCCCGCTCTTAGTGGTGGCCAACGCCAATGTCCTCTGCGCTCTCTGCTTTGGCCGCCGCTATGACCACGCTGACGGCGAGTTCACCGCGTTGCTTGGCCGCAATGACCGCTTTGGGCAGACGGTGGGGGCTGGCAGTCTGGTAGATGTACTGCCCTGGCTCCTGCGCTTCCCCAACCCCGTCCGTCATGTCTACCGTGACTTCCAGGCCCTCAACCGGGAGCTGCACGGCTTTGTGCAGGCCAAGGTGGCACAGCACCGCCAGACCTTTGACTGGCGGGCAGTCCGTGACATCAGTGATGTCATGATCGCCTCTGTAGAGCGTGGTGGTGGGTCCCCTGATGGGCTGGGACCTGAGGACGTGGAAGGTGCCATGACCGACATCTTTGGCGCGGGGCAGGACACCACGTCCACGGCGCTCTCATGGATCATCCTGCTGCTGCTGAAGCACCCGCAGGTCCAGCAGGACCTTCAGGCTGAGCTGGATCGGGTGGTGGGACGCAGCCGGCTGCCCACAGCTGAGGACCGACCCCATCTGCCCCTTCTGGAGGCCTTCATCTACGAGACGCTGCGCTACAGCAGCTTTGTGCCCATCACCATTCCACATGCCACCACGGCTGATGTGGAGCTCGAGGGCTTCAGCATCCCTAAGGGCACTGTGGTCTTTGTCAACCAGTGGTCAGTCAACCACGACTGCAGCAAGTGGCCCGAGCCACAGCGCTTCGACCCCACGCGATTCCTGGACAAGCAGCAGCGCCTGGACCGTGAGCGGGCCGGAAGCGTGATGATCTTCTCGGCTGGCCAGCGGCGCTGCATTGGTGACCAGCTCTCCAAGCTCCAGATCTTCCTCTTCACCGCCATCCTCCTCCACCAGTGCTCCTTCCACGCCAACCCAGCGGAGCACCTCACCATGGACTGCATCCATGGGCTGGCGCTGAAGCCACTGCCTTTCACCGTCAACGTGCGGCCGAGGCTCCCCCTGCTCATCCAGCCATGATGGCCCATCCAGCCGAGGGTCATCAACAGGGTGGCAGGGGACACCTTGCCTTGCACGCTAGTGATTCCTGCTGCCTCGTAGTGCCAATGGCAGTGAGTCCCCGCAGCAATAAACACCTTTGACACAGGACCTGACTCTGCTCATTTTCTTTGTGGGGTGGCTGGAGCATCGTTTGTACCTATAGCTGCATTGCACATACCCCTGAGCTCTCCTCCCCAAGACAGGTCAGAAGTGCAGAAATTGGACCCTCTCCCTTGGTATCCCAAGGTGCAGCAAGAAGTGATTTTATCTCCTTCTAGCAGGAGTGAGACATTCGTAGAGGATGTACTTCAGAACTCGGGGAAAGCCATGGTGGAGCAAGGGAAGCTGCTGGGGGAACCTCATCACTGAGACTTGAGTTTATGGACTAGTCAGCCGTGGCAGCCTGGACAGGTCTTGTCCCGCAGCACGGCCCCATCAGTTTGACCCAGGAGCACACCTTGCCCTCATGCTCCCAATTCCCACTAGTCCTAGCTTCAGCTGGGAGGGATTTGTGTCTGATACGTTGCTACATTTTGATTCTAGGAGAAAAACAACGTTGATAATACACTGCTGTTTATAGTTGCTGCTAAGCTGTTTTGTAGTAAGGCAAAGCCATTTGCAGTGAAAGGCCCAGGGAGCTGGGAGGGAACAGAATTACGACAGCTGACTTAAACTGCCGAGAGGGATACTCCATGCCATAGAATCATAGGATTGCTCAGGTTGGAAAAGACCTTAACGATCACCAACTCCAACCGCAGCCTAACCATACTACCCTAACAACCCTCCACTAAATCATGTCCCTGAGCACCACATCCAAATGGTTTTTAAACACATTCAAGGATGGTGACTCAACCATCTCCCTATTCCACCCTTTCAGTAAAGTTATTCCTGATACCCAACCTAAACTTACCCCATATGACATCAAGTGGAAGGAGTTTTGAAGGGGATGGGAGTACATCTGCTGGGGTAGAGAAATAACTAGGGAATGGTGTTTCTTCTCTATGAACCTTTAGCTTTAAGTGGAAAGAGCCACTGGGCAGCTTACATTGAGATGCTTAGCAGAAATGGGACATGGCCCCTCTCCAAAGATAAGATTTTTTTTTCCCCTAGATGTTCCTGGATGGCATCTGGAAGCATGACCTGCAAATGCAAAGAAATCCTCTGTTCTGGGGGGGGGTCATCATTCCTTTGTGCACCCAGACAGTACACTGAGGTTGGGTAGCTGCTATTGCCTGTATGCTACCAATGCCATCGCATGGTCTTTCTCACCCATATTTAAGAATAATGCAGGTGAACATGTCCAACCTAAGTTAATAGAGCTGGCTCTAAAATAGGGAAATATACCATCCCCAAAACTGAGAGCAGTCTCCACCCAAGCTACCATCATGTTCATCTCAGTGCCACCACAGCGTGGTCACCCCAAGGAGCTACAGAGGATGGGATAAATCACCTCCTCATGACAATTTACTAACAGCAAACTCACCTTCCTCCAGAAGCTCTACCGAAGATGAGATTTAATTATCTGGGAAGATTTGAATACATCCTCACCAACTCAGCCCTCCTCTTAACAGCATCTCAGAGCATGCGGGTATTTCCAAGTCTGCCTCACACCAGTGCTACCTACCATGGATGGTCAACAGAACCAAGATGCCCACTGTAACCTGATGGGAACTGGCACAAAGCGAAGGCATCCACACTGATCTGAGTCAAAGCCAGAAGATCAGATTCACGTTTACAGCTCCATGTGAACCCACTGGCACACCGGCTGTGCTTTGCTTCTCCTCCTTGGCTCCCATCCTGGCTCCATATTCCTGCTCATTGGAAATACTACAGCACTGAGATGCTGGAGATGAGAAGAGTGCACTGATAAATACTGCTCATTTATTCCTCATGCCTACTACTATTCCCTGTGGGTCTTCAGGCAATACAGGGCCACAGCTCTTATATCCCCATCGTTAACACTAAACATTCGTGTACTCCGCTCAACTAATGCCAAAGCGGGGGAAAACACCCTTGGCTGAAGCCACACTTCAGCAGATGGTGCCACGTCTGTCTTTCCTTCTAACTCCAGTTCCCACCTTACCCGTAAGTCACAGAAAATTGGTGCTTTTAACCCAAATTGTGGAGATTGAGGTGCACGCGTTTGACGGTGTCCAGAAATCATTCCAATGAGTGCACGCTGGCGGCACAAAGCGTGCGGCTGCAGCTCGCGGGGGGTGGAAGCTGCTTACAGCACTTCCTCGAAGGATTTTGCAATGTTTTGACCACCCCGGTTCTCAAATGTAGGGGGAGACGCTGCCAGGAAATATGATTTTTGGAAGCGCGACGCCAGGAAATGCATTGCGTATTTACAGTCCCCTGTGTCCAAACCCATTCCCACTCCTCATCCACGATTACAGTCACATTCACACGCAAGCAGGTGCTGCACGGCTTTCCCCGCAGTTTCCAAGCCACTGAAATGCTGGAATAGGACCTCTATCATTTAGCAGAAGACGCACAAGAGATCCAGCTGCGGGACTAACCCTTTCATTAAGAAGAAAAGCAATCGGTGCATTATTAATCTTTCCTTCTAAACAATTCTCTGCAACCCAAGCACAGGGAGCCTACACCAATCTGCTTCTCAGAAATGATTATTTAAACCTTATCCCAAGGGCCTTTAACTTCTCCATCAGTCAAGCTGACATCAGCCCAGTAAATAGGAAGCTGACCTTTGTTACGGGATGCATTTATAATGATGGGGACTCTCCATCTCCAGTTGTGCATTGCATTGTCTTCCTTCACGACCTTTGAGCCCTTACGCTTCTATCTCATGGAAAGCAACATTTAAAGAAGCCTTACTCAGAGAACTAATCTCTGCCTTCTGAAGTTTTTGAGATCATGTTTGCATGCCCAACTGAGACTGCAAGCAAAACCCGTGGAAGCATCACAGGTCTACAGCAAACAGTAGCAGCGTTCCAATTTATCCCTTCTCCCCCGATTTTTAACTTCCATTAAAAAGTTAAAATATGGTCAGCTTTTTGCCTGGTTTTACTGTGTGTGCTTTGTATGCCAACATCAGCAAAGTCAATGTATGTACTGCTGCAAAAAAAGTTTATTATAATACTCAGGGGACTCTGAAACAGGCTCGTGCTAAATAACTCTAAGGAAAATAATGACAGTTCACCTACATCAACCCATTGCTTTGCCACGTGGCAGTAAGACTTGCTGTAAAAAACAAGATGGCAAGCCTATTGCAATCCTCCCATTTCAGGGTCTCCCTCAAACCAAGCATCTCAGCAGGTCAGCCTTTGCCAGGGAATTTCCAAGGAGCTACAGATGTCATTGAACCAAAGAAATTTGGAATTTGCAGAAATCTTGAAGCCAAGGTGGGAGTTAGAATGACTGTGCCATTCCTGGTAGGAAGCAATGTTGACATTCCTACTCCAATACTGAGTCAGATGTTTCCCAGAACACTGGGGAGGTGGTCACATCTCTGGTATGTTCTAATTATTGGAAACCAACTTCCAAACAGAACTTGCCTACTTTTAAATCCCCCGTTCTCAATTGATGACCCAGTCCCAAGCCATAGGTCAGTGCTGACCCTCTTCTCTGCGATGCTGAAGTGACTTGAAAACATTTTTCTAGCTGTGTTCTCCTATCCACAGTCAAGCATGATTGGAGCAGACAAAGCACTCATTTGATTGCTAACACTCAAGTATTGCAAAATGTCACTTAAAAAGTCTTCTAGGGGTCCTAGAGTCAAAGAGATTTATGCTGAACAACAGTGTACCTACACGTCCTCTCCTGGGCTGCTGTCCTCAGTGCCACACCTTCCATGAGGCTAAGCCAAGGGCTCCGTAAGGTGGCTCGGTGCACTAGAAGATGCTACTATTTCACCTTAAGAAGGAAATTAAAGGAAAGAGACTACAGAGAAGTTGCACGCTGAATACAGCCCTAATTCTGCACCATGGAAAGACAAAGCTGCCTTGAAATGTGTAGATGTGGCACTTGGGGAAGTGGTTAGTGGGCGTGGTGGTGGTGATGGGTTGACCGCTGGACAAGATGATCTTTGAGGTCTTTTCCAATCTTAATGATTCTATGATTTCATCCATTGCTTGCTGGGAGAGGACTTCTTTCATGCTCGTGATTGCACATGGCTCCAGCGTTCTCCCAGGGACGGTATGTGATTAATGTGAGAGCAAGTTAACACAGCCAAATCACTCTTATCTACTCCATTAGGCAGTTCAAATGTTGTTTCCCACTACAACTGCTCCTTAATGCAACTATGCTATCAATCAGTACTCCTCAGGTCAGTGAATTTTAAGGAACGAAGAAGTACGGCTGGTGCTATCATTCACTCTCTCTGCACAGTAATTTGGAACACAATGAGACAAGGGTTGCCAGGAGGTCTAAAAGTCTCAAAAGCAACGCTAAGCACAGCCTGCAAGCCCGTTGTTTATGGCTTCTGTCTGGAGCTGATGGAGATGGCCTCCAGGCCATGAAAGCGGAGCACAGAATACTCATAGTTGGTCACAACGGATCACTCACATTTATTGAAAAACAACCTCACCTGGAGCACACTGCTCACCACAACGTGTGCTTGTATTACTTTGGTGCCATTTAGAAACAAAAGCAGTAGTCATGGTATTTACATCAAAAATGTGCTACAGGTGTAACCCACGCTGTTATAAACATATATATATAAACAGTGATATATAAACAATAATTTTACATGTTACCTTCCCATAATATTCCAGCACACCACCACACATACAGACACCACAATACTTCAGAAGACTTCCTCCTGACTGTTGGGTTTCTTCACCTATGTACCAACACAACAAACAAGACAGCGATGCAGGAAACTTCAAGCAGGATTGCCTTCTCCTTGATTACAAATATCTTATCTCAAACAGACCACCACAGTGAGGATAAATTAGTTAAACAGCTTCAGTTATTCTTTAGTATCATAGTTTAGCCACAGGGAAGTGTGTTTCCCAAGTCAGCCTAGCTCAGGAAATTGTTCTGTCCTACCCTGCAATAAGCCTAGAAAAACAGCCAGAGTCCTTTACTACGAAAATCCTATTTCTGGGAGTGTACACTGCAGGCATCTTTGAGAAATTCACATTGTACTTTGGGATTAATCTGCAGAGTACGTGCAAAATTAAAGAAACCTTGATTTCTGCGTTGTCTGAAAGCTACTGAAGTACAGACAGGAGGGAGAGACTCCCTCACTTAAGCTTCTACCAGTAAGAAAAATGAGACTTTGGCATTCGTTTCCAAACAGGCTTTGTTTAGTCTGTAACCCAAAGCTCTGTTTTCCCAGCACTCTACCATCTGAAGTCATCCTTCCATCCATAAGGCACCTTGACAAGTAATTGAACTCTCTCCTTGTCCATGACCCTTTTAAAGCTAGGGGGATTTACATCATCACCCCAGTGAACATACATGGGACACAATGTGAAACACTGACAGGATCCAAAGCAGAAAAACAAAGCAGCATTTTCTTCTCTCAAGCTTATGGTTGCTCACTGTATGGGAACAGACATTAACCAAGAAAGAAACGAAAAACGAGGAGAAATTACATCTTTGAAAACACAACATGTAAGCTATCTCCAGAAAATACCTAATAATTCAAAACCACCTCTGATGGTTTATACTTTTGAAGAGTTAGACAACAGGTGAAGGCCTGCAAGTAAGAAAAGCTGTGGACTTTTGGTATCTTTTGGCAATGATCTGGCGATCAATTCAGCCTGGTAGGATTCAGCTCTCTGCAAGAATCATACGTATAGTCTCAAGCAACTCAAAATTGTAGAGAGTTCCATTTGGACCAAAATAAAAACAGCTAAAAAGTGTCAAATGTGTAAGCTGGAAAGTCTGTAGGCTTGAATCTGCTACACATCTACTTTATGAAAGTAACATCGAGGGGGAAAAGCTGGAATGTGCAGGGATACAAAGCAAAGCCTCGCTCATCTTTGGGACGTTTCTGAACGTTGTTTTTGCTTTTCACCCTTTTTGTCAGCATACAGCAAAGTTTACTTTCTCTGTTTGGTATCCAGAAGCTGTCAGAGAAAATGTCAGCTGCCAGCTCTGTTTTCTCAGTGCCAGTGCGTTGGTCAACAAGAACTGGAGGAATATACAGCCAAGTGTCAGCTCTGCCACAGAGTATTCCTGTTCCTGTAACCAGTGTTACACTGATAAACAAGTGCTAAGCTATATCTAAACCATAGCTGCATAGTTTGGAGGGACACACCAAGTTTTTGCTCTTGTCTGAGTGGTGTCACTAGGAGAAAGTCCTGAAGTTGAATACCTCATTACTTGCTGTTCTTGCACCTCTTAAAAATGAAGTTCTTCTTGTGAACAACATCTTCTTCTTGGTCCCTCAGTATTTTCTCACTGTAAGGAGCAGTGCTGGTTTCTCCTCAACAGAAAACCAGGAAGGTAGTTTAGGTATAACCAGACAGGACCAACAGGACTGTGTTTTGGACACCACCATCAGTTTTTTCACAGCAAGAAAGAAAGGACTGACAACTCACTTAAGTCAGGGTAGTCCTTTTTTTGTAGTGGCCTTTCCTCAAGCCATCGTGTCAGTGCCCATTTGAAACAAGAGGCTGAGAGAAGCGAGGAACTCCCATGGCCTGCAGTGCATCAGGGTGCTAAAAATCAGCCTCGCAACACCCACTGACTCACCTTTCTCTCAGCAGGACGTCTATGCAAAGATGCAATCAGTTATTCCAACTGATTCCAGTGAGTATGTTTTAGAAAGGAAAAGAGAAAACAGTCAAATGAGAGAAAAAATGTCTGCTGAGGACTTCCCCAGGAAGCTCATCAGCAAGCAGACCTGAAATTCAGCCATCATACACACGTATGTATGTATATATACTCCTACATGCTTATATCTGGTTGACTTTTTGACTATTTGGCCTTTTTTCTTAAGGAATTTTAAAAGCAAACAAACATACGCTGTGCTCTCAGTAGGGAAATGACACAAACTTTTATCTCATTAAATCCCACCGAGATGCTTTCCTGGAAGAGCTGATGTGAATGCTGAGTGTGAACTCCTGGCAGCTCCTCTGGCTTATCCACGTTGTGCAACCAAACCTGTTGGGATCATGAAACCCCTTCCAATGGGATTTTATTGTCTGTGCAGCGTTGAGTGGAGTGAGCTCTTCTGCTCTTATTCACCCAAGATTGATCGCATCTCCTCAAGTTCTCTCTCAGTTTCTGAATCCTGGAAACGCAACACAAGGCATTAATACACGGGCTAATTCAATGTAATTAAAAAAGATAATTTCCCTTTTCTTCTCCAACCCTACACCAGGTTTTAAGTATAGCCTAGCCTTATGTTTTTCCTCCTAATGCCTCCCTTTTCATACTTGTCTCTCAGCAGCCTATTAAAATTCTCCAAATATCAAAGCAAATTTATCTTATGTTTCCTTTTGAGAGAACTGAAAACCAGAACAGAGGATTTCAAACCTTAGCTCCCTCTGGGACTCTGCTACCCCAGTCAAATACCCTTTTTTTTTTTTCTTACCCTTCTCAGTCTGATGGAAATTATTTGATTGCCTCTTTGGGATGAAACGAGCTTTAACATTTCCAAAGACTCCACCAGCCAAAGCCACTAAAATACTGGCATCCTCACTGAACTCCCACTTTAAATTTCAGATCAGAAGAGAGTTAACTGTTCCTGACTTTTCTGCCCACAGCTCTTGGCTGCTCTTTTCTGAAAATCTCAGTGCTTTCCTGGATTAATCCTTACGCCTCCAATACATAAAGAGAAAAAAAAAATCCTCTATTTATCTGATATGCCATTCCAACTCTGTCTGGAGTGATTTCCAAGAAGCGGATGGCGAGGAGGCTCCTCATCTGGCAGAGCTGGGATATTTCCTTCTGCAAGAAGGGATATTTTTTCTGCTTGCTGCCCTGGTTTCCCAGCAGCAGTACTGGCCAGTGCCCTGCAGGTGGTAGCACAGGCAAGTCGGCACTGACAGATGGTGGGCCAAGATTTACTGCACACCTGTGCTGTGAATTTCAGCACAGTACTTTTGCTACAGCAACCCAGAGACTAAAGATGGCCTTAAAAACAGAGTGGCAGGAAAATCTGGCATATACTTCTGCCTTACACCCAGGATTCCATCGGACTAAGGCTGAAGGTGTGAGATATGGAGGACCCTGGTCACATTGCTGCATTTTTCTTGACCGTGCAAGAACAGCAGATTGATATCACAAGTGTTTTTATTTAGTTTCTACCTGGCACTAATTGGATGGCACCTTCTATACAGTTTCACCTTAACAGAAAAAGTGCAAAGGAAAAAGTGGAAAAGAGCTCCCAGATGGGAAACACAACCACGTGGCAGTTTCTAAAATGCAGTACGTTCTGCTCTCTGAAACCCTGTGCAAGTAAATATCCCAGATATAAAAAAGCAAATGCTGGGCAGCACACGCAGACTCCTGACCTGACCCAACTTGGAGGAGCTTAGGAGCCCACCTGGCACCAAGAGCTTTAAAAGCAACAGATAGAAACTACTAGATGACTAAGGTGCAAAAATGTCTTCATCCTTCAGTTCTTTGGGTCTATCTCAGAGAATGCCTAAAATACCCCATTTAAGAGCTTAAACTGAAAATCAAAAGTCTTAAACTGAAACCATTCAGCTTACCTTTAGCAATTAACACCTTAATGCAAATGCAGCCTATCATGTTGAGTGGAACAGTGAACACCCATGCCAAGTCAGATTGCCAGAGGAAGCCTTGACCTTAAGTTAAATGACTGGGATTTTAGAAAATTTCCCCATGGTTAATTTTGCCACATAGCAAATATGCAGAGGATTTTACATAACCATATCTGATTTGAAGGGTCAAATGCATACAACATGAAATTAGTTTTAGTTTCTTTTCTCTCTTGGAAAATAATCCTATACCTCTTTAGTGTTAACTGGCAGTTCTGAAGCAAGATTCATCCAGAGAAGAGCTGCAGAGTTGTTCCCCATGTCCTTGTAGCACTGAAAGAAAAACGACAACGTGAGGAGAGTTAAACAGGGGGAACAAAAGATGAAACAGGCAGCAGAAAGTAACTGAGCAATTCTGTAACTGACAACTGATAAAAAAAGGATTATTTCTCTCTTAGGCATCTGCGCAGTGTAGTTTCAGGCTTGATAATTATCATCAAGTTATGGAATATTAGATTTTTCTTTTTCTTTTTTTTTTTTTTTTATATGTTTTGGACAAGGAGATCTTTTTGGCAGAAGATTTTAAGGTCTCCCTGTGATTTTTAGCATCTTCCACTATTCTTATTTCCACTGGCACAGCCACCATTCCTCACACTGCTTTCACTGTAGAACTTCTACACCGACAGCAGATCATCATGATGAAGCTTTAACTCCCCAGGCCTTTGAAAATCAGGTCCAAATGCAGGCACTTTAACGTCTCATCTTTACAAGCCTCTGAGGTTTCACATCTTTCATCATCAGCTTCTCAAGCAGCACAGAAACAGACAGCTCTAAGTAACACAAAGGGTTCTGGTGCCTAGAGAGTCATGGTCATGGAGGCAATGGGGGACAGCAAAATCAGCATGCTAGAAGGAAGTGGCTGCTAAGCAGCAGCAGCTAATCACTGTTGCAGTTGCCTCAAAAAGCCAGCGTTCATTTAGGATCATGACAACAGGTTATGAGCATTTTGGTGATTTTCCTGCATTAGTTCTCTTTCAGAACAATCTGCTCTGCAGTGAGTACTGCCAAATTGCTGCACCTCTTGAATTCAGAACAGAGGGAGTCATGGACATCCTCGGAGCCTTTGAGAGTCTTGTGTCCCTGAGCATCAGTCAAAACTATCAGCAGATGACTATAAATCTCAATTCTTTATTCTTTTGAAGCTTGACCCATTAGAGCACTGTTTCCCGGAAAATAAAGGAGATACAAACGGAACTATTACAATTTTGTGATGAAGGATGTGATCCAAAATGACCGACTCAGACTGGGTAAAAAAATAAATAAATAAAACCAAATAGATTGAAGTACTCCTATTAACTTCTGTGCTGATTTGCGGAGTATTTCTGAAGCTCAGCCACATCTGCCAGACATGTGGTGAACTATTAGCCCAGTAATAATGTATTGGCTCATGCAGGTTATAATTTAGCCATGGTGAGATCTGGATTTCTTTTACATCAACTCTGAAAATTCATTCAGGTCATGATTTGCAAGAATTTGCTGCTGCTGCAGCTTCCTTGAAAAGAAGTTCTAATTCTTTACAAGACATTCAGGGAGTGACTTTGAGTTGGCATGACTGCTGGCCATATTTACAAACAGAGCAAGATGCAATCAAGAGCACATCCATCAGGGTACACAAGCTGTCAGAAACAAAAGGCTTGCTGGTTTACATATACATCACTTAATTTACATAGTCTCATCACTGAGCAGATATTATAATGAGCAACAATGTATGATCCAGCAGGTGTGAAGGCCACCACATCTCCTACAGAGTTCTCCTCTCTGGCTGCCTTTGTTTCCTTTAACAACACACTATGAAATAAATTCTGTATGTAGGTTGATTGGTAAAACAGAGACACATTTAATACTTAACTTCTTCCTCATGATGCACTTCCTGTATACATCACAGAAATCCAAAACTTATAAAATCTTGCTTCTGCATGGAGTAATTTAAGTGCGTGTACCACAACCCATCCAAAGAAGCATACATGTTTTTTTAAGATGAATACTTCTTATCCTGGAAGCATATGACTGTATTCAATAAAGCGATAGGTTACCTTGGCAATGTACATTCTTACTGCTTTGGAAAAGCCTGGGCTTAGCTCCTCGACCTAGAACAGCAGAGGGAAAGGGTCAGGCAGAGAGAAGCAAACATGAGGATATGCAAAGGACAGTTTGAAAGCTGTTTCAAATTTTTACACCTCTTCATTAGATGAGGAAGCCCCACTTTCTCAAAGCCATGCATCACTTTTCATAGGCTAGCCTGGCTGGGTTACTAAAAGCCCTCCTGCTTTTCTTGTTCCACTGCAAGCAAACCCTTTGTTGCACCCTGTGTCCTATCTATGCTCAAATTTCACAATGCATGCAACCAAGACATCAGAACACGGGTATGAGAGCAAGCACCAAGAGCTCAGAGCAGACAGTGTTCCTCTTCTTAATTCTGCTGTCTGCTTTTAGACCTAGCTCAGCTTGTGAGTAGCCCAGAGCTGCAATTCTTGGGATGATTCCCATTCCCCTGGAATGGGCCAACTGTGGCTGAATGCTGAAATGGGTTCTGCTGAGCACGTGGGAAGTGCACTTGTTCAGGGTGTGACCAAAGCTAAAAGCTCAGAAAAATCCAAATTCCTGTTTCAAACCACTTAGGCATTCTAACTCATCAAGAGGAACAACCAGCTTTTTTCTGTATCGAGAAGAAAGAACACACTTTGCTTCAAAGTTCTCACTGAAATGATTTAATCATTTTGGCTAAAATGAGGCTGAAAAGCAGACTGCCTATGGAAGGCACCTACCACAAACTTACCCTTAACATTTAGGCAAAATGATAAGGAATTGATAAAAATCTGACAGCCCCTAACACTCTGCAGAACTGCTGGCCCAATCTATGAGTTGTAAAGAGGTAGGGCAGTTTGTTTCTGTAACATTTCATCAGAGGGGTATGTATGTCAAGAAATACATGTCTGCCTCTGAAAGCTTAAAAACTTCTGTTCAGAAGTCTGGAGAACCTAATCAGAGGCCTTTATTAAAATATTCTGAGGGAAATTAAAGTGACAAAACATTATGACTGCCTATGCGAGTGCTCCCAGAGATGAGCTTAAACAGATCTTACAAGACCATGAAAAGAGTACAGGCCATATGCATTTAGCACCAAGCAACGAATTCATCAGCTTTTGTAGCTTTTAGAAGGAAAAACAAAACCCTTTGAAAATATTTGGAGTGCTCTGGATCTAGTTCTGAGCTCTTGTAAATCATGTTCTTTCATCTGGCTGTTCTACAATAGAGGCTCCTAACTTTCTGCTTTCACCAGTTTTTCCTCCACAGGTTCTAGTCAACAGAGAGATATCATGAAGCACTTGGAGAGTGGTGAGCTTAAGCAAAACACAAGTACTCAAATTCCATGCCTGTGATTGCATCTGTCAGGTTAGTGATTCCCCGGTGTGTCAGATCTCAGTACCTTTAAGAAGTTTTGCAGTGCATCCTGTACGGTGGCTGTAGGAGGGGTTTCAAACAAAGCAGAAGCAGTCTTTTTTTCAAGCCATCCCAGATGGGAAACCTGCAGAGACAGCAAGATGAAACCATCAAACCCGTGTATGCAAAGACAGTGAATTATCTGGTTTCTTGTAGCTGCTTCAGGCACCTGGGAGACAGCCAAAAATCTTGGTAGTACGAGCAGATTCTGGTCAAGCACCCAAATCCAGCTACAGATTTAAACCTGATTTGCTTTTCTTTGTCCTATACTGCTGCAGTTTCATCCATCAGCTGCCATAGACGTAATGTTAAATACAGGATTTGTCTCTACAACTCAGTATCACAGCAGGGCAACTGCGTGGGTGGTCTGAAATCCCAAAGCTCCTCAGTGCAACCACACCAGCTCCTGGCAGTTTTCACCTATGTATCAGAGCAAAGGCACATATGCAGCCCTCCTGTCTCCTTTCTGCGTGGATCTGCCTCTGTTTCTCAGCTTCTGCAGCTCTGAGAGCAGTAAGGCTGAGCAGGAAGTTCTGAACAGAGTGAAGAGCTTCCACTGGCTGAGCAAGTTGCTCCTCTGTAATTAACCAAGTCAATTACCTCGGCTACAATCTCTGCCACGTGACTTCATTTCTGACAGCAGCACAGCACTTCCAAACTGCATAAAGTGAAAAGTAGTTACTGCAAGCCTTTTTATTTCTTTTTATAGGCACTAAATCTGACTTATGGCATTTGACTCCGAGCTTTTCCTTGTCAAGAAATATAAAGCAACCAGCACACTTCTAATACTTCCAATACTTTGTGTAGCAGAGGAACCACATGCAAAGGATTATAGAGTTGTACTGTGTGCAGGAGCACTTGCCAGCCCTGAAGTATCCTTGATCACATCCATGTGTGCTTAAAGGTTTAAAGGGGGTTTGTTTTTACCGAGTAAAGCAGGGTGAACAGCAAGCTAGTCTGCAGCTAGTGCTTTTCTTAGCCCATTCTTTGCCATGTCATCTCCCATGCCACCCGCAGAGACTAAAACATGAAGGCTGGAACCCCAAACTTGTGTTCATTGGTTAAGGCTTCAATCCACCTAGCTTTCATTCAAATAAGGAACTAAATTCCAGGGAAGAAATAAGTAATCAGTATGATCAAACTGTTTTACCTGGTAACACCACCTGCCCAATAGGTAGTAAGACTTTGGGTCCTCAGGTTTCAGTGCAATCGCTTTATCAATGTGTTCCTATGGAAAATCATCACCAACACACATTATGTTCTTGTTAGAAGCCAAGAGCAGATGAGCATGTATGGAAAGAGGAAAGGAATAAGCCCACAATTTATCAGTGATCAGGAAAACTACAGCGACCAAGAGATCCCAAATTTTCTTAAAAAATGTTTCAGCGAACCCCAAATCAGTATTTTATCATGAAAAGAAAAGAATTACTACATGCCAAAAAAAAGAAGCTGCCCTTCACTTTATTCTACCTCCTTTTCCTAACCTTGACATAACCAAATTAGTGATTATGCGAACAGCTGCCAACTTACTAATTCTACGTGGCCAGTTCTGCAGCAACTGGTGCATCTCCTTCCCCTGCTATATCCCAGTTTTAGCTGAAAGGCAAATTAAGGAACCTGAAGCAGATGAGCTGCCTTTGAAAAGTCATTATTTGGTACTTACTGGAGGGTACAAGCAGGCAGGAAATGTTGGTATCTTATTACCATGTGATAATTTCACATCTGAAGCTCTCAGTGGGATTGTATTTTACTTGAAAGACTTTCATTCTTCATCTTTTTTTCCCCCTGACATTACAGTGTGCACAAACGCAGAGTGAAACCACTCAGCCCCAGCACATCTTGCTGGAATCACCTTCCTCACCCCAAACCACCCTCCTGACAGCATCCCTTTGAGACCTACAGCTCCTCTGGTAAGAGCTGGAGACTGTCTTCCTAACTTACCCTACTACAGAAGTATTGCTCAACACACACAGAAGCCAGCATGCTCCTTTTACTCACCTTAAAAATATATCCAGTTTGAATGCGCTTCTGGATGCTCTCATGTTCTGCCAGCTGCCCGCAGAGAATGGCATACCTGCATAAAGAAGACATCTTGTATGAAGCTAAACTGGCAGTTTTAAATATACGTCTACATTCTGCATGTATCTTCCTTCTGAAGACACGAGCATGTTTAAGCTCTACATCTTTTACAGGGAGGGGACATATGCAGCAAGCACTTATTGCATGGGAAGGCAAGAGCTCCAAGGACGTCAGCAATTGAGCAGGAGTGGCTTTTGTTCATTGCACTGACCATAGAAAGTCTTCCACTGCACTTCTACGCCCTAAATTTCTCCACTCAGCAATGAATTGTGTGAAAATACAGAGTGCTGAAGAGCAAATCCTAGTACAGCAGGAGCCAGAATTGCAAAAAGCTCTAATTAGCTCTAAGATGCACAGCCATCTCCCCTGCAAAACAGCAAATCCGTAGCACGCTAGCTATCCTAGCTAGGCTAGGATGCCTACTTGGAGGGAAAATATTGTGACAACGTACCTATGTCTTGCAGCCTGAGCAGCCACGGCATTTGGGAAACAAAATAACATGGTTTGAGTGCTGAGAGCTCAAGCCAATTTCGTTTTCTCTAGTAAGAGACCCTACAATTCAACCCGAGCACAAGTAGTTATTTTGTGAGCAGTGAAAGCAAGGAAGCTTGATTACCCATGGATTTACACCCTCCCATCTCACCTCCCCACAAACTGGTCTTCCCTGAAACTGGTTCAGAGGCTCAAAATTAAAGCTGAGAAGAAGAAAGAGGCAATTACATCTCCTCTGTGACTTCTTTTGCCATACCCGCAGCCCTGCTCGTGCTGCCAGACCCTCTGTCTCCTCACAATACCCTCCAGGGTCCCAGCTGAATATGGTTCCTCTAGCCATATTATTTAAGTCTTCTGGATATGTTCATTAAATACAACTAGGTCAGGTTTCAGAACACACTACACAGCATTAAGTTCTGGAAACAGCCCTTCTTCTTCAAATGGAAGCTAAAATTCTGTATGATCTTTCTTTATACCACTCCCTCCTTCTCCAGGGCAAGCCTTACAAGCTTGCTCCCATAAATCCAGCAGGATGAAGGGAGCCTACCCTGACCTCTCCAACAACTACCATACCAACATCAAGTGGTGCAATACTCATTTGTCAAGTCAAAAGAAAGATCAGATTTTTTTTTAAGCAGACCATTGACATTTTAGTAAAATGAGCAGTCAACAGCAGACCTGTCATGAGACAAGGGGTAAGAAATAAAGCAAGAGTCCATGCCTGTACTGGAACATGTTGCCCAGAGAAGCTGTGGTTGATCCATTCCTGGCCAGGTTGGATGGGGCCACGGGCAACCTGACCTTGTGAGTGGCAACCCTATCCACGGCATGGGGTTGGAACTAGATGACTGTTAAGGTCCCTTCTCACCTAAGATATTCTATGAATTGGTCTTTCATTGCAGTCCCAGGAAGAGCAGCCTTAGCATGAACCCTCCTTTCCCATTTGTGCCTCAAGATCCAGGACATGGTGGTGGTTTCTACATATGAAACTCTGCTGACCTGAGATTTCTTGAGGTCTTCAGCCTCCCTTCCTCTCCCTCTCTGCAGCACCAGAATGGCTTCCTGCTTTTCTCTCTTCTGCTTGTTTAGCTTGGCCTGCTCTTCAGTACTGGAACTATTTATTTTAATCCCTTTTGTGAAATGCCTTCGGATGAAATGTCACGAGAGGCACTACCAAGTTGCACGAAGGCTAACAATAATAGGATAGATTAAGAATAATGAGTTCGGGCAGGGGATTTCATCTTTTGTAAACATTTGGTAACTACGAGGATCGATGTCTCAGCAGTTGCTTAAACCCTGCATTATGAGACTTGCTGGACTAATTATTAACCAGAACTACTCATTAAGGTCAAACCACACGTTCCCATAGAACTCTCAGCTCGGTAAGGATTTCCCCATTCATTAGAAAATAAACTCTGTGCAGTAGGAGAGGAGGCACCAGCAGATGAGAGCCTGCCTGCTCTTCCTGCTCAAATCCCCAAGCTCAGAACACACAGCTTTGATGGAACTTCATTTTCAACGCTGCACTCTGGCTGACTCCCATTTGAAAGCAGGACTTTTGGCCTCTGAACACAAAATACACAGCCCAGCACCAGCCTCATGGCCAGGGTGGCTTGCCAACCCAAATACAGCTCTTATCTCTTCAAACGCTTTCAAAGACTCACTGGTTAAGTCTGCTGGTGCCTCTTTCTGAATAGGACAAGAAGTAAATTGAGTTGGACTGCTGACAACAGCATGGGGATGTGGAAGCCTTTGCATTTTACTGAAATCAAGTTTTGCTTCACACATATTCAACTAACTTTACGCTGCATACCCAACCAATTAACGAGCTAGATTATACTGCTAGTCAACCAGCACTAGCTGCAAATTGAAAATATCAATGCTAGCCTGTAAATCTGTTTGCTGCTATTCAAACAGCACTGCCAGTAAATCAAGAGAGAGATTGCATCACACACAAGGCGAGGAGATGAAAACCTTAGGTCAGAGCTCAACTTTCATCAACTACAGTCAGATTAAAAGACAGAAAGACTAAAACCCTTCCTAATCAAGTAAATAATTCAGAGGAGCAGAGCTTCAAGGTTTTCTTTATACCGAATTGAGAAGTTTTGGCAATATTTTATGAGTTTTACCAGTTTTTTTTACCTGCCTGTGCACTGAGCCTCTTCACTTGTAAAGGAAGGAGACAGACAACTAGCATTCAGCAGTGCAATGAAACACACCAGAAATTCAAATGTTTATTAATTCTGGGATTCAGTACCTTGGGAGCAAGATTCATAGAAACTTAACCTTAAATTAATGAGCATTGGTCAATTATGGCCATACAGAGCAAAGGGGTTGAGATCAGGCTTTCCTATACTTCAAAACAAGGGAAGACAAGACTGAAGGAAGAAACGAGAAGCTTGTCCAGAGAGCTGGAGAGGAGGCTGGGCTGTAAATTCACATAGCACCAATTATGCTGCATTGTTTCCCATTCCAGCATACTCAGCAGCACTGCACTCTGCAGGCACGGATGGTTTAAATAAAGCGCTCAGTGATACTGGCGAACACACTACGAGTTTAAGCACAATAAACTGCTCTGGATTATAGCAACACTAATTTGCTATTGTCTCAATTTTCCATGGAAATTAAAAAAAAAAAAAAGAAGTGTATTCTCACAGTTGGGGATTACACCACACAATGGAGTGTGGAACAGCAGCTTCATCCCTGTTCTGACTTGCTGCTTTAAACTGTATGACCTAGACACACGTATAAGTATACAGAATTGATTTTATGTAGTTATATAAAATCTTGATACATAAAATCAAGGTTGTATACAGGAACACTTCTCAGAATGCTTTCCACTACTCCTTTGAAAGCATTTCATTTACGAATTCTGAAAGCTGGCTGCTGTCCACAGACATGAACTCATTTCTGTGCAATAGATGTATTTAAAGGCTGCTGTCTGCATTCATCTCAGAACTCCAAGTGTATCTGATGTGAAAGATTCACTCGATACCATTTCCACAATACAACAAAAGCCTATCAATGGTCCTTCCAGATGAGGCATGGAAGAAACAAAGCATACCCAGCCCATGGTATCCATCCCTGTAGCTTCCAGAACCAAAAACAGTTTTAACAGCCAATTCAGATGAAAAGCTTGCTTTTACCTTTGGAGCCATACCAAACTTTGAGATGTTACAACATTTTAGCCTTTGACTGACCCACATGGGTCACCATGCATGGCATTCTGCAACTTTCTGAATAGTTAGTGGATGAGAAGCTTTTTCATGCATATGCACACGTTGTTTTACTGTACAGAGCTTTCTGCCTGTAATAAAGCTGTTTGCTTTACCCGCACAGGTTCTGTACTCTGTCCTTTGGATCTGTGCTTCCAAAGCACAGCACTTTCTTCCCAAAGGAATTCCTCTTTACATGTATATCCCAAACAAAAACCTTCAAACATTCTGCAGGCTTTGTGGGGATATAAAAGCTCATTTTATATAAAATACCTAATTACTCTAGAACTAATACTAGCAGTAGCAACCTTGATTTCCCATGAATTGTAGGCATTCATAGCCAGATGACTGCTTCATACCTGATGAATGACACAAGGTTGATCAAACCCTACCTCTGAAGACCACTAGAGCCATAGCCTAAGACACTGCTCTGTGAGTGTAGATCTTCTTGGGTGAGCCATTTTAAGACTCTACCCCTAAAATTAAAAACCAAACCTAACAAAAAAAAGTTGTAGGAGAAACATCTTGCAGCAGTTCCTCCTGTTATGTGTTGTTGAGGACCACGTTCTTCCAGGAAAAATGGACTTCCTACAGACCTGGTTCTACATTGTAATTAAGGCTTTAACATCATAAGCCTTCAGAGCTACGGGTGTTAAGTGAGGAAGTGTCAACAAAAATATTCCAGATGGCATCTTGGTCTTGCCTAGCATCATCACATTGACTGAGGTTACTGAACATCAAATCCATACAGCTTGTTTGAACCGTCCTCTGCTAAAATGAGTCATCCTAAAGAAAAGAAATGTGCACGAAGACTTTGTTTCCTGCCACTGATGCCTCGTTTCCTGCATTTGATGAAGCCTAAAAATATATATATATATATTTTTTTTTTTTACAGCCATTCTACGCCATGACATTCTTCTAAAACTTTCTAAAGCCAGTTTTGGCTTAGCTTTAGTTTGAGCCAGTCTACCGCACAGGACTCTGAAGGACGTCATCTTGCAGTTTCCATGGTCTCTTCTGATGTCTAAAGGAAACTTTGAAAGCACTATGATTAAATACTTCTTTTATTTTTATTAATGAGTAGCCTATATTTACACTAAACCTCCAAAACAGTCTTTAAACAAGCTCTGAATTATCTACAAGCACTTTAATGCTAGCACTCTTCCTGTACTCAAACTTTTCCGTAGTCATTCTGTTTCTTTTGAAGTTATTATTACTTACTGAAATCTTTCCCATGCTCCTGTGCAAGGATGTTCAATCTCAGTACTTCATGGTAATGACCATAAAATGGTTTTGCTGTTAATATACCCCAAACCCTACTCTACTGATGCCAAACTGAAACTTGTTTCTCTGTTTTCAATGCTCTGGAACACAGCCATATTCTTATCATATAATTTACAAGCTTGTGACAATCTGAGTCGATTAATTATACGTATTTTCTATCTACTTCAACACAGAATTTAATTTTACAGAGATTCTCTGCTATCTGTTGATATGGTTAATTTATGCACCTTACCTATTTTATGCTTTCTTTAACACGCAATGTTCGTACCCTGACAGGTTGGTTTGGGACTACTGTGGAAGCAAAACTTCTAGCTTTACATAGGAAAAGTAAAACAAACAAACAAACAAACAAACAAACTTTGAGCAACCTGGGCTTGAGACACAGGAATTTCTTGGAAAATAACAAGAAATAAACCCCTAAAAAACCCCAAACAAACAAACAAGAAAAAGCCAAACACAAATCACCCAGCAACAGCATAGGTCACTGAGAATTGAAGACTGGCAGGCTGGGAAATGGTGTTATATGAAGTCTCAATGTTGAAGAAGATATCCCATATTCAGATACCTGTGGTCAGTAAGATGTTACAATTCTGAAAAACTACAGGCATTAATGCTGGCAAACAAAGAATACGGGAATGACCATACATAGAGTTGATGTGCAGTTCATCGAAGGGTTAGTGTGGGAGCCTCATTGCTGGAGGTCCTCCTCATCTGGTTTGGAAGATATCCATCAGAAAGCACACGACTTTGTTTTGGAGTGAATAAATTACCTGGGTCTCCTTTATCCCAATTTTACATGATCAACTGTTTTCTGAAACTGACTTAATTAATTGATTGAATGGTGCAGTAAAAGATTCCCCTGACATCAACGCTGTCACTATTAAATAACTTCATTAAGCTGGGTAAAATAACAGATTAAATTTAAATAGATGGCAGGTCAGCCTATGTTTGAAAATTCATCTAGTAATGGGTGGGCGGCAGCAGAGAATCAAATTTAAAGCAGTAGATGATAAGCAGCCCAAGGCAGTAACACGATGCTGTACAAGAATGCCTCAGCTCGAGTGGTATATACAATATTTGAGTAATAAATTAAAAAAGACAATCAGATGGACAGAGTCCACGAAACTACAGGAACAGAAGGCTTGCATAACATCACCATACTCAAATGTTATGGCAAGTAGACCAACTTTTCTCTTACAAATCATTGCACGTGTTAATTTTTTTTTCCAAGTCTAGAGAGCAAAGAATCCTGGCAAATTACAGTAAGGAAGGAGTCTATACAGTTAGCTGGCCAAAACCAAAACTCATCTTCATTCGTGATTGAAGTCAAAACTGATCACTGTCACATAAGAGAAAGGCTGAAATGCCCCCTTTTCCTACCCACACCTCAACCACTGTTTTCTTAATCCTAGAAAAAGCTGAAGTCTTCATTAGTTACCAAAGCTGGAATACAAAACGTGTCTTCAATTCTCTTTGATTTCCAAGTTGGTTTCATCTGTTGAAGATCTCTAGTCTGCCTCAGGAGGTGATGGGAATTGACCATATGTGTTTGCAGAACAATATGTATTCATTCCCAACAAAGCCTGAAGACACAAATAGTAATTATTCCATGAAATGTACCATTTTTGTGCAGTGAGTCTGTGCTCACTTAAACCTCTGGTTTTAGTGGGAAAACTTACAAGTTTTCTCCAGCAACTACTATGAAAGAGCCTGGCACATATCTTGGCAGGATTTTCCTATCATAATGACTTACTGCAGGAACTACTGGTGCTTTCAAGGAAGGTGTCATCCTCATAAGCACTGATGAGAAGGGCTTCAGAACAAAGCCCTTTGTAGTGCATAAATTGTTTCCCAGGTTTGTAGCACCATCGATTTTGCTATGAGGGATTTCTGTTGACATACCCATGCTGTTAAGACCTCATTTCTCAGAACTCATGCTCAAATGTCAGTCACTTTGTGTGCCTAAAAGCTTTTCAAATGGAGAAGACCAGCAGCCAAGAAAGGGCAGCAATGGATATGGTAGCAGTAACGTCGCTCTTCTTTAACTGCGCTGATGGGTTGGACTCAAGCCCTCAAAAAAAGGCAATACAGAAATCTTATGAAGGAACCAAGACCACCTGGGTTTCTCCTGCTCAGAATTGCTGCTGAAAAGGTAGAAACAAGATGGAAAAACAAACAGAACACATTTAATGGAATAGCCTAAATTAGTTGATCTCCTTTCCTTAAAGAAAGCTGCAATCTAAGAAGAGACCTAGTGAGCATAAGCATAACCTTTAGGACTGTTCTCCCTTCTACCCCAATGAAGTTCAAAGCGAGCACTAAGCATAATTAGAAATTACAGCTTTTATATTCAGAACCATATATTTAAACATTATAGAGATAACCTTGTTGCTGACACATCAAAACCACATCTCAGTAGCTGTAGTTTAAAAGCTCTCATCTAGAAGACCTAGATGCAAATGAAACAATACACAAACAAGCTGGAACTCTGTTATTATTTCCAAACAATCTCCCTATTTCTGTAATTTCAGGATTCATCAGAAATGTGAGTAATACCTGAAAACCTCATTAACATCACCTGCTGCTCTCCAACAGCAAGCATGGACCAAGGGATCGTATTCTAGAGAAATACCAGTGGCTAAATTTTTCATGGGAACGAGGTACAGAAACTCAGAATTATTTCCACACTGCACACTTCCCTTTGCACCACTTTCATTAGAACTGTCCCTTAAGAAATGAAGAAAAAAAAAAAAAGGGAACATGTTGGGGCCAATTTGTAGCCAACAGCCTTTGTTTCAGTTTAAACAAGACATCTCTTTTTTTTCTTGTCTAACAGATAAAAAACAACCCACAGACTGTAAATGTCAACTTACTTCACTGTCTCCAAAAGGAGGAGTGGAAAGGAAAGGAAGAAAATTATCCCTGCTGAGATTTTCTCTGTTCCTGCCCATAGTTTTCACAGCTTTCCTCCTCCCTGGCTCTTCTTCAGCATCTCCAGGGTTCAAGACACAGAGATGCTCAGGATGCTGACAGCCTTGGAGAAGGGAAGAACCTTCCCTGAGAACGGGCAGTGCCATCAGGTGCTCTTGCTGCATGCTACTCTTCCTCCTCTATATGCTGAAGTATCTTGCAATGCCTATTCCTGTTTGCTGTACTCTCTTCTGTCCCTAACTGATAGAATCCCCTGTTTAAACCACCTGGGGAACACAAGAAAAGCTCAGCCCAAAATTGAGGCATAGTTCAAAATGAGTCAGCTCTGGGCAGCAATCCACAAAGAGTTAAACCCTGATCTTCCTGATCTTTAAGGCTGCTTGTTAGGTACCTGAAGTTGCACTACAAACACACGCCAAAATGGGTAGGGGATTCTAACAGTGATTAAGCTTTTCCCTCACTTCATTCATGAGGATGTCACACTTCTGTCTAAGCAGCAAAATGCATGGGTTTGTAAAACAGTCTATGGCTTCTCCATCCATCTCAAATAGCAAGCAAGAGTAAACCTATAAGACTGTGCTGTCCTCCTGCTCATGAGCTGAAATGTACTTAGCATGCAAATTACTTAATTGGGCATCATATCTACCTGATCATGGGGGGGACATAGTTTAGTGGGCATGGTAGCAATGGGTTGATGGTGGGACTTAGTGGTGATGGTCTGGAAGGTCTTTTTCAACCTTAATGATTCTATGATTCTGTGATCAGAGATCTTCTACAATTACAGCAAGAGAATTACATTTATGTCAGTATCAAAAAATAAGAATCAGGTAATACCAAGATAGGAGTACACAGGCATAGAGAACACTCGGTAGAGCATCCATCAGCTCACAATACACAAACCTATTCTAAAGGCACTACATACGCCAGACCCTCAGCACAACCCTTATTGTTTCTGGGTTTTAGAAAAGTGCCTGCAAGGAAAGCACAGCCAGAGATGAGTCCCGCTGCGCACAGGCTGACTTGTCTGTGCTGCACACATCAGATCTCAGATCTCTTTCAAGCAGCTCTGCAGAGATGGCTCTTTTGGGACCAGCTGGGTTCCAAGAGCAAATGACCACAATAGCAGCTTTTGTACCAAATGTAATGCCAAGAAGACCCAGGAGATCCATGCAAGGCCTCTCCTCCGCATTTGGGCAGATCCCAAGGCCAGCTCAGACAGTCCCAGATACTTATTGCTTTCCCTCCCGTTCAGAAACCACTCTCACGTTGCCAAAGCCTTCCAGTCACAAAGCATCCCAGGCTGCAGCCACTCATGCTCCAACTGCTGCTGCCTCAGCCAGCTCTCAGCAGTCCCCTCTTGTTCACAGCATTTCTTTCCTCCCTTATTGCTTTAAAATGACTCTCATTACTGCAATAACCACAAGACGGTGAGAGGAAAAACAAGCTTCACTTCCAACGACGATTAAATTGAATGCAGAGCATGTTCTGTCCTGCTTCACAAGCTTAAAGCCAACCAAGCAGGGGATGGTTTGTGTCACAAATAGGAGGGAAGAACACACGGAATCTGTACCAGAGGATGGCATGGGAACGGGAAGTGATTAGAAAAGGATTGCACAAACAGAAGACAGGTCCATCAAGGGCCATCATCTGTCAGCAAACTCACTTCTGTGCTCCTGCCTGTGGGAGTTAAGGACTGCAAACTGAAGCGAAGTCATCATTATATGCTTTCCCTCCTCCCCCTGCCCCCCCTTTACATTTTCCTAAACAGACAGTGTGGTGAACTGAAAGTAATTATAAGCTTTACTCAATTTTAAGCATTACTCACTACTCAACTAAAGGGAAATCAAACTACAGCGTCTTTTGGAATTAGGATTTATCCTACATTTTTCACATATATTCACCTTTGGATGTATGAAGCATCATTTCCTTAGCAATATTTTTTTTTGCCACAGTAAAATTAATTAATGTAAGGAGAGGCTGTAATTAAAACAGCTTGCGACCATCCCATGACCCAGACAGAGCTGGAAAGGGAGTAATTTCCTGTTCTATTCATGACAGCAAGTAATTATTCCTGCGACTGATAAAGGTAGTTACATATTCATTTCCAATAAATCCCAGGCCTCCCACGTGCTGCTCTGCTATTTCCTTTCTCCAGCAGCCCTCTGTGCAGCTGTTCTCCACAATTAACAGCAAGATGCTGATGTGCAGAAGCCTTTCTCCTGTTTGGAAAAAGGACAGGTCCAACAGGACAAGAATTGTGTGCCCTTTAACTAAAGCTGTTCAGGGAAGAAGTGGGCACAGGCTGCAACACAGGTACAGAGAACGCAGCAGTGTGCTCAGATCCCAAGGCTTGGCATTTTATGTTAGAAACACGACTGAACATCCCATTACAGCCACAATACAGCTGTGAATGATGGAGCTAATCTATCAGCATTGTATCCTGAATTAGAACCCTGCCTTGGAAAATGTCAGAAAATTCAGGTACCAAAGTGACTTAGAAACTTCAAGACTCAACATAAAAGCCAAAAGAAACAACACACAAAAACAGATTCTTTCAAGATGTTTGCCTAGCAGAAAATACCGATCATCATAACATGCTAGGGATTAGTTATGTTGTCTCTCCCTTGCTTCATATCAAAGCTTTAATTGAGAACAGCATTTCATTACTAAGAGCTAAAAGGCATGATCTTTCCAAGACGATAAATACTTCTATTTAGAGGTTGGCAGTCCAACCCATCCTCCAAATCAAAGATGCAAAGAATCACCAAGGCTGGAAAAGACCTCCAAGATCATCGAGTCCAACCGTCAAGTTACTCATCTGAGAAGAGCGTGGATGCTGAATGGCAGAGACATTCTGGATCCTGTTTCCCCAGCAGCTTCTAATAAAAAACATTCATTTCACTTTTGCTCTATTTTAAATGTCAGTCACGGCCTCCTCTGGACCCACTCCAACAGCTCTGCATCCGCCTTGTGCTTGTGTACCTTAATGCTTCCCTGCCTCCATACTGAAATCCTAGCAGCTGGAGCATTTATGTGGATATTGCTTGGTTAAGTAACAGATGATTTCATCTTTTATTGCGCATAAAGAAATCTACACATAGATATATCCATGGACAAAGAAAGCCATATGGTGCTACTGCTATTATTTCAACTCACTTCAAAGGCAGAGTGCTCTGCAGAGTGACAAGCAGCACACATGGTCAGGCTACAGCCATTAGACACTTTCCAGAAGACTAAAAATCTGGTGAGAATAATGTTTCTCCTTCCTCCAGAATTAAGATGAATGGGAGAACACTGGCACAGCACTGAGCCCACACTAACAGGCCTAGCTGATTGAAGCAGATACATCACTCCTGACACAAAGCAAGCACCTCTGCGCAGAAAAGCATGATTGAAATGTCAGTAACAGAGTAAAAACCAATAATTAACCCAAGAATGTTGGAGGAACACAAAGGAAAAATCATACATATTTAATATGTAACTCTCAAGACTGCCCCCACAGCTGCGCAGCTGGCTGTGAGCTTTGGCTTGCAATGATATACATCTCACTCTACAGGGATCTGAAAAGGAACCAAAGAAAACAGAGGACTTGTCAAAGAAAATAAAAAGCAAGCCTCACCATACCAAGGGCTCAAACTCAGGAAACTAGTTCTCTGCAGCTTATCTGTGTCAGACATCTTTTGGCAGCTCCTTTACACCCAGGATGCTCAAATATGCATTTTCCCAGGGTCTGTGCAAGAACCAAGTGGTGCTGATGGAGTTTCTGTGCCAAAAGGCTTGCAGCATCCCACCATGGCACAGACGTGGGGCCCAAAAGCCAGCTGCTAAATAAATCATCCTCCACTTTCTGAAAGAGAAATTTCAGCATTCCCTGGAAAGCTTCTAAGGCAAAGTTTCATTCATTTCACCTTTGCAAAACAAATGCACTGAGCCTATAAGCAGACCAAAGACAGGGCATTTTTAGACTGCTGAATTTACACTGGAGCTAAATTTAATAGAGCTCACTGTACTAATTCACCTAAAACCCATTGTATTTCTTCAAGCCTGCATAGAAGAGCATCCTTTGCTACCACCACCACCAGTCTGCCTTGCTGGGTGCAGATGCACAGAAGCCTTTATACTGCCAGAGAACTTCATCTTGTCACAGAGAAATTCACAATTAAAGAGGCAAAAGCAAAGAGAAACAAAGTTTACAACTGCAACAAAACCCCTGCTGTCTATCAAGATATTGCTTATGACAATTAACCAAAGCTGGTAAAAATGGCTTTTTAACAGCTAAAAATAACATCAGTGTAGTGCACTCCTACTAAAAGCAGATGAGCTGTTATTTTTTTCCAAGTTTTTAAATGCAGGTCAGCTCGCAGCAGTTCCCTATGCTTCTTAAAAACAGAACTCAGAGTTACGTACCACTGATGACACTCAGCACTTTGATCCCATTTCTGAAAGGCAATCTCCAGTTCTTCTTTCCCTGCAATTAAGAAACCCAGTCACTTTTCAACTTCTTTCTTTAAGTGTGGGTTAGAGTACAGTAACAGAACGTCATAAAAAGCTATATATTTGTTAGTGTTATAATACTGGGCTCAAAAACATTCTGTTGTACTGGGTTTCAGTGATCAGGTTTTGGTAGCAGCAAGGGCTGCAGGAGAGGTCTCTGCGAGCAGAGCCCAGCAGCTGCTAAGAGCAAGATCCTAAAGGGACCCACCACTGGCCAGAGTGCCTCTGAGAAATCATGTTGAACAAAGGGCAAAACTGCTGTGCAACAGCTGCTGGGATGGACGAGTGAGAAAATGGGAGAGAAGCAGCCCCGCAGCATCCAAGGTCAGTGCAGAAGGAGGGCAGGAGGTGTTCCTGAGCAGTACTTCTGCTGCCCACGGAGGGAAGCTCATGGCAGAGCAGGATAAGAGAGTGAGGATGAAGGAGCAGGGGATGAGTGGGTGCTCTGGACTGACTGCAAAACCCTGTTCCCCTGCACCACTTGAAGGTGGACGAGGGAAAGGTGGTTGCAGTTTGCTTGGAGTTCTCACTGCTCTATTCCATTAGCAACAGGCAATTAATTACAACAGTCTGCGATCTCCCTGTCCTTACTTCAACTCAAAGGCTTTTTTGTCACCCTACTTTTTCCCTCTTTTCTGTTGAGGAGGGGGAGTGAGAGAGCAACACAGCACAGCTCAGCTCCCGGTGTGAAACCATAACCATATATCCCCACAGAATGTCACACTCTCACAGCAACACTGAGCATCCAAAACTGCTCAAAGAGCTCATGCAAATTTTAAGCACAGTAGCAAATTATGTTGACCTGTCAACGTGGTTTCACCCTGTTTGGAAGTACATTCACATGGAATGAAAATATCCTCCTCAACGTGACGAGGAAACAGGATTTTGCAATGGTTTTGTTCTGATTCATTTCACAGCTTTCGATCGTTTGCCCACTCCCCCCACCCCCCCCCTTCAAGAGACTGCAGTCTCATAAAGAAGTAGGAACTAAGCACCTATAAAGGGCAAATAAAGTATCAGAACAGAAGTTAAAATTTTACATTGCTAATGGCTGCAGTGGTCTCCAGAAAATAACAATTATTTAGGTATAGTATTAAACAATTATATTTAGTTATTTGTACTCTAGATAGAGATTATTTAGGACAGAGTCGATTTAGAGCAGTATCTTTTGTTGCACATCTTTAAAGTGAAAAAATGATTTTTTGTTTTATTCTGACCCATCTACAACCTTGAAGACAAACCATGATTGAAATAGAGGAGAATGAAGAAATGAAATGGAATGGATTTCAGTAAGAAACACACATATTAAACTTTGTTTTTGTTATACCTGCATGTGTCAGCAACAAAAAAAATGGATTACAGCATAAACTTACTTATCTTATTATCAGACAGGATATATACGAAATAGGCTTGGTAAAACAACTTCTACATAAGCCCTTGGTCTACTTACACTGCCTTTCAGACAGCAACATTTTAACTCAAGACTGAATGCCCCTTCCCTTGCCTTGAAGGCACAACTCCTTACCATCAGATGCATATGATTTCTTCTCATCTGTGTCTTCTGTGATATCATACATGTCACTATGTGCTCGGGCCAGGCGCCAAAGAAAGTCTCCCTGGTCTGCATACTGCAGTAAAAACACAGTTGAGATACATCAGCCACATAAACCACCCATTCTGCCACCAACTAAGAGTATGGGAAGGAAAAAAAACCCTCAAATGAGGACACATACTGGCAGGTGTAGGGACATTTATTTGAAACCTTCCAAGCCCTCGATATGAGAATTGAAGCAGACACACAAAAGAGCAAACAGTAGCCAAATTTGTAATTAAGGAACAGGACTAATGAGTGCTGCCTTCCAGCAGAGCGCTGCTTCACTCTGAAGGTCATACTGGGGCCATTCACCTCAAAACACTGGAAAAAAGAAACAACCTCAAACTTTCCCACTTAATTAAAACTACAAACGGAACGGTGCTGTTTCCATGTTTCAGCCAGCATTCAAATATTCAGTTCTTGGATCATTCTTGAACCAAACGCTGTACTATAGGTGCACCACTGATTTTGGAGCAGCTGTGTTCTGACAAATGCTAGTTTACTTGAAAAACAAGAACAAAATCACTTAGAAACACAGCCACCCAACAGTCCGATTTATTTTACAACAGCACTGTAAATACAAGAAGCATACAAAAGAATGTGAGAAGCCGACAGGCCTGCTGTTTACTTCTGATGTGATGGAAAAAAGAATTTCCTTGGGATGAGAACTCACCCCAAATCATTTTTTTATTACTTTCCCTCTGTTACACACAGAAGTAATACAAGTTTTGCTTTTTAAAAAGCTGGTAACCTGACAAGCTGCCTTTAATGGCTTAAGAAAGCACCAACAGAGGGTGACAGTGCCAGGCATGGGCATGCCTGAATTAGCTGTACTTGGTCACATTTCAGTGCTGGGTGCAAGGTTTAAGGCAACAAAAACCCAGCGCTATCAAAGCTCTCTACAAGTTTACTGAGCTTACGACGTGCTGTTGTTTCGCAAATGCACAATGTATTGTCTCATGGAAAGAGATGACAGGAGGAGCTGTGGAGCTCCAGGTCAGGCAGCAACTGGAACTGTCTGCTGCTGCAGCCTGAGCAGTTTTGACCTTCAGCCTGTTCCAAGCTGTTCCTCAGAAAGGGGGCAACTGGAAACTGGCCCAGCCATTGCACAGGACTAGACCCTACTAAGAAACATGATTTCCTCTTTCCCAGCTATTTAGCTAAGTCACAAATCATTGCTGGAAAATAGAAAAAGGCAACTTTTACCGCCAGTTTATTATTCAGCAGCAGCTGGAATCCCTCTCTCTTCTCCCGCTCATCTCCACTGTGCAAGTGGTCTGCCTGCTGCAGTAGCTGGCCCAGTCCTTCATCCAGCAAGGAATCGAGGATTAAATGTGTTTCATCCTCGTTGACGAGATCCAGGGAATCCCTCCTTGCTGTTCTCACTGTTTCACAGCTCAGCTCGTCTTCCCCTTCTTCACTCTCCTTCTCAGACTCTCGGTCATAATCAGACTCAGCATTGGCTGTGGTGTACCTTCCAGAAACAAAAACAACATACTGGAAAATTAGTCGGCGGAGATGCTATGCTGGGACACAAATGGCACACAAAAAAACCCTTCCTAATAGAGCAATACGTCTTAGTCTAGCCCAGAGAGCACTGTGCAATTCAAGTCTCCCAAATGACACCATTTGTTATTTCTCACGTAACACAACCACAAAAAACTGAAGAAAGAAAGAAAGCCCCCCAGATTTAGGCAGAGCTCAGTCACGAGTGCCCATGTAACGCCTGCGTGATTTTATCTTAGGTCTCTTAATATGAAATTAAAACTAGAACCAGAGATGCAACAATTCAGTTCAACGTAAGAACTGTGAAAGTGAACTTCAACAAAAGATACAACACATTCATCCATGTAGAAAATATAATTTGAGGTTTTTTGCACGCTCCAAGGCAATATCTAGTGCCTTCACCACCTTGTCTGAGTGCTAAATACAAACCAGCTTGTTCAAACTGACATGTGAAACAGTGCAAAACAGGAGGGGAAAGACCCAAACTATTTCACTTGAGAAGGAGTCAAGCAAGGAGATGGCAGATGAGCCACAGAAAGGCATCCTGCAAGCAATGATTAGCTGCTAAATTAGTCTAACAAGACAGGATAAAGCTTAGAGCAAAGATTCTGAAAATGGCCAAAACTGATCTCCTCCGAATCACACAGGGCCATGTTTAAAACAGCACTACATACTGACTGATACCACTGCAGAAAGATGTTTGCTTACATAACTAGGCCCAGGTGTAAGAACGTAACTTCAAACAACTTAACAGTTTATTTAAAATTATTTCCCCTCCCTTCATATTTATCTATGAGTATTTGATCAAAGAATAAGCCCAAATTACCCAGGAATTTAGGAAATCTGCTGCACTTCTATATTTAGATGGAAGACCCTCTTCTGAAACAGAATACTTCAATTCCATAAATATTTAATTCTAGGGGATATTTGCAGTTGTTACCAAATCAACTGTGCCCAAACCACGTACTGAAAACTTTGTTTAGGATTAAAAGCCATCAGCCTGGGGGTAATGAGTAACTACAGCTCAACTCTCTTTGTCCTGGCTGAGTTTTTCCCTGTTCTCCAAGGCAGAGCCCTGGGCTCTGTGTGTGAAGCTGCCTTTGTCTGGAGACAGAGATAGGTAAGCAGGGTCTGTATCTAAAGAAAACACTGACACTCATTTAGCCACATGCAGATAACAAAACACATTTGGCTATCAAAACTTCAAGTTTCCAAGAACCATCCCTTCTGCTCAAGCATTTCCCTCTCCGGTAGAGGGTAAATAAAAAACCTCACTCATCACTGCCTCCAATCCTCGCCCATACATTTTAAAAAGTACAATTTCATCGTGAAAAATTAAGATGAAAAATAAAGTAACAGTCAGCCTTACCGCTGCAAAGCCAAACACAAGACAACATGCTGAAGACAGTAGGCAGCAATGAATTTAATGGACTGTGTAGCAACCACGTAGGTGACACTGGTGTGGGTCTATTTCAGACTGAGTTAAAAGCTTGATTTCTTGCTATTTTCTTAGTAATGCTGTTATTAGCTCCCCAGACTACTTCATTTTCAGCACTTAACAAAAACTCCTGCAATTCTCTTTGCTGTTTACATTTAGCCGGATTCATTATTTCCCATCCAATCCTGTGGGCTCTGCAGCAGGGATGCTGTTTCACTACAGCATTTTCCTGGTGGCTGCAGAGATTTCAGTACTTCAGCTGAAAACCACTTTCCACGCTGAATACAACATGGTCTTTAAAAACAAGAAACAATACCCCTTTTTTTTCCTGCAACACAAAAATGTTAGAAAATAAAGCTGAAACATGGCCTTTTCCCCCCCCTTCTGAACTTCATTAAAAGAACGTGACTGTCAGAAATGAATACATGGCTGAAATCTATCTGCTGAGGGCAGTCTTATTCTTCCTCCTAGCGGCTGCTAAAAGGCTTAGTTTGTTTCCCAAAAAGTGAGAAGTTCAACAGTTGCATCCATAGAAGACAACACTGCCAAACAGACTGATATTATACCTATTTATACATGACAAACTGGACCAGAGTGACACGATACACTATTCAAACTTTTTTTTTTTTAATTAAATCAGATGAGAACTTATCCACTAATTCTCCACACCAACCACTAAACCCACTTACATATTTTAAGCAACAAGTGAAAACTCCCCCTGCCATCACATAGCAGTGTGATAGCAATGACCCCGTATAGCAATGAGGTTCTAGAGGAAAACACATCCCCTGCTCCATGCCTCACTTAAGGTCCTCCAAGGCGAAAGCCTGAGCAAACCTCAGAATCCTCCCCAGCCCTTAGCATAATTTATAGATTTCTAATAGTCAGGTGCCATTCGGGACAGGTTTTTGTTGAAAAACACTCTCCTATTCAGTGTGCTTTACAAAATATCTATTGGAAACCTGATGACTGAACAGATGTATTATTAACCAGCTAGCACAGGCTCTGTCATTTTAAAATTAGTTATGCAGCTTTCTTAAATGCCATGCTGCCATGAATCACTTACTCCAAATTCTGCTTTTTTATGAACACTCAGCACTCACTTCAGATGAATGAAGCACATTTATAACCTGAAGGAGACCTCATCAGCTTTTTCTTGCTTCTAAAATTCCACTGACTGAGACAGTACCGCTGTATTTTAATGGAAGCAACGAAGCCTGTTTTCCCACAGATCCATGCCCTTTGTTCTAGGAGGCTGCTACAGCAATGGCAGCTTTGTGCTCTGATTACAAACCCGTGTTATGACGTGTCAGTCTGTACCGCTCAGTGCTCCTTTGGCTGCTACCAAACAGCACTGCGTGCCCAAATTCTGACCTTCTCTCTGTGCTGTAACGAAATTCTGTCTTTATCTTACGTTTCATATATTTGGGAAAATGTTTAGTGCCAGCACTGCATGTTTTAGAAAACATTTACATACCTGGAAAGCTACGAAATTCATCTGATTAAGGCACAGAAGCATTTAATCAGAAAGTCTGAAATATGTACGGAGCAGACCTCTTGCTTTCTGTCTATTATCTGTGTTTGCACTTAAGATTGGATTTTTTATGTGTTTTCATCTGTTTTTAAAGTCTAAGAACCCAAGCAACACAAGTGATCACTGTGCCATATTGAGAAAAAATTAGAAGAAATACTCTACACTAAGGACACCTTAATTAACATGAATATATTTCAGCTTTCTCAAGTTTTCCAGACCCTCTATGATATATTTTTTATTGTATGGAAATGTTATCTCCATACAATAAAAAAAATGGAGCAAAAGCTCCAGATCACCCATAATACACCAATGACGGAGTCCTGATGCTCCCAACTCTCACAACAAACAAAACCCACCTTCACGTTATAAACTGCTCAGAAATAAGCATTTGGACACCAACACCTACGAAAGCTGCCACCAACATGGTGTTTGCCTTACCCGCCTTCACTTTCTCCATCATCTGTGTTGGTTGCTCCTGAGTTAGCAGTGAAATAAATTGAACTGGACCCCGTGGAATCACTTCTTTCTCTATGGAATGGGAACCGCCTTCGGCGTGTTACTCTCTGGGTTTCTTCCAGATGGGACCTGTAAGAAGGGCAAAAAGAAGAACAAATGAGCACTTGATGTTGTGCTATTCTACTTCCATACTGCTCTCCAGCAGTTTCTCTCTGATTTGCACTATCCCCAGAGAATTCACAAGGTGATTTGCTCTTGCTTATACAAACACCTCATTACCATACAGCAAAGACTGTATTCTACAGTTAAAGCAGGTCTGACCACTGAAATCCACACAGTAAAGGATAATTTTATCACGTGCTTTCCTCAGTGATCAAAGGAATTCTGAAACAAATTGCAGAAAACAAAATCACAGAATCATTAAGGTTGGAAAAGACCACTAAGATAATCAAGTCCAACTCCTGACCCAACTCCACCATGCCTCTCAGTGCCACATCCCTACAATACTTCAAAACCCCCCAGGGTGACCTTATCACCTCTCTGGGCAGCCTGTTCTAATGTCCAACCACTTTTTCTGAGATTTTTCCTAATATCCAACCTGAACTTCCCTTGGCATAACTCGAGGCCACCACCTCTTGTCCTGTCGCTGATACTCAGGAGAAGAGGACAGCCTCCACCTTGCCACAACCTCTACAACAGGAAGTTGTAGAAAGCTATGAGGTCTCCCCTGAGCCTCCTGTTCTCCAGATCAAACAATCCCAGCTCCCTCATCTGCTCCCCATAAGACTTGTGCTCCAGCCCCCTCACAGCCCTGCTGCCCTTCTCTGGATACGATCCAGGTCCTTCTTGTAGTGAGGGACCCAAAACTGACCACAGTACTCAAGATGCAGCCTCACCAAAGCTGAGTGCAGAGGGATGATCACCTCCTGCTTGTGCTGGCTGCACTATTTCTGATATAAGCCAGGATGCCATTGGCCTTCTTAGCTACCCAAGCACACTACTAGTCAACAGTCAGCCAGTTGCTGACTACTACCCCCAGATCCTTTTCCTCTGTGCAGTCTGTCAGCAACTCTGCCCCAAGCTGCAATGATGTATGAGGTTGCTGTGACCGAAGAGCGAGACCTAGCACTTGGTTTTGTTTCAACATAATCTCACTGCCAAGATGTAATGGCAGTGGAAACTAAAGACACATCTTTTCCACTTTTTCCACTTTCCATTTAACAGACACTGAACCGATCATGGTGTTTTCCTGTGCTGTAGAACATGAACGTACAACAGCAGACAAAAGATGACAACACGAGAAGGACTGATGCTCACCTGACTTCACCCACAATATCAGCAGCGAGGTGCTGCAAGCTGTTTCGTAGCTCCTCCACTTCCTTCCTCAGCTCTGAGATGTTTGTCAGCACGAAATCCAGGCGGTCCAGCACATCCACCTGCTCGCCGTGTGTTAACAGAGGTGTACACACAGCACAATCTCCTGCCTCTACAGGAACTGGCTTTCTGGGCAGAGCTTTGAGAAAACAAGACAGGAAAAAAAAGGGTTATCAGATGCAAATGGGAAAGGGTTTCTCATAGGAAATGTCAGTTCAATTTTGTCTTCAGAAAACAGAGGGTATGAAGTTTAACCTTGAATATTGCCCCCTGACCTGGCCTGGGGTTTTTGGTCCCTGCACTGATTCACCACTCCATCCTGACATCAGCATGCGGTCACCCTGAACACCTCCTCAATGCTAATAAGGGGTGAAAAGAGTTTACACCTAGAAACACTCAAGGTCAGGCTGGACATGGCCGTGAGCACCCTGATCAAACTGTAGGTGTCCCTGTTCATTGCAGGACAGTTGGACTAGATGATCTCTAAAGGTTCCTTCCAACTCAAGTGATTTCATGATTCTATGAGCTCTTTTAACAACACTTCTACAGACATCCCCTTGTGAAACACTTAGAAAAGATGCAAAATCCATACCGAATACCACAAAGACCACGGCAGATGAGCAAACTGCTTCTTTTTAAAAACACCTTACAGCAAAATCAGTTCAGTTTCTATTCTACATACTTCTGTATGAAGAGATACTGGACTTTAAATAGCAGGAGAGTCATGAAAAGATGTAATTTCCCTGGGCTCGAGCGTGGTTTAATGGGCATGGCGGTGATGGGCTGATTAATTGGACTAGGTGACCTACAGGTCTTTTCCAACCTTAATGATTCTGTAATTCCCTCCAGGAGCGTGGTGCAATGGGCTGACAGTTGCACCTGATGATCTGAGAGGGTGGGTACAAGTGGGTGCTTCACTTTGTTGACGTGCAGAGCTCAGGAGACCAGATTGAAAAAAAAATAAAATAAAGTAAACAGAAGTCGCTCACAGGAGAGCGCTTTGCCTTCAATGTCTCCTGTCTTAAAGCCTCATCGCTGTTCCCAAGGCCGCAGGAAGAGGCATTTGTGAAGAGCGTTTTAACCTGTTCGTGCTACAAAAGCACCTTTTCGATACCGGTGGCTTATCAGTTCCCTGCCACACTGCACGTGCCACGAGCTACCCAACAACCGTGGCATCCTCCAGTAACAGCAGAGCAGGTGCGCCCACACGGCTTTGACAGAGCGCCACGACGACTGCTCAGCAGCTGCCGGTCATCAGAAAGAAAGAAAGGAAAGAAACAGAGAGCCCTCCCCGCGCTCCTGCCCCGGCTCCGGGCCTTACCCTGGCTCCGACTCCCCACAGCCTCCGCGCCGCCGGCCCGCTCCCCAGCCTCCTCCCGGCCGCCGCGGCCGCCCCGCCGCCAGCCGCGCCGCCGCCGCCGCAACGCCCACAGCAGGCTGAGGCCCAGGCCCGCGGCCGCCGCCGCGCCCAACGCCAACCCCAGCACCAGGCGGCCGGGCCCGGGCCGCGCCATGCTGCCCACGGAACCGCGGGCGGCGCGCGGGTGACGTCAAGGCGAGTCACGTGTTGCACTTACGTCATCATTTCGCGACGGGGAGCTGGGAGCAGCTGTTGAGGCGCTGTGCCTACGTCTATACGCGTACTCCTCCCCGCGTCACTGTGTATACACTGTGTATACACACTGTGTGTACCTTCCCTTGCACCTGTATCTGTATCTACACCTGCACTTGTACCTACACGTAAAGCTATACCCGCATTTCGGGTGACAAGCACAGGAGCGCTTCTCTGGCTGTGCAGCCCACGACGTGGGCACGGAGGCGGGAGGCTGAATTTCTTTGCCTGCTTATGAGGCACAACCCGTGGCAGCACAAATCCGTGGCCCTGCAGAAATTAAAGATGGTATCAGAGAAACACCACGCTGCAGCTATATTGTTCCTGCCTGTCTTGCATCGAACTTTAATGAAAGTAATAAAAACAAGCTTTTTGGAGGAAGTAATTCCCAGAAATAATAGGTTCTGCTTGAGCTGCTTTGCTCTTTCCCTTTAACCCCTGTAATGCAGCAGATAACAACCGTATGAAGCACTGTAAAGATCTGAAATCTCCATTGGATCTCATTTTCTTTTTGGTTTTCATAAGCCCCTCTGGGTTTATCACCACAACAGCTCCAGCTGCTCACGTGGTAGTATCTCTTGGTCTGCCTTGCCAGCCCTTGCAAACAAGCCTCTCAACTGCACCACAGTTTTGTTATTGTCATTACGACCTTCAGGAACTAAGAGATTGCTGCAATAATGCCCTCTGCCTCTTCAGCACAAATCTTTTTGCTGGGGTTGGAGGGAGGGGGTGAATTATAGATCACTAGTGAAAGCACACTGTAAGTTATGGAACATGATGGGGCTCTGGATGGATAAAACGAACATCATCTGGAGCATGATCAAAACCAGCGAATTGCAAGGACCCAATGCTGTGGATGAATGACTTCTTTAGTAATTAGGGGCACTATTAAAAAGAAATGCAATCACTTTCATATGCATTAGTTTTGCATTAAGCACAATGTTCCTGGAATATCAAACCTTTTAGTGCAGCACGGGCTCCTTGTTTCCCCTGCAGAGGTGCTTGAAGATGATTTGGTCCACCAGCCAGAGAGCAGTGAGGTTCAGAACGTGCCCTAAAGGATGGCATGGGGCTCTGGGAGAGCAACAGAGGCATGTACATGTCTCAAACCTCACTCTTTTCTGGTCTGCTTCGAGGAGCAAAGGGTAAAAATAGCAAAAAATAGCACTGAGGAAAGATGCTGAGTACCACGGTGGGAGTAGATGATGGTTATTTTAGAGAGCAGACCATTCACAGGTCTTGTGAGACAGGAGATGTAGAGAACTGCTCACTCTTGGGTTGTGATTGCAGTACGTCAGGTGGAAATGGGCTCTGTGTAGGACAAGGGAGATATTAATGATAACAGGAATGGTGAAATCACGAGCTCAAGGTTTTGGGATTTGATTTTATCCATTCCACAGCCAATGAGTGAACTATGGGTGAAATGGTTCCCTGTGTGGTTACATATACCAGGATTACAACTAGAAATGCCTTTTCCCAGAACAGCTGAAGGGAAAGTAGTGACAACTTCAACAACTTGCATAGCGTTTTATTTTCCAGCTAGAAGATCAATTAAACACATTCTGCTACTCCAGCACGAGGGTGGGGATTCTCAGCAGCAGCCCTAGAGGATGAGCAATGTCATTCAGTCAGCTTTACAGTACATTTTGGGGATTTCTCCTTCATCAGATGTTTGTTCACCTTCCATGGTGCAGAATCAGAACCATACCTTAAATTCAAGGGGAGCTGAGTTGTTAGGGAGTGCTGCCTCCATCCTATTAATCAGTAATATTCGAGGCAAGAAATGTGATTGGTACTGCAGAAAGAAGAGTGGTAATTAGAAAAAGCCATCGCTGTCAGAAGGAGAAAAAAAAGAGCTCTCCAATGTCACTTTTGTGCGTAAGGGATTTATGACCATAGATAACCTTTTGCCAAACAGTCTTTTGCTTTCTTTCACGCAAATTCTTGCTGTCCATGTCCGACCTCAAGCAGACGGCTCAGAGCCATGCCAAGGGGAAATAACTGCTTTTCAATGATGAATGGCACCAGTGAGATACATTGCGCTGTGTTTTATAGCTTGCTCTCACGCCATCAGCGTACAAAGCACTTGGGCTGTCTCCCAGACTTTGATTTCTCAACGGGAAATCTGATACCAAAATACTGTGTGCAGGCTCTGTTTTCTTTTTCCTCTCTTTTATTCCCTCTCCTCCCTTTAAAAAGAGCCTTGCGGGAGCCAAACTGAGCAGTGAGAGTGAGAGCTGGGCAGCCTGCCACTCCACAAGAGCCCTGGATATATCTATTTTTCTTTAATTTGCAGAAAGATCCAAGGGTCTGGATTTCAGCTCTGGGCTCTTTCGGGATGGGAACGCTCTCACGGCAGAGATCGTCTGGTCCAGGTTGTGGGATGATGGATTTGGGTATAGGAAGCAAAAACAGCTGAGGTGAAACCAGCAGGGAAAGCACTTCTTTATCAGTTGTTAGATGATAGGGGTAAAAAAATATATATATGTGAAAATAACACAGGTTTATACAGGTAAATAAATCCTAGGAATAACCATTTGGGTTGTTTTCACACCAAGGAATTCAGGAAGGCCTTACTAAGCAGGGAGGTGATCTAAATGAGTGGATGTGTAACCCAAGGGGTGAAATACCCCAAACATGTTTTAGGAAGATGAAAACGCTGTTGTCTATTAGTTCCCTTGTTTTGTCAAATCAAAACTAACGACCATGACAGGAACAACAGCAAAACCTGGCTTTCTTGGACCATTTCCTTTAGACTGACAAGTAGAAATGTGGATTTTCTCTCTCAGTCCCCACTGGGGTTAATCAGTAACTGTGGCATTACAGGGAAGCAGGCCCCAGGTCAGGCAGGAAGGACACAGCAGGCCCCAGCCGCTTGGGAACAGCCTTCTGCTTTCCCCCTGAGCTGCTTGTTTCTGAAGATCAGTAAGAAATTAGGAATTAATTATGGCATGCTAACGGTTGCTGATCAAGATAGGGAGGGACTTTTTTCCTCCCACATTTGGAAGGGATTTAAACCACTACATTTAAAAGCTGCAGGGCCCAGGGCTCACCTTGCCCATCATCTCCCTGTCCATCATCTCCCTATCATCTTTCAGTCCTTTGTCTCCCTGTCCCTCATCTCCCAGCTTATTGTCACTCTGTCCAATGTCTCCTGGTCCACTGCCTCCTGGGATATCATGTCCCATGCTTCATCTCCCATTCTTTATCTCCCTGTCCTTAATTTCCCTGTCCATCATCTCTTTGTCCACCATCTCATTGTTCTCCATCTCCCTGCCCTTTGTCTCCCTGTCCTTAATTTCCCTGTTCATCATCTCATTGTCCTCCATCTCCCTGCCCTTTGTCTCTCTGTCCATCATCTTCTTGTCCATCATCTCCCTGTTCATCATCTCCCAGATCACTGTCTCACTATTCAGTGAATTCTGGTCCATTGCCTCTTAGGCTATCATCTCCTATCCATCTCCCATCCTTCATCCTCCCATCCTTCATCTCCCTCTCATTGTCTCACTATCCAATGTCTCCTGGCCCATTGCCTTTTAGGCTATCATCTCCCATCCTTTATCTACCCGTCCTTCATCTCCTTGTCCATCGTATCCCTGTCTGTCACATCTCTGTCCATCATCTCCTGCTCCATCACCCCCTGAGCCACCTCCTGTCCTTCATCTCCTTGTCTATCATATTCCTGTCCGTCACATCCCTACTCATTGTCTTCTGCTCCATCACCCCTGAGCCATCATCTCCTGTCCTTCATCTCCCTATCCTTCATCCCTCTGTCCTTCACCTCGCTGTCCACCACCCCCTATCTCTTATCTCTGTCCTTTGTCTCCCTGCCCATCACCTCCTTATCCCTCATCTTTCCATTCTTTGTCTCCATTATCACCTTGTCCTTCATCTCTCTGCCCCTCATCCCCCGTTCTTTGTCTCCCTGTCTATCATTTTCTTCTCCAACATCTTCCTATCTACCGTCTTCTTGTCCTTCATCTCCTTGTCCATCATCTATCCCCATCCCTACCCATCACCTCCCTCCTTTGTCTCTCCGTCCCTTTCCCTCTTCTCTCTGTCCCATATCTCTCTGCACATCTCCTCCCTATTCCCCATCCCTCTATGGCCCAGCAGAGCCAAGATCGCTGCACAAAGCTCCGCGCCTCCCTCGCCCCCCTCCCCCGCTCTGGTCCCCCGGGGAGGGAGCAGCGCGGCCACCTCCTCCCTCGGGCGGAGCGGGGGCGGGACGGGAGGGGACGCAGCCTCCCCCGGGCACTGCCCCGGGGCTGCTGTGCCAGCGGTGGGATCATGCCGTACCTCCTCATCAGCACACAGATCCGCATGGTGAGTCCGCCCTGCCGCCGGACCCTCCCGGGCTGTGGGGCAGTATTTGGAGCTGGGGCTGCGGGTCGTATTTAAGGCTGGGGGATTGCATAGGGCAAGGGGCGACGCGAGCAGCGGGATGGGGATGGGGCTCCCCGTGGGGTGCGATGCCCCGGAGGTGTGTTGTGCAAATAGCGCTGTGCACAAGCCCTCCTCCCTTCGTCCCATCCCTTCTGTGCTGTGGGGTGCCTGTAGTGCTGCCCTGTTCCCCCTACAAATACCTAACAGCATCACTGGAAACTTTTTGCAGGAGCCTGTGAAAGTCAGGGAAAGTAATTTCCAGCCATGTGGCCTCACTGCAGGTTTTCCCTCTTCCCCGAAAAGCCCCCATGGAAAACACAGCCCCAGCCAAAGGGAAGGGTGTTATTGGCAGTGGGATCGTTGCGTAGCACCCAAAGCCACATTCTCATAGAAAGCCATAAAGAAAACGCTGCTTCCTGGTGATTGCAGCATCCACAGCCCTCAGAGCAGTTCTTGCAGCCAGCTGCACATCTGCAAGAGCAGAAGGATGTCTAAGTGTGCTTTTTTATTTTTATTTTATTTTTTATTTATACCTATAGCTCCAAGACCACAGTTTTGCAATAGGAAGGGTGTGATGGGGAAAACATCAAACCAAGTTGGCAGGAGTTTAGTGAGAGATGCAAAGATGCTTCATTACAGGTACACCTCAGACCCACTGAACAGAGAACTGAGGAAGACGCACTGGGATCAAATCATAGAAAAATCATACTACTATACAGTGGTTGGGATGGAAAGGTCCTTAATGATCACAGAACCGTAGAGTGGTTGGGTTGGAAGGGTCCTTAAAGATCATGGAACCATACAATGTTTGGGTTGGAAGAGTCCTTAAAGATCATGGAACCATACAATGTTTGGGTTGGAAGGGTCCTTAAAGATCATAGCATCTTAGAATGGTTGTGTTGGAAGGGTCCTTAAAGATCATAGAATCACAGAATGGTTGGGTTGGAAGGGTCCTTAAAGATTATGGAACCACAACATGGTTGGGTTGGAAGGGACCTCAAAGGCCCCCAGCCCCAGCCCATTCTGTGGGCTGGTAGCCCCCACCAGATCAAGCTGTCCCATCCAGTCTGGCCTTAGAGACACATCTCTGGAGGTGCCTCCATTTGTGGTGGCATTTGGTATTACACAAGTTGATTGAATGATTATGGACTGAGCTACAATGCACAGGGTAGTCATGTTTTAAGGCGCTTCAGGGAAATGCATGCAGTGGAATGGACTGAAATAGTTGCGGTCTTTGGGAACTCTGCTCTTTAGCAGGACAAAGCAAACATTTACAGCCTGAACCCTGGCATCAAGCCACAGCTGGAAACAGCTCATGCTGGCACCTAGCAGGAGGTGATGGGCTTTGCTGCTTTTGGTGGCTTACTGAAATGTTTGCTCAGCGGCACTGCGTAAGTGCTTCCCAGTTGGGGTCTGGTAGAGGCTCACAGTTAACACATGGCTTGCTGGGTTGGGGATGAATGCTGCAGGAAGGCTCTTCTATCTCTGCTCTTCAGCCTTCCCCAAACCACATTTCTTCATCTTTCCAAGCCAAACACAATTTCTCTGTTGTCAGACTGTCCAGCCCTTTGCATATTATAAATGGATGATCATTAATGTGAGTTTGTTGGTGGCAGTGCCAGTGGATGGGGGACATTTCTCACAACACTTGCAAATTTTTCATGTGTAGAATGGAGGAGAATGAAAAGGGAAAAGAGGCTCCTCATATTAAAATAAATTAAAAGCTTATATATATATATATATATATATATACATATATATAAAACACAAATATATATATAACCAAGAACTTGCAGGGGTAAGAAATTGGAGTATGGAGGGTGTCAGCACCCCAGTGTGGTCATTATGGAGGTCTCATTGGAGCTATACATGTCTGCTGTGCCTTGCTCCTTAGTTCTGGGAGTTGTTCATACTCAGAATATCTCAAAAAACAACACTTCTGGAGCACGCTGTGAAAATGTCCCTGTCCCCTCCATATGACACGTGGGAAGTCTTTCTGATGGCTTTCTTGGGGAGATGACTCACATCTCCGACTGCCTCCTGTCGCTCCAACGTGACAGTCCTTTCTTGTCCCATTGGTGCCAATCTGCCCAAACCAACCCATGGCACCTCCTTGTCACACTAACGTGGCTCTGAGGAGCATGGGTTAGTGGGCATGGTGATGTGTTGATGGTTGAACTTTACAATCTCAGAGGTCTTCTCCAAGCTTAATGATTCTTTCATTCTTCCTTGCTAGTGGAGCCCTTCCCAAAGCTGTCCTCCGCCAGGACAAGCCCTAGGTGGCCCTATCATTTCATGGCCAAGCACTGAGGTTTGCTGATTTGGTGCAGTGAGGCCATGAGTGCCACCTCATAGCTGTTCTACAGACTGAATAACCAGAGCCACCATTTGCTCAACCAGCAAGCAGCCCTCCAGAGCAAAGCCACCAGGGTCCTCACCTGAGATGCACAGGTGGCTTTGTCCTGGGACATATCCAGGCTCCTACAGGTTGAGGAACCCACACTGACCCCATTAACGGTGGCGGTAGAAATCTTGTTCTTCTCAGGACACTGTTCTCTTCCCAGTCAGTGGTACTGCCATGCATGGCTCACCCAGTCTGCTTTTCTGCAGGAGGTTGGCCCCACCATGGTGGGAGATGAGCACTCGGATCCCAACCTGATGCAGTTCCTGGGGGCCACAAAGAGGAACATGCTCGGGAACCACTTGTAAGTGCAATGTTTCAGTCTCTCCCCCCTCCCCATTTTCCCAAAAGCTTCACCCTCTGGCATGCCTACTTCTAATCCCAGGACTGGTTTGCTGCTGGAGGGGCACATGCCTGTCCTTGCCCCCATCTGCTCAGCCAAGGGTATTTTCCTAATATTTCAACCAGTTTTCTGTTATTTTTCTCACTATGACCCCATTGTAGCACCTGATGCATCTTCTCATCCTCACACCTCACATTCTTGGGATGCTTTTGGGTGCTACCTGCCCCGGCTGAAATAAAACAGACACAGAGGGCATTTTAACCTTTTTGCATAACAATCTGCCTTTATCCCATCCTCACTGACACACCTCCTCTGTTTTGCTACCAATTCCAGCCCCAAGGTGCTCAGAAGCAAATGGTGCCCATGCTCAGAGCCTGGCTCTGGCCAGGTTTAGTGCCAACCCACATTAGGTGCTTTCCCACAGCCTGTCCCAACCCATCCCAGCTCGAGCTTTCTCTCTGTTACGGAGCATCCCTCCTTGAAGCCTTTCCTTGGGGTGCTGAGCCCCTGGGCTTTGAGCTGCTTTGTGTCCTCAGCCCATTATGCTGTGTGTTTCCAACACATTCAACGCTTCATCGCATCCCTGTGTCTCTCCCTGCCTACGCTGAGTTTAACACCAAGGGTGCAGCTTGGAAATGCTGCCATCCCGTTCTTTACATCTTGGCGCACGTCCCGTCCCGTCCTCCCCCCCCCATTTGCTATCTTGACTTCTTGTTTTTCTCTAGGATTCAAATAATAATAACAAAAAATCAAAACAAGACAAGACAAAACAAAACAAAAAACAGCAAAGCAAAACAAAACGCCTAAATGCAAATCAAGCAGAGGGGAGCAGTTGGGTTTCTGCTCATGCTTGCCCACTCATGCGGCAGCGCAGAGGAGGAGTGGGAGGAAAACCAGGCGTTTCCTTGGTCCCAGCATGTTCAGACTTCCATCACGGAGCTGGAAAGACCCATGTCCTCAGCACCGGGCTGGCAGGCATCAAGGCCCAGCTCCTCCATTGCATTACAAAACTTAGGAGTTTAAAGAAAGAGCAGAAAAAATAATGGAAGGATCCCTGATTTTCATTTCCAAGAAACTCTCCAAAATGCAAACTTGGGCCACCTGCTTTGGCAGGAACTTGGGCCTCTTCCATTGCTCCTTTCCATCAGCAGAGGCTCAGGTGGGTTTGCAGAGCTGAGCTGTCTATGTGCTGCTATTCCCAAGCCTGTGGGTGGCACAGAAATTGGCAGCAGCGCCAGCTTCGTGCTGCCGCCTTTGGAACTGATCCTGGGAGTTATGCAATGGGAGAAGAGACCTGAGGAGAGAACCAGGAGAGGCTTCGAGGAGGATGAAGTGCTGCTGGCTCTGAGATAGGGGTGAATCTCTAGGAACAAAAAGGGAAGGAAGGCAGAATGCCTCCATGCTGCCTGCCCAAGCAGCCAGGGAGGAGTTCATAGAATCATAGAATCATTAAGGTTGGAAAAGGCCTCTGAGATGATCAAGTCCAACCCCAACCCATCCCCAGCATGCCCACCGACCACGTCCCTCAGTGCTACATCTCCATGGTCCTGGAACACTTCCAGAGATGGTGATGCCACCACTAACCTGGGCAGCCCATTCCAATACATCACCGCTTCTTCTGAGAAGAAATTTTTCCTAATATCCAACCTGAACGTCCTGTAGTGCCACTTAAGGCCATTACAGGGTTATAAGGAAGTAGAGTGGCAGATTTTGCTTCCTGGGGGATCCTTCTATTTCTGCTAGTGCCTGCTTGTGGCCTGATAGACATTTTCAAGCGTGTCTTCCCTGTTTGCTCTTGAGCAACACAGGGTGGAGGAAACAATGTGGCTGGAATACTGACACCCTGAGAGGCACAGTGGTATGCCAGCAAGGCAAGCTCCATTCGCCTTCTGCCAAAAAACCCTGCTGGGGAGGACAGCACCATGGTTGAGCAGCGTTTTCTGTCCCACTGCCATAACATGACACAAATCTCACCCTTTCCACAGCATTGTGAGCATCCAAAGCCTTAAACACGACCTAAGGAGCTCAGAGGGAGCCTGAAAGAAAGAGTCTAAGCAGTATGGATCTGTTGTAGCACTGTAATATACATAAAACACTTAATTGCCTCTAATAAAGGGGAGCATGCATCTTGTTAAGCAGCTACTGCAAATGGCACATCATTAAGCACCATCAGTTGCAAGCACACATCCTCCATCCCTCACCTAATGTGCAGGGGCACAATCTTTGGGCATTTGGGTTGCAAAGCCAACCCTGGCCTGCTGTAAAATGGGATTCTGAGTAGATGCTGGACAATGTCCCCTCCACCTCTTGGCATAATAAAGGCTATCGATCAATGCTGCTACTTTTAAATAGCAAACTATCTAAAATCAGATCAAAAGTCACTGCATTAGGATGCTCTTGCCCCATTCTCACACACAGCATGTGCTCACTCACCTACCTTTGGCATACCTGGGATCCGAAGGCTCATGTACTTACAATGGGCTCTCCTCTCTGGGCTGACCTCTGTCCCCTGCTGGCTTCTGGCTGAAAGACTTTACAAATGCCTCCATCCCCATCCTGATTCAGGCTGCTTCCACGTGGAGAGGGTGGCACAGTTGATAGGCATCATGCAAGATGTTTTGTTTTGCTCAGTGTGGAGTTGTATTTAAGGCCCTAGGCCACTCAGCTTGCCTTCTGCTTTCAGCTCAGCCACTCCAATTTAGGCTCCTACAAATAACAACCCTTGCCTCAGCTCGTTCCTCTGCATAATGACAATAATATTTACCAACTCCAACATGTGAATCTGAAGGGTATGTGGCAAGCCTCTTAGAGAAAACATTAAGTTCAAAGGCACTATAATAATAGATATTATCTTTATATCACATCTATAATTATTGCATAGTCTGTCTTGAGAAACTGGAAAAATACTTTCACATCTTAGTGATATTTCATGCTTTAAAAATGCTCATCACTGTAAACGTTTTGCAATCTTAGCAACTTTGGAAATGCTTTTGGGTCTTTTTTTATTACTATTAGCACGAAAGTCAGGATAGTCTTTGTTAGGATGCCCAACAGAGATCATCAACTATCCCACAGCCCATCATTATCAGCTTATCAGGCATGGTGAGTCATCTAAGAGCTACACAATTATGAAGCTTATCCCATCTGCTTGAATAAATACTGCAGCCCAAACGACTGTGTTAAAGGAACAGAAAAGCTGCCAAATCCAGCACTGAAGGGTAGACTTGCCATTTCAGTTCTGCCACTTCCTAACCTAATTCAACACGTTTTATGTCTGCACTGTGCTACTCTTCCACTCCATGATCACAGTCTGTTTTCTTTATGGTAAGAGCAATGCAGAACACTGGTATTTTACTCCTTTAAAACACCTGAGTTGTTTTGTAAAAAGCTTCCAGAACAATCCAGCCATGTAAATTGAGGCCTGGTGAAAGCAACAGCAAACAGGGTCTGGTAACATGGAATTATCAGGTCTGCAAGTGTAGGTCTGCAACTTGCAGGAACATGGGAACAGCAAAGAAAAAGACCTTGCTGTTACAACACTGTTTGAAGCTGCTGTCCTACATTTTTCCCCTGCTTTGCAGAGACCATTCTCTTTTTCCATGAATTCTGAGCTATGACTCCCGCAGCTGTGGTTTCAGCTCAGCTAAGCAAGCAGCATGTATGTGGCTTTGGATAGCCAGTCCCCAAACCACACTTCAATTTAAGATCGAATTCCATTCTGGGCAGCTTTCTCCTTGGTTTGGAAGCTGTGGGTTTTGGTCTTTCCCATCTGGTTAACCAAGGTGTTGCATCACGCAGGCAGTACGCCAGATGTGGCCACTGCGGTGTTTTGTACCAGTTAATTAGTGAGGCAGACCCAGTTCCACAAGGAAATTCTTGTCTCCTTTTTCACTTCAGCTTTCCTCCTTTTCCCACTTGCAGCTGGGAGTACTATGTGAACGATGCACCACGGATAGTCCTGAACAAGCTGGAGAGCTGCGGTTACCGGGTGGTGAGCATGACGGGTGTGGGCCAGACACTGGTGTGGTGCCTCCACAAGGAATAGCAAAGAAGACTTCTGCATTCCACCTCAGCAAGGCCCTGCTGGGGATCATCTCACACCAGACTGACAGCAAACTTTTCCCCTTGAGTAATTCTTTTCTGTCCCAGACTCCAGGCACTCAGGCGTCAGGGGAGGAGCATTGCAGAGGCAAGGCTTCAACTAATGGAAACTCAGCATCCCTGCCATTTCCTAAGACCTGGGGGGAGGAAGGTATGCCCAGTCCAGATTATATCATGCACATAAAACAGATGGCTCTAGCTCCACGTTCATCTGAATGGCAGTCTGGCAAATACCATCTTTCCGCATTTTAATAATCTATTTAGCATGCATTGGAAGGAGCTCAAATCACAGCCTTGCCTGCCTGTTCCTCAGGGCTGTCTCAGGGGGTATGTGCTGAACTGTGAGTCCAGAACAAGCCTCCTCCCAGATCTAGGGGGGCAGGCATGGGAGGTCAAGAATGGATAGTGCACTATCTCATCCCCAAAGTGAAAGCAGGAACTGCTTAATCTACGCAGAGCTCTCTGAGAATCTCTTCATGCAGCAGCAAGGCCAGCTTCCCTCCCAAACGGAGCCATGGTTAGCAGCATCAGGCTTTCAGTCTCAAGTTCCATTCAAACATAACACATTGGTTCCTGAAGTAGCCCTAGATCAGCACAAACAGGTCTTGTAAACATTTCAATTATGGGCTACATAAAGTTAACAGGAGCAGTTGCAGTGCTGCATTGTTTGGGACCGTGTATCAAACCTGATGTAAGGGTAACACCAATAAAACATTTCACTAAAGAGACTGATGTCTTTGTGTGGGTTATTCTGACCAGCTGGTGCCAAAGACTTCTCGATCCATAGCTCCTAAGCAAGTTTGGTGTTTGTTCTCACAGCACCTCTCAAATCCTGAATTCTGATTGGACAGCTACGCTGAGCACACAGCCTAACAGGGTAACACTGAAGCTTATGCAGCCACCTTTCCCTGTTCTCTGAAAAGTGCTGCAGGCGCCTACAACAGGTTTTTTAAAAAAGGAGTTTTATTGCCTTAATTTAAGAAACTGCTTTAGAGATGAAGAATGATGGGGTGGGGAGAATCCATACTTTCATGCTAGGTGTGTGACTCTTCCTCATCTTCCTGCCTGAGCTGTGCAATCAGCTGCTGCCTCTCTGCTGCTTGGCGCATCCGCATCATCACCAGGCTCTCGTAATCCCGCTCGGAGACCACAGATGCCTAGGAGCAGAAAACAAATGCAACACGTCAAGGATAGCGCACACTGCAAAGTCACTGACTCCCCGCAGTCCCCCTCTCCCTAAGTCACACTCACAACACACACATTTGAGTCAGGAAGGCAGCTCAGAGCACTGTGACATGAGGGAAGTTGGGTAGGGTGGGAAAACTGCCTACAGAAAGTAGCTGGCTTCATAGCAAACAGTGCTGACCCTTGACAGAGCTAGTGTTGAGACAAAGAATGAAACCATCAGGGTGGCTGAAGTAACCTCTTGCTTCTCACAGTGAGGGTGGATGGGGAAGCATGGCTTGCCTTGCCGTGGTTGGTTATTCTGGATGACAAGCTTGCTCTGCAAGTACAACATTGATGCACAAAGTCCAGCACGCACTTTGTTCACTATAAAGGCTAATGCCATAAAAACCAAACCTTTGTGACTTAGTTACGGAAGGAGCTGCACAGAAGAAAACCAGGTACGTTCCCAAACCTGTCACAAGAGTTTCAGTTCCCAAAAGCTCTTGGAGCCTTTCTGCCAGTGTGTGGTAGTAACTGTCACGTCAGCTACGTGGTGATTGCAGACTACCTAATAAATGTAGGCAGCAAATGACAGCTGCTATCTCAGAACAAAATGGTAGTTTTGCCATTCTCCTTTCAAAAGTCATTTAACGTTAGTAGGTGGCCTTAGTGATTTCAGATGTATTTAAAGTGCCACAGTGCTTGGAAACATCCATCTCATTTGCTTGACAGTTTAGGGAGAAATAAAAGCACCTTGACAAAAGGTGAACAAAAAAAAAAAGTCTCACATTCATTTTTCTAGGAACTAATTTTAGTGGCGATTTAAGGATATCTTGAATAGAAACTAGAAGGGATGAAAAAACAGTAGACCAGCAAAAGTTCTGCAGGAAAATGGAGCAAGGAAAGCGGTTACCCCCACCTGCAGAGCACCTAGCTGTGAGGACAAAATAGGAGCCCACAATAGATGAGAAACCTTGAGTGGGGAATTAAAGAGACTAATAAGCTGTAATTGGTATCGTTGGAACTGCATGAATGAAATCACCTTTCAGTACTGTGCAGCACGGATTTTCATAGTGTCTGAGAAAGCAACAGATTGTATCAGCCTTCAGTGGCAGAACAAGGTTTCTTCAAAGTTCCTGTCCACTAACCACAGATATTTACTGTCATCTGCCTGGCTGAATGAAATAGGCTACATAAGACTCATGCAAATGAGTCACCCATGCAAACCTGAATCACTACCTCACACTCTGGATTTAAATTTAAAAGAGACAAGAGATTATTTCCTGCCTCGCTTGGGAGTCTTGCTGATACAACAAGTCATTAGAAGCGGCAGTAGGGAAGAAGCAGTCTGATTCAAGATGGGCTCCAAGTTGACGTCCATGTTGACGGCTCTCAAGCAATCTGGGTGCCTGTCTCCGAGGGAGCTTGCTTTCTCCTCAGGCAGAGTGTGGGCTGCTGCTTTGCCACTTTACACACCTACTTCCTGCAATCCTGGCAATTACCAATAGTGTAAAACCCAGTTTCTGACGTGGCTGACTCAGCAAGGGCTTGGCTCAAAACAAATACATACGCACAAGGAACTGCAGCCTGGGAAGCAGTGACAAGAGGCACATGAAGAGAAGGCGGCATTGTGGATTTTTATTGCTCTAGGTCCAATCTGAATTGCCCCTGGACTTTCTTCTTCCAGCATCTCAGAACGTGGTGGTCACCGTTCTCTCAGTACTTCAGCAGTTTCTCCTCTCTGCCTGTTGGACTCAGGTGCAGCTCCGACACACCGTAAGTCTATTTTGCATTCCATTTTCCTAATGCTCATCTTTTACATTTTTGTTTCGTTGGGTTTTTCTTTTTAATTTCCCTTTGACTATTTGGTTTCCTTCAGTGTTACTGAGTCACCGGCTCCCTTCCTCACCACCCACTAAGATTTTTACACTGTGCCCTTCACCATGAAGGTGGCTGGTTACCATGGTACCAAAGTGCCCTTCTGTTCTAGATGCTAGATTAAATCTGTTCTCATGGTGACTGTGTGCCTTTGCTATTCTTCATCAGCTTGTTTCTGCAGCACAGATTCAACAAGCTCAGACATCATCATTCCTTCTCCACTGAACGAGATTCCCTAATACATGAGACAGGTCAACTGCTCCTTAATACAGAGATGTAGTGTGAAGTTTGCATTTCCTGCAATACCAGCCTCTCTGTTTTCCTTCCAGCTACAGGAACAGGGAAGGAAGAGGTTGTTCCTGTTGTGCGACTTGCTGCTGAGCCTGTGACTGAAGTTCGACACCTGACTGTGAAGAGTCAGCACTTTTCTTCTTCTCTTTGCTTTTTATCAGCATGGATACTTGGCGGAGAGGATCCATTAAGTCCACAACATTCTTCAGACGTTTCTCACTCAGGAGACACAAAAAGCTGGGCAACCAGGTCATTATCTTGAACAAGAACAGCCACACGCTGGACAGTGATGGACAGTGCCAGAAGAGGGAATGCTTGAGGGATCTGAAGGACAAGTCTGATTACCTGTCATGTCAGAGTGAGCAAAACCTGGCCAAGGCACAAGCACCTCCTAAACCTCCCCGGCTGTACCTGGACAGCTCTAGCTGCCCTAACATCATTGATCACACGGATTCTCACTCCGATGTTTCCTTTTCTGATTCTTCTCATCAATACAACAAAGCCACTCAAACTCAGTTCCACAAGGACCAGGCTACAGACTGCGTGACCTCAGAGCCTGGTTCCCAGAATGGCACCACTCTTTCTGATCTGTCTGATCCTTTCCTGTCCTTCAAAGTGGATTTGGGGCTATCACTTCTCGAGGATGTTCTGCAGACCCTCAGGAAACAGAATCCAAGAGATTATGCCATTTGAAGGTATTTATCACTTAATGTATCACATTTACCTACTGCTGATGCCAGTTTCTCTAGTCCTAATGGGAAGAAGGATACGGTAGCACCCCTGTTGTGCGTGGTCTGTTTTATTGTTGTTGCCTTCCCCATCACAGACTGTTCTTGTCCTCGCCAAGAAGTCCTTCGGAGCAGAGCTGACAGGCTCCGTGCCTAGATGAGAGCACTGTCTGCTGGAACCTTGTGGGCAAGTTTCCCTTCTCCATACTGGGAATTTCTCACCCTTGACTGTGCATCTCCTTCTCACAGAAGATTGATATTGTTTGACTAAAGACTTTTTTGGGGGGGATGTGGCTGTGACATTGCAGAGCTTGGACAGAAAGGGATATGGCATACATAATTTGTGGATAAGCAGGCAGCTTGTAAGGAGACAGTGTTACTATCTCAAAACCATAGCTATGGCAAGGGTCAAGAGACAAACTGATGTTTCTTCTCCCAACATGTCTGGATGTGAAAAATCAAAGCTGTTCCTCTCCCTTTATTTCTTTTCATGTGAGTTTCCCCATCCCCCCAGTTCAAATGCAGTTGGAACTTGCAGCCTGGAAACAGGTAACCATCTATATAAGCTCATAATACAGAAACAGCAGTTTATTCAGCCTACTAGCAGAAGAATTTTCTCTAGATACTGCTGCTTGAAGCATGCACTGAACTATCAGCTGTACAGACATGGAAGAATAAATGTATCTGTGACTGGAAGTGCCTTGTTGCCTCATTTCATTGGTAGCAAGCCAAAACAACAAAGGCCAGGTAGCAAGAGCATAGGTCCTTATCTGTAGTGACCAGGATCAATCTTCTCTTGCACTTGAGGTATTTATGAAGGTAGGAAAAGATGTGCGGCTTTGCTTTTCTGGGTTGGGAAAAGGCTAGAGCTGCTGGTACCCTATCTTTCCTTGTGAAGGAGAGCGCAGCAGACAGATCAGGACCAAGATCCAGTGTAGAAAGGAACACAGTTATTCATTCTGTGAGGTGGACAGTTCGAAATGCTCTGCTAGGCTGAGTAACACTTAGGCGCTACCCTGCTAAAAAGACAATGCAAAACCTGCTGGGTCATCAGCCTTTCTTTCATAGCTAGATAAGATACTAAGGCTCTTCTTAAAACAAAAAACCCACAAAAATCCCATGGACCCAGACAACCATGAGCTTTGTAAGCAGGCTACAGCAAAGTGCACAGTTTCCAGAGGAGGCACAGAACTCCACTTGCAACCTGATGTGAATCTGGTGAAGTCAGATAATATGAACCACATTTGCTGAAGCCTCAAAGCTTAGAAAAGATTGCAATAGGATATCGGACAAAAGGCTTTCTTCAGCACTTCACTGTGGCTGAATGGATGGTCAAAAATGAATGGAGAGCACTTGTAGGGTGACACCACTAGGTGCAGTGATGACTTTCCCATGAGCGAGCACTTTATGCTGTTGTAGTGGCAAAAAATATTCCTCACAGCACTAAATAGTCTTTGTGTGCTTTGAACCAATCAGAGCTGCAGCAATCAAATGGTTGTTGCTCTCAAGTATCCTAATGTAACAGTGGTCAAACCACAGCTTTTGTAGTTTTATAATTTGTAAAGCTTAACCCTCCTGTTCTCTAGGAAGGACAACACTCATCCCTTGCCGTGGGATGAAACAAGTCAGCAAAAACTGTGTAGGTACATAATTTGCAACTTACTGCCTCCTCACAGCATGTTGTTTCAGCAGTCAGCCTTGCTTTCTCCTAGGAACTGCTTCCAAAGCTGTCCTGGTCTAGCCTGTCTGTGGGTCTCCATTATTTGTGTTTTTTGGTGCACAGCTCCTGGCTGCCAACCCCACGCATGGAACACAGACAGGGGACGGGTAGTGAGTGTGTTGCCATGAGAACAGTGTAGCTCTTCAGCTGTCTCCTGAAGCAGAGCAGGGAAGGAGCTGCATTTGCAAAGAGTGGGAGCAAACAGAAGGTGGAATCAGACAAAAATAGTAGCCGCCCAGAGACAGCAAAGAGGAAGTGAGGGCAGCTTAAAATCAGAATGAGCCTGAAAGAAAGAATGTAGCCCCTGATGGATGGAAAGCTAGACTGTGTATGAAAGGGATAAGGTAGGTAGTAGACTGGGACAATGTCAACTGATACCTGAAAGACCTCATTTGGAAGACTGGAACTGAGAAGCTGAGAACAAAGACTTTTACGACAGCTAGAAACAATAAGGCCAAGAGAAAGGATTACCAGGTTGTACATTTTGGAAACATCCAAGCAGAAGCAGCAGCAGGAGTTTGGGAAGGTCTAATGAAGCAAATAGTAAAACAAACCAGAGCAGCTTGGGTATCTTAACCTAGACAGCAAGACAGTAGTGTAATTAAAGAAATTGCTGCTGCTTACACATAAAAGCAGTAGAAAGAACACAAGCATTAGAAGTGCAGCTCTTGGAAAAGGTTGCAAATCACTGTCCATAACTTATCATTTTGAGAGCTAGCAATGGACTGAGGAGGGTGTGCCAGACCGAACAGAGTAGCTAGCTCCACACAGCATGAACTCCATTTGTTGCTTTAGCCTGTCCTCCCTTGCTACCGCTCCACCATCTAATCCTTCACAGCAGGCAGACACTGCAGTTTCAAATTAACAAGCTTTGGTCATGGAAACAAGCCAAGATCAATTCAGTCAAACAACGTCTTTAATAGTTGAAAACACACAGGTAAGAACACACTACCAACCTTTGCACTAGTGACTCCCCTTTCCCCCTCTTAGGTGTGAATGAGCTCTTCAGAGCCAGTTCTAGTTCTCTGCTAGTGAGGGATACTCAAATACACTCAACTGAATTCTGCTTTCTTCCGAAGCATTTTAGCCACCTTTCTGAATCTGCTCTGCCTGTAAGACTTACTGATTCTACACTGTGCATGGAGACCTGCTTGGCTACTGGGCTATGATGCTCAAACTGCCTTTGTCTGAGTTTTCTGGGAAGTGATGCTGCTCAGGCCAGGCTGCTCAGAAGGAGAACATAGAACCTTATACAAAACTAGGATAGCAGCAAGGAATTCTGACATGTAAGTAAAATACTTGAGAAGTCAGGAGAGAAAGTATTGAACAACCTTACAAACTGCTACAGTATTTTGGTTGTAGATGCGTGGACAGCATGAGGCAGTGAAGAAGAGGAGAGGAAGTGTCACATGAAGTTTGAACAGGAATTCAAATAACCAGAGGATCTCAGGCCCCTTCACATTTTCTCTCAGAGAAGAAACGACTAACTTTCTCTCAGATCAGAACACAGGCAGAGCATGAGGTATATTACATTTTGCTTTATAACACATAATTGAACATGCTCCAGAGTAAGTGGATACAGTTCCCACTCCAAAGGGGCAACAGGAGCATGAGGTAACTGATGGCCAACAATTTGATGGAACATGGCATGTTAGAGGAGACATTTTCTATGTTTTAACCACTACATGTTGTATTCCAATCACAAAACACATAAAAGGCAAAATTCATTATTCAACAGCAGCAGCTTCAGATGGATTATCTGGTGGAATAAACAAGAAGTTGGAAAACACTTTGCTCTTGAAGTGTCTACCAAGCCGTAACAACGCTGGCAAAGAAGAACTAAAACAGATAAGGACTATTTACAAGGATATTTATTTTGATATTATTTTAGTTTCCCTCTTGCAGACCCTAAGAATGTAGGTTTGGTTTTAGTGCTGAAATTTCACCCTCTTGTGAATGCAGTAACTAAACCTCTCTAAAGGTTCCAGACCTCTTTCTGTGAACTACCTGCCAAAGGATTTCACAGTCGAAGTATATTAGACTCAATTCACATAATGGAATTAGAGGCTTTGTGTTGAGCAAGCATGATCCTTGGTTTCCACTTTTAAGAGGGGATATTGTGCAAACATCCAGTCATTCAAGAAACTTGTACCTCAGTGTGTTGCTACACTGACAAAAGGTCCTTTTAAAAAAAAAGTCACTGCCTCAGCATAAAAAGGTTCATCAGGAAGCCAGTCCTCTCACTATCAGTTTCTTTTCTTTCTCCTCTAGGAATCAATGCATCCTACCATAAATGCAAAGCACTCCTAAATTTAAGTTGCTATAGAAACAGATTTAAATAACAGCAGCCTAAATTCTCCTTACCTGTGAAGTCCTAGGCTGACCACTGCTGTCAGAAAGGACATTGCTGGGATTGTTCCGGGGCTGGCCTTCCAGCCAGGAAATCTTTAGAGGATTATCTGTCAGGCCAACTTCATTCTTCACAGCCATTTCCTACCAATGAAAATATTCTATCATCACCATCTGAATTTTGGGTCACACTCCCTCACAGCTTGCTCACAATCCTAGGAATTTTTCTATCTCAGGCTGCTATCAAGGTCAACGAAGATTTCACACCTGCCCTACATGAGAAGCACCCTTCAAGGTTCATTTCGGCATCACGGATGGGTAAAACATCACTGCCAGCATTTCTGATAAACAGAGCACAGATAGTTGTGCGTTTCTGTTTTTTTTTTTGTGTTTTTTTTTTTTTGGCAATTATTTGGATAGATTAAGTGAAAGAACAGGTAACAAAAACCAACAAAACTCTTGTAAATTTAAGTAGATGGAACTACTAACATTACAGGTTTATTTCATTACAGTAGTTACTGTACATATTATTTCTATTTCCACAGTAACATGAATGATTATAACTCATCATGAGTTAAGACATTTTAATTTCTTTTAAACTGCAAACGCTTGATATAATCTCTAAAGATTCATTAAGCCCATCACCCCCAGTGAGAGCTGGTTGAATAGTTTGGTGCCTGTCCTTTAAAGCAGTGTCTCTTCCCTCAGAAGCTTACATGCACAGCATACTTGTTTATGTACATGATCTGCTCTGAGTTTACGCCTCAAGCTTTGCCACTCCCTTCATCCATCTGTACCTTTAGACTCTCATTACCCTTCTCCACTGCCTTAATAACAAGGCAGCATTTCAAGGCTGTCAGACAGCTAACCCTTCCCTTCTGAAACAGCCCTTCTTGCCCACTCTCCTCTGTACACATCTGTGGTCTCCACCAGACTTACAGCAGCTTTGACAGTAGCAAATTCCACGACTGCACTCCCAGCCTTCCTACTGGAGATCAGTAAATTTAGCACGTCGCCATACTGTTAGGAGAGAGAAAGAAAAGTTAATTACAGACCCAGAAGAAAAGTCAAGTTCACCTACGGTGTGTCTGCAAGGAAAACGTGTCTTCACAGACGAGACTGGAGCTGTCACCCTTTCTGTCTTACACGATGCCCCCATTGATCTCAATCTGTCATAATTTGTCCCTCCAGGAAACAGTGCTAGGGCTGCACGTAGCTACAAACTTTGCTTCCAGCAAACCTCAAGGCAAGAGGGCTGTTCAGCTCAGTTACAGGAGATATTCATCTGAATGAAGACCACATGCTGGGATTAATCAGATCAAAGGCTTGTCTGTTCCTGCCTCTGAACTCCCCACAGAAGTTAACATACAGTGCTTTAAGTAAAGGTAAAAAGTGCACTATAACCACACAGCAGTCTAACCTTTAGAAAGGACATGAATCACTCAGGGGAAGAGTCTGTGGTTGCTCGGTTTCACTGGGGATCCCTACTAGGAGGAAGGCAAGTGTGCACCTAGGAACAGTTCACAACAAATGGATTGTGCTGATGATCTCTGAAAATGGTATGAATGAGAGGGCTCAACAAGAGAACAAAATGAGCTACTCTGGTTTATATGGGGCTTCCCAGAATTTACTGTCCTCCCTTATAGCACTGAAAGCAAGGGAACATCAAGTAACAGAAAAGCATCAGACAGTACCTTCTGCAGGATCCGCAGTAAAACTTCTTTTGAGTATCCCCCTCCTGTCTCATCTTCTTTCCTGCATTTCCATTTTAGCTGGGAAATAAATGTGAGAAGTTAATTTTGTCCATTTGAACATGCTGCCATGCTGAACACAGCTCACACCACCTGCACAGTAATCAAGTTTGCTATTTACAGCTACAGTCCCAGAATGGCCAAGACAATAACTTCAACATCAGAGTGTGAACAGGGAACAAATTATTTGGGGAACAGTGAAGGACTCACGGGAGTTAAAATTGTACCTTAAGGTATATTAATGGCTGTATCAGGGTAATAAGCAGATGTTTCTCAGTGCCTAAAGCACAGATGACTCAATTTCAGGCTCAAATGTTTACATGAGAAAGTAAGAGAAGAAAAGAGCAGGGGAGGAAGGGTATTTTAAAGGCAGAGATAGGGAGTTGTTGGCTTGCATAACATGGTTAAATAGAGGAGCTTCGCTACCACTATACAAAAGGGCATGCCAGCTCAGCAAAGGAGTCCTTTCTGTTCGCAAAAGCTGCAAGTATTCTGTTTTTTGCCAAATCCATCTTCATAGAGATGACTTACTTTGAGTTTGGGAGTTACTCTGCCTTCCGCTCCACTTCCTACTCGACTGCCTAAAGAGTGTAGAGAAAAAAAAAATACATAAAAAGATGTAAGAATGTGTGTGAATAGGTGAAAATTCATCAGTTAAAAAGCATTAGCATTAAATTTGCCCTGAGAATGTATTTATAGTATCAGCAAGTGCATGTCTCAATTTTTATTGCACTTGATCATTTCAGCACCCCAAAAGCTTTATATGACAGTATCAGTAGAAGCTGTAGTGTAAAGTGAATATTGTATGTCAGCATCTTTCTCTTCCATGATTACGAGACATTCCATCATCAAGGGTAGAAAATTGCTAAACAAGAAAACCACAAGAAGGAAATCTGTTAGATTCTGTAACATTTCTCCCTGTAAAGGGGCTGGGAGCCCATAGGAACACGTGTGGAAAACTAAGGGAGGACAAAAATCCTCAACATTAAGACATAGCCTAAGAATTTAATCTGGTCTTACAACTAAATACTCAATAGTGAAATGCTTAATGGTGATCTGCTCCTGTTCCAAAACCTCCTAAGTTCTCAACCAGAATGAACGCAGTCGGAAGCAAGAGACATTAAGTTTTTCTGTTGAATCGAAACTCTAAACAGCACTCTATCTTCTTTTGAAAAGTTGAACAAAGCTTTCTGAAATAGAGAACTGCACATTTTAAACCTACAGAGATGCAGAATGTTAGAAAAGGCAAATTTCTAGAGTGACATGTGGATGGGAATAAGGTTCAGGAATACCAGAGGCTGAGCTTCTGGGATTCTAGATACATGTCATCCAGTCCTGTATGAAGAGGATTAATTACAGCTAGTAAGCAGCCCCCAAGAGTTAGAGGAAGATAATCTCAAACATAACTTGCTGATGTACAGTAACACAGAATTCAGGTGTTTTCCTGTTCAACATGTTGCGCATCCTGACAGATTTGTTCTCAGTCTTTATACAAACCTGGGATGAAGACTGCATATGCACAAAAAACATGAGAACCAAATTCCAGTAAGTAACTGTATGCCACACAAAACTTCACTGTCTTCACTGTATCTCTTTTGGGTGACAGGTACTGAGAACTTTCAAAGGGATACAGAGGAGGTAGAAATCTTGATGGCAACTTTTTTTTTTTTTTTTTTTTTGCAACCTTGAATCAGTCCCTGTTTTGTGCACAACACTGACTGATTTAATTATGATGGACTTCATAAGATTTGTAAGAAGTAAGACTTCAGGCTTCCTTCCAGCATATCTGTGGGGCTTCACATCAGGCCATCTACATTCAAAGCTTTAGAATCCTTATTGAAGAGGAGAGACAATGTGTTAAAGAACAATCTGCTACATACAAGAAAAAAGCCTCACAGAAATGCTGGTCTTATTCTCAACAAAGGTCTAAGTAGGGTCCTATATGTGGCAAGATGACTGAGTCAGAAGGCTTCATCTGTATGCAAGCCCTGCTCCATCTATAAAGAAGTTGGAGACCCAGAGGTACTTAGTTTGGCTAAGCACTCCAGTCTCACCTATCTCACCTTGGATGCGCTGCTGTCTTTCAAGCTGGATCTGTTCTCGAATGAGTCTCTGCTGCTCTTCAAGCTGACGAGAGCCTTCTTCACGCAACCGTATTATCTAGAGCAAAAGGTAAGATAGCATGGAAACAGTTCCATGCTTGACTCATGCCAGCTGAAGACTGCCAAGGACAGTTTTTAACTTAGCCCCATCTTCTGATGTAAACCTTCCGTTAGCCCTCCTGTGCCAGCTCCAGTGCTCACTGAATATTTAGACCCCTCCTGTTCCTAATGACATAGTCCCTATCAGACAGCATACACCCAATCAGTTATTTTCTGCTGTGCCAAAAAGCAGGACTGACATTTGCCAGACTGTCACACATGCCCCTCTTTCACAGAGCCCATTAATCCAAAAGGCTGAGGGACTGCTATACATGTGCTTTGCATTATGAATGTAGACTTTCAGCAGTTATTCTCAAACGCAGTACACAAATCTAAGAATGGATTGTTACTTCTTGTTCTAAGGTCCTCGTTATCCGGATCTCCTCCTCTTCATTGTCACGGGCCTGGGCTTCTCGTTCCCTGGCTTCAAGATCTGCAGAGAAAGAAACAAAATTAAAACAAACCAAAGAGAATTTTCACTGCTGTCCAGAGGCTGGTGTAATGATCCAAAGCTTGGCTACGCCTATAACAAACTCAAAGTAGAGACACAATAGCTCTTCTGTCTCTCCTTTGCTCAAACACAGCAATATATCAGCAGTCCTAACCGGCATCAAAAGCCCCAATTCCTTGCCAGAGCAGAATCATCCCTAGCTGTGACTATTGGAGATTTCACATGGCAATAATTCACTGTGACTTCCAGCACCAAAGAAAAGCAAGCGCCCATCTAATGGAGACTCCAAGCCCAAAGAAAATGAAGTTTTGATTTCATTACCAAGCTTTACTTTCTTTCGCTTCTCATCAAGCTTTTGTGTCCTTTCTGCTGCTTGCTTTTTGGCTTTTCTCACTTTGTCATATGCCGCCTGTCAAAAAACCAACAGAGCAGTGTAATTATGTAAAGCAAAATAAAATGTAAAGCTGTGAGTAGAGGTGAGGTCAGCTACTGAAACACTGTAAGAAGAGGTGAAACATTTCCTGCTTCTTGCTAGCACTTTTAAAAATGTTGGAGTTAACACAAATATCCTGAAAACATGAGAAGGACCTCCAGATTGAGCCTGAAAGAGCGAAGGAATCTAGGAGTAACTGTGAAGTGCACTGTAGAAAAAAATCTCACCCATCTTTAGAGGTGAGAAAAATATTTTGCTTTTTTCTCTGAACAGGTCGAAAGTAACTTTAGGGGCACCAGAAACAAATCAAGTTTGATTTAGAACAAACTTTTATGATGAAAAAGGTTTATTTTATATAAAGGATTTACTGATAAGACAGATGGTTGACTCACATAAATGTATCAGAGCAAAGAACACCAGAATTCCTCAGTTGCGACAGCACATCAACAGTCATTTAGTGACTTAAGAACTGGGGTAAAACAGCAACTTTACTGACATCTGTTCAAACCATTACCGTTATCCCTCATATCATTATCCTTTACAATCTCTGCCAACATTTGAAGAGTTATTTCATGCTTTTAAATTTTATTTGAAATTTTAATATACCTTCTCTCCTGAGTTTATCTGGATGGTATTAGTTGCTCATGCTGACTTGCTTTCATGCTGTTTTTATTCCTGCCTTTCACATGTAGTACTTTCAGGCCTTGCAGTAAGCACTCAACCACTTCCTTACAGGAAGAACAGAGCCCAAGCTACATCTGGCAGCCTGCAAAGCTTGCACAGCAAAAGGACAGAGATCACAACTATGATTCAGCTTTTCTGTTCACAAGCCTCTTGTGCCCCACTGAAAGAAGGGCTCTGAGCCTTAGTGACCCTGTGTCTAGATACTATTTACTTGTCACATCTTGATTTCAAGGGAACCACAAATGCACTGCTGCCACAGAAACTGAATGCATCCCCAAATCAATCACTGGTGGTTATTTAATCCTTTAAATGAGATAGGTCCCAGCTGAGCAGGTTATTAAAGACAGTATCTCATACTCACTGCACACAGAGCTACTCCCAGCACATCAGATCAGAAAAAACATTTATCAAAGCTCTTATCTGGCACCTGCTATTTCATCTCATGTAGGGCTACAGGGAATAACAGGCAAGACTTACATTCACAGGGGCTCAACTGGAGAAGAGAACAGGGCAGACAGCATAAGAGTTTCTACTACTTCTCCAGCATGGAGAGTAACACCACACAGTCCCAATATAACTAAGGGATAGGCATCCTTACCCTTGCTGCTGCATCTGTCAGAACAGCTAAGGCCTGTGACAGCTGGTGGAAGACTTCCGCTGGGAATTAGAAGAAAAAAGGGTAAGATGCAGAAAACCACGCTAGCGGCCTGGAGATCAACCAGAAAACACAATCCCTTCTGAAAGAGACCTGCAGAACATCAGAAAGAATAATAATCCTTCCAAAGCATTTTGCAAGCCAACCTATAAACAGAATCTGCACAGTTGAAAGAACATCTGTTACATAAACTTCAGTGTAGATCAAGAAACAAAAACAGCAGACGTTTTATTTTAAGAGAAACCTTGCAAACATGATCTCAATAGAACCCATCCACAGGCCTGGAATTCCTCAACCTGCAGTTAGCCTGACTGTTACAAACAACTTCTCCATCTCATTAACAGCTTTGTAGCTTGAGCTACAAAATTTCCCTTTTACATCAGTTTTGCTGACCCACTTGCTGGAGGGATACACATATGAGCTGGAGGCCTCTCCACACTCTTCAGACCACCTCCCAACCTTCTGCATACATCAAAGCCTCCAGCTCTATTCTCATTTCTGCTAAAGATCTTTTTGATTCACAGTGGCAATCCCAATACCACAGCTACAAACCTTCAGTCTGTAAGACTGTAGCCTATCAATCTGAAAAATTGAAGGTACAGAATAACATTTTGAGGAGTCGTTGAGGAACAACATCCTTCCACTTACCACCACCGTTCTTTACTACCTATAGCTATAAAACTTAAACAGAACAGGTGTAAAAAGAACAGACCTTGCTGACATTTTGGATATACTCAGTTCTACAGTGTTAAGGCTAACAGCCAATAATGGGTAATGCTGATTATATAAAATATCAGCATTCAACTTTGAAAAACAGAGCTAGCTAATAGTGATGCAAGTAACTCTGAGCCTTGCATACGTGTACATCACACGACACAAATCCAGGCATTCTCTTAATTGCATAAAAAGACAGACCTGAAGTTAAACAGAGACACTTCCAGGAGTCTGTACATGTGAATACAAACAAAAATGGCTTGCAGCCATACAGTTCCCTCTCACCTGCTTGGGGATTATCTGGGTTCTTATCTGGGTGACAAGTCAGGGCCTTCTGGCGGTACGCTTTCTTAACCTACAAGAGTCAGAGATCTGTCAGTTGGTATCATTCAGTCCACGTTGAGAAATGCAACTTGGTAAAAAAAAAAAAAAAAGAAAGAAAAAGTAACACTATAGAAACAAGAAAGTTACAACTCAGTGGGTGTTTCTGTTCCTTCCTTTTTGTTGTTCTTTGGTTTGTTTAGTTCAAAGCACATCTCTCATAAAGCAGAAGGCTTGGTTGAACCAACATTCACTTACATTACTGCATACTCCCCATGCCTGATAGCAAAGAGTGCTGACAGCACCATTAGTCCATCACGTTAGAATACCTTTCACTAGTCTACTGTAATAGCAGGAGACTTCTGAAAAGCTGTTTTCAGCCTCAGTGAAGCAACCTGTCCTTTTTAATCACGCTGTACTACAAGGATAAGCATCTGAGCCCAGGACACGAGGTACCTGCCTAAGGCAGGCAGCCACATTTTGAATGAGTTTTCAGCTTTTTGAAGCTTGAAGTTTTACTTCAAGGTGCGCTGTATTGCAGTGTAATCATCCTGATCATCAAGATCAAATCTGGTTCACAGACGCAGTTTTCTAGCCAGAGGGATGCTCTCTACTCTTTGCAGTTATTTGAGACAGAAATAGCATGGTTCACTGTGCAACAACTGAACTTGGCAAGGTGAAGAAACTTTGACCAAAGAGTGTTTAATCACTTCTACACTTCAGAGAAAAAGACTACAACTTTATGGGCTAAGTCACTAGTAAAGT